>NC_059128.1:90955527-92285027 GCF_020740605.2 Lemur catta
CAGGTGCCGGGATCTGGGGCTTTGGAACCAGCAAGTCGGTGCCATCCGGTGCCCCGGGACAGAACTCACTGAGCCGGTACCCTCTGGTCCTGAGATCCAGAACGTCAAAGCCTGGCCGTGCGGTGCTGGGGGGTTGGTGGGGGAGGCGCGCAGATTCTGAGGACAAACAGCCTTCCGGACACTCAGGACGGCAATTTTTTTTAATTGACCGCTGACAGGCTGAGGGAGTTTGTTTTAGTACTGAATACCCCGGGAACAAAATCCTTTTGAAAAGAAAGCTAAGTCGTTTCACGCCACCAAAGTGCAGATTTGGTGAAGAATGACTGATGGGACAAAGCGGCGCAGTGCGTTGGCGCGGGTTCCCAGAGCGAGCGCGGCACCGGGGCAGATGCGGGAGGCGGCCTGGAGAGGCGGGGCCGGGCAGAGGAGACCCGCACGGCCCCGAACCCCAGCCCTGAAACCCGGACATCCACAGTGCGCCAGCCGCGACCCTCTTCCCCAGCACACTTCACTGCCAACTTGGTAGAGAAGATAAAAAAGTGGAGGGGAGAGAAGAAAAGTGAAGCGGAGTACAGGACAGGGTGCGATGGGAGAGGGGAAAGAGCCGGGAGAGGGAGGGAGAGCTCAGACCAGGGGAGCGCGAGAGAGAAGAGGGAGACTCCCGGGGAAGAAGGGGAAGGACCTGGCAAAGGGCCTCAGCCAAACCGCTCCAGACAGCGCAGGGTTAGTTCACTTTCCTAGTGGGGACGACGGGTATTTTTTTTTTTTTTTTTGGCACCTAGGAAACCTTCAGAAGCTGCCGGGTACTTTCCCTCCACCTCCCGTCGGTGTTTGGTAAATATTAACAAACCAGGGCACGTTATTTTCTGGAGTGTGCATGGAGGGGCTGGCGGGGGCTGGGGAAGGTTTTCCTCTCCCGGAGCCCCCGCCCCCAAGCCCCAGCCCCACCCTTCACGCACACACACACCTGCTTGACAACAGAAGGAATCAAAATCAATATTGTATTTGTCACCCCTCTGTCTCCTTTTTACTCCCTCCAGCAGCCCGGGTGCCACTGAAGCGAATTGTGGATTTATGGAGGGAAATTAGCATAAATTATTACGAAATCTGTAGCCGTGTGTGGTCCAGCTTGTGGGAAAAGAGGCTATTGCGAACTCTCCAAGCAGAAAGGTGGTCGGTGGTGGGCTCCGCGGAGGCGATGAATGGCTATTGCACGAAAGAGATTTCCATTTGGTTTGCACATGGGTATAATTGACTTATGTGTATTTTATACAGTTTTCCCAACAACTTCCTAAGCCTCCGGGTCGGATGTGCCTCCCCCCCCACCTCAAGCTTCTGTTTGCTTTGGGTTCTGTACAATAGACTCTGATGCACTTTTCAAGATTTCTGGAAAGTGCTTCTTCCCTCCTCCTTTTCCTAATACCAGTCTTAAAATGCTGTAAATAGCATGCAAATCCTCCCTCCCGCCCCTGGGCTTTGTAGACCTCCAGCAGGAACCAAGATAAAACTTTGTAGCAAAGCACATGTTTTAAATGCGCATCCCGCAACTTCTGCCCCCATCCAAAGCAAACTTGTGCTATTAGGTTGGGTTTACTTAATTAACCCCCGGCATGGGGAATGTGCCTAAACTCCTATCCGTACCCTAGCCAAACCTTAAAAATTCCTACTTGTATTGTCACATGTTCCAAACTTGGGGGTGACAACTTTCCAGGGGAGATAAAGAAAGATTTATTCCAACTGAAGTTTTTTTTTTTAACCCGAACGTTTCCACTCTTACAATTTAGTTAATCTTCTGTTTACTCTGAGCAATGATTTCGACAGGCATACAATGACCCTTTGCAAAGCAACAAAATGCCAATTGTTAAAATAAGAAAACGCTTCTCTCTCCCCATTCCACACCCTCAACACGCACCATACCGGGTGAAAAAGAATCCTCCTGGCTGTCACTGGGGAAACGGAGACCTTTCACTCCTGTCGTTCGATATCCCGAATCCAACCACCCATAATATTTTATCTCTCTCCGCATATCAGTATGAACTGATGCACATATTTGCTAAGAGACTACTACAAATCCTTGGGGGGGGGGGGAGGCTTCTGTCCTGGCAC
This sequence comes from Lemur catta, assembly GCF_020740605.2. Lineage (NCBI taxonomy): Eukaryota > Metazoa > Chordata > Mammalia > Primates > Lemuridae > Lemur > Lemur catta. Next base: position 90,957,634 of record NC_059128.1, read on the forward strand.
CTTTCCAACCCAGGAGCGCTCCCGCCTTGTTCGTAGGAACTCTGCGTTTTGTACGTCCGAGGCCAGCCGTAGCCTGGACAGCACCTTTCCATTCTGGGAAACACAAGCCTTGTCTCTATTCCTCACCACGGATCCCTCAGGCTTCCGGGCTCTTTGGACCCCCTAGCTCCTCCCACCCCAGGACCCTCGGGCGGAATCCGGCCGCACCAAGTAGCCCCTCAAACGGCGCACCTCGGTAGGAGCTGAAGCGCGCGCTTCAGTACTGCTGACCAGTACCGCTGCCTCCGGCCGAAGCTCGGCAGAGGTTCCACCGGAGTCCAACTGGTTTATCTGCGGAGAAGGGCAATACATGTATCTCCCCTTCTCGAGCCATGCCCCCAGGGATAGGTCAACGTCCCTCTCCCACCCCCTCACACCCTCCTCCTCCCTCTGGTTATTTTTTCCGAATTAAGAAGGTGACATTATTCTTTCCTTCAAGCACTTCTGTTAATATTGAAAAACGTGCGCTTGCATCTAAAGCAAGGCAGCCCAGACGCAGGAGCCATTTCAATATTAATGAAATTGTTTAATCTCCTAAATTCATCGTGTTTAAGTTACGTTTTGGTGAGTTATTGACCACCCCTGAAACTGTGGTTAATGAAGTTGTGTGTGTGCGCGTAAGTTGTGTGTGTGTGTGTGTGTGTGTACGCGCGCGCACGCGAGCGCTGAAGAATTTTTATGCTAACCCCAAACAGCTCCACTAATAATGCTCTAATATCACTTAAAGTATTGAAACTTCACACGCAGAACTCCCCACCACCATCACCTCTTCCGGGGGGGGAAAAAAGAAGTTCTCACATTTCTGGACTTTGAAGATGATTCTGTGTGGGCTGTAGGTTTTGAGTTTTTAACAACGCGGTAAAATGAATTTTTTTTTAGAACCATAAATAAGTCTGAGAAATGTGCAGAAACCCGTGGGAACTCCTGGCGTCTATTCGTAGACTGCATGCATGCAGGCGGAATCGACTCACTATTTATTTCATAGCAATTTGATGATGATGACTACGACGGCGACGATGAGGATAATGATAATAATAATGATTCATTTAACCCTCCCAAAGCGGATCCGATCAGAAGGGAGCCGGCTGCCCTCACCAGGCGGAGTGACCCGAGGCACATCCCCCATCCCCCAAAAAGGAAAAACTCACTGGTTCTTTGCAAGTCTTAGAAGATACACTGGCGTTTTAGTGGGACCGCAGGTAGCTTTTTCTAGAGGCCCCAAACCCTAAACGAGGGTGGAGGGTCGGGGGGTGGGGGTGGGGTGGAGTTCCAGCTGTAAAATGCAAACTTCCAGGAAACTCCCTACTCTTAGAATTTCAACCCTCCTGGGAAAAGCGAGCGACCCTGAGGTTTATCTGGTGATAAAGTGTGTCAAACGAACTTAGGTCCTCTCCAGGTCCGCAAACCGTTTGTCCCAACGGGTCCCTGAGCCTCCATCTTGCGTCCAACCAAAATTTCTGGAGGACTTTTAAAGCAAAGACCTTGACTCTTCACCCAGATCTACTATCTTAATTTTTTAAAAAATTGGCCAATACATTTAGATTTTAAAAAGTGGGCTCTTACACGAGGATGTCTCATCACATTTTGTATTTTTTAAAACCCCATCATATTTGTACAGCTACACACCCAACTGTGCAGAGCTAAAGCAGCAGCCTAGGAAGGTCAAATCAAACTTCGACTTGACTCTCGGAGGACTGGGGGGAAGGGTGTGTTTCATTATAATAACCCATGCAACCAGCCCCGTGTAGTGCCAAGCGCAGGAAAAGGGTCGGCATCAGGGAAAAGCCGTGCCTGAAGTTAGCTAACAATACAAACCCGATACAATGCAGAGGAAACAGAATACCCCGGCCAAGCAATTTCCATGTCAAACATCATCTGTGCGGCAGCTCTGTCTGCGAACGTGAGTGGTCGCCTGGCTCCCTGCTCCGCGGCCACCGCCTCCTCATACCTTCACACGGCGCACACCGGCCAGCGCGTCCCGCTCCCCGCCAGTGGCCGAGGCTCTTCCCCCTCGCCCAGTCTGGAGCTGGAAGTGATTCCTATTGGCCAAGGTGTCCATGTAAATAGGTGTGAAAGAAACCAGAGCTGGCCAGGCTCTCCCCTCTCTCGCAGTCCCCTCCCTCTGCAGCCCCCGCTCCCCCTCCTCTTCCTCCTCCTCCCAAGGCGATTGTCATATGATAGCTAAGAAGTGGCACATTAATGAAGCGCCGCTACAGGGGTCTTTTCTGCTCCTGTCACCGCTTAAAACTATCAGATGGTTCGAGGGAGGACATGGAGGCAGCCACCTAGCTCAGCCGAGCCTCGGAGCCCACAGCAGCGCCCTCCGGAGCCCCGAGGCCGCCGCTGCCACAGTCCGCGCCGGGACTCCGCAGCCGAGCTCGGCCGCCCGCAGGACGCAGGGCCAGGAGCGCCGCGGACCGGGCGGCGCGGGACGCTGCGGGGCTGAGCTGTAGAGCCCGGGTTCGCGCCGAGTCCAGCCCAGCCGGGACACTGCGCGCGGGCTGCGAGCCGGAAGGGACTAGGCGAGCTGCGGCGCCATCCTGGATGCGGACGCGCAACTTGGAGCAACTTTAAGGTGAGCAGCTCTCTGTTCCGTCCCTGCCCCCGTCCTTACTCCAGGCCCGACATACTTGCCTGCCACCCTCGCGCCGCTCGCTGGCTTCCCCTCCTGCGCCCCCTGGCTGGGTCCCACTTAAAGCGCAAAGTTGCTGGCGAAAGAGCGCGGGAGCCGGCTGATCCAGCGCCCCAGCCCCTACCCCCTACCCCCGAAGTCTGTTACTCGGCCTGGCCGACGACCTCGCGGTGTCTCTGTGCACGCGTGCTACCTCCCCCCATTACCTCCCCCTTCCCAGATCCGAGCACTCCGCCGGCCCGCGCGGACCCAGAGCAAGAGGAGGGCGAGCAAGAAGATGCCTCGGCCCGGCCGCAACACGTACAGCGACCAGAAGCCGCCCTACTCGTACATCTCGCTGACCGCCATGGCCATCCAGAGCTCGCCCGAGAAGATGCTGCCGCTGAGCGAGATCTACAAGTTTATCATGGACCGCTTCCCCTACTACAGGGAGAACACGCAGCGCTGGCAGAACAGCCTGCGCCACAACCTGTCCTTCAACGACTGCTTCATCAAGATCCCGCGGCGGCCCGACCAGCCAGGCAAGGGCAGCTTCTGGGCGCTGCACCCCAGCTGCGGTGACATGTTCGAGAACGGCAGCTTCCTGCGGCGCCGCAAGCGCTTCAAGGTGCTTAAGTCCGACCACCTGGCGCCCAGCAAGCCCGCAGACGCGGCGCAGTACCTGCAGCAGCAGGCCAAGCTGCGGCTCAGCGCGCTCGCGGCCTCGGGCACGCACCTGCCGCAGATGCCCACCGCCGCCTACAACCTGGGCGGCGTGGCGCAGCCTTCGGGCTTCAAGCACCCCTTCGCCATCGAGAACATCATCGCGCGGGAATACAAGATGCCCGGGGGGCTCGCTTTCTCCGCCATGCAGCCAGTGCCCGCTGCCTACCCGCTCCCCAACCAGTTGACTACCATGGGCAGCTCGCTGGGCACAGGCTGGCCACACGTGTATGGCTCCGCGGGCATGATCGATTCGGCCACCCCCATCTCCATGGCGAGTAGCGACTACAGCGCCTACGGCGTGCCGCTGAAGCCGCTGTGCCATGCAGCTGGCCAGACGCTGCCTGCCATCCCCGTGCCCATTAAGCCCACGCCGGCCGCCGTGCCCGCGCTGCCCGCGCTGCCTGCGCCCATCCCCACCTTGCTCTCGAACTCGCCGCCCTCGCTCAGCCCCACGTCCTCGCAAACAGCCACCAGCCAAAGCAGCCCCGCCACCCCCAGCGAAACGCTCACTAGCCCGGCCTCCGCCTTGCACTCGGTGGCGGTGCACTGACCCGCAGAAGCCCGCGCCCCCTCTCACTCACCTCCCCACCGCCTCACTCGCCTTCCCCGGATCCCACCTGCCCAGCCCTCCCCGACCTGGGACTGCCACCCTAACTTGTCCCTTTCACCTTCAGCCGACCCTCCCTCCCCCAAGAGAACTTTGTTTTGGACCCAGGAGACAAAACACAAACTTGCAGATGGGCCGGGAGGCGCGTGGGAGTTGTCCTCGCCCCGGCGACAAGGGATGGCAGCGGCCACCTGAGTCACGACGCCCTGTCCTGGGGCCCCCGAAGCCCCCTCCCGTGTAACCCGCAGGGAAAATCCTGCCGCCCGCCTTCCCCGAGAAAAGCGCGTCTTCCCTCGGGGGATCGGCGGAGCTCCGAACTCAGTCGTAGTTTCGAGACCAGAGAAACTGCCTCAGAGGTTTCCTGGAACAGATCCCCCCACCACGACCCCCCCGGAGGGCTGCAGCGGCACAGCTGAGGGCCGGATCTCTTTGCGTCTCGGAAAACTGCTGCGAAAAGGAGCCACTAATCTTCCTACCCCACTCGCCTCCGCCCATCCGGCAGGGGCTGGGCAGACCGCAGCTTCCCCGGTTGCGGCCCAGCCTCCCGGGCTTCCGCGGAGATTTTTTTGTTTTGTTTTGGGTTTTGTTTCCTGCGGAGGCTCCAGGCGCTGAGAGTTAGGGGAGAGGCTGCCAAGCTGAGGAGGGGACGCTTGTCCTCCACACAAGCAAAACAAAACTAAAAGTAACCTTGTATTGTTTACAAAGCGCCCGGTAAAATGTAAACAGTGAACTTGAATCTGTCTTGCTGGACGGACGAGCGGGCAAAGCCCACTTTATAAGTACCTGTTGTAATGTGAATGTTTACTCTTCATTTCTGGCCAGGTTTAGGGGAGGGAAAGGGGAATGGGAAAGTTAATTGGGATGTTAACTTTCCAATTAGAGACCTTTTTAGCTATTTATTTTATTGTTGAAAAAAAAGAGAATGAAATAAGCCCAAACCAAGAAAGCATCAAGGACAACCCTGGAAGAACTTAGGTAAGCTGACTGGTAACACGAAGGGATGTCACTGGATAGCTCTCCCACGGACAAGTCTTTCTGTTTGCTACAAGAACTTTTCCAAGAAGCTAAAGGGCTGCAAAGAGATGTAAATACTTGTGAATAGGAATGATTATACACTGTGCAAAATGCACTTTTGTTTGCTATATTCCTTTAGACTCTTAGGTAATTTGCTGGAAAACGAACTATTGTTCTGGTGTGACCTGCTTAAGTTAAAAAAAAAAAGTTGTAGTGTCATCAGAGCTGTAAAATTTTTACCTTTCATTTTTCTCCCTCCCTGTACAGAATTAGCATGGCATTTTAAATATTGATGTTCTTGTTCCCAGCATGCCTGTTTTAAGACAAAGGATTTTAAAAAGGTGTCTACCTTAAATTATGACCTAGTCCAAATAATATTTTCTCATTAAAATATGTAAATTCAAATTTTAGTTTTGTGTGTTTTTAAAGAGTTGCTACAAACAACAATTTTACAAAAGATGGATGTAGCGCTTCCCTAAGCATGCTTTCTGCAATACACTGAGTAGTTTGCCTTTTTCATGTCGTATTGTGAAAACAGTCAAACCTCCTCTTGTGCACGTGCAGATTGTGGGAAAAATTATTCAGACAGACTCTTGCAGGTATTTGTGCATAGGAAAAGAGGAAACAAACTATTTCTATTTTAGATCAGGTGCACAGGTGTAGTTATGAAAGAAAAACTGTTATTGAAACAATATAGTACTTTATATGTATTTTTGTCTATCTTAACATATACATTTTATGAAATATACAGCACTTATATAAATCTTATGTGGAAATCAGGTAGAAGTGATATGGAAATTTGAAAAGTAAAAACAGACTTGCTTATTCAATGCCTATATTCTGATGCATCTTCTTTGGAGTGAGTATTCATTTCCTTGCTCCTTTAAATTATTGCAGTTGTTGAAATTTTTTTTTTAGAAATTACCTAACGGTTCACCTTACATGCCTAGAAACATGTTCACTTCGAACTGAACAGATTTCTTTCACTCCTTCATGTGGGAAAATAATGCTTGATGCATTTCTTTTAAAGATGTCAATGAAGTTACTTCAAATGCCTGACTCTAAGTATTTGCTTTTCTTCAGAGTTTTGCAGAGAATTAAAATTTGCCAAGAATTTATGGCTCAAGGCTAATTGACACTTATTGAAGAGGTCACAATATTTCCAGAGTGAGGTGTGTATTCAACTAATGAAGTTACAAGACAAAGAGAAACTTAAATGGTAATTAACACTTTACTGTGTAAAATGATTAAACAACAGACCCTTGTGCCACACAGAGAAACCCACATAGAAACCATGGTCACTATACTCCATAAGCAGAATCCTTAACACCTGAGACCATTACTACCTGGAAAACAATTTAGGATTAATGTAAAGTGTAATAAATCCTGTTGTGACCATTTTTTAAAAGGAAGGATCCCACACACAGCCAAAAAAAAAAAAAAGGTGGAAAATAAATGAATCATTGGACTGATTAAAATGCATGAAGCTACTAAAGCTCGTCAGACAGGGGACAACTAAACTCATTCATCAAGCCCAATTCACAATTATATCAACAAGATCAGCTAAAGAAAGCTTGAAAAACTTATCTACCCTGGGCTAGGGAACTCTTGAAACTTTGTTCTCAAGAAGAAATCTACATTTTAAAAAAATCAATACATTTTAAGAATTTCCTGCAAGAGAAAATTAAAACCATCTCTGAATATTCTAATCTCATCGACTTTGGTAACACTGAATTCGAACTGGGAATGAAGGAGGAATAATGGAATAACATGGGCCTCAAACATTTTATAATTATCAGCTTTGAAAGTCAGGTAAAATATTCCTCCTATAAGAGGCACTAGAATTCAGAAAAAAAAAGTGATGTGTACATACACACATTTAATATAGAGAGGTAACTAAGATACAGATCCTGTTTCTGATGTTTAGTAAAGGAGAGATTTCAGCCCAGTATTTGAAAATGTTCTTTTCAGCTGGTAAGTTCGTCATGGTGTATTGCAAAGAATGAAATAACTTGGGTATTGTGAGCTCTCCTTTCACAATTGCAGGCATCTTTTCTCAAAGTTGAATGAGTAAAGTAAAAAAAAAAAAATCCATTGATGATATTTTGACCTTGATCAGAAATCCAAAGGCAGTCAAAACACACAAGCCTCCACCCAACTCCATCCCCGCCTTACCCCCCAGCTTTGAGACTTATGCCTTGTTTAGCTGAAGTGCCCCACAAATAAGGAAGTTTATAACTATGATACCTTCAATGGCTTTCTTTGTCATGTTAAATCTTTTCACCTGGCTCAAGTCCAAAGTCAATACACACAGCTTTAAAATAAAACTGGAAGAGACAACACCATGGAGTGGGAAGGTGTGTGTCCAGGTCTTATCCTGAGAACTGAGATAAGTTATATTATTTTCTGTTTTGTCAATTCAGGCAGTATTGATTTTTTTAATTTAGGTTTTTTCATTTGGAAACTTGACTACTCTGTTACTGTTGGTTTTTAACATGATTCTGCATTCAACAGTGTTTCAAAACAGCTTCCTCTGTGATTTGAGGAAATGCTTACACAACGAATGAATTTCATGTACTTTTTCAGGAGAGAAGCTGCAGAAGTTAATCACTACTTCTACTGCCTGGTTTAGGGGTTTTGGGAATCCTGAAGGAATAGCACTAGTAAATGATCATCACAGTGACTTAAATATTCTAGCAGAGTTTAATTCCTTTCAATGGATGAGAAGACTGAGTGCCTTGGAAGCAGGACTCTGGCCAGGTGCTCTAGTGGGATGGGGTTGGGAGGTGGGAGGGGGAAAGAGCCTCGACCAGTGCTGCAAGACAGTAGGATTTATGTTAGTTTATGCAAGGCTAGGGGTGGTGAGAAAGGGGGGATGCAGAGCGTAGTGGTGAGGAATGGTTTATGCTTTTATAAATGAAAACTCTCTTTGTAAAAGGTATTCAGTTAAGAAACAGAAAGGATCAGGATCTAGTCTTAAATTCTTAATATAAATGTCAACTAATTTTTTTCTCCTAAAAGCCACATATGCACAGAGACACCCAAACAAAAACAAAACAAAAACAACCCAACCCACTGGCTGTGAAGCCTCAAAGGGGCTGCATTTGTTTCGTTTAAACTAACAACAAATTATCTAATTAATATGTTTCAATTACAGCATGAAAGGCACAGCCCCTGGACCGCCCGCCGTGGGGGCACAATAGCCCCAGAGCCCACTCTAGGAATTTACAATAACTGCACATCTGTTTCTTTATTTTCCACTTTTTGAGTCTAAAACTCCTCTCAAGATTACTTCAAACCATGGCCTGAGTTATGAAATATCTCCCAGTGTTAAAGGGGGGATGAAACTTTGCCCACGATGCTTCATTTGCAAGCAAAAAAAAGTGAAAGCCCATTGAAGAGCATTAAACAAATATATTAGAATTCTGTCACTTTATGCAATTGAGTAGATCAAATGAAGGGTCCTGGCCACTTCATTCACTCTCATTCACTCGAATAGAAAATGCAAAGAATAGCAACCCGAGACTGGGCCACCGATGTAGATTTAGCTCCTTTTTACTGGGAGACAAAAAGGCTGAATTTTCACAAACACATTGCTGACTCGGGGACTAGGAAACCGGCACTGGAACCCCTTTGGAATTTAAATTCATTTTATCTTCCTCTCTCTTTGCAGGAATCTGTTCGCACTACAGTGCAAGATGCAGCAGGCATCCTCTGGCTTCTGAAAAAATGGGGGAGGGGAAGAAAGTGGGGGGGGCAGACAATGTGGGAGTCAGGATTGATTCCCAAGGAACTCTCAGTGATCAACCAACACTCAGGTCTGAGATAGTAAATTTGATTAAACAAATCTTTATCTATATCAATATAAACATCATTATATCACTAACATCTCCAAGTCTCTTACCTCCTTGTTTGGCTTGGATTACATAAATAGCTTGTTTTCAAAGACCAGAAGCACATCTGGGTCATTGAGTTTTCTTCTTTCAACTAATATCTGGTCTTTGGTGTCACAACAGACTTGAAAGCTGAGCTTTCAACCTCACCTGCTCTGTCTCTCTTGTCTATGCCTCTCTCTGTCTCTGTCTCTGTCTCTGTCTCTCTCTCTCTCTCTCTCTCACACACACACACACACACACACACACACACACACACATACCACTTTCTGCTAGCTATCCTATTCGAAGCACTGTGTTAATTAGACATGTTATGTTAAAACCAGAGAGGAGATAATCTTTGGTTAGAATTTTCAAGTCAGAATTCTCTTACATTTTCATTTTTTATCCCCAGTGGGGGAAAGTAAGTCACAGGGTAATTGAGATCATCTCGTGCAGATACTTCTATCCTGTGTCTCAACAGTTGACATTCCTTGTTTTGGTGAACTTTGTAGACTTTTATGTGTCAACATCGTAGAAAGCTTATAGTAGTGACTATTAGAAGTGTTTCTAGAGACAGAGTAGGAAAAAACAAAGAAGCAGCATTCTCAGCTTCCAAGGTGTGATTGCAGATGCATGAACCAACTTTTCTCAATCTGGAAATATGAATGATAAAGTATTTAATGGGTTTTCTATTTATAAGGTCATATTTGAGACTATTCTTCATTTAATTCTTGGGATTGGTGCCTGGAGCTGGGGAGAGGAGTGGATGGGGGAAATGGCTTCGACCTGCAGATACAAAAAAGATGTTGAAGAAATACTTAGTTGTTTTATAACCGTAACCTATCAAACTCACTGGAACTAATAATAAACGAATCAGAGATTATCCATGAAAAATTGTAGTTGGCTAAATAAAAACTTCCTTGGAACATTTTCCTTCCAGAATATCCTCAAGAATATTTGGACAAAGCGTTCTTCTTTGGGGGCAGCCTCCTTTTGCCTGTGTCTGCAAATAACTGATGTCAAATCAGTTGCAAGCTTTTGAGGGAACAAACTCTCAGAGCATTAATTAGAGCAGAGTAAGCTCACAGATAAAAAGCATTCTTTAAATATCTGTTGTTTGGAGACATTGTGATTCTAATTCATGCTTTGCAACCGATATATTTTTATTTACTCAGTTAATTTCTTCCCAAGAGTGTTCCCTGTTAACTGGGTTTACTAAGGTATACAGTACAGAAAGAGTTGTTAGTTAGCAAAAATAATTGTTTCCAAACTCTACTTTTGCTACAGATTTCTCTCTTCTGCTTCATGAAATACAATGTATTGGTCCATTAATTCCAGCACATAGTAGCATATAGAGAAATTGTTCAATAAAGGATCTTAATTTTGTGTCACTTAGAAGAAGCTTAGTATTTATTAAGTAGTATCTAGACTGTTTTGCATTAATTAAAGCAGCTCCTTGGAGAGACATTACAATCAGAAATGGTTTCACAGAACAGAAAAACTCTGACATCTGGACTCCCCCTACTAGACCTGCTACAGGGAAACCAGAGCTGCTCATGTCTGGCTCCCTTGGAAATACCAACACATATTTTATTTACTTACATATGTTTGATAGACTGAAGGTCTATGCATAACGATAACATTATCATTGACAAGTTCCACATCATCCTAGGTTGCCACGTCAGCTACCAAAAAAGCTGGAATAATGGTTTATATTAAGATTCCTGGCATGATTTCATATTGGAGAAAAAATTGACAAATGAGCACCCAACCCTCCCATGTTCAAGGGATTAGTTAGACCGAATCATGTATTTCTGTGACTGTCTAGAAGATGCTAACCATTCTCCTTATTGTCTTGTGTGTGTGTTGGTGGATAGGGAGAGGGCAGGGAGAGTAAGGGAGTAGAACAGGCAAGGATAAAATTTTTTGACCATCAGAGAAGTCCAGATTATGTACACAAAGTGATTCCTGTGCCTAACACAGAAGAACGATTGATGACTGAATGATTGAGAGTTCTGAAAAGAGTCCTGTTGGTTTAGCCTAGGTAAAAACTCTATGCCTTTGCTCCAGTTGTCAGTAAATGGGAGTGTTGACTGAGGCTGGGTTTCTGCTGTGACATTAAGTTTGTAAAATTAAAACATGTGAAATGCATTTAAATTTACTTACGGATGTTATTAGCTTTAAAAAAAGGAGAACTCCTCTCATAAAACAAGAAAATGAAAATAATTAACTTTGACATAGAAATATAAACAGCAATTTGATTAATTATAGTGCTAATTATTCTTTGCTGTATAGTCAAACATTATCCAATTCTTAAAATGACAGATGGTGAATAAATCATATAAAATAATTACTTGGAATTTCACAGCAATGAGAAGGTGCAGTTTAGGGAGAGATTTATATTGATTTCTAAATATATAATAGGTTTTGTTCTGTTTCATTTAGAAATTTAGTTTTTACTGCAAAAATACTACATCAAGGAAATGTTTTTCTATTTTTTTCCTATGCATGTTTTAAAATAATTCATTTCCTCTTTCAATATTTTCCATAGTTATAATCAGTACAACACATTTTTATCTTGCTTTTCTCCAGCATTATATCATAAGCATTTTCCCATGTAGCTATATAGTTTTCATAACCATCTATTTTAATGGTTGTATAGTATGCCACTGAGTGAATTCCCTGGTTGGGTCATTTAGGATGTTTTTAGGTTTTGTTTATTTTTTGTTTGTTTTTGCTAATACAAAGACTAGTGCAGTGAACATCTCTAATACCTAACTAAACACTATTTCCAGTGATGTAAAATACATTAGCTTCTGCATGCTGAATTTTCTAACAGCTTCGTGAAAATTCAATAATATAATTTAATTTGGGATTTCAGCTCCTGCTCTTATATTTCCATTGCTATCTGCCCTGCATCCAGGGTTCCAGAGCAATATGGGCTTGACTTAGAATCATAAAAACACTGAATATTAGAGTTGGGAAGGTCCTGAGAGATTCTATGTACACTAATAGCTTTATTTTACTTACTTGGTGAATCCCTCTGATATATTCCTTTATCTACATTCCAATAATTTAACAACACCAGGGTCAGGTTCTGAAAGTATAATAAAACAAATGCTCAGTCCTGTCACAGAGGCCAGAGAAATGCAACTAAAAATTAAAAATCATGAAAGTATTAAAATTGTCAAAATGAAGACTTTATCTGATAATGTGGGCACTCGTGATTTTAAGGTAGTCCATGAAGCATGGTACGCTGTACTCTTTTTAAGTGGGGGTCTTGGACAGTTTGTGTAACTAGAGGAAATGGTCATTGCTCAACGCCAGATCTCAGGAGAAAGGGATCCACCCTGAATTAAAGCCATTTCTTAAGTCCCAGATATCTTTCTGCACACTGAAAACAAATAGTCTTCTAGACAGACTGCCTCAAGTCTAAAGGGTCCGTGGTCACAGCAAGTGTTGATTATTGCATTTCTTTGGCTGCTTTGAGATGTAATTCTTAAGATGCAAGATTGAGGGAAAGGAGATGGCAAAGTGGACAAGGGATCTGAGCTCCAGCCTTTGTCTCCTCAATGTAGCACTTTGCTTTGACCTTCCTCATGTGACACTTTCATATCAGACTTCCCCCGACCCCAGGTTTCTGAAATCGTATTTGTTTTTAATAAAGTGGCTTAACAATGTGTGAGGCATGACACAGGCACCCTCAGTGCTTGTTGGTTGGAACAGATAGGAGACAAGAAAGAAGAATGAACATGCCCCCCACCACAGCAAAGTCCCATTGCTGAGACTGAAATCATTCTCCTGAATGGGAGTCAATGAAACCAAAGTAATTTGTTTATAAGTACTTTTCTATAGTCTCTAAACTACCCCAACCACCATTCTGAGCTGATCATACCCTCAGCATGGCTTGCTTAACACGGAGAGGAGAGATATAAGAAGAGGGAAAAAGGAAGTTTGAGAGGAAGAGGAGAAGCTGGAGGAAATGTCTTTGTTAGCATGGTTTTTTATATAGGTTCCCCAGGACATCTTGCCACATGTCCTTTTAATTTAGTTCAGGCCAATCCGATTCAGTATGAGTCAATCCAATTCAATAAATATTCATCTGTCACAAATTTCACAAGCAAGTTCTTCCAAGAAAACATCTTGGTCAGGAGAACTGAATTTGAATCTCAGTGTTATCATCATTTAGCTAAATGGCTCTAACCAAGTTTCCTTGGTGCTCCGTTATCCATCTCTTGGATGGGAAAGATAAGGATTCCCTTAAACGCTTGTTGCAATGATCAAGTGGAGCAAAGTCTAGATTAAAATGTGTTCGACTGTCATGCAAATTTATTGTTATTGTTTATGATAGAGAAATAAAAAAAATTAAAATAGTTATTAGAAATTCTCCTGACCAAGAGGAATTTTATCTTAAGCTCTTCCAATAGATTGCAGACTTGCAAAGGAAGGTCTATTTTTTATGCCACCTTTGTTTTTTTGTTTTGTTTTGTTTTGAGACAGGGTCTCACTCTGTCGCCTGGGCTAGAGGGCAGTGATGTCATCGTAGCTCACTGCAACCTCGAACTCCCAGGCTCAAGCGATCCTCCTGCCTTAGCCTCCTGAGTGGATAGGACACATGCCACCAGCTAAGAAGCACATGCCACCACGCCCCGCTAATTTTTCTATTTTTTATAGAAACAAGTTCTCTCACTCTTGCTCAGGCTGGTCTCGAATTCCTAGCCTCAAACAATCCTCCTGCCTCAGCCTCCCAAAGTGCTAGGATTGCGGTCATAAGCCACTGTGCCTGACCCCATCTATTTTTTAGCCCCCAGATTTTCACTGCCTGCTCTCCTGTCCCCACCCCGTGAGACAGAAGTAACTTGGTAGTGAAGGGGGCAGGTTGGCAAGGGAAATGGTTGCTTCTTTTTTGCACATTCTTCCAAAGTGGGCCTTTTCACAGATTTTAAGGTATGATGTTGACAACCTATTATCAAGATTGCTGAAAAGAAAGAAGGTGAAATAGTATGACAGGCAGACACATAGAGACAGTCAACACAAAAATTGGGGGTGCTTTCCATCTTCTTTTTCCCACTAACCAATGGCCCAGCCCCAGCCCTCTGGTATTCATCACTGCTTTCCAGCCCCTCCCCATCCCCCACCCATGAAAGCATCTGGCCACTTCCCTGCCACTTAAAAAACAATTAATAAATACCTAGCAGGAATCTACTACGTGGCACTCACTGTTCTAAGTTCTTTAGAATATATTAACACATTTAATCCTAATAACAACTTTGTGCAATAGGTACTTTTATTATGTATGCCCCTTATACCGATGGTAATATTGAAGCACAGGGCATTTAACTAACTTGCCCAAGCCTACCTAGCTAGTACGTGATATTGATGCCTGATGGGCTCTCAGTAAAACTTGGCTTAATATAAAGATGCTTTTGTTACTGAAAGCAGTAGGTCACACAATTTCCCAGACTCAAGAATTATAGCAAGCTCATTAAGATCTGAAGAAGGAGAAGGAGGGATATCCCTGATGACTTCAGAAACCAATAATACTTGTAGCTGCCAATTTAATCACTCCTTCGGTACTTCCCTTACCCTCTCTAGCTTTGCAGTGAGTTATAATTCACTAAACTGCATTTTCTTCCTAACCTGCCTTCTATTTAACTTACATGTGTGGTGGTGGTGGTGGGGGGAATAAAATTTCAATAGAACCAAAAATACCCCTCTGTTCTAGCTCACAGCAATTTTTGATCTTTGATCTCAGTCATATACCAAAAAAGTCACAGTGGAACATCGCCACTCCCCTGCCCCCCCCCCCCCCAAATGGACCTCAGGGTATAGTCAACCAACCTGGATTCAAGCACGATTAACTAGAATCTTCTGGGGTTGATGGCAGCCAATATGAAATCTAAGCAGGATGCATTCTTGTAGTTAGAAGAAAATTACCAACCTGAGTGACTTTTTTTTTCCCCTGACAGCCTCTGTCAGGTCATAAAATAAACTGGAAGGGGGGAAGAAGTACCTTGTTTGCACTTTCAATGTGATTTTAAAAAGAAGGAAAAATGGAAAGAAGGAAGGATCAGATTGATGTAACTTTCTTTTTCTTGTCTTTTGCTTTTTCAATTTTTTTTTTTTTTGAGACAAGACCTTGGATATGTTGTTCATGCTGTTCTTGAACCCCTGTGCCTCAGCCTCCTGAATAGCTGGGTTACAGGAATGCACCACTGAGCCTGGTTGATATAACATTCTAACTCAGTAAATACAATTTTGTCTATTGTTGATGTAACCAACTATTGAAGGCATCAAAATTTGTTGTTTTTTTCTTAATGCTAAAATGTCCTTATTGGTGCTTTCTACAGTGTGCTTGGGTACTCACATATCTTTTTCAATCCAACTCCCATGAGGCTGACATTTGTATGTTTTTAAAAGTATGCATTTTAAGAAGGTTGCATGTCTTTGTGTTTACTGTCCAGCTCTGGCTTCCCTGTGGACCATAGGTCTTAGTCTAAGTGACTCCTAAAGAAACGGATTATGCTTCATACTCAGGTTCCCAGTTTCCTGTGTATTTGGAAAGTCTCTTAACCTTTCCCTAACATAGCTGTGCTTTGGTGTACGCATTTGGGCTGGATAATGCTAGTGAGCCTCACACAAGTTTTCTGTTTGTCTCACCCCAGTGTGGTGGTTGAACTTGACAAATATGGGCTTATACCCAGCACTTCTGGTCTCTTTGGGTTGCACATGACTCCCCACTGCACGAGGTCCTGGCGCTACTACTACTCAAATGGCCACAATTAGTCACTAGAGTCACTCCAGCCCACCCTGTCTTTAAAAATGGATACAACTAGGGTCTTTGTTGTACATTTCCCCCTATTCTGTTTTATTTCCATCTGAATTTCAAAATTCCCATCCATGTAGGGCTCAGGCCAGTCAACTGCCAGTCCTCTGTGCATGGTGTCTATGAATGTCCATACTCCCTGGGGCTCAGCAGATGGCACAGGGGCACTAAGAGAAGATGCTTTTAGATACTCCAGCTAGGAAATGTTCTTTTGTTTTCATTTATCAACTTTCATACCAAAAAAAAAAAAAAAAAGGAAAGAAAAGAAAGAAAGAAAAGAAAATCAGCTACCACTTTGGAGTAGAAGTTTTCTGTGATACTTTCTGCTGCAAAATTGTTTTGCTTGTTTTCCAGAGTGCTATTGAGGTACCTTTGCCCCAACAGGTTGGTGGTTGCTGAAAATTCATATGCTGTTTGGTAGGCTGGCTCACGTGCCACTCCCTGAAACTTATAAAGCTATCCTGTCTTGGAACCAATGAACTTGACAAAGCAGTAAGCATTTTTTCTCCTAACTGTTCAAAGCAACATCTGTGGCCCTACCTGGCATATGCTACATGCCATCTGGCAGCATAAAATGACCTAAAGGGAGAGGAGAAACAGAAAGACATTCTTACAATTTATCAAGTTTGGGTACTATCTCCTAAAATAAAAATGGCAGCACTGTTTATAAGGGGGTGGATTAAAGTCATGGAATCAAAGGTTTCAAGAGAGGACACTGACCAAGTCACTGAAACCCTCTGAGCCTTAGTTTCTTCCCCCACAAACTAAAACTGTACTTGAAATGTTGAACTGATTATTTACCTGTCCTCCCTCAGCCCCACATTCAGTCTTCTATCCTGCAAAGTTTATTTCCCAAACTCCTTTGCCAGCTGACTCCCTGTGAGTTTCTGCAAATAAGAAGTGCTAGAGGATTGTTGGAAGGCAGGAGCGGGGGAGAAGGAAACTCCTTCCTGATTTTGCTGTTCCTGTCACCTACCCTCCCACAGTGGCATTGGCTTACCATGCCTCCCCAGGTGTGCCAATGAAGACCTGAGCACCAGCTCCTCGGGGTCCCTCTGCTGACCTCCAGAGGCACCAGCATCAGCTGGGCAGCACCCCCTCCTCAGGCCTGGGTCTCAACTGTATAGCGCCCCTTCTGCACACTCCAAGGTTCTACTTTCTCCAGCCTCTGTGATTCTGCTCTGTAGTCTCAGGGGTGGTAGCTGCTTCCTGCAGTTACTACCTTGGTGTTTTCTTAGTGTTCCTCTTTTTGTGCTCTAAGTGTACCAACACCCATGTAACTGATTCTCTGTATTAAATTTCCTCTATTGGAAATTTTTAGTGTGATTTCTGTTTTCCAGACCAAAACCTGAGCGACACAGTGTTTATGATCCTAGATCACTTAATCTATCAGCTCCATCGCACCCTGTATTCCTCTACTCAAGTTGTGCTTATTGAACACTGGGCACAGGCACGCTACTGTGCTAGGACTTGGCAACAGGGACACAGTTACAAATACATACCCAACAAGCCCTCACCTCCAGGAACTTCCATGTAGTTGGGAAGACACACAGAGAGAGCATGACTGGGTGAAGGAATATGTTCCCTAAAAGTTCTGAGAAGGAGGAGGAGAAAAAGGAGGAATTGGAGGCCTTGTGAGGATTTGGGGTTTAGGACTCAGTGAAGACAGAGAGCCCAAACTCAACTCTACTATAATGAGGACTTCGGGTGGCATAACTGACAGTGGCTTTTTCCACTTGGTGGAAAGAGGTCCCATGGTTGAGACCAGAGGGAGGCCAGGAAGATGGAAGTTCTGGAGGCCAGAGTGAAGAGTCTGTGGAGCCAGCGGAGACCCCGGGACATGGATGAGCAATGAGACTGCACACAGACATGGCCTCACTCCACAGGGAGACAGGAAGTGATGGGCAGATGGATGGCTGGGAGCAATCTTTATTAAACATGTGGGGAAACTATTAATAATATGTAAAGGAGCTGATATATTTTCCAATAAGTGGCTGACTGAGATTCAAACACAAGTTCTACCTGACTCGAAATCTGGTGCTCTTGCCCATTTAACCCACTGCCCTTGTAACATATAGCATGTCCTTCAAAAGGTGTTTATGGAACAGGATACCACTGAAGCTACCATGACAAGTAGAAGGAGATGATGGTGAAGTAATTAAGAACAGAGAGAAAGGGATGGATGTGAAAGACATGTCCCACAAATTAGAGGAAAGAATCAAATGAACTGAATGACAATTCAATTAGTCAGGTTGCCAGTAACAGAAACCTACTTAAAAGTAGCAAAAGTCCCAGGAAGGAGTCTGATTCTTTCTCTTTGGGCCATCACTGTAGCTAAAGAGATACAGTCCTCTGATTGGCCACATATGGGTCATGTCCCACCCCTGGGACCCAGGGAGGATGCCCACTGTACAGAATTCCTTAGGCTGCGGAGGATTCCTTTGGAACATTCACTGTATGACTCTAACATTTCAAGCCTCGTTAACTAGAAATGAAGTGCCACTGATGGAAAATAGGGATGATGGAGCACGAGTCACTTTGGGAGGAAAATGTTGAGTTTGGGTAAGGACATGCTTAGCTTGCACCAGTTCCAACAAAGATGCACCTTAGTCTGAAAGATATCTAGTCATGACCTGAAATTGCTCCAAGTTTTTTCAAAAAGTTTAATTTTTTTTAATTTTCAAGGTAAAAATGTGAATTCTAGGAATTTTGGAACATCCATTGATATCAAATATAGAGTGACTGGAAGGTTGAGGCAGGTGGATCCTTTGAGTCCAGGAGTTTGAGACCAGCCTGGGCAATACAGTGAGACCCCGATTTTAAAAAAAAAGTAAAATGAAAGGGACAAAAAAAATGATGGAACTTATAGAACCTATGTACAAAGTAGGGTGAAGTTTTCTTCGTGAATGCACAAATTATTGGTCCAGGTAATAACATTTTCATCTATCCATAAACTTCATGAGTTTGCAGCATTAAACTAAAACAGGAGTTGGCAAATTTCAGCCCATGAGCCAAATCCAGCCTGCCACTTGTTTTTTGAACAGCCTGTGAACTAAGAATGGTTTTTGTATTTCTAAATGCTTGACAAACATAAAAAAGAATAATAATATTTTGTAGCACATGAAAATTATATGACATTCAAATTTCAGTACTCATAAATGAAATTTTATTGGAATGCAGCTAGCTATTAATATATTCATTTATTTACATATTGTCGGTGGCTGTTTTGCATTACTAAAACAGAGTTAGTAACAGAGACCACATGGCTTGCAAAGCTGAAAGTATTTATTATTTGGCTCTTTAAGAAGAAAGTTTGCCAACCTCTGAGCTAAAAACTTGGAGTGTGAATTGGCCTTTGAGGTTTTTACTGTTATACCTATGTCTATTGGATGGTGACTGGGCCACAAATCAGGCAAAAGGCCAAGATGAAGTCTAGATTTTCATCAAGTAATCCATTTGATTGTGAATTTGGGGGCTGTTAAGAAACTTACCCAAAGCTTGTTATAGAACTTGGATCAGATAGCAAAAACCTGTCTTGCTCTTTTTCTTTTTTAATGAGGTCTGGCTCTGTTGCCCAGGCTGGAGTCCTAGGCTTGAGCAAGCAATATTCCTGCCTCAACCCCCTGAGCAGCTGGGACTATGGGTGCCCCCTACCACACTTGGCTAATTTTTAACATTTTTTGTAGAGATAGGGTCTCCCTATGTTGCTCAGGCTGGTTTTGAACTCCTGGCCTCAAGTGATCCTCCTGCCTCAGCCTCCTAAGGTGCTGAGATTACAGGCATGAGCTACTGTGCCGGGCCCCTCTGTCACACTCCTAATACGTCTTTATATTTTTCTAGTTGCTCATGGGATCATCTCATATT
This sequence comes from Lemur catta, assembly GCF_020740605.2. Taxonomy (NCBI): domain Eukaryota; kingdom Metazoa; phylum Chordata; class Mammalia; order Primates; family Lemuridae; genus Lemur; species Lemur catta. Next base: position 90,977,196 of record NC_059128.1, read on the forward strand.
TTTACAGACTGTATAGTTTACAAAGGGCTACCAAACACACCATTGGTTTGAGTCAATATGTAAGATACTACATAGTTAGCTCATGGTAAGGCCTGATTTCTGGATATAACATTTACCTCGGATTAGCTGATTAAAATATTTTGTAATAAGATAGTATACAACAAATGAATAAATTTAGTAGCCACATTACTTGCTAGATCAAGTAAGCACATCCCAAGTAGAACGAAGATTAGCTGGTTGCCTTCCAATATCAGTTCCCCCAGTTTCGGTTTGGGAATGCAGGAGGCAAAAAACAAGGTGCTTCCACCAAGTAATTTACGCTACACCAGCTAAGGGCATTCCCTTGGCTGATTCTATCAGAGTAATTCTCAGATATTTGGCAGGAATGCTTCAAAGACCATCACTCTTTCCTGCTGGAATTGAATGAGAAGTGGTTGGGTGTGGCTGACCGTCATCTTGGGAACCCCAGAAAAAGCACCTTATGATGCAGGTGGCACTGCAAAAGGAATGGTGAAGAGAGAAATAAACAGTCTTTTGGACATTATTGAGTCCTGCTATAGAGTGCTGCCCGATGGACATCAAGTTCTGCCCCAGACCTTTGAAATGCCATGAACTAGTCGGCTCCCTTTACTGTTGAAGCCAATTTGAATCAGGTTTTTATGTCACTGAAATACAGCAAGTAACAAAGATTCTTTTATTCAATTTATTCATTCATAAAACATTACATGTATTTTTTTCTGACACCAAATATTGAGTCTCTTCCAAACAACATCCACAACCAATTCTTAAACTTTCCGACGCCAGCACTGATACTAACTGCCCAGAGTTAGCATAGACTCCACAGATCAAGGGCTCAATCCCACAAAACTGCCCCCACTTCAGACGTCAGCCACAAACGGGGTCCTCGGGCTACCTGCACTTCTTCCCAGCTGAGGACAAATTCAGAGGTCCTCCGGCACCCTGCCCATGTTCCATAATTCCCTAGAACAACTCACCAGTTTATTATGAAGGATACCATCAGTAATGGCAGAACAGAAGCGGTGCATAGGGCAAGTTCTTGGAAGGTGGGGAGTGCAGCGTTTCCATGCATCTCTGGACGTGCCACCCTCTCAGAGCATCGACGTGTTCAGCCACCTGGGAGCCCAACAATGTCATTTAGAGGTTTTAATGGAGGTTTTGTTACATAGATATGATTGATTGAATCATTGGCCACTGGTGATGGAACCCAACCTCCAGCCCTTCTCCTTCCCTAGAGGTCGGGAAGTGAGGCTGAAAGTTCTAACCCTGCAATCACCCAGTTGGTTTTTTAGTGACCAGCCTCCACCCAGAAACTGTGTAGCACCCCCACCAGCCATCTCATTAGCCCACAAAAGACAGTAAATTCCAAGTGTTTCAGGAGCTCTGAGCCAGGAATCAGGGACAAAACCCAAATATTTATTTTTTCATTAGACCACGATTATTAATATATACACTTACTCTGATCAGATATTTTGCTCAGCCCTGGAAAATACTCGATCTATGCTTTCAAGGAATTCACTGGTTGTGGAGCGGGAAGGGATTAGGGAGGGAGAGCAGTGCAAGATACAATACATAGAGTTTAAAGCAATGGGCTGTAAATAGAATCTTCCAGAATAACTGTATCCTAGATATTTTCATTTCCAATAGTGACTTCACTAATACAGGAAAGACCTTATCGTTAGTGTTGCTTATACTTTATATCCCTTTTCTCAGATAATCCTCAAGATGTCATTAACTAATAATAAATTAACCATAGCAAATCTACCCAAAAAAATTCCTCCCTTGAGGCTGCAGTGTCTCCTTTCAATACCCAACTCATCACACTGTCTATTTTATAGATTTTGAGACAAGTCCAAATTATATTTCCCCAATGCAGCTAGGGATTCCTTCACAGGTATATTATTTTTTAGCAAAAAATTCCCTACTTTTTTTTTTTCATGTTTTGTTCCTTTTACTAGACTTGCAGTTACTGGAGTATGCAACCTTCTGCACCAGAAAGCTGACTTCCAGGAAATCTCCAGTTTGGCCACTCAAAGAAGGTTCTTTAGCTCAACCTCACCAATAGCCCCCTGGATGTGTGGGACTTCTGAAGATGCCAGTTCCCAGCTGTCATGGCGGAGCTAAGGTACATGTCACCCTACAAAACACTCAAATGTTGGGGGTGGGGTGGGATGGGGTGTCAGCTCAGTTGTTGTCCAGGATATCTAAGAGACAAATGAGGACAGAGTAATATAATTTTAACAATGATAGTGGCAAAGGATGTGTGGCTTAGTGAAAGGAGCAGCATCTTAGAGTCAGAGAGATGCAAGTTCATTTACAAAGTGGGACATCTTGGCCCAACTACCAGGCATTTTGGAGTCTTAGTTTCTTCCTCTGCAAGACACAGGTAAGACATTCCTCCCTGCTGAGATGTTCGTACTAAAGAAGCTAATGACTGTATGGTGCTTGGCCAGTGGTTGGTGCTTCATAAATGATTGCCATATTTGTTTATAATAAATACCACACTATTCTATACTTGGTTGTTGCTTTGAAAAATTTCAAAACACGATAGTGCTAGGCTTGTGCTCCGTTTGAGCACCTACTACTGTGTGCAAGCCCTGCAGGGCACACAAGTCATACCAAGATGTAGCTCTTAGCCTCAGGAAGCTCACTGGCAGGGCCATGGAATACTTAATAACAAAGGATAAAAATGATCATTCAACACAGCAATAGGAAAATTTTAAAAAAAGAATCCAGGATGAATTGCTAAACATATCACACCAGTGTTATATAACTAAGAAGAAAGAGGAGTTGCAAGTCAAACTACTTCAGGCAATTTCAGTTTTAATCCCAATTTGGAACTTGTAGAATTCTTCCATTTTTTTTAAGGTGGAAAAAGAGCTATTTGGATTTACTGACATCCTGTTTCCTAATGATTGGTCTTTCTGATTCAAAAGTTCTATCAACACTCTGATGTTATGTCTCAGGGATGCAAAATCAAGGGGAAAATTCTCCACACAAAACAAACCTCAGATGTCCTAGAACAAACCTTCTGTTCCGAATTTGGTTCTTATTTTCAATTCCAAAAACAACACACAAGGCCTTAGAAAGTGCAAACTACTTCATGTTTATGCATGGGCCCTGGAGAAGCTAGGATTTCAGATGCCTTTGATTATGAATTGGCTGAAGAAAACAGTCTACCTAAAGTTACTTCCTGAAGAATCAGTTCTCCCCACCCCCACCTTACCTCAAACCTAAAGAAGCCCCCATCCCGCATCAATTTACAACAGAGCACTTGACACGACTTTATTGGTATATCTTTCTTATGCATTTGACCAATCAAAATGATAATTTAGACAAACTGGGGATGGCAGAGTGCATTATCCAGCAATATCTCATTATTATGCAAAAAATCAGATATTCACAGCAACTGTCTCATCTATTTATTGTTTGGTTACTCATCTGGAAATTTTAATACTTTCTTCAGGGGCAGGGACTGGCAATAAAAAAATAGACCTATATATCAAACCTTTAACTTCCAGCCATCATTGTGTGCCATAATACAGATGGAGTGGCTATCAGCAAGCTTTACTGTGTTGGTTTATTTCCTTCAACAGAGAATGTGGATTTAAATGGGATAAAGCAACAAAGTGACTTAGGGCTAGAGAGCCCCTCGGAACCTTCTGCTCCCTTTGCAAGCAGAGGTAACTGGCTAGAGCTGGCCCCCCCAGCAATTGATGCCAGTCTTCCGAAAGATCAGAAGCGTGGGCGTGAAGAGGGAATGAGAGTTGTTTAGGGCGAGGGATGACACCTCTGCATCTCAGAAAGTCTGTCTTTCGTTGTCCTTCATATGTCAGTGTTTCTAAGTGTTCCTTCTCATAAGCACAAACCTCGCTGTATGCCAGGCATTGTTCTAATTATCTTACAGTTACTTTTTACTCTTCATCACAAGCCTTTAAGGTAGGTGAGGATATTGTTCCCATTTTATAGATAGCAAAACTGAGACACAGAGTGGTTACATAATTTGACCAATTAGCAAGTGACGAAAGCAGGATTTTAATGCAGGCAGACTGGCTCCCGCATTTGAGCTTATAACTGTACTCTGCATGCCAGTTATACAGAGAGCAGCAGCTCTCTGCCTCTCTATTTTCTGCACCAGAAAATAAATTGACGGGGAATAAGCTGCAGCTCATCTGTAAAAGAATCATCATATAATACACTTGTTAAAGATCAGACTCTTAGACACAGATCAACTGATTTAGAAACTCTGCCAGTGAGATTCAGGAACCTGTATTTTTGTAATAACAAGTTCCCTAAATGATTCTTAATCACATCAAAGTCTGAGAACCACCAGAATAGATTTTCTGCAGTAGGAGTCAGAAAATAATCTGTTTGGGTCCCAAAAGAGCCATATCTACCCTACATACTACACAGAGTTGTTTGTAAAAATGAGATGAGCTAAAGCATGTGAAAGGAATGAGCAAACTGCAAAGCACTTCCAAATGCGAGCTATCGTCAGTCTCACATTATTTCATGTGCGCAAGACTTGTCTCCCTGCTAAAACTATACTCTTCTTTATTAACTTTTGTTCTTTCATACCCCTTAATAATTTGTACCGTGTTGTAGCTACCCAAAAGATACTGGCTTCGTTCAATACATTTTAAAAAATATGTAAACTGAAAAAATATATATATAAGCAGGTCCACAGAGTCAACACTATTATATGCAAATTATAGTGACCAAGGTTTGCACCCTGTACTCCAGAGTCCATAGTGTCATTATGCACATTATCACATTTGATTCTCACAAGTCGGTGGTAGATAGGGTAGTTAATGGCTATAGCTTTGTTTTACTGGAAAAGATAAAATTCAGGTTAAATGATTTTCCCAAATTAACCCAGTTAGTAATCAAATGACAATTTCCACAGCTTCTCACGACCCCAAACAGCACAGTCAAACGAATTGCAGTTGGAACAACTTCACCAACAAAAATGAGAGATGCCACATTTTAGAAAAGGGAAAACCACTGCCATTGAGGAATATTGTCAGGAGAAAAAAATGTTGGTGACAGGGGAAAAATGTTGTTTTCTTTGCATATAAAACACCACGATTTCTGACAGTTGGGAACCTTGTTTGAACTGCCTATTTGGCAGAGACAAGGTAAAAAGGGCAGGAAGATTATCTGGGAAGCTACAGAATTCTGCCCCTGCTGATTTATGAATTAGAACATTCCCTCCCTAAAATTCCCTCGAATTTGAAAAAAATAGTAAAACTCTGGAAAAACCAAGATTCTACAAAAGAGTCAGAGAGAATCCAAGAAATCTGCTTTCAAAAATATTCCCTTTGCAGTCATTCGGTGGCCAGGCAAGAAAAGAGGATGTGGGACCACACAGGGTTTTCAGCGTCTTTCACTTTTCGGAAGTGTCCCTGGGGCTCAGTATCACCCGCTTCAGCATTAAATAGTTTGTCAAAGGCAATCATGGATAAGTTTCATCTGCTGGACTTAGTCCAAATGCATTTAACATTCTAATATTCTTTTTTTTTTTTTTTTTTGAGACACAGTCTCACTCTGTTGCCTGGGCTAGAGTGCCGTGGCATCAGCTTAGTTCACAGCAACCTCAGACTCCTGGGCTCAAGCCATCCTCCTGCTTCAGCCTCCTGAGTAACTGGGACTACAGGTATGTGCCACCATGCCCGGTTAATTTTTTCTATATATTTTTAGTTGTCCAGCTAATTTCTTTCTATTTTTTTAGTAGAGACGGGGTCTCGCTCTTGCTCAGGCTGGTCTTGAACTCCTGAGCTCAAACGATCCACCGGCCTTGGCCTCCCAGAGTGCTAGGATTACAGGCGTGAGCCACTGTGCCTGCCCTAACATTCTAATATTCTTAAGTTTTCTAGTAAAGTCTCTCATAATACATTGCGATTTATTTGAGAACCCTTACTGATAGGATGGTGATTGTTTATTTTTCACTGTACCCAGTGGGTTGGAGATATACCTCTATAATGGTGAGGGCAAGGTCATCTCGTAGCTTTGATAGTGAACAAGTCACAGTGAGTACAGTGATCCTTTGAAAACGTATTAAATAAGTCAGATCATGACACTCTTTTACTCAAAGCTCTCTAAAGGGTTTTGGTGGAATTGATAAGCTGGTTATAAAATTTATATGGAAATATAAATGGCCTACAATAGACAAAACGATGTTGGAAAAGAAGAAGTAGAGGACTTACACTATCTGATTTCAAGCCTTACCATTAAGCCCCATTATTGAAGATGGGTGGTATTGGCATAAAGATAGACATAAATCAAAAATAGACCCACACATGTATGGTCAATTGGTTTTCAACAAAGATGCCTGGGTAATTCAATGGATAAAGGGTAGTCTTTTCAACAAACAATGCTAAAACAAATGAATACTTACATAAAAAAGAAAACTCAACCATTATCCTGCACCATTCACAAAATAGAACACATTGGATCATAGGTATAAATGTAAAGGCTGAAACTATAAAACTTCTAGAAGAAAAAGTAGGAAAAAAATCTTCGTGACTTTGAGTTAAGCAAAGATTCTTAGAGAGGACACAAGAGCTTGAGCCACAAAGAAAACAATGGATACATTGGAATTAAGAAAAATGACAAGCCACAACACATAGATCTGATAAAGAACGTGTATCGAACATATATGAACTTTTACAACTCAATAATAAGAGACTAAAAATAATGGGCAAAAGATTTGAACAGACACTTCACTAAGGAAGAGATCTGAATGGCAAATAAGTACTTAAAAGGCGTGTGCTCAAAAATATTACTCATTAGGGAAATGCAAGTAAAAATTACCTGATTTTGAGTTCTACCATAAAGCCACATTACTCAGCATGGCTAAAATTTAAAACCTGACAATACCACATATTGATGAGGATATAGGATTGGTGGAAGACTCGTGCCTTGCTGATAGAAATACAAAATGGACATCTACTTTGTAAAATAGTTGGATAGTTTCTTATAAAGTTAAATATACACTTACTAAGTGACCCAGAAATTCCACTCCTTGGGATTTACCCAAGATAAGTAAAAACTCTGCATAAGGTCCCATACATAAGTTTTTATAGCAGCTTTATTTATAATGGTCCCAAACTGGAAACAATCCAAATGTTCGTCAACTGGTAAATACATGGTACATCCATACAACAGAATATTTCTCAGTAACAAAAAGAACGAACCACTAATATATGCAATACTTGGATGAGCCTTAAAAGCATTGTTCTCAATAAAAGAAGCCAGATACAAAAGTTTACATGTGTGATTCCATTTATATGATATTCTGGGAAAGGCAAAATAGGATCCTATAGGATCAGAAATCAGATCAGTGGGTCCCCAGAGCTGGGAGGGGGGCCAGGGATTGACTCTAAAGGAGTGCAAGGGGACTTTTTGAGGTGATAGGGGTGCCCTACATCTTGACTGTCGTGGTGGTGGTTACTCAACGGTATGCAGTTGTTAAAACTTACCAAATTGTACACTTAAAATTGGTGAATTTTGCTCTCTGTAAGTTATTTTTAAAAAGTCCTTCCAATAGCTCACATTTCCCTCAGAACAAGTGACTCTGTACAAGCCAACAGGCTCCCCAGGTTCTGACCCTACCCCCACCCCCTCTCTCATCTCACCCACTCTCCTTCTTGCTCTCTGCTTCAGCTACAAGAGCCTCCTGAAACCACGCAGGCCCATGTCCTCTCTGGGCAGCGCACTAACTCCTTCTCCCTCAAGTCTATGGTTAATTGTCACCACTTCAGTGAGGCCTAATCTCGAAATTCATGTTCCTTGGATGGGCCTCAGTTTACTCATCTGTAAATGGAGGAAATGGAACCAAAGGGCCTTTCTGAGAGCTTTCTAGTCTGACATTCTACAGTTCTGACATTTGGCTTCTAGGATGCACAAATCTCCATAGATGGTAACAAAATTATACAAGGAGGCATTAAATGACAAGTGGCAGGTAAGTGGAACACAGTTCTGGAGTGTTCTGAGGGTGAGCGATCACTTCCGGCAGTCAGAATTGGAGGAGGCTTAATTAAAGAGTTGGCTCCTAAAGAACAGGTAGGATTTCTTTACATGAAAGCAATTAACTGGACGATTGGGAATATTGTTCTAGCTTCTCTTTAGGGTAAAATTCTGGCTTCGGCTTAGTTTGTACAACTTGAACATTTTCCCCTGGTTTCAAAACATTCTAGAAAATTGTCATATTACTAATGATTCAGAATCTCTCCTGCATGTGCTTGGTGCTGTTTTCTTACTTGTCAGCCAGCTGGGGTTATTGGTATCTAATTGGCCAAGGTATATATTACATCAGTGCTGTGCCAGACATCAGGAAAATTGACAAGATCCTTCCCTTATTGTATCTTTTTGTACAAGATTCTGATCTAGAGGGTAAAGTTTGTGTCTCCCTCAGCTTTGGATCCATGATGATGTAGCATGGTAAACCCAAAGAATGAATGTTCCTGAGAATTTGAGCATTCTTCTTGTATTAATGTTCACAATTAGCAAGGTCATTAATCATGACTCTCTCTATTTGATTGTAAAAGCTAATTGCCTATTAAGGCAAGGCAAGCCTTATTTCCTTAATCAGAGGGGTTACAACCTGAACATGTTGGCAAATTTTGAGACACTGATGTGAAAGACAAAACAGAAGAGGATCAAACACAAAGCTGAAATCTGAAGGTCTTGTCATTTACTCTTGCTTACTTGTGGTCCTTAATCACGGTAGACTCGTAACCTAGACAAGCTTCACAAGGGACATACAGACAGAGTGTTAGACTGTCGTTTGGATCATCCTCTTTCTGTAACAGACATTCACTTTGTTATGGATGGAATGTTTATGTCCCACCAAATTCATGTGTTGAAACCCAGACTCCCAGTGTGGCTGTATTTGGAGATGGGCTTCTAAGGAAGTAATTAAGGTTAAATGAAGTCAGTACGATGGGGCCTTGATCTGATAGGATTAGCGTCCTTCTAAGAAGAGGCACCAGAGAGCTTGGCTCTTTCTCTCACTTGGCCCCCCACCACACACGCACTGAGGAAAGGCCAGGAGAGCACACTGCAAGGAGGTGGCCATCTGCAAGCCAGGCAGAAAGCCCTCTTTAGAAGCTGAATAGGCTACCACCTTCATTATGGACTCCTAGTCTCTAGAGCTGTGAGAAAACAACTTTCTGTTGTTTAAGCTACCTTGCCTGTAGTATTTTGTTATAGCAGCCAGAGCAGACTAAGACAACCACGGCACACTTTGTTACAACTAGGCCCACTCTGAAATCTGCTATATTGATTCAGAACCTCCTCTGTCCCAAGAGGTGAATTAGCCCAGGGCGTTCCAGAAATTTCTCATTCCTGAACTGACCTGCTCTCTTTTAACACTTACCCTGCTACATTTCAACTAATACATGACATTGTGACACTGGGAATTTCTGTTTGCTCTATGTTTTCTAGTTACTTCTATTTTTCATGCTAACATTAATTTAGATTTGATATAATAACATTTTCTAGCAACTTTGTATAATGGAAATTTTCAGAGTAACCCAGTGAAGAGTGTAGGCACTACCCTTGTATATATGCATCTAAGGAGGAGAACTGGAACCAGTAAAAAGCCTTCAAAAATCTCTATTTCCTAACATTATTTAATACTTTCTGTATTTGTCAGGGTTCTCCAAAAAAACAGAACCAACTGGAGATTACACACACACACACACACACACACACACACATACACACACAAACACACACACATAAATAGAGACTTATAATGAGAAATTGGCTCATGTGATGATGGAGGCTGAGAAGTTCCATGAGCTGCCATCCGCTGTCTGCAAACTGGGGACCTGGTGGTGTGATTCCAGTCCGAGTGTGAAGGCCTGAGAACAAGGCCTTCATATTGTAAACCCCCTTCCTTGGGCAGGAGAAGACCAATATCTCAGATCAAGCAGGCAAACAGAAAGAAAAAGGGGTGAATTCCTCCTTCCTTTACCTTTTTGTTCTATTCTGTCCCTCAGCAGGTGGATGAGGCCCACCACATTGCGGAGGGCCATGTGCTTTAATTTACTGAGTCCACCAATTCAAGTGCTAACCTCATTCAAAAACACCCTCAGAGACACACTAAAAAATAACGTTTCACTAGGTACAATCAAGTGCCTAGTTACATACAATCAGCCATCACATTCATTGTATTTGGGGATATTTATGAATATTTTTATAGAAGACTTTTTGGCTTGTGTAACATGAATCCAAATTCCCTGGTTTACAGTATTGAACACCACATGGCTAGCACTCATCCCGCATTCATTCAAAATAGCTAAGAAAGTTATACGGCTGACATCACCCCTCTCTGCAACCCCAGAGTATCCAAAGCATTTTTATTCTCAATGTTTGCCTGGATCACCCAGTACTCTGAGCTAGGAACTGGAGATGCTGTCTTTGTAATCTCTTCTGGAGGCTGATTTTTCAGTTATTATGACAATGTTCTTTTGCACTGTGTTTCTCTCTTACTTTGGAAGACAATGCGATAATGTATGGTCAAAAGAGTGTGGATTTCTGAGTTAGATTCTCAGCCTGGTGTTTACTTTTTCTATGTAGCATCAGCTTTCTTACTTGCAAAGCAGAGATAGCTAATGCCTAGGTTTGCTGTGCTCTTAGCAATGGTAAGACTAAGACATGTCTCTGGACATTTTTGGGTAGTATATTAAACAGAGCTACATCTCAGAAACAGAAGCACTTTAAGAGCTATAGAATAAAGCATTTATTATAGGAAGTAGACCATGTGCAACTGTAGGAGCAAGTAGAGAAGTCTATTCAAGCTGTGACCCCTATGTCTGGTGTTGGATCTGAAGTTGACGTACTCAGCTGGGTCGGCAATTGGGAAAGAAGTCCTGACATGACGTAGCAGAGAAAAGGACAAACAGGAACCCAGGAGGATGTATTGGAACCTGCATCTATCTCCCTGGGCCTCCACCCTCCATGACATGGGTGACTTGCAGGAAAAGCTGGCATGTTTTGCCATGGAGCTGCACACATACCTGGCTCAGGACTTGGAAAAGCTGAAGGAGAAAATCTCATGGGGACCAGAGGAGCTGTGAGCCCAGGTACAACCCACACTGACACCCATAAGGTGAGGCAGCCAATCAGTGACAACCTGTACTGGTCACTACAGTGCCTGGCACCCTGGACCAAACTTCAAAGCCTGAATGGTGTCCTCACTGCGGCCTTCCAAATCTCATGCAAGTTTCTCTTGTGGCTCAAAAGCTAACCTGTAACCCCACAGGGAAAGGAATCCTGAGAAAATGAGTTCTAGTTTAGCTAAATTTATGCAGTGCAATGCCACTACAGTGAAGATTTCCGCAGTTTCTTACAGAAGTGAAGATGGATTTATTACAAGAAGCACTATAGTTAGATCTGTGGTATGTTTTGGCAGGGGGTGGAGGACAGAGAGAGAGAGCGAGAGAGAGATGAGTTTCTTTGGATCTACTAGTTTGTAAACAGTATATAGTTTTTTGCATCTTGGCCATACGCAGGGCCCAATGTCCCTGTGTATTGTTAGAAAATGAAAAAAACTTTAACCTGCAGGCACCAACTGATATTCTATCTGGACACACCAGCTAAGTAAAGAATGTTTCAGAAGTTTCTGAACCAAACCTATCCCTGTGTGGATATACCATGTATTATACTACACAGATAGTTTCATGCAGTGAAAATTGTGGATTGGAGAGCAAACTGTCAACAGCGCATCATAATTATTCAACAAATATTAGTTGAATCAAAGGAAAAAGGACAAGGCTCAAGGCTGCCTAACCACATTCAAACCCTGAATTTGTTAATTAATCTGACTTACATTTATTTTGTTTTTTTTTCTTGATATAAAAATGCTCTGTGTGAAATATGCAATGTGTAAATTACTCCATCCTATGATAATCATTTATGGAAGATGTTATTGGAAATCAAATAGCCTTATTCATGTGGAGAGATATGCATAGAAACAAACTAATAAAAATGTATTTATAAATCTACTAGTATGCAATCTCCACTAGCTTGTCAATATTTTATGATGTCACTTTTAAAACTTTTAAATACATTTAAATTTATTTAATTTTTTAAAAGGGTAATACATTAAAATACTAGGTTAAAATGCAATCATGTGCAGTATAAGGGCATTTCAGTAAATGCTGAATCACATATACGACGGTGGTCCCATAAGATTGTAATGAAGTTGAAAAATTGCTATTGCCTAGCAATGTTGTAGCCATTATAATGTTGTAGCACAATGTACTACTCACATGTTTGTAGTGATACTGGTATAAACAAACCTACTGCACTGCTAGTCATATAAAAGCATAGCACATACAATTATGTACAGTACATAATATTTGATAATGATAATAAATGACTCTGTTCCTGGTTTATGTATTTACTATACTATACTATACTAATACTATCGTTATTTTAGAGTGTACTGCTTCTACTTATATAAAAAAAGTTAACTGTAAAACAGTTAGGTCCTTCCAGCAGACGGCATTGTTATTATAGATGACAGCTCTATGTGTGTTACTGTCCCTGAAGACCTTCCAGTGGGACAAGATGTGGAGGTGGAAGCCAGTGATATTGATGATCCTGACCCTGTGTAGACCTAGTCCTATGTGTGTGTTTGTGTCTTTGTTTTTAATGAAAAAGTTTACAAAGTAAAAATATAAAAAAAATTTAAAAATAGAAAAAAGCTTATAGAATAAGGATATAAAGAAAGAAAATATTTTTGTACAGCTGTACAGCATGTTTTTGTTTTAAGCTAAGCGTTGTTACAAAAGAGTCAGAAAGTTAAAAAAAAATTAAAGGTTTTTGTTATTGTTGTTTAGAGGTGTCTTGCTGAGTTACTCAGGCTAGACTCGAACTCCTAGGCTCAAGTAATCCTCCTACCTCAGTCTCCTGAGTAGCTGGGGCAAAGTTTATAAAGTCAAAAAGTTATAGTAAGCTAAGGTTAATTTATTATTGAAGAAAGAATTTTTTTTAAATAAATTTAGTGTAGCCTAAGTGTACAGTGTTTATAGTCTACAGCAGTGTACAGTAACATCCTAGGCCTTCACATTCACTCGCTGACTCACCCAGAGCAACTTCCAGCCCTGCAAGCGCCATTCACGGTATGTGCCTTATACAGGTGTACCATTATTTTATCTTTTATATCATATTTTTACTATACCTTTTCTATGTTTAGACATGTGTAGATACACACATACTTACCATTGTGTTACAGTTGCCTGCAGTATTCAGTATGGTAACACGCTGTGCAGGTTTGCAGCCTGGGAGCCACAGGCTCTACCACACAGCCTAGGTCTGTAGTAGGCTGTGCCGTCCAGGCTTGCGTAAGTGCGCTCTCTGATCTTTGCACAATGAAATTGCCTGGTGACGCATTTCTCAGAATGTATCCCTGTTGTTAAGGGACATGTGACTCTATGTAAAAATATACAGTGAAATTTCCCATGCAATCCTCCACCTGCTCAGGTTCTTCCTTTCCCCCTCAAATGGTTATTAGTTTCTTGTATATCCTTCCAGACAGTCTTATCCATCTACACGCCAATACAAACATAACCACCTCACCCCCGACCCTGTTATCAAAACGGTAGAAGAGTCTACACGCTGTTATTTTCTGCCTGTTTCAGTCACGTCGTGGTGTTCTTTCCGTATGAGTGCATAAGGAACGTCCCCATCCTTTTCTTTAGCTGCCTAGTATTCCGTCATATATATTCACACATACAGTGATTTATACTTTCAAATTTTATCTACTAATTTCAATTCTCTGGAGTTTGATTTTGGCTTCTCCTTTCATGAACCTTCTAGAAATACCTGCCATTCAGCAACCAGTGATTCTTTCTCTGTTCAGAGAGAAGCCACACAGATGATGCCGACCCCCGAATTTGAGCAGTTCCAGTACTCTCCCCACTGCGTAGAGCCAGTAGACACACATGCTGTCATCAGCAAGCGGCCTGCCCGCCCCGCAGCCAGGCTCTGCGTGTCAGCGAGTGTGACCGATGCTGCCGGCTTCACTCTCAGAGCTGAGCTCTGAGCCTGTGCGACACTGTGCCCAGCTGTAAACAGTGTGCCAAGCCCCCTGCCACACGCACTCCATTTGAGGGGGGGGCCCGAGGCTGGGCCCGCCCCCAAGTAGCTCCTCGTCCAAGGTCAATCTCCCTTCGTGGTCGTAATATAGTCCTGAGCCCATATGCTTAGTTTAGTCCTTGATTACATCCACTGATGTTGAAAAACACTCAGACCAAGAAAGAGACCAAAGGGACTGCAAGCACTTGTTGCTGCCAGACAGGCAGGTTTTTACACCACGGCTGCTGGAGAGCAGCGTAAAGGCCAGATGGCATGTCATAGCATATGCTCCCTGCGAGGACAGCCCGAAGACACTCGGCATGTGCAAAGCCTGGGGCAAAAATGCCACCTGGGACACACAAAGAGATCAAAGCAGAGGCACTGGCGAGGAGTCCTGGAGTTACTCCACTGTCCTGGGCAGCCCCAGACGATTTGCGATGTGCCCTCTTCTCACCGCACACCTGAACCCGAGCACACACTCACCCTCTGCGCGGGACAAGTCTCTTCCAAGCAGTCCAACAGAGCCAGGAAGGACTGACACTTTCCTTTCAGCTTTTTTTGTTTTTTTGTTTTTTGAGACAGAGTCTCGCTTTGTTGCCCGGGCTAGAGTGAGTGCTGTGGCGTCAGCCTAGCTCACAGCAACCTCGAACTCCTGGGCTTAAGCGATCCTACTGCCTCAGCCTCCGGAGTAGCTGGGACTACAGGCATGCACCACCATGCCCGGCTAATTTTTTCTATGTATATATTTTAGTTGGCCAGATAATTTCTTTCTATTTTAGTAGAGACGGGGCTCTCGCTCTTGCTCAGGCTGGTCTCAAACTCCTGAGCTCAAACAATCCACCCGCCTTGGCCTCCCAGAGTGCTAGGATCACAGGCATGAGCCACCACGCCCGGCCTCCTTTCAGCTTTGAAGCAGGTCAGTAAAAGTAGCATTCAGTTGTTTAAGAATTCATTCCAGGTCTTTCACAAGGGTCCTCGGTAACAGCAATTTGGTTTCTAAACTGAAATGAATATGTGTGCGTGCATGTGAGTTTTCCAGTTTCACATGCCCAAGTGAATGGAGTGTGTCATGGCAACTTATGTTCTTACGTTCCACTTGCTTAGAAGTCTAGAATGCACTGGCCTTACTCATACCAGTTAAATAACAGGTAATACTTACTGATTACTTACCAGCGGCCTATCACTTTGCTAAGCACTTTACATCCATTATCTCATGTAATCACCATCAACAACTACGTGGCATAGGTCCTGTTATTATCCAAGTTTTACAGATGATGAAGCTGAGAATCAGAGAGGCCAAGTGACTTGTCCAATGTCACACAGCACATCACAAGGGAAACTGGGTTGTCTGTCTCAGGAGCCACCACTGTCATCAAAAAATTGTATTCAGGAGTCTTCAGGCTCTCTGTGAAGCCGGCTTCATAGGGAAAAGTCCTTGGTCCTGGCTCTGTGCTAGGCTGTGGTTAGAAGGACACATTTCCTTGTATTATAGTGGTTTGTCAGCAATTGTGTTTTCCTTGTGAGCTATTGGAAAGCAGCAAGCATGTGACATTCATCTTTGCATCCCCTGCATCTGGCACAGGGCCATGGCTCAGTAAATAATTGGAAGGTATCGATCATACCAGCATCAGGGTAGTGATGAGATAAATCAGCTTGCCTCCCCCTCTTGTTGTATATGCAAATGGGATTTCTAAGAGGCCTAGATTGCCCTGCCAAGTCCTACCAATTCCCTCTTTCTAGGACTTGCTCTGTGCTTGGGAGGCTGGGTTTCTTTGCCTGGCTTGGAACCACCCAGTCCATACCAGGGCTTTTTAGTAGCCTCAGAATAAGGGAATTTGGTGCCCCAAAGAACTCCATCAATGGTAAAACAGGGAACTTGAGGCCATCATGGTCTTCACTTAACCCCATCCTTCCTCTATTGTTGGCTACAAGGTGGAGGTGGGGATTCCATTTCTAATGGAATGTAGTGATGCAGCTTTAAGAACTAGGCTTTGCTGATAAGAAATAACTTATATTCTTTATCTCTTCCATCAAAATGATGATTGGTTGTATCCTACAGGTCAGTTGCTTTTGTACAAATTTTAGGTTAAGTTAGGGCTTGGTGAAAGTTTTTCAAGGATTGTTTCAGAAACAAGTTAGAATTTCAGGCATATCCAATTGTTTTCCAGAGTGAGCAATTTCTTTGGGATCATTTACAATATATCACTCTCAATCACCTTGTCAGAAATCAGAATGATTTAAATAATATTTCTATATGTCATCAGGAAAGCCCTACAGTAGCATATTTATTAACAAGATTTCTCAGAGAGAATAATCTTGGGTAGATGGAATCATCTCAGGCTATCTTCCTCTTCCCATTACTCGATAGCTGATGCTTAACTTGAGAAGCTCTCTCACTCATTCTTCAAGGCCCAACTTAAATGACACCTCCTCTGAGGAGCCTTCCTTGACTCCACCAGACACAGCTGGAGGATCCCTCCTCTGTGTTTGCAGCATATTTGCAGAATAGTTTGTATGTTAACCTTTCACAGCACTTGCCATATTACATTGTGGTATGTTTGTCTCTCCAGTGCACTGTGAACTCTCTAGCTATTTTTATTGTTTTAAATTTTTGAATGAAAAAGTATCACATGTTCATGGTAGAAAAAGAATAAGAAGGAGGAGGAGGATATATAGTAAGTACTTTCTCCTCCCAACACAGACTTCCAATGCTTCCCAGAAGCAAACTCTCTCAACAGTTTTTTTCACATCTTCCCAAATTCATCTATGTAAGCACAAACATATATATGCAATTACATTCCATTTTCTTAAAAAAAAAACACGAATAGAACAATTCTCCATCACTGCAATATTCTGGCATAGATATGGTGCTAGGAACACAGTAGGTGTTCAATTAACATGCGTTGACTTAGTTGGGGATTACCATGTTCCTGGTATCTACAATTCCCTGCTCTCCCCACTGAGCTATGAAAGGGAGCAAAGGGTCCTGAGATCTAGATAGTCCTTTGCCCATTTGATTCTCTCTTTTCCTCTCTCCCCAACCTCTCTTGGGTCAGATACCAGGGAGGTAAAACTCCAGGCAATTTGACTACCTAGAAGCAGAAGCTTAGTAAAAAGAGAAGATTAATACTTACGGCTAAAATACACACTGGTTCCAATTTTCTCTGCTGCTGCATCCACTAATGGTTCCAGATCATAGAGACCTAATTGTATCTTTGAAAACTGGATTCATGGTCAGGATTATTTACTGTAAACTCAGGAATATAAAGATCACGAAGTGGAGAATGCCTCTTGCTTAGCAGTACATATTAATAAGAGCATTGTTAATGTGACTGCTATTATTTATATTTTAAAGATTGCAGTGCTGTGCTGGTTGATCCTGTCATTTCAGTTTTTGTTTTGTCTTTTTCTTTTCCACCTCAGTATCCCTAGCAGAATCATAACTTTTCCCAGAGGCATCTAATTTCTTAACCTCGAAGCAGAAGAGAAACATTTTTCAAATTTTCCTCTGAGTCAAGGGGGGTTGTGGAATGTATATACTTAGATGAATTAAACTCAGACCTTCTCTGGTTGGATGTGTGAGCTGCCCAGACAAAGATGAAGGTTAACGTAGTTTAAGGATGAAATATAGACCATCCTGTGCAAAACCATGGTGTTGCAGTTTAATTAAAAGAATTCATTAAAGTGGTGCCCCATCCAGGGTAATTAGTATGCGTAATTTATGCATTGCCTTATACACAAGGGCAGTAGCCTGAATAATAAACTCAAGTTAACCTTAAGTGAAAGAGATTGAATGGTCAGATGTTTATTTAGCTCAGGTTTACTCACGAGTTAAGGTTAAAGAGGTGAAATTCAGTTACAGTTAATTAATTGATTTCTCAGATTTTCTTCATGAAAATCCTGCCTACTCAATTGGGTAAAAGTTTTGTCAAAGGCAGATAGCACTATTTTTATTCATCAGCTATTTTCTGACATGTCCTCCAGCAAGTTAGTAACCATGTGAAAAAACAAATTTAAGGCAACAGCCAAGAGAGAGAAAATAAGACCAAACCAAACAAACAAACCCCAAGATATGAGGACATCTGGGGTCTTGGGCCTACAGAAAAATTAAACCAGGACAGATTTAAGGAGGACATCACTAACATTATCAAAATGTTGGGAATGACTAGGATAATGTCCAGTTTTTTCAATAGTGAGCCACATGTTTGGGGACCCAATTAAGTATTTGAGCTACATGAATTTTTATCGATGGCAATGGCAAATGTGAGTGGCGTGTGCACAACGTGTCACAAATATTAACCAGCACTTAAGCAAGTTCCCTTTATTCTTCTCATTAGAAATACTTCATCATGCCCCAATTCTGTGATGTAATTTTTGTGGAATTAAACTTGAAGAGTTCAGAATTATGCAATTAATTGTATTCAGCTTCAATTATAATGACTTATTAATCAAGTCCTTTGGCAAGACACCTGGCACCCCAGACAGTGGTCGTGATGGGAAGTGGCTAGGCCCGAGAAACTTATTGGCTCATGTGAGCAAGCTAATTAGGTGAATTGTTATTGATTGATTGCTTTATTGGTGGCTGCATGTAGGTAGGAGTGCTGAGGTTTAGGAGCTGAGATCATTCAGGAAAGCTCTAACTTGGTTTTTTGGGCTGGAAAGACTGAGGACTGTGATAAAATCAAACTCTATTAATCACCAGATATTTATTGAGCACCAATTATGTGCAAGGCCCTGGGGCAGTCTCCAGGCTTCCATATTGAATCTGAGCATAAGGAAGAGGTGTTCTTCCCCAACCCACCCCAACCTCCCAGGACTAATGGTCTAGCTGGATGTTAAGACAGAAGCCCAAGCAAATACAACCAGCCGCACAGGGTTACAGGAGGGCTAAGTAATGGCCTTCATTTATTTGAGAGCTTTTCTACCTTTGCCTTTCCTCCATTCTGTATCATGTCCATGGGCTGCCAACCACCCTGCCCGTCTGCCCACATGGTGGGCACATGGCCTGGCTAGGCCAATCAGATCTGTTCTTCTGTAAATGTGGATTTTAAGTGGAGAGAGATGCACAATGGGGAAGAAAGGCAGCTGGCACTGGACTGTTCCCAAGGGCCTGCCATGGTTCCTTTCCAAAAAGTGATTTTTCAGCTCCTCCATGGTGTGGCCTTAGCAGTGTCTTGGCAAAATCCTATTTGCTGTTTGTCAACCAGAGTTAGTTTCTGAGGCATGAAATCAAAGACTCCTGATAAAGACAGTGAGTGTTTCCAAAGTTCAGAGATGGAAGCGCTTGCTTCTAGTTGGAGTGGTGTTGAGGAATAGCGCAGAGAGATGGTGAGGTGCACTAGCTTCTGATCTGGCTTGCTGAATACTTGCTATCTACTAATGCTACATATCCAAAATATGCAACCTTGCAGATATGCAAAATAACCCCATTTTATAGATGGAGAAACTCAGCTTAGCCAAGCTCTATTACTTATCCGAGGCTACATTATAGCAAGCTGCAACTCTGAGACTTGAACCTAAGACTTCCTGATCTCAAAGCCTGCTAGTTCTCCAGCTTGTGGCTCTAGGCAAATCACTTAGCCTCTCTGGCCTCAGGTTTCTTAGTGGTAAAATTTGGAAGATAACAGCTGCCCTGCCTCCCCTGCAGGGCTGTGGTGAGGATCAAAGGGGAGAATGTCTGTGAAAGCACTTTGAAGCCTGTCACACTATCCAAATACTTGTAAAGGCTTCCAATTGTTAGGTGGAGCTCCAGCTAAGATGGCAAGATTCTTAGAGGTGACAAGGAAGACGTTGGTACAGGGTATGATCACAGGAAGAGGACACTGGGGAGAATGGGGGAAGTCTTAGGACACAAAGAGGCTGGGGCCAGCAGGTGGAGGGCAGTGGAGTTTGATCCACCAATCCAGAACACTTCCTACTGGCACCTGGGGAGCTTGCAGTTTGAAAGGAAGTGCTACGTGGCAGACAGTGAGTGAGGAAAGGTCCTGTCTTTAAGAGGTTGAGGCATTTGGACACACATCATCTCATCAAATCTTTACCACGGCCCTGGGAAGTCTGTGTCATTCCCAATTCAGAGCTGAGATTCCGTAGTAAAGTTAAGAAGCCTGCCTAATGTCACAATAGAAAGTATAGAAGAAGATCTTAAAACCTAGACTTACCGGGCTTTACACACAGACTTTAACTTCCTCCAATTCTTCTACCCACTTTCTCTCTTCTTCCTCCCCTCACCCCAAGTCATTAGCTGGAAAGAAAATTCAGTCTCACTGAATGAACATGGTGTGTGGCTTTAGATTAATCACTTAACCTCTCTGAACTTTAGGTTTTCCTGTTTGTATAAAGATCTGGTTGAACTTTAAAATACTCTCTCTCTAAGGGTTATCTCCCTTGAGGTCTTATTTAGGAAAAATGCTTTCATTTGGGTAAATTTCTACCCTTAAAGATTCAGCCTCAGTGCTCCTCAGCTCTCAGCTTCACTCTAAACTACAAGTGGTAGTAGTTGTTTTTTTTTTTTTTCTCCCGTCCAAGTGGTAGTTTTATAGTGCTGGTTGCACCACCCAAAGGAAAGCCTCTTCTTGTAGCTTTTGCAGTAGTCTGAAAATAAACCATAGGTATGATGCAT
Organism: Lemur catta; assembly: GCF_020740605.2. Lineage (NCBI taxonomy): Eukaryota > Metazoa > Chordata > Mammalia > Primates > Lemuridae > Lemur > Lemur catta. Next base: position 90,997,924 of record NC_059128.1, read on the forward strand.
TGTAAGATCACGGTTTTACAGATCAAATCAGTACCTTAGCATGGGGTGATCTGAATGTGTTTCTCTACAAGGAACAAAAGTCCCCTAATCTATCTGAAGTTCCTCATCTGGGAAGACATTGCCCTTCTCCTTTGTCCCTTTGCCCTGTTGCCCCCTTCTCCTTAGAGACTAAAACATCTTAGTCCCAAAGATAATAATGGACAAACAAGAATGAAAATAAGTGCCCAGAACTGGAAGCAATATCTTCATGTTCAGTAACAAAAGCTCCTACAAAGCATCTGCTTGCCTGACCATCCCTGGCAGAATTACTGCATGCAGAGATGACCTCATCCAATCCTAAGATCACCAAAAGCACCAACATCATAAGAGCTTCACTTTAAGCAAGTTTGCAAGATTTAATTGTGAGAAAAGTATCTCACTAACAGTTTTTTATTGTAGTTTTATGTTCCTTTTGTAAACTCCGTGGAGGAAGACTCTGTTTCTTGTTCACTAGAATAGTGCTTGGCCCACAGGAGATAACAAATATTGCCTGAATGCTCTGACTTTCACGCATACAAAGTTCTTCAAACAGTTACAGGCTTGTAAGTTTTAAAAGGGGGCAGGGGTGGGGCAGGTAAGGAAAAAGCACACTGTTTTTCCAGTTCAGTTACGTACACGATCACATCCAGCAATGTGCCACACCATCATGGCACACACAGCTCCTCCATCCCTTGACTGCATGGCCTTGGGCAAAGCCACTAAACCTCACTGAGTGTCAGTTTCTTCGTGCAAAATGAGGATAACAGGCCAGGTGTGGTGACTCACACCTGTGACCCTAGCACTTTGGGAGGCCAAGGAGGGAGGATCAGTTGAGGCCTGGTATTTGAGGCTGCAGTGAGCTGTGATTGTGGCACTGTACTCCAGCCTGGGCGAAGTACAGAGAGCAAGACTCTGTCTCTAAGCAGGCAAACAAACAAACAAACAAAAGTGAATAACAATAAACAGGACTGTTTTGAGGAATAATTGAGATGTCTTTGAGAGTACCTAACACAATGCCTCATTCTCCTGCAGTCCACAGCTGTGCTGTTCAGCAAAGTACCACTAGACACATGCAGCTACTGAGCACTTGAAATGAAACGACTGAGACTGAGGAATTAAAATTTTAATTGTATTTAATATTGATTAATTTAAATGTAAACACCGAAACATTGTAAAATATTTTTCCCATAAACACAAATTTATGCTACTGGTAAGCATTTCACTTCACCCATCGCGTTGCATGAGGTATTTTCATCAAGTTGTAGTGTGTGTATCAGGAGCAGCATCATTTCTAGTTTTATGCATAAACACGTCACTGATCCAGTCAGTGGATGGATTGATTCAGTTCAAATGATTTTTTCCTATGTGCTAATGTAACATCATAATGCGTTTATTTGAATATTTTATGCAGAGAGCTCAAGTTATAGTGATTCCTATGTAAATCGCAATTGGTAATTGAATTGAACTACTTATTTTAATCATAATGTAATTAAATTATGTTTCTCGTTAAAAAAATAAGTATGGACAAATTATAAAATTTAAAACGAAGGCATACTACTGATGTGGAATTGAGTGGCGATGCGGAAGCCAGTACAATGACCAGAACAGGAAAGAATAAAAGAGGTTAGAATATATCTTCCAAATTTCACAATTGCAGTTGGCTGCTTTAGAGCTAAACAAAAAAGCTGTTAAGTTAAAAAAAAAACAAAACAAAAAGGATAATAAAGTAGACAGTACTAAGAACCATTTAAAGCAAATACACTGAATTTGTTAAGTTTTCTCTCAACAGCTAAAAAAGAATTCAAGGAATTACTCACTTGAAATCAGAATTAAATGTTTAACAAAAATGTCTCAAACAGTTTTTGACAGGATCGGTACTTGCAACTTTGGCCAGATATAAAATGGTTTGAATTCTTTTACAAAAAAAGAAAACCGTTTTTAGATGGAGAGATGGTGGAAGAAATTCTTTTACTTGTGCAAATTTTGTTAGAAAATTATGAGGAAAAGACTAAAAAATATTTTACAAAAAGTGAAAAATTTCAATTAAGCCACTAAACAAGTGACTATAGTATATAAGACTAACAATGTCAAATATCAATTGATTCAAAATGTGAAAAATTAGGAGTATCTTTTTTTTTCTTTTTAGCTTTAGCTAAGCCACATAGTATAAGAGACCCTGCCCAGTTAATACTGGACACATTTGGGTGCATTTTTGTCTAAAAGGACATTCAAATTTACTTAGAAATGTTGTCTATCCATGACCTAAAAAAAAAATCAAACTCAATGTATAGATAAGTTTTGAATCTTTTACAAATGTCAAAGATGAGTTTTAGTTAGATATAAAAAAATTAGTTTCTGTCAAGACAGATGATGGCCTCGCCATGTTAGATCAAAAATCTAGATTTATCAGAATTTTCCCATATTGCTTTGTTTCATTGTGTGATACATATTACAAATATTTGTGCTAAGTTTTCTTACAAAAAGTGTCATAGATACAGTTGCTAGAATTACTCATTATATACATGCTATAAATCACTAGCTAATGGAACTATTGAAAGAAATAGAAGACAATGATTTGTTTTTACCAATGTTGATTGCTTGAGTTGGGGAAGAGTTTTATAAAGATTTACAGTACTGGTAATTCCAGTTCAAGATTTTCTTAAAACAAAAGGAAGGCTTGCCACATTTAATAATTAAAAACAAAAAAAATGGTAATATGATTTATGTTTTCTCCATTATATCATATTGAATATGAATGATTCAATCAGCATCACCCTAGCTCACAGTAACCGCAAACCCTGGGTTCAAGCAATCCTCTTGCCTCAGCCTACCAAGTAGCTGGGACTACAGGCGAGTACTACCACGCCCAGCTAATTTTTTCTATTTTTAGTAGTTCTTGGCTAATTATTTCTAATTTTAGTAGAGATGAGGTCTCGCTCTTGCTCAGGCTGGTCTTGAACTCCTGACCTCAAGTGATTTTCCTGACTTGGCCTCCTAGAGTGCTAGGATTACAGGCATGAGCCACCGTTCCCGGCCAATATGAATGATTTAAACTTAAGTTCTATAGAAAGCAAAAAGAATTTATGTTGAAATTAAATTTTTTATACATCAGATTAATGTTTTTACACATTTTTAAAAGCAGGAATCAAGATGAAAATTTTAATTGTAACTAACAGTGTTAAGTAAGTTGGCTGCAAAAGCTACAAGAAAAATGTGAACATCGCTTTGTCGATATTGATAAATTTAGAATTGCTTCTCAATTTATGCACTACTCTTTTGAATTCAATGTTAATATTACCGAGTTGATATAAGAGCTAGTGAATTAATTTAACTTGGACAGATATAGCTTTAAAATTGATATGGTTTTGCTTCAAAGTCAAATCAATTCTTTGAAGCAAAAAGATGAACCAGTTTTAGAAATATGAATGTGAACATTGAGGGAAAATAATTTTTGGTACAAGATTCAGTTATTTAAAAATTTTAAATATTTTTGGAACAACTTGGGTATGTGAATCTACTTTTTCAATTGTAAATTTTATGAAATCTAAACATAGGTCAAGTATTTCTGGTGAAAATTTAGCTTCTGAATTGAGATATGTCTAAGAATAAAGTATGCAGTGGATTTCAAAGACTTCTTATGAAGAAAAGAATGTATTATAAAATATCTCATTAATAATTTTTTCATATTATGAACATTGAATAATTTATTTAACATTCCTCCACTTTTTGTACATTAATGTATTTTATAATTGTTCACTGTTACTTTCAGTGCTGTAAACATCTTGGAACATGACCCATTGTTATTTTTTAAAATTTTATTTCAATACATTTAGGAGCTATAAGTGTTTTTTGTTAGATGGATGGATTATATAATGCTAAAGTCAGGGCTTTTAGTGTACCCATCACTGCAATAGTGTACATTGTACTCAATAGGTAGATTTTTATCTCTACCTCATCTCCCTACACCTTCCCTCCTTCTTAGTTTTCAATGTCCATTACACAACTTTATGACCATATATGCCCCTCATTTAGCTCCCATTTGTAAGTAAGAACATATGATATTTGTTTTTCCATTCCTGAGATACTTCACTTAGGATAATGGCCTCCAGTTCCATACAAGTACCTACAAAAGACATTTCATTTTTCTTTTTTTCTTTTTTCTTTCTTCCTTTCCCTTTCGTTCTTTCTCTCTCTCTCTCTCTCTCTCTCTCTCTCTCTCTCTCTCTCTCTCTCTTTCTTTCTGTCTGTCTTTCTTTCTTTCTTTCTAGACAGAGTCTCACTCTCTTGCCTAGGCCAGAGTGATGTGGCATCAGCCTAGCTCACAGCAACCTCAAACTCCTGGGCTCAAGTGATTCTCCTGCCTCAGCCTCCTGGGTAGCTGGGACTACAGGCACGGGCCGCCATGCCCGGCTAATTTTTTCTATTTTTAGTTGTTTCTAAACAACTTCTATTTATAGTAGGGACAGGGGTTTCACTCTTGCTCAGGCTGGTCTCGAACTCCTGAGCTCAAGCAATCCTCCTTCCTCGGCCTCCCAGAGTGCAAGGATTACAGACGTAAGCCACCACGCCCGGACCATTTCATTCCTTTTTATTGCTTTGGCTGTTTGGGCTCTTGTTTGGTTTCATATGAAGTTTAAGATTGTTTTTCTAGATCTCTGAAAAATGACATTGGTATTTTGATGGGAATTGTGTTGAATTTATAAATCACTTTGGGCAGTATGGACATTTTAACAATGTTGATTCTTCCAATCCACGAGCATGGAATGTTTTTCCATTTGTCTGTGTCAGCTATTTCTTTCATCAGTGCTTTGTAGTTCTCCATGTAGAGATCTTTCACCTCCTTGGTTAAGTATGTTTCTAGGTATTTTATTTTCATTACAGCTATTGTAAATGGTATTAAGTTCTTGATTTGACTCTCTGCTTGACTATTATTAGTGTACAGAAATGCTACTGATTTGCATACATTAATTTTGTAACCTGAAACTTTACTGAATTTATTTATCAATTCTGGGAGTCTTTTGGTGGAGTCTTTAGGGTTTTCTAGATATAAGATCTTATCATCAGCAAGCAGGGGCAGTTTGACCTCCTGTTTCCTACTTTGGAGGCCCTTTATGGTTTTCTCTTGCCTGATTGTTCTGGCTAGGACTTCTACTATTATTTTGAATAGAAGTGGTGACAATGGGCACCCTTGTTTTGTTCTAGTTCTTAGGGGGACTGCTTTAAACTTTTCTCCATTCAGTATGATGTTGACTGTGGGTTTGTCATGTATGGCTTTCATTATTTTGAGGTATGTCCCTTCTATGCCTAAGTTGTTGAGGTTTTTTATCATGAAGTGATGCTGGATTCTATTGAATGCTTTTCTGCATCTATTGAAATGATTGTATGGTTTTTGTTTTAAATTCCACTTATGTGGTGAATCACTTTTATTGATTTGTGTATGTTGAACAATTCTTGCATGCCTGTAATCCTCTGTGTAAAACAGACAAGTCCTGTCTCCCCAACTTAACCCCACTCCCTATGTATCCATCTGCTTTTTAAAAATGAGTATGCCATAATTAATTTATTCTCTGATTTTGTTTTTATTTCCATCAAAATTAGATTTGCACATAATTTATAGAATTAAACAATTCTATAAGTTTGATAAAAAAATAACCTATCATCCTCCTATTTCTCCCCCCACCTCCACCTCAATTGTTTTAGCTTTTTCTTTTATAATTTACCTCCACATATCTAAAAAAAATACTTATATTTCATACCTTTTGAATTTTCAATTTTAGGTATCATTTATGGAAAATAAGGATTTAGCTCTTGTTTGCCATCTCCCATCCCTTCATCACGCACCACTACAACACTGCCATTGCCACCCACATACACTCAAAGTCTATCCTGTGATCTTCCTAATATAATTATGTCATACTTTTGTTTAGAGCAATACTCACTGTTCACATTATGATGACAATTTCAATGTTATTATTCATATAGATATAGTATACTATTTTTACTCTTCCTTTCTTACACAATTTTTCCCCCAAAGTAATGCTTTCTTTTTTTGCTTAGTTTTCCTTCTGTTTATTACTCATTCAGCCTCAATTCCCCCTCAATAATCTAAAACTTTTCTGTCCATATTCAGACACATGAGAGTGTTCTATCTTTCTCTTTACTTGGATTGGTCTTGGCTGATATCTTCTGACTTGCTCCACTCTATATCTGCTTCTCACTTTCTTCTTGGGATCTCATTTCACCGGACTTTTGAGAATTCCTTTGACCTCTTTCTTTTTGGATCCTATGTTTTTATGTCCTTATTTTTGTGGAGCCCATTGTCCAGTAGCCTCCTGATAAACAGTGCTTGGGACATAACATTTTGAGCTCCTGAAAGTCTAAAAATGTCTTTGGTTTACTCTTTATTTATCAATAGTTTTCTTCAGTATAGAAATCTAACTGGGAAAACATATTTACTTAGAATTTTGAAGCTATTGTTCAATTGTCTTCTAGCTTCTGGTGTTGTTATGAAGTCTAATTCCTGATTCTACATATGTGATGTTTTATTTTTCCTTCTCTTTTGCTTTCTAAAAGCTTATAAGGATTTTTTGATAGGGATTTTTAGCTTTTCTGTTTCTTCTTCCACCAATTTTGGTAAACTGGGTTTTCAAGGAATTTTTCCATTTCATCTAAGTTGTCACATTTATTGGCATAAAATTATATAAAATAATGCTTTATTATCATTTTAATGTCTGTATGATCTGCATTGATGTCTCCTTATGTTGGTATTTGCACTGAGTGTTTTTCAACCCTTTTATTTTTACTTGTCTGTGTCTTTACATTTAAACTGTGTTTTTCCTTGTAAACCAAATATATATTAATAGTTAGGTCTTTGCTTTGTTTTTAAATCCAGCCTAAGTATATTGGCTTTTTAATTAGAGTACTTATTCCATTTAAATTCAGTGTAATTGCTGATATGATTGGGCTAGATCTAACATATTGGTATTTATTTTCCATTTGTTTCCTCTGTTTTTTTCCTCCTCTCCTTTCCAGCTTTCTATTGGGTGATTCATGAGTATTTTAATATTTAATTTTATTTCTTCTCTTGACTAGTATACCTCTTTCAGTTTATTTTGTTTCATTTGTTTTTTAGTGACTGCTCTGGAGATTACAATATGTATTTTTAGCTTATTATAGTTTACCTTTAAATAATATACTACCTCATGAGCAATACTCATTACCTTACAAATGTATAGTTGCATTTCTCCTCACTACTTCCCTTTGTACTCTTGTTATGTTTTTCACTTATATCTGTATTATAAACTCTCATTACATTGCTATTAAAGACATTGAATTTATACATAATAAAGGTGTTGCACATTTATTCTTTCTGATGCTCTTTATTTCTTCCTGCAAAATTGGGATTCCATCTGGTATTGTTTTTCTTCAGCATGAATACCCTCTTTTAACATTTTTTTAAGTGGACGTTTGTTGGTGGTAAATCCTCTCATTTTTTGTTTATTTGAAATGTCTTTATTTTGCTTTGGTTTTTGGAGAATATTTCCACCAATATACAATTCTAGGGTTTTTTTCCCTCTAACACTTTAAAGATTCTTTTCATTGTTTTCTGGCCCACACTCTTTCTATGAAGTTACCTGTAGTTTGTATAGTTCGTTCCCTGTATGAAATGTGTCTATTTTTTTTTCTGGCTGCCTTTAAGATTTATTTCTTTATTTTTTGTTTCCATCAAAATTTGACTTTGACATACGTAGGTTTAGATTTTGTTGTATTTATCCTCCTTGGGGTTCTCTAAACTTCTTTAATCCATGGGTTGATGTCTTCCATCAACTTAGGAAGTCTCTGCAATTGACTTTTTATATTTCTTCTGGCCCATTCTCTCTCTTCTCCTTCTGGGACTCTAATTATGTGTATGTTAAACAATTTGATATTGTCCCATAGGTCTTGGTTCCTCTGTTTCCTTTTTTTCATGCTTTTTTTTTCTTTTTATGTTTGAATTTAGATAATTTTTTGACCTGTCTTTCCTTTGCTATGTCTAGTTTGCTGTTAAACACATTGAATAAATTCTTCAGTTTCCATATCATTTTTTTTTGCAAGATTTTCATTTGGTCCTTTTTTATAATTTCCATTTCTCTGCTGATGTACTGATCTACTCATAGACATTGTCCACCTTTTTCACTAGATACTTCAACATATTTTTCCTGCTGATTTCAAAGTCTGTGTCTGATAATTCCAGTGTCTAAACCACCTCTGGGTCTGTGTCTATTGACTCCTCTTAATCATAGGTCACCTTTTCTAGCTTTTTCACATATCTCTTCAATCTTGATTGTATACCAGTAATTGTATGTTGAAGAATAGTAGCTAATAAAGTGCTAATATTGATCTTCAGAAAAGTGCACACCACTTCTTGTGTCAGTCCATGAGTGTGAGGGCAGAATCAATTTAATCTGTGGTTGGACTTCATTGCAGCTTTAGCTAGATTCACCCCAAGTGTTTTAAGGGAGAAGATAGGACTTTCCCTTCAGCTGGGCTTGAGATATGAGCACTAGAGAGACTCTGAAGTCTCTTTGTGCTGTATTGCCAGGTCTTACCTATGGGAGATGTTTATCTGCTTAAGGCCAGACTGCTAATCTTTTCTCCAGATTGCTGGACAGTTAGTTCTCTTTGCTCTCCAGCCCAATTCTAAGTTTTTTGCTCCTCTGGAGACTCATCTCTATCTTTCTGCTCTGTCCACGGGCATTAGAGAGCCTCGGTGGTGCCCTCAGAAAAGACCCAGAGTACCTTGGATGGATATCTTCCAGTTCTTGAGCCCTACCCATGGCCATGAAAATTCAAAGTGATACAGAAAAGATATCTGATATACTTATTGTTGTTCTTCTGCTTTCCAGCCTCCAACATTTTGTTTCAATCATCTTCTTTCCCATATTTATTGCCCTTGTGGTTTATTCTGTAACATATATATTTAATATCACTTTAAAGGGCTTTTTGCAGGAAGTACAGTTAAATATTTGTGTTTAATTTATTCACATTAATCCAACATCTTCCTATTTGCTTTCTGATTTTTTGGTTGTTGTTCTTATTGTTGTTAAGCCTTTACATATTTATTCCTAATTATGATTTACATTAAAAGAGCAGCCCCATTTCTAGACTATAATTCTTATCAATTCAGTTCCACAGAAATAAACTCAAGCCTTTAAAGTCATTCAGTCAACATATAACTTTTACAGCTATTTAAAGGGTTTTAGTTACCAAGGTACTTATCTTCAGCAGTATGTACCATTGACTGGAAGAATGCATGCCTATATTTAAGGTTCAACTCATTTCTGCATGCAACAAATTTATATTTCCCACCTTTTCTCTACCCCAACTTTAAAACGAAAACACAGAAGAACTATTTATAACTGAGAGGAAGCATGCACATTGTCAACTGTTTTGGGGGGAAGAAAAACAGATTAGCTCTTTTCCTAAGCGAATGGAAAGACCTAAGAGTGTTTTACCAGAGTCCAACATTGGACTAACCAGCCACATATATTAGAGCCAGAGGCTGGCAAGGACCATGAGCAGGTTAAGGGCAGTGACACTGGGAGGCTTATTTTGAACTTCTCACAATTCTTACGGAGTAAGACTCCTTTCTGACCAGCTCAGTTACTAAAAGTAGTCAATGATCAGGGTTTCCTTCACTCCTAGCAATCACCCCATCTCCACTGTCCCCAAAACCTAACAGCCTGTGTTTAGACATCAGGGTCTCCTGGTTTACTTATATAATATGATCAGTGAGACAATCTGCTTTTCCTCTCTTAGACATCACTATCCTCATAGTCCCCACTTCATCCCCACGTTAGCTCTGGGTACCCAGGCCTCTCCACCCATCTCAAATTACTGATACACATTTACGTTAGAAGTGAAAGTGACAGACCAACAGCACCAAGTCTCAATTTATTAACAGAGACATGCGTGGTTGGCTCATTTTTCAAATGAAATTTGGCTCTACTTTAAAGGTCAAAGCTGTCATAAAAATGCCAAAAAAAAAAAAAAAAAGGAAAATTAATCTTACATTGTAGAAACTTTAGAAACCCTTCTTTCAATTAGAATTAGGCTATTGCAACTTAAAAAGGAAAATAGGTCAAGGCACATCGAAGAGGTTATCCATGAATCTTTCCTCCCACAATAAGTGGCTTTAACTCAGACCATGTCCCACATTCAGTCTAGTCCAAAGCAGAAGTGCTTGTGTGTCACTGTATTAGATGTGGCATTTTCAATGTGTCCATCATTTTTGTGTCACTTCAGTGAAAGCCTTCGATGACATTTTTACCGGTTCTCAGCCCCTTCTCTGTGGGAAGTCTTGTTGCAACAAATAATATCACAGCCTCCACTCCCTCAAAATGCACCTCCCAAACCATACTTCAAAGAAACCTTTCTGATATCTTTTCTGAATCTTTTGAGGAATTATTCCACACTCGTGTGGCAATAGATGCTGAAGGACCCACTATTCTCCCTTCTAGAGTATGACCCTTATACCTGGGACTTGCTGGAGATGTGATACCCCAAATGGTGGTGGGCTAAGGGGAAAGAAATTTTTTTCAAGCAAAGCTTTTTGTGATCCTTCATGTCTCATGGCCGTTTGCTCAACCCAAACAATCCCAGCAGGCCCTTTGCATCTTTCATGTAACACAGATTTACTGGGTGTCCACTGAGTGTTGGTGTGCTCCATGCTGGGGACCACTAAGACACATTCCTTAACTACTGGGGCTTGTTGTCTAGTGTGTGGGGGGAATAGAGACATGAAGGAATTTAGGATAACAGAAAGACAGACTGGGGAGGGGAGTGTATTAAGAGAGGCTTCAGTGTTGTGCTGCTAAATCTTTAACAGCATTATCTTCAAGAAAAGAGAAAAAGCTCTGATTTGTAGTGTTTTCCAATTTCTGTGGTGTAAATACTCCCACTGTGGCTGATTTCAAGGTGCCAACATGTCATTAGTGAACAAGAAGTTGAGAAGAGAGGCTAACAATTAGCTCTTACAAACTGTATAAACTGGCTCTAGCACTCCACGGGGAGGCTTTTCTGGAAATGACTGTACACTTGAGTCTCAAAAATTAAAGATGGTATGAATTTGGTAAGGGCAGAGGTGGAGCGTACATAGAAGTACAAAGAGCTGTCTAGTTGGAGCAAAAACAATGGGAAAAGGCATAGAGATGAAAAAAGTGTGGATGTGAATGTAGTTTGTAGGGCTAAAACCAAATGAGTATAGTAGGAGCCGATGTTGTATAATTTTCTAGGCAGGAAATGTTAGGAAATGAGACTGGAGAGCTGGTAAATTGCCTTAACAGCTTCAATGTTTTGCCCTTCTCTGAATCCATATCCCTTGCCATATAATTTGACAAAGCCCTGATTTTCTGACTCCAGGCTTGGCAATGGGACTTGCTTTGACTAACAGAATAAGGGAAACAGTGTGCCAGGTCCAAGCCTGGGTCTCAAGAGGATTTGTACATTTCCCTTTTCTCATTGTGCTTCTTCCATTGCTAAAAGACAGACAGGCCTGGGCTAGCCCGCTGGTCCCAGGAGAACCATACAAAACACATAAAGCAAGAGTTGTCCCAGCTATGGTGGCCCAGCAAAGCCCAGATTAGAGCATCCAGCTGACATGGAGACACTTGAGCTATAATAATGAATGATTGTTGGTCTTAGCCATGAGTTTTAAGGTGGTTTATTATACAGCAATAAGTAACCAATACAGCTGGGCTGGGGCTAGGTTGTAGAAAGACTTTTATAATCTGGGATAAGCTGAGACTTCATCCTACGGGCAAGGACTCCACAGAGGAGATTCCACCAGGGTATTGAGGTAGCCTGAGTCACGTACAGAAAGATCATTCTGGCAGCAGGATGGAGGAGGAATTGAAGGCACAGTGGCTTGCAGAAGGCATGAGCATATGATAAAACACAGTTAAAAGGATATACTTTGTCTATCTAGGATTTTATAAATTCAGGCAGAAAGGCAGAGCATAAGAAATTCTAGACAGATTAAATAAGAGGAAAAAGCTCTGGGCTGAGGGAGGCAGGTGTATTAGTCAGGGCTCTCCAGAGAAACAGATCCCATAGCATAGGATAGATGGATAGATACATAGATAGATAGATAGAGATAGATAGATGGATAGATAGATAGAAGATTTATTATGGGAATTGGCTGATGTGATTATGAAGGCGAGAAGTCCCACAATATGCCATCTGCAACAACTGGAGACCCAGGGAAGCCAGTGGTGTAATTCAGTCCGGGTCCAAAGGCCTGAGAACCCCAGGGTGGGGGGGGCACCAGTCTAAGCTGGAGGCTGGAGGATGGGCTTCCAACATGGTGCACTGACCCATCTGGTTTGGTCCTGGTTGTTGACAGGAGACCTCAGTTCCTTGCTACATGGACCTCTCCACGTGGCTGTTTGAGTCATGTTCATGTGGCAGCTGGCTTCCCGCAGAGAGAATGACCTGAGAAAGCACTCCATCACGTGCTATTGGTTACGCTGGTCAGCGCTATCCAATGTGGGTGTGGGGAACGTGAATACCAGGAGGGAAGGATCACTGGAGGCCACCTCAGAGGCTGACCAGCACAAGTACGTGCACCCAAAATTATATAATATTATGCATGCTGTTAGAAACAGGTTTTTCTGCACTTAATAGTCTATCGTCATAGTTCCATGTCAGTACTGTTTTACATCATCATTTTTAGTGCCTGCATAATATTCTTTTATATGCATATACTCCCATTTATTTAATTCCATAATTTTAAACATTTAATTATTTCTAATCTTTTATCATACAACCAGTAGGGTGATGAGTATCCCCATACACTTATTTATATACAGCCTTTCACATAAATTCAAAGGAAGGAAATAGTGATATCCAAGATAATTTATTCCACTTGTAAATCAGCTCATAAATATGATTGCACATAATTCTCAAACATTTGGGCTTTGTAATTACCATTTTTAAAAAGCTCAAAGTGAATTGTTTTTTTTTTTAAATCAGCTTCTGTTAGAGGTTTCAAATTAATTTTGGAATGTTAACAAGAGCTTAAGGCAGACTAACCTAAACATGCACAGGCCTTTGTTTTCTGTTTTGGGGTGACAATTAATGAGCAACTTTTTGTTAACTATTTATTTGGAGATGTTGTTAGATCTAATTAAAGCATTTTTTTTCATTGCAATTATATATGTAAGAGGTAGATTTTTCCAATGGTTTGGCTGTTTGCCATGACATGCTAATTTCTTGAGCAATTTTTTGAGAATATCAAGACGTAGAAATGGATGGTTGAAATAAGCACTCCTCAGGGCTGTTGTCACTTTCTTGTTTCACTGATCAGATGGTAAAGCAGTAAGAACTTTTGATTTAGATAAATTTTGAATTTATTATAGACCCGATGAACTTATCTTCTGTCAATTCAAAAGTGTGCAAAAGATCTTAAAGCTTCAATCATCAAGTCCATTCTCAAAGAGATTTTTAACACATAAGCTCAGAAAGGAAGAATTGAAGTTTCTATCACTCTGCTGCCATATTTACTCATCTAGTTAACATTTTGCCAAGTGGAGTTAGGTCGATTTAAGAAACTGTAAATAAATATTGATACATTATAACAGAAGCCATTACTCACATTCTAAGTAAACCACTGATTCTAATTTACTCACAATTTTGCAGTGGCATCATTCCATGGAGAAAATTAGATTTTTACATATCATAGCAAATCACAAAGCCAAAATGTCAACTTCATATATCAGGCAATTACTTGTAGTGTTTATTTTGGGGGGAATTTTCTACATATATTTACTTAGCTGCACGGGTCCTCCAAAATAAATAAGGGCTATAATTCTTGCCAAAAAATCCACAGTTCCAGAGAGCTACTCATCAATTTCCAGCAGCATTAATGAGGAAAGGCACTGAGACAGTCATTCATACTGTCTTTATGATAAGAGTAACCTACAGGGCAAATCAAGATTAAGGACAAGGACGAGATAAATGGTTTGGAAGACTCTCTGTTTTTTTAATCAATCATTTGAAATCTGCATTAACCACCCGAAGTCCCCATGGAGCACTAGAACCTTCAGGGAGGAGTGAAAATTGGAACTGAAAGCATCATGGAAACACTAAAAAGTGAGAATGGTCTCTTTATGGGCACAGAAGGATCTTATATTCCCACACTGGAAGGAAGATTCACTTTGGGTTGGATAATTCTTTGTTGTGGGGTAGTTCTACGTATTGTAGGATGCTTAGCAGCATCCTTGGTACTCTCTTTCCAGCTGTGACAACCAAAAATGTTTGCGGATCTCCAGCTGTTGTCAGATATCTCATGGGGTGGGGGGGAATTGTCTCTAGGTGAGAACCTTTGCCTTAATAGAAGGATGAACTTGTCTGTTAAAGGTGGACTTCAGTCTTAATGGCTTTATCATGTATTATCTTTCAAATGGCATCAAGATAGGGGCCATTCCCCAAAATTGGAAAATATACCAAGGATCTACTCAAAAATTCTAGAACCCCTTGGTGGCATTTTTCTGGGACGTGTGTTTTCTCAGTTTGCTGCTGCTAGGTTCCAGAGACAGGGCTGACTTCCAATAGCCAGCTGACAGGCAAGATCAGGGTGGGTCCATGTCAATTAGCCACATAGCAACAAGCCTTTGCTCTTATTATGATCTGAAGCTTCATTTCAAAATGGTATATCTCAAATTGATAAACTAAAGGATATAAAACAACCTTCAACAAAAAGTACTTCTGCCCCGACAGAATCTCCCAAGGTGACCACTATACGTGACCTTGGGCAAGAGAAGTTAAAAGAATTTTAGCAGGAGCAAAGATTTTTCCTCCTAAACAATAGAAAATATTTAAATTATTAAATAATTAAAAAGAGACCAAAGGCTTATTAAATTTTCCTCCTGGCAATATGAATTTCTTTCCATCTGCTCAGATTGCTGTCCCGTTTCTCCTACCTGTAAACAGAAAAGATTTCTAACAAATTAGAAGGAAAAAAATAAAACACTGGACAGCCACGGTGGCTCACGCCTATAATCCTAGCACTCTGGGAGGCTGAGGTGGGTGGATCATTTGAGCTCAGGAGTTCGAGACCAGCCTGACAAGAGCAAGACCCCATCTCTACAAAAAAATAGAAAGAAATTAGCCAGACAACTAAAAATATTATATATATTAAAAAATTAGCTGGGCACGGTGGTGCATGCCTGTAGTCCCAGCTACTCGGGAGGCTGAGGCAGAAGAATTGCTTGATCCCAGGAGTTTGAGGTTGCTGTGAGCTAGGCTGATGCCACAGCACTCTAGCCTGGGAGATAGAGTGAGACTCTGTCTAAAAAAAAAAAAAAAAAAAATGCACTGAGCTATTTAAATGTAGCATTAAGCCTTTCGGTCTGTTGACCTGGAAGGCAGGCCTAACTGACAACATGTCATAATCTACTTACTGTATGTTTGACCCAACTGAGATAAAAATCATTTTTAAAAAGGAAAGCAAATGTAACTGGATTTAATGTGGAATTCTCGCATCCACTAGCCTTGATGTCACAGCTCGTTCTTTCCCTGTCCTCACTCTTGGTACACACAGGCTCCCACTGATAGCCCAGATGCCTGCAGAAGCCCCATCTGTGTGTCACTGTGTCAGGGAGGTGGAGACACCACCGTCCACAAACCATTCTGCAGAGCGGCAGAAAGCCCAAGCAGAGCAGGCTCCCTGTCAGCCCAAATTAGACTGTCCTAGCTGCCTGTTCACTGTGCTGGTTGCCTTTGGGTGGCTTACCTGCCACATCAGGGAGGGCAGGTTTCCTTCTACCTGATCTAGACATTTCCATCCAGCCCCTGGCTTATTCCACCCCTCCGCCAGATTCTCATTAGCTAAAAGAAGAAGTAAAAACTTCCTTCCAGACTTTATCTTCTGATCTCGCCAGATGGTAGATAAATAAATAACAGAGCAAAGAGGAAAAACACACTTGCTTTTGCTTAATAAAATACTTAGTATACGCTGTTGTCACAGGAGATATTCAGATGCCCACAGCGGACAAGCACTTACGGTGTGGTAGAAGGAAGACCTGGAGCGAGGGGCTTCCACTCTGTGCTTCAGAGGCAGCTGTGATGGGCTTTGGGGGCTCAGGAGAACTCCAGGAAACTTCAGACCTTAAACCCAAGCAAAAATAGTTTTGTCTTCTTGGGAGGACATTGGTTTCGTATTCTCTAAAGTGACTGCTTATAAGCAAAATTCAAAATGTGGAAGATGTAGTGACAGAATCCCAACACCTACCGGGCAGACCCTTCTTAGCAGAAACTCTGAGCCACCTTCTCAGAGATTTCAGCTTGACTGTGATACTAGAAAAATATATGTGTCTGTTATGAATCCGCATGGTTTCTTTGTCAGACGAAGAAAACCGTGTGAAAGAATGTTTCCCTTTTTGCCTGAGCTGCCAGGAAACATGAACTCCAAATCAGTGCCACGGTGGTAAGGTCATTAGCCCAGGGGCGGAGGGGGCGGGGCGGGGGCACGGTCTGTGCTTCCTTGAGACAATCTTTTTTTTTGATATTGTTCTTACAATAGCAACAACTTGATATCTCCTTGATATAAGAAGAAGGAGACTTGTCAGATATTGAATCATGTTGGAAGAATCGAGGACTAGGAAGAATCGAGGACTAGAAATCCAGCCTAAATAGTAACAGGCAGCTTTCTGTCCCTCTGGGATCTTAGTCCCATACAGAGACGCTCCATGGTAGTCAAGATTGTTTCCACTAATTCTTCCAGGCAAGCCGCCGGAGGTAATTCTGCTTGGCAATGTACATTGCCACTTTCCTAGTCAGGGTTCTCCAGAGAAACCCAACAGATAGATCGATGGATAGACGGAGATTTAACATATGATACTGATTCTCACAAGTATGAAGGCTGCATCCCACAGTCTGTCCACTGTTAGCTGGAGACCCAGAAAAACCAGCAGGGTGGTTGGAAGGCCTGAGACGTAGATTCCAGTCCAAGTCTGAAGGTGTGAGAAGCAGGAGCTCTGAGTGCAGGAGAGGATCAACATCTCAGCTCAACAGTCAGGCAGACTGCTCTCCCTTCCTTCGCCTTTGTGTTCTATTCGGACCTTCAACAGATCGGGTGAGGCCCCCTCACATTGGGGAGGGCTGTCTGCTTTACTCAGTCCATCAACTCAAATGTGAGTCTCTTCCGGAAACACCCTCATAGTCGCTCCCAGAAATAATGTTTCACCAGGTATCTGGGTATCCTGTGATCCAATCAGATGGGCACATAAAATTAACTGTCGTAACCACTCCAGTTCAAGATATTGAAAATATTTGTATTTTTGTTCTTTGCTTTCTTTCACCTGTTCTCTTCTTTCTTCAATAAAAATGTAGCATGTGGTGTATGCCTACAAACGGGCCCACATTGTGCTGCCCTTGGGGGCACAGGGGCAAGCAAAATGAGATGGGGACCTTATCGGATGCAGCTTAGAGCACAGTTGAATGAAAGACAATAAACAAATAACCTCGCAAACAAAAGAGGAAAAGTATAATCCGATGCTAATACATTCTACAAGGAATAGCTGTCTGATGCCTTCAGACAGCTTCATAACTGGGGGATTTGTCATAGGGTGGGCGATCCAGGAAGGCTTCTCTGAGGAAATGATGACTGAGCTGACTTCCTCTAAAGGAAGAGTAGAAGTCTGCTGATAATGAAAAAAAAATGATGCAGCATTTTCAGACCACGAAATATTTTATATGCATTATTGTACCTAACCCTCATTCATAATTTAACATGTTTATTCAGCTTCTACCACATGCCAGAGGAGGAGTGGCATTTGGATCTCCCTTTGAAAGAGAGAGACTGGTAGCACCAAAGGGCAAAGTACCTGGCAGAGCATCCTGGTAATTAGTAAGGACCCAAATTTTGATATTTCTACAAATGTCTCAGTGATATTATGGCTAACATGGTACACAATGTCACAGAAATATGAAAGAAACAGCCTCTCAGACGTTCATGAGTTTCTCCCACTTCTTTAGGTAATTCATGGCTAATTTGACATCAAAATAAATAGCACAGTCATTTAAAGGAGAAAAATAGATCCATTAAGCATTCAATTTCTTGATCTAATCTGGGATTTGGACATGGATCTATTTTCCCCCACATCTCAGGTTCTTGCTGGTTGTAATGTCCACAGCCCCAGTGATGAGAACATGCTGTTGAAATTGAGCTAGACCGCAAATAAATCAAAAAACTACTTTTTGTTTTCCCAGTTAGATTTTATAAACACTTACTAAACACTGCTGTGTGCTTATGTGCCTCTCATCACAGGAGGTACAACATGGAAGACATGGTGTTTACGTCAGAAGACTTTCCATTTTAGCTGATGAAAAAAACCCAGATGATTCATAGATGAGTCAGAGAAGCACTTAAAGGAAATGTACAAGCACGTGTCAGGCAGGGAGGCTACATAAGAGAATGTTGGGTTGAGTAAAAGACAAAAAGAAACTCTTGTGGGGTTAAGTATGGGACAAGTGTCCAAGAAGGAGGTGAAGTTTTGAACCTGGACCTCTTGGGAAGTGTGGGAAGGAGAGAGGGGATTGCAGCTGGAAAGAAGTTTGAGTGATGGTGCATGAGGAGGTTGGGGAGGCCCTGGTCTGCTGAGGTCAGATTCTTGTTTGAGGGCAACAATTCTAAATCAGAAGGGAAGGACTCAAGGTGGGTTGGTGGAGCCCTTGACCCACAGCCTGAGGTGGTTGGGGTTAACCTGACGAGCCCTTGAATATTCTCAAGGAAGCACACAGGTGTGCTTTCAGAAGATGACTATGGCAGTGCCACACCAAATGGAAATTTTTTTAAAAGGTTTAAAATAAACAGGAGGCAAAAGAACGCAGAGTTTGGGATGGCAGCCAGGGGAAGGTCTATTCATGACAAATTTCTTGAGAGAACTTTGATGATTGCCACTCACATAAGTTGGTCTTTTGGATATTTTTTTATTGACTCAAAGATGTCTTGGTTACATGAAGACAGTATCCTACCTTATTACGGCAGAAACATGAGGGAAAATCACTTTCTAAGCAATTCAGTCGATTTCTTCTGCCTTTTGGGGTTTTGGGGAGTATTAGTTATAGCTAGTTCACATTCCCATAATTATAGAATGTTAGAAATGGAAGAGACCTTAGAAAGCATCTGTCCAATCCCTGTATTTAAAAAAGAAGACAAACTTGACCCAGAAATGTTATGTGCTCCTTTAAGATCACACAGTTAATTAGTAGCCATTAAGTTTTATTCCCACAGGCCAGGGTAACAATTGCTCAGTATTTTTCTATAAACCAAGTTCAGTTTAGTAAATATCATTGGCCCTTAAACAGACATATGAGCCACTACACAATAATTCTGTCGTCACAAACTTTCTTCCTCCCCTGATGTTTGATCTCAATTTTCTCTTTTTATTTAGGGGTGGACTATTATATCGTATTCATTTTCATACAGGAGGACTTGGAATCATGTCTGGCACATAACAGGTACTCAGTATCTTTTTGTTGAGTTGAGCTGAATTTGAATCACTGATTTTCATTCTCTTGCTCTCAGGGGCTTTTGTGGCATATTTCATTTTTTAAAATAAAAGAATCATCAGATCATTAAGCTGGAAGGGACCATAGAGATTAACCTTTACTCTACAAGTAAAGATGCTAAAGCTCTAGGAAGGTAAATGATGAACCCCAAAACAGCACTCAAGCTGGATCCCAGACCTTCTTCTTCAGATTATATGATTTGCTCTTTGGTGAAAAATATTATAGTTTTCAACATCTCTATGGAGGACAGATTCCAGAATATCAGCTCTTAATAAGGGGAACGAAACATACAGAATATTTCTGTGCTCCTGTACAAACCCTACGACCAGCAAGTAGGATGATAAAAGTCTTAGATGGCCAAGTGATTAAGTGGCAAATGATTTCTGGGAAGAATTTTCCACGGAGCATCGGCTTGGGCTTATTTTGAAAACAACTGATTAGCAGGAAAAACTGACCTGAGAGAGGCAATGAAATCAAAGCTGAAAAAAGGCAAGACAATTGGGGCCGCAGAGTTAGAGGTGGGTCTATCGCTGCATGAATTGATTGTTCTACTCTGTTCTTCAGCCAACAATAACAGCCTTATCCCGCCCCCCTGCCTAGTCCCTGCTCACTCATGACCTAGGGGAACTGAGTGTGAGCATGAGACTGGCTTAGGCCAAACTATCCTTCAAACTGGGAAACAACACTCCCCCGTGTCTGGCTGAATGTGGCCAGAGCATCCTCTCCGAACACAAAGGGCTGGCCATTAATCCTTCCCGAGTGGAAGGTCAAACAGAGGCTGCCCTGCAACGCTCTGCTGGTTTCATTCAAGTTCTTGATGGCCGTGGCCCTAAAACTCTTCACACTGACACTCTGTAGTGGAGGAGCCATGGCTGAAGTGATTCTAGAAGCCACCCGGTCAATGGCAGAGCACTCACGGGAAGTTTGGCCCTTCACTTGAGGGTGTATGTGTTTGCCAGGACTGCCATCACAAGACAGCTTAAACTACATAACTTGATTTTCTCACAGTGCTGCAGGCTGGAAGTCCAAGATCAAGGGGTCGGCAGGTTTGGTTTCTCCTGAGGCCTCTGTCCTTGGCTTGCAGATGGCCACCTTCTCGCTGTGCACGCACATCCCTGGTGTCTCTTCCTCTTCTTGTAAGGACAGCAGTCAGATTGGATCAGGGCTCCAATCACTCTTATGATCTCATTTAACCTTAATCATCTTCTTAAAGGCCTCTCTCCAAATACAGTCACATTGGGGGTTAGGGCTTCAACCTGTGAATTTTGGGGACGTGCAATCCCGTCCATAACAGAGGGAAACCAGCCTCTCCTCTTCCTGGTCATCAATGTGTCTCTTCCTACGACTATTTAATTTTCATTGATCTTTTCTCAAAAGGACATTTATGATTGATTTAGAAAGCAATGAGAAAAATCATCTGCTCGTTGAGTTCTTAAGTAAAGCTCTGAAAATTGCAATTAAAAGGTTGGGGAAAGGAATAGAAAGAAAAGCAAATCACCTTTCGGGCAAGAGCAAAAGCGTATTTGTGTTACACTCTGCAAGGTAGGAGGCACAGACGCACACACACATGAAGGGTTTAAGAAGTCAGTCTCAGAAGTTCTCTCAACAAAAGTCACAACTTCGCTGGCAGGCTGTTGAGAGCATGCCTTGTCTGCCTGATTTACACAGGTACAGAGAGAATGGTCTGGAGGCTGCGGGCCCGCTCAGCCAAACGCCCATGTGTGCATGAAATTAGAATGTCAACATTTGATTCATGCTGCCAAGCTGTGACTGTGAAACAAATTATGTCAGTGGGTGGCAACTGCAATATTAGTCTAAGCAGATAACACTTAACTATAAAAAGGGGCCCAGTCTTCCAGCTTTCTCTCTTTTATCATTTTAACATCAACACTGTTAGGCCTAGATGGGATAAAATTTTGAGAAAAAGGAAAAATGTTTTATGTGGAGGCATGGGTCCTTTAGGCCAGAGCACATTGGAATTCAAACGATGTTTTCTCCTAACCCTCTTGTTGGAATCTAGCAGTCAGGGGATGGCAAAGATGATTTTTATGAACCACCACCACCCACTCAACTGAGTTCAAAGTGGATGACTGTGCCACCTGTGGGATAATCTAAACCGCAATGAAATAATCTGCCTCTTGTAAAGAAAGCCTTTGATTCCTGGGCAGACGCTAGCAACTCTGCCTCTAGATGCATTTTAATTTAAAGGAAGTGGCTGATGCCTTGAAAGAGATAGTGAGCAAATTCTTCCAACTTATTTCCTGGGTTCCACACGAAGTCATTTCACCAGAGTGAAAAACGTCTCTGTACAGATGTCTGTGTTGAAACCTGCTATTTTCTATTCAATTGGTTCAAGCTTGCACATATTTAAAATCATCTTTAAATTGATATGTGGCTGCAAATTTGCTGAGGGATTTCACGAAAACGTAGGGGATTTGTCTGTGTGTCTATTTTTTTCTTCAAGACTCTCTTGGTGAAGCTGCAGCTGCCTACACCTTAAACTTGGCCTAGAAGGGGACAATTTCCCCATGAAATGAAACGCGCATCCATCTCCATTTGAGGCCCACTTCTTTAACTAGCAATACGGCAAAACATCAATTTGAAGTTTTATTCCATTACAAACACCCGTGTAGTTAAAGTTCATGCTGTGAAAAATCCAGCTTGTAGCAGTGAAATGTTTATAGAAGCAGCACCCACTTAGCAGTTGAACCAGCCCAAGACGACCGGACCCAGGATTAAAGTGCGGAGAGAATATGAGAGGTTCTGGCGGGGAGAGGTGCAGGGAGAGATGATTGTCTCTTAAAAACTTGTTCACTAGTATTAAACGGTTTTACTTTCTCTCATCTCCTCATGGGAGTCTCTCCACTGTGTGACGGTTCCCACCTCTTCCTGCTACAGTTCCCGTCTCCCCACTCATATGTATCTGTGTTCAAAACTCTGGGATTGCATTTTTCTTCTTACCAAGACATAAAGGTCTAAGGCCTTTATCAAAAGGAAAACATTAATAGAATTTGGTTCTTTTAAATAGATTTCCTATTTGATGAAGAAGACTATGGAGAGATAAAACTTTAAAATTCACCAAAGAACCTGTTGGCAATATCATTTTTAATCTAGCTCCCTTATACCAGACAAAACAATGCCAAGGGATTATCATGAATAGATTGATTGTGAAATCTCCTGCCTTGTTGGATGGGAGCATATTTCTCCCCCATTAATAAATAGTTCTTTTTTTAGCTGGATGTAGCATGATATAAACTCCCAAAGGATCAAAACGGATTTCTCAAAAGTAGAAGTCCTAGGGCAGCTAGCTACAAAATCTCTACTTTGTCTCCAGTACATAGTTTGATGCAGGTGGGCGTGGAACCCACCAATCTGGTCTTTGCCCACATGTAAAATCCCTTAGCTGAAATGCCCTCATTGTCTGAGACGTTTGTGAAAAAGCCGCCTGAGTGGAAGCTCTCTGAAATAGGTCATTGTAAAAGGGAGAGGGCCGAGGTAAGATGCCTGTTTGACCCACCAGTCCGGTCTATTGCTCCAGCCATGGCTATTGATGCAGAAATGAGTTCTACTCTCGCCTCCCAGGCGAGAATTTCCACTCTTGAAATTTCATTCATTCTGAAAACACCCCTTGGTTAGGCCATATTTCCTTTTCATTCATTTCATGTCAGAGCCCACCATCCAT
This sequence comes from Lemur catta, assembly GCF_020740605.2. Lineage (NCBI taxonomy): Eukaryota > Metazoa > Chordata > Mammalia > Primates > Lemuridae > Lemur > Lemur catta. The sequence goes on from NC_059128.1 coordinate 91,021,175, forward strand.
TTCAAAAGCCTTAACCTCTTCACAACCATCTAGCACATTCTGCTGTTTATTTCAAAACTGTTCACAGGCTGAAAGGAATATCTTCCCTTTACAGGGTAACTGCAGGCTTGTAACTTCTCCATCCTCTGAAAACCACAGAAGAAAGCTGGCATGATAGCCTGTCGTTAACTGTCAAATGCATTTAATGCTTTATCAGGAAAACTAGAGACAAAACTGCTCTCATCACACCATGCAGGAAAGTAAATTGAGGTTCTCCACCATGTCGGGAATTAACTATATTCCTTCAGCCAGAGATGTAAAAATCAGGAGATCAGAGAATGGAATAAACAATATTTTGATGTAAACAGATGATCAACATGAGAGGAATGACCGTCTGGTCACCCGGGGGTTTATTCAGTTAACACTTCCACCCCCTAAAGACAATGGTGGGCAATCAATGCATATAGGGCCTTTCAGGCCTGTTGCTAAGTGATACGCAGTGTCAACAGAAAAATGCCGGATGTACAGAGGACAGCTCCAGGCCCAAGAGAGATCAACACCCTCTGATGATATTTTAAACTTAATTCAGTTCCCGATGAAGATTGTGACAGGTTCCGTGGCCAGAGCAGAAAAGATGTTTGCACTTCAAAATCCGACTTCGTAAAGTTGCTCTGCTGTGTGCAAAGAGTGTTTAATTTGGTAACAAGTGAATCATGGTCCAACAGTAGTTGGTTCAAATAGGAAAAGGCACCCAGCAGGGGCATCTTGAATATTCATTTCTTGCCAGGCACAGCAGTCATTTTACAATCTCGGCTTCAGTATCAGAGCTGATCATTTGTCTCAGATTGTATGTGCATTCTCTCATTTTTTCATCTCTAAAATCTATTTTAGGAACAGCCCCTGAAGCCATTTTCAACAGCTTCTTCAGAAATTCTAAAGAAAGGAAAGAAACTTGAATAGGATCACATCACCCCATACAACCATGAAAACCTGTTTTGTGGGGCATTCTTGAAACCAGCCCAGAAGCTCTTAAGAGTTTTTGTATTTATTTACCCATTTCTTTCTCTTCCTTCTCTATCCCTCAATGGATTTTTATATTCAAATGCAAAAGATTTCCATGTGCACTAAAGATCCATTTATGTATTGGTTTAGAAGATCATGACATGATGTTGAAAAATGCAACTTTTTCATAAACAGATGTTTACAAATTCACTCTTTGTACTAGGAAAAGCACACTCACCACAAAGAGCCTGTTTTCCATATTTGAAGGCAAAAACTCTTTTGAAAAAATCCCATATCTCTAAAGTCCAGGAAACATTAACCTCAGATATAATGCTCCTCAAAGCCACTTCCCAAAGAGTCATCTTACCAAACCTGTAAAATGTTTGCCTAACAAGTCACTGGCTTATCCTACATCCTCTGGGTTGCTGTCGACAATAAACACTTGGTCGCACAGGCTGTGAAAGCTGTGTAGACAAGAGAGGATGAGGGATACAACCAATTTACTCAGTTCAGGAAGCTCTGTTTGCCTAGCCGAGCACAAGCCTTTTAAAAGCCCAAGTCACATAATTTTCAGTGGGCAGGTTTGTCCACGTTTGTCCTCAAGAGTTTGGTCTGTTTATTAAACCAATAAGAGCCCAAGAGCATTTTGTCTAGTGGGCTAAAAACCCCTAAAGCAGGGGCATATTAACATGGATTGAGAAAAGGGTGGGGAGAGGGGGGCTGGTTTCTTGACATTTTTCTTCCTGTCTCATCCCACGAAGCTAATTTTATTGGGTTGTTCCTATCATGTTTAAGCTACAGGTAGCAAGGGGGAGATTGAAGGCAGATAAAACCACACAAAAGCATTCCTAGGCTTTTCCTTGACTTGCGGAGGGTGGTTTTCTCTCACAGAGGCATTAAAGCATTATGGGGCCATGAGGAAGCCACGTACAGAAATGAGCCGGCAACTTACGACGACAATTGCATTGAGACCACCTGCCACAACCCTCCTGCCCTGTGTCTCTCCCTACCAGAAGTCTGCAATAAAACCCATGCAAACTTCTCTATTGTTTTAAAAGATGGGAAAATAGGTTTTAAAGCCTGGGTCACCAATGTGAATGGGCATATTACAAGAAGGCTAAGTAGAGGCCTTTGATATTTTTGGATTAATGATCAGGCCTGATTGAGTCTCTTTCTTATCTTTGGAGCAAGAATAACTGAATGCCAAGTGATAGGCGAAAGGAATTTCACTTGCGAGAACTAGCTGTGGAGCCACAAAGAAATATTTATTTATCAAAAGGCATACAATGTTAACTGAACTGTTAATTGAAAACTATTACAATTTCTACACAAATATGAAAAAATATGAGTGAGCCAGAAAATTTTCCTTACATTCCTAATTAAATTAGTTACAGCCTACTCTTTAGAGGTATTCCAATAGACAAATTGTTTTTCATATCTCTTCTGAACTTACCCAAACTGTCACACAGAAATCGATGATGGTGCTTCAATTATGTCTAGCTCCAGTATGACTGCTGAGCATTGCAAGTTATTTTAGCAGGAATGTTACGAGTGTGGATAATGCTCCAACTTGGGCCACACCCCTGACTGCCAAATTTCTGTGTATGTAAAAATATTTTCTGTATGGTCATTTAAGACAAAGATCATTGTTACTGTAGTTTGTTTATCTTGTACAAAGATGACACTGCACTCCCATCTTGGGGGAAGGGTGTGTTTTCTGCTTTTCCATAGTGTTTGTGCTAAGCCATTCACACTGTTTCTCCTCGTCCCTCTTGTGGCCAACAGGCTACACTGATACACTTAGGCTGTGTAAGGGAAGATGTCTGCAGCTACAGTAACAGAACAAAAGTAACTAGGCCACACTAACAGGCGCCTATGATTTCAAAAGCTTGGCTGGCATGGGTGCTGACCGGCAGACACATCTTTGCCCTGTTTGCTTAAGCTGGACAGTTTCAGGAGGTAAAGCACTAGAGTCTGCCACGAAACAACATAGCTTGAAATAAAATAACTGTGGAAAAACATAGCCAAAAATAGGACTGTTAGAGGTTTTTTATGTAAATGTATAGCCATGAGCACATTTTAATTAAACTATGAAGCTAAGTCAGAGTGTCTATTTCTAAAACTCCCCACTAATATACTTAATATACATTAGCTTGTTGTGATCTGCTTTTTCTTAAACAAGATCATTGCTGAGCTGTGGTTCTCAACCCTTGGCTATACATTAGAATCACCTGGGGAACTTCTAAAAATCTACAGATGCCCAGGTTCCACTTCTAGAATTTCTGTTTTAATCTGCCAAGTGTAGAGACTAAGCAATGATATTTTTTTAATGTTCCCCAAGTGAGTCAGGATTGAGGGCCACAGTCATAGATAATTAAGAGAAGGTAGGTGCTGACGGAACAGGCAGAATTTATGGGAGGAAAACCTAGCATGAAGAAAATGCCATGCATTAAGTTTTATTTTTCAGTGAATTTTGGAGAAATAAAGGCCATTATTCAATCTCAGCAGGAAAACATCTTTGTTTAGCTCTAGGATCGATATGTTCCCCAGGGACCTCGTTGAGATCCACTGACTTAAGTGATTGGAAAGAGACCTCCAGACACTGGAAGGCTATATTCAGAAGTACCCCATGACAGGTATCACAATGCAGAAATATGGAGGAGGAAGAAAGCGGGTAGGGCATCAGGGAAGGCTTCCTGGCAGAGGTGTTTCATGAAGTAGACCTGGAGTGGAAAGATTCCTAGGGAGCAACTGTGGGTGGGGTGAAGGGAGCTGATTAGATATAACCAGGAAATCCCTTTTCCAAAGTTCAGGCCCCTTTTAATGAAAAGGAGAAAAAATATTTCCCCCCTTTTTTTTTTTCTTTTTACCGTGCTTTTCTTCTGCTTCCAGAATAGGAAAAATAATAAAAGCTAATATTTACTGAGTATTTATTGTGTGCCACACATTAGTCTAAGAGCTTTTTACTTAAATCCTTTGCACTTTAATCATCTAATTGTCAAAATATCTTTATGAGGTGATTACTGCAATTACCCCCATTTTATAGAGGAGGAAACTGAGACACAGGGGGTGAAATAACTCGCTCAAGATCACATGGCAACTAAGTGGTCATTGCCTTAACCTCTCTGCTCTTCTGGCTCTCTTCAAGCATTGTCTTTGGCTTGAAACCACCTCTTCCCCCAGCAGCCCAGAGCTCCCTGGTGACAGACACTGAGCTCCAGGCACCAGCCCATCTACCCTCTACAACCCGCAGCTCTCAGAAGTTGGAAAAGAATCCTAGACCCACCGCAACCATGGCCCACGGTCCATCAGAGCTGCAGCAAGAGAAGGGAACTCTGGCTCGGTCATTTTCTCTGACCACCCAATCTCATACTACATAAAAATCACACAGAGGCCCCATCCCACTTTTTAAAAATTACTATAGAGGTATAGATCACTCCCTTCCTTTTTGAAACTCTCTTTCTAAAGTGGCAAGTTATTACAAGTTGTGAATCCTGAGTGGTCTTCAGACAAAGGACATTGAGTAAGTGTTTTTAAGAATGCCCTAGAGAATTAGTAGGCATAGGCCAGAGTAATCTTTTCTTCTTCCTTTCACCCAAATCAGTTAATTCAATGTAACAGATACTTACTGAGCACCGACTACACGTAGGGTTTCTAATCTGAGTAAAGAGATAACATAGCCACAGAAGTTACTATAATAGAAGGTAAATTGAGAAGTATTAATATCGCAAGGAGAATGTCAAAATGCTGTAGTGACATGGAGTGGCATGAGAGGGAAATGGAGACCTGGCGGGGCCTGAATTTGAAGCATTTCAGTCGAGGGAGGTTACGGGAGGGGTGAAGGGGCAGTTCATTCTGTTGAGATGGGGGATCCGAAGTCACCCCTGGTTCCCTGTCCTGGAGTCGAAGGCCTCTAGGCTGCACAGGAAGCCCAGGAAGAACAAAGGAAATGTTTGCTGCCAACTTCCAAAATTGCCCAGGCCGCGGAGTTGGGGGCAGGGAAGCTCTAAGGTCGTTCGTACAAAGTAGCCAATTTACAGTTATGGTTACACTTGAGTCAATTAAAATGTTTTATTAGCAGGAATTTGAATCTCTTACCTTCATTAACATTTAACAGTAAATGGGAGAAAAAAGGTAAATAAAATATTATCTGGCATTTTAAAGGTCATTTTAGACTGAGCATTATAAAATGTGAGCTGGGAAGGGCAGGATGGCCCTTTGTGTGGATTTAGTACATGGAGCCTGCTGTATGCATGGATCCGTAGAGGTATCTTCCAGCACTGGCTGGAGATACCGCATGGCAGGTGAGGTGCTCAGAGGTGCATTAATTATCGTCAGCACATTTGGGTTGAAGGAGAAGGAGATCTGACGTGTGAGAATTCATTTTTTGCTTTAGATCTCAGATTATAAATCATTTGGGGTATGCAGCCCTTGGTAATTACTCCCATGATCAACACCTGCCTTTTAACAACCCTAGGCTAGCAGCCCAAATTGATTAAACGGCATACCTAACTATTCCCCCAAAGGAAAGAAGCCCAAGGGGAGCCCTGTGCCCAGGTCCCACAGAGGACACGGAAGGCTCTGGAGAAGCCCCCACCGCAGTTGGGTGAAGCCATTGTCATGCCCCAGATGCCCCATGGACATTTTACATCAAGTCCTATTGTTACAGGAAGCCGGAAGCAGAAACATTTCATTGGGCAGGATATAAACATTCAACTTGAAAAGAAACTCTCTTTATTTTTCAGTTTTCCAAAGTTTAAAGCCAGAAGCAATTAAAAAACCATCCCAAAGCTGCCCAATGAACATCTCATCCCAATAGGTCGCCCTTGTGGGGAAGACCTAAAGTGTGCTGCCCAAGCTTCCTCTGAACCCGGAAAGGCAGCAGAAAGCCAAGCAGTTCTTGTTGCAGGAGAAAGACCTTTCTTGATATTCTTTTATCAGAATGAGTGGACTAGAAAGAGAAGGCCCACCCATCCCATGACGGGGTTTCGGAGGATTTCGAGGTAGTATTGACCACTATCCTCCTTGCCCGTGGGAAAGAGGGAGCAGGGAGAAGGGATGACTGTAGACCTGGAGATACAAACCCTAGCAAGTGGGGAGTTTGCCTTTCCATGGAGTAATAGAAAATACAGTCTTACTCGAATTAGTAAGAGCTGTTTGGTTAAATCTCCTTCCTGGGCCTTCTTCATCCTTAGGACGTTTGACTTTTACTGCATCTGAAAATAAGGGGGAAAATGAATTCACAGCAAAATAAATATTTCCTAATTTTAAATAAATATTGCTAATCGCAGGGATTGTGTTCAAAGCACAATGCAGCTATATAAATACAAAGAACAAAATGAGAAGGAAAAAAAAAGAGTATTTACATAAATAAATATAAATCTAAAATCTGATCTTAATGTGCTAAAAGCGTCTGGTCTAGCTCTGTAAATGTCAAAGGCTGCTACTCGCTGCCCCTCCAGCGCTATCCCAATTAGCAGCTAAGGAGACGGCCTTCCCTTTGTCCAAAGCTGAAGATAAATATCATGGACTTCAGCGCAACAACGATGAGGACCTTTTCCTGTTCCATTTAACAACTTTATTTTGCATTTGGTCTAGCAAGGAAATCCCAGAATGTTTCTGGCAGGTGGTAAACCAGAGCTCCAAATAGCTTCCCCCACGGACTCCCCAACTTCGCTCCATTCCCTTCCCTTGTTGCAGAGTATCCACAAGGAACATCTCGCCCACCGTAGGAAGTCTGGGGATGTCACTGAGCCTGACAAACCTTCAGCACTGAGGTGTGCAAGGCCAGAGTCGGAGGCAGAGAGATGTCACTGTACCCATTTTCAATGGCATACAGAGAAGCCAACATTCTTTATGCTGTGTGATATGTATTAAATGTGTAATACATGTGATGGATGTATGTATGTTTGGATCTTTGACACATAGATTTTGGATAGCTGTTTGTTAGCCAAAAAGGTTGTAATATTGGGCTCCTAATAACCCCTGAAACACTTATCCTTTCAAAAAACATATTAAACACATAGTATAAGTCAGGCACCGTATTTTTGCCTTAGTGAATGTCATCACGTTTCAGTCCTAAACAGTCGTGTGAGGTAGGTGGTGTTATCTCAGATGCAGAGAAGGAAGCTGGGCTCAGGGAGAGAATGCAGTCGTCCCTGGTCATGTTACATCAGCCTGTATTTTTTTTCAATCAATCTTCCCTTTCTCTTGAAGATAATTTGGAAGGTGAGATGACCAGTTATCTCTACCAATATGATAGTGCTTTCTCACCCACTCTGGAAAGATAACTCCACATCTTCCTTGAAAGTAAGTACTGGAAGGGATCTTAGAGATCTCTATCTGGGCACTTCCCCCAAGGGGCATGTGGGGATAGGGAGAGAGGATGGTTGTAACAAGGACTGGGGTGCTGTCATTCTGCAGTCCCAGGGCTGTCCCATGCAAGGACAAATTGCACATCCCCACCGAGAAATGCCAACCTCCCTCTCTGATTGGTGAGGAACCCAAGGCCCACAGTTGAATCTCCGATGCAAGCTCTCAACTCCCGGTTCAGGGATAGTCAATGTTTCTGTAGTTGAGCAATTAGAGAAGCAATTTGTTTTTAAAAGATACATAAATACAGCTATCTCGATGTTGCTCCTGCTCTCCTGCACAACCCACCACTGTTAACTAGCTGTGAAAAGGCCCATGACTGTCTATGCATCTCTGCCTTTCTCATGGGGCAGCAATTCACACCTATCTTTGGCTGTCTTCTCAGGTAAGGGGCTCTTCCCTAGTACCTGAATTCGGCAGGAAACTTCAAACCACTCCACAAAGATGTTCTGATCCAACCAACACTTACTGAACACTTTGTATCTGCCGGGCACTGAGCTTGGTGCTGGTCAACACATTATGTCATTTAACTGCAACTCAACACTATGATACAGATACGAAGTCCATTTTACAGGTAAGAAAACCGAGGCTTTGGGTGGTTTATATAAGTTGCTCAAGGGCTCATGTCTAGTGACTGACACAGGTATCTATGTTTCCAGCCTCATCTACTGTCACTTAGGTTCCCCTACGTCTCAGTTTCATCACATCTTGGCATCAGTTCCCTCTTCCACAATGGACAGTCACAGGAATTACCTTCCAAAGCTTGGGATTCATTTGATCTCAGGATGGGTGAGGTGTCAGGTGAGGTGAATGAAAGAAAGGCTCATTGAGACAAAATTTCTAAGAACTCTGGCCACATTTTCAGGTGCAAATGGCAGACTTGAGTGTACACGCATGCAATTCACATGCCACAAAACAAAAACATATCCAAGGTGAACCGAAGCCTCCTGAGATAGAGTTGGTGCAGAGGAGAATCAAGGATGAAAGCTCATGGGCATTTACTTACAACAGCACAGTCTCTCTCTCTATCTCTCTGTCACATACACACACACAGGATATGCAGTAAACACATTGAAATGGTCACCTGTGAGGGCATGCAAGGGAATAGGACCGAGGAATAAAGGAGTAAATAAAATGAGGAGTGTGATTAACTTACCCATCTACTCTGAGGTTAAAAATTTTCAAGTAAGTTTATGACAGTTTAAAAATTGTCTATGAAGAGGACTCGTAATAAAAATGGTAAAATCCCCAAACGTGACAAGTTATGACTTAGGGGTGGGAATTGGCAAGAGGAGGCAGAGACAATGAACTTTCCATTTGCTACAAGGGGAGTCCTCCTGAGGAATTTTATAATTATGTGCTATTGCTGTTCATTAATTGCAAGGAAACCAGCCCGGCTCCAGCCCTCTTGCCTGCTGGGAGAGCGCGGCAGAATTACTGACTCCCATGAAGGATGGGCACACGTGGATGGCACCCGTCAGCGTGTGTGATAATGGGTGTGAGGCTCAGGTCAGAGATGGCTGCCCTGATACAGGCTGCATGTAATTAAAAGGTTTGCATGGAGTAGAAGCTGACCCTCCCTATCTTAGGCATGTCAGGAGGGGCTCATTTGAAGCAAAAGTCTTAATTGTTTTTCCTTTGCTCTCGGCTTTAAAACAGTGTGTAGAAACCACGTGGCCTGGCAAAATAAAAAATAAATATCCTATCACATGGCCAGTGTTCAAAGTGCAAATGTTTTCTGTGACTATGCAGTGAGAGCATGCATACACACACACACACACACAGAGGCAGAGCAAATACTCTGCTGAATAAAAATGTGAATTTGAGGGCAAATGAGGCATGAAACATATTGGCCAATAAACAACACAAAAGAAGGTCATACTAAATTTTTTATCTAACCAGACTGGGAAGCATTTGAGCTAAGTAAGAATACCCACCAAGAAAAGACTTTCATTCCTACCAAATACAGACGGTTAGTATTCATTATTTTGTAATAACTCAGAGAAAAAGAAGCCTATGATCTCACTGTCTTGTATTTTTAAAGGTAAGAATCTATGAAGATTTAAAATATCTAAAAACACATCCTAGATCTACCATGAGGAGATATGCCTAAAATACTCCCGTAATACAACTCTTTTTGGAAAATGTCTCCTGTAGGAAGTCTTGACATTCCCAAAGTACTTTTTAGTCCACAAAGCTTCTTCCAAACCACCTTGTCAAAGGGAAGGGCAGGTATTATTTGCTCCATTATCCAGATGAGGAAATTGGCTTAGAATGTTCAGGGAATTTTCTTGAATCCTTGTGGCCAGAGAGTAGTGGAGTCTAGTGAGGATCTGATACATGACTTCTAATCTAGCTGTGTCCTGCCAAGCTGTCAGCCATGTATTTTCTGTGCATATAATCTACGAGAACCGGAAGAACACTAAGAATGACTGTCTCAAAGAATCTTCCACCCCATCCCCAACCCATGACATGCACACCCAGAAGCATCCTGTATTGAAAGAAAAACGGATTCTTTCAAGATTCCCAGACCAGTCTGTGCAAAGTGAGTAGGTTTCCAGCCCCTGCCACTTCTAAGAAATACCTGAGTCTTGCAAGGCTGAGGTCACCTGCAGCTCCTCAGGGGCTCTCTGTCTGCACTAATTAGAGAAAGCAATATTGTTTCAAAGCATTCCCTTCATCTGTCTTCCAGCCTTGCTTTGCTCCAGGATTTGGGTGTTTGGAGGCCCAGGCCTGGTTCACACAGCCTGCCAGCCCTTCAAAGGAGAAGAATGAACACGAGCTCGCCAAACAGGTGGGGATAAGAGACGTGCCCAGACTGTCTTGGTGGTTCGGCTCTGCACCTTCACTTTCATTATCTTCAGCATTTGTCAAGCAAAGGCAGGCTGGTGAGCCGGGGCTTCCACACCTTCAAAAGGAAATATTGACTAAACGGTGATGCTGTTGCTACTCTCTTTACCTGCTAGATGCCCACAGGGACTCGCATCGTCAAAAGAGGAGTCATCGTTAGGCTTTTCTTACTGACATCCAGTGGCCCAAGGGAGAACAGGGGAGATGAAGGGCCCATCACAGGGAGGGTTATGAACCACGCTGAGAAACTGGAAGATTCAAAATTAACTTTCAAGGGTAAGAACAGACAGACAAGATCAATTCACTCAGAACCTGAGAAAAATATACTCTCTGTGATGGTGGACGAGTCTAAAGTTCCCCAGGAATTTAGCCACTGATCATATTCATTCGTCACCTAGCCTCTTTGGGGGCCTCAGTTTCCCTTATGTCCACATAACCACAATACTCTACTTCCTACAATTTGGGAGAAGGATCCCTAACTTGAGACAGCAGTAACATGAAGTTCTCACAGTATTGGGACGGCAATGGGTACAAATGCAGTGACCAGAGACACCCTCTGTGCAGGGGAAAAATAACACAACTCTGTCCACCCGAGAGCTCAGCAAATGCATTTGGTAAACTATTATAGAAAAATGTTCTTGAATGGAGAGGAAGGAGGGGAGAAGGAAGGAAGCAGTTTGGGGTGGGGAGGGAATGTGTTGTTATTTTATTTTTTTTCTTCTTTTGGGGGTAAGGGCTGACCAGACACTGGAAGGTAGATGTTCCAATGCCATAGGAAAGAGAAATGCTGCAGCCCGGGTGTTCTTGAAAAATGTGCGTGGACTTGACTTGTGTCTGGAGGTAGATCATAGAACAGAAAGACTAAGATTTGGGTACAGTTCCCTGTTCCCCTTGTCCCCAACCCTCTTCCTCCTGGTGTTTTTCCAACTCTCTTCCAGAAGCTTCCTGGAGAATTTCTCTCAGCCATTCTCTTAACCACACTAGTTCCATCCCCAAGTCACCTCAGTCTGTGCCCTTTCTGGGGGCAGGGGAGCTGAGCTCCATCTGGTTCCAGAATTGTTTCTGTCCCCAGACAAGATATGCGTGAAGGCAGCAGAACGTGAGATTCCTACAGGTGTTAAGGACATTCCAGGATAGAGATTCTTGCTGGTCAGTTACATAGGGGTTTTTTTTCCTACCAGCAAAAACTTCATTTATCTTTAAGAATGACCTTGGCAGATCTACTCAAAAAATGAATATTTCCCTCATGACAAATATGTTTCCCAGCGACCACATGTTTATATGCAAATGAAGGGGCTAATCTGAAAAATTAACTACCTTCTCTGAAAAATATAGTCGGGGGGTGGTGAGGGTGGCCACAAACTTTTCTCTATAGTCTTAGGTTCAGTGGCTGGTGCCTATGAATTTAACTGACAAAAGACAGATTAACAGAAAAAAATGAGAGTTTATTTCTTGTACAATGAGTGTATACATGGGAAAACTCAGTGATGAGTTACTCAGAAGAAGATTTAGAATTGGGGTCTTACATATCATCTTTACAAAGGGTGATAAAATGTGGAGAAAAGACTGAAGGAAAAGGGATTTGGGGCAAGTTGTGGGAAGGTTACTAGGAAATGTATTGTAAATGGGGTTGTTTAATAAGGTTTGTTATGCAGATGAGTCCTTCTCTACTCCCTGGTACAGAAAAGGGGAACACCTTTACAAACGGAAATTTGTGTCACCTTTATACCTCTCCAGCCTGAAAGAGGGGCACAGGGAAGCACAGAATTGTGAAGGTGCAGCATTCCTGGAAAGCCTGAGTGTTTCCATCTAGCTGGGGCTCAGAGCAGGGCCTGGGGAGCAGTAGAAGCAAGGTCGGAAAGGGTGGCAGAGTTCATATGAGGAGGGCCTCCACGCACTTTTCTTCTTACAGTGGGGAGCCATGTGAGACATTTAAGTAGGTAGAACATCAGCTTGGTACTCCAGTTCTGGTGCCAACAGGGTGTGCAGGTACTGGAAAGGGGATACACTAGAGATGGAGGATGATTGTCCCTCATTCATGGAACAAATGCTGAGTGCCTGCAGCGTGCCCCACACTCTTCCAGACACTGAGTGTGCGCTGATGAGTGAGGCCACCACAATTGCCACCCTCGTGGAGCTTGCAGTCTAACGGGACGTGGGGATGGCAGTGGATGGTGCTGATGGTCCCGGCTGGGTTTATAGAGTGTGTGGGGAAGGTTTTCTTTCGACACAGTGAATTTGAGATGTCTATGAAACAGCCAAATGGAAAGGTACAAAGAGCCTCGCGTCAATATTGCTTCCCACACATTTACATATAGAAATAGGGTTTCTAAAACTCACTTGATCTGAAGAAAATCTGCTTTCCTAATCAGTGCCTGTGAGTTTCTACTCAGAAGAGGACTTCTCCCTTGAAGTTTTCCTGTCTAATTGAGAGGTACGTTGCCCAAGTTAGAGCACCGTTAGGTGGCAGAGACCAGGGTCTCCCCTCCAGCCACAAGGTAAAGGGTTTGGAGCACAAACCCTAGGCCTGAATTCCAGTTCTGTGACTCGCTAGCTGTAACTCCCCCTTTCTCCAGATATGTTGATTATTATTGCCCAGCACTGCACCAAAGTCAGGGAACGATCCAACAATGAACTAACCTGAAATGAGCCCTCTCCGGGTCTTCCTCTTCCATGAAGGAAAACTTGACCCTCAAACCACTAGCCAGCTCTTCTGCAGCCCGTCTAGGGACCAAAAGCCCCTCACTTACAGAAACCAGCTCCGTTTTCATAACATTTCTTTTAATGACATTTATATATCTTATGCTACACTCTCCCTCTCGTCCCATTCTGCTCTCAAAGAGTTTTCGAGACCTTAGCAAAAATAACAGATCTACTGCTTCAGTTCCCACAATGCACATGTATTTATTAGGTCCCGCCTTAAAGCAAATTCAAACATTTTCTATGATCAGTTTCTCAAGTGTCAGAGATCTAGCAATCCAACTTCAGATGACTCTTAACAGGCCTACCATCCGGAGCCAGGTACTCCTAAGTTGTAATATTTCAGTGCCTTCCAGGCACTCTATGTGACCTGCTAATTATCTGTCAAAATGTAGGCATCAGGCACAAATCAAACAGGTGGGAAAAAAACTTGATCTTATCTCTGCTTTTTCCAGTTTCTAAATCTCTGAATACCACATACATCACGCTTCTGTCTTTGCTCTGGGACAGCACCAACTTTAATGTATTCCCCAAAGCCCACAATTCTCTGCAAAGAACTGTTTCTTTTGCTGCTGAGATTAATAAGCCAATTCAGTTGTCTGAACAGTGTAGGGCTGACCTGGCCCCTTTCTTTCCAGAAGGCATACTGCAGTGTCATGATATGAATGTTTTTTGAACTTGAGCATCACACTCTCTGCTTACGAGGAGAAAACTCGGGCTTGGTGGGGACTCCTGACGATGCTGTATGAGTCAAATCATCCTCTTCTACGTGGACAACTGTCCGAGGAGAGAAGAGCTACCATGGCATTTAGGTTTTATATCCCTTCCTGAATTCCAGAAAGAAGTTCTAACTTTTGATGCACAATTAAACTTCAGGTATGTTTGACATGTCTACTCATCAATAATTCATTCAACCAAGCTTTACTGAGCATTTACTGTATACCAGGTCCTGTGCTAGATGGAATATGAAAAAGCAAAAGCAAAAAAAAAAAAAAAATACCCAGTATTCTATGGTGAGTAACATTAATCCCTGAGGCTTTTACATTATGTCAGTGGCCTTTATTTGATGGGAATTTGGTGTATACAATTAATATTCTCAGTTTCAAAAGGTAATTCACCAATTTAAAAAAGTATACTCTCTTATACTCTCACGACGCTCCATGAGGACAGGGATTTCTGTCTGTCTCATTAGACAGACAGCTATCCTTGGCACCTTGAACAAGGTCTGACACAGAGAAGGTGTTCAGTAAATATTTGTTAAATGAATTAATGATGCCCTTGACCCACAGAGATGGAGATAATTATTTTCCACAACTTAACCAAGCAAGTGCTTGAGAAATACTAGTACTTTCTTCTGACCAACAAACTTAGGAGTATGTCTACCTTGCAACCATTGGAAAATACGATCTAGATGAATTCTTAATGACATGAACAAATTTCTGTGATGTTTAGCTTTGTGGACAAGCAGGTTACCAAACACCATGTCTACTACAATCTCATTTTTTTGAAGCCAAAATGTAAATAGTAGCTCTTTCTGGGTGATGGAAGTTGGAGTAGTTTTTACCTTCCTTTTTTTTTTTTTTTTTTGGATTTTTTTATGTTTTCTAAATTCTCTACAATGAGCATATATTACTTTTCTAATCACATTTCTAAACATTACTCTAAAAGAAAGAATATAGTTCAGGTTTTGGCCTGATTATACTTTCAGTTTGTATTTTGATTCTATTCAAGTCCCTCGTTTAGCTGTAGACAGCAGCAACTTGTTATAGAACAGAAGAGAGGATAAGTTTTCCAAAAGAGGCTGATATTTTATACCAGGTCTGCAGAGAAGAGTGGTGGCTCCAAGTATCATCAACTACTGACTAATCATTGATTAGTGTCAAAGAACTAATTGTGCCAATTTTAACTCTGGGAAGGTCATCTACACAAGTAGGAAAGGTGTGAGCACAGAAAAATGATGAATTTGCTGTTAAAAAGAAACTTCTTGCAACCAAGGAGAATTATGCCACCAAAATTCATTCAATGGTAATTAGCCATACTTCAATGGATTTCAAAAACAGACTTTTCCTAAACAAAATCAGGAATGGCAAGCCAATTTTTTTTTTTTAATGCTGTTCTCTCTTTCTCTTTTTTCTCTCTCTTTCTCACCTAGGAAGAAGGTTTAAGTAGGGTTTCAAAGCCTACCCTAGCTGTACTGCTCTGGAGTTTGGCAGCTGTTGATTTTGGTGTCTATGTGCCAGTTATTTGCTCTGCCAGCAATGTGTTAGGATAATCACCCACTGAAGGATTTCAGCACATTACATTTCCCCAGAAGCCTTTGTCTAACAAGGTAATTTACGACCTGTTCAGGAATCTGGTCTTTACAAAACAATAAATTCACACTTGCACTGGACTTCAAAGCTGCCATTATGAGCCTCGGTAGCAGAAGGCATCCCGCAGCTGAGAGCCAGATCCACAGATAAGTGAGTTTTTAATGATCTCTTTCAGGCAGGCTGCAAGGGGGACAAAGCTGACAGCCACTGCAGCATTTGGCCATTCTGGTTGCAAAAATTCGACCCTAAATGTGGGTATTGTTGACAATGTTGGAACCATTTTGCCCACTCTCTACAGAAATTGGAATCTGTGGGATTTTGGAAGGATTGAGAAGGAACCAGGTGTTCTGGTTCCTGGTAGAGTCTTGCTGGGATGCCAACAGAAGCCCACTCCCTGAACCCTGCAATCAGCCTAAGCCCAAAAGTCCCTCTCTGGAAAGTAGGGGTTAGGGTCAGAACCTCGATGTACTCATACATGAGAAGGAAGAAATACCTCCTATTTTTGTAGTGAGGAGTAGCTTCTGGCTCTGGAGATGTGGTCTGCCTGCCCCATCAGACTCCTTACAGCTCCCTGTTCTGTGCCTGGGCCTCCACCTGCAGCCTCCTTGCTGTCACTTTGGGCAGACATAGCAAGGGCTCAAACTGGCTTTTCCCAGCAGCTCCCATGTTCCAGCCCCCATGGAAACATATCTGCTTTCTGTTTGAGACATAGGGCATGTAGTGCAATTATACTACTTGTGTTTTTTCTTCTATTTCTTAAGCAGTAGAAATCATTTTTCAAATGAAATCTTTTTTAGACTATTAATATATAAATTAGATATTTTTTAAAAATCCAACAGCTCTGTGTGAAGGTAGAGAAGGCTCAACTTTGAGTCCACTCATTCCCCTCCACTCCATCCTCTGAGGCCTCCCAAAAGCTTCTGCAGGCTCCTCGGTGGAGCACCTCAGTCAGCAGAATGGATGGAGGATGTGTCTGTGTCTGGGGGTGGGGGAGGAGTGGACAACAGAGAGTGAGGCGTCACAAGATGCCAAGGTGACAGAGAAGCTGGAGGTGTCAGCATGCACACTGGGTGCATGGGATGGGGAGCGAGCTTGCAGGGAGAAAGGAATGAGCTCAGTTTGCAGGGCTACAGAGGCAACCAGGTGTGGACACTTAGCAGGCAGTTGGAAATTCACACCCAGAGTTACAGGCAGAGGTCCAAGCACAAATAGAGATATTTCTGCCTTCTCTTCAGTCAGTGGTTCCCACACATGTCTGCACTCTGGGAATACTCGGGAGCTTTAAAAGGTACAGAGGCATGGGTCCCACCTCCAGAGATTCTGATGGAATTAGTCTGGGTGTGGCTGAGCATTTGGGATTTTTAAGCTCCTGGGTTCAGCCGAATTTGGGAACCACTGATCTTAGTTAGAATAAAGGATTTGTCCCTCACGTAGGCACAACTGTGCAGATGTAGGAAGCTTTACTCAACATCCACACTATTGGGATTATATCAAAAGGCACCAATCTAAACTTTAATTACCATTATTAGTAATTAGTATGAGTTTTCCATGGTTGGTCTAACAAATTACCACAAACTTGATGGCTTAAAACAATAGAAATTTATTTTCTCGCAGTTCTGAAAGCCATAAGTCTGAAATCAGTATCACTGAGCTGAAATTAAAGAGTTGGCAGGGTAGAGGTGAATCCACTCCTTGCCCCTCCAGCTCCTGGTGGCCGCCAGCATTCCTTGGCTTTCTCGTCCGCATCCCTCTGATCTCTGCCTCCATGGCCACGTTGCCTTCTCCTCTTCATCTGTGTGCAAATCCCTTCTGTCTCTCTCCTACAACCGTGTATGCAACTGCATTTAGGGCCCACCTGGATATTCTCTCCATTTCAAGATCTTTAAATGTACCTGCAATGTCCTTTTTGTTGCCACATGAGGTAACATTCACAGGTTCTGATTAAGATCTGATATTTTTAGGGGACCCTTATTCAATCTACCATAGTCACCCCTTGTTGGGGTTTAGAAATGTTAGGGTGACCTAGGGATATTGCTGGCATAAGAACCTCTGCGGATGTGACAGTCTACATAGGTGTGGCTGTTTTCCAAATGGTAAGGACATTCTAAGGGCAGGAGGAACTGAAAACAGTTTCTCCCCTGGGGCGGAAAACTGCCCCAGGACTGCTATCAGGAATGCCCAACCTGCTGGAAAACTAGCCTGGCCCCAATCCCAAATTGATGTTCTTGTTTAGCTTTAGGCTAGAAATAGCTTTGATATGTAATGGAAATCTATAGAACATTGTTTGCCTCTGGGATGTCTTTAGAACATGTTTGTTTGTATGATTTACGATGATCCTTTGTTCTTGGGATGAATAAATACGAGTGAGGGATTACTCTCGGGGCTCTTGGTCTGGAAAGCCTTGAGTCCCCTGACCCCACTCTTTCTCTTCTACTGTCTCTTTTCTTATTCCTGCACAATGCCCTGTTTTCGACCCTGTCGGCTGGGCAACACCCGGCAACCCCTGAAAGTTCACATCCATCCCACATGCAAAATAAATTCATCCTCATCTAACATCCTCCAAAGTCTTGACCCATTTCAACATCTACTCATGTCCAAAATCTCATCTAAACACCATCAGCTCAAAAGTCTCAAAACTCATCATCTCAATTGTGGAAGACAAGCAAACTCTGGGTATGATCCATCCTGGGACAAAATTTCTGTCCGTTAAGTTGCCTGATTTCAAAATACAATGGTGGGACTGGCACAGGATAACAGTTACAGATGCTCCACGCCAAAAGAGAGAAAATAGAAGGAAGAGAAGAATCATGGTCCTAAGCAATTTCAAGACCCAACATGGCAAAATATGTTAAGTTTTAAGACCTGGAAATAATTCTCTGTGGCTCAAGACTCTGCCCTCTGAGCCCAAAGCTCCACCCTCAAGGTCATTCTTCCTTTTTGTGGAAGGGAAGCACATGTTTTCAGCTGAGTAGTTTTATCAGCCTGTTTCCTGCCTGTAGAAATTTGAAAGTCAGACAGGCTTCATTCATTTCATCCCATCTCTTTCAGTCCAAGGTATCATTGTTTCTGCTGACACAACAGTCTCAAAAACTTCTTGGTTCTCCTGTGTATATCATGAGTATTGATGCCATTACACGAAAGGATGCTCCACAAATCTTTTCTGGATAATTCCATCTCTAGCCCAGCTTTTCCTGAGATGGCAGAGGAGATCCATGAGTCACACACTTAATCTCTTCGAAGAGCCCTTTGTGTAAATAAATATTCTCATATTCTGAAACATCTGAAGCACTAGCAAATGGTTGTCCAGTCGCACCCTTGGCTTTCTCTCCAAAGCACACTTTTCTGATAGTGAATCTCCTAATTTTAGCATCTTCTGCAATCTGGATAGGCTGAGAATTTTTAAATCATCAAGTTCTGGTTACTTTTTGCTTAACAGTCCTTTCCTCAATTTATCTCTTCCCTCTCTTATTTAAGCAGCAAGAAAACACCAGGCTGTACCTTCAACCCTTTTCTTAGAAATCTCCTCAGCTAAATGTCCAGTTTCATCATTTACAAGTCCCATTTCCATATAACTACAGGATACAATTCAGCAAACTTTCTGCCACCATCTAACAAGGATCTCCTTTGCTCTGGTTTCCAATAACATGTTTCTTGTCTTCTCCTAGCCCTCACCAGTAACGTCTTTAACCTTTATATCTCTTTTAACATTCTGTTTATGATGATACACGTTTTCTCTAAAATAATAAAAGGCTTTCTATAACTCGCGCCTCGATTCCTTCTAAGCTTTCACCATCAATGTCTTAATTGTCCATTTTTCTACCCACACTCAATACCTTTCTTATCCTCTAATCCTACCTGATCTTTAACAAAGCATTAATAACTCTAAGGATAATCTCTGTTTTGCTGTACTTTTTTGTAACTGTCTTAAATCAATTTGTACTGTATATTTGTACTTTTATAAGATCCTTTTTGCTGTTTTACCATTTTAAGCCTCGTCTATACACAGATTGTATTTTTATTGTTAATGCTCTTCTTATGGATACCTGCATTTAACTTGAGGACTATGTAAATGTAATATCTATCAATATCTATATATCTATATAAACTACTAGTTTTTTTTTTAAACAACCTAGACTTTTTAAATCATGGGCTTCAAAATCTTCTAGCCTCTAGCTATAGTCTAATTCCAAAGCCACTTCCACATTTTTAAGTATTTATTACATGAGCAGCCCACTTCCAGTTACCAAAATTTGTATTAGCACATGGATATCTTTGGGAGGGGACATTATTCAGCCTTCTATTCCATTATAAAATATTCTTACTGTCTGGAGTTTTTTAACCCCATTTTGCCAATGAGGCAATAGACTCAGAGAGCTTATGCAGCTTGCCCAAGGTCACACAGAGAGAAGTGGGGGAGCCAGAATTTGGATCCCAACAGTGCAGTTCTGGTTACTCATTTAATGCTCACATAACCTCTCAAAATAGAGAGCTTAACCCCCATTCTACAAAGAGGAAACTGAGGCTTACAGAGGGTGGATTGATAATAGAAGACCCCACAACTACTAAGAGCTGGGCTCTCTCAGGCTCCAAACCTACACTATTTCCACTGTAACCCACCACCTCTGAAGAACAAAGCCTCCTTAGGGCTTATATTGCTGCCTCTTTGGTTCTCTTAGAGGTAACTTGGATGCCCATTTCAGACTTGTAGGGCTTGAGAGAGAGGAAGCTGGTCCATGCCAGGTCCTTTCTGTAGCAGAAGCAGTTCCAGCCATCCCCCTCCCAGGGAAGTGTGTGCTAGTTGATGAAAAATGTCTGAAGTGCAAATGCAGAGCTTGCACAACTTGGGAGCCCTTGGAAAATATGACCCAAACCTACCAGTGCTCACAATCAGGTAATTGGTTTTCAGGCAAAACATTGGTGCAAAACTATTCCCCTAGATGAGAGGAAGCTGGATTGATGTGAGTCAGATGCAGAGGGCTCAAACCTATGGGCTCTGGAGTCAGAGACACCTGGGTGTGAGTCCCAGCTCTGCCATTTACCACCTGGTGACCTTGGGCATCATATTCATCCTGGCTGAGCCTCAGTTCCCTCCTTTGTAGAAAAGGGACCATGATAGCGCCAACTTCATTGGTTTTTATAAAATTAAATGCAATAACGTGTCAAATGTTTTCTTAGTACTGGACCCATAGTAAGCAGACCAAAAATATTAGCAATGATGATCAATAATGGACCTCTAGGATGTTGACCCGAGAACTGGGGCCCACATCAGTTTACCTGATGGACTGCTGGGTTTGTGACTAATGTTAACTAAGAAACACATAGCTCTATTTTGGGTCAGGCGCTGTTCTAAGTGCTTTACAGATAGTGATTCATTTAGTCTTCATAACAACCCTCTGAGGTCTGTACTATTGTTATTCCCATTTTACAGATAGAAAAACTGAGGCACAGAGAGATCAAGTGCCTCATCTAAGGTCAATAGCTATGAGGGGAGCCCGGGATTGAACCTAGGCAGACAGGCTCCCCTATCCTTGCTTATCATTACAACAACACCCCAGTTTTTACTGTAGGAGGCATCATTTGTGACACAGCAATAGGTTACTGATACAAACACACTGGGCTTACAGACGATTTCTATAGTCCATCCCAGCTTTAGCACTTTAAGGGGAAGACATGGAGAAATTTCTGACTTCCCAATTTATGCCTGGACCTGAGAAATTCAGACTTCAGTGGTTCCAGCTGCAAACCTCCTGCAGCCTTTGGGCAAAGGAACACACGTGAGTCCATGCAGCTAACATTGGCATTAACCACCTGGTTGCCAGACTAGTGAGAGTTTGTGAACAGAAATCAGGAGAGTCGGGGGTTCCCACCCAGCCCATCTCTTTGAACAGGCTGCAGCTGCCCCTGTCGGCCAGCACATGGTTGCAAAGTTCACACTTAAAAGTCCATTTAACAGGATTTAAAAGAAAGAACAACAGAAGCAGGTGGAGTAGCAGTGACCTGGTCACCTTTTGCCCCTGGTGTCTGTTTCAACAGCTGGGAGGAACAGGGCAAACCAGCGATGCCAGACTGTAAACCTCTCTGTGACTCCTGAGCAGGGCTTGTTTGAATAGCATGCCTAGCAAGGACTTGCTCCGTAGCAAAGCAACCCTCAGTTGGAGAGGGAATTGCTGCTTGAACTCAGAGTAAACACGAGGGGGGACAAGAATCTTAATTTGAGGAGGTGGAATTCACCAGCAAAGGTGATTTGGCCACTCTGTCGCCAACCGAGGAGGTCTCTTTAGTGTCCAGTGTAAGCCTGTTGTCCAAGGGGTTTCAGGTTTAATGAGGTGCAGCAAGCCTTGCAGGGAAGCAAAGACCGGCTGCCTGAAAAGTGGGTTTTCTCATTCCATGAACAAAGCAGTTCAAGATTCTGCCCGTCTTGGTTGCTTTGTTTAGTTTATATCCTGGGGCCACATCTCATGAGAAAATGAGATCATAAAAACAATGGGGGTGGGGCGGGGTGGGAGTGAGACTTGTGGGGATAGATAAATACAGTGATGCCCCAATTCAAAATCAGGAATATTTAGATTTGAAAAGAAAATGTTATGTCATCTATTTTGATATAAACTACCAAATTCAAATGACAAATATTTCAGCACCTCTCCACCCCCACAAAAAACATTGTATGTCATTTTATCCTTTTCAAAAAAGAGTTTTTGGATAATATTCTAAATACTTTCAAAGAGGCATTGACCACTTTATATCTAGGTTTATATATAGGGTGACTAACCATCCCTATTTGCCTGGGACTAAGAGGGAAACTTTTAGTGTTAAAACCAGGAAAGCCTCACGCCTGTAATCCTAGCACTCTGGGAGGCCTAGCCGGGAGGATCGCTTGAGGTCAGGAGTTCCAGACCAGCCTGAGCAAGAGCAAAACCCCATCTCTACCAAAAATAGGAAAAATTAGCCAGGTGTGGTGATGCGTGCCTGTAGTCCCAGCTACTGGGGAGGCTGAGGCAGGAGGATCACTTGAGCCCAGGAGTTCGAGGTTGCAGTGAGCTATGATGATGCCACTGCACTCTAGCAGAGGCGACAGAATGAGACTCTGTCTCAAACAACAAAAACAACAACAAAAACCAGGAAAGTCTCAGGCCTACCAGCATTAGTCCCCCTAGTTATAAAGAAAGTACAGTGATGTAGAAGGAGAGTGATCATATTGATGTGATAATATATTGACTTTTCTGATTACTACTAAAGTTGTTCAACTACAGTACTTAATGTCATAAATAAAGTAAAATCCTATCATCTATTTCTGATACCTCCTCTAAAACAATCACTGTAATAAAATTGCCAGCTTTAGTTTAAGGGAATGTTTCACTAATTCACATCTATTCTCTTATGCGGGATCATGTCAGTTAACAAAATGGCAACCAAAATATTATGTTACTAGTAAGAGCAAGAAATTTAGTTCATTTATCTCATTTCAAACCAAAAATGTCTTTTCACAGAAATCGTAGTCTTAGATTTATTTTTGAAGTTTAATTTAAACTTGTGAAAAACACTATTCATTTTCCTCAAGGTTACTGAATTTAATCTGTTCATAAAAAGGACTGTTTTAATTCTGAGATCTGCTACCCCATTACAGACAAACACACACACACACACACACACACACACACACACACACACACACTTGTGCAGATTTTTGAAACTTTTTTTGAAGAGAACATATTTAAACAGATTTAACCCGTGACACATTAGAACACACATTGGCTTCAGAATCAGACTAATTTGACAAAGAAAATGCCTAATTCTGCCTGGAATTCCTCCTCTAAAAAATGTAATTATAGTTCTCTCCACAACTTAAATTATTGGTCCAAAATGTTTGTTTATATTAGACTTCAGCGAAAATGCTAGAGTTCTCATTATAAAATATACTTTATCTTTGTCTCTTTAAAAATGTTATCCTTGAATAGCATCCATTGTTTAACTTGACTTTTATCATAGGAATTGTTTGTAAAAAGTTCATGTACAAGCAGCCAACCCTTTTGTTACTGTGAATTAAAACAGGAACTGATGGCTAAAATTAATAACTGGTAACAGTTCATGACTTTATAAATGAAAAGATTTGAGGCTTTAAAAAGACATTTATTCTTCTCTTCTTGCACTGCTGGAAAAGTGTGTCTTTTGCAAAGTTGTGCACCCTTGTGATAAGGATGACATTAGAGATGATGACATTTTGATGTCACCAAACAAAACTAGCACTAAAGCAAATTAATACAGATTTGCCCTCTAATCTAGACTATGCAAAGTGCTTTTGGGAGTTGTGAGGCACTGTGACAAGCTATTTTCTGGATAAGTGAGAAATAACTAAGTTACATTTACCATTTTAACTCTTCGTATTGAATTTCAATTCTAACATGCCATTTTAGTTTTGTATTCAAATTTGTCCCAAATGTTATTGAGTTGGCCTTTTATTCTGTATCTTACAGTATCTTCGGTCAACATGTAATTAAAAACACTTTTTGGTAAGTAGTAGTAGTTGTAGGAGGTGGAGATTTGGCTGAAAGTATGTATAAATGAGCGTGAGTCAGCCCATGGGAGGTTAAGTGGATCTTAAAAAAAATTTTTTTTAAATAATACTTTGGTTGCGATTCGGAACTGTGAGGAAAAGAAATGTACACTTAGTAACTATTTTGTTCAAGCACACTGGTACGTTTTCTACTGCAAGGTATTTTATCCATGCACCACCCTGAGAGATAACAACCACCAGTTCCATTCTTTAGTGACAAATCTGAGTCAGAATTAGATATTCCCCCTCTGTCAGTTTTGATTCCAAAGTCTGTGCTCTTTCTAACATTCCACAGGGCAAACCTGTTTCAACTTGTTCTGTCCATTACAGGTTCCAAAAGTCTACGGGGGGCACAGCGGGGATGGATAATGCACAACTTCTTTATGAAAAATCTCTTACAAGAACTGTAGAAGCTTACAATACTGTAAGCCCCAGTTTTCATTTTAAGGTCTTTTATTGTATATTCAAAATATAACCACCACAAAGATGTATAAAAACTTAAAGTCTGCAAAACCAAATTTTCTGTCTTCCCCACTGAATCTACTTTTATTTATTTTTTTTAGCCAAATGGACTAACTGAAGTGTTGTCTGTGCCCAGTGCCAGATATTTCATATCATCATCAACCCCAAAGGGAGATATGAACATTTTCATTACAGATGGGAAAACTAAGGCTAATGATATCTCATGTCCTCAGACCCTGGCTGTCTGATGACAAAGCTCATCCTTTGATTACATTGGGTCCCACCATCCACCATACAAGGTAGAAACTCGGAAGTCAGTCTAGACTTTTTCTTCTTCCTTACTTCTCACATCTACTTCTTCCCTAAATCCCGTTGATTCTGACCCTCAGACATCTCGCTCCATCCCCACTGCTATTGCTTTAGTTTGGATCCTCATTCCTCACCTGGTCTTTAGCAAGATCCCCCTAACTGAAACGTTTGGATGCCTGTCCTCCCCCAGCCCATCACATATCCCTCATAGGACACTACACTATTGCCTGAATAAACTTTCTAAGCTCCTGATTATATCCCTTTCTTCAATCTTTCAATGGTTCACCATTCTTCACTACATAAAGTCCAGATTCCTTCTGGCAGAAAACCTCTTCCTTATCCCTACAGTCTTTCCACCCTCTCAACCTCTTCCTCATGCACTCCCCCTAAACCCTCATGGTTCTCAGTTCAACTAGACAAACATTTCTTAAGCTCCTGCTGTGAGCCAGGCACTGACTAGGCCATGGAGATGCCACAATGAACAAGGCAGAGATAGTCCTTGGCCTCCTGGAGCTAAGAGTGAAACAGACATCAACAAGGACAGGCAGGACCTGGGTTAGAGAGGACCCGACTTACCGCATTTGCATTCCGTACTTACAAACGGGCTCCCAACGCTCCCCATACAAATGGGCTTCCAAGGTTCCCCATAAGGATAAAGTATAATTAAGTAATTAATTAGTAATTGGGGAACTAGTTTCTTCCGCGCATGGTGTAAGTGGTTGGTTGGCGCAGCATCTTTACACTAGCGCTAGTCTCATAGATAGATAGGGAAGCAGCTGATAGAAACACAAGAGCACAAAGAATCAGAAGATCCAGAGCCAAGAAAGTTTACCACAAAAGAATTCGCTGAAGCGTTTTGTCTCATTAAAGCAGAATTTGCTAAGCTTGAGGAGCGAGATCCTAACATTGAGCGGTTTACAAAGGTTTACTGCACAGTGAGTGAGAACATCAGCTGCTACAAGACCATTTACGATGAAAAACAGAAAAAGGCTGTGCAGACAACCCTAGATACCTTTTTCAAGAAGCCAACTTCAGTGGTAAACACCTCTCCTCCAGCCACAGAACCAAATCCCGATTCTCCAGCACCGGCTCCGTCCTCTCCAGCACCGTCTCCATCATCACCTTCCCGTTAATGTCAGCTGCCTTCTTGCCTCAAAAGTGCCCCTTCCAGTAAGCAAGGCATCGATGCAACATTAGGTGAGTGTTAACGCTTCATATTTTTTGAAATTTCTCCCATCTCCTACCTAAACTTTTTGTATGAGTTTGCTTTTATGTTGTTTGTTTGAATTAAAAGAAAGAGCACAATAGTTTCTTTAACTTATTATTACAGTGCAGTTGTATTATTATTACTACAGCATTACACTATATTATTGTTATCACATATGAGACATTATAGTACTGTTGTTGTTATTATTACTGTACATGCGGTATTCATCAGGGATCTGAGTTAAAGATGTTCTCAGGAATCTATCTCGTCTGTAACCCAGGGACCACCTGTAATTACCTGCGTGGTGAATGCTACAAAATGGTAGGTGCAAGAGCACATGCCAGCAAAATGTGTCAGAGAAAGTGTGACATTGAACCTGAGATGGGAAAATGGCGTGAGTTGGTCCAGCAAAGATGAGAGGAAAACCCCACGCAGATAAGCAGCACTTCTGTGCACGCACAATGGCTTTGACATACTTCCACACAAGTTCCTATGGTGCCTCAGGCTGTTTACCTCCACCGCCCCTGTGACGCTGAAGACTTCTTGCACACAGGACAGTGCACTAGTCGTAGTTTGTACCCTAGTCAGCTACTACGTCTGGCACATCTGAGTGTCCAAATGTTTGTCAGTGGTGATGGTGATGTCTAGGCACCTCATATGTGATATTACTGTGGCATATTGATAAATTTTATAATCCTCCTAGGGAGTAATACACTTAAATAAGTAAATAACAGATACAGAAACTGGGGGCTAAAGAGGATAAACGAGTCTCCCGAATTAAATAACTAGCCCATGAGATGGAGTCAGATTTAAGTCAAGATCTATTGAATTTCACAGCCTTTCCTTTTCACTGTAGTGCATTGAACCTTAATATTCAGAAGGCATATTGTGATGATAATCAAGGTTTGCTGGATGCTAAATACCAGGAAGGAAAGAAATTCTGCCTACTACTGTGTTAAAAATTTGGCCTTCCATATCGCTTGGGACTTTGGTGAGTGACATCCTATTCCCAAGGGTATTTTCATCTCTGTGTGTATGGAGAAAGTCCAGTTTCTTGACCTATAAGAATGAAGACAAAGTCCGGCATGGTGGCTCATACCTATAATCCTAGCACTTTTGGAGGCTGAAGCAGGAGAATCACTTGAGGCCAGGAATTCCAGACCAGCCTGGGCAACATACTGAGACCCTGCCTCTACAAAAAAATCAAAAAAATTAGCCAGCCATGGTGGCATGTACTTGTAGTCCTAGCTACTAGGGAGGCTGAGACAGGAGGGCTTCTTGAGCCCAGTGAGCTCTGATGATGCCACTGCACTCCAGCCTGGGCAACAGAGTGAGACCATGTCTCAAAAAAAAAAAAAAAAAAAAGACAAGATAAAATCAAGGTAAGTAAACCAAGTCTTCCCCAACTAGCAACCATTCTTTAGGTGCTTCACCTGTCAACAGCTCCTTCTATCAAACTTTACCTGGTGTTAAATGCTACAGAGAAGAGTTGGGAATAATGATGCTCAAGAAAGGCCAGTGCACTCAGTCCCTGACATCTGGAAAGGGGTAGTCAGGAGAGTGGTGAGGAGATGAGCCAGACTGCAAAGAGCCAAGGAGGGAGAAGGTGATGGCAAATAGCAAATAATGTGTGTAGCAGCAACGAGGATGCTAGAGGAGAGACAGAGAGACTATCTGTTAGAGCTCAAGACACCTGACTATGTTGTGGCCCAGAGGAAAGGAGCTAGCAGAGAAGGAGAGATTCAAGATACAAGAAAAGTAAGTCTCAGAAGAGGTGGATAGGTGTGGTCTCAAGGGCACAGGGCGAGGGACCAGCCTTGGCATGCTGAATGACACTCCTCTCCAGTAGATAGGACAAAAGGAGGAAAGGGGAGAATTACCATGGAAAGGCTTTGAGATCAGAAGAGGCTAGAATCCCCAGTATGACAGCAGGATTCCAGTTGTCCTCAATTTCTTTAACTGAAGAGTACATGAAAGACTTTAGTAACTGGAAAGCCCCAAGTCCCAAAAAGTGAGCTTTGGGGTATGTTTGGATATAATTTTAGATGAAGAGATAAAATAGTCAATTCTACAAAGCTGCCAGTGGCCATGACTAGAATGCAAGAACATACTATGTTACATGAGAAAAAGAACAGGATTGGATATGCTTGGGGATTAGGGGTATTTGAAAGGAGAGAGAAGGAGTAAATTAGAGGGACAATGGGTAGAAATTTATAAGTTTTGTGTTTGTGTCCATTGGGCCTCAGCTGCATAAATATACAATTTTTCTTCCTTCATCCAGAACGTTGCTGTGAGAAGACCACAATGCATGCAGTTCAGAAACTACAAAGAACCTTGAGTTGTTGTTAAATAGACGGGTGAGTAGGTGGATGGATGCATGGGTAGATGGACAAATGGAAGGAAAGCGAGATGGATGGAAAGGTAAATAGAATACTCAGAGAAGAAAGGATAGAAATATATTATATTGAAATATTTCAAATATGACTTCTGATTAGAAGACGATCAGTGCTGTATCGAGTAGATGAGGAAAATGGAAAGTATTTTGGTCTTTCCTCTCACTCTTTAATTTGGCCAATGTCAGGAAAGAGGTTTAAAAGTGTTTATTTAGAGGGAACTAAGAGCAACAGTTATATGTGATGCATATTTTTTATGGTGTAAATAGTGAGGGAGAAGAACCAAATGCTTTTTTAACTCCCAGCTGAATCAGGTAGCCTTGGTGACTCGAGGTTGCAGAAAGGAAAACTGGTACGAAAACCAAGAGCAGCGTCCATGGGAGAGCATGAAGGCTCTTCTCAAGGTGAAACAAAAAACCATCATTTAGGTTAGTAGGAACTGATGTTAAACTGAAATGAGAGAGATGGTAACCACTGAGCCTAAGGGTTCAGTATTTCCAAATTCTTGTTCCATATGTTATTGACTTAAGTATATAATAGATCTGTAAATAATTAATAATTACATATTTGTCTTGCTATGTTTTACTTTTTAAATTTATATTTCTATCTTTTATGGAGAATTCATATGTGTTTAGAAAAATCATATTTCAGTGTGAATATTTGTTTGTTTTTTTTTTTTTTTTTGAGACAGAGTCTCACTTTGTTGCCCGGGCTAGAGTGAGTGCTGTGGCGTCAGCCTAGCTCACAGCAACCTCAGACTCCTGGGCTTAAGCGATCCTTCTGCCTCAGCCTCCCGAGTAGCTGGGACTACAGGCATGCGCCACCATGCCCGGCTAATTTTTTTGTATATATATTTTTAGTTGGCCAGATAATTTCTTTCTATTTTTAGTAGAGATGGGGTCTCACTCTTGCTCAGGCTGGTCTCGAACTCCTGACCTCGAGCGATCCACCCGCCTCGGCCTCCCAGAGCTAGGATTACAGGCGTGAGCCACCGCGCCCGGCCTCAGTGTGAATATTTGAACTATTTCTTATCCATTAGCCAAACTAGGAGAATTTCATTTTCAGGACAGCAAAACCATGTTTGTTTGGATTAATCAGAAAAAGAGGGAGAATGGGAATTTGGAGGAAAAAAGCGTGAGATAAAGTCAGTGATGAAAAAGGAAAAGATATTTTTATAATAAAAACCTTAAATATCTATATGCTTATAATAGCCAGATTGATAGTGGCAGCCTACCTTGCACCCTCAATTTAGACTCAGTTATCCAATTGCCTCATTTGGTTGCCTTATACACTTCTTAAATTTCTCATATCTAAAACTGAGCTCCTGATCTACTCTTCGAAACCTACTCCTTCTGCAGCTGCCTCTCCTTTCTATAAATAGCACTCATCCTTCTAGTTGTTCAGGCCAAAAAATTGTGGAGCAATCCTGGACCTTACACTTCATTTCATATTCCTTATCTGATCCAACAACAAATCCTTCCCTCTCTCTTTTCAAAACATACAAGTCACTGGTCTCGCTGGTCTCCCTGCTTTGATCCTTGCCCTCCTTTAGGCTACTCTCAACACACAATCAGAGTCAAATTTTTGGAGCATAAGTCATATCATGTCACTTGTATGCTTATAACTTTCCCGGGGCTTCCCATTGTCCCTGGACTAAAAGCCTTACCATGGTCTACAAGGACCCATGGCCTGGCATTTGCACTTGTTCTCTTTGCCTGGAATGTGTTCCACCTCAGACTCCCCATGTCCACATGCCTCCTTCATTCTCCTTCAAATCTTCTCTTGAATGTCACCTTCCCGGTAGGTCTTCCCTGGTTACACTATCTATATTGCAAACTTCTCTCAATTCCGTTTTCCACTCCCTGGCACTCTCTGCCCTGTTTACCTGATTTATGTTTCTTCGTAACATTTAGCAGCATCTGAAAGTTATATTTTATTTATTTATCTTGATTACTGTCTGTCTATTCCCGGTAGATTTGTAAGCTACATAAGAGCTGGAATTTTTTTCTGTTTTGTTTATTGCTGTATTCCTTGAACAAAGCCTGGAAAGTAAGCAATAGGCATTCAATAAGTGTTTGTGGGAGGAAGGGAAGGGAAGGGAAGGAAAGGGAAGGGAAGGAGGAAGGAAGGGAAGGAGGGAGGGAGGAAGATCTTATAAATACATTCCAATAGTGTCTGTGGAGTGGTAAATATAAAAACAATCATTGGAGGGTGAACTCAGTAATTCCTGAACATTAAATTCAGAAAAGCATTGGACGTTAGGAGAAGTATGAGACTCAAGCAAAAAGACTGGTTAGTATGCATATCTGTAAATATACACACGCAATGAATTTACAAGTCTTCTGCTGAAACTGAAAAAAAGTTTCTATAGAAAAAGAAATGATCACTGGAAACCAAAGATACAATTTCATTATTACTAGAGGAAGCATGTAAGATGTCACTGAGATTGCCTTTGCTGAAGGTGTCTCTGTTGTTTAGTGAGTACATGACTATTGATTGGGCTTTTATAGATTTGTTTTCTCTCTTGGCTCCCCAATCATATTTTTCCCCTTAAGCCCTAATTTTTTTTATTTTTAACTTTCTTTTTTTAATTTCAGGATATTATGAGGGTACCAACATTTTGATTACATAAACTGTTTTTGTACCATTTGAGTCAAAATTATAAGTGTGCCCATCCCCCCAGACAGTGTGCATTGTACCTGTGAGGTGTGATTTTACCCATCCCCTCCTCCCCCCCAACTACTCGATTTCCAATAAATGTTATTTCCGTATGTGCTCGTAAGTGTTGATCGATTAGTTCCAATTTAATGGTGAGTACATGTGGTATTTGTTTTTTCATTCTTGTGATACTTCACTTAGAAGAATGGTCTCCAGTTCCATCCAGGTTAACACAAGAGGTTTTAGTTCACCATTTTTTTAATGGCTGAGTAGTACTCCATGGTATACATATACCACATTTTATTAATCCACTCATGTATTGATGGGCACTTGGGTTATTTCCACATCTTGGCAATTATGAATTGTGCTGCTATAAACATTTCAGTGCAGGTGTCTTTTTTATAGAATGTCTTTTTTTTTCCTTTGGGTAAATACCCAGTAGTAGTATGGAGATACCTGGGTATTTATCCCCTAAGTTTCTTAATTTCAAATTTCCTTACAATAGCATTTATTGGGAACCAAACTCCTAAACTGTAGTGGGACTTCTGTATTCCTTTCTAAGTCTAAAAATAAATGGCCTCTGAATTATCAAATGTTAGAGCTCATGAGTCTTCTGTTAGTACAACTTCTAATGAGTGTTCATGCCAGGCAAGATTTCATCTCTCCTCAACCCATGAGTGAGCAGATAATGTCATTATCATTTCCTTTTACCAAGTGAGCATTAAAATAGATAACAGCTATAAAAATGTAAAAGAACAGCAAATTAAATTCAAAGAATGCAAAGGAATTAAAAAAGATAAGCAACAATTTATGAAATAGAAAAGAAATACATGATAGAGACCAATGAAAAATAAGAGTTGGTCGTTTGAAAAGGTTAATAAAATTGACAAGCCATAGCTGAGACTAATCAAGAACAAGACACAAATAAGCAATATAAGGAATGGAAAAAGGGTACATCACTACAAATTCTTTAGAAAATTAACAGAAAATGAGGATATTATGAACTACTTTCTGTCTGTGTATTTTGATGACTTATTTTAACTGGAGACATTTCTGGAAAAGTTTGACTGACTCAAGAAGACATATTTAGGTCATTAAATATGGAATGTCTGATTTCAAATCAAAAGTTTAGTTTATTATATCTCAGACAAGAAGTAGTACAATGAATCAAAGGATGTGGCTAAACTATCGACACAGTTTTGTCATCTTAATGGTGGCTTGTTTATGCCAGCAGCCAAGAAGCCTGGAGAGTGAGTGGCAATGAAATCACAAAAGGTGTTTTCCACAGCTTGCTGAGAATTGACTATTTTTCCTTGCAAGAAGTGGCCCAAAGCCTGGAAAAAGTGGCAGTCAGTTGGTGCAATGTCTGGTGCAAGCAAAGAAACGCAAGCTTCGAGATGATTTCCCTTCTTATGCTTGTTTAATTCATGCGGTACCCACCTATCCAGCTTCTTTACCTTGCTGATTTGTTTCAAATGGTCCAATATTGTTGGAATAGTAATGTCAAACCTTGCTGCTAATTCACATGTAGGTTGAAATGGATTCACTTCTACTACAGCTTTCAGCTCCTCATTATCCACCTTGGTCTCAGGTCACCTATGTGCCTCATTTTCAAGATTAAAATCACCAGAATGGAACTTCTCAAACCATCAATGTACTGTGCGTTCATTAGCCACATCCTTCCCAAACACTTCACTGATATTTCCAGCTGTCTATGCAGCATTGGTTCCACAACAGAACTCATTTGCAAAAATAACATGAATTTTTCACTTATCCATGGTTTCACAAAAATTGCTCTAAAAAATTTTGAAAGATAATCGCAAGCCAAAAACCATGTGTTTGAAAGAATGAGGATGTACCTTCACAATAAAAATAAAACAAGAAGTGTCAAAGTGAAAATGTCAGAGATATCAACTGTCAAACTTAGTACTTAAGGAAATCAGATATTTCACATTTAATGACTTTAATAGAAAACTTGAATAGTTATAAAACCATAAATTGAATTAATAGTTTTAAAAATCTTCCAATAAAGAAAATGTTAGACTCTGATAGCTTCTGCAGCAAGTTCTCCCAAACATCAAATTAAGATATAATTATACTTTTACATAAGCCTCCAAAGAATAGAAAAAGAGAAGCCATTCCTAGCTCATATGAAGCCAGGATAACTTTGATTCCAAAACTTCACAAGGACCATAGGTGAGAAGGGTAAATCATAGGCCAATCTCACTCGTGAGTATCAATGCAAAAAATCCTTAAGAAATTATTAGTAAGCAAAATCCAACAATTGAAGAGGGTAATAATACATTATGATCAAGTGGGGTTTATACCAGTATAGAAGCTTAACATTTGATAATTGAGGTAATTTTTGGAAAATCAGAATTAAGAGGGAAATTCCTTAATCTGATAAGGAATATCTATAAAAATTCCAGAGCAAACATGATATTTAAGGCTAAAATATTAAAAGCTTTCCCTTTGAGATTGACAGATGAGGATGCTTACTGTGACTATTTCCATTTAACTTTGTACTAGAGGTCCTGGACAATACAGCACAAAAAAAAGTTATAAGGATTCAAAGAAAGAAATGAAGTTCTCATTATTTAGGTTAATATGATAATATGAATGTGAACTGGAAAAAGTAAATTTGGAAGCAGTTTGGTGTCATCTCATAAAGTTGGAAATATGCATAGTCTTTGACCTAGCAGTTCCACTCCTAAGTAGACATTTTCTTAAAATCTACAGGTAAGTTATTAGAATTAACATGAATTTGGCAAGTTTCCAGATCCAAAATCAACATACAAAAATCGAGAGATATTAATGAAGATTTGCATGTTTGGAGGGATAGCCCATATTTGTGGGTTGGAGGACTCAATAAAGTTGCCAGTTCTCCCCAAATTTATCAATTTTAATGGTATCACAATTAAAATTTCAACAGATTGTTTTGAAATAATTCCAGATGATCATAAAATTCATATGGAAATGCAAAGAGCTTCAAAAATCTAATACATTTTCAAAAAAGAATTCTTGAGAGGTCTTGCTATACCAGGCACTAAGACATTATAAAGTTATAATAACCAAGATACTGTGGAATTGGTGCCAGAATAAACAAATAGACCCTTGGAACCAAATAGAAAGCCCTAAAACAAACTCTTCCATATATGAATACTTGATGTTTGACAGAGGTAGCAAAGCAGAGCAGTGGGAAGAGGACACATTTTTCAATTAATGATGCTGGAACATTGAGTCTCGGTGGGAGAAATGGAAATTGAACTATCTCATATAATATGTAAGTAATAACTGTGGATAGATTAAAAAACTAAATGTAAAAGACAAAGCTATAAAGATTTTAGAAAATAATATAGGAAAATATTTATGAGAAGGATTTCTTAAGCAAGACACCTAAAAAATACTAACTATAAAGGAAAAAATTGATAAATTCCACTACATTAAAACTATATTTACCAAAGACAGCATTCAAAAAGCAAAAAGACAACTTTTGCCATAGCATGGGTGAAGCTAATTACCAACACATATAATTTATGAGGGCCTAGTACTCAGAATATATTTTTTTAAATCTTACACACCACTAGGAAGATAACCCAAGAATAAATTTGGCAAAACACTTGGACAGGGAGCTCATATAAGAGGAAATTCAAATGGCAAATAAACACATGAAAATGTGGGAAATCTCAGTTATCAAGGAAATGTAAATTTTATACCACAATGAGAAACCACTATGCTCCCTTCCTGCTGGCAAAACTTAACAATTCTGATAATACCAAGTATTGCTGGGGGTGTAGAACACAGGAACTCTCATACACATAGATTTTGGAAGCAGTTTGGCAACATCTCATAAAGTTGGAAATACGCGCAGTCTTTGACCCAGCAGCTCTACTCTTAAAGTACACACCCTCCAGAAATGCAGACTCACGTGCAGCAAGTTACGGTTCAAGACTTCATACCCGCATTGTTTATAATAGGCCAAACTGGAAACGATTCCGTATTAGCTAGGGTGAAGCTGGCTTCTGTGACCCCTACCCCCCAAAGCCTCACTTGACACCTTGACACGATGAAAGTTTATTTCTCATTTCCATATTGCCCAAGGTGGATGCCCTCAGTCAGGGGCCTCTCCTGGACAGCTCTCATCCCAGCGGTGATTCAGGATCCCAGGCTTTTTCTACCTTGTGGCTCTACAGTCTCTCACACATGGCTTCCCAGAGGTCACCTCCAGGCCAGATGGAGGGGAAAAGTTACTGAGGATCACATGTGGGGGGGTGTATGGCCCAGTTCAGACCTCACGTCCAAACCTCACTGGGTCCAGATGTGCCCAGGAACAGGGAGGGGCCCAGCATCCACACAACACAGGGGTGGTGATTTGCTCTTAATCTCGGCCACAAACCAAAATGTCCAGAAACAAATGAATGGGCAAATTGTGATACACTCATACAATGGGATATGATCTGGCAGTGGACGTGAACAAGCTACATCTGCACACAACAGTAAGATGAATCTAATAAACATAATGTCCAGCAAAAAGCCAGTTCCAAAAGGGTACTGAGTCGGTGGTTTCATTTCTTTCTATAGGCATATAAATATATACAGTTCAAAAGTAGACTGAACTAAGCTATATTGTTTAGGAACATATACCTAGATCATAAAAGTATAAAGAAAAGCAAGGGAATCGCTACAGGAAAAGTTGGGTTAGTGCATCCGGGGAAGGCGGGATTTGTGGTTGGGAAGGGTGCCAGGAGGGACAGGTGCTGTCCTAGTTCCTGACCTAAGTAGTAGCAGTGTTTATGCACTTTTCCTCACATGTATTTCACATCCACACACAGAAGTTCAACACGCCAAATGTGTCTTCTACCTTCACGTAAGAGGACGCGCTGTTTGGTGCAGAGGAAAGCAGTCTCCCTCCGGCTGGAACGCCGTTGCCCTCTGGCACACCAAGCTGCACCGTCTCCCCTACGGGAAACCCACCGCCCTCCAGACCTCATTTTTCTCTGATTTACCACGTTGAAAGGGAAGAAAAATCTGCGCTCCCATTTGACATAATTGCCAAACACCCGATTTTGTCCCTGTAGGTCCCTCCGTAAATGTTATTATCCACTGTTGTCTTCCATAATTACTACCCCTCTCCTGAGGTGATGAACAGTCTCTGCCACCGTCTACTCTTGCAGCGAACGAAATGCCATCTTGCGACCAGCGTCACTACTCCCCTCACGATCTCTTTATCTTTGTTTCCTGCAGTAACTTGTAAATTCCAGTGACTCATCTCTCTCCTGTTCCAGACACTTAACTTTCAAATCTGTATTTTCCACCCCCCAGTGCACAATTTGTTTTACATTCTGGTGCATCTCCCTTTCATCATCCTTGAATTCTACAGCTGGGAACAGCCTTCCTCCAGTTACCCAGCCCCGAACACCTTTGTTTTTCCATTTCACAGACTCAGGCATCCATTCTCAAACACTCCGGCTTTTGAAGGTAGATAATTTGAAGTATTCCCATGTCCCCTCGCATAAAAGGCGTTTGTACTGTGTTCTTCAGCAGAAACTTCTCTCTGCCTCCTACTGAGATAGCCAAAGGGCTGGTTGGCATCCGGCCCTCGATACCAGAAATGGTGGCATTTCAGTGGCAAGATTTCCCACTACCTCTTGATTGTGCAATGGATTGGAATGAAATGTTCAATGTAAATGTAATACGGCGATAGCCGTGTCCCTTCCCTTGGCCTCCTCCTGAAAAAGTCTCACCTGCATCTTCCAGGCTACGTGTCAGACATCGGAGACCCAAGGTCCAACCAAGTTCTAGAAAAGCACAGCTTGGAAGGTCTGTTTTCTCTCTCTTTCCCGGTTATAATAGCAACTGCTTTTTCTCTCTTAGTCACCCTCATGCCGAATATCTGCTTGAGACAGTAGCCTGAGAGGGCAACATTTTGGGGGGTGCATTTCTTTCCTTTTTCTTTCTTTTCTTTTTTCTACTTTCTGAGTCAACTTAAGGAGGCCTGAGAGCTAGTTTTCAGGAACATGTAGGCACAACCCTCTGACTAAATTACCACTTTAGAGAAAAGCAAGCCAGCTATAAAACTAACACTCATAAACCTAATGAGTAAATAAATGAGCAGGCCCCAAAGTTGCGAAGCAATATGGAAATGACTGAATCAAATACAATTTCTTATTTGTCCTTTTCCAATAGTTCAACTTTAAACCCGGCTATTATTTATTGGAGCGGGTTTTGCCTTCAGGACAGATGTTTTAAAAGGGTATTTTGGGGAGGAGCCTCGGTTGAACCTAAGGGAGACTTTATGCAGGGCTTTGCCCACAGAGGCACCCGCCTCTTTCTGTTGTAAATTACCCTGGACAAGCCTAAGGTAAAGAATGTGTAGCTATTCTGATTTTAAATAAAAGTCTTTTTTTTAAATGGCACTTACTACTTTCAAAAAGAGATTGTCAAAACTAATGTAGTAGCTTACAAAAATCTAATCAATCTGGAATGATTGTTTATCACTTTGGGCATTTCAAAAGATTGTTTAAAATGTCAGAGTTGTTAAAAAAAAGAAAGGCCAGAGATTCGAAATTGTGCCAACTAAAAAAAGAAAGCATCTGTTTGTCGTACCTACAGATCTCAAGCATTAAAATGATACAATTTTAATACTTCTCATGTCAGCATCTTTAGTTACGCATGGCCTAATTGAGAATACAACTTATTTTTACACAGGCATAGAAATATTTCCTAGGGAAAAACATTAAAATTTCCAACTAATGGAATGTATTGATCATATAAAGCCTTGTCAGTCATATCCAATACTTGGCATTTTAACAGTGCTCTGAATCCTCAATGATTGCTTAGAGGCAAAGTAATTTAAAAAGAATTGTATAAATAATATTCAGAATATTCATATTGAGGGTGGTTTGGTTTTTTTTTTTTAATAAACAGAACTTCCCCCTACCTGAACTAGAGACATTTTTAACGTGCTTTCTTCATAAAAAGAGGATAAATAGGATTATTTAAATGATGTTTCATAAATTAGCTACAGTCAGGAAATGATAAATTAAGGCTACTAGCCACTAGACTCTGAAATTAGGCACACACACACACATTAACTGATACGTTGGCAATTTTCTCCTTAAATTGTCTGGATTTTCCTGGTTAATCTCACACGTTGGATGATAACATAAAGTGCTGTTGGGCTGCAGTCCCTTGCTTTGTAATAATGGTTGATGTCTCACACAAATAATGCTTTTTAGGAAGCCTTACTATTTCACAGGAAGGAAGACTGAAGAAGGAGCATTCATTTTTTTCCCTGTTTGATATACCCTCCTCTCCTAAAGGTGTTCTCTCTGCTAAAAATTTTAAACGGGCCCTAAAATGTCATAAATCGTAAAATAAAATTTAAATAGCAATAGGGTATTAGTGGATTGGGGAAGGGGATGTGGAGGGGGGAGGGGAAGAAGGAGCTTAGCAGCTGATCTTCCTTCAGAGAGGTAAGGCAGGTTGGTTTCTTTCTCAAGCTTCCCCAGAGCAGCCGGCACCTGCTCCTCAGCACCCCCAGAACACACAGGCTCTCTCTCCCGCCCCCCCCATCCCAACCCTGTCCGGTGAACTCGTTCCCCGCATCTTGTGTGTTAGTGCAACCAGCTCGGGGTTGTGCCCTAAATACTGGAAAGTCACAAATCACTGGTTCAAACAGACCCGCTTCTTCAAAGGAGAGAATGGGGAGTGTTGAGGGAAGAAGGAGGAGAGATGCTTAAAGTGATTTACGACCCCCCTAGGAGAGGGGTTTTGGCACCTGGGCCATTATGCTTCGACAAGGACTATCTGACAAGTAACAAGAGACATTGAAATGTACGAGGGGCCGATTAGGATGGTTCAATCTTCCCTGGATTAGTCAGGCATTTGATATAAATAAGTAAACACCCAACTCACCTCCACCACAGCCCAAAACGCCTCTTTCTCATTTCACTCACTTTCTTTCTCCTTCTCTCTGTCTCTCCCCGTCTCTTTTCAAAGAGTGAAAGGGACTAGAGATTAGAAAAAGAGGTCTTGTGTATTCAAAGTGCTAATTCAGAACTTCTTTCTCTAATGCACTCATGAAACATTTTAATTGTCTGACTTTGCATTCAAAAGCCTTGTTTGCAACTCCTAATTGCAGGCTGCTTTGAACAAATAATTGAAATGCATGACTTGTGGGGCCTGCTTAAACAATTATAATGTGCTTTGCCGCTAGGTGCCCGTCCCCCCTCCCACTCCCGTTCCTTTTTGCATAATGACAAGCCGCCAGCTTGATATTTGCAGCCAAGTTAAAACCGTGCTAATTTGCTGCGCTGCAATCTGGGCTGCGGCAGTGGCCGTACCTGCATTAGTGCTTGCCACAGCAGAAATGGCTCTAATAGTTCAACTGAATGTTAAGAAGACCTTTTCATTTTCTGCTGAGAGAATCCCACTGGGGTTTTGTTTTCAAAATACAAATCTTTCATGTGCCTGTTAGTTTTGTATCTACATGCAATTTATGGAGCTATTTCCCTGAAAATTCTCCCCAACCTGATTTTAGCAGAGTGCTGGACAAATAGGTTCCTTGTTTTCAAGGGGGGCACTCAGGTTTAGAAATGAAACAAAAGTGTCCAGATCCTGGACTGCCCCGAGCTGGCTGCAGCGGGCGGCTGAGGACCACACACGGGGCCGCGGCCTCTGAAAAGGACTCTGGCTTTTGGGATCTAGAACACAGTGCCAGATGTGCCTCCATTCTAGCCCTGTCAGCACTCAGAGGCTTGAGGAAACTAAGATCGCGCTCATTTGAACATTTACATGTTTTGTTTTATTTTTTTAAATTGCGGTAAAACACGCATCACCTAAAACTCACCATCTTAAACATTTTTCAGTGTATGGTTCAGTGGCATTAAGTGCATTCACACTGCTGTGCACCCCACCACTGTCCTCCCGCAGAACCCTTCCTCTTGCAAAACCGAAACCC
The DNA here is from genome assembly GCF_020740605.2 of Lemur catta. Classification (NCBI taxonomy): domain Eukaryota; kingdom Metazoa; phylum Chordata; class Mammalia; order Primates; family Lemuridae; genus Lemur; species Lemur catta. The sequence goes on from NC_059128.1 coordinate 91,060,932, forward strand.
CATTAAACAATGAAGGCTTATTTCTCCCACCCCTTAGCCCCTGGCAACCACCATTCTACTTTCTGTCTTTATAAATTTGACTGCTCTAGATTGACCTTTTAAAAAAAAGATCCCACCTTATGTATTTTAGGATTAAAAGGACAAACTATTTTACTCTTTAAGAATAAATTATGCCTATGTTGAAATCATCTAGTTCAGAAATTCACAATGCTCACATTATCTTGCTTATTTCTGTTTGGGGTGTTGGGCAGGCAGCATAATTTAAAAAGCAGATTAACACAATTCACTGTTTTAATTTCCCAACTCTGACTGATAGAAATAGCACTACAGGTGACTTCCTTGTTCCCAAGTACCTCCCAGGTGCTCTCAGTGGTCTCGTCGGGGGTGAGCCCCCGGTGGTGCAGGCACTGTGTTTTATAGATTATTAGTTTTAGGTGCTTACAATGACCCGTGAGACAGATATTGTCTTTCTTTTACAGATGGGGAGATGAAGCTCAGAAAAGCTGGGTAATTTGTCCAAAGTCACACAGCTCCTCGGCGGGAACACTGGGATTCAAGTCGAGTCAGTGGGACTTCAAAGCTCTTTTCAAGACACTGAGCGGCACAGCAGGAAGATCCACAGGAAGTGGTACTTCAAAGACCCTCGCTGTTCGGCAGGGGCAGCCGGGATTAACACCAGCTCTTCCCAAGACACAGGTGTAACACGTGTGTGGGGGGAGTGTTGAGGGAGGAGAATTCCTAGTCATTGTTATGAATACCCAGCATTCCGGCTGGACTAGGTTGCACCCAGCAGGTGGTGTTAGAACCATCCTTGAGAACTCTGGCCTGGTGTTTCTTGGTTTTATTAACCTGCAGAGAAGAGCCCAAAGATTCTCTTCATAACCCACTTTTGAGCCAAGAAAGCCATTCATCCCAATAACAATAGTTGGCCTTTAGTGAGTGATTACCATGCACCAAGCTTTGTGTGTGCCACTTGCAAACAGGCAGGCTTGCTCTCAAGTTCACGCATGGAACACTACCCTAGACAAATTCTCCTAACATAAAATGCAAGGAAAGCCGCAGAGTCCCATTCAACTCCATACCTTCAGGGGAGAGCCTGTGTGTGTGTAACCACTGGACTATACTGCCCCAGGTGACATGCTCTTCTCTGGGATGGGCAGACCCAGCTGTGTGAAGCGCGTATTTGGATCTTCCAAGTCATAGCATGTGACAAGAAGCATCAGTTTTGCTTTTCTAAGCAGGTACCTACTAGAGAAGGTGACTATAGCACAAAAAATGATCTGAACAGCCTCAATCTTGGATGGAAAATTTTGTTTTGGTCATCTTATTGCATAAAACAGCACCTCCAATGTTCTTCTGCTCCAAAGAAGTCCAAATTAAAAGTTCAAATGTGTGCTATTGAAATCAAATAATGTAGACACCTATTTACAGATTTTCCTGGGAAGTATTTATTCACAGCAGAACAGTTAAGAACCATAACCTTGAAGCCTGAGAACTCAGGTTCAAATCCTGTGTCTGTCATTTATTAACTGTGCGATCTTGACCAAGTTACTTAACCTTTCTGTGCCTCAGTTTCCTCATCTGTAAAGTGGAATGCCACCAGTACCTCTAAGAGGTAGTTGAAAGCATTATGTAAGGTAAGCACTGAATAAATATTACTTCCTGTCATTACTTTAAGTTGAAAGGTGATTAGGCTTCCAAAATATTCTTGCCAAAAATATTTCACCAGAATTTAACTAATTTTTTGCTCCTGCTGGCAGATTTCAGAACACACAAGGGGTAGAAGAACAAGATAAATGATACTACAAGGAAAAGACATTAGACAATTCCAGAATTATAATACATTCTAGTGGACAACTAGCCTCCCAACAATTATTATCCAGCAATCAGCCTTCCAATTAATATAATGCTTCCCTGTATGCTATACTGCCTTGGTCACCACCACAAGCCTCTGCTGGGCAGGCAGCAGGTGCATTTTGTGGCCAAGGAGCTGGTGCCCTGCCCACTGCTGATAGCTGGCTGCCTTGCCTTGGCCACACCGCTGATGATTATGGAGGGAAGAACACAGTGTTCTTACCCAAACACCTGTTTCTCTTAACTCCCCTTCACATCCACCCCTGTCCCCCAACTGCTTTGCCTCAAATGCTGAGATCATTTTGATCTGGCTTTTGTAACTACAGTTAAGAGAACAGCTGAAACAGAACAAACACAGAGAAACTGAAACCCACCCAACATCTTGGTTCCGACTTACCTTTTGTAGATTTGAGTCATGGGTTACCATCTGCTGAACTAGCTACCTGGCTGCGTCCCTGGTAGGCCGCTGCTGACTCAATTTGCCACATTTGCCTGGTGAAGGAGGGCCCATTCAAAGGCAAACCTACTCACTCGGCAGTTTTGATTATACACTAAGACTTTCAGGACTTATCTCTTACATGTTAAGGGAAGAAACCAAGTCTGCGAACATGGCCCTCTTCACCCAGCATCTAGCCCAATACCAGATACAGTCTAGTTCTCAGATGCATTTTCTATTGAAGATATCTTTCCATTCTTTTTCTTCTTCAAACATTGACCCAACTTGAAGGGACACCCGCAAAATTGGGACAACTTAAACTTCAAGATGAATAATTGATGGTAATGGATTGAAGCACGTTGAATATGTAAAAATCCCTGTGTCTATAATGATACTCGAAAAAGAGAAAACGAGCCAGCAAACAAATCCTCATCTGTCATCATTGGAGTAGGCCATTACACCAACTCCTTACTCTGGAAACTGGTAAATAAAAGGGAAGAATTATACTCTGTTCTTGTCAGATCCCTATTTTAGGTTAACCATTAAGCCCTGGTGGATGGAGTAAGGCCCTTTTTATGGTTGAATACTGGTTGCTAAATGTAAAGGGAATTGTCAGGGGTCAGAACATGCTACCCCCAAATATGACACTTTGAAAACTGAGAAAATTACAGAAGCAAAAAGGTCATTCTCTGACTTTCTCCTGCCTTTCTGTGTGAGGGATGGCTGTGAAAGAGTTCTGTGACCTACCTTCCCTGAAAGTAGGTCATAAGACCTTCTTGTGTCAGGTGTCCTGACCTATACCCAGAGGAAAGGAAGGAAGACACAGAGATGCCAAGAAGAATCTGAACAAACAGACCTTGCTAAGTTCTCCCTAGTTGATTACCATTAGGTCTTACCCTTTTTGTCCAATCATGTTTCTGCATAACTGTCCGCTCTCCATCAAACCTAAGCATAAAAATAGACAAATTTCCTGGGTCTTTCGGGTCTTCATTTCTGAAGGCTCCCATGCCACGTAAAACTTTGGTGAAATAAATGTTATGCTTTTCTCTTATTAAGCTGTCATAGGGTGTCCACCACCTTTGCAATGTCAACCTTGCAATGGGTGAGGAAAAGATTACTTTCTCTTCCCCACAGAATAATGAAATTAGAAAATTAATATACCATTTTGCAATTCCTAAAGAACTAAGAGATTCAAGCAAGGATCATACATGGACAATAGAGGAAAGGGTGATAAGGATTTGATTCACATAGTGTCGACGTACTAACCGCCCACCCCAAACAGATTTCCTACTGGTCACAGGTCACTGTTTCTACAGCGGAGCATCAGGCCTTCATGACCTAAACCCGGGTCGGTCTTAGCCCCACCAACGTGGGACAGCCAGACATTATGTACTTCTTGATGAGATGCCATGCAAAGTTCTAATCAAAAATATTCTACCCAAATCTAGTCGAGCCTTTAGGTACTACTTCCAGATTATAGGAAATACAGGAGATAGAAGAACAAGATAAATTATATCACAAGAGGAAATAAAATCAGATAATTCAAGAATTGTTCAATTCTACAGGACGACTGCCTTGTATCCTCAATAACTTAATGTCATAAAAATGGAGAGGAAACAAAGAGAAGAATCCTGGCATAGATAATCCACAAGAATTAGAATTATGGAATTCCGTCATCTTTTGGAAGCCAACTTTCTTCCTAGAACAGTGCCCAGTGCAAGAACCAGGCTGTGTTAGGCACTTGATACATATTTGTTAGAGGTAAGAATGGATGAGTAAGTGAATAAATTATATTGATGGGAAAAAGAGGCTCAGAGGGCTCAGCGCTGGCTTAGTGGTAGGCTGCAAGTTGGTGGCAGGGCCTGAACTAAAAGCCTGATCTATCGGTTCCTAACCTGGTGCTTGCTCGTCTCTCTGTTTTTGCTTTTCCATGCATAATTTAGTTCTAGATTTAAAAACCTTGAGAGACATAGCAAACCAGATGTAATGTGTGGTTTCCATTGGATCCTAATTTGAATTAAACAGCTGTAAAAGACATTTTGAGGACAGCGGAGAAACTGAACAGGAGCTGGCTACCAGACGGCATTAAAGCCTCTCTGGCAATTCTGTTGCGTGAGATCATGGTATTGTAGTTACACAGGAAGCAGTCTGTTTTTATTTTCTAGAGATTTGTACTAAAATTTTTACAGGGAAAAGTCATGACATTGGTAATTTTCTTTAAAACATTCCAGCATAAAGAATTTGGTAAACCATTTATGGTAACATGTTAATGACTAATAAATCTAGGAAATGGGTATGTAGGTGTGTATCAGGTTATTCTTTCGTCTGGTTGAAATGTTCATTATAAGGTAGGAAGGTAGGTAGGTAGATAGAGACCCAGCCAGCAAAAGCTTGGAATTTTTTCATATCTCAATGGAATGAGCAGCTTTGCCTAAGTAGGACAGGAATGATATAAAAAAAATTTTTTTCTCAAAAAGCTATTTTCTAAGAATGTTAATTTTAATATTGACTTAGTTCTTATTAGTAGAAACAACTTTATTCTTGAACATCTTCTAGTCATATGCATTTGCACATGTCTTGAATAACGAGTTTAGAAACTACCAACGTACCCCAAAACATTTAAAATGTGTTTCTCAAGCAGTGTGCAGGAAATCTATTCCTCCTGATGTTCCATTAAAACAATCAAGGTGGGAAGGAGGCTAAGGACCAGTGAGTTCAGTAAATCCCAGACTAGAGCAGCCTCTCACTTTCTGCCATGATAGATCTGAGACAGGGACTGGAGGGATGAAGAGAGGTTGCCTATGGGTACAAAACAATGTTAGATAGAAGAGTAAGTTCTAATGTTAGACGGCAGACTATGAGGACTATACTTAGCAACAATATATGTATTTTTCAAACTTACTTGAAGAGAGGACTTGAAGTGATATCAACACACAAAAAAGATAAACCCTCAAGGGGATGGATACGGCAAATACCCTGCCTTGATCATTACACATTCTATGCATGTACCAAACACTCACCTGTACCCCATAAATATTCAAAATATTATGTATCAATAAAAGAGAAAAAATAAATTTGAGGAGAAGCTAGTGGCTCTCAGTTAAAGCATTTTGCATCGCATTTGAATAGTGATTCTACGAAGGTGCCACAGAGAGAGCTAGCAACTTGGCTTCTGCTTAACACTTTGCTGACCCCGAACGATCCAGCCCCTGGTCAACTCTGGGGATGGAGGGAGTGAGCTCTTCGTTCCTTCCTATTAATACCCAGTCTGCCCATGTACATCTCCAAGTCTACCCACAGCAGCAGAAGTGTCTGTCTGTGTGGCCGCAGCATTGACGTCCCCCTGCTTAATCCGGGGACACCTCCCTAAAGGGTGAGATGAGAGCACACATTCGAACACGAGAAAGCATCTAGGAGAACACTGGTTTATAGCTACGTGAGTTTAAGGTCTAAGTTGTGCACAAAAACGGCAAAGGGGATTATAGAATGAGCACTGTGTTTGGCAGACCTGGGTTTTAGTCCCAGTTTTGCCTCCAACTGGCTACCTGTCACCAACACGGGGTTTAGCCGGCTAGGGCTCTTTGGTCTCATCGGTTAAATTATTCATCTATCTATCTATCATCTATCTATCTATCTATCTATCCTCTCATTCCATGAACGTCTTTTGGATGCCCAGTACGTGCCAGGCACTACACTAGGAAGGCTTGTCTGCTTCCAGAAAATGACAGGTTTCCAAAAGCAGGGTAAGTCACTCACGGATTATCTTTCCCAGGCTCCACTTTCCCCTTCCCCTCCTTTTGCACAAGTAATTGCGAATAACTGTAGGCACTCTTGAGAAGGCCAGATTTCAGCTAAACCGTAAGGAAACTTCTGGGTGAATGTAAATCCTCAGCATAAAAACAATACAATAGTTCTCTCAGGATTTAAAAACTGACATTGTGTCAACTTGTTGATCCAGGATGCACGACCCCCGGAGCAGAGAAAGCACACCGGCGGCCCACGGCCGCTGCAGCTCGTGGCTTTGCTCTGTGTAGCTTGTGCAGTGCACCTGCTCAGTTATTTTCCTCGTAGTAATGTTTCTCTATATTACCATCTTTATCAAAAGTGGGAAGATCAGAATAGGATTAAGAGTGATAGAGAGTTGTAGGAAAATGGTATTGAGCGTGCAGGAGGCTCTGCCTTTTTTTGTTTTTCGTGAGTTGTCTGTGTTTTTTGTTTGTTCCTTTCTTTATCTGTTTGTTTTTACATACCCTATCTGACCTCTACAGCTATTGGGTTTCTGAGGCTCCATTCCAGACTAAAAGACAAATTTGTCTGTACCTTGACTCCCAAAAGGGCCCTTTGGGAAGTCGTTTCCTAATATGAGGGGTTAGGAGGAGAGGGAGGCGCGGAAGACAAGGAGGGGGTGCCCTCTCTCTGTACCTTCCGAGCTGCAGCAGACAGAGAAACGTCACGCTGCTCGGGCTGAGACAGCCTGGGGATTCTCTGGGCCAATCCTTTATTTCCTACATGGAGAAATCCAGCCTCAGAGAAGTCAAGAGATTCCCCTAACCCAGACAGCCCAGCCAGAAGAGGCCCCACCCAGTCTCCTGAGTCTGCCCTCCGGTTTTTTCCTCTGCTTTTAGGTGTTTCAGCCTCAAGTGAAAGCGAAACTGCAACTTCTATGAAATCACGCTTTTTATCATCTCTGAGCACCACAACTTTTTAAGTGTTGTTTCCCCTCCAAGTTGATTATCTCAGTGAAATCACTCATTCAGTTCTGTCCCGGCATTAGGAGGCCGGAAAATTGAGCCCCTGACAGTAGGCTCATGGGCAGTGCGCTTTGCAAAGCTGCTGTTTGTTTGCTAGGAAGCACTCTGGAGCCCCAAGCTCGCCTCTCTCATGTCACAAGAGAGCTTGTGCTCCTGCAGAAATGTCACAAGTACAAAACAAAGGAATTTAGGATGGACAGTAGAGTTCAATGTTAAAAACATGGACTTTGGAGTCAAACCAGAGTTGGGGGAAGACTTTTCTTGGCTCAGTTTCCTCTTCTTTAACACCGAGCAAACTACAGTGCCTATTTCATACTGGTGTTGTTGGAATTCAATGAGATAATAAATAAGATAATACCCAGACATAGTAAGTGCCAAAAAGATATTATATGAGTTACTACAGTTATAACTAGGTGAACAAATGTACTATGCGCTTGGACTGCTTTTAGTTGTTTTTGTCTTTGAAAGACCAGAGAATCTGAATTCCCTTTCACAAGTCATTTAGGTACTGAAGCTCCAACAGAAGTTTTGGACAAAGACCATTAAGAAAGCAGAAAATTTCCCAACACCAATCTTTTTCTTTTCTTTTCTTTTTAAATCTTAAAGGGACCTTCAGGTAAAGTTCAGTTATAGGTAGGCACCTCTGGGGCTGTCACTCTGTTGTCCCTGTAGGATATCATACCAGATGTGCTTATCAATGTTGCATTTTCTGCTTTAATCAGCCAACATGGGGCACATGTGTGAACAATGTCGCAATCACCTCCTTCCCCAACAGGTATACTAACTGCGTCATTTCCACAGCAAACTCGTCCTTCAGTAGCGTGAGTCCTTCGAATTTGTGGACAGCCTCTTCTCCAACCAGCTCTCCCCTCTGACAGGTCTTTGGAAGTTTGAAGTCTTAATGGTCCGAGAATGTTGAGGGGGTGGACAAAATACGGGAGGCTGGGTGAGTCTGGGAGGATTTGGTGGCGGAACCGAAAGCACACCCATCTAATTTAGGCACATGTATAGTATGGTAGCATTGTGAACCGCCTTAGAAACGCCAGCAGGAGAAACACCTGCAGCTCACAGAGTTGAGCCCTGTGCTTTAACTCTGGCATACAGTTACTCTCCACTAAGAGTTTGAATTCATCTTCATTAAACTACAAATGTATTTTTTGCAAAATGAATTTTTTCTTACTGTCCCTCAAAATACTGAGCTCCTATCAACCACAGGTAAAGTCGTTTTTCTGCTTGAGGGTATGGTTATTTCTCTGTTTCTGGAAGCTGAAGAGAAGTGAAGGGGAAGAGCCTAAGTGACACTTTCATGTGAAATTTAGCAGTCCCCAAGCCTCCACGTGAGCAGCTACTTGTATGACATTGCTACAAGCACCTATTGTTAAGCCCTAAGGTTAACAAACTGCTGAAAAGGATTGTGGGTTATTAGGATGAGTAACCTTTGCAAATGATTTTTCAGGAGACTTGGCTTCTTAGAAGGCCTAAGATGTTTTCTAAAGAAGTAAATCTTCGTTGAAAGTCCAAAAAAAAGAACAATTGTAAAAGACTGATTACCAACTATGTGATATCAGTACAATCTCAAGTTAATTTTTTCATTTATATCTATATCCATATCTCTGTTTGGATATACCACAAAATACTTATGGATGTTAATATTTTCCACATAGTGAGAGAATGATTAATTTTTTGTTTTGCTTTGGAGACAGGATCTCCCTCTGTCACCCAGGCTGGAGTGCAGTGGTGCAATCATAAATCACTGCAGCTTCCAGCTCCTGGACTCAAGTGATCTTCCTGTCTCAGTCTCCCAAGTAGCTCGGACTATAGGCATGTGCCAGTACACCTGGCTAATTTTTTTTTTTTCATTTTTTGTAGAGACGGAGTCTTGCTATATTGCCCAGGCTGGTCTTAATCTCCTGGCCTCAGGTGATCCTCCTGCTTCGGCCTCCCAAAGTGCTGGGATTACAGGCGTGAGCCACCATGACCAGCCAATAATGGCTAATTTGTATTTAACTTTTCTTTTGTTAATCTCTGTTTACTACTTTTGTCCATAATAAATATCTGTTCCTTGTTGAAAAAGTCAACTAAAGAAACAAAAACAAATTGAAGCATTCTGAGGATCCTAAGCATGGGGGAAGCTGGGCTACTATGGGCAGAATAACTATGGTTTCCATTGGTGCCTGCCAGTGGCTCCTTCTCTTAGCTGGCCTAGCAAGGAGAACCCCATTAGGACTTGGAGGCCTCATGCCAGGCAGTGGTCTTTTTATGTTACCCTAACCATACCTGCTGTAATAGATTTCACTCTAACCTTCCCACATTTACAAACTCTTGTGTCTATGCCTACCATGTTTGCTCTTTTCTTTGGCAAAGGGAATTCCCCTGAGAAGTGGAAACACTAAATTTTTAATAGTTAATTCTTTATAATTAGGTATGGAGACATATCCTCAGGAGTGCTTTGCTGTGTGTCATTCTCCAGGTCCTGTGGTCTTTTCTCAAGCCATACTTCTTGTTTAAGACAGTAGCAGCCCATGTGCTCTACCAAATGGAGAGGGAATAAGAAGAGAAACCCACCAGAATTTCAAGCCCTGGTTGGTTGCTCAGAAACAGAGTAAGCAATAACGAAGAGGTAGGTACCTGGTCTCATAAAAATTTGGAGAGTAGGTTTTTCAATGCTCCTTTGTATACTTACCTAACCTTTAATGATGTTTCAGGCCTTGGCTTAAATGTCACTTTTGCAAGAATACCCTCTCTGGCTCCTCAGCTTGGTTGGTTTCCCTGTTGTACATTATCTTTGCACTTTGTATTTTCATTTTTGGCATCTATGACATCATTGCTATAATTAAGTAGTTATATGCTTAATTGTCTCTCCTACTAAGCTATGAGTGAAAGGACTATGTCTGTCAGTTTGCTGTAATATTCTCAATACCTAGTTCTGGGGCTAGAACATAGCTAAATATTGACTGGACAACTGAAAGAATTAATGAATGAAATACTTCTCCAGCCCTTTTCTGTAATCCCTTTCTGCCTTTTTTGGCATTCAGCTTTCCATGAGTTGCCTAGCAACTTCATGATAACACAAATATATAAAAATATGAATTGTGCAATTGCTATATATTTATTACTGGATAAAATGGTTCTTCACACTTTTCAAGTGCGTTTCAAATGCTAAGGTGATGAGGTTGTGCTTGTTGCTGTTTCCATACAAGAGGCTCAGCAAATGATTTATCCAACCAAAGTTACAAACAGCTAGAACCACAAATTGCAGATGCTTCCCATGGTACCCACTGACCTTCAAGAATGCAAGAGTCACCTGCTCCTGTGAGAGCAGTTCCCATTCTGAAGTCCTTTCTCTGCAAGACTTCTGTTCCTGGGCCCCCTTTATTTTGGAGGTTTGTAGGTAGTGGGTATGATCAATAATGTTTTCAACTCATTCCAGATAAGATTTGTATTAATATTTTAATGGAGCCCCTTGGGATAATTTTAGGTGATACAAGAGTCTTGTTTTTTAATAATTACAAGTTTACTTTGATGTGAATTAGCAAAAAAGTGCAAATAGACACCTAATGCGTAATTTCACAGATATTATTGCCTTGGATGAGGCTAAGTATAAAGAAAGTCAATTTAAAGAAAAAGGTTAAAAGTAGAAGAAAAAGTAGTTTATACATCTAGAAATATTGGGAAGGTAGTATATAAAGAACTGAAGTTTGGGAAATACAGTTTTAACTCTAACGATTGAAGAACTAGGAACATAATAGGTACTCAGTAAACGTCCATTATCTATTTACTTATCAAAAATACGCTGAGCTCCTATTATATGTCCTAAGTGCTAGAGAAATCATGGTGAGCAAGATAGCTAGAACCCCTGCCCTCACCAAGCTATAGCCATTCATATGAAGGAGCAGATAAATGAATAAATGAATGAGGAGGGGTTCTGATGGGTCCCCAAATAACACTACATGATTATACTTTCCATGGAGAGAAGCATATAGACCATTTGATTTTACTTAATTTCCTTTGAAGATTCAACAAAAATAGATCTTTCTCTATCAGTGCGTGTTTTCTTCTAGCAATACCTTGGTCCACTTGGTAGATAGTTTGACTGCCATATCATCTGAATGCATTAGACATGCAAATGTTCCAGAAAGCCACAGATGTCATAGAAAGATCACAAATGACTCTTACAGCCTAGATTCTAGGCCCTAGAATCTTTGAGGGATGTAGTGAGAGGAAACCCAATGAAGCATGGATACTTTCCCGTCACATCAAAGGGAGGAAATCTATACAAGCAAGAATATACTCTGGAGACCTTGAGAAGATTTCTAACGTAGACATCTGATCGTCTGTTTTTTAAAAAGCAAGTACCTAGACGTGCATATTTGAGAGAGAAGCACAACAAAGCCCCCGCATCTGATTATGGATGTCAGCTCAAGTTTTTAAGTTTGCATCTCTGCCACTCCACGTAAAATCCATCCTTCCTTACACCGACGTTCCTTTGCAGTAAGCACTTTCCCCGGTTTACCATTGCTTCCGATGAAGATGGATGGATCTGCAGCTGGCATTCTAATTAGATTAGAGAATAATGACCAGGAAGATCTTGGGGAAGAGAGGGTAATTTATTACTCACATTACTTCCACCCCATCTAAGAGGTGTTCAGAAGTAAACTGTCTAATTTCCCCAGGATTCACTTATCATACTCAGAAAACAAAACACAAGTTGAAACGAGGAGAGGCTCCATGCTTTGGACCTGTTACACTGGGGTCAGGGTAGGAGCCCTTAGATATTTCTGTCCATTTCTGTCAACTGCCTACCCGGAGGATAATGCTATCTGTAGGGAAAGGGGATGGCAGTAGTAGCCATCATCTATTACAAATTGACATGTGCCAGGCATATTTAATTCTCCAGATAAGCCTTGCGAGGTGGATGAAATTAATCCTATTATACAGAAGGAGAGAATAGGAACTCCAGAAAATAACTTGCCCAAAGTCACACAGCTGATACCTGGTAGACTGAGAGTTTGAACTGAAGTCGGACTCTACACCCACGTTCTTTACTGCTCTGCCTCCTCCCAAAGGTACACTTGCGTTGTGTTCTAATTAGCTTGCATGACACCTAGAAACTATAGCCAGACCATCAAGTGTCCAGTAGCAATTTGCTAGAGCTCCTTGGCATGCAATAATACTGACCAGTAAACACAATAGCTTGTATGTCATTTTATTCATTTCAGACCAAAGTCTGAATCAACAGGTGGAGGAACTATGGTGCTATGAAGGCAGGTGGCCTAGGCCCTCACACAAGGGGTTGGCATGCCCTCCTCTGCCCACGCTTGCTCCTCTCCAGCAGAGGCCCCCACTAGCTCCAGCAGGCAGTGCTGCCCTTGGGGATCAAGCAGATGCCCTCTGCCATCCCGAGAGTTCAACTGGCCAGTAGATTCATTTCCTTCCATTTCATCAACCTGCCTGCTGTTTTGTGTCACAGGCAGAGGAAGGAGGCAGCTTTGATGGGAGGGAAAGAGAACTTGATCACGCTGTGGCTGGACTATTTCCCAGGAGGGGAGTTTTGAGTGAATCACTCAACAGCACCATCTCGGTTTCCTCATCTGGATTCATGCAGAGTACCTACTCAGGGGTAGGATTAAGTGTGATGTGCGTGAGATGTACAACAGAGGACGAACTGACAGAGAGAACAGGAGGGGAGGAAGAAAATTAACATTGACACCCTTGACATGCAAACCTTCTCTGTATAATGTGTATATAAATATGCATGACACTTTGTACACTTTACTTCATCTATTTCTCACAGCAGTTGGTCCAGGTGGGAACTATGATCCCCTTTTCAGGTGAGGAAACAGGACACAGCAAGGTTAACGGACTTAACCAAGCTCCACAACTAGTTTGCAGCAGATTCGGATTTGAATTAAGGGGAGGTCTGACTTGATTTCCATAGTCCCACACTGCCTCTCCATGTAAAAACTGGAGATACTGCTTTGTAAACCTGCGAGTCAGAGGAACAGAAAGGAGACGATTGTGGCCAGAGAGGGCTGAGCACCAGGTAGAAAGGGGCACTTGAGGAGCTGGGAGAGGCAGACAGTAGCCGGATCATGTGGGGCCTGTAGGCCTCGGTAAGAAATCTGAATTTTGTTCTAGTTGTCCTGGGAATATCTCAAAGGAATCTAAAGTGGAGCTCTTGCCTCTGCTCCCTACCTGGGATGATTCCTACAAACTCCTTGCATGCCAGCATTTGCATATTTCAGTAGAATTAAGGAATCACAGCACTGCGCATTACTTAGGCCTTCACAGATTGTGACTATATTGGACATACTGTAATATCCATCCATTTGCATTTGGGCAAGAATGTGAATTCTCTCTGGCAGGCACTAGGCATCGTCACTGAGTAACCACTGGAACATAGGTCAGAAGGTTCTTTGTTTATCACCGGCCCAGAAGGTTTTTGCCTGTAAGGTCACCGATCCCAGGCTGTCCCCTCCACTCAGCAGAGGTCGGTCCCCACACGTACCCAGGCCCAGGACAACACCCCAGCGAAGTCTGATTTACCTACAGGCATACCTCACCTCCTCTAAACCTTTCTCCCTCAGCAACTGGGAAGAGCAGGCTTCAGAATCTTGTAGTTGTGGTGGAAACTGGATTTGAACCCAGATAGATGGATAATTTTGAAACCTATACTTTGCGTCAACTCAGAGAAACTACTTTGAGTTCAGTTTCCTTATCTGCAGATGGTGGTAGAAAAACCAAATCTCACAGGTTTGTTGTAGAATAAAAAAGCAATGACATATATGAATGCACTCTGCACAGTGCTTGCCATGTATTAAGCGCTCAAAAATGTATATTAAAAAAATTGGAATAGCTAAACCTTGCACATAAACCTAGGGTCAGATAAGAAACATCACTGGGAATTTGCATAAGCCATATGCCTCCTATATGGCTGTGGAACGGGAGAAGGAAGAGCAAGAACAACTCCAAATCCACAAGATTACTTCCAAATACAAATATCTTCAGTGTCTAAAACAAAAATAAGATTTAAATATTAGCATCAGCTAAACTTGGGAGATAGAAAAATGAATAATAAATGCAGGTAGAAGTTTAGAGTTTTGTTTTATGCATACAAGGGGAATAATTAACTAATCTCAAAACATGTAAATGAGGGCTTAGGAGCATTTTCAAAACACTACATCCAATTCCAGCTACATATGCGGAATTTGCTACATTATAATAATTAGAGGGTTTTTTTTTTTTTTTTACAAAAGATTTATTTATTTTGAATAGAAATATTAAATATTATACTAATTACTGGTTATTTTACTTTGTACCCAGGGAAAAGAAATGAATATTCATTAGCTCCTTAGGCTACTGATCCTCTACCGGCTAGACAGATCCCAACATCACCAGGAAGCTGCGGTGGGTGGAAAATTCTCCCTGCAAAACCAGGCCCACACTACAAATCACAGGCCAATCTATTCTGCTAATGTGCACATGCCGTAACCCCCAAGTGGGTTCCCCTAACATTGTACCGACCAGAGCTCCCAGCTGAGCAGCCAGTAAGTGAGAATAACTGTTAAATTGATCACAAGACAACACAATTTTTCTGTCGACATAATCCAGTGATCTTGACCAAGACAAGACTTAAAATTTCAAACATGATTTCATAAAAGAAAACTAGGGTCTTCCTCTGTATAAAACATGGCGTGTTCATTCTAAAAGAATATTTCAACACATGTTTCTGTCATTTTTTTTTTTTTGAAGGAGTCTCACTCTATTGCCCTGCTAGAGTGCAGTGGCATCATCATCACTGTAACCTCCAACTCCTGGGCTCAAGCCATCCTCCTGCCGCGTCCACTGAATAGCTGGGACTACAGGCGTGCACCACCACGCCAGGCTAATTTTTCTATTTTTTTTGTAGAGACGGTGGTGTGGGAGTGTTCCTCGCTCTGGCTCAGGTTGGTCTTGAACTCCTGGCCTCAAGGTGATCCTCCTGCCTCGGCCTCCCAGAGTACTAGGATTACAGGTGTGAGCGACCACACCTGGCCTCCATCATTTCCCTACTTGGCTTTTGATCCTACCTAAGGGAAATATCCACCCCAAAAGGACCAGGCTTGGGATTTTAATTTACAAGGTATTTTCGCTATAGCTCAATAGGCAAACACTGATTTTTTTTTTCTCCTGTGAAAGGGAAACTAATTAAGCAATACATTTTGTAAGACACCAGCCCAGTTAACTTTTAATCCTTGTTCACTTTAGGACACTTCAGTGTTAGAGTCGATGAGCTGCTTGATTTTTGTTTTTTGATTTGTTAAATTTGTTAACCAGTTTTGTGCTCGAGCAGGTCACAAACCCAGAGGAGGGAAGGGGCTGATGGCTCTGGAGAGAATCTGTTCTTGGAGAAGGGACCACCACTTCCCCCATGGCTTGGCCCCTGATGCTGACTTGCAGCCCCAGTGGGTATCTCTGCTGGGCAGAGACCGCTGATTCTGCCCAGTTATGCTGGGAAAGGGTGACTAGATGAAGGTGCATGCAGTGATGTTGGCTAAATGGAAAAACAGCCCTGGGTCCTGCCTCCGTGTGGTTAGAATATCAGGATGGAGGTGGAAATATGCAAAACACGGTCACTTGATAGAGATAGCTTTTCAGAAAGCTAGAATGTAAAACAAAACAAAATTACTAGAAAGAGAAAGGATATAACTGCACAGGAGGTTTCAAATTTCTGGGGGTTAGGACATATGAGGACTCAATCAACAGATATTTATTGAATACAAAGCATGTGCTTTGTACACTCTTGCTCGTTTGTGTGGTTGTTGAACCAGCCACATTCACACAACTTGGGAGCTTCTTAGAAATGCAAGTTCAAGGATCTACCTTAGCATCCTTCTTACATTAAAGTTTGAGAAGAGCTACTAGACGCTGTGTTAGGTGCTCACCATTGATCTCCATTTAATGTATTACAAAAATAAAAGTCCAGGCCACACATTTACCAAAACGCATTTATGACGCAACCTAAGATACAACTCTAACTCACTGCAAGGGAAACAGCACAGGCACTTACAGGGACAGGAGGTAGTCAGGAGCCATCTCCATAGAGACCTGGTGTGCTGTGCCAAGGAAGAGCCTGGCTTCAAGGGAAACAAGGGTGGTCCGACCCACCTGATGCGGTTAAACCAATGTTTCTAAATTGAGGCTGGAAGGGCTTCCTGTGTACCAACTCTGGAGACTAGAGAGACCTAAGAAATAAAGGCTGATCTCATCTGGTTTCCACCTGGCAATGAAAAGGGCTAGAAGGAAAATTATCCAATTCATTTAGCTGGCTAGTTTATTTAGGTCTTTCACTAGTCCATGGCCCTTGCATAGGGGAAACCGTGTGAGATAGATAAACACTGAGATGGGATGTCTCCACCGATTTCACCAGACAGTTGTGTTACATTTCATCTTCATTTTCTGCTCTAATAGATACTGGTAATATCCCTTGACAGGTTGTGTAGAGCCACAGATTTTTCCAACGCCAAATGGAAGTGACTTTAAAGATATTGTAGAAATTAATGACCCGTGAGTATTTTCTAGGGACTTATACCTACTCTCCCTGGAGCTTCCTCCAGGTCAATCTTTATTAACTTGTCTATTCCCTAGTATCTCACTTGTACATTTAAAAAAGTTTTTAATTACAGAAGCAATGCATACATTTGTGCTTTAGAAAAATTAAAACAATATAAAATATAGACAGTAAAAAAATGAAAAATCCCCTTTACTCTCCCACCCAATGGTAATCACTGTTAACTTCTGGTTGCATTTTTCCAGACCTTGTCCTATGAATTTACATTGTGTATGCATACTTCAACATAGTTGAATTATACCATATTATTCTGCAACTTCCTTTTTTAAAATTTTTCTTGCTTTTTTCCCACCTAATCTATTTTTAAACAGCTGCACAATGTTCAATAGAATAGATTTACCCTGATTAACTTAATCATTCCCTATTGATGGATATTTAGGTTATGTTCGGTCAATTTTTAAACAATTATAATAGGAGGTGCTAAGA
This sequence comes from Lemur catta, assembly GCF_020740605.2. Taxonomy (NCBI): domain Eukaryota; kingdom Metazoa; phylum Chordata; class Mammalia; order Primates; family Lemuridae; genus Lemur; species Lemur catta. Next base: position 91,078,009 of record NC_059128.1, read on the forward strand.
TGGCCAGATATAAGAGTGACATATGAAAACAAAGAGCTTTCACATACATTATCAATAACTAATTTAGAAAATATAAGTTCTCAAAAAGCCCACTCATAGTAACAAAAGAAGAAATGTGCAAGAACAATACCAAAAAAAAATCTGTCAACTTTATTGAATGATATGAAAGACAACCAGGTGGTACAGACGCATATATACCTTGTTTCTAAATGAGAACATTCACTATTGTAAATATATTGGTTATCTCAACTATCTTTATAAAAGTCAAAGCAACCCCAAACAAAATGTCAGGGGGATGGTTTATTCCAATTGACAGAGCAAAATTCTTCTAGGACAGTGAGTGTGAGGAATAGACAGGTATTTTAGATAGGAGAAAGAAAATACAACCAAGATACCAGATGGATTGTATAGATAATATAGATTTGATTTCTCTCTGATATCGCAAGATAGGAACCCAGGACCACCAATATAAGCCATGTTTTTGGAATGGAGGCTGGGGGTTGAGGGAATAAGGAGAGATATCAAAATCTGATTTAAGATAAATTTGCAAATCAAAAGCAAAAACATTACCACTAAGAAAATCAACCAATAAAGTCAATATATTCTTTGTGACCAATTGTCCATTATAGTAAATTTTTAAGGGTTACTTGAAAGGAATGTGGGTTCCCTTTTGGTTGGCTATAAAATTAGAGATATATATTAATAATCAAGCTTGTTGACTTTGACAAATAAAAACACTTTTTTCACTAGACATGTTGACTCCTGAGGGATGTGAGCACTTGAGTCTTTCTTCACTTTAGAAAAATTTTCTTTTATTACAGCTTTGATTAACTCCCCCTCTTTTTTCTTTCTCTCTCCTTGTCTCCGTCCCTCCTTTCCTCCTGGGCCACCTCTGCCTTCACCTCCTCCCCCTCTTCCTCCTTCTCTCCCTCTTTCTTTTTCCTCTGTTGTCCTGTAGAAGATCCAATATTTGGGATTTATCTGTTTACTTCCTTGTAGTGTCAACTGCCTGTTCATCCATCTTTTGTATTTCCTCCAAATCAAAGTTAGCTTTAAAAGTTTGGTTAGTTTCATGTTCAACTCTTTGAAAAGAACAATTTATAGATTTTAACCAGTACTTCATGACTACCATGTCAGGAGGCACTTGTTGTCTGATTCTAAGACTGATCAGTGGGTTTGGGAGATGATAGTCTGATTCCTCTATTGTAAATTTCCTCATGAAAATTTCATCTAATGGTTTTATCCATTAATAATTATTGGCTGAATCTATTACTTATTAGAGGTGAAAATGGTGACTTTCTCATTGCATTATTCCTTACATGTTATATAAAGTTTTTATAGGCCGGGTGCGGTGGCTCACGCCTATAATCCTAGCACTCTGGGAGGCCGAGGCAGGAGGATCCCTTGAGGTCAGGAGTTCAAGACCAGCCTAAGCAAGAGCAAGACCCCATCTCTACTAAAAATAGAAAAAATTAGCTGGATATGGTGGCGTATGCCTGTAGTCCCAGCTACTCAGGAGATTGAGGCAGAAGGATTGCTTGAGCTCAGGAGTTTGAGGTTGCTGTGAGCTAGGCTGACACCACGGAAGTCTAGCTCAGGTGACAGAGTGAGACTCTGTCTCAAAAAAAAAAAATTAACATAATGAAAAATTTCATTCATCACCTGAGACTATCTGATTATTCCACCGTATTGTTCGTACTGGAAGCACAGTATAAATACTTTATCTTTCCTTACAATTGACAGCTTTTAAAGAACCATTGTCCTATTTAATCCCAAGGGAGTCTAATAAGGTGTTTTTATTTGTTGGCTTTCTCCAACTTTTTTCTTTCTGTTGAGTATCATGGAATCATGGGTTCCTATGTATTCAGTGTGTTTCAATCAATAGAATTCACTGATATTTTTGGTGCTAAAAATTTCCCATCTTTAGCCAAGAAAGTTGCTTCCCATTGGCTCTTGTGCCCCTTTGACATGGCTCATTTGTTTTTGATAGCTCCCTTGCTTTCAGGCACAAAGCATCCCAGAGTTGTAAGTTTCTTGTCCCACAACTGGAATCAGTCATTCCTCCAAGGACTCTTGTTGAAATGACAAATGAGCTAGATATGCTTGTCATTGGATTTCTCATACTTTTTCAGTGGACAAAGCTAGGAAATGTGTATTTTTAAAAAAGAAAGCAAAATAATGAGTTTATGCTGATATTTCTAATTCAAATCTAATATTATAAGATTTTTATGTAAGCTTGTTCAAGGTCTATAATTATTTCTTGTCTCCTGTACTAGAAATCTTGGTCCTTAATAACATTAATATACTTAGATGCATTATCCTATTACCTATATATGTGATATATGTGTTGAAATAAAAATACACATAATACTACTACCAATATGACCACTGAGTAAAATTTAGAATCTCTTTGCAGCTCTTATTGTCTTCAGAATATATTACACTAAGAATGTAGAGTCAAAACACTATCTTGTGACATCACTTGAAATAATTATGTTCTCTATGTGGTTATGGCATCAAATTGATATTAAAAATTAGTTTCATTAGTGTTCATTGGTATTTAACTTCTAAGCACTGATATATTCTTTTATACTTAATTTTATTTTTGAATATTTAAAGCATTACATGACTTATTACAATAAGTCGTATTCAGAGAAATCTTTTTGCTTCTATTTCTGTTTCTTTCATCCTGTTAATGTCCCTTCCCTCTAGATAAACCAAAAACTAATAAAAATGGTTATTTTTCAGTGGGATTTTTTTGCAATTATAAGCAAATGGATACATTTGCTTTAAAAGTTTGGATTTTCTCTGTAAATAATCATGTCATCTGCAAACAATGACAGTTTTATTTCTTCTTTTTCAGTTCTACATATTATTTTTCTTTGCTTTATTGCCTTAGCTAGAACATTCAGTACACTGTTGAATAGAAATGGTGATAGAGTACTCTGTAGCTTATTCCTGCTATCAGAGAGAAAGCTGTCAATATTTTACAGTGACGTTTGCTGCAGGTGATTCATAGACAGCCTTTATCAAATTAAGAAATTATTCTTCCATTTCAAGTTTGCTAAGGGTTTTTAATATATGAATGAATGTTTATCGTCTTTTTACTGCATTCATTAAGAGACCATGTGATTGTCCTCCATAAGGTAATATGGTGAATTGTATTAATTTTTGAATATTAAATCAATCTTGCATTCTTGGAATGACCAAAGTTGGTGTGTAGGGATAGGGTTAAGTTGCAAGTAGTCAATGATAGCTCTAGTCTTATCTCTAAGGAAGACAATAAATCTTGTACTAACCCTTGACTAAGATAAGGATGAAATGTACTAGCTTGTGATTTGTAACGTGCTGCTTAAAGTTCAAAATTCCCTGGAGGCACCCTATCAGCTTTTTTTTTTTTTTTTTTTTTTGAGACCAAGTCTCTATTGCCCTGGGTAGAGTACAGTGGCACTATCATAACTCACTGCAGCCTCAAACTCCTGGGCTCAAGTGATCCTCCTGCCTCAGCCTCCCAAGTAGATGGGACTCCAGATGCAAGCCACGATGCTTGGCTATTTTTAGTAGAGACGGGGTCTCACTCTAGCTCAGGCTGGTCTTGAACTCCTGAGCTCAAGCAATCCTCCCGCCTCAGCCTCTCAGAGTGCTGGGATTCCAGGCGTGAGCCACCACACCCAGCCAATATATTATTTATTGAAAATGTATATATTGACAGTTTATACCTGTTTTACCTAGTTACACAGACTGATTTTAGCTATGTGACCAGTGAGGTATAAAATTCCCTCAGTAAATTTGTGCCTTGGCACCCCTGAGACCAACGTATCCCATATATATTGGTTGTTGATAAATCAAAGAGGATGCGGATCCTGGGAGACTGCAAAAGGATTTTGGAAGCTGTGTCTGGAAATCTGAGACCTTCTTCCTGTTTGCCCATGTGTTCTCTTTCCTGCTGCATCATGTCCTTTACCTTTATGTGCTGTGTGTATACCTGTGGAGTCTTGCGAGCTCTTCAATTATCCAATACTGGGTATGTCATTGCTACCCTTGCTCATATGTGTTACACTTGTCATTTATCCTTGGATTTGGTTTGCTAGTATTTTGTTCAGAATTTTTGCATCTTTACTTATGAGAAAGATTTGTCTGTCAATTTCCTTGCTTGTAATGTTTTTATCATCCGGTTATTCCAGCTTTATTAAAATAGTTGGGAAGTTCCTTCTTTTCATACTCTCTCAAAGAGTTTGTGTAAGATTGGTTTTATTTCTTCCCTAAATGTTAGGTAGAACTCACTATTGAAGACGGTTGGGCCTAGAGTTTTGTAGGTAGAAAGTTTTTCATTATCGATTCAATTTATTTAAATGTTTTGGTATTAAATAGATTTTTTATTTCTTCTTGTATGCACTTTGGAAAGTTGTATTTTTCCAGGTATGTTTCCATTTCATCTAAATTTTCCAGATTCTTAGCATAACCCTATTGTTAATATTTTCTTATAATCTTTTCAATGGTCTGTAAGGTTTTCTGTAATGTCTCTATTGATATTCCCAGTATTGATTATTTAAGCATTCTTTATTTTTTCCTTGACCAGACTCACCATAGATTTAATCATTTTAATAGCTTTTTTGAAGGAATTTTTGGCTAAAAATTTTTGTCTTTTAATTAGGATATTATTTTCATTTTTCTGTAATGCAATTTCTGATATATTTGGGCTTAAATACACCATCTTACTATTTTTTTCTATTTGTACCTATTCTTGTTCCTTTTTTCCTGTCTTCTTGCATCCATTGGATTGATTTTGTTATGATATTCCATTCCTCCCTCCTTTAGCTTGGTAGTTATAAATTCTCTTACTATTCTTTCAGTGATTCCCCAGAGATTATAAAATACAGTCTTGATTTATTCAAAGTCTAATACAAATAATACTTTTACCACTTCCTTCACTAGGCAAGACCTTAGAACACTCTACACACTAAACACATTCCTGGCTGGTATAGCATGGTTATTATGTATTTTACTTCTCTCTGTATATATATTGTTATAATTTTTTTACACTATCAATATTTATTTCCGTTTACCCACATTTTTACCATTTGTGTTCTTCATTGTGCATTTGTAATCTCCTATTTGGTATCATTTCCTTCTGCATGAAGAACATCTTTTACTATTTCCCTAAGTACAGGCCTGAAATGACCAGTTTATTTTCTGTCTGAAGATATTTGAGGGGTCATCTTTTTTGAAGGCTCTTTCTGCTGGTAACTAGTATGTACCTTGGGGAGGCACTGAATGGGGGAGAAAGAGGCGGAACTCAAAAAAATAAGAATGAAGGATCTTATTACAAGAATATAAATGTAACAACCTTCAAGAAATTAAATGGTGAAACATATGCAAAGGTAAATTAAGCTAAGGAACTATTTTAATGAAGTAAATAAACAAAATGCACCTGCAGGGTGCTACAGTGGATGAAGGGAGGTGACAAATTGAATTCCACATTCCTAACCACCACTGTACAGACAGAGATATCATTCATACATTCCATGGTTTCCATGAAAAAAAAATAAATTAGATGTTCAGTACAAGACCCAATAAAAGTATCTCACATATGTCTTCATAAAAAGCCCACTCCGTATAAAAGGAGCTATATTTGTATGATACTCATGTAAAGTTTTGAAAACCTTCAAAGGAGTATTACATATTATTTGTAAGCACTTGGACATGCATTAACAGCATGAAAATGTGGACAGGAAAGATACATACCAACTCCGGGACAGTAGTTACCTCTAGGAAGTAGGAATGGGTTGGGGGGACATTAAACTATATTTATAACATTTTCTTTATTTTTCAAAAATAAGGCAGATATAGCAAAAGTAAACTTTTCATGACGACTTTAGGGTCTATTATTTTCTGTAAGCTTGAAATTTTTCCTAAATATAAAGAAAAAAATTTAAAGATTTGCAGATATCATGTAACGAGCATCAGATTTCAACATGCTTAAAGTCAATACAAGGTCTTCCAGTCATCTTACTTTTTAACACTGCTCAGTGAAAGCCAATGGTAAATTTATGCCAAAAGAAATGCAGTTCAGTGTAAATAATTTGGTGAAGCAGGAAGGTCGTCAAAATGATGCTGATGGGGTACCTGACTCTGGCGGTCTGCCCAACTCCTGGAGTGGTTTATACCATGGCGCATGAGGGCATGAACGTCCCTTCTTTCAGGAAATCCTCCACAAATATGTTTCTTCCCAATTGAGCATTTGACAAGCAATAACCCTGGATTCAAAGTTTTATTCCCTGCCAAGTATTTATGTCTTCTGTTAAGTTCAATGGCTTGAATATTCAACCAAGCAGACATAGAACAGATGCCCTTCTCGATGGGCTGTGGAGCCTGACAAAGACAAGTGTCTGAATATAACGTGTCCCCAGGGCGAGAAGTGCTGAGAGTCCCTGTGGGCAGAGCCTGCCTGGACTCCAGGCAGGTGGGTGGCAAGGCCGAGTCATATCACTATACTTCAGACTTAATTTCTTTTTCAAATGAACAATTTAATCCATCGTAACTGTTGGATTTGTGTAGTTTTTGTATGAAGTTTAATAAATGCATAAAACAAAAAAAGCAGTTTGGGCAATTATATTAAATATTAAACAGTAGAGCATAATGGCACAAAGTCTTGACTGTATTCCTTTTTGTGGTGTTATTTTCATTGCAAATAAATAGACAAGTTCACCACAGTCTGGGCATTTTTAAGCAGATGGAACCAAACTGCCACCTTGGTCGTTAAAATAATAATGTTGCTAAAACTTCCAGAAAAGCAGCCAAAGTTCTGGACATATGAATGCAAACAATGCTCCCTTCACCTCCCACCCACATCAGGAAGGCAAAGGGATGATACTCCCATGTCCCCTTCCACCTGCTTGTCCCCTTTCATTTCCAGGAATGATCACTTTAACTGATTGCACATGTATAGTAATCAGGGCGGGCCCATGTGATATTCCTGCTGTTTACTCCCACCTACAATCTCTGGGAATGGCCATGGTTGTATAAGCTAACTTTGCTAGGGAAGTCCTTCATAAACATTCACACAAGTGGCTTCACTTTGGCATTTTTGGATCCTGCAGAAGTCTTCAGGTGTGAGCCTGCTCAGAAGCCCCCAGTTTGGTCCCTCCCACCCAAGTTAGATGTTTACCAACCCTCTTTCATAGGCAAAGAACACTGAGGTGTACAGGGTACCTCAACCATCAAGATTATATTCCTCTGGTCTAGATCATCAATTCTCAAAAGTGTGACTTCCAGACCATCAGCATCAACCTGAGAGCTTGTTAGAAATGCAAAGTCTTGGCTTTGCTCCAGACCTACTGAATCAGAAACTCCGGGGGCTGAGCTCCAGCAATCTGCCTTTTACAAGCCTACCAGGTGATTGTGTTACTTGCCAAGGTTTGAAAACTATAGCTGATTCTCAATTCTGGTCCACCCAGGCGTGGTTGAGCGTGGTATAAAGAGTGTCGATTCTGGAGCCAGGCTTCCTGACTTCAAACTCCAGATCCCCCACTAACTGTATGGTATTCCACAAATTACTTCACCTTTCTGTGCCTCAGTTTTCTTATCTGTAAAATGAAGTTTGTGCTAGTACACATACCCACCCATTGGATGGTTGTGAGTATTAAATTTATTGTTTTAACAATTGTTAGCTATTTTCATAATATTAGGTTAAACTAAACGTTGAGGTGACTCCTAAGAGAAGGAAGAGCTGGTCTGAGTTCTGCTTTGGGCAAACTCCTTTACCTCTCTGAGCCTCAGTAACTTTGCTTGTAAAATGGGACAATTACATGTGAACTACTTGCATCCCTGAGCTGGTGTGAAGACAGAGTGAGAAAACGTGGCAGTGTCTTGTAAACTGAAAGAGCTGTTCAAAACAAGGTAGCAAACCCATGCCACGCTCACGCTCAGCAACTTGGCTACGTGATTTTCCCCTCATCAGCTGCAGGGCAAATCCAATGAGCTGTCTCTCACCTTTTTTTCCACCAGCTGATCATCCTACCATCTTTTTAGAGCAATTCATACTGAGAGCAGCTGCCACAGTCGGCAAGTTATTTTTCTAGTGTCTTGTGTAGTATTTCTTTGGCTATCACACATTCTCTCTCCTCTTGAATGACATTATTCTCGCTAAATAAACACCTGTTCCTCCCCCAGTGGTTTCCATCTTCGTTGAAAATATGCCATAGTTAGCAGCATGACTTACTTGTTGATATCTTTCCAGATTTTAGAGCAATTATAGTGAAGATGCATTACAATAATAACCGTTTACTGAGCAACTATTAGGAACAAGGCACTGTGCTAAGGTTCCACATACACGTGTTTCATTTGTTCCTCCTAACGACCCAAAAAAGCAAGAACTCCAACTATCCCTATTTTACAGATAAGAAAACCAAGGCTGAGAGGTTAAGTAACTTGACCAAAGTTTTCTTGCTAGGAAGATCTCTCTGATTCCAAGAGTGCTTTCAGTGTACCACCCTGTAGTATAAAATCATCTTGTGCTGTAACTCTTCAGGCACTTTGACAATTGAACATGTGAAGGTGGGACAAAGGCTAATGAACCAGCTCGTATCCCTGGCCTCTCAACAGGAAAACCTGTGTTGGAGTAGAGTTCAAGTGGCATTTTAGAAATGAATGCTCAAGAAGTCTTTTACCCTTTTCCACAATCTACCTGTGTCACCACAAAGATCAAGGCTATGCTGTGCATAGGCACCTGACTTTCCCTAAATAAGCCAAAATCAAAATTCTACTCCTGTTAACATTTTGTAATTATCATTTTGTTGTTTAGACTTACCATACTGGTTTATTGATTCTCCACCCCCACTTCTAGGGTACATTGCTTTTTAACCAACAATTAAAATGACATTCAAAAACCTCTCTTAGTGACTTTATTTTTATATGCTGTCCATCACTGAAAGAGGCCAATATGCAGAGAGTCACATGGAAAAGCTTAACTATCTGTAAACTCTTCAAGTTTATTTAAAAATGTGATCTACATAAGAGAATTCTATTTACTCATAATATTATCTTAGTATTCGAGAGAAAAATGTTCAAAGATCACCAACTGGGTGTATGTAAAAACCTAGAACTGCAGAAATTTACATAGACCCAGAAGACCTTTCAACCAACCTCTTTGCTTGACAGATGCAATCTCTGGGGGCTTTAGAAGTAGACTCACCCACGTTCCTGCAACTGGTGGAAGCAAGGCTCAAAACTCAGTTTTATTTAAATGGGTTTTTTGCTTTGCTTTGTTATAGTGCCTTGAAAAAAATCTATGTACTCTCCCAAGCATACAGACCTAAGAATTGCCCTCCAGAAATATTTGAATAAATTAATTTGCTAACTCAATTGCAAATGAAATGTAATTCAATAGATCTTTTCATCCCATGCATGAGTTCTGCATGAGTTCTGCTGAGGTTCAGAGTGCATTTGCTTCAACTTTGAAGTAGATTTTTTTAAAGTTCCTTAGCTGTTACCCACGGATGATGTGAATTTATGGAGTGCTAGTCTGGATGAAAACAGCATTATAACATAAAATGCATCATTAATACTTTAAAACCCAGTATGATTTATATTTATATAAATAACATAAAAGAAGCCAATTAAACCAAAGTCACTGGAGTGTAAATAACATAAAAACTTATTGTTCTGTAAGCTACTGAAAATAAACTAATAATGAAAGTATTTATCATATGTCTAAAAACCCAAGCAGGTACGAGTGGGTTAAGCAGACTGCAGGGGAAAATGTTTTTATTAATATTTTCCTGACATCTTCTAAAGTAGACCCAACATTTTATCCAATTCATTTAAAACATGACATTTTATCTGAAAGTTACCTTTTGCCCATTTGAGTAATTAATAATTTAAGTGTAACAAGGATGTCTTGATTCAAACACTTTGTAATCTGACTAGGAGGATATTTAAAATTCATTACAGTACATTAAACTTGCAGTGAACAGTTAGCTTCATTGCAAAATAAATAAATAGCCAATTTGCTTTGATCAGCAGAAATTTTGGTAAAATCAGCAAAACACCAATTAAAATGTGAAAAATGTCACCTACCATAGTTAGTCTAATGGAACATGGACTTAGAGGAAGGAACTGATTCAATGTTTATTTTCATACCAGCTGTGGCTTCCAAATGTAAATCATTTCACTTTTTGCTAGTGTAGGCCCCTGCATTTATCCTATGGGTTGAAAAATTTGTATACAGCCTGACATAACAAGGCAGCTCTACTGGGACTGCATCTGAATTCCCTTAATTGTCTGGCAAATCATTGTTTTCAGTGTCCTACCAGTCTTCTCATTTCCGGGTGTACTGTTAACTGATTAAGGGTAGAAGCTCTGACCAACTAGCCACAGTCTTTCCTGGCATATATGAAAACTGTCATGGATCGAGGAAGAATCATGACACTTTGATCTTTCTTGGTGTATGTCAGTCATTTTAGTTTGTTGGTACAATGTTACCTGGTCACACAATTCAGACTTTTGTCACAGCATGGAAAGTTCAAGTTCAGAATGAGTTTGCTCATTTCTAGTATTTAATCTAGTGCCAGGTGCCTGGCAGATGCTCGGTAAATGAGTTCTGGACAGACTGAGGACTCCCAGCTGAATCTAAGAATTCAGAAATCAGTTTTCAGGTCCTCAGTGCCTTCAAAATGAAAGAGAATAATTATGGTGAAAAAGAGGAAAAAGCAACCTAAGACTTCATTGCATGCCCTGTTTATGGAATTTTTTTTTTTTAAGAACAAAAATAGAATCGTTTCAAACTGCAAGATGGATTTTCTTTCCTCATCTGCCTTTTCTTCTATGTAGGCAGTTTCTTCTTGACAGAAACCATGAATTCATTTCTAACAAGCACTGTGGGATCTCTGTCAGTTCTGGCCACTTCAGAAATCAGTAACAGGAAAGGAATGTGCAAAAATGAAAACAGTTGTGCTGTGTCGTGGGCGCTGTTTTTTTCTTTAGAATTTTCTCAAAATGTTGCTTCATCATCTTTTCAATATTTAGAGGCAATAGATATTTAAGAAGAAATGTTTCTGAGGAGACCCTCATCGAGGAACCTGGCCCATTTACAAATGAAACTTGCTCATTATCCAATTAGGAGATGGAGCCCTAAGTGTAAGCAAATTCATAATTCAAAACCCCCCAAATTAAATTTTAAAACCTCAGGGCAACCCATAATGAGTTTACAATTAAATATCAGTTTTACTGAATTCAAAACAACTAATTGTTCACTCATTTGAAGTTTTGTCCAATTACTGCCATTGCATTTCGTGCCTTAAATTTATATTTTTCCCAGAGCTAGGAGGCTCCTTTTAATAATAAGGGATGTGCCAGTCCATTTGCCACGAAGGTGAGTTCTGCACATATGCCTTAACGCTGAAAAACTCAACCTTGAATATATCCATTTGGATTTAAGACTATATTTGTAACCTTAAAGAAAAGTAAAGAGACACAGGATCCTAACTTCAACTGGTTATCTGTTTCCATTTGATTAGAACGCATAACGGTGTAGTAGTAAAATCTGAATAGTCTCTGTACAGACCCCAGCCACCACCCTTCACCACCACATTTGCTACGATCTTAGGCAAGTACCATAACCTCTCCAAGCCTCGTTTTCCTGTATTTGTGAAATGGGATAACAATACACCTAATTAATAGGATTGTTGTGAGCATTAGATGATCATAAACGTAAAGCATGTAGAATAATGCTCAGCATATAGTAATCACTCAATAAATTCAAGCCACTATAATTAGGCACTATCGTGCATGTCTAAAGAACAGCACCAGGCAAGTTAGTAAGATGCAAGGTCTTGGTCCTCAATAGGGTTACCAGATTTGGGAAACAAAAATACAGGATGCAATGTTTGGCACATGCTTGTACTAAAAAATTATTCACTGTTTATCTGAAATTCAAATTTAACAAGGCATTCCGTACTTTATCTGGCAATTTGGTGTCTAAGTTCTGGTATTTATAAATCTGAAGATTTCACGTTTTTCTTTAATTATTTGGAAATCAAGCAAAGGGAAGGTTAGAAGTGAAATGTTTAGATTATTGCTTTACTTCTTCACTTCACTTTGGGCATAGAGACAGAAAGTTTCCACTGTCACTCTGGATGTCCTTGGGACACCATGACATGCAATCAACATCACCTGTGCTGGCTGATAATTCAGAGGCTATGATGCCCTTATTTATAGCACCTTCAGTTCCACAGACATTTTTACTTGACTAATTCACTGTTTCATACCAAGCAGGGGGTGGAGAGGAAATCATTCAAACTAAATGCTACTCTGAAGTTCAGTTACTTGGCTGGAAAACAGCAGATAAATTGATAATTGCAAATGGCCTGAAATTTGAATGATTCTTTTTCCACTTCAACTAAATCTATTGAGCACACCCAAATAATTTAAAAGTGCTGAAAATAAGCAGTATTGGGGATTAATGAAAGCAATATATTCACTCTGTTGCATTTATTATTTTTAAATTATAGTACTACTACTTGAAGGAATGCAATGAGGTTGAAATGAAGCAATTTTGTTGTTAAATATTGTCATTTAGAATAAAGTGCGTGCGTGCGACTCTGGAACTGAAATCGCACAAGCTGTTGCTGTTTTCTGTTTATCCTTAGTTATTTTCAAGTGAACAACAACAAAAGAAGTAATAATAAAGTCCTGTGTCTCAGTGACCCTGCAGGGGATTAACCAGACTTGACACAAAAGTTCCTTAGCACGTAAGGCCCAAGGAGCTAGAGATGGGTGTTCAGACCCTGGCAGCTCCTCTGGGGGCTCTTTTGCTGTGGATTAGTTCTAACCTAGTAGCTCAAAGAACATAGTGGAGTCATGGGGAACTTTGGTCTTGAAGTCAGAGGGGCCCAAGCATCAAGAGGTTCCTTGGGGTCTAGATTCGTCCTTCTAGAACTTACTTTATAATGGGAGAGACAAACAATTAAAATATTTTATGTCAGATGATGATAAGTGTTATGGAAGAAAAATAGACTTTTTGGCTGTGTGACTTTAGGAAAATCACTTATCCTCTCTGAGCTTCAGTTTCTGTATCTGAAGAATGGGAAATAATATTTACCTCTCAGGATTCTTGTGAAGACTAGAGGTCATTTATACAAATGGCACACTGTTCCTGGGGAGCAGAAGTAGTAAATGCAATTGTTTTTGTTACTCTTATTTTCAGTATCATTTTTCCTTCTCTATCTTGCTACAAAATGAAAACCAGCAAAATTAGGGTTGCCAAAGTATAAGGTGCCAGTTAAATTTAAATTTTAGGAAAATAATGAATAATTGTTTAGCATATTAATACATACATCCCATACAATATACAGAATATATAATACGTATACTAAAAAAAAAAAAAACATTCACTGCTTATGTGAAATTCAAGTTTAACTGGGCATCCTGCATTTTTCCCCAAAAATATGGTAACCTTAACTAAGTAAAAGGTCCCTTCCAGAAAGCCTGTTGAAATGCAGCTCACTCTGAGTCAAGAACACCTTTCCTACTAATTTTTTCCATAACTTCTGATGTTTTCTTAGTTTCATTTTTTAAAAAAATTTGTATGTAATAGCAAAGTCTTTACTAAGGAAAAGGTGCACAGTGCCCATATCCTCAGGGCTCTGTATTCCCTATGGCAGAGCTCTGTGCATGTGGCTCCACTAGGAATGCATCCTCATCTGCAAAATGGGGAGCAAAATAACAACAGTGACCTACCTTGTAGGACATCACGGATGGTGTGTGCTAAAGTGTGCAGGAACTCAGTGTGGAGTTTGGCTCGGGAAAAGCGCACAAGAGAGGGAAGCTATTATTGTTGCTAGTCACTCATTCCTTCAACATTTATTGAGTTCTATTATATGGCAGGCACAGTTTGAGGCACTGGGACCAAGGCAGTGAACAACTTCCACTGTTGGAGGTTCCACATGGCACAGACCCTACCCTCATAGAACTTTCTTTGGCAGAGACAAGCAAATAAAAGTATTTTATGTGAGATGATGCTAAGTGCTATGAAAGGGAAAAAGGAAGGTGTGGGTATTGAGTGACAGGGAGTTCTTATTCTCAGTAGGGCAGCTGGGGAAGGAAGGCAGCGCTGCTGCGTGGCCTTTGAATAGAATCCTCAATGAATTAGGCAGCGGGCCACACAGATATGGGGAAGAACATTCTAGGGGGAGGGAACAGCAAGTGCGAAGGCCTTGATGCAGTCAGTGCTGACATGTTGGAGGAAGATCATTATTGATGTGACTGATCAGGAAAACGTATTTTGTTCTCAACAAGCCAGTTTATCTGGAAAGGCTGGTCTCACATAGACCTCAGCTCTTGTTTTCAGCTCGTTCACAACCACTGCCGGCAGAGCTTCGTTTGATGGATCGTTGTATGTGCCTGGAGGTCTGAAAAAGTGCCATTCTTCGGGAGCTGAGGCTCAGGGGGAACACACACTCTCCCCGCTGCTTCCAGTGCCTTGATCCAGCCCATCGACACCACAGGTGATGCCCCCACAGCCGCTGGGAGGGACCGAATGTGGAAGCTTGCAACGGAAGACATCTTCCCGCTCATCCCACCCACTCCATTTTTGCTTTCTCTTAAGCCATTTTTCTTTCTAGAAAGCTTTGGCTTTCTATTCTCTGTCATAGTAATGCTTACTACAAAATTATGTCCCTTCAAGTGGCTAGTGTAGAACCTTACCCCTGGCATTTGTCCATCCCTTCCCTCTGTTTTCTAGTCATCGTGCGGTGTGTGTAACTTAGTAAGATGACCTTCCAGAGAAGTCTAGTTTATTTAAAATCTTTTAAAAATGCAGTTTAACTAGTTTTTTTAGTACCTTGAAGTTTTCCTTCCCCCAGAGCTCTTTTTTTTTAATTTTTTATTTCAGAATGTTATGGGGATACAAATACTTTGGTTGCATAAATTGCCTTTGCACTTCCTGACAAGCGTGCCCATTCCCCAGACAGCACTCACTGTACCCGTTAGGTGTAGATTTATCCATTCCCTCCTTCCCCCTCCCACCTGCCTATCAATGTTACTTCCCATATGTGCACATTAGGGTTGATCAGTTAGTGCCAATTTAGTGGTGAGTACATGTGGTATTTATTTTTCCATTCTTGTGATACTTCACTTCGAAGAATGGGCTCCAGCTCCATCCAGGATAATAAAAGAGGTATCAGTTACCATTTTTTATGGCTGAGTAGTACTCCATGGTATACATATACCACATTTTATTAATCCACTCATGTATTGATGGACACCTGGGTTGTTTCTATATCTTTGCAATTGTGAATTGTGCTGCTATAAACATTTGAGTGCAGATGACTTTTTTATAGAATGTCTTTTTTTCGTTTGGGTAGATACCCTCCCCTGCCCCCAAGAGCTCTTGCAAGTGCTTTCAAGAATAGAGCAGAATTATTTAAAATGACCAAATTCCTTTTTAATATGCCAGCATTATGTTAAAGTAGTTCTTGGTTTCAGTAATTGTATCTCACTCTTAAGAAGGGCAAATATTTCTTTCATTTACATTACTTTCTACTACTTTTCTTCTATATAAAATATATCCAGTACATTACCATGTTAGGATCTATACATTCAATGCTGTAAAAGTTTTATTTTTAAAGTTCTTTATATTCCCTTCAGTAAATATTTTATCACTGTGGCAGTGTGTAGAATGGATACTAGGACATTGTTCCTGTTGCTGCTTCTACCAGAATTAACCCTAAAACTTCCAGGATACTGGGGCATTAAGTATTGTCTCTGAAGGAGCTCTGAGGAGCAGTTGAAGACTTGGGAACAATGGTTCTTTGAACTTTCTGCACAGGACTTGTTTGTCCCTTTTTGACCGCTTTTATCAAAATTTCTGAGTAATTTCCAAGTGTTACTTACACTATAGGAGCCCACTGAGGGGAAAGAATCATTCAGGCTAGAAGTTCCCTATGTTGAATTCTTCAGCCTATTGGAGAGTATGCAAAGACAAAGAGTGTAATGGCAGCTAGCTAAGTCATCCTTCAGGGAGGTGAAGCCTCCCCTTCCTTTTGCTAAGATCCCTACCACCATGCTTACCAAGGATTTCCATTTTCCTGACAAATGGCCACCGTCTCCTATTTCCTTGAATGGAGACCCTTGGCTATAGCTTCTATTACCCTCAGATCTGGTTATAACTCTCAAAATGGAAGTCTTTAAAAAAAAAATAATAAAGACTCTCAGCCTGATCTATCAGGCTGGTTTTGTCTAGGAGATGTGACTTCCAAAAAGAGTGCTATACTGCATGCCCACCCTATAGAAGTGACTATTATGAATTAAGCACCAACTTCCCATTGTAATTATCTACTTGAAAAAAAAAAATTCTACCTAAAGGTGGAAATGCTCCTGAACATTTTATTTGGTGACATTAAAAATAAATCTCAACCTCCCAGTTCTTTCCTTCCCACAATAAAAATGAGAGGCAGAGCCTCAAAACAACAACAAGAACAATCCCCTCCCACCACCCCCAGTAACCTGGAGAGCAAAACAGTAGCTTCTTATAAGCAAACACCATGAAAACTTAATGTATTTATTAGTAAAGAAAAATAAAGTTTCCTCTGCATGCTGTTCAGTTATCCTGTTCATTTCTTAATGGTCCTATATTCATAAAAGGCCAAAGGACTCTGCCCTTGACAAGCTAACTGAGCAGGAAAAGGCAATCACGTGTACAAGGCTGTCACCCACCCCACAAATTATGATAAAATATACCTCAGGATTGGAAAAAAGAGTTGCATATCTCCAGTGACATCCACAGTAGTACGTTTAAGGATTTGAATAGAACAGCAATTTATTTTGCACTAACATGTTTTATGGTTATCATCAAGCGTTATGTCTTCAGAGACTGAAAGGTGATATGTTTATGGACTCTGGCTCCTTGTTGCATTATCTTCACAGCTCAGAAATGATCTCTTGCTCTTTTTTTAATTCCTCCTTCTCACATCCTGCCTTTACCCCTTACTTAACAAAGCAGCTGTTTTTGTTTAAGAAAAAAACGGGGTTCGGGAAATAAAATGAATCCACATTAGACAAAGGGCACACATGAACAGATCTCCAACCCTGCATAGTTTCAGAATGAATGATTATCTGGCTAATTAGTGAAATAAATAATAATAATTGCCTGTCCCTCCTCATTAGAGCCCTTAATAGCAAATGGAACCCCAGTGCAGAGTTCCAGGGAGCTGGTTTCACAGCTTAGGATTCAGTTCTGAGTTGAGAAAAAGAGACACGATTCTGTATTGCAGATGTCCACGTGCCAACCCTAAAACCAGAAGAGCAAGAAAAACCGGGGACTTTAGGATCTGCAAGGGCAACGGCTTGTGGCATAGAGGGAATATTTGTGGCTTCCTCCTACGTTTAAGAATTATACTGTGTTCTGGGCATCCCAGAAGTGAGAGCCAAGATCTATGGGCCTAGGCCCTGGCGGCCAAAACATGAAAGAAAGGATTCTCACTAGTCCAAAGTTTATCCAGCAACATGCATGCTCTTAAAGTCTGATCCAATCCATCGGCAACATTGTGTACCCAGGCTGCATGTTAAACCTGCAGGTTCTGGGCTCCCTCCCAGATCCACTGACTCAGAAGCTCTGGGAGTGGGCCCAGGGTCTGCATGCTCAGCAGAATTCCCGGGTGCATCCCACGCACCTGAAATTGGAGAACCTCTGCAATAGTCAATGGCTGGTGAGATTTGCCAACTCTGTGAAACAAAGCATGTTTCGCCTGGTAGAGAGGATGCTGTAACAGGAAATCTCATTGGACTTGACTGTCCTCTTGCAGAGATTTTTACCCTGTGGTTCAGCCACAACATCCTCATCGCCAGGGCTGCTCTCAGCACCAGCCTTGCCACAGCATCTGAAATTAATGTTGAACCTCCTTGCTGATTTGCTCCCTGGAGCCAGCCCAGCCTAACGTATTACTCAACACTGAAAGCATTTGACTAGCTTCTAATGAGGCAGCAGATCAGCTTTTAGGGGTCTGTTCTCGGTATGATGTACGAGTTGAGCTCCCGTTAATGTTAATCATTGGGGAGTTCCCACTGCTCAGCCAACTGTCTTGTAAAGCTCTTGCTACTTGAGTACTTGACTCTCACATTTTCTACGTTGGTTCTTCTTTTTGTGTTTGGAAGTCCACCAGTGTCCAGTTGCCAGTAAGAAATGGAAATAAAAAGACTGTCTTCAGAACTTCTCCTGTTTTCTGAATAAATCTTCTTTCAAGATGTCCGGAGGCCCCGTCCACACTGCTCCCTCCACTGTGATACATTTACCCAACCGAATAGAGTAATTAATTCAACTACAATGTGCTTGGCACTGGGGAGACAGGGTGTTTTCTGAGCTTGAAAAACTTAGGGGCTAGCCTGGGAAACAGACAGGTAAACAGATAATTATAATACTGCAGTACACACAGAACAGACTGTGTGAGGTCTCACATGGCGAAGAGGAATGATGCTCAAGAGAAGATACTCAAGAGAAGAGCATTCCAACAAAGGAAGGAAGGGCTTACTCCAGAGCCGACTTATCCAACAGGCTCCAGCTTGCCTGAGCCTCCCACAGTAGGCACGGTGCCTTGGGCCCGTGATTCTCTCAGGAGACCACAGAAATGATATAGTCCTGATTTATTTTAAAGTCAGAAGAAAAAAATGAATATGATGATAATAAATATACAATAAGGAATATAGACTAGGTTATACTTATCTTCACACGACTACAGTCATTAAAATTAAATGTTTAATACTTTTTTAATAGACAAGGAGGCCGATGAAGGGGAAAGTGCCCAGGGCCCTGAAAAGTGATAGTGCAGCCCTGGCTTATGCACAGGTGCAGGGGAGCAAGAGCACCCAGAAGTGTAAGCCAAGACACACTGAGCCTTTTCCCTGTGGGAGGCACTTTTGTAAAGGCCTTGCAAGTCTTAACCTCTTTAATCCTCCCAACCCAGTGAGGTAGGTACAGTTACCACTGCCCCCATTTTACAGACAAATAAATTAAGGCAGACGAAGATAAGTCCCCCAAAGCCATTCAGTCATCCATATGACCAGGCCACATACTGGGCCCTGTGACTCCAGCAACTGCACACTTAAGCTCTCTGCAGATGCTCCCCTAATTAGCTGTGATGAGGGCCCATTTTCTTTATTTCCTATCAGTCACAGACCAATACCTTTGTTAAAAAAAAAACAACAATAAAAATGAATTGTTAGAAAAATGAAATACAAAAAAACAACCCATACTAAAAAAGGCAAAACCAATTGTTTTAAAGGAATTCAACAGACATATTCATAAAATTATATTTCTATAATTGCACTTGGATGTTGTAGCCATTTCAAATTTATATATTAATAAAAGGTTCTCAGGGCTTGCTCTCAATGTCTCTGCTTGCCCCACATGGGACGGGTGACAGTGAGCCTACAGACCGGCGTGGGTCCTCGCACCACACGTTAGGAGCCCTGCTCTGGGCCAAAGAGCTGCAGTTTGCTTTCGTAGTAGTGGAGGAGGGGGAGGGGGGCACGCGAAGGGGAATGTCACTTTCCCAAAATGTTGGTGAGAGGGCACCAAGCGGGGAGGGGTGGGAGCTCAGAGTGAATTAAGGTGTGCACCTTTCCAACCAACTGGAGGGTACGCTCTGCCTATCATAGGCAGGGCTGGGGGCCATGCGGTCTGAGCCTCCATCCGCTGCAGCTTCAAGTTTTAGCCTTTCGGTTCAGACTCAGACGCAGTGATACATGTGGACACTGAGGGACACTCGCAGGGTCAAAAGAAGATGCCCAATAACAGATTTAAAACTGTGACCCATTAACTGTCCGTACTCCCTATGGTACTCTAGAAACTAATATTTTAAATTGTGACCCCTCTGATTGTCTTATAGTTCATATAACTGTGTTGCATTATAAAATGTTACACTAAAAATTATTAATTTATTAAATATAAACATAATATATGCCACAATTTCTCATTTCCTTTCTATACCTTTTTTATATCTTAAGTATATTCCTGAACATATAGGGAAAGTAGGATTTTGGTAAGCACGATCGTATTTCAAACATCCCAGGAGGAAACACCCTGTATTGGGTTGAAAAGCAGGGAGCTCTGCTTCCTTGTCTGTAGAAGGAGAATAATGACCTATTAGATGTAAAAGACTTTGAAAACCTTAAACCATAGTTTTTAAACTGGTGGTATTAATAGTATTGTCTTTTGTGAATCCAGGCTTTCACACCCAGGTTTATATAAAACAAAATGCATCTATATTTTCCTCTATTTCTTGCTATAGAATTATAGTAACTGTCTTAGGCCACTTGCTGCCTCCCGTATAAATCTCAATCAGGAGGTTGTGTGGTAGTAACTGTCCTTATAAAGAAAAAAATGACTTCAAGTGTTTAAGGAAAGGATTTTGGGGGGTGTTACTTAATTCAGTTTCCTGCCCGAATAATCTTCATATCCGATCTTTATTCTACCATGTTTTCATTTATTCACTTCCTTTTCATCAAAAATTTCACCCAGATGGGATGGTTCTATTTGGGAATGGGAAGGGGAAACAAGTCTTGCTCGTTTCCCACTGCAGGAGATGTGGCCTCCTGGGATTTGGGGGCTTAAACTTTGTTGATAATGACAAAATCTGGACTGTTGTTGTAACCCAGGCAGCCAGTCCACGACAGTCACTGTCCTGAGGGAAGAGCAGCCCAATATTAGGAAGCTAGGGAGCATATGTTTCCTTGCAGAAGTAAACCGACCCAACCATTCTGACAATGCCAATACAGTGCTTCTAAGAAAGGAGGGCGCTGCCCTGGGAAGAAGAACTGTATCACCTCATAAGAAGGTGGAAACATCCACGTTCTCATCCTATCACCACGGAGCCTGTGGGCTGCCCGGAGGCTTGGAGACCTGTCATGCTGAAATAATGACTTCATAGTGTTCTTCTAAGTACTTAACAGATAACCACCTTTTTGGATTCCATAACGCTGTGAAATAGGTACTGTTGGTTTACAGATAGAGAAACCAAGGCATGGAAATTGTGCATAGCTTCCTAGAACCACACAGCTAGCAATTGGTGCTGCTGGGATTTCAATCTGGCTGCACAGCTAAGTGTTTAATATACTTTATTATTAATATATTGATTTGACCCATATTCTTCCATGTGGATGCTTTACACAGCCCATTGGAGGGCCCTCTTTTTCAAGACTATCATCTGAAATTCACATACAAAAGACAGGCAGTATTAGCAGGGTTAAATATAATAGCTATCAAGAGCATGTATGCAGTAAGGAATTTTATTTCTCTAGTAGCCTGAAATCAGCATTTTGTTATGCCTATATTACAGATGAGCCAAGGATGGCTCTGAGAGGTTATATAGATGCTATAGT
This sequence comes from Lemur catta, assembly GCF_020740605.2. Lineage (NCBI taxonomy): Eukaryota > Metazoa > Chordata > Mammalia > Primates > Lemuridae > Lemur > Lemur catta. The sequence continues at coordinate 91,099,381 of NC_059128.1, forward strand.
CACGCAATTGATTTAGACTTGATCAGAGATTTGAACCTGCCACTCACCTGCAACATTGACACTATTTCTAATTCTTCTCTATTTCCTAACCACCGTTCTGTGGGATTTGGGAGCAAACTATTCCTATCTGGTGCCCATGTCCTCTTTTCCATCCCCCTCCTCCAAACAAATACATTTTCTCCGGGTTCTCTTTACCCATCTTATCTTTGTCACACCCGAGGTCTAAGACGGAAACTATTTAGACAGTTTAAAGCTTAGTTACACATTTTAGGATTGGGAAATATTGCTGTACCCTGTGCAGCTTCCTTCACTGTGAATCAGGTAGTCAGAGGAGCCTCCCAAAAGGCACAGATGATTTGTATAAGCTAAGCTTAAACCAAGGAACCTAACTCCTAGCACTAATAATTACTGAAATTTGTTGAGAATAACAATAGCTCGGTGAAGCCCAGTGTTTCCCTAAAGGCCAAGTATAATAGGCCTATAACTTCAAACGTGTAAGAATAATTTGTTATTCATGTTAATCCCCTTGCCATTGCCAGCCACATCAATCTTTTTCAAAAGGGGAGCACTGGAAAAACCATTGAAGTTTGAAGGGAAAAAATAGACACATAAGGTGAACAGCAGCAGACAGAAAAGCAACTCTGTGATTCTGCTGGTTGCTGCCAGGGACTTGTAATGTTTCATTAGGGTTCACCCATCACCCCATTCCCATTTGGCTCCAACTCCCCTATAAGGCAGAGAGGTGGGCCAGAGGGAAAATACCACCATCAAACCATTTCTGGATGTTCCACCGGGAATAATGTTTTTCAAGAATTTTTACCACAGAAGTCCAGGCAAAATTACTAGCCCTTATTAAAGTTACTACATTCTTTGCTCATTTATAAGTCAGTTTCAGCTCAAAAACAATGCCTGCTTTGAAAAATGTACACACACTCAGACAAGGGGACTTAGTTTCCAAGACTTAGTTTTCACAGTTGCAGAAAAGTAAAAGGGATGCTTAGGGATAGACAGTAGCTGACAATAAAATTTAAAAAAATGCAACATGGATGGAGGTGACCGAAGACCAAGAATTCAAATGGATTGAAGGGACAGCCCATGAGCCAACATCCTCCGGGAAAAGAAATAAATGGTGTTGGTAGTTTCAATGGCATCCCCACTCTCCTTTTACTTAAATCACGAATGAAGATTTATAGAGGCATTATGGACTCTCAGGCACAGATGGGCCTCCATATAACTTCACTTTGTGCCATGCACATGAAAGAGAAAGTTTTTTTCTTTTTTTCCCCACTTTGTGTTGCCTTGACATGGCACTAGAAAACAGGAGCATTAGTGCTGTCCAGCTATCTCAGTTCTCAGCCTCTGGGGGAAAACAAGGCTTGTTTCTAGTTGGACATAGACCAAAGGTCCTAAAGCATGGGTATCTTAGTTTGTTCAGCTGCTATAACAAAATATCTTAATCTGGGTAATTTATAAATAATAAAAATTTAGTGCTCATGGTTCTGGGGGTGGGAAGTCCAAGATCCGGGTGCTGGCAGATTCAAGGTCTGGTGAGGTCTTGCTGTCTGCTCCATGGATGGCACCTTGCTGCTGCATCCTCACATAGCAGAAAGCATGAACATCTCCCTGGAACCTCTTTTATAAGGTCGCTGATCCCATTTATGAGGCCTCCTCCCTTATGACGTGATCACCTCCTAAAGTCCCCACCTCTTAATACTATCACATTGGTGATTAAATTTCAACATATGAATTTGCAGGGGACACATTCAGACCATAGCAATGGGAAAATTAATGTTTGCTTTCCTAAAACCGGGGCATTTGATCCTCCTCTCTGCCATAAGCATGGAGCAAGCCATATAGCCTTCCAGGCTCATAGAAGGGAAACCTCCCCACTCCTGGGTGTTTCTTGATCCAGTATCCTCTTCAGCCTATCGGTAGGCTACTTCCTTCAGTCATTGCATGGGAAGTCACTGAAGGAAGAGTCCTGTTGGGATTGGAGATTGTCTATCATCAGGGGCAGGCCTGAGAGACAGAAGGTCGTGTGCTGGGCATTTGGAAGCAGAGCAGGTGGCAACAATTGTCTCAATAAGTTATTCTGGATTTGCCAGGCCTGTACCTCAGCATTTGCAAACTATTTTTTACTTCTGGGGTATATTTTTTCTTTGTAATTATTTTACAGTTTCATAAATTAAAAAACTATAAGCTCATTATAAAATATTTTAACAACTGAAGTGTACAAATGAAAAGTAAGAATGCTTAAGTCTCTTTCCTCCTCCATCCCACTCCCCAACACTGTTAATACTCAGGGGCTTATCCTTTCAGAACATTGTCTAAGCACAGATACCTGCATGTATTATTGTAGGGTTTTGCTCCCAGCATTCTCTACAGAGTCTGCCTCTGAAACCAGTATAACTGAATTTTCCCATTATCTTTTACTGCACTGGCTTCCGATCTTGGATACACCCTTAACTTCATGTCGGCCACAGGCCCTTGGATTAGGTTCCCATCCACAACAGCTAGGCCTTGACAGCTTCAGTTCATCCATTTATCATATTTAAGCTGTGTTTTCTGCACACCTTCTATTTATTTTTAAAGAGTTGCCTGGCCTTCCTTCCTCTCATCAGCAGTAGAAGAGATTTAGCAGCAGTGTTTTTATAAGCCAAAAATGCAAACAAGAAATTGTGAATATGACATTCTAGCCTAGAGGGAATGAACAGTATTTCCTAAACGCTAAGAAAACATTGATTACAAGATTTGATAATAGATAGTATGGGAGAAAATAGCAAAATACTATATTAAGCATATTTATGAACTGTAAGATGATTTTATGAACCATAACGCATTAAATTATTTTTCTTACTGTGCATTTTTGAATCAAGAAAATATGGTACTTTCATTCATTCACTTTCATGTTGTGAACTAAGATCCTCACACACCTCACCTTTTCTTCTGGCACGGTCTGCTGCAATATGTTATCTTACATAACTATGACCTTAAAAGATGAATTGGCTCAAGTAGTAGATGTTTAACGTGAACATGAGTTGGAACCTGAATTAGTCTAAATCATCTTGACATTTTGCACTGGCAAACCCATCTTTGCTATGAAAAGGTTTTCTGGGATGATTTTTTCCATTAGGAATCCTGTCCATGGCCCTTTAAAAATAATCATACCTGTAAGTTATCCTTCCCTTTGTGGTTATGGCAGAAAGCATGGGTCTTAGGTCCAAGTCTAGGAGTTGATGACATGGATAGAATCTAGAAATACCAAAGTTAGGGAAAGAATGTAAAACTCAGAGTGATCTCTCCTGTTTCAGGATGAGGTTCCCAAGTGAGGTCACATGATGAGATAAGTGGTCATATAGCAGCAGGTACCACACAGACCATATATTAGTCCCTCCTCACCAGTCAACTGACAGTTCCTCTAACAGAATTATAAGTGCCAATATACATAGGATGATGGAGCAACAAAGCTGGCCCGATGAATGGGTGCGATTTGAGACCTACCATATATCCTGAACACACTCAACCCATTATGACACCTGAAATTCTACCACTAGAAATTCATTTGCATTTATGAGTCCCTGTTGAATCCCTAGGAAGAGCAATAACTTCAGCTATTGTCGTTTAACTTAATGCATGCTGAGAAAGCTACCTGGACACAAGGTTGAGAAATACAATGGAAACACCAGGAAGGTGAAAATAGGCATTTAAAGGGAAGCTAGGGTATGAAAAAGAAATTGCTGTCTCTTCTTCATCTTGCTTATGTTTTTTCCTTTTTTGGAAAATTTTCTTCCTAGCAGTGGAAAACCCTTAGAATGAAAAATGATTCACTCTAAGGAACCCGGAAGAAAATTAATTCTAAGCAGATACTTATATACTTTTGAACCAAAGGAGAAGTCTTTATGGATTCTAGCCATCCTGACCCTCTTTTCAGCACAGCTATGAATATCAATGACAGTGTTAATACATACACATAAAGGGAGTCCATGTAGGGGAACAAGAGTTTGTATTGAATCCAATCAAAAGACACCCCCCCTTGGTTTCAGGACCCTCCCTTCTATGGGGTCAATTTCTAATAGAAAACAACAAAACTTAAAAAAAAATAATAGAGTAACCCATTAAACATTTCAGAGAACCTCATTAAAACATTTTACTATTTGCACTGATTATCATGTGGCTGCTTATACAGATGCCCATAAATCTGACTGCATTAGGTTCTCAGGCCTTTATTTCAGTTAATTCCTTCTCCCTATGTGGACTTGCCCAGGAAATGAGATTTAATGAGTCACCGTCCTCCCCGATAATCACAGGAGAGCTCATTAGCTTTTTGTCAGATTTGTACCAACTATCTGCCCCCGATATGCCTATGACTTCTTTTGAGTTAAATATGATATTACCAAAAGGGAGAACTCAAAAGAGCATTTCTGTACTGAATGATGCAGACTTGAAACACTATATAAATATTTTTACATATGTTAAAAGGCATCTGAGAGCAGAAGGTAAGAAAATAACAAAAATACAACATTTCCCTGTTGATGGCGCCACTATTTAGATGACACACATCATTAAAAAGAAATAAAGTTTGACATTTACATGTTTGCAAGTCTTCCTAAATCTGTTTAAATGCCTGAGCTGAGTCAAAGCAAAAGAGGGTTCAAAGGATGGAAGAAAACAATCTAATGATTTTTACAATTCATGAAGTTTGGGGATTTCTCCATCATGTATCTTAGGATACTTCACCAAGGTCTCTCAATCTCATGACCTTTGGTTTTCACTGGAAATACCAGAATCCTCTCATGGCAATTCATGGGAAGGGGAAAAATCCTACACTGCTCTCAAAGAAAGGCTTGAAGTAAATCTTTAGGACTTCCACAGAGCATCTTAGTGTTAAGAGTGACTCACCTGGCACTGGAATTAAAAGGAAGACATGACAGCAATGGCCTTCAGCAGAAATCGTCAGAGTGACTTTCTGAATTCACACTTGGGTCCCGTGATAGGCCACCATTTCCTTTCTAGGCATAGGGAGAGTTACCTGGGTGTGAGTGTTGCTCCTACATGGCTGAGTGACTGCTATGGACAAGTGCTCAGCTCTCGTTGTTTATTGAACTAAATAAGGGCCATAAAGCCTATTTGGAATGCATAAGAATATTTGGCTCTGTAGTCCTTAGATTCAAACAAAGGTGGTTCTTAATCTTTTGGGGATTTCATATCTTTTTTCTTTTTCTTTCTTTTTTTTTTTTTTCTTTTAAGAGATGGGGCGTCTTGCTCTGTTGCCCGGGTGGTGTGATTATAGCTCACTGCAGTCTCAAATTCCTAAGCTCAAGTGATCCTCCCACTTTAGCCTCTTGAGTAGCTGGAACTACACGTACACGCCACCATGCCCAGCTAAGTTTCATATCTCTTTAAGAATCTGATGAAAAATATGGACATTCTCCCAAGGAAAATACATCACCACTCCCAAATGTGCGCGCGCGTGCACACACACACACACACACACACACAATTTGGAGTATAATTTTAGAGAGTTCTCTAACACTATGATCTTATTTCTAGACTAGTTTGAGGTTCCTGGATCTAAGATTAATCCTCTTATACAGATTATGATATCAAGGGATATAATAAAAAGCAACACTCATTGAGAACTTACTATATATCAGGCACTATTACATCTAATTTAACCCCTACAACAACCCTAAGAGGTCATCTGCTATTATCTCACTTTTGCAGATGAGGAAACTGAGGCAGGGATAATTTAAGCAACACACCCAAATAGCTAGTCAGTGACAGAGCTGAAGCTTCAAATCCAGTGTGGCCCTGGAGTCTGTGCTCTGAGACTTTAGGCTATGCTGCCTCTCTTATGCAACACATTTTTCTTTCAAAGCATATTCACTTCTTCTTTCTCACTTAATCACTGTAACCACCCTCCAGGAGTTAAATTAAGTAGATATCTCCACTTTAGCAGGTAGCGAGGGCATTTTCAAAGTGGAGCAAGAGATTTGTTATCCACATTCTTTCAAACAACGAAGTCACAGGTGATGAAATTAAAAATTAAAAACCGAATTTCTGACTCGAGCCTTCTTCCTCCATTAACTACAGGTAGAAACGCTCCAGGAACACTTCTGATTCCTTTCTTCACAACCGTGCATTGCCTTGAGGACTAAGTCAGCATGGTAGGGTTTTGAAGCCACGTGGTGTTTCCTGCAAAAACCTGGCTTCCTGTGGTTCCCAGAACACAGTTTTGTTTCTGCAAAGGCAAAGGCTTGGAGAAGAATAGAAAGAAGAGGACAGTTGTCAATCTGCAGAAAATAAAAACGTCACGCATATATGACCGTGCTGGACATTAGACGTGTAGCTTTGTCTTTACATAGAGCCCTAAATCTAATTGACATGTAAAACTATTTTTCAAAACATTTTAACTCTCCCTTATCTGAAGTCTACCTGGTATTCTTAGATGTGTGGCTCTTCCCACTCTTGGGTGAATCTGTCTCCTGGAAACCTCTCTCAGCATGCACTGCCCGTTCTGCACGATCATTCAGTGTCAGACTTTGGGCCCGGCTTCTGTTCCTGTGCAACGGCAGACTGCACAGACACAGTCCCAATGCCCTTCTTCTAAAAATGCATAGAAATGCTGGAGGAAATGTGGCAAAAACTATTCTGAAGCAGCACCAAACTTTTTAATAGTGAGAAAGAATGAGAAAGAGAGAGGAAAGAGGAAAGAAATCCCAGGTACTAGAAATGAAGAGGAACACGTAGCCAGAGCTGCCATCTTGTCATCTGTGAGCTGATGCTATGGTAGCCTGGGAAGGTGTAGGTCGAGATACAGGCCCTAAAGGCAAGGCGCTGGGGTTGAAATGCCCTCTTAGCAGCAGGAGAGGTAGAAGAGGGCCCATGCAAGGTGGGGAGCTAGAACTGACAAACCAGTAGAAAGTCAAGATGCTAGAAGTCACATCAAAGGGAAGAGACAAGGAACTTCGTCTTTTCCCAGCTCCAAGTGATGAAGAAAGTTGGTTATGGGAACTCAAAACTCCAAGTGTGTTTTTGGGCAGGCAGGTGTAGGGTCTAAATGCACATTGTCCACCTGTAAGGAAACCTCAGTAGAGAAATTAAAATGAAAACTGGCTGTAGACCAATAAAACCACCGAGATGCCCCTTTTAAGAACATACAAAACTACTCTGTAGAAACATTTTTACAACCCACGGACATCCCCAAGATGGGGAAAACCCCTGCTCAAAGTAAGCTCATTATTAAAAGAAAAAATAAAATTAGAAATCACAAGAGGAAATGATCCTCCCTAAGAAAGAGTAAACAAACAGAACCAATGGGAAGGTAATACACTACAAACTTAAGGTAATGGAACAATCGGAAACAGGCAATAAAGGCAAGTATATTTAAAATAACTAAGAGATTTTAAAAAGATTAGAAGCTATGGTGCAAGAAAAAGACACCATGCAATAAAAAAATAAATAAATTTGAAAAAGAATCATGTTATGCTTGTGGAAATTTTTTTAAAAAACAAGAATCATTAAAATTTTAAAGTAAATAAATAGTGCGTTAGTTTCCTATGGCTGCCATGACAAAGTACCACCACAGAGTGGTTTCGAACAACTGAAATGTATTGTCAGAAATGTAGTTTCAAAGGCTACAAGTCCAAAGTCAAGGTGTCAGCAGGGCGCGCTTCTTCCCTCTGAAACCTGTGGGGAAGGATCCTTCCTTGGCTCTTCAGCTTCTGGTAGCCCCGGATGTTCCTTAGCATGTGGCAGCGTAAGTCCAGCCTTCACATGGTATTCTCCCTAGTCTCTCACGCAGTCCTCACACTGGGTAAATCTCTGTGTTCAAATTTCCCCTTTTTATAAGGACTCTAGTCATAGTGGATTAGGGCCCAGCCTAATGACTTCATTTTAACTTGATTACCTCTACAAAGACTCTATTTCCAAATAAGGCCATATTCTGAGGTACTGGGAGTTAGGACTTCAATGCATTTTTTTTTTTTTAGAGGACACAATTCAATCCATTAAACTAACACACACAACAGAAGAGAGTCAATGAAAGAGAAGATAAATCAGGAAAGTATCCAAAATGTAGCATAGAAAAATTAAAAGGGAGAAAGCATCAAAGTTAAAAGTTATGCAGGACAGAATAACAAGATCCAATAGATACCTCTGAGAAAATCCAGAAAGATGAAGTAAAAGGATGAGAGAGAAGAAATATGCAATGAGATAAGGGGTGAGATTTTTCCAAGATTTATGAAAACATATCCTTAGATTCAGGAAATACACTGAGTAAAGCAGGACAAATAAAAATAAATCCACAGCTACATCCCTCCTAATGAAACCATCACAAAATCTTGAAACAAATAAGAGGGAAAAAAAGACATTAACTATAAATAAAGATTAGGCTGATGGCAGATTTTTCATCATCAAAAATAGAAACCAAAACAAAAGTAGAACAATATATGCTGGTAGAAGTCCAGATAGTGTTTATTTTTTGGGGGTCTTGAGGCTGGCAGGGGACCTGAAGGGGATCCTGGGGTGCTGGCCATGTGATGATGACATGTGTTCATTGAGCTGTACTTATGATGCATGTGCTTTTCTGTATGAATGCTCCATTTCAACACAAATTTTCAAAAAGAGAGACCAGAAGACAAAAGAATAATACTTGCAAAGTGCTGAGGAGAAAGAGTCAGCAAAATTGTCACTCAAGTAGAAAGACAAAATAAAGATGTTTTCAATCAAATGCAGATTATGGGAATTCACTATTCACTGACCTTGCTGAAAGTGCCACTAAAGGATGTGTTGTAGTAGGAAGAAAATGGAACCCAGAGTGACAGAATAGCATTGCAAGGAGCAATAGTGAGGCAAGAAATTGAAAATATGTGAGGAAAATCTAAATAAACACTCTCTGAAAAACCAACAGTAAAGATGACTAGTTTTTAACCAAGGAAGAATCAAAATGTTAGGGAAAAAATGTCATGGATGGTGAGAGGGATCTTTGGGTACAAAATTTCTTATATGATTTGAGAGGAGCTAAATATATAAATTTTGACTTTAAGTACATATGTTAAAAATTTAATGACCAGTAAAATATAAGAAATAGATGTGTAACTTTCCAACCAGTGTGTTGTGTGGGGGGTAGAAATAAAGAAAATTCCATCTATTCAAGATAAGCCAATAAAGGAGAAAAAAAATAAGCCAAGAAAAATCAGGGTATACTGAAACAACAAACAAGATTGTCGAAAGCAGTTCAAAGAAATCATGATTTAAACCATGAAATTTAAATGCACTAAATTGGTCAATTAAGAACAGATAGTCTTAAATTTTTAATAATCCAGTTATATGCTGTTTGGAAGAGACATGCATGAAATATAATGACACAGAAAAGAGGAAAGGAAAGGATTGGAAAAAGATATAACAGTCAAATACTGATATAAAGTTTAAAAAGACTAAGGATCAGAAAAAAGAATTTGAGGGGAAAAACCCTGAGTAAGAGTTAAGAAGGGTCATTAGTTTAAGAGAAAGAAAATAACCAATTCTCCAAGAAGATATAACAATCATAAGATTGAATGAAGCAAAGAACATTGCCTCAAACTATATGAAGCAAAAAATTTAAGTAAATTACAAGGAGCAATTGATCAATTCTCCATAATGCTGGGAGGTTTTTAACACTCCAGTCGTGAATCTGATAAGTCTATTTTGACGTGTGTGTATTTCATCTCCCCAACAAAATTATATAATTCTTGGAGTGAGAATGGGTGTCTTCTGCCATGGTCCCCAGAATAAAAGATGCATTTGCTCTCCCCGCAAAAGTATTCAAATATATAAATACTCCTGCTTGTATAAATGGATGGAAGACTAAGTGCTTTAGGCAAGTGCAAAGCACAGAAAGAATGTACTCATAATTTATTACTGATAATAGATACTTCTTGTAACAAGCAAAACTATTACAAGTAGAATAATTAATGAAGACATAAAATAATGGATTGAAAAGAGAAAGAAAATTATATCACTATACTTCTTTTGAAGCATTTATGCGACACCAAGTTCATTTCTTAAATTGTTAAATTACTGTATAAGCTAATTGGAGGACTGCTTATATTCATTCCAAATGGGGGAAAATGCACCTAGAAAGATTAAAAAAAACTAAACAGAATTTGCATTCAGTGGACACAAGACAATAGCAATGACGCTACCCCCAAGTGGCAGAGCCCAGCAACCCAAACATGACAGTGAAGGTGAGTTACATCCAATGAGCCATTTTCCTAACAAAAAAAATTTGAGCTATATAGATCATAGAGTTGATTGTGGTAAATGTTCAAGCAATGTCTGTTGTTGTTATTGTCATTATTACGACAATGTTGTTATTGTCATCATTACAGCATCATCATCGTTTTTGCCATGCTCAGCCTATAGCTAAGTGCCTTTGCGACACTTAGCAATCTCCGGGCCATCAGCTGTGGCCAGGGCTGCAAGGTCACGCCACGTGAAAAGGCAGTTTATATTCAGGGAACAGCCTTTGGCCACTCTTCTCAGAAAAGGACAGTGTCACCATTAGGCATTTGAAGGCTTCCTGGCCTTCCTAGTACATCATGCAAAGGCAGCTATTTGAAGATCAGTAATGTGAAGTTCTGTCCTAAAAATCACTGAGGGTATCCATACTGGAAGAGAATGCCATTCTCATATGACCACAAGTAAAATAAAGGAGGAATACAGGTGTTTCTGTTAGATTCAACAAGTTCCATCCCCTATGTAAGTATGTCCCAAGCAGTGGACCAAAAGTGTATAAATTCTTGTTTAAAAGAAGGTAACGTCTCTATTTTATTTGCCAAGAGATGCTCTTACAGTGAGTGCCATAACCTATAGGTAGCAGGCAGCAATTTTATTATCCCTTACTTGGAGAACTGTGGGTCCACAAGGGAATTGTTCAGAAGGTCTAGCATGCGATTTCCATCAGACTTTCATCTATTCCAATGCCCCAGTGAAGCCTCTGGACAACCTACTTATTTAACGGAAAACCGGTCTTAGAATTCTTGCATATCTTGCCCTATAGGTGAGATAATGCTCTTTGTAATTTGGGTCATTTCCCCTAGGGTTTGGGTCATTGCGGTGGAGTGGCTTTTAGACTAGTCAGGAGGAATGGTTGCTATGTTAAATCTTCTCTTTCAAGGGTGTGACTGCAGTGGGCAAGGAGCTGGAGCCGGAGACAAACACTGAAGGAAGGTGGTCGGTCAAAGGCAGTGTGAAGATGACCCGGAAGTCTAAAATGCAGTGAGCAAAATGTCATGAGTAAGTGCTGAATGTGTGGACTTTACACAAACGGGAATGTCGAAATTGTGATTCTAAGCTAAACACAAATCCGATCTGTTGCCAGTCTACCTATGTGGTTATTTTTAAGTTTTGAAACATTGCCAATAATTAAAACCACAATGTACTGCCAGTTCAAACCCACCAGAATGGCCAAAGTAATAGAAATGTACAAGGGCATAGAGTCTCTGAAACTCTCACAGGTACTTGCTTAAAATAAATGAAAACATAGGCCCACAAAAACACTTATACATGAAGAGCAGAATTTTAAATTTTGATAAAGTTCAATTTAAAACTTGTTTATTTTATAATTAATACTTTTGGTGTCTTACCTAGGAAATTTACTTTATTCCTAGGGTTATGAAGATTTTCTGTACTTCCTTATAGAAGTTTTTTAGTTCTAGCTTTTATATTTAGGCCACGATCCACTTTGAGTTCATAAAAAAGACTAGTACATAAATGTTCACAGCTTTTTTCATAATGGCCCCAAACTGGGAACAACCAAATGTGCATCTGTGAGAGAATGTATAAATACAAAGTGCTCTATCCACAGAGCAACAAAGAGGAATGAACAGTTGATACACACAATGAGTCTCAAAAACATATTCAGTGAAAAAGGCAGACACAAAAGAGTATACTGTATGTTTCCATGTATCTGAAGCTCAACAACAAGCAAACCTAATCCATGGTGATAGAAGTCAGAACAGTGGTTGCAAAGGCTGGAGATGGTGGAGATGCTGGCTTAACAGAGCACAAGGAAACCTTCTAGAGATGGAAATGCTCCATAACCTGTTTTGAGTGGCAGTTACACAGAAATTCACTGGTCAAAACTCTTCAAACTGTATACACTTACGAATTGTGCATTTTATTATATATACATTATACCTCAATAAAAGAAAGAACATTACTGATTTCAATGCTGGCATTTGCTCTGATAAGTTTAATCCACCAGAACTTCCCAAGGCACAAGGCTACTACTCCAAAATGAAGTACAACTATTTTCAACTTTTTGGGCCTTGTCCTTGTGCAGTATTGTCACAGAGAAAAGCTATAAGGCAGAAAGGTAAAAACCAAAGTGGGGTGGAGAAGCAACCAATTTTTCCAGGTTCAGCTGTTCAAAAAATTACTAAGAGCAGGTTCTTGAATCTCTGCCACTTGCCCTCACTAGGAACAGCTGAGTGACAATGACTAGGATCCATTTTTTTATTAACTTAATACTAAATAGTTTTATTATATTTTCAAAACAGGGACATGTAGCAGAATCCCAGATTTCATTTCGAATTCAGCGTTCCTGCTTCATCCATTATTCATCTATACTACACTTTCCTGGTTTATGATTTTACTAAATTTCTTCATTTGAATTATGGCCTTGTGGTCAACAGCGGGCGATATATTATTCTTATATAATTTTTAAATACAAAGGCAAATGGCACGGAACAATTAGAATCGATGGCTGGGGAGTCTGGCACGCGGATGTCACAGGCAAACGCTGTGCTCTTGACTTTAACCTATGGGTTCCACTTCATGTGGGTTGTATTTTTCATACATCAGGAGTTTTTATAAATTTACTATTCAATCCAGCAGCCCTACTTTGTTCGCAAAATATAAGCAAAACAAATATGTCAGGGTAATGATGCCAGGACTCTCCCTTATTGAAAAAAGCAGTTTATTAATACCTTATTGCTACAAGCTAGATCTTATTATCATCTTGGGTCATTTAGAATCTTATTAGGTATTCTGCTGGTGGATGAATAATCCTGTGATAAATTCTTTGCCATGTCCTTCACAGTTGTCATAGCAGGATCATAAACAGCATTTATAACAATCTAGCCTAGAGGAAGCGGCTGACAATGGTCTGCTTAGCATGCAGGAAATATTCAGATCGGCTGTGTCTGGTTAGACACAAGCCCACAAGAGAGCTCCCAAAGTTAAATGTAGCATGGGTTTCTCTGAAGATCCCCTTCGAAAAAGGCATGAGGTCAGGGACGTGGGGACCAAAAACTCTTTGGAAGCCACAGATAGTTTCTTTCCTTCAGATCTGCCGGACAGCAGGGAAGGCCAAGGCACAAGCCATTTTATTCCTGACAGGCTGTTCAGGGTTTTATTTCCAAACTCCAGATCAAGGTACAAATTATTTTACATTGGCTGTTTTTTCCCTCATTTTGACTTCATGTACAAAACTGTGATTTGCCTCTATTACTGTCTTGTGTCTAATTAGTGCATTTGATGAGGAGCTGAAACTGAAGGTGAACAAGATTATGGGTGTAATTCCCAGCATAAGCCAGGTACTTTTGCTCTATTCCAAAACCATAGATCTCAGCACTTATAAAAACCCATGAAATATACACACATGCATACCTATTCCTGTCCACATGGAGAGAACTGTGGGTAGACCCGTGCGAATCCACCACTATTCCTAGAAAAACCCATACAAGAGGCAAATGAGCCAGTCCAATATTTCTCCAGCCTCATCTCCTGCTATTTCCTGCCACTCACACTACAATGAATCCACAATGAATGTCCTATTATTTTCTAAACAAGTCTGGGCTTTGATAAAAGCTGTTGTCTTTTTCCAGAATGCCCTTGCTCCTTCTTTCTTTACTAGATGTCCTAAGTTGGATTCTCCCCAAAGCAGAGACTGAAATAAGGATTTGAAGGAACGTAATTTATTTTGGAGGTGATCGCAGGAGGTGGAGGTAGGGGAGTGGGATGTGAGGCAGGAAAGAGAAGGAAACCAATAATGTGTGTGTGATTGAGCAGGTTATTGTCTTGGGCAACTGAGGTAAATGCCTCTGGGGATCTCTGAGAGAAAGGGCCAAGGAAGCTGGGGTATTCACCGACACACTCCCATCAGCCATTGTCTGTGGGCTGCTCCTACAGGGTGACCTGACTCCCCAGCCCTTCTGGTCTGGCAGCAGGACAAAGCCCTGAGACAAGCAGAAGCAGTGGGTCAGGGAGCACCATGATGGGCAATGCCTGCATCCATGCTGCAGGCCAAGTCCCCCTGACCCTTCAAGTCTTTGTCCCAGTGTTATCTTCTCTGGGTAAGCTTCCTTGATGCCCCAGTCTGAGCTAAACAGTCCTTCACTTGACCCATAGCAGCATGTTGTATGATGACACCAGATCATAAGGCTCTCTTCCCCTCTAACCTATAATCTCTTTTAGGGAAGGGACTATGCCTACCTAACTCATCTTGTTATCACCCATGTAGTCCCTGACACATTAAAGAAACTCAGCAGGTTCATATATCCCACAAACATTCACTGAGGACTTACCATATGCCAGACAGTATCTCAGGAGCTAGGGGCTAGAGCAGTGAACAATATAGTCTGCTCAGGGATCTTACAAAGGACACAGGTAGGAAAACACTGTATAGCCAAATTGATAATGATAATTTTAGGTATCATTAAAGTTATAAAGTAAATAAAAGAGGGTAAGGGGTAGAAAATGTCTAGGGTGAGGAGAGGTTGCTATTTTATCTAGGTCACTGAGGATAGGTTTCTCTGAGAAAGGAATATCTGAAAAGAGATTAAAAAGTGAATGAGCAGGGGTTGGGGAATGGGAGGGATGAGTAGGTGGAGCACAAAGGATATTTAGGGCAGGCAGTGAAACTACTCTGTATGATAGATACTATAATGATGGATACATGTCATTATACATTTGTCACACCCGTAGAATGTACACACCAAGACTGAGCTCTGATGTAAACTATGGCATGTGGGTGATGATGATGTGTCAATGTAGGTTCATCAATTGTAACAAATGTACCACTCTGGAGCAGGATGTTGATAGCGGGGAGGCTGCACCTGTGTGGGGATGGGGGGATAGGAGAACTGTCTGTACTGCCCCTCAATTTTGTTGTGAACCTAAAATTGCTCTAAAAAATAAAGTCTGTCTTAAAGAATAATAATGAGAAGGACCAAGCCTTGTGAAGATTCTGAAGAAAGAGTTCCAGGCAGAGGAAACAGCAAGTGCAAAGGCTTGGAGATGGCAACAATCATGCCATATTCGAGGTCAGAAAAAGCTAGACCATAATGTACAAGGAGGAAAATGTCAGAAGAGCTCAGAGAGGTTGGTGGAAGCCAGATCATGTAGGGGCTTTAGGGTGTTATAAACTTACTCAATCTCATTTCCCAGAATCAACTAGAAGAAAATTCAAGACTACATTAAAAAAAGTCTCCTTCAATTATCTGGATATTTAGGCTAATGTTGACTTCTGGATTTGCTTATTGTCACACCTGCCTCATTTCATGCGGTACAACCACAGGGCTGCAATGTGGATTAGATGCTTTCCCAACTACATATTCACCCACACCTTCAAGGCAACACCAAAGGCGCCATCTTTCAAATAGCCAAAGCCATAGGAAGTAAGTCCCCTATGATGACTGGCTTCTTGCATCAGCTCTGTTGCAATTGACTTTTGGAAGTCCTTTATCATCATGTCTTTACTTTCCTCCTCTGCCAAGTAAAAGGGTAGGGATGTTAGCGTATTTGGCAGCCCTTCAAGACTATGAATCAAATTGTACAAGGTGAAGATATAAGTTATATGACTGATTATTTTATTTAACTTTTTAGTAAGAACATTTTTAAAATATTCATAGAACTGAAGAGAATACATAATGAAGCTGCATGTGGCCATTATTAGTCTTCAAAATGTGTCAGTATCGTGTCAATGGCTGGCTTCTTTCACATGTCAGAACTTGGGCAACCAAATATCCGTATTCCCTTCAAGGTGGGCATCCTGAGACTCCATCCACCTACAGAGTGATGCAGTGCATTTTTGTGCATATTCCCAACAGGAACAGGCTGCCTTGGGGACAAGCTTAGAACCAAGGCCAGAGAAGAGGATAGAATAGGGTAGATGACAATTCATGTGACAAATATTAAACATTAAATAAAGATACTTTTTAAGCAGTGGTTTATCCACTATTGGAGAAAGCATTTTCAAGTATTTCTTCAGTAAACATGGCACATGAGGCCCAGGGAAACATACTATAAGGGACACAAGGATAAAGGAGACAAGTCCTTTCCTCAAGGAACTCACAACCCAAGCTATTCAGAATCTGCTGGTCTGTGCTGGCTCTGACACCTCCATTCCACAGCAGTCTCATCATCGTACGTGGGTGCTGCTATCTGCCCTTACTACTCTTTCCAAGACAGCTTTTGTTCTAGTTGACAGTCCCCTTTCTCTCCGTCTTGGTGAGCAAACACATTTAATTCTAGCATCTTTTTCTTCTATAGCACAAGGGATAGGGCAATCTGCTTTTCCTCTAACTGTGCACACGGAAAAGGTTGAGCTGCCTGCTGCACTTGACCGGGCCTTCATGGACACCAGCTGCCAGCGCCCTTTGCAACGTGCAATCCTGCTCTGAGTAAGCGATTTCTCCTGAAGTGTTTGGA
Source organism: Lemur catta (assembly GCF_020740605.2). Taxonomy (NCBI): domain Eukaryota; kingdom Metazoa; phylum Chordata; class Mammalia; order Primates; family Lemuridae; genus Lemur; species Lemur catta. The sequence goes on from NC_059128.1 coordinate 91,116,076, forward strand.
GCCCACTAGATCAATTGCTCCCACAACTCCCAGTGAGTGAATGTGCGACTCTCTAGCTGATTGATTAACATCAGCCAATTAGAGCTTAAACTGTCTAATTAAGCCAGAGATGGAGCCATCAACTCGCTGAATTCCAAGGCCTGTTAACTTTACCTAAACAATAGAATGAGGTCAGTTGTGTATTATCATTGGGAATAACTATTTAAACCAGAGTAAATCACTTTGAAAATATAAAACACCCTGGGAATGTTAACAAGGATAAGCAAAACATATGTCTAGACTAAAAAAAGTCAAAATCTGTACAAAATTCATACACAGCCTCTTTCTAATGTCCTCTTCAATGCATATACTTATGAATTCACTTTCTAAGTAACACTGAGCTAAATGTGTATTGTCATATAGGACTCTACCGTAAATGTTCTCCATTTTTATTTTTTATTTTTATTTTTGCAATTACCATTGACCAGTGTTGTTTACTATACAACTATCAATACAGCTCTATTACACTAGTTTGTACACAATTCACAATTAATGTGTGCTTCTTTCTCAAATCTTATATCAATATCAATATTGTAATTATCCCCCATTTTTCCCTCTTCTAAGGCAATAAAACTGCTCACTTCAGAAACATGATGATCACCATTCTCTTGGAGGACAAATGATAGGAAATATTTGCTGATTTGCTTTAAAATCAGACAGCTCATTTATGAACAGATTATAATTGTCCACCCCAAACACTCTTTTTTCACTGTAAAACCAGCAACTGCAAAGAAACACACAGAGATATTGGAACCTGATTTACTAGCCAAGCACAAATGTTTTATAAACACCACCACACACCCAGACACCATTCTAGTCTGCCCAAAAGCTCTAGCTGCATTGGCCCCTGAGATAATATCTAGCAAAGAGGCATTTTAAGAAAATCAGCACGAGAGAGAGAAAAAAAAATCTTCTCAGGTATGTGTATGTCATTAATCATAATTAAGGCAGATTTGACAGCTACTTGGCAATAGAGACAATAAGTTCCATTCTCTGACATCAAAATCCTAAAGGAATACTTGCTATTTCATTATCAACTTCCCCGGTCTTTATACCTGTAATATACACTTGGAGAATATGAATGAGGTCTTAGAGAAATCTGAGCTCGGACAGTCATCGTTTGCCCACTGCTGACACCAGGTAGTGTATAACATAAGCTGGCATCTTACTGAGATATAGTACAGAGATCCGTGCTGGGGTTAAAATGTGAGTTCCAGGAAAACACATGGCCTGCCCCATAATGCGTTTCCACTGAAGGGTCATCCTTCAGAGTTGTTGGTTTTTGTCTGTGCAGGTGGCTCTGCACTTTCGATTTCCCATTAAATTGGAAAGGGAGCACTTGGTCCCCACTGCAATGGCATCCTCTGATAAGATATTGAGAAATGGGAGATGGATCCATTTCAAGAGACAGATTCATTTTAATAAAACCAAATAAGAGAATTGCTTCCATTTAATCACACCCAATTTCATTAATGTGCTTTCTAAAATGACACCGCTTTGGGAAGGTTCTTATGATGGTTACGTCGTAGAGGAAGCACCACCAGGATATCGGTCTCGTGCCTTTGCAGGTGATTTCAAGGAATTTATTCTGATGATCTGCTGACCATAAACTTCAGCGGAATCTCTCTCAGGCCAACCAGAGGGGAAATTTGGCCTGTTATGTGGAAATCTCCAGCTCACTTTCTGCTGTCTTCTTTCACAGAAAACGTGAGCTTAAGAGACCCTTTCCTATTTTGGCACCTTCTTAATGGCGTAGGTTGAGATTTGGATGGTTCTCAAACATAGTAGGTTTCTCTTTGTGCCTGTATTTATGTCTTGAAACGCTTGTGCTTCCCAGGACTTACTCCAGGGAAAGAAGTGTTCACGTCTCTGTCATCTATAGACCTTTCCTCACTGCGGGAAGTAGCAGAAGAGGTTTTGCTAATTTGTTAGAAAGCTATTTTATTGAAAAGAACAAAGGAGGGTCCTTTCCAATTAGGAAAAGGAGAAGAAGCACCTTCAACAGAAGTTTTTCCAATGGCTTTTCAACTCAAGATGATGTTTAAAATCAAAAACCAAAGCAAAACAAAATTTAGCAAGAGCGAGTGGTGAGAACCAAAAGCAAAGAAAACATGAACAAGTCTCACCATGTGAATAAATACTGCAACGATATTCTTCATCCTCAATGTAATCAAAATCTAGATTTCAAGTCAGGGGAAAAGGCAGGACGGGAGGCCCAAGGATTGCTGTCTCAGGAGGATAAACTCAGCATCTTCAAAGCTTAACAGTGACAAAAACAATTGTCTGAACCCACAAAAGTTTCTCAGGGTCTCCGCTAGCAAAACCAGCCAGAGCAGCCAACAGAACATCAGTCCAGGCTGGGAAGGGTCGCGTAGGGTGAAGACAGATGGTTTTGTTTCCATGATGTAAGTGAATTGAGAGAAAAAAATTTTGTAATCTTAATTACATAATTTTTAGCTTAATTTTGCCCACAATGATCTAGAAGTGAAATCTGTGATATTTTGGGGTTCAGAGGGACCTCAAGGGGAAACAAACAAGTTAACTTTCTTCATCATGATGGGGCTGCCCCCCAAATCAGTGGTTCATTAATGAATAGTTTCTGCCTCTGCTTACTTAACATCATGACTATAACATGCCTTTAAATATGGTCTTCAAGATGTTCGAATTGCCACCTCTGCTGATTTGGGGTTTTATTGTCTATTCTGGGCTGTAGCTCATCTTAGTGAGACGCCTTGGGATTTAGCAATTAGCATGGATACAGCAGTTTGATAATAAAAGTAATTAATGGCATCAAAACAGTCTTGCCTGTTTCTGAGGACTTGTTACACACATCTAGGTCTTTCTTTTTAAATGAGTTCTTTATTCCTGTTAGAATAAATGCTATTTAGATAGAAGACACTTTAGCTTAATATATTGACATGTTTGAAGCTACACTGGAAAGGTGATTCAATATGCCAATTGGCAGCAAGTGTTAAGCCACTAATAACAATTCTAAACACAAAAGAAACACCAAACAGCTCTTTACAACTACATATACAATATATAGAACATACATTTAGGGTCTTCCCTAAAAAAAAAAAAAAAAAAAAAAAAGGTAAAATTGTAAAATAGGGATTCTGTCAACTGTCAAATGGAAATTTAAGAAAAATTATGGTTATTTATTTTTTCTTTCAGAACTCTCATTTAAATATTGCTGAGGAAAGGAAAAGGGAAGGGAGATACTTTATTGTAAGTGCTCAATTTACCATGAATCAAATGAAAAAAATCCAAAGTTTCTCATAGTAAGAGAGAAGCATGTGCAGGTTCAGTTTAAACAGATAAACGAAACTCTCACGTGGGAACCTGGTATTCTCTTTAGCAAGCCACTGCGCATCTTGCCATTGATGAAGTGGATTCTGTTCTGCTATCAGTAGGGTATAGAAGGTGAAGCTTAGGAAAGGAGAATGTGTTTCCAAATAGCTATGCCTCCCTCTCCCCAGGAGAACTTTATTTTTAAATTGATTTTCTTTTCCAAATGTCCCCAGTTTCAGACAGACTTAAGCCTAGCACACATGAATCCTTTCAGCTGCCCACATCTGTAACTCATTTCCATTTCTTAAAAAATTGATGATGTTTGCTTTAATGCCAAAACCTGCCCAAGCACAAGGGACACTAGCTTCAGGCTGCTTGGTATCATTATTTATAAAGCTAACACTTGAACCTTTAGTGAGAACCCAAAGTGAGAAGATGGAGGTAGCCAGCAGCTGCAGAAGTGAGAAGCTCTTTGGAAACTCTTCTGGAAGCTTCCATGCTTGGCATTTCTAGTGTCACTAAATATTGAGACAAACATCAAGTTTGAACAAACCTCTAATGTCATCTGCTGCTCTTCAGGACCAAATGGAGTAAATGTGTTGTATTAAGATTTAAAGTTGCTTTGGTGTAGGACTATAAAAATATGCTACCCTGAAATAATCCTTATTTTTAAGTGCATTTTATTTTAATCATATTTGCAACTGTCTGTGCTTAAGAAATAAGAATAATTTCTGAAACTTAAAACATCTAAGAGAGTAACATTGAAAGACAAGGGGACTTGGATTCCCTTTCTCCAATCTAGGGAAGGGGAAACGTGGCAAATCACTTGCTGATCTCTTACAGGCAACTAGGTAAACGTGCAATTTCTAGCTCACCCACGTTAGTTTCTACCAATGATAACATATTAATATTACATTACATTTTGTCTAGGTTGAAGACAAAACACATAACAAATATGGCATTTGTAGGCAAATTCGTATTTCTATCTCCCTTATAGCTGCAGTCATATAAAATGAGCATCCATTATTAAGTTTCCTTCTAAGAAATCTCAAAGGTAATTTTTATTATGAAATATTTAATGGAAAAAATGATAGAAAATCATTTAACAATCATGCATGTAACTCACTATTTATTTTGGTCATAGCTTAACATTTTGCAGTACAGCTTGAAGTCATGGTATGCCTATATGTACACCATGGAGTACTACTCAGCCATAAAAAGGTGAACTAGTACCTTTTGTATTAACCTAGATGGAGCTGGAGACCATTCTTCTAAGTGAAGTATTATAAGAATGGAAAAACAAAAACCACATGTACTCACCATTAAATTGGAACTAATCTATCAACATCTATGTGCACATATGGAAATTACATTCATTGGAAATCAAGCAGGTGGGAGGGGGGAGGAGAGGATGGGTGAAATCACACCTAATGGGTACATTGCACACTATCTGGGGGATAGGCATGGTACAAAAATAATTTATGTAACCAAATCATTTGTATCCCCGTAATATTCTGAAATTTTTAAAAAATTGCCATATTTCATTCAGATCTTTTTCTTAAGGAAATAAAATATTACATATGCAGTTGAAGCCCCTCAAGTATCCCAAACTAATTCAATGCCCGTTCCCCATCCCTGCAACCACCAAATTGAAAATCAGCCCTGGAAGGGCAGCCACGTTGTGTAATTCACACTGGCCCCTGGAGTTGCACCCGGCAGCAGTCCTGATGCTGGGATTGCATCTTTTTTAGTTTCCCTCATTTTCTTTCCATCACAGGTTCATCTCCATTAGAACAGGGAGATGGGAAACAAGCATTAGAAATACCTAAACTTTCCTAAAGTGAGGTTATATTCTGGACACAGAAGCCAATGTTTAATAAAACCAGAAGTTAGTGTTTGAAAGGAGGGAATCTCTCTAGGTTCTTTCTAAAGTGGTTGTGCCCAGGGCTCTGCCATCAGTAACTTGAAAGAGGACCTATTTCTTCATATTGTGCTGCAGAATAATGGTTTATCCCCTCCCCTGCATAACACATTAGACAATCTTTAGTATTTCAACCCAAAGGAAGTAAGTTTTAGGCATCAGCCATAGGCAGGTATGGAAAAATGTAAACAAGGGAACTCTCAGTATCTCACATCATTGTTATTCTTAGCATGTTGCCCTCACCTCTTTTGTTCTCCTTATCCATTCTCCATACTTTAGCCAGTGTAATCTTAAAAATCAAAGATGATCATGCCACTCCCAACTTTAAACTCTTGGATGCCTTCCATGGCATTAAGGAGAAACTCCAAGCCCTTTACCACCTCTCACACACAGCTTGCCTAACAAGGCCCTGTTCCCTTCCCCCTTGCTGTCTGCATTAGCCACACTGACATTCTTTCAATTTCTTAAAGATCCTGGGCTCTTTCCTGCCCCAGAGTCTTTGTAAGTTTCCTTGCTGGAAATGCTCTTTCCCCTCCTCTGTGGTTGGCCAACTCTAAGTCGCCTTTCACATCTCAACTTAAAAGTTCCTTTAACTGAAAAAAATTTCCCTGTCATCTCCCCATATCAAAATCAGGTCTTCCTAATATAATCTTATATTTTTTATCATAATTTTCAAGTGCATATTTATTCATGTGCTTATTTGATGCCTGTTTCTCTTGTTAGACTGCAAACTTCGTGAGGATAGGCATCATGGTTTTTTTTTCCACTTCTAAATTTACCAGCATAGTGCCTCTTACTTAATCAATAATTATTTCTTGAATAAATGATTGAAGATTCCCTGTTCCAGACCTCAGGATTTAAAGGTTCCTTTACCAAGCTTGCATAATTGCCCTAACCCTTTACTCGTTTTCTCTACTGACTTTACTATAGTCCCACTCCACTCTCTCCCCTATTACCTTCTCCCCCTACGCACACACACACATTTGCATCTTTTCCCCCCATTTAGAAAAATGAACTAAGCATTGGTAATAAAAAGTATGCCTTATGATGATATATATCCTAATTTATTTCTACTAGTTATTACAACATAAAATGGAATCACATGGCATACATGCAATGAAAGATTCATTTCAAATTTTAAAAGAATCTCTTTTAAAGATACCATGAGAACACCTCTACACGTTCAACATGATTTTCATAAGCACAAATGGTCAAACTAATTAACCAAACAGCTATTTTGCAAACATGGAATGAACCAAGAATTCTAAACTATAAGCTTGAAGACAACGCCAACCCCATGAAGCAACCATCAAGTTAAAAAAAAAAAAAAGTGGTTTTGAAAAGAATTGAAAAGATTATTAACTGCAGTGGAATAGTCATGTTCCCATAGGAAGTTCTTAAAAAATACTGCACAAAATCTTGTCATCTAACATTCAGACATAAATTTGGAGGTTTAAAATTGTGTCTTGATCCTGGATATAAATATTTCCCCAGTCTCAGTAAGAAGGGCGGACGGGGAGGAAGAAGGAGCAGCAAAAAGTGGATCATCACCAAATTAAAATCCTGTGCTTAAAATTAAGTAATACTCTGAAGAACACTCTTTTTTTTTTTAAAGAAATGAGATAAATGTTCCTACATAACTTTTTCAACATTGTTTATTCACCCACACACAATTTTACTCAACTACTCCATGATTCCTTTTCCTGCAAGAGCCTCAGATAGGACTTATTGTAATTTTAGAGCTCACATGCCTCTTTCCTTTCAAAACTGAGACCAGTGTTGTTCTCAAGGTTGGAATAATTGCACTGAGAAGGAGACAGGACAGAGGCAAATTGTCCCCATCCCCAAAGCAACTAAAGCTACACACAGAAAACAGTGTTGAATCCAAAACCCACAGTTTTGACTGGAGGATGTTGCTACTGGCTGTGTTCTTCTAGGACCTTTTGTTGTTGTTGCCCAGCAACCCACAGCTCCCATCCTCTGTCCAGAGAGATGCTCCAGATCTCCAGACCAAGGAATGAGTAGGCTTCCAATTTTCTTCTTGATCTTGCTTCCAAACTAGTGATTCAAGGTAGAAAGGTGGGAGGAGTGAACAAAGGACCTTCCAGTGAAGTCTTGAAGACATTCATTTATTTAGTCAACAAGCATTCGTTGAGCTCCTATGCTGGGCTTCAGCCCTGTGGCCACAAGGGACATGATGGTAAACAAAAGATAGCCACATTCATGAAACCTGTCCAGTGATGGGACACCAACATCCATGGACAACTATGCAAATTAACATAAACTACAAACTGTGGTGAGTGCTTGGAGGGAGATGTATAAGCTCCTACAGGAAATTATAAAAAGGAGAGAAGAATTTGTCTGGATTTTTGAGCTGAATTATTAATAAAAGAAAGATGAATGGGTGTAAGGGGAGGAGGGAGAGCACCTCCCTGGCATAGGGTGTGGCAAGTACAAAGTATGATGGCATGAAGGGAGGCACGCCTGCTGCATGAAACGGAGAGAGGTAGAAACTTAGCTGGAAGACAGGCTAAGGGTTTTGTAGGCCATTGTAAAGATTTTGGTCTTTGTCTGAAGAGGCCATCGAAAGGTTGTAAAGAGTGACATGCATGATGTAATTGAGTTTTCAGATCACTCTGTCATGTTGAAATGTATTAAAGGATGTCAAAGAACAGCAGTAGGAAGACCAGTGACAACATGGTATGATATGTAATTTTTAAGATCACTTGCCATGATGGGGGAAGGAGTTGGAGGGAAGCCAGAGTACACACATGGAGATGAGGTCTCTGGCAGGTGTAGCAGTCCAGGTAGGAGATGCTGATGGTCTGAGTCAGGAGGAAGGGGCATGCCATCGTGACCTAGAGTTGGTTTGCCCCCACTGTCCCCTTGCCTAGGCACTCTTTGGATCCCGAGGGGACTCCAAATGCCTACACGTACACGGAGAAGCTTCTCTTTAGGAAGACTCCTAACAGACAGTAGTCTTTGGTATCAAGGCCAAAAATCCTCTTGCTTCTCCTGAGCAATTGACCTATTTTTAGCCCCAGGGACTTTGTGAGACAATCACCGATTATGACACCCTTGTTGTGTTGGTGGAGGAAAAACTCAACAACAAATTGAGGCCACCTTCACCAGGTGTACCACACTTCCCAGCCTTCCTTTTTATGGCTAAACTCAGCACTCCTCTCGGCTTACCTTTCCTATTCTTATTTTCTCTTCTTTTAATTTTTTTGGTTTGTTTTATTGAGTGGGTCTATGCAATTTTGAACATTCATTGCTATTTATCATTTAATAAGATTCTATAGGAAATCATTTTTAAAAATCAGTTATTTGCTATTTAACACTTATTTACTTATTTAAAATATCATACACATTCATTGTAGAAATTTTGTGAAATACAGAAAAGCTCAAAGAAGAAAATAAGAATAATCTATAGCCCCACCATGGAGAGATACTATTGGTTAACATTTTGGTGTATAGTCTTCAATCTTGTTGCTATTTCTATTAATATATACCTATCTATCATCTTCCAGTTTTTCCACAGAAGAAAATAATGTATGTATGTGTTTGTGTGTATGCATTTGTATAAATCTCTTAGGTCCATTTTGGAACAATGAGAGAAATGGATAGAAAGACAAAGAAATAATTTAGAGAAAGGGAAAAACAGAAAGAGAGAGAGATGGATAGATAGACATTTTCTCTGCATTCTGAGTACTAGATGATTTAAATCCTAGGCTGCTTCTATGGCAATGTCAAAATTGTTTCTTTCCAACTACTTCTATCAATAAATAATACTCCTGCTTGCTTAATCAGAAGCAATTGCTTGGCCAAGTGATAAATGAGGACTTAGAATTTATGTGATTCCAGTCTTTCCATCTTGAGTCCTAAGAGTATTCCAGTTGATGGAAGACTGACCACAGGCTAAAAGCAAACATTCCCTGTGGTCATGTCGCATGCTCCCAGACCGTATAGCACATTATATTTTAAATTGTTTGTATAGCAAAACTAGATTGCCAGTGGAAATGACAAATCTCTTAGTTTCCTTGTTTCTAGTGGCAATCTGTGAAAAAGCAGAAAATTGCTCCCAAGTTATATCAAGACTTGTTTTGTTTTGTTTTTAATTGCAACCCCATCTGAATCCATTTCCCCAAAGGAAGGCATAATCAAGAACTACGATCATCTGTACTAGCTGTCTTAGGCAGCCTGTAGCAATGATATCTAGAGAAGATGCCACTTGGAACTCACACAGTGAAAAACCAAATTGCATGACCAAATTGCACTTTAATCAGATGTTCAACCTTGCCCAACTCTCTCCTCTGGTAACCAGTTGAGATTGTCCAAAACATGCAAAAATCTGATAGCATATTTAGTCTACATGACTTCATTTGGGCCACATCTATGTGGCCATTTTGTACGGAAACATAAATTTGTGGCACCTACATCATACCCCAACCCAAAACCTGAAAAGCACATTCAAGAGTTTCCAGCAAGTCTGAACTATATTAAATAGGAGGGACAAAGTGCTTGCTCCCAGGGCTCTACCATCTGAATTCTTCCTCCCTCTCTTTCTGCCTTCCTTCTTTTATTTATTTATCAACTAAGTAGGTTCAACACTTTGAGGGGTCTTTATTAAGATAATTTTTTTAATTAAATAGTTTAGTAGTTTATTGATTTATATGTAAAAAACTTTACTAGACTTACCACAAAATCCTCTTCCAATTCCTATCCCTAATTAGTCAGGATGTGTTCTGAAAAGGTAACTTTATTGTAATATTAATTTGGTTCAATTTTAAAACCTTTATGTGCATCTAATTTATGCCAGACACTATTCTAGGTACCGGAGACTCCAAAGAAAAAGAAAAAGGAGACATGAACTCATCCCTCATGAATTTTCCAATTTAATAGATATCTCATACACTCTGAGTGAAATATCCTAATTTTTTAAAATAATATACTTTACTAAAAATTTTAATGTTTACTTAGATTTTAATATATAAACACAATGTGGTTTTTTTTTCAATTTTATGTTCTTTCTGATTAGCCTAATTCCTGTTGCTCATTGATGAAGAGTGATAAAAGTTTAATGTATCTGTGCAATGGAGACTTTTAGGAGTATCTGTCTAGCTCACACACTCCTTTTCTACACATATACACACACAGAGAACATGTTACTTTAAAGGGATTAACATGTTTAAGAGAGTAGATGGTGTGATAGAGTTTCAGAAGAGAACTGGAAAGCTTTTCTTTTTTAAGAATCAAATAGAAATTCCAAAGCCAGAATACAATAACTGAAATTAAAAATTCAGTGAATTGGTTTAACAGATGATTAGACATAGCTAAAGAGGAGATTAGAAAACTGGATAATTGTTCACACAAAAAATCTGGCCTAAAGCCTAGTTTAAAAGACAAAGATGGAAAATACAAAAAAAAATTATGTGCAAGAATTTTATTGATAAAAATTATAAAACTATTAAAAGATAGAAAAGGGGATCTAAATGAGTAAAAAGATGTGCAATTATTATTGAGAGAAGAGTCAGTATCATAAATATTTAACTTCTCAATCAAATTTATCTCTAAATACAATGTAATTTCAAAGCCCCAACAGGGGTGTGTGTGCATGTATGTGTGTGTGTGTGTGTGTGTGTGTGTGTGTGTAATTTGACAAGCTGACTCTAAAATTCATATGGAAGTAAAGGGCTTCAAAATAGCTGAAACAATTTAAATGCATAAGGACAGGGAGAACTCACATTATCAGCTTTTATAAATTAAGACTTTAAAGACTTATTATAAATTAGCTGGACATGGTGGTGTGCGCCTTTAGTCCCAGCTACTTGGAGGCTAAGGCAAGAGGATCACTTGAGCCCAGGAGTTTGAGGTTATTGTGAGCTAGGCTGAAGCCACAGCACTATAGGCCAGGCAACAGAGTGAGACTCTGTCTCAATAAATAAAGACTTATTATAAATTTATGGTAATTAAAAAGTGTGCTGTGGCTCAAGGATAAATAAATAGATCAGTGAAACAGCATAGAGAGCCCAGAAACTGACACCTCCCTATGTGGATAGGAACTTGGAGGCATAACCAAGCAAAGAGGAAAAGAAGGACTAGTCACCAAATGGTACCTGAACAACCAGCCATCCACATGGGAAAGAAAATATTTATGTATATCATAATCTGATATTGTACACAAAAATAAATTATAAGTACATTTAAGACTATATGTGAAAAAACAAAATTCTAAAACATTTGGAAAAAATATACAGGAGAGAATATTTGTAGGATGTAATGGTATAGAAGAAATTTTTCAAAGACGCAGAAGAACTAATTATATTGGAAAAGATGAATAAATTTGAGTACATTAAATTTAAAACTTTTCTGTAACAAAAAAATCATAAACAAAATTTATAGGCAAAGCCACAGACCATCTATGCCTGAGATGACCTTAAGAAAAAAATAAAAAATAAAAAAATCCACAGACCAGAAGAAAATCTTGCAATGCATACAGCCAATAAGAAATTAATGCCCAGAATATAGGAGAATGTCTACAAATCAATAAGAAAAAGGCAATACAAAAGAAAAATAAGCAAATGCTATTAACAAAAGAGGAAACTCAAATGGCCAAAAACAGGAAAAGATACTCACCCTCAGCAATAATGAGGGAAATGCAAATTAAAACCACAATGAGATATCTTTTCATATCATCAGAATATCAAAAACTTTAAAAGCCTGACAAAACTAAATTTAGAAAATATTGCAAGATAACAGGAACTCTCTCATTTGCTATGAGTAGGAAGAGGATAAATATGTACAGTTTTGAAGAGCTATTTGGCAATGTCTAATGAAGTTGAATATGTGCATATTTTATACCAATGATGCCATTCCTTGGTAAATAAGAATAATACAAACCTTCACAGACGTTTATTATGTGCCAGTCCCTGTTCTAGATGTTTTTTATATTCACTAATTTAATCCTTGCAACAACTCCATGAGTGATGTACTCATGGCACAGAGAGGTTAAGTGATTTGTCCAAGGCCACATGGCTAGTTAATGGCACAGCTAAGATTAAGACCCAGCAACGTGGTGTCAGAGTCCATGTTCTTAATCCTTATGCCATGCTTCTTCTCTGGAGGTCTTTTTGCATGTGTGCACAAGGAGACATTTACTAAGATATTTACTCAGTGTTATTTGTAGTCATAAAAAATCTGGAAATTACCTAAATGCCATCAGGAGGAAAATGAAAATATAACATGCTATCTTTGTTAAATGGAATAGTGCACAATGTTAAAATGAATATAAACTAGAACTACATGTGTCTATAAGGATAAATCTGAAAACCTCAATGTTGAGTAATAAAAGAAAGTTACAGAAATAGAAGTAAAATATTGTAACATTGATCTAGAATTTTTCAACATGCATAACTAACTATCCTTTCAGAGGCAGAATTACCCTAATCTAATGAAATGTAAGCTTCAGGGTCCCTTATTTGTAAGCCCCCTTCCAAAGCCCTGGGACTTTGAAATGTCCCACTCTGGCAACATGTTCACATGGTCATATGTTTTGTAAAATTTATATAAGTAGAATATTTTAACCACACTTAGTTAAGGCAATTGTCTTTTCCCACACCAACTTCACTTTACCTTCATATCAGGTAGAATTAGAATGACCATGGGCATTTTTTTGGATCTGATTCAGGAGAAGTTAAGTTGGGGACACCTTTAGTTTAGGTTTCATAAGACGTGTTCATGTGCCACACGACCCATCCAATGCAAGAGGTGCTCCCAAGAACATTCCTACTGCCCACCATGTTGACTTGCAGGTGCATTGCCCAAGGTATTATCAAGACATGAACACATTCTACAGCACCAGGCACTCAAATGTGGAGAGAGTCAAAAAGAAACCATATTTGAAATGTATGAAATCAGAAGCTGATCTTTGAAAAATTCTTCCAGTCACCAGACATGTAAAATTTCAAATGAGAGATTCAGTTTTCATGGACACCAAATCAAAACAAAGCTTTCTCTTGTCAGAAATAGACCCATAATGCAGCATATACAGTATAAACACACTGCTTTGTTTTCATTTGCAGACAACCTTACGAAAAAGAGAATTTCTTATAACTGCCATGTTTGTAGGGCAAAAACCCATACCAGTACTACAAAAAATAAACAAATAAATATTTCTGTTGCAACACCTCATGCTTTATGAATTTCAACTATTAAGAATATAAAAATTTTATTTGATCAACCATGCTAAAGGAGAAATTGTCTTTGTAGTCTATTCATATTATTACTTAGGTAATGATATTTCTCTAAACGTTCAGGAAACAATATCTATTTAGAAAAAGATAATCTAGAAAGCTGTATCGAAAACAGTAAATCATTTCATATGAAACAAAAAGTATGCAGCAAAAAAATTAAAGAGAAAGTTATAACAGAGGTATATCAAAGTTAACAAAACTATTATTCATGAGTTTTTGTGATATTCATGAGTTTTTTAAATTTGTAATTTGTTATTTCTTTTATTATTATATGTAAATATTCACTTTAAAAGACTGCCAAAATTTTGTCAATTTCTGGTGTCCAAAACTGGGATCTACCCCTAATCACTATATATTATTTACTTATGACTTACAAATAGTAACAGTGAAAACACACAGGCGAGGAACACGCAGCCACTTTAGAATCCTGTTTACCTTAGGAATGGGAAGAGGTCCTGTGTGATGGGCATGGTACTACCCCTGTGTCCACTACATTTTACATGCTCAGTAACTACCAACCCTGACATCTGGTGTGGGTAAGCATCAAGGTAAATTTCAGATATGGTCTCATTAATGGAATTATTATTTTTTTTATTTCAGCTTATTATAGGGGTACAAAAGTTCAGGTTATATATATTGCCCATGTACCGCCCATCCCCCTGAGTCAGAGCTTCAAGCGTGGAATTATTTTTTTTAAAAAAAACTGGGTGGGATAAGATTTGCCTCATTCTGTAAAATTGGATATCTTATCTCTATTTTTATCAAATAGATAAAGTTAAATTAAGCAAAACCATAGGCAAGAGAGATTTCCACATTATAAAATACTGTAAAATGTTATGTAGTTTGCAAAATGACAATCTTTATATATGTAAATATTACTAATACTAAATAATAGTAAAAATAGTAAAATATTACTAATATGTAATATTACTAACAAGAATGTCAATAATATTATCCGATATTTATTGAATGCTTAATATATGTCAGGTACTCTTCTATGTCTACATTTATCTCATTTAATACTCCCAATAAACTTATTAAGGAGGTAATTTTGTTATTATCATTTTATATATCAAATCAAATATGTAACTTTTGATGGAAATAAAAAGTGTATTTAATAAACTATAAAATATTTACCTATATTTATTTAATACCTAAAATATTTACATAAGCAAGTCAGTTGGCTCTCTCAATTCAGTCAAAAACCATCAGTCCAGGAATATGATGTTATGTTGAGAGTAGGGGTGGGGGCAAGGATGTTACAAATAATCATTGAATGAATTTTCAGTTTTTCAGTAGTTATTGAGTTATTTCTACTCAATACATGTCATGATAAATCTCAGTTTGAATTTTAGGGAATGATGGAAGTAATGTATACAGGCTTTTAGTTTCTCATTTAAATTTTAATCCAGATTCCACACTGTTTCTTCTAAAATCAAAACCGAACAAATTCAGATCACTGTTCTATGAATTCAGAAATTCCATTTTGGTATTTATCTGTGGACTCTCTTATTTACCTACAGCACTATAAAGTGCCATAACTTATTATATGTCCAGAATTTGCAGCATTATGGAATCAAGAGTTCCATGAAATATCATGCATTCAGCAACTATATTCGTATAAAGTAGGAACTCTGTGCTACTGCGGATTGGAAGAGAAAAAAAATCCTCTGCCCTGGGAGAGCTCACAGATCCAATGTGAACTAGCCAATAAAATATTACAATAAATGGTAAAAAGAGGCACTTAAACAGAATCTTAAAATAAAACCAGGTGGGCAGATATTCAGGTGGGAGCCTAAATTTAGGAGGAGACAAAAACTGAAAGGAAAAAGAATCAGCAGCCTGCTCAGATTTTTCATAGACTTTGCTACTTCACTCCTAAACCGATCCAAAGCCCTCTAGCTTCCTTACCAATGACCTGAGTCAAGAGCAGGAGTTCTGAAAATATCACATCATGGTCACAATGGAGGGGCGAAAGGGATCTTCAGTGAAGCAAATGGAAAAAAAAAAAAGTTGGGCAGAAAATTTCCTGCTGGAACGTGTTGGGAGTGTGTGGTGTTTCAGCCACAGGCTCCTGATGATGGAACTTTAGTTGCTGAACATGAAGATAATTTCAGCACTCTACAATTATGTGCCTAATTAAAATTAAGAAATTAGAACACAGTTAAAAGGAATAATATTTTGCTCACAGCTAATTTCATTAAAGTATTAATGAACAGGACTCTTTTTATGGCCAGAGGGCATCCACTTTCTACAGAGTACTTCCATGCTAGCTAATTTATTCATGCATGAAAAACAATCCAATGAGAAATGAGGGAGCTGAGAACTGCTGGTCCTAATTAAAATATTTAAAACACCATGTCTATTTTCTTCCATCTAGCCAAATACCTAAGCTTGAGCCAGCATGGTGCCAATTAACATGGAAAAAGCAAACACAAACACCCACGGTTTCTGATTAAAGTGCACATTATTGTACCATGCAATATATTGTTCAGCACATATATGTAAATGTTTAATTAACCCATGTCTAAATCTCAGCAACATTCAAAAATCGATACTTTAATCCCTAAACAAGTGGCAATCTGTGTAGGGAGACACTTACTTATTTATCACCGAGTTTTATTCAAACCTAATTTGAAGCAGTCGTGTGCTAGCCATGCCGTGTTTCTTAGGGGAAAGAACAGGGAGGAGATTCTTTGCTTGGCACACTTCTTTTCAGATGGCGGTGAGATTGTTAGTTGCCAAAGACTTGTGAAAGGAGCTAGGTTAGCCTCAGGTGATATGAAATTTTTCATTAATAATGTAGGGGGAAGTCTGGACCTAAACCCATTTGTCAGCCTGGATAGCAATCACAATAACCACACACACACACACACACACACACACACACACACACACACACACGCCCTCTTGTCTTTGTTAACTAAAGATTTACTTGTCAGAACAAACTCCAAGGCATCCCTGCCATGGGAGCATGTTGGAGAGAAATGTCTGAAACGGAGAAGTCAAAGATTTGAAAACCTTGCTGGTATTCGTTGGAAATTTATCAATATGTTAAAAGCAACCGTAAAAGGAGAATTAACATTTTAGTGGCTGCCCCAGTTTATAAGAGTTTTTATTCAGTTATTTCTGCCTTAATCCTGTGAGGCAAGCTGAGCAAAGGACACCAAGCTGGGAGCAGTACAGTGGCTTGGAGAAGCACTTACACAGCACACGCCAGAGCCGGAACTCGAACCTGCGTCCTTCAACTCAAAGTCTTTCCATTCCATACCACACTAATTAAAAGAGCCATTCATTTTCTGTTTATACATCACATACCAAAATCTTAAGATGTGGCCATTAAAAATCATTTATCATTTGCTTTTGAGCATTTCTTGGGAGGTGGGGAGGATGAGGACATATTAAATTTTCCTCTTACTCAGGTTTCTCATTGTTTTCAGCAATAAAAATCATGGACTCTTAGACTAAGATCTTAGAAATCTCTGGTCCAGAGGGTTTCAAAATGTTTATAGCAGCACGATCCTTTTTTTTCCTCCCAAACATAATCTTTTCATGAAACACCAACATATTGACACAGATAAAAAGCAGAGCCTTCTTATGGAGGGGGGCGAGGCACCGCCCCAGAACCTGCCTTCTGAAAAACCACTGTTCTCTTCAAAGCCTTTCTCAAACAGCTGGAGGAACTGAGGTCCAGAGAGGTGAGGACACAAGGGAAGTACTTATCCAACATAATAGCAGACCCGGAATACACCCACAGTAACCTTGACCCTTTGCCCAGTGCTCCTTCCGCAGCTTCATGGTCCCTAATGGAATCAACCTAGCCTACGGTACATGGAAAGTCAAAGAGCCAAACAGAGGTGAGAATGTTCGTGCTAAATTACTGGCTACAATACAGGAATGTATGGACCTGAGGCAAGTCAGCCCGATGCACAAAGCAAGAGGTGAGATTTGGAGACAGGAGGCTTAAGAAAGAGATTTATCTCTGCCCCATGACTCCAGGCTCTTCATTCCACTTCCCTGGGCCCCAGATTCCTCATCTGAAAGTGGTGTCATTATCTTACGGAATTATATTAAGAACCAAATCAGAATCACTGAAGGCGCCACTACAAACGTACTTTGCCACATTGCATTGCAATTCCTTCCTTGTCTATTTCTGCCAGTGGATTCTGAGCAGTGTTCCAAGATACTGTCTGTGTTTTACATTCTATTTATCCTCAGTCTAGAGTTGATGCTCAATTAGCATTGGACGATGTTGAATTCATAATGATAACGGCTAATATATTAATATATTGAGCATTTATTTATTATGTGTTAAACACAATGCTAAGCACATGACATTGGTTGCTTATTTAATCCTCACAACAATCTCATAAGACTGATACTGTTCTTATTCCCATTGCACAACTGAAAAACTGAAACATAGAAAAATGACCTATTGGTTTGGGCATCCTGAAATGCAAATTCAAACAAAAGTTTCATTCTCAATGGCTGTTCTAACAAGCAGAGATTAGGTATGACAAGAGAACATCTCTAACCTCCAAGGGATGATGCTGTGGGAATGACATTTCCATCATTCATCTCTCAGAAGGACCACTGGGCTGATTCTACACGTCCGAAAAAGAAAAACTCTCAAATACACAACAGCCAAAGGAAGAAAACGGAATCAGGAATGGGAAGGAAGGAGGGGACCAAGAGCAAGGTTGACAGTGTACCAGGAATTATCCCAGTGATCAATAGCCTCTTTATTCTCATTTACAAATATACGTGCACACCTGAGAAACCTCGCTGAACCATGAAGTAGATGTGTATCATCACAGTGCTGGTTGATAAGGGTGAACAGAAAGACAGCACTGGTCTTCTCTCATAAGTAACCATTGAATCACTGTTTAAAAATGCGAGCTAAGGCCGGGCGCGGTGGCTCACACCTGTAATCCTAGCACTCTGGGAGGCCGAGGCGGGTGGATCGCTCGAGGTCAGGAGTTCGAGAGCAGCCTGAGCAAGAGCGAGACTCCGTCTCTACTAAAAATAGAAAGAAATTATCTAGCCAACTAAAATATATATAGAAAAAATTAGCCGGGCATGGTGGCACATGCCTGTAGTCCCAGCTACTCGGGAGGCTGAGGCAGTAGGATCACTTAAGCCCAGGAGTTTGAGGTTGCTGTGAGCTAGGCTGACGTCACGGCACTCACTCTAGCCTGGGCAACAAAGCAAGACTCTGTCTCAAAAAAAAAAAAAAAAAATTCGAGCTGGCAAGGATTTATAGCAACTCATTAGTGATGCAGCCATACTTAATCATGAAGGAAAGTTGTACACACTTTGGTTACATCCCGGACATTTTTAGCTGACTTCCTTTTTGGGCAATCATGATTGGCGCCATGGTCAGAAACTGAATAATGGGCTGGATGGAGCAGTGGTCTAACCCTATGTAATACTCTTCCTGAGATCTTGGCATTTAACTGGTAATTAGTAACTATGTTCATGTATGTAAGATGGATTGCACGTTCCTAGGCTTCCAATTTGCAGCTGGCATTGACTAAACCTTTGGTGATTATAGTTTGCAATTACCGAGAAGACTTCGAGGAGACTATATTCCATCAGTTTACACTCTACAGCTTATCTACATCCTACCGAATTTCTCAGTTGCTTAGAATCTGAAGTAATCTCATTAAATACATTTTCTTGTAATGTACCAACATGTAAGTTAGTATTTCAAACATTTAGTATTTTCTCCAAAACAGCCAATGTGAGATAACTGGATTTTTCAAAAGGTTTGTTTGTTTGTTTTTAATTCTCTTCCCATAAGCAAGTTTGGTTTTTGAAATTTTCACTTTCAAGAAAGAAAATACAAGCAACAAAGCAGATCTCCAAGACAGAGCCAGCATTTTTATGCATCTTTAGCCAGACAAACATTAGTCCTTCCCCAGAACTGGAGCAGCTATTCTGAAGAATGTAAACTTGCTGTTTTCTCAATATGCAGATAGCCTGTTGTCACAGAGCCTCATAGTAATGAACAACTTCTCAATATTTAATAAGCCTGGCATTTCTGTCCCCAGGCGGAAAGCACAGACAGTTGGTAGCCTGCTACTAACTGACCATTAAAATACAGAATCTCTCTTTAAAATGTGCTTCACGAACAGGTTACATCACCTGCGGTGGGGAGCGAGTGCCATCCTGTGCAGTGAGGTGGCCTCTTCCTCTGCCCAAAGAGAACTGGCAGAAGCAAGCAAAGTTAGCCTGCTCAACATTCACCAGAGGCTACACAGAATCCTGTTCTGTGACAGGGTTTTACAAAGCCAGGGGTAGGGGGAGCCCATCCACAGCCTTTCTTTTTGCAGTGCTATTAGCTCTGAGAGCCACCAAACAAGTGGAAATCAGGAAACCTGGCCGTGAGATTTTTTTAATGTAGAAGAATGAAACTGTTTTGGAACTCTGTTTTGGGTTTTTCTTTTTTCCCTTCTTTTCATGCTTGCTTGTACACAGAAGGGTTTTGTGATGTCTCTAGTGTACTGTGTGAGTATAAATATATTGCAACAATAATGCTCACTAATTGGACCAAGATGCCATTGATTCAGAACAGTAATATTTGAGCATTTTAGCATTGGCTTTTTTTAAAATGCAAGGAGCAAAAACTAATGTTAATGTGATTATATGGAAATTCAGGAAATCATTAATACAATTAGCTCGTTTTCTGAATAATGGAAAAGCTAATATAATGAGTTCTCTTTGCTCTTATTGACCATTAAGAGAAGATGTTTGGCTGTAACTATAATTTCAGGTTAACACAGATATTCCCACGATCACATTAAGCATACAGTTCCACAATTCTTGAGTGAGCCTACCATGACTGGTTACCATCACTTCATAAGATGTGATTGCCTTTTCTTCTCTTTCATCAACAACACTCGGGAATTATTGTGTTTTTCAGGACCACTTTTTGCAAGGAGATAAGAGATTTTTTTTTCTTACTCATTTCAGAATGGTTGGATGCATAATAAATAATAATAAAGGTGTGAATGGTCAGTGGTTGACTTCCTAGTAGATAATTGGCTCTCATCACTATCCTCTAGTAGTGTGCAACCCAATCCACTATCCAGTAAAATGAAAAATGAATACTTCATGGCCCTTTGGGACACTTTTCCGACATTAATTCTGTCAATGTTGATGATCATGTACCTCCAAGCAGCAACAGGAGCAAACCTGCTCTGTGTTGCACTGGGAGACAAAACTGGGACCAGGGGTAAAAATTACAATGCTGCTGATTCAGGGCCCTCGTGAGAAGTCTCCAGCAGATTTGTACAATAATGTAACGACCAGGGTAACTTACAAGGCAGAGATGCTCCAATAGAGGGTAAAAGATCGCCTATCATGGATGCTATTAACAGTATTTTCACATATAAGAAGAATTAGTGTATGTTTCAAAATTTTATGTGAAATTTCAGGAACATAACACAAATAAAAATAGTGCTGCTCTGGTTGAGGTAGGAGATGGAGAATGGTGGTTGCAAAGGGCTAGGGGGAAGGAAAAATAGAGAATTGTTGTTCGGTGGGTAAAAAATTTCAGTTATGCAGGATGAATAAGTACTAGAGATCTACTGTACAACATATACCTATAGTTAACAATATGGTATTAAGCACTTTAAAATATGATAAGAAGATAGATCTCAGATCCCTTAAATGTTCTTACCACACACACACAAAAATTGAAGAACATAAGGACTTTTTTTTTTAAGAGACTGGGTCTTGATCTGTCACCCAAACTAGCATGCAGTGGCACAACCATAGATCATTGTAACCTCGAATTCCTGGGCTCAAGCAATCCTCCTGCCTCAGCCTCCCAAGTAGCTAGGACTACAGGCACATGTCACCATGCCCAGTTAATTTTTTAATTTTTTTGTAGAGATAGGGTCTCACTATGGTGCCCAGGCTTGTCTCAAACTCCTGGCCTCAAGTGACCCTCCTACCTCAGCCTCCCTAAGTGCTGGGATTACAGGCGTGAGCCACCATGCCCAGCTTGTAAGCAATGGATATGATTAGTACCTGATTGTGATGATGATATTATGGGTGTAGGCATATATCCAAACTCATCAAAATGTGTACATTAAATATGTGCAAATCTTCATTTACCAATTATACCTTAATAAAGGCTAATAAAGAAAAAAAGAAAAAGAAGAGTACTTGCAGGTCTCATAGCTAACTATAATTTAGTCTGCTTCACCCTCTCAAGAAACCTCCCAGATTACAATAGTTAGAAAGATAGTATTACCTAGATAGCTTTGAATCTGCTCTAATTTGTAAAAGCAACAAATTTTTTAAAAAATATTCAGCTTTGAGTACCTTATCAATAATGATAAATTCTTTGTGACATACCTCACAACTGGCCACAGCACATCAGGGGGTTGTAACCCTGGGATTAAGAGCCTGGATGCCTGGATGAAGTGACACCCACCCCAAAGCACTGGAACTGATTCTACCTACTTGCTAACATGGAAGGGGGACATTTTTATTAAATTATATAACCATTTTGAAATATCCAAGTGCTTAGAATTTTATGTATGAGAGCAAACAGTAGTCAATTTCTCTCTATTCAGCCAGAGGTTTAGGCATCATATAAAAATTAACCTAATGCAATTTTACTGTTCCTGGTAATTCTTTCAAAGTACTCAATATCATGATCAGCAGCTTAGATCTATCTATGCAGTAGAATTTAAAACACTGGCATATCTTTTAAATAAACAACTTTCTGAGTATTTATGATGGGTCAAGCATGGTTCTAAATGTTTTACAGGCAATAACTCATTTAGATTTCACAAGAACCCCGTGATACACATATCTTGGTTACCCCATTTTTAGAGATACGGAAACTGAGGATTAAGAAGAGCTAAATAGCGTATCAAGCTCCATATCATAGCAAAATCGTGGAGCTGGGATTTGAACCCAGACAAATCCAACCCCAGAGTTCACAAATTTAACCTTCACACCATGAAAGAAGCCAGAAAAGTCTTACTGTCCAGAAGGAAACAGAAGAGGTAGTTCGCCAAAGACCTGATTCTCAAACTGTCACACAAGCTTCTCATCTCTGTTCTATGTTGCCCATGAGCAAAAGAGAAACTAAAATAAAATAAAGAACAGAGTTGAGGAATTGGAGCAAAGAGTGTGGCTAAGCTACTTCTACTGCAAAGGCAAAATATGTAGAGAATTCAGATTAGTTCATCAAAAGGTCAAGAGGATTTTTTCCCGCCTTTGAGAAGGTAAAGATGAAATGTGTTGGCTAGCCCCACGGCTACGGAATAATTAGAAACATCCCTCCACAGCTGGTGAGCTGTGAACACAACTGATGAGTTCAGGGGACGCTGGCTCCTTGCGAGACAGTGCTGGGGAGTCCCATGCAGAGCCAGCCTGGAGCAGGACACACAGGAGGTCTGTGGCTCACAGCAGGGACTGTTGTCAGCAATGTGACAACCACAGCAATGACATCATTGACTAAGATCTAGAGAATTCTTTAGAATTACAAAACCACCAGAGTTTGATCTTTACAACCAACCTGTGAAGCACACATCACCTGTGTCACTGATGAGGAAACTGAGATGCAGAGAAGCTAAGCGACTACTCAAAATTCCTCAGCCAGTTACGGGCAGAATTGAGACTCAGGTCTTCGAATGCCAAAGCGCCTTCCTCTTAGCACGTCCCTTGGCACAGACACCACTCACTTGCTAGACTGGCTGTAGAGCCTCAGGGCTAGGGTGCGTGGCTCTGACCTTGGCTCACATCTCGGCTCTACCATTTACTGGTTGCTAGATGACCCCTGGCAAGTTACTTAATCTCTCTAAGCCTCTGTTTTCCAAGCTGTAAAGTGGGAATCAAAATAGTACGTGCCCCATCGGGGTTTTGTGGTGATTAACTGAAACGGAATCAGTTCATATATATAAACAGTAAAACAAAGCAGCTAGTACTAGCAAGCATGCACAAATGGTGGTTTTTATGATTAATCATTCACTCACTGAAAACACTTTGATCAGACAGTTATTCTGTCTGTGCCAGGCCCATGTGCTTGGACCTGATGATGTATGACAAACCCTGCCCTGGGGTTACTCCAGGTCCTTCTTGGAAGATACAGAGATCTTATAAGGCAAGCGGGGAGTGTAACGACACAGGTAAGTTACAATGCTGGCTACCTTAACAGGCACACAGAATGGCTTTTTCTCTAGAACTGCCAAAGCATGATGCTCTAAGAGAGTATAAAAAACAAAATATTTTAATACCAAGAAAGAAGCTACACATTTAAACATTGTTCCAAATTAAATATCAATGCCACAATACTTTATAAAAACAAACAAAGAGGAAAATCCTGAGATCTAAAGTTGAAGACCCTTAGATTAAGTCGCAATAGCATAACCTACCAACTATGTGGCTTTGAATTAAATAATTTAACTGCTCTGGATCTTGATTTACTCATCTCTAAAACTGGGATATAATAGTAATGCACTTCACACTGTTGTTATGAAGATGAAATGGTGTAACATACATAAAGGTGCTTCGTAAATGAGAAGAATGTCATTATAATTATTACTAATTATAGGGGAGGAAAATAAAGAAAGAGATGAAAAGGAGGAAAGAAGAAAGGGAAATGCTCAAGTATTTGGTGTGGGTTTGGGCCAGTCTTGCCCCTACAGTCTCAGGTGTGCACAAGGATGATGTTTCTAGCTGAATAGGGCAGACAAAGATTTTGCCAGAATTTTAGATGTACACAACTAGTCCCCTCCCACATGGTCAGCTTCTTCCCTTTTTTTTTTTTTTAAGATTAGGTCTAGCTCTGTTGCCCAAGGTTGGGGTGCAGTGGGGCAATCACAGCTCACTGCAGCCTCAAACTCTGGGACTGAAGCCTTCCTTCTGCCTCAGCCTAACAAGTAGCTGATGCACACCCACACCCAGCTAATTTTTTTTTATTTTTTTGTAGAGATGGAGTCTCATGGTGGTACCCAGGCTGGTCTTGAACTGCTAGGTTCAAGCAATCCTCCCGCCTTCACCTCCCAAAGTGCTGGGATTACCAGTGTAAGCCATTGAGCCTGGCCAGCTTCCTTTTTTTTTAATTAAAAAAATTATTATGGGTACATAATAGTTGTATTAATATATCTTTATGGGGTGCATGTGATGTTTTGATACAAGCATACAATGTAAATTAATCAAATTGAGGTAGTTATAGTATTTATCACCTCAGGCATTTAACATTTCTTTGTGTTAGAAACATTCCATTTCCACTTTTTTAGTTATTTTGGATCTGCGGTCCCCAACCCCTGGCCACAGACCGTGCTGGTAGCAGCCTGTTAGGGACCAGGCTGAAGAGCTCTGCCCCTTCCCTTAGTCTGGGGACAAATTGTCTTCCACGAAACTTACGAAGAAGGGGACGCACAGCAGGAGGTGAGCCATGGGCCAGCTGAAGCTTCATCTGTATTTACAGCTGCTCCCCATAGCTGACGTCACCACCTGAGCTCTGCCCCAGAGTCCTCCCAACTCCTCACCCCGCCATCCGAGGAAAATTTGTTTTCCATGAAACTGGTCTCTCATGCTGAAAAGGTTGGAGACCACTGTTTTAAAGTATACCTTAACTTATTGTTGATTATAGTCACTTTGTTGTGCTATCAAATACTGTTCATTCTATCTAACTATATTTTTGCACCAATTAACCACCCCCAATTTATCATCCTCCCCCCCCAACACTTCCCAGCCTCTAGTAACTATCATTCTACTTTCTATCTCCATGAGAGCAATTGTTTTTAATATTTAGCTCCCACATATGAGAACATGTGAGATTTGTCTTTCTGTGCTTGGCTTATTTCACTTAACATAATGTTTTGCAGTTCCATTCATATTGTTGCAAATGGTAGGATTTCATTCTTCTTTGTGGCTATATAATATTCCCTTGTGTATACGTGCCACAATTTCTCTACCCATTCATCCATTGATGGACACGTGGATTGATTCCAAATCTTGGCTATTATGAGTAGTTTATGGGATTAACATGGGAGTTAAGAAATTTTTTTGGTATAGTGATTTCCTCTCCTTTGTATATATAGCCAGTAGTGGGATTCTGGGTCATATGGTAGTTCTATTTTTAGTTTTTTGAGGAACCTCCATATTGTGCTCCACAGTGGTTGCACTGATTTACATTCCCACTAACAGTGTATCCGGGTTTCCCTTTCTCCATATCCTCGCCAGCATTCATTATTGCCTGTCTTTTCGATAAAAGCCATTTTATCTGGACTGAGATGATATCTCATGGCAGTTTTGATTTGCATTTCTCTGGTGACTAATGATGTTGAGCATTTTTTCTTATACCTATTGGCTATTTGTATGTCTTCTTTCGAGAAATGTCTATTCAGATCTTTTGCTCATTTTGTAATCGGATTATTTATTTTTTTCTTATTGAGGTGTTGGAGCTCTTTATACATTCTAGTTATTAATTACAAACTACCCTTTTCAGGTGGGTAGTTTGCAAATATTTTCTCCCATTCTATCTTTCTTCTTATTCTCAGGCCCTGCAGACTCTTCTGAGACTCAGGCATCTTTACTCCGGGAAACTGCACTGCCTGCCTGTGAGTAGGTTACTAGAGGCTGCCATCTGCCTCCCAACTTAGAATCTTTTTGTCCCCTGTCCCTAGTAGCTCGCTCTGAATTACAGAGAAAACTACTGCAAGACTGGGGGCCCAGGTAAGCAACCCATCCCAGCTATCTGCAGAAATGTTTCCCTTTACCAAAAGCCCTCTGAGGCTCAGCCAAGCAACAACAAATTGGGCCACCAGAGTGGAGTCTAAGTTTGCCAATGGACAAGGACAGTGAATGGCATTTGCAGGGGGCACAGCATGGGGAAAGACATAGTGTAGAGCCTGGGAGGTTGAGGGGTGACAAGCAGAGCGCAGGCTATACAGAGGAGAAGGGAGTGGGAAGTGAAGGGCCACAAGTGCCAGACAAGGGAGTTTAGACTTTATGGTGGAGGGTGTGGGAGACACACAGGGGTATAAATCAGAGGAAGGATGTGATCTGTCTGAGGAGATCGCTAGGGCCACAGAGTAGCAGAGAACAGACCAGAAGCTGGGGCACTAGTGGCAAAGAGGTCAGTTATCTAAAAGACCCATACAGAAGGTATAGACTCCATCCCAGTGTGCCTGGTGAGAAAATAGGATTCCAGAGCTATTTAAAGGCAAAATCAAAAAGACCTGGAAGCTGGTTGGACGTAGGAGAGTGAAGCAAAGATTGAAATCAATGATGATTCTACTGTGGGTGGCTGGATTAATGAACAACAGTTTTGCCAAAGCAATAGTCAATTTTAGTAAAAATAATGTCTCAGATTGAAAATAAATCTTTCTATTTTTATTTATTACAAATCTCATTTCATACTCATACAAATTTAATATAGCTCATGGGTTAGGTAATCCCTCTTCATTATAGATGATGGTTGAGGCTCAGAGGAACTAATGCTTGCCTAAGTACACAGAGACAGCTAGAACAGAGAAGAGTTAGTGTTAGCCCCATTAACCCGGGCCTAACAAATAGGTCTCAAGTTATATGCCAACTCTGATAAACTGGTAATAACTACCTGAAGCACTAGGTTGAGACTCTGATACTGAGTCTGGCCTTGGAAAGCTAGATACTGT
Organism: Lemur catta; assembly: GCF_020740605.2. Taxonomy (NCBI): domain Eukaryota; kingdom Metazoa; phylum Chordata; class Mammalia; order Primates; family Lemuridae; genus Lemur; species Lemur catta. Next base: position 91,143,228 of record NC_059128.1, read on the forward strand.
GACAAATTGGCGATGTCTGCCATGACACCAGGAAAGGAGAGTGGCAGTATAACGGTGTAACAGACTTTGCCAGCCCTGCGCCAGACCGTAGTGACTCATTAGAAATGAATAAAAGAAGAAGACAGATTTGATTGGACCCAGCACCTGGCTGCTAAAAACAACGTCACTGGACACAAATCAAACTTGGTACCAACTGACAAAACTAAGAGCAAAACTGTCAGGTGACCAAAACGTGTCTAATTCCCCCACCCTCACTTGTCATTCCACTACTTCCAAATGGGAGGTTCCATTTTTCAGACAACTAGAGTCCTGTTCCAATTCTTCAGTCTCCAAAGGGCATCGTCTGCCACCACACTTCCCCTGAGTTTTCAGACAATGCGACAATTTATGCACCATCAGAAACCCCTTACTGGAAAATGGTAAAGAAGAATGGAAAGAACAGGACTGGGTTTGAGAACTTCTGTTCTTTATCTGTAAAAAAAGAGATAATAATACCCAATCTCAGAGTTGTGGAAAGGATTAATACCCAGAAGTGCTTGGCGTGTTGCAAGCATTCTACAAATGCTTTAACATTTTTATTTATACAATAAACTGAAGGGATGAAGGGAGGTGGTATTTTTATCAGGTAGGATTTGGTGCTGTTAAGATCCTGCCTCTACTTAGGGATAGTCTTCCTGCCTCAAGTGACAAATGTTTCCACATCTTGATTTTTACACAGCTTACTTCTGACAAGAAAAGAATCCAAATTCTTTTCACTGGTGCCTAATGTTCAAAGTCAAAGACAAAACCAAAAATTATTCCTAAGTCCAACTGCCATGCCTTAAGGCAACTTAATCAACTCAACAAAAAACAGTCAAAAACGTTCTTCTAACCCAAAAATCCATGAGTCTATGAGTCGACGAAATTTTTTTTCCCCTCAAAGAAGCAAATCATTCTCCTGAGCAACATGCGGAAGTAGGAGACTGAGGCCAACAGTGGTTAAGAGTGCATGCTTTGAAACCAAACAGGTGTGAGTGTGAATTCCAGTTCTGCCGTTTACTAGCTGTGTGGACTTGGAGAGTTACCTAATTGCTCCCAACCTCAGTTTTCTTATGTGTAAATTGGGTACGTTGATACCTACTTCAGAGGGTTTGATCAAACTAAAAGGAAATGCATGTAAAGCACTTAGCCAAGAACCTGGCACATAGAAAATGCTATAAATTGCACTAAATTATTATGTAAATAGAAGAAACCAATACGAAAAAAAAAGCGTTGAAATTCCTAACACATTGACTGTATGCTCTTGCCTCCCCAGAGCAGTTTCCTAATTATAACATTCTCTATCTTCCCAGGATAAAGACTATAAACTACAGGCTTCTCAGGAATAAATTCCATCTAATCAGTCTAAATATTTGATAATGTATATAGTAAACATCAAAGTGATGAGCAGAAACTTGGACTGAGTTGGTCCCAGCATTTTGGTATTGTGCAAACATCATTGAGAGGTACTTCATAATTATGTTTTAAATTATTTTATGGGATCCCAGTTTTTTGCATAACCGATTGTATAGTCGATTAAAGTTCTCATTTGCCACTGAAAAACCCATTCAGTCACAGCAGTTAAGAAACTAACGAAACCACTATTTTTCAAGCCCATAGGTTCTAGGCATGACATAGACAGAAGAAAAGTAGAAAATACAGCTCCTACATATAAGTTATAATATTACTGAGGACATGTGATTTTGCAAAGGGATTCCATTCAAAGGCCATAATCAATAGTGTATAATCCAGGGCCAGACACCCAGCAGACTGGAGAGAGAACATCAGGCTAATGTTTGGTAAGAACTGGGTTTGCCATTTGGTTATCAGCAATACCTGGTTAGGTAAGGAGTCCTTCAGAGAAGAGAAAAGCTGTTTTCCAACAGCCTCGGGCAGTTGACCATGGCTGAAGAGAACATTGCCAATGTCCTCCAAGCTATTTATCTTTATTGGTACCAATTTTACAGACTTTTTTTCCAAATGAGAGGAAATATTTGTTCTCCCTAGAACCCTACTATAAAAACTTTCAGAAATCCCCTCCCTTCCACTATTGCAATCACCGCACACCACACACACACACACACACACACACACACATGAAAAAATTGCAGCTTGGGGATTCTCTTTAATTAATGTGACTCTTTAATGCTCAGCAATATCATAGGTGGAGTTCTCATTACAACTTGGACCAACTTTTTCTTGAGAGCCTACTGCTAGACCCCTAGGTAGGAAGCATTTCCCCTTACCCACTTCATTCAGCTATCACAAAATCCATGAGACCACCTTCTCCCTCTGAACAAAAGGGCTTCTAGGATGCTTCACACACTCCTCTCTGTGGGTTTGAAATTACATACAGCAGTGCCAAAGGTAAGACATTTCTAGGGTTTTTTATTTCTTTTATTTTTTTACTACAGTTCTGGGTGTTTTGTTGTTTTTGCTGTCTTTTTTCACCCCCCTCAGCTCCCTCTCCCTCTTGTGGTATATATTTGTGGCCTACAGCAATTACTTTAGACTTTTTAGACACGTCCGGGTAGAGATAGATGACACAAGTGATCTACTTATCTTCCTTTCCCATCACCAATAAAAGTGACAGCCCGCCTAATTAGGCCTAATAAAGCAGCCGCAGAAAGAGTGGCGCAGCAGCGATCTAAAGAGAGATGGCATTGACCCGGAGATACAGGTGCTGCCTTAAGGCGTTGCTGCTATTACTTTATCTCCAACACATTACATCTCTGCTCATGCCGTATTCAAATGCAAGTAGCATGTTTTTCTCCTCGATTCTTAGATCAAGAACAAAAAAAAAAAAAATCCCATCTAATCAAAAAAAAAAGGCACTGACAATTTTTCAGCCCCACATTAAAAGCAAAGAGTCATTCAGAACAGTGCACTCCATATTCTATTTTATAATATCACTTTAAGCTATTGCTTTGAATCTCAGACATTTCTTTGTTAAGAAGGAAAATCAAAAATTCATCAGAAGAAGTTCTTTCTTCCCCCCTCTCTCTCTTTTTTTTTTTTTTCTTCCAGGGCTAGCATGGGGTTTGGAGCTGGAACCAACATTTGTAGAAGTTAGGGGTCCTTAAGCAATTATTAGCGATGAGAGTTTGACACGCTTGAGAGTTGTCAACAACTGACTTTAAACAAAGTGGAAGGAAAGAGAAATAAACGGTGCTCTCAGCAAAATTAATATACAGGCCTGCAAATTAATGATGTCGTGTATTTTTTAAACAAGGGAAAAAAATCTGAACTTTGCATGAAACAGCATTTTAAGTATGTCTTTGCAAAAATTATCAGATTGTCAAAGGGCATCAAAGCAAATTGAGTCCACAACTATTCATAATGTTTCCACATAAGCTAAATACAAAATTTGTCTTACTTTATTCGCCTGTTCTGTAGCAATTATTTAAAGCTATTAGAAAGGGGGAAATGTCCTTGATCTGAAGTACCAGTGCTTGCTCCACAGCATTTATTATAAGAAACATAACCCCCCAACCTTGCCCACATACATAAACACACACACGCACACACAAATACACATTCTCTACTACTTACTGCTAGCCAAATACCACTCAGCCCTGTTCATTCTATCTTACTTTATTTAAACTTATTCCTGCAAATAATCCAACCATTCACATGGTTTTAATTGCTACATGTATGCAAGTGAGTTTCCCCAACTATGACTTCTAACCCTCTTCTGCATCCAGAATGAAACCCATGATCTTCATCCCACCTTTGCCCAAATCTGAACCCTCTTAAAATATTCCTCCTCTCCAATGTTTCCTGATGACCAACAGTAGTTACAGTTCCCCTTTTGAGAACCATTACTCCATCCCAACTTCCTCTCTTTCTGTTGGGCTTTCCAAGATGACAATGATCAGTACAACAGTCATTGCTGTCATCGATGTGGGACCTCCTGATGTTATGCACGAGGACATATATGTTGCATACAGTCATTTATTTAAGTACCATAACAATATGGACTAGGCCATTCTTTTTGTCCACATGTTTTACCCAGTAAGGGAACTTTGAGAAGTTAATTATTAATTAATAATTTGCACAAGGCTACACAGTCAGTGAGTGGCAGAATTGGAATTTGTGCCTGCTGACTATTATAACAAATCCGTAAAAAAAAAAAAAAAAAATTTTTTAAACAGGAGGGCTTTGAAATGAGTAGACGGGTTGTCTCATTCCATTGTGAGCATCAAGTATGTCTCCTTGATTTCTAGAGTAGGCTCTCCACTGAGTTTTTCATCTCTGCTGTCCACCCTAACTCGTCATAAGACCAGCCCCATTTCCTCTCACACAAAATTTCTGGCTCTGCCCCCTGTCAGGTAGGTGACTTCCCTACCCTACCTGAGTCACAGTTGCCTCTTCCACAAAATGGGATTCATGACCTGTAGCCTCCTGGCCAGGGTCAGAGAGGATTTATGGAAGGGTCTGGCCCGACACCCGCCATCAGGCAAGCTCGATAACAAGTGCTACTGTCATCGTTGTTCCTTTGTCATATCACGTCTTACAACTCCTTTAGAACAGGTCATAGGAAATCAAGAAGCAGGAAAGGAGGAGGAGGGGGAAGGGGTAAAAACTCACCTGTCGGGTACAACGAACACTATTCAGGTGATGCGCACACTAAAAGCCTTGACTTAAGCATTATAAAAGGTATCCATGTAACAAAAACATTTGTACCCCCATAATATTTTGAAATTAAAAAAAAAAAAGCACAACTCAAGAAACCTTCTGGGAGGTCAAGTGACACAATAGGAAAAGACTGGGCTTAGACATTCACAGACGTAACTCAGATTCCTACGTTTGCCATATATTATTACTCTGTGACATCGGGCAAGTCACTTACCTCCCTGGCCCTCAGCTCTGTCAATAGTAAAATAGGGATGATAACATCCACTTACTACTCAGTGACGCACAAGTCATCAAATGATCGCATTTAACAAGACAGAGGAGGAGGAGCTGTTGTAACATTTACTGAATGTGTGTTACATGCCAGGCATGTGCTAAGAGCTTCTCATACGCTTCCCGATCTAACTCTCACAACAGCTCTGTGAGGTCAATACCAGAATCTCTGTGTTTTACATGAGAAAAGTGAGGCTTGTAGAGATTGTGTAACTTCCGTGAATTACATAGCCAGTAAGTAGCAAGGCTGGGACTTGAACTTCAACAACCACTCATCAGAATCTGTGCTCTAAAACCTCTTCGGTAATCACAGTTCCCTTTTTCTACCTCTATGACATCTTCATGGACTATCAGCCCCACTCTAACTTCTACTGACCTGGAGAAAACACACACACACACAAACACACACATACACACATGCATATTCTAAACTTAAGTTACACCAGGAATCCCGTAAGGTATGCACCTATTGCTGGCCTGTATGCATGTGTCTATGTTTCTATTACTGGCATTTCTGCACATCTGTCTCCTTTGTCATCCACTCTCCCCATTAAATGCAAATTCCTCAGGGACAGCAATCATGTCTGTTACTCCTCTTGCCTCTCACACAAACTCAGGCCCAATCAGAATACGTTTAGTAAAGGTTGTTGACGGAGCAGACGTGGATACAGGATTGGCACCATCACAGGAGGGTTGATTCACACTGGCCAAGGGCTCTTCCTCCTCCTAACGACAGACAGAACACCCAGCCACTAAGTCCTACCACTTGTACACAAAATCAGACCATCCTCATGGCAGACAATGGCCACCTCATTGGGGAATACAACCTCATGGGAGAACCCGCCATCAGGAAAAATTCCCCGAGTTTTGGCACACTTGCATAAAAAGGAAAAAAAAAGTTTTCAGATCTTTTTAACCTGCAGTTTTGGTGGGATGCCAAGCCCCAGGCTATGCAAGGGCTTCCTCAGAATGCTATGCCGTTGTGCCCTCCATGTATAAAGTGGCAGTGCCCCAGCTTTGGAACCAGAGAGAGCTGGATTCAAATCTTGGTTGGGTCATCTACTAGTTGCAGCCTTGGGCAAGTTACTTAGTATCCCAAGACACAGTTTCTCTTACATAAAATGGGTAATACAATATACATCTTGTAAGATTGTTTTAAGGATTAAAATTAAATAAACAATTTAACAAACATTATGTTTAATGAAAGAAACCATACACAAAAGAGTATTCTGTGTGGTTCCATTTGCATAAAGTTCAGTAGTAGGCAAAATGAAACTGTGCCTAAAGAAATCAGAACTGTGGCTGCTTCTGGGCAGAGGTCAGGGATTGACTTGGCAGGATACAAGGGAACTTTTAGGGGTGGTAGAAATTTCCATATCATGATTAGAGTGTCGGTGTCAGAGTTCTTCAGATTGTTCTCTTTAGACCTGTGCATTTCAGTGTATATAAACTATACTTCGACTGAGAAAGAAATAAGAAGAGATAATTTACATTATACTCTAGCATAGTACTAAGTAAACAATGGATGCCATATTTCAGCCATTCAGTAACTATTTAATAAGTGTGGACTAAGTACCCGACACTGAGCTTGGTCATGGAAATAGCCAAGTGGTGAATCATTACTAGTATGTACGTGTTATCCATAACTCCCATTGTTTAATAGTGTGGCTGAGCACAGAAGGGTAAGCTGCAGAGAGAGTGGACGTTAAAAATACTGAGGTCAAAAGCTGGCTGGGCCCATGGGCAGGTGCTAGGGAATAAAATACATGCCATGGGAATGGGTGCCATTGGAAGGGCAGAAACTAGAATGAAAGGCTGATTATAGGACAGAGAGGGAAATCTTGGTAAACGTTAGCGACAGAGAGGAAGAACGGATGTGCCCAGACAGCAGGCAGAGCACACCAACGTGGTGCTTAGGAGAGGACAACTCAATGATAGAGTAAGGAGCGTCTCTGAGCAGGTGACAGGACCCCATCATAGAGCAGGTACTAATGTATCAAAACTGTCAGACCACGAGAGGCCTTGCATGTGACATTAATCCCAGCAGGCTAGGCTAGTATTGGCCGATGCTAAATTGAACTAGGAATCCATGCACGTCCCTGCTCAAGACTGTCCCTAGAGGCTGAAGCAGGCGATGACAAAATACTTGTAAGTATGGAAAAGGAATAGATAGAGAGGTAAGGGCACCGAAGGGATCCTGAGGCATACTCTTTTAGTCTTTGAAGGTAAACAGCTGGTCTGTGAGCAGAGCCATTGGTCAGTAACACATCTACTTAGACTGACCGTGGAACTCCCTGGAAATGTTAGTACATCTAAGGACTTCCATAGGACGCCTAGCATATGTGTTCCGTATTCAAACCAAAAGCAGTCACTCTGGACTCAGACAGACTTGGATTTTAAACCAGTTCTGCACTTACCGTCTACTAACCTTTCTGACCCTCAGGTTCTCCTCCATAAAGTGGAGATGATAGTGATATCCGTCTCTTAAGGCTATTAAGAAGATCCATGAGATAATGTTTACAAAATTCATAACAGTGCCGGACACAGTAGGTGTTCAACAATGTAAACTACCGTTACTAAGAGCTGAATGCCATTTCAAGACACAGGAGCCAGCACACAATGGGCACAAAGCTTTAGTTTCACACAAAACCAAAGTGGCAACAACATTGGGATTATCACTCCTGTTGTTTTATCCATGCTGTCTTACATATGGCCAATAGGAGAGAATTTCTATTCCACAATAGTAAAAGCTAGTTTATCTTACACTCTAATAGTAGACAACTCTAGCCTGTGACATTTCCAAATTTACCAGAATTAATGTCCATAATGATAGCTTCACTCCCTAGAAAATTCTGATGTGCCTGATCCTGAACAGAATTTCCTACAGCGTATCTTGCTGCAATCTCATTATACTTTATGAATTGGGACTACCTTACAAAATAGTAAGAACCCCATTCCCTGATCATTCAAGATAACTGAGTTCACCACCTTATGGAGAAGATACAATCCCAGATGGCTCAAATTTTCAGCATTAGTTGATACTATTTTAATATGACTTGGTTCTCCATCAGCTCAGATCTCTGTCTACTAGAAGATTCTGAGGAAGATGGAAAACCAGGCTCGAATATGCAGAATATAATAGCTTCATTTAATATGGGGTGATGATGCTGTTTCAGGTGGTCCATTTCCAAAATATATTCCTGAGCCTCAGATTAGATGATGGTGACCCGAGTCATTCCTTCTTAATAGCAATCAATGGATAGAGATTTCAAAATTTTCTTGCTTCCACATAAATCTTTTTTTTTTTTTTTTTTTTTTTGGAGACAGAGTCTCACTCTGTCGTTCTCAATAGAGTGCAATAGCATCATCATCGCTCACTGCAACCTCAAACTCCTGGGCTCAAGTGATCCTCCTGCCTCCCCCTTGCTGAGTAGCTGGGACTACAGGTACAGGCCACAACACCCAGCTAATGTTTCTATTTTTAGTAGAGATAGCGTCTTGCTCTTGCTCAGGCTGGTCTCAAACTCCTGAACTCAAGCAATCCTCCTGCCTCGGTCTCCAGATTGCTATCCACATAAAACTTTTGATGCATTTTCTAATATTTCACAATTAGATTAAAATGTAATAAGTAAGGGGTTTGACACCCCTCCCAAGTCTATCTCAATTAAGAAACAATATTTAAAAAGAAACATTGGGCTATACCACAAAGGGGTCGCCTATACGACACACACGTGCTGTGCACGTGGCTTCTCTCACTCACGGTGGCTGACATCCTTCACACAAGAAGTGCTCTAGAGAAGTGGTTGAATGACAAAAATAGCGATTGTATAACAAAAGCAGCGAGCACTAAAATGATAATTCTCACATGCAATAAAGCAGAGGCAGGGCTTCTCTGGCAGCTCTTAGAAGCCCCGTATGGACAAACACTGGGTCAGACTATCAGAATTATTTTCCCATCTGTTTTGCCATCTACTCCCTGCTCTCGGTTTGGCATTGTTTTCAATATCTCAAAGGTCAAATGTTTCCTGCACAGGTGTATTTCCAGCCTCCACAGTAAAGTTTTTAAACTGACATGTCTCCCAAGGAGTCTGATAATTCATTGTTTTGTTTAGTCTGATGATCTTAGCCAGAAGCGATTAGAGAGCTGTATTATTAATAGTATTTGGTTTACTTCAAAATGTGAGGCTATGCTTTGCGTTTTGAAAATCCCTCTGTGATAACTCTCAGGAAGAACACTTCTGGCCACACAGAGGCTTATCTGCAAAGGGGTGGGTGTCCTCCTAGACCCCTGGCTCCCAGCACAGTAGCCTACCCCACAATTACGGTAAGAACATGACCGATCTTGTCGAAGGACTGCGTACACTAAATAGTACTGCTTTTCTTCTCTCCACCATGCATTGGGATCTGTCATAACTGGCAACTGGCTTTTGCATTTCCCGCCTTTGGCTTTCTGCTCCCTCTTTTGCATACACGCGTTTAAGAAACTGATCGCAAACCAAATGCAAAGAAATACTCTTGCTCAAAACACGTATGGATATTGCTGGCTCAGCACAGCTCTCTCAGTATTAACTGGTAATAAACTGAACTAAAACCCCTAACCTTTAATGAAATTAAACATAGTTCATGTGCTTTCCTCTATAGATCTGTATCTCTCCTTCCAAGGAAGGAACACATACCCACACACATGTAGAAGTGACATTTATCATCATCCTTTTTTAGTTCAAGAGAAAGAATGAAAGCAATGACAAGAGAACAAAACAAAAACAACCTCACCTATGAAGAGGCACAAGACACTCCATGGCAAGGCTGAGTTTTTCCCATGTGCAAAGGCCATGTGCTCAGACATCCCAAGTTCCAGAGCTGCTAGGAAGCTCCGGAGCAAAATGGGAAACAGGCAGTCCCGGAGTTTAATTCATCAAGCAATTCTACAGCGAGAACATCTTGAGTACCACAAAGAACAGGTTCCATCCAGCCTTTCATGCCCCCCTCCTTCCAACACTGACATCACTTCTTGCCAGAGGGAAAAAAAATTACTTTTTAAATATTGACTTTCTCAGTCATTGCCAAGGCCAACCAGTCAGCCGTGAACCACATTTGTTGCTGCCATCCTATACAGATCTCAAACTCTGCTGCCTGCCAAGAAGCATCTCCAGGGCAATAGCAAAGCTGCAATAACTATCCCGAGCAGAGATTCCAGCCACTGAGCCAGGAATGCAGGGAATAATTCCCTTACTTCACATTAGAAGTCACCACTCAACCTCCAAGTGACTTCCTAATGACCCTCAATACTCTCTGGTTGAGTCCTTACCCTTCACTGCAAAGCTCCTGATCCAACCTTGCCCTGTGGAGCTAATAATAACCACTAACAATTATTAACAGTTACTGTAGTACATGCCAGACACTGTTCTAAATTATTTTACATCTGTTACTACCACCACTACTACTAATAGTACTAATGCTCCTATAGCTTGCAGTATTTGTCAGGCACTGTATTAAGAGTCTTACACATTTAATCCTCACCACACCCCTAGGAGACAGGTATTGTTATAGATAAGGAAACTACAGCCAGGAGTGGTTAAGTAACTTCCCTGAGGATTCATCTAGCGGGTGGAGGAGCTGAACTTCAAACACAGGCTGCCAGACTCCAGAGCCTGCCGTCTACATGGCCTCTCTGTGGGAAAGGTATCCCTGTAAAAATAAACCATAATTAATTCCACATTCCTTTAGGGAGGGACATCAGAAGAGGTTACTGAGATTGGGTCCACTTTCCTGTAGAAAGTGACTATTGGGTCAAGCTTTGAAGGTCCAGGGATGAGCCAGGGAGAAGAGAGAAGGAAAAGCTGTCCTAACAGGGAATAGTGCAGATGCAGACCCAGCACGGGGGTGGGACCCGTGTGTAGAGAACCGGTGCTCTGAGGACTCCAGGCAGTTCCGTAAAGTCAGAGCAACAGGTGGGAGGGGAGGGATTAGGACATAACAGTGAAGGGTTCCAAAGCCAGGCCATGAAGGGCCATTTTTGGAAATATTCCTGGACAGCCCTGTGGCAATCCCATTAGTCAGGAAGCTATGAGCATAATCTAGGTGAGAAATTATGGAAGTCTGAACACAATGTCAATAACTACAAGCATAGGAGAAAATACCCAGTTTTGAACAATTTGATATTGCTTTAATAAAGAATAACTATCTAGACACAGGATGCCCGAAGTTCTTTTCCCTTAGAACACCTGGCTACAATCAAACCATTCTCCAGGGACCTCAGAGGCTTAGCATCATGTCTTGAAATCAAACATGACTGAGGTCACCTTTCAAGTTTCATTATACTCGAACTTAACTGCTTAGCTGTTTTTGTTGCATAATAAAAGGTTCACTTAACCAAAATATTAAGAGTCCAAGTCTGTCTAATAAAAAAATAATCTTTCACTCATGCCTGTAATGCCAGCACTTTGGGAAACACAGGCAGGACAATTGCTTGAGACCAGGAGTTTGAGATCAACCTGGGCAACATAGTGAGACCCCATCTCTATAAAAAATTTTAAAAATTATTCAAGCATGGTGGCACATGCTTGTAGTCCCAGCTACTCGGGAGACTGAGGTGGGAGGATCTTTCTAGCCCAGGAGTTCAAAGCTGCAGAGAACTATGATCATGCCACTGTACTCTAGCCTGGACAACAAAGCAAGATCCTGTCTCTAAAAAAAAAAAAACAATCTTTTCCATCATCCTCATCACCATCATGATATCCTCCTCTTTTACATGAAGCAATTTTACCACAGGTATTTAAAGAACATCCCTATCATGTCCCACCTTGGTCCATGATTTTTAAGATAATGTCCATAACCTACCAGGAACCTACAGATTGCCTGACCTCTTGCAACATCTGTGCAGGTAAGTAACACCACACCTGGCTCACAATCGATGTTCAAAAAGATTTTTTAAAAAAAATCAGTGAGCGAGAGAGTGAAATTTGGACTTGGGCATGAACAATTTTCATTTAATGTTTCACAAATGTCCATATTATCCCATCACATTCTCATGAAGTTCTATGCCATTTTGCCTCTTTTCTTTGTCAAGGTCTCTTATGGGATATCGTGCAGTAAAAACAGTGGCGTAGGTGATTTTATGGGTGGTGATCCTTTGGCCAGAAGAGTCTGCGAATCGCTGCTAAGGGACTGATGGATATTTTACAGAAACCACTCCTGATTAGCTTTATAATCACAAGGAGCTGGATTAAGGGTTATTTGAAACACTAGTTAACTCAAAAATATTCTACACATCACTGGGATTTTAGAGCTGGAAGAGACCAGCTCAAAAAGGAGAAGGGATTAACCTAAAGTGACACAGCCAATGCCAAAGTTGAGACTGGGACATGCGACTCCAATTCCTAGACCTTTTCACTCTTCCATGCTGCCTGCTCACTTTGTGTCCATATATTGCTAAAATAGAACTTGAAGTTTAATGGTCTACAAGCCAAAGATGAGCAAATAATGCTGAGATGGTAAACAAGCCTCAGAAATCCTAGTGTTTAGTCCTTATTTGCCACTTGCTAGTTGGGCAGTCACTTACTTTTCTTGAATCTCAGCTTTCTTGTTCATTCATGGCGGTAAACTCCCTCCCGCTGTCCACGAGGCTCAGCAGGTTCTTCCACACAGTTGCTTCCCGTCTGGTTAGAAATCTGTCTGTAGCATCCCTGTCTCAAGGCCCTGTCTCCCCTTCAACCTGCTACCTGCTTTTCCCTTCTTTCTTTTGTAACCAAATTCCTCAGAAGAATCGCACTCACAGCCACGATGCACTCTGCATCAAAAGTGGCCCTACCAGTTCTTAGCTGGGTGACCTGGGCCATGTCACTTAACCTCTCCAAGCCTTTATTTCCTCATACATAAAATGGAGCCATTAATAGTTCCCATCTATGGATTGCTGCAAGATTTAAATAAGCATTTAATGCAGGTAAGCATTCATTCAACAAATACTTCTTCAGCACTTATTATTCTCCAGGTAGCAGTCTCGGCAGTGAGGATTACAGCAGGACCCAAAAGAAGTTCAAGCTGTCACTGTCCACGAGGCTTGGGTATTGCACTTCTGAGAGTTTTCCTGCTTGTCCTCACTTCCCCGTGGATGCTTTAGAGCCCCTTACTTTCAGGTAAATAGCGTGTGTCTCTTTCACTTAGGACTTGAAGAAGCTGTGCACAATAATGTAGGTGAAACTACTGCGGAAACTTTAAAAACACCACCAGTGGAAGGGACTTTTATGAGTACTCCTTAAGCATAAGGAAAGATTTGATAAGCCAAGCCCAGTATTGCCTTTCCTTCCTTGGGCTGTTGGGATCCGTGATGAATTGGAATCTTCCTCAGGTGTCTCAGTGAGAAACCTAGGTACTACCCCAATCAATTATTTGTCCTTCCATTCAAGTCTCCAGACCACAGAATTTGCAATCTGCTGAAAATGAAGTCTCCCTCTGCAGAGTTTCAGAACACTTCTTGGATCTGTCTTCTCACATTCACTCTTCCCAGTATATGCTGTTTTTATGCACATTTCATTACTCCCATGAGGCTGTAAAGCGCCTGGAGGGCAAGGTTTGTGTGTGATTCCCACTGTCACAATGTCTCTCCTCCCAGATCCCGAGTCTTGTGCCTGGCACAGGGCAGGCCCACAGAAAGGTTTATTGGTGACTGTTGAAACAGCCACCAGGAGCAGTGGAGGGCTGGGCCCTACAGAGGGCAGTAGGTTTGGGTGGCCATCCCTCTGCTGTGCTCCCTGTGTTTTCCTTTTAAGCCCACCAGTGTGCTTTATAAGTAAATAGAAAATGCTAACCTTAGCATATTCCAAAGAACATTTTAGCGTGCAGCAATTAGGTTATCTCTTGGTTATTTATTTCTTCGGCTTGTTATTAGCTGTGCGCGGAATATTATTCTAATTATGTCAGCCCAATCAGCAGTATTGCATGTCCAGGCTCATTTCCATTAGTTTGAGCTTTGTCTTTCACACTGTGATACTAATTCAATGAGACATCGAACATTTAAATCGACCCGGGATGCCGAGGTCAGGCAGTTTTGCCCTTCCACTCTATTAGCACTCGGGTGTAATTGTGTTTGTCACTCCCCACATGACGAATAGTATCAGGGTGACCATCGGAGCACAAATGAGCAATGCACTAATATATTATTTTGTTCTATAATATCAATATGTGTTTATTCAGTGCTCATGTTAGCCAACTTGAAACGGTCACTTTAATACAGTCGTATGAACTGCTCTACCGAAGCAATTCTTTAGAACATTTGCTAGACTTTCAGTGGAATTTGGTCAAAGGGGGTGGGCAGGGGATAAAAATGGTTGCTGGGAAAAGGAACATGAAGATCTCAAAATTCAAAGCTTCTCGTAACACCAGTGAGAACTTGGAAACCACAAAAGCAAAAGGCGGAGTGCAATTTTATTAGCTCCTTGGTGCACTTCGCAAAACTCTGAATCTCTGATAAACAGTTTAAAAATCAAGGTGCAATCCATGGTATTTAAACAACTATAAACTTGACCTGGAGTTAGCTGGAGTTGTTGATCTTTATGACTTTGTTTTTGAGAGCAAGAAAATTGGTAAGCAGAGAAAATAAAAGATTTGGGGTTTTTTTTTCTCTGTTTGTTTGCTTGATTTTGTTTCTGTGATAGATTAGATTCTCAACAATGAATTTTACCCAGGATTTTAATAAATACCATCTCTGCTATTACCATATGATTTGTCCTTATTATTAATATAAGACTTAAATTTGAATATTAGTATAATATAGTGTTACCCATAGTCTTTTAGTTTCTTAGTTCACATGGTAACAGCTAAAATGGCTATACACATACTTTCTTTCTCAGAAGCCTTCCCTATCACTCCTTCTATTAGATTGGTGCAAAAGTAATTTCAGTTTTATTGTTGAAATTTGCCACTTGATATTGGAATAGATTCTTAAATAAATGTGATTATGTTATACAATGGTTTAATGCATATCTCTCGCTTTATTTTTTTTTGCTAATGATTTATTACTTGCTGTTTATTTTATATTTATTTTGGACTATGAAAATGATGTTAGACAAAAAGCAAATTTGTGCGATTTTCTTATTTGAGTTCAAAATGGGTCGTAAAGCAGCAGAGAAAACTCACAACATCAACAACGCATTTGGCCCAGGAACTGCTAATAAATGTACAGTGCGGTGGTGATTCAAGGAGTTTTGCAAAGGAGACGAGAGCCTTGAAGATGAGGAGCACAGAGGCTGGCCATTGGAAGTTGACAACAACCAATTGAGAGCAATCATCGAAGCTGATCCTCTTAAAACTACACAAGAAGTTGCTGAAGAACTCAATGTCGACCATTGTATGGTCATTTGCCATTTGAAGTAAATTGGAAAAGTGAAAAGGCTCGATAAGTGGGTGCCTCATGAGCTGACCGAAAGTCAAAAAAATTGTCATTTTGAAGCATCCTCTTCTTTTGTACACAACAATGAACCATTTCTTGATTGGATTGTGATGTGCAACAAAAAGTGGATTTCATATAACAATGGGCGATGACCAGCTCAGAGTTGGACCACGAAGAAGCTCCAAAGCATTTCCCAAAGCCAAACTTGCACCAAAAAAAGGCCATGGTCACTGTTCGGTGGTCTGCTGCCGGTCTGACCCACTACAGCTTTCTGAATCCCGGCAAAACCATTACGTCTGAGAAGTATGTTCAGCAAATTGATGAGACGCACCGAAAACTGCAACGCTTGCAGCCGGCATTCATCAACAGAAAGAACCCAATTCTTCTCCACGACAACGCTTGACTGCACATCGCACAACCAACGCTTCAAAAGTTGAACGAATTGGGCTACGAAGTTTTGCCTTATCCACCATCTTCACCTGACCTCTCGCCAACCAACTACCACTTCTTCAAGCATCTTAACAACTTTCTGCAGGGAAAATGCTTCTATAACCAGCAGGATGCAGAAAATGCTTTCCAAGAGTTCCTAGAATCCCAAAGCATGGATTTTTACACTACAGAAATAAATGAACTTATTTCTCATTGGCAAAAATGTGTTGATTGTCATGGTTCCTATTTTGATTAATAAAGATATGTTTGAGCCTAGTTATAATGATTTAAAATTCACGGTCCAAAACCACAATTACTTTTGCACCAATATTAATATCATCATTACTCCGGATATTAATAACTAGAGAAGCTGGTTTGTTGAGAAGTCTGGGACAATATGGTGTACTCTCTGACCAGTAGGCACTGTTAGGTCCAATAGGAATTCTACTTCTGGGTCTCATTGCCTTTTCCCAATAACCATAGTGCAGACTTTGTTATTCTTATGGCATAAATGAAAAACTCCAGACTGGAGAAGTTGATGTCCTAGCTCAAGATTCCACAGATTGTCAGTGACAAAGCCAGAACCACAGTCCAGGTTTTTAGATTTCTACATGGTCACAACCTGCTCCAAAACCCCAAATTGCCTACACACACCCTTAAACGGATGGCCTGAATTTGGGTCACCCCTACCATGGTATCATCCTCTATCCAGGCTCTGCTTCAATCTTGGCTCCTAACACATTCCATATAGCCTGTGCTTGGCACGCTGCCCAGATTGACTTATCTATCTTCTCCAATTCATAAACTTCTTAAACTAATGCTTGCATGTGCAAAGATATGCATTGAAAGAAAGTAGGAGGATAAATCATCTCTAACCTCTGCCGACAGGTTCAATGAATTAAACCAATGTATGTTAATTGAAAAAAATCACTCTTTATAAATATAAATAAACTTAAAAAGACATGATTAAGTACTTTTTAATAGCTTTTTTTAAACTCGCCTTTGCTTTAAATGACCCTTAGATGTATTTTTGTTCTATTGATTTTACCATTTTAAATGCAGATGCATCTTTTAATTTACTGTAGAAGAATTAGCTGAGAATCTCTCATTTTCTGTTTGGGTCTCATTTTACATGCCAACACCACCTCTAATGTAGATGCCATCAAAACTCAGTGTTTCCACAGTTTAAGACACAAAGTTCTAATAACTGGTTCCATCAATGAAACTTCTAATTGTGATACTATAATTGGACCAAGAAACTGAAAGCAAACCCCAAGTTAAGAATTTGATGCTATTATTAATCAATGACTGTTACTTTCAGGGAAGGGAGAGAGGCTTAATCTACTTTAACAATTTATTCACAACATTTTATATTTAACACCATGGTATCTGCATTTTGAAAGCAGCATGTCAGACTTTTGTTCTCAAAGATCCAAGTTGAGCAGAAGTGCAAGTAGAAATGAGAGACCAAATCCAAGGCTGAGGACCAGACCCGGAGATGTGGACACAACCCTCTGGGGGCACAACACTCTGGAAAGGTGACAGGGCAAGAAATACACCACTGGATGAGACACTTCTAAAAGGGGTGTGCTGAAGAGCTGACCCCTCTTCTTTCTGGCATGCTATTCTCCTGCTGACCACACCTTTGCAGAGCAGAAGAGGCTGATTTGCAACTGCCAATTGTCAAGTGGGAAGGGCCACTGACCCTCACAGTCATGGGTGGCCCAGACATCTGTGTGCATGTTTAAGAGCCCTGGCTTATCTGCCACACCTGGCAGTGACTGACCAAAATCACCCTTACCCACACTGAGACCTTTGATCAATGCTGAGAATCCCAGAAAGTGGGGTTCATCAGGCATCTTCCAACATACTTCTGATAGCATGGAAAGTATTGGTAGAATAAAATAATGAGACCAAAAGAAGAAGAGAAAGGCTAACAGAACAGGCACCAGAGAAATTAGTGACCCTGTCTTTCCCTTTCTTCCCCTCCTATCAGGAAAAAAAAATCAGATGGACAATATTGAACAAGTTTCCTAATTGGGGGTGGAGGAGACATGGAACCACAGCAGACTGGGAAACAAAGGGAGGAAAAAGAGAAACCTGTATTCACCATAATACGCAGAAGTAGCCATTTATTTATGCACTCTTTCCATTTATAAAAGATGTGTTTCAGCCTCTGGCTGAATGTACATAATAATTAACACTAATGAATATAAATGATATCACAATTCAACCTGTTTACAGAGTCCCCCATGTCATTCAGGGAAGAATTGAGTTTGGAAATGAGATATATGGTGTGTTCTTAGCTTGACGATGACCTGGAGGTTACAGAAGCTAAGGACAATTAAACCAATAAGCAGTTAACAAGGCAAGAAAAAGCCAAACCCATAGAATTAGCCAATTCCAGTTCTAGGCTCAGTTACAGAGGAGGACACTCCTCCCCTCTGTGTGGACATGAACCATAGGGTGACATGCCCAGGTCTGCACAACCCAGCAGCTGAGCGATGGTGAGGGAGGACATTCAGGGGACAACCTTAATATCAGGAGAGGTCTGAAAAAAAGAACAGAGAAAGTAAAAAAAAAAAAAAGATGAAAAGAATTACACTTCCTCAGCCTATGGGACATTACCCTGTGGGAAAAGGAATAAACTCCAGGGCTGTTTCGGCATTCACATGGCAAGCTGAGAAAATGTCACTAACCTTGAGGGCACATCACGAGTCAGAGAGGGCATGGAGCTCCGCACCACCCTCTGCTGCCCACGCTTCTCTTCCACTTAGCTGTTCCTGAGTCACAGGCTTTATAAGAAGCCAGCAATAGTAAGTAAAGTGCTTTCTTGAGTTCTGTGAGTTGTTCTAGCAAATTATCGAACCCGAGGAGGGGGTTCTGGAAACTCTCATATCTATAGTGGATCGGGCAGAAGAGTGGTAGCCTGGACCTCTCCTTTTCAGCTGACACCTGAAGTGGGGACAGTCTTGTGGGACTGAGCCCGTCACCTGTGGGGTCTGCATTAACTCCAGAAGCTACCGTCAGAACTGAATTGAATTGTTGGACATACAGTTGGTGTTAGATAATTGCAGAAACATCAAGAGGCCATTTCGTGCAAGGGAAAGCATCTTTATATAATTCATAAATACATATGAGAATTTTACCGTACAAAAATGGGCTGCCTCATAATGGTGTCTGGTAAGCTCTATTTATTAAGAAAGAAAAAGCACAACATGTTAGAAAGATTTCTGTCCTTAGTTATGTGAAACATAATTTGAGGGTTTCAAAAGACAAGCCTCAGATATCTGGAAAATTCATTAACAGGACACCTTATTTTTCTGTGGGCCCAGGATTCCGTGCCTGGGGTTCTGACATTCCTGAGAAAACATCACTCCGTTGCCATTAGATGCAGTTCCCACTTTTGAGAATACTGAAATCTAGTAATAGCCCACAAGTGGAAGGGCTCTAAGAGAGCAAATACATTCTCATTTCACAAAGGCAAAAACTGAACCAAGGCAAAGGCAGGGACCCGCCCGAGGTCCCACAGTAACTTGGGGGCAGAGACAGGTAGAACCAAGGGCCCCTGTATCCAAGCCTCCAGAGGTTTCTAGAAAAGTAAGTACAGTCCATGGAGAAGAATGATAAATTTGGCCCCTGCAAGCTGCCTGCCTGCCTGCCTAGCTCACCCTTCTAAAGGATTAGAAAAGCCAAGTCAGGTGACAGAAAGGACCTCGGGAATCTGGGAGTGTGCCTACCCACAGGAAGATGAGCTCGCGTCACTTGCTAGACCCTGCAGCCCAAACCTTCACAGCCCCCCTTGCCCTTCTCATTCCCTAAAGCCATGCTGCAAACATACCTCATCCGGGAAGCCCACCAGGCTAGCCCCACCTGCTCCCGACCATTCATAGCATCCCAACGCTTCCATTGACTAGCCCAGTGAGATTTCTGTGATAACTCAGGCCTCAGTTTTCTCATCTGAAAGGTGAAGATGCTATGACCCACTTCCTAGGCTAGTTGCGAAGATTGAATGAGACGATGTGTGTAAAGGGCTTACCACAACATTCGGCATATAATAAGTGCTCGATTTAAGGAAGGTGTTAGTCTGTTAGTACAATAGCAATCCCCAAGGGCTTGAGCAAATAAATCTTGGCCAGCTGAGTTGCTGGGTGCCTCTCTGTGGGTCACTTTAGCACACATTGTATTTAGTTTTGTTACTTTGGTGCCATTTCAGTTTTACCCACCACGAGCTCCTGCAGATCAGGGCTCAGGCAGGCACGAGGCTCTGTATGTGGGTTGAATAAAAGTGCTCCCCTCTTTGGCTCCTCTTCTCTTGATAGACTGGGATCTTCTCCAGCACAGGGACCTGCAGAGTCTCTGGTGAGTGTGGCTGGCACAGACTACCTCCCCCGCACCTGACCATGCTTGAGCTGATAAACAGTAACCAACACTTTAACAATTGTTAGAATCATTCACAAGCTCATTTCACATACAGAATTTCATCTGATCCTTGCAATTACCCTGGAAGGTGAGCAGGACACTTATTTTTATCCCCCGTCTTAGAGAAGAGGAGAAAACAGAGGCTCAGAGAGGTAGAATGACTTGCCTTTCACCTCAAGAGGAGCTGATGCACTTTGGGAGTGAGCAGCATCCTTGTCTGGTGCATCTGCTTCCAGCAAAGGATGTCACTTCGTCCCCTAGATTAGATGATCATTAAAACATACGACTGCTGCTGTGCTGTGGCCACTTGATGAAGATTCACTACACACTTGTTTTACGATCTTAGCTTCTACAACTGTGGTGTCTCCCGCTAGCAATTTGTTTTTACCTTATTGACAGCAAGCATCTATTCAACAGAGGTCAGTAAACTATGGTCAAATCTGGCCCACGGCTTTTTGTGTGTGGTCTACAAGGTAAAAATTTTAAAGGGCTATGAAAAGCAAAGTAAAACAAATAAGAAAATGCAAGAGAGGTATGTGGCCTGCAAAGCCTAAATTATCCACTCCCTGGCCCATTAAAGAAAAGGTTTGCTGGCCCTTGAATTGGATTGTAGTTCCCTTTTGCTTTGGCAGCTTAGAAGCTGAGAGCCCAGTTTGTGGCCCTTCCTCAGCAATTGTACTATTATGGGACTTCATGCAAGGTATTTGGAGCTCCACTTTGCTTTCAAAAGAAATATTTGATGTGACTCTTTTGGTGCTGAAGAAATTGGGACCACCGCTGCCGCCCCTAAAACATACACCATTATGCTTTCCAGTTCCTGTGTTACCAAGCAATACAGATGACTGACACCCTCACTCCACCATTTACCCAAATGCAACCTTGAGCTTTTCCCCTTCTTGATGCTTTTTAAGGTTTTCTTCAAAATGTCCTACCTAATATTTTCCTTTACTAATTTTTAAACTTATTTTCAGTGTTTTATCTTGTACCATAATAATTTATCTAGCACCATAACAATAATTTTTGAAAATTATTGAATCCTTTTGGGAGCGAGAGTCTAAGGACTCTACACTAAATAACTCCCTTAACGTCACCCACGTTGCACAGAGCTGGCTTGAACCCAGCTCACCTTATTCCGCATTCAGGGCTTTCCCCCACTCTGCCTGGAAGTCAAAAATGAGGTTTCTAAAGGAAACAACTGAGGACCAAACCCTGTTCCTTTGCGACCCTCCCCAGCTGTAGCCCACTCTCTGGGAAGGCCCACCTTGAAGCAGCCCCCAGGGGCTTTCTCTTACATTGCCATAGGAGGCACACACGCCAATCAAACATTCCCCCAATCATTATAGATCCAGCTACTCATGATTCCCAAGGAAGAGACGTGGGACAGAAACCTGTCCCAGTTATCTAGAAGGTATCATTGCGATGTGGGGCCAAATGGCTGGGTTTGGGTCCTACCCTCACCACCCACCCACCAGCTGTGTGACCTTGGACCAGTCACTGACCCTCTCTGAATTTGTTTCCTTATCTGTGGAAGGAGGCCCATACCTGACTTAACATCCTCCTGGAGTTGTCAGGAATTGCACAGGTGAGAGTGGACGATAAAGTGTCTAGCAACTTTCAGAAGCGCTATGCAACTCTAAGAGATCATGACAACGGCAGTCCTTCTACAACCAGCATGACGCACTTGGAGTTAGAGTCATCAGCTCCCTCACCACCTCTGCTGACAGCTCAGCTGCTCTGAGAATTTGGGCAAATGGATTTTTCAGGGGAATGTGAGAGGGTTTTGTTTGTACCTTTACTTAGTCCCCTGAGCTACATGGGCCTCCAGAGGTGAGAAGGACACCGTATTTACAGAGGAGACAGAAGACAATGCATGTACCCCAAAAAGGCTTTAAATAATACCCTACACATCCATGGAGAACATTTGACTTAAAAAAACAAATGGCAAAAGAACCCTAACCCATGCCACCAATTAGATGAGACAGAGGAGTCTGAAATACAAAGGGATACTGACCCCAGTCTGGCTCCAGGGAGTGACCAGAAAAACCTTACACTTTATCCACTTCACATTTTCATGATTATGTCCTGCATATATTATATAACCCCACACAGAATAAACATATTATTTGTGTGTTTTATTTTGCCTCCCCAAGCTCAGTCATTAAGCCCCTGTGTATTGCATCTATTCACTTGAGAAAATGCTTCTCCTATGACAGATTGGAAGAGTAAGCGTATATTTTTCCTCTTCTTTCAAACCAGCCATTGCCTCTTTGGAGCACTGACTGCCTTCCTTCCTTGAAAATGCTGTTCTTTCAAGTGGTTTTCACTTTGGGACTAAGAAACACCTTTCACCCTCAGACCTGGTCATAGCACAGGCTGGTCCAGGAGAGACATGGGTTGACACCAATGGGGCCAGCATTGTTTGCAAGTGAGGAAGCTGTGTGAGACCATTTCAGGACTGCTGGTAAGATGGGGGGAGAACTAACTACTGAGGGCTTCTCTAAGACCTCTACAGGCCCCACGTACTCTTACTTTGTTTAGAAGCACAACTTCACCCACATCACATAGCATATCCTGCTGCCCACATTAAAGGAGACGTGATAAAATCATGTGAGTTGAACTGAGTTGCAGTTGATTGGTAAACATGTTTTATTTTGTAAAAGCTTAATTCAACATTTATTAATATCAATTTTACAGTTTTAGATTTTCATTTGGTAATCTCCTCCTAGCATTCCAACATTTTCTTAGACTCTTGCAGATTCCAGGCCCCAGGCTGTGTTTATGGATCCAACGGTTAAATGGCCCTGATGCCAGCCATCAGTCCATGGGCTCTAAGAAGGCGTATGTTGGGAATGTCTGGCATTCTCACCGGGGGTGGTTCTTGTCTCCCCCTGCACCACAGCTCAGTCAGCACTATAGTGTTCCCTGGGCATAGCTAGCCAAGAAAACAAGTGATTGCTATTGGCAAGTGGGGTTCAGAGGTTCAGGAAGTGACTGGATTTGAAAAGGAAAGTAGAAAACCCACTCAGGGCAGTGAATAGGGAATGCTGGCACTTCTCTTTAGTCTGAGGTTGTCCCAGTTGGGGAAAGTAGCAAAGCACAGGAAGAGCCAAAAATTTAACAGAGAGATCCTTGATGCACTTCCTGTACACCTCTGGCTGACTGAGTGGCTATGTTCATGCACAAGGAAGACCAAACAAGGCCTGAAAACCAGTGGAAACCGAAGCCAGCTTGAAAACAGCATGAACATTGAATGTGCACCCCAATCTACGCATGGATCAACTGGCAGGGGGAGGAAGTCTAGTGTTTGTGCAAAACTTCTGACCAGTGACTGGCTAGCCACTAACATACACAGATCCATGGGCACACCCTAGGAGGCCAGGCTTAAACGTGAAAAAGAGAGTCAAAAAACTCAGAGTACAAATATGACTGGCAGCACACCACAGGGAGACAGATTCCACAGATTAAGTCTGGGAAAGATACTTTAAAAAAAAAAAAAAAGACAGTTTTCTGCTCCAATGTGTAAAGAGCTCAGAAATCATCACTCCATCCTCACAAGAGAAAAGCTGAACACACTGAACACCAACAACTCTTCTTAGATCCATCAGAGAATTGAGCAAACAGGGCAAATCACTATTCTCAAACTGGAAAGACTGGTGAAGCCAGAGAGTGCAGCTACCCAGGAGCAGAAGGCCCTGGACATGGTAGCTGGGAGGAACACTTAAGTGGTAATTGACTAATGGCTGGAGGCTGAACAAGGTGGGGTTGGAGAGTTAATACTCCTGGGGGCCCAGTCTTAGGAAGGGTCCCACACTTCTATGAGTTTTACCTCCAGAATCCCCATCAGATTGGTAAAGATGGGAGAAAAAGGGAGAGGGAAAAGATAACTATTATGAAATACAGCCAGGGAACAAGAAACCATTATGAAGTGTTAATGAAGCATTCTGTTCTCCGTAACAAAGGCCAACCCTTGAGAGAGATTACTCTACCATACCCTCATCTGACCTAGGAGAATGGCAATTAGACAGCTTGAGCCCCCTCTATCCTATCTGTTTCGCATCAAGGGAGAAAAAAAAGACTAAGAAACTCTTCTGAAAGGACTTAGACCCCCTAGAAAGAACCCTGAAATTTAATCATAAGATTATAGAATGCTTCCACTCCCCAATACTTACCACCACATCAACAGGGCTCCAGTATCAGGACAATGGATTAAACTGAGAGAGCTGCAAGACACAGACTCCTTTTAAGAAAAAAGGCCGGGCACGGTGGCTCACGCCTATAATCCTAGCCCTCTGGGAGGCCGAGGCGGGTGGATCGCTCGAGGTCAGGAGTTCGAGACCAGCCTGAGCGAGACCCCGTCTCTACTAAAAATAGAAAGAAATTATCTGGACAACTAAAAATATGTATAGGAAAAATTAGCCAGGCATGGTGGCACATGCCTATAGTCCCAGCTACTCGGGAGGCTGAGGCAGTAGGATCGCTTAAGACCAGGAGTTTGAGGTTGCTGTGAGCTAGGCTGACGCCACGGCACTCACTCTAGCCCGGGCAACAAAATGAAACTCTGTCTCAAAAACAAACAAACAAACAAACAAAAAAACTAGAATCTACATAAAGAAACAACATTAGAAAAGGAATAAATGAAGTTAAAATGTTTTTATTTTTCTTATTCTTAATTGACCTAACAGATAACTATTTGTTTAAATAATAATAGCAACAATATATTTGGTAATTATAGCTTATGGATAAGTGAAATGAGTGACAGCAATGATATAAGAGATGGAGGGAGAAATTGGGAGTACTCTGTTACAGGGTATTTGCACTGCCCATGAAGGGGTATAGTATTATTTGAAAATAAACTTAGGTTATTGTAAATGTATATTGCAAACGATAGAGAAATCTCTAAAAAATGTTAAGAAGTATAATTGATTTGCTAAGAGAGGAGAGAAAATAAAATTACACAAAATGCTCAGTTAAAACCAGAGAAGGCAGAAAAAGATTTTTTTAAACAAAAGAAACAAAGAACAAGTACAACAAATATAAAGCAATTATAAAAATGATAGATACTAACCCAATTATATCAATAACCATTTTAAATGTGAATGATCTAAAACTATAGAATGGGAGAAAGTATTTGCAAACTACTCATGTGACAAGTAAATCTGGAACATAGAAAAAACTGAAACATCTCAACAGCAAAAAAACAACCAGTCCAATTAAAAGATGGGCAAATAATCCAAACAGACATTTCTCAAAGGAAGATATACAAATGGCCAAGAAATACATGAAAAACTGCTCAACATCAGTAATCATCAGGGAAATACCAACCAAAACCACAATGAGGTATCATCTAACCCCAGTTAGAGTGACTATTATCAAAAAGACGAAAAATAACAAAGGCATCCATAGAATGGAATATTATTCAGTAGTAAAATGAAATGAGCTATCAAGCCACAAAAAGACACGGAGGAAATTTAAATGCATATAGCTAAGTGAAAGAAGCCAGTCTGAAAGGGCTACATACTCTGTGACTCCAACTTTATGACATTTTGGAAATGGCAAAACTATAGAGACAGTAAAAAGGTCAGTGGTTGTCAAGGATTTGGGTGGAGGGAGGGAGGGATAAACAGGAAAACACAGGAGATTTTCAGGGCGATTAGACTATTCCACATGAAACTGCAATGGTGGCTACATACATTTGTCAAAACCCATAGAATTGTACAACATAAAGAGTGAACCTTAATGTAAACTATGGACTATAGGTAATGTATCAATATTGGTTTATTAATCATAACAAATATATCCTACAGATGCAAGAGTTAATAGTAGGGAAGACTGGAGAGAGAGTAATAGAACTCTATAGACTATCTGCTCAATGATTCCATAAATGTAAAATTACACTAAAGAATAAAGTCTATTAATTATTTATTGAAAAATCACATATACATTGAGCTACCACTACACACACATGTGCACACATATACTCAAGAATAGCTACTATCAAAAAAACAGACATTACCAGTTGTTGATGAGGATGTAGAGAAACTGGAACCCTCATACATTGCTATGGGAATGTAAAACAGTATACACACTTTGGAAAACAATTTGGAGTTTTCTGAAAAGGTTAAATCTAGACTTGCCATACAACCTGGCAAGTCTACCCATAGAAATTTACCCAAGGGAACTTAAAATGTGTTCACACAAAGGCTTATACATGAATGTTCACAGCAACATTATTCATAACAGCCAAAAACAGGACATAATCCAAATATCCTCCACTTGGTAAATGGGAAAACGAAATATGGTATCCGTACAATGAAATACTACTCAGCCATAAAAAGGAATGAATCACTGATACGTGCATGATACAGTATCCATGAAACTCAAAAACATACTAGTGAAACAAGACAGACACAGAAAACTACCTATGGTACATAATTACATCTACTAAAAAAAAAATCACTGAAAAGAAAAATCTTAAAGCCAGAAAGCAGAGCAGTGGTTGCTTGCTTAGGACTGGAGGTGGGAGAGGTAGATGTGGAGATTGATGGCAGATGGGCACAAGAAACTTTCTGGGATGATAGAAGTGTTCTAAATCTGAATTGTGGTGATCTGTGAGCAAATATTCTAGAGTCATCGAATTGTACACTTACAATAGGTGAGTTTTACATTACATAATTTATACCTCAATAAAGCTATTAAGAAATATTTGAAGAATTACCTGGTGGAAAGAGAATAAAATCATTCTATGATGTTCAAACAGTCAGAATGAAATTCTAGGAATTTTAAATTTTAGTCAATATCAGAAGGCCCATATGATGATCATCATAGTTTTTCAACAGGAATGACTTTGATCACTAAAGCAAGTGCCCTGCTCTGGTAGTTGGTTGGCCAACCTGAGACACACCTGACTTCTTCTTCATCGACAGAACCTAGATTCTGCAATGTGACTAGGTGGATACTCTGTTATTGGCAGCTGGATACATTCTAATGGATAAACCTATCTTTCAGTAGGAGTAGTCCAAAAAAGAGCTGCATAACTTTCTGCCAGAGAAGGTATGAAATATTCCCATTGGAGTGAGAGGATGATAGGATTAGTTGTTTGAAAATAAACTTACTTTTTGGAAAACACCTGCATTGCATAGGTGTTTTTTGAAGAAGAAAAAACAAGCAATGAAAAACAAAAGAAAAAACAAGTAATGATCACCGTGGGTTTTATATATATATTATATATATATATAAATTATATAATATATATATGCCTTTTGTCCCCTAGGAAACCTTGAAGATCAAAATACTTCACTAGGAGCCACAAAGCACACAAAGTGTAAGATTTGGCCTCTGCCCTCAAGGCCCTGGAAAGACAATCTTTATAGAGGTGGGTGAACACACTTGAACCAATTAGCAGATATCAGACCCTGTACAATTAAGCTGTAAATCGTAGGGTATAGAGACAATTAAATTCTGTAGATGCCAAACCACAGACTTTAACTTGTGGCTAAAGACAGGCTTTAAGATCTACCAGGATTAAAATGTGCTACCTGACGGTGAAACTATGCAGTTGACTGAAATGTATACACCCAAAACAGTTATTTGGAACCAGATGTTAAGTAGTCCTTGGAAGACTTCTGACACCAACATACTGTTAGATAATATCCATCAAGTGATTTCATAGGAACAAGAAAAATTACTGCTTTAGAAAGAAGTCATTTAAAAACAGTCTCCCAGAGATCATTTCGAGGTGTGCAAATTCCATAGTGGATTATTTCTTGAATTTCATTCATCTCTAGTGTCTACACATGAGATATGAAGGTGAAAGTTTTGATAGACAAGTGCAATTTACGTACTGCTATAATGACAGTATCACAATTGGATTTTTTTTTTCTTTACATTTTTCCATCTGCAGGCTTTGCCTTCTGTTACTCTGGGATTTTTCAGGATGGCATAATCACAAAGACCTATGTTATTTTAATACTGTATGAAAAAAGCTCAAAGTTAAGGAATTTTAAAGGACACTGTTAGTAGGATTAAGTCCCTTTAACATATGCACTGGTGGGGTTAACAAATGATCAACCATAAATATTTTCTCATTTGAAGCTGACTCTAGTAATCAACAAGTATAACTTGAGTTGCTTTTACAGAAGTTCTGAGTTACCTACCCTCCTCCTCCTCCCTCCACCCTTCTATGAATTTGATTTCAAGAGGTTTGAAGAGACAGTAGGTGCATGAACTCCAAGTGATTATTTAATCCCTTGCAAAGTGAATTAGCTCTCTGGGGACTGAATCCACAAGCTTTGCTCCTTTAACCCCACATTCGAGCACTGAGAGGACCCATCTCCCCCACAAGTAATGTATCAGCTGCTGACAGCTCATCTGTCTCAAACTTCACCATCTCAGATTTGGTGTTTAAGTTTACAGACAACTTCTGCTTATCAAGAGAGCTTTTGAGATAGAAACTCCTAGAAATGGAATGAAAACAGCTAAAGTAAAATGCTTCTCTGAGACAGCATTTTGCCTTGAAAATTAATAAAAATTCATCTTTGTTGCTTTGTTCATTCAACTTCTAATTAGTACACACTATCTGACCTCATTAGTCCACAGATCCAAATCTCACTTTTTATCAAACAAATCAACTTTTGGAGCCCTTTGCAAAGGAACACTTCCCAAGTGCCTTGAGCTACTTACAGAACTAAAGCTATTGACTGTCAGTAGATTTTTCAAATTTTTTGCTATGGAATGAATATGCTGCAGTGACATATTTTAAATCCTGTATTTCCCCTGATTCCTTTTGGGAAATTGTTCCATTTATTAATTTTCTCAACATAATTTTCATAGCATGAAATAAGTACCTGAAAGAGTACTGTTTTGCCTTCACTTTTTACCGTATTTTTCCAAAAGCTATTGATTGCCATTCTTACTTCTAAACCTGTTGCGTAATGAAGTCATCCATTTCTTCCACAATGCACTTTCTGCCTTCAAAATGTGTATGTCAGAATTTAAATGTTGGTCATCCTGGCATTGGTGACTTGCTTACTTGTACTACTAAATATCAGCTCTGACAATACTTTGATATATAACTCACAAATAGAAATAGCATAACAGTTAGAATGGAACTAATAGCCTGGGATTGAAACCACCCAAGAAATGAAAGGAGTCCTTTTTTTTTTTTTTTTTTTTCATATTTGTGGCTAGTGAGTCCTTCATTCTCTTGGCTTGACCAGTGTTCTCTGTGATGGTCTTGGTATTTTTGGGCTTCAACTCACCGTGGACTTACCATGGGTGCTATGTGGACCCAGTCTGGCTAGCTGCTTTGTGCCTCTGGACACAGAGGTACCTTTTGGTCTTCTAGAGGGAACCTCTCAGGCAAGCCTGTTCTGCAAGACATGGACTTTCCCCCTCCACTTCCTGCCCAATTCTCCTTTAAACATAGATAAGTAAGTTTAGGCATTCAAATTCAAGACAATGGCCTGTTATAAAAGTTTACTGTCTTGCTGTAAATTCCTATATTTGAATGTCAGAATCAGAATACTGCCTTGGTGTTTCTCTTTGCTTTCCTACTAAAATAAATCCCAATCATCCATAAGACGGATGGTTGCCTTTAGGGCAAAGGTCACACACTGGGAAAGGCAACAGAGAAAAGCATGTCCTTAATTTTCGGAGTATTACTTCCATTGCATCTTCCAAACCAGTGTTTTTCAAACTGTAAATTTTGATCTATTAAGGGTTGTTAAATCAAGTTAGAGGCTCAAGACCAACATTTCACTTCATAAATGTAATAGAACACTCTAGATAGAGCAGCAAATGTCAGAGTGCATCACATATTCAAAAGCAAGTACTGTGTAAAACTCTTGTTTCATGTCGTGGAGGGAATTGCACTGGATGGCTAAATGCAAGAGGTCCAAAAGGTTCAGAAACCACTGTCATGTCTGGCCTGCCCACAGCATCCTCCCTTCGCCTATTCATCCAGCACATGCTACCAATTATCCTTTTAAAACATCAATCAAGTCCTGTTAGTCGTATTCAAATACAATGATGGCTTCCTATCTCTTATATAAGATCAAACTGCTCCTGGCTCTTGATTTCTGGACCTCTCCTCACCATTCCTCTTGGTCCATATTTTGACTTCAGTTGTCTGCTCCTGTTTAATGTTCTAACTCGTTCTGACTTGGCCTCAGCACACACTACAAGGTATAATTTCCAGTATTTGCCCTTGAGCAGTGTTGCCCACCAGAAAATCTTAGATAAGAGCACTGGGGATTGCACATGAGCATAGACTTATATAAAATAAAACTTCACTGATTTGTAATTAGCAAAGACTTCACTACAGAATATTGAAAAAGAAATTCCACCCTTATCATTTTTCTCATAATATATATAGTAACTCACAAGACGCTGATTATTTCATCCAATCAGCCTTAGGAGACAATGTAAGAAACAGAAAATAATTATTTATAGGTAGTATGTTATTTTTCATATGTGAAAAGTTATCCAATATGCTTGGGAATATTTAAAAACTATTTCATTCACTCATATAGTATATTTTAAGCCTAACATGTGTTTGCAATTTTTATATTTATTATCAGAGAAGGAAAGTTTGTTCACTTTAAAGGAAACTAGAGGTAGACCATAACTTGTCTACTTTCAATCAAATTACAAGTGACTAAAGCAAAATTAATGAAGCCCTTCACATTACACATTGAATGTGCACTTTCTAAACTGCAGTCAGAATGGAAATTTACACAATATGTTGTTTAACAAAGAAGCCTAAAAATGCAATAAAAGAGATGATTTTCTAAAATCATGTAATTTCACAGGACTTGAGACAAAATTCCTATCTCAGAATGCTTGGGCCAGCTTGGAATTTCTTATCATGCCAAATTCCAGGGTAGTTTTCCAAAAGTGATGGCCTTATTGTACAATTAAAAAAGAAAAATATCCCTTGCATAGAACACCCATACCCCAGTTTGTTTTCCATATACACTGCTGCAATAACAGCATCTGAGAGCATCTTAGCAACAGTCTAACGCACAATAAGCATCATCTAGAAAAACCATTGTTTCAAGTGGCTTTGGGAGACACATCCAATGGTGACCAATTGTCACGTTAGCAGAAAATGAGATAGGCACGTTTAAAGATTGGGCTTTGGGACTGGACCCACTATAGAACAAGACCAAGGACCACATCCTTCTCAGGCAGCCAGTGTGAGAATTCTACAGAGCACTTTCAAAAAGGAAACTAAATTCATCATAAGCAAGATACAGGAAAATTCCAATTAAACAAAGTGCTTCAGAAATAGGTTGTCCTTAGATGTCTAAGACTACAAGATTAGTTAAATAAATTATGGTACATCCACACAATGGAATACACAGGAGTCATTAAAAATCATGTTCTAGAATGCAATTAACACTGGAAATGCTGATATGTACAATCTTATTACACAAAAACAGGTCATAAAAAATCAGGATCAATTTTTCAAACATATATGAAGACTAGAAAAAAACACCAAAAGGCTATCAAAGATTATTTTGCATGCTGGCTTTTTGTTTTCTCTCCTTTTTAATCTAAATTTTCTAAATCTTGTGCAATAAACATTTATTATTTTGATGTGAGAAAACATTATAATTGGATATTGATTAACCTATTTAATTACATTTTCTAATTAACTAAAAAGTAAACAAAATGCTTTTGGATGGTTTAGGTATTTTAGTTCATACCCTGCCTCCTGGTTAAAACAAATCCAGAAGTCTGATTACATTCAGTAAAATCAGTCAGTCAATCAATTGGTCAATCCAGCACCCTTAGTGTATGTAGCTGATTAAAAAAAAAAAAACGATATAAATTTGAGACAGTTGAGCAAAATTGCATCTTTCCTTCTTATTTAAGCATCTCCTAGGGCCTACACCTTATGAAGCTATACATCACTAATATCACCATAGAACCATGAATGCAGGTGTAGAGGGTTTAAAATCCACTGATTCACGCATCATAGTCTGGAATGGTATTTAATGACTGAATTCCTGGATTACATTTCTTATTTACATGGCACTTCTTTCCAAAGTTAAGTGCAACACAAATTCCAATGAGCTTAGTTATTGCAATCTTGTTGTAATGCAGTGACTTTTTTTTTTTTTGGCCATTTCAAATATGCAAGTGATACTTAAGTTCTTAGACTCATTTTTTAATTTGAAAAAATCATTAATTTATTGTTTTGAACAGGTAAAATACTCAGATGGTTCAAACATCAAAAAGTACAAAAAAGCATACTCTGAGAAGCCTCTCTCCCAGCCATGGCCCATCTACACTGTTCTCATCCTCTTCCAACAACTACTATTATTAGTTTCTGGTTTATCCTTCCAGAGATTTTAAAAATGCAAATGCAAACATAGTATATATTCTCCTACCTCTATTTTATACAAATATTATGTGATTACTAACCTTCCTTTTACTACTTAATGATATGCCTTAGAAATCTTTCCAAATCAGTATATAAAGAACAGTTTCATTCCTTTTTGCAGTTACCTAGTATTCTCTTGAAGGAATGTACCATAGCTACTAAATTGTCCCCTACTCATAGACCTCCAAGTTTTCCAATCTCCAAACAATGCTGCAATAAATTATCTGTTACATAAATTATTACACACGCGTAAGTAGATCTAGAAGGTAAATTCCTGGATGTTGAATTGCTGGGTCAAAGGAAATATGCATTTATAATTGTTATATCATTGCTAAATTTCCCTCCAGAGGATTTGCACCAATATACTCCCACCAGCAATGTACAAAAGTGCCTGTTTCCCCACATCCTTGCCAACAGGATGTCTCAGCAAACTTTTAGCTTTTGCCAAACCGGTGAAAAATGGCATCTCGGTGTAGCTTTAATATACCTTTCTCTCTCTCATTATGTGTGAGGTAGAGCAGTTTTGCATGTATTTAAGGATCATTTTTGGTTTCCTCTTGGTGAACTCTCTGAAGAGTATTTTCTTACTAAAACTGTAGGATCTCACTATATATTAAGGAAATTAGATCTTTGCAGTATGAGCTTAAAATATTTTCCCCAATTTGTCATCTTTCTTTTGATTTTTGTCTGATGATTTCAGCCATGTAGAAAAAACATACAGATATGCACATTAATACAAACACATATACACACTTGAATGTACTCATCTTTTCCCTTAAGACTTCTAGATTTCATGTCATAGTTTATAAAGCCTCCCTTATTTTGAGCTATAAAATAGTTCTGGTCATGCTTTCTTCTTTAATTCAATACGTTCATTTATTTAGATTAAAATTTTTATCCATTTGGATTTTTCTTGTATATAGTATGGACCTAACTTTATTTTTTCCGGAGGCTTCCCTGTTCTCTCATCATTCTTTTTGGAATAGTTCACTTTTTTTCCCCACTGATTTGCATTGCCACCTTTTCATATGTTAAAACTGTGTATATTTGAGATCTATTTCTGGACTTTCTATTCTCTTCCATTGCTCTGACCACATACAATTACAATACACTAATTTAATAACTAAGTCCATATATATTAACATCTGGAACATCTATTCCTCCTAATTTTTGCTCTTTTCCAAAAAGTTTTTCTAGCTACTTTTAGGGGAACAAAAGTTTCATATGTAGCATAGAACTACGTACAACTAACTTTGCGTGGTTCTGAAGAAAAAGGAGAACTTTGTGGTATGTTTGAGGCCCTGTGTTAAATTTATAAATTAGAGAAGATTGATATTTTTGTGATGATGAGTCATGCTAGCCAAGAACAGGGAAGGCCTTTTCCATTTCTTTCAATTATTTTAAGTTCTTCAGGAATGTTTTTAAGTTTCTCAATATAAGACTTTCACATTTGTTGCTAAATTCATTCCCAACTATTTTATCTTTTGGTTGCTATTGCAGATGGCTTTTCTTTGCTTTCATCTTTTATCTTCCTTTTACCCTTTTTCTTTTTATCTGACTCCAGATAGAATCAAATCTTCTTATTGTTCTTACATAAGAAAAATATTAATTTCTGTTTGTCAATTTTGCACTCTCTTATTTCACTAAATTAAATTCTCAACTTGTTTTAGACTCAGTTTTTTTCATATGTCTTTTAGGTATTCAGTGATATCATCTGCCAATAGAGATAATTTTTCTCCTTTCTAATTTGTTTCTCTTATTTTAAGATGTTGAAGCTTAAAAGATGTTAAGCTTAAAAGAAGCTTTAAGAAGCTTAAAAGAAGCTTTAAGATGTTAAGCTCCAGCCTCCAGCATAATGTTACTGTATTAGTCAGGGTTCTCCAGAGAGGCAGAACCAATATGATATAGATATAGATAGATAGATAGATAAAGAGATAGAGAGATAGATAAATATAGATATAAGAGAAGATTTATTACGGGGATTGGCTCACATGATTACAGTGGCTAAGAAGTCCCATAAAATGCCATCTGCAGGCTGGAAAACCATAAAAGCCAGTAGTGTCATCTAGTCTGAGCCCTAAGGCTTAAGAATCAGGGGAACCAATGGTAAAATTTCAGGCGAACAGTCTGAGAACCAGGAGCTCGGATGCCTGAAAGCGGAAAATGGATGTCCCAGCTCAAGCAGAGAAAAAATTCACCCTTCCTGGGCCTTTTTGTTCAATCCAGGCCCTCAATGCATTGGCTGATGTCCACCCACATAGGTAAGGGTGACAGGGTGACCTTCTTTACTGAGTTGATGGATTCAAGTGCCAGTGTCATCCAAAAATACCATCATGGACACACCCCAAAATACTGTGTACAGCTGTCTGGGCCTCCCTTAAACCAGTCAAGTTGACACATAAAATTAACCATCACAGTCTACCTCTTTGTCTTATTCCTTAAGGGGAATAAGTCTAGAGTTTCCCCATTAAAAATCATGCTTGTTTGGGGGCTGAGTTAAAAATACTTTCTGTCAAAGAAATATCCCATTTTATTGACTGTTTTCTATCAATGATAAATGTTGAATTTTTTTCAAAAGGCTTTTCAGCATTTGTGGATATAATCATATGATTTCTTTCTTAAACTTACCAATATTTTGGATTCTAGTAGTAGGTTTTCTACTGTCTGAACCTGTATTCTGGAAGTTAAACCCTACATGATTTGTTCTTTTAATATTTTCCTGGATTATGTTTGTCAATATTTTATTTTGAATTTTTACATTTATATTTATAAGTGAGATTGGTCTGTAATTTTCCTTTTTGTGTAATGTCTGTTAGGTTTTGATAACAGATTTACACTGGTTTCTTAAAAAGATTTTGGAGATTTTTTTTTCTTTATTGGTATTCTGGAAAAATTGAAATATCATTAAAATTATCTGTTTTTTAATGGTGGTGTAGAATTTACTTGTGAACCCATCTGTTCTTAGTGCTTTGTGTGCTGGTTCTTGGACAACTTCCTCTGTGTCTATCATGCTTCTGTTTAGAGTTTCCATATCATTGGAAGTCTATTTTGATAAACTATTTTTAACACCTCTTGTCCATTTCATTCAGATTTTCAAATTCATTTGCATCAAATTGAGCAAAGTAATTCCTATAATTAATTCAGTTTATTCTATTTTTATAACTCCCCTTTATTAGTTCCTATTTTTTGTATTTATACCTTCTTCCTTTTTTTTTTACTAAATAAATAAGCAAATGCTTTATCTTTTTAAAGCTTTGGGGTTTATTAATTCTATTAAACTCATTATTTTCTGCTTATATGTTTATTAATTCTTCCTTTCAATTTATTGTTTTTTTCTTTTCTAAGGTGGATGTTTATAACATTTTCGTTCTGTGTATATATAATATACGTAATATTTATATATAAAAACATATATAAGTTTTTCTGAGAATTGCTTTATTTATATCCATATGTTCTGATATGTAGTGGGCTTTTTTCCCCCCAGAATATTAAAGAGGTACAAACGTTTTGGTTACATGGATTGTTTTTGTACTGTTTGAGTCAAAGTTATAAGTGTGCCCATCACCCAGATAGTGCACATTGTACCCATGAGGTGTGAATTTACTGTATTTATATCTATATGTTCTATATGTAGTGTTTATATAATTACTTTCTGTGTATCCCAATAACTTTAGTTTCTACTTCCTCTTGGACCCAATTGTTGCTTAACAGAGAATTTAATTATAAGAGGGGATATAATATTTTTCTCTCTCATTCTAATCCCACATTTGTAGGATTATACTGTTAAATATAGTCAGTGCTCACCTCCAGTCCTTTTGCTAGTATCAACCTCATCATAACTTGTTGACTAAATTTTGTCTTCTAGCAGTTTCTGCAGGAAGGGCTCATGGCAGTGCCACGTCCTCACCAAGCTGTACTGAAGCCTGATGCCAAAAAAAAAAAAAAAAAATCAGTATAATGATCCTATCTTTATTTAAAATTTTGACTTGCTTAATTACAGATTTTTTGCATTAATTTTGATTTATTTTAATATTGCATTAAATATTATTCCTGATTACTGACCTTTTGGGCATCCTCTTAAACTTTGTGCCCAAGGCGCTTAATATTCCCTGGATTACTGCATGTTCAGCCTGTGTATTTGAAGGGCAGATTGGCTGGCTCACTCTTTCCTTCCTCCAAGAGCTTCTAGGCAGTGTTAAAAGAGGCTGTAGAAACGTCTGCTCCCAGCCTCTTTTTTTGTCTAAGTAAAATATTTTTTTTTCAGTCTTCCCAACAATTCTTTATCTTTTAGAGTATATTAATTTTACTAGGATTTGTCTTGGTGTTGATCATTCTGAGTCAGTTTTCCCTGACACACGGTATGAATTTTCAATATATAGCTTTAGGTCTTATTTTTCTTGGATTATGTTCCTAAAATATTTACTCTGTATCATTATTTTGGTCTTCTTCTTTGAGTATTCTACTTATATGCTTGTTGTATCTCCTTTGCATATCTTCTATCATTTAACTCTAAATCTCTTTTAGCTTTTCAATTTTTAATTTTTATTTCATTGTGTTTACTTTTCTCACTTGTATCTTTTATATCCCTTACTGTGTTTTCTGCATTGT
The DNA here is from genome assembly GCF_020740605.2 of Lemur catta. Lineage (NCBI taxonomy): Eukaryota > Metazoa > Chordata > Mammalia > Primates > Lemuridae > Lemur > Lemur catta. The sequence goes on from NC_059128.1 coordinate 91,180,388, forward strand.
TTGTTACCTCTTCCTATTTTGTCTTTATTTCTTTGTTGATTGTATTTTTTCCCTCTACTTATTTCCTGAGTTCTGTTAGTTCCTATTTCTTCTGCTCCTTTCTCTCTCTCCCTCTTTCCCCTCGAATATTGCATTTCCATTTGATGGTCTTTGTTAATACAGTGATTGTTTCAATGAGGCTTCATTGTCTTTTATTATTTATGTCAAAATGTTCATTCACAATTTTCATCTGCTTCGTGATATACTTTTCTGGTGAATATTCATCATCTACTAATACATTTAGCTGCACGTTTTCTTTTTTGTCCCCTCATAATTTCTCCTTGCAGGCATTGTTCTAGTTCCTTTGTCATCACTTACTATTGAATGAGTAATGAACCAGCCATTTGCACATGGTTTCAATGGGGGAAAAAGGGAGGAGAAGAAGGGTAGGATTCCAGACTGGCTGTTTTCCATTATTCAAAGGGTCTCTTCTCAGCTGTTTCTAATCTTTCTGCATGATTCTCTGTGTAGTCCCATGTCCTCTATGTCTCTAACCTGAACTGGACCCCAAGGGTCCTCTGCCAATGTCCAGCTTTCCCCATCTCCACCATTGCCGTTTCAGGTAAAGCACATACGCTCTGATGACTCAAGAGCATCTCACTTCCAGGAATCACGGCAATTTCAAAAGGCTGATGAAGTGGAAGCACTTGGAGGTGGAAGGAAAGGTGGGAATTAAATAAGGAATATTTGTTTAAAGGCTGATTAAGAAATAGTCTCCCAGATCCGACCATGGAACAACCCCCACCCCAGTAAAGGATTAAAAGTTTGTTTAATCCAGTGAAGGTAAAGCAAAGAGTATTTGAACTAAAAACTACTAGGTACACTTGATGGTGGATGTACCATTTGCAAAATAGGCAGAACACATGAAACTCAGTACCTCCCCACAGCCTTGCCCCATTTAGCATAGAGAATTCTGCAGCCAGGCAGTCACCCCCAGAGAGAAGACTGGAAAATTCTTTCATGGGGGTCTTACCAGTCCAAGAGCAGAAACTTACACATAGTGTCATTCTGGGATTCCTCATTGATGTTTCAGCCTAATCATTTTAAAATACAGCTCATGCTCAACAAGTCCCACTCATGTGCTCCAACATTCCAATCAGATATTTAGTCCCTTAGTCTGCTCAAGCTGTCATGACAAAATACCACAGAGTGGGCGGTTTAAACAACAGACATTTGTTTTCTCACCGTTCTGGAGGCTAGGAAATCCATGTTCAAAGTGCCAGCAAATGTGGTTTCTGGTGAAGTCTCACTACCTGGCTTGCAGATGTTCACCATCTCACTGTGTGCACGTGGCCTTTCCTTGGTGCTTGCACATGGGGAGGGGGAGAGAAAGAAAAGGGGGACAGAGAGAGCATGCATGCTCTGGTATCTCTTCTTATACGGACAGTAATCCTGTTGGATCAGGGCCCCACCCTATGACTTCATTTAACCTTAATTACCTCCTTATAGGCACCAGGTCCAAACACAGTCACTTTGGGGGATTAGGGCCTCAGCGTATGAATTTGGAGTTAACACAAACTTTCCTTTCATAACAGCTTCCCTAACATTATCTAAACAAACAATTACCTGTGGGATTTGAACACATGTCGAGTGATTATAAACCATCATTTCTCCCTTCATTTGCCTGTTTCACCTCTGGGTAGGCACAGTGAGTTTCCACGCCACAGTGTAACTAAGCGGGAAAATACTTCCTGTCCCAGAAGCAGGATGTTTAGAGCTGTCGGGTCTACAGCAGATGGGATCTGACGTTGCCTTCTGTGGACACTGCCACACCTTTCTGAGTTTTAAGTCTGTTAAAGTCTTGTAAAACAGAAGGAGAACTGAGGAAGAGTGATTGCCTTTTTCTTTTCATTGAATATACAGTCTGTTAAAGTCTTATAAAACAGATGGAGAATTAAGGAAGAACTTAACTTTTTCTTTTCATTGATTAACTGCTTCTTTTCAGTGTTCAATGATAAGGCATTGTTCAAAAATATCTTTTGATTGGTGTATGGAAATGTGCCTCTAAACTCTGTGTGATAACTGTTTTGCTGATGAATAAACTCTTTATTCTCTAATAATCAATCCTTAAGTGCAGGTGGAATCCCCACCACCAATAGAGGCTGATAGCAGCTTCTACTGGAAAGGGTGAGTTTTGCAGAATAATCCAGACCAGGACATCCATACACCATTCCACCTCCAGGACATCCCCTCCAGGTACCCTCGCCTCTACTTATGTGTGTTCTTTGCCTCCCTTCCATCTGCCTATAGGGTCTTGAAGGAAAATCCTATCCTTCAGCAAACCCAGCTCTGAACGGTGAGTTTATGTGAGATATGTTGTCCCTTTGTTTGCTGCTGACAAGCGTAAAGAACCACTTTCACTGCTGATAATAATGGTTAATTTATCACATGCAGCCGAGGCTGACCTCTGGGCGTCCCAGCTCCTCCATCACCTTCACACCTGCTCAAGCTAATTGTTAGAGCCAAGTGTAAATGAAAATCAACTGGGCTAATAATGAATGGAGCCCATTACTCGCAACAGCACATTGCTTTACGAAGGTTTATCAAGAAACATTATAACCAGTCCCTCGGTCACAGTTCCCTGTTTTATAGATGGGAAAAAGCGAGCAAACAAGGGGGGACCAGCCCATGCAAGCAGGCATGGGCACTGGAAACGCAACATTTGACTTTAGCTCCCCGAGCTGTATGATAGCCGTTCCCATATTTTCCCAAAATTCACTCATATAGCAAAAGAGAAGGGTTTAAGATATTTCTCCCAATGTTGTCATCTGTTTATGTAAGCAAATGAGATCATTACTGGATGTGAAGACCTTAATTAATATGCTAATCTCATTCCTCCACCAAAACCATTTTTTTAGGTGGTCATCTCCGTGGCTTCCCTAGTCACTGTCACCTGCCCAAGAACTGTCTTGCCATTCCCATCAGAAAGCACAGACCCAGTTCCCAAATGATTGACGTGAAATCACCAGCACTCCTGTTAAGAGAGCTGAGTATCTTCAAGAAGCAGCTATTAGATTATCAGGAATTATCAAATGTAGTTTGAAAATATAGCCCTGAGGGAGTTCAAGAAATCCCTTTTCCCCAAATTGGGGGTTTAATACATTTGGGGAATATTTTAGAAGTTTTCTTCATGTCATAATACATTTGTTCATTGTATAGGCAGTTAAGATCCCCATTTCAAGCCATAATCAGAAGGATTATTCATCCCCCAGCAAATTCAGTGACAGTAGGAAATACTGCTAACCCCGTGCATCTGAGCATGAACTTTCTATGGACTTCTACTGAGCGATCTCTGGACTTACAACCATGTAAGCCCTCCAAATCAGCAGTTTGGAATCAGTTCAGACCAAATATCGAGTCACTCTGTGTTAGATTTGAATCAATTGTTCATACATAGAATGCAAATAGCCAGGTTACAATTTGAACAAGCACAACTGATTACTCCAAATCTTGACTCCTTGCCCGACTTCCCAGAAGACTGCTCTTAAACCCAGTTGAAGATTCCACAACTCCGCATTGACATGGCCTTTCTTTATCATCTGCCCTAATCTGGGCATCCTGCTTACCCGGGTTTTGTGATACCTCGTAGAGAAATACACTAATCAGTGACTTCTGTGGTATCTGCCTAAGATTCTTAGATTTTGAGAGCACCATTCCAAATTTATACTGCATGATATCTGCTTGTAATGTGGAAAGGCCAGGTGAGTGAGCACAGTATCACTTATACCTGAATAGCAGTATCAACTAGTTTCGGAGGAATGAGGTATGAATTGGTGTTCTGCGGAAAAAAAAAAAAAAAAAAGAGGGGTAGAGAGTTTCATGGTCAAATAAGATTGGAAAACAATATTGGGTTAAATTACATTTGGTAGGAGTCTCTTTTTTTTCCCCCCCAATGCAGGACTTCTTAGAATAAATGAACGTTATCAGTCTTGTTTTAACTTACATGACTATAGAACCCTCATTTCACAGAACACCTGTGAATATATCGAATAACATTAGTGTTCAATAGACCAGGATTGGGAAACACTACTCTGGAAGGTCCTGTCCCAATAAAGACCAAATATACTGCTGTAGGAAGAAAGAAAAATTAATAGATTCATTTACTTATGTTTCCATGTTAAGGTATAAAACCTTTGCTGTCTTCATTTACATGAAAGAGTTAAAGGATTTTGGATGACTTGAGATTTTGTATTAGTTAGCTATTGTTTCAATAAGTCTACATAACAAACACACACCATATCTCAGACACATACTATTTACATGTCATTAGGGGTCTCCAGGCTGGCTGGGACAGTCTAAATTCAAGCCGTAGGACAAATTCAGGCATATTCCATGTGTTTCTCATTCAGCCAGGCTAAAAACCATGGCTATTTCAGCGTGCTTTTCTCTTGTAGGGCAGGAGTGCAAAATTGCTGGCAGACATTTATTGAACTCTGTAAGCCTGAGCTCAGAACTAGTCCACTATGATTTTACCATATTCCATTAGCCAAAGCAAGTTATATGGCCACACCCAACATCAGCAGGACAGGGAAGTACATTCTGCTCACAGAGAAGCCAGGCCAGGGCAGGGAGAGCAGAAAGAATGGTGAGCAAATAATAATATCCACCACACTGACCACAATTTCAAATCCAAGATTTAACCACACGTGGAAATTCATGTTTCTATTTCCTTTAAACACAAATGTTCTGGCTAATAATTCAAACATACAAATGATTAGACTTGCAATGGGAATATAGACTCCATTTCTTTATTTCTTCATTCTTCTTCCTGCTTTGGACAAGTCAGCATTCAGTGTTTATGTGGAGTAATCCAGAGAAGTTAAAAGATTATAGCGCCTTCCACTTGATTCCTGGGTGGATATTCTGAACACTAACACCATAATCTAGATTTTATTTAGAAATCATGACTAGTGTATACATTTTCTATGCAGTGTTACAAGTTACCACACACTTAGCAGTTTAAACACAATACACGTTTATTGTCTCGTGATTTCTGTGGGTCAGGAATTCAGGCACAGCTTAGTTGAGTCCTGTGCACGGTTGTTGTCAAGGTCAGCCAGGCCTGACTTCTCATCTGAAGGCTGAGCTGGGGAAGGATCCACTTCCCGGCTTACTCAGGTTGTTGGCAGAATTCACATTCTTGCAGGTGTAGGACCTGTGGCATCTTGCTTCTTCAAAGCCAGCAAGGAGAGGAAGGAAGGCTCTAAAGCAATTCTTCCAGCAAGACAGAGTCTTATATAATGGAATGTAATCACAGAAGTGATGTCCCTTCACCTTTTCCATATTCTACTCCGTAGAAATGTCACAGGTCCTGCCCACGCCCAAGAGCATTGAGAGTACCAAGGCATGAACACCAGGAGGCAGAGGTCACGGGCACCATCTTAAAGTCTGTCTGCCACAACTACAAACCTAAAAACATGTTTATGTCCTGCTTTATTCCTGCTTTTCCTGGCTTTTCCTAGTAGCGAATCACCCTCCATCATGCTCTAGAATTGCATTCCCACCTAGATGAACCCATGCTCACTGACCAGTTCTATATTACATCTTATTTTAAGATCTTTTCAAGGAAGGAAACTTCTTCAGTCAGTTGGCCAGTGCTGTTCCGTCATTGAGTATTCAGTGCCACTAACCACCAGAATGGCCAAGAAATCATTCCAGTCAGAAAAGACCCAAGTACCAATTATTGGACTATCATGATTTATGTTTGTGCCTGATGTGACCAGCATAAGTTACACTGGTTATGCATGGAAATGCCACCATCGACTGCCGAGAACTGCAACTGCTGACGCATGCTGTGTCAACTCCGAGCCAGAGCAGTCAATCAACTCAAGGGGGACGAACATCAGTCAAAGAAATGATTTGGCAGTCGAAGTATTTAACAAACTGATGATCGTGGAATTTTCCCGTTTCAATCAGTCACACAGACACGGTCTCGGGAAGAGAAATAACTAACGTTTAGAGTAGTTTTCCTTTTCCTTTTCCTAAAAATCATTTCTCTCAAAACATTTGTTGAATGCCTACTGTGTTCTGGGCACTCTTTTTAGTGTTTTGACTGTAGAGATGAAAGATTGAATAGTGTTAGGAGTGAAAATTACTCTTCAAACTCTTTCTCTCCTAATATTATGTTGTCTTTACAGTTTTCTCATTGGTCATCAGCCATCAGTCATCAGAACCCAGAGACTTGCTTGTTCTTAACCCTAATAGTTAACCAAAATTTGCTTTGCTATGGCAAAACCTCAATACCTATACATCTCATTGGCTCCAAGGAGTAATTGGAATGGGCTTACTACTTTTTATTGGGCTTATAGAAAAATCCACATGATAAAACCTTATTTACTATGGTGCCCATTATAATATCTGAGGTTAAGAATACTTTGTGTTCTACAAACATTTGAAAGCCAAAGATCACTTACAACAAATGCAGGCAGGTGTAATGCACATAAACAGGAAATGCCACAGAGAGACAACCTTGGACGACTTGGCCCTTTCTTTCTCTAGACTCTGTCTGAAGGTAATTTTATATACTCCCAAGGCTTTTATATACTAAAGCTTTAGACACAAGTAGATGACAAACTCACTTTAATAATCATTTATCATAAGCTTGGTATTGGGGTTAAAAATAAACTCTTGATAAATACCAAGGACTCCTTTATTCTTAAGTCCCCTTTATTGTCAAGGACTCCTTTATTCTAATGCAGTGGCTCCTGAAAAACTTTCCTTTTCAAGGATACTTTTTCAAACACAATCAATAATCTACAATCAACTCTGTAATCTCTTTAGAAGCCAGGAATTTTTCAGTTTTGGAGTTTTGAAGATAAAATGCATAGCTGGATTCCTACAGGCTAAAGACATTAAAAATTTTGATTTGTTGGTTATTAATCAGGTTATTAATAGTCTGTCTGCTGTTTGATACATAATGGGAAGTCAGCAAATAGTTATTTAAATTATTGTTAATTTCAGAAATTCAGAGTTGAAATGAGTTTTAAGACACAACTGGACCAGCCCTCTCCAGAGTTTGAGTCTCCTAAGTGACATCTGTAACAAGTGGTTTATCCAGTCCTTGCTCAAACAGCCCTCAAATGGGGGCTCATTACCTTCTGGAAGAGTTCATGCCATCTTCTCACATCACCTTAGAAATATCTTTCTTATTCTAGTCAGAGATTTTTGTTCTGTACTTTAATCCATGATCCTTAGGGACAAATTTCTGTCATGGTACAAATCTAAACCCTTTAGATGACAATCCTCCAAATATTAAAAATCCCCTATCATTTTTTTAACATCCTCTTCCAAAGCTGCCCAGGTTCCTTGAATGTTCCTTATAGAACGTGATTTTCATTCTTATCACCATCCTGATTTCTAATCTCATGTGGGTAGATTTTAACCATGATTTTGTAACACAATGGTTCTTGTGATCAACAAGAAAAGAAAAAGGTTAAATTGCCACAGCAATTGCACCTAGAATTAAGGATAACTTACTTTCTATAGGATTTTTTGCCACAGCCTGGGAAGAAATGCAGAGTTCCCCGCTGAATATTTTGCTCTGTGGATGTTATCAATCACATGATCAATGGTAGATTAAAGGCTGAGAACCATTGCTTTAAATATGCCACAGCCTGTGTGTATTCATTGAAAAGTATGGTAACCAGAATTGAATGCAAAAACCAAGAGGTGGGTTAGCCAAGGTATTGCAAACTGGTACACTAAATCAAAAATTTCTCCTCTTCTCACTCCTACCTTCCCTTCAGGGTTCAGCTAAAGCTTGACCTCATAGATAAGACTCTTCAACTGGAAGAACTAAATTTTGAATTCCCAAACTGCTTCCTTTGGATGTAGGCCTATGCTGGACTCTAAGGTCCTCCACTTCCACCCTTGTGTCCTTGGGCAGCATTCCTGACCTTCTGTGAACTCAACTTCCTAAGGTGTAAAATGGGGGTTGTTGGAGCTCACTGGACACCTTGGAATTTCTAGCACAGTTGTTGGTAATGTGAGTTCATTGCCTTTCTGCCATTCTGATCTAAACCGTGCTCAGAACATTGAGCTGCTACGCTTTAAATGTAGGCCACACCCAGAATTATGGGACCAGGAGAAAAGATAGTGCTCTAAGAAATTGAAATTAATAAACGTCAACACAGAACTATTACATCGGCCATCTATGGAAATCATCCCAGAACATTACCTGCCATTAGAGATGACTTGTCACAGAAAACTAGCATGCCTCCCCACAATGTTCTCTGCAAGTGGTCAGTCTAAACAAGAACTATTGTCAGATGGTCTATAAACTAACCACAACAAATTGTCTTGAGGAAATGTAATGGCAAAACCTCTAGTAATCTGCACAAGCTTAGAAAAAGGGGAGTTTACAGTAAAATGATTATCCACAAGGCTACTACTCACTCTAGGTCTAGGTAATCAATGCTGACTCCTATAACAGACGCTGGAGAAGGGTAATTCATCAAGTCATCACTCAAGAATATTCAACACCTCTACTCAAACTTGAGACTCCTCTAGCAATCTTCTAGCCTGCGGTATTCAGTTCCTGAGTATACGAACATAAAGGAGAATGCCCTGGTGTGGAGAGCAGATACCAGCCACACACTCCCACTGCCAATTAATACATCATCCCTCCAGCTAGTGCATCTCTCTCCTGTGGGATTTGTGCATGTGAATTGATTTCTCAGCCTAATCCCCCCTGGGGAAATAAATTGAGTTCTGTTCTTGAAAAGCTGAGTGATACAAGCTGCACTGTGAAGAGTCCCACACTGTGCTGATTCTAATATGCCCTGGTTCCTCTAACAACCACACACACATGTTGGTGCCCTATCAAATGTGTCGTCGGTGGGGACTCTGCAGCCCTCTTTCCCCACCAGCTCCTCCTCTGCCCAACTTACCAGCCCTGCTCCCTCCAAGACAGAAGAAGGAGTTGCTGTTCTGGTCAGATCCAGAGACATTTGTCAGGCCACCAACAGGACAGGACAAGATGGCTGTCCTTCCAGGCCCAGTGGATGTTCTCCTTACACTCTTTCCCCCATCACCTGAGTCCCAGCTACAGCCCTCTTCTCTTACCCCCTCTGAGATGGGAATACAGGTGGGACTACAGACCAAATCTTCCTCTCTTTTCCCGCAGGCTCAACTGAACATACTTGTTTCAATATTCAATTTGGTGATAAGGTAGGCTAGAGGGTTTTGAGTGGAATAGGATGTACCAGCTGACCTCAAGACTAAACCACACTTTTCTTCCTCATTTTTGCCAGAGAGCCCTAGCAAAACCCCACTCACTTAAGCCCTAAAAACGTGCCAACTGGTTTTGTTAGTCTAATTTTCTCAGGTAGAATATAATCTCCCTATATTCCTGTACTCCTCCCGTATCTGCTCCCCAGCACCTAGTACTAAATATTTGCTAAGTGAGATCACTTGCCCTTCACTCCGTATAGATTTATGATTTCCGTCTTAAGCCGCTGAGCTTTTCTCATTAATCCAAATCAATAAACATAATTGTGTTCTTCGTGCTAACACAATTAAAAATACAAATGCAACGTGGGGCATGAAATCATGGGACAGGGGCTGATTACAAGGTGATTATCTCTGCATAACCCAAAGTAGAGTTATATTAGAATTTTCTGAGATTTTCTTAAAATAAAAACAAACAAAAATTTGAATTCCTGGCCGGGTGTGGTGGCTCACGCCTGTAATCCTAGCACTCTGGGAGGCCGAGGTGAGTGGATCGTTTGAGCTCAGGAGTTCGAGACCAGCCTGAGCAAGAGCGAGACCCCATCTCTACTAAAAATAGAAAGAAATTATATGGACAACTAAAAATATATATAGAAAAAATTAGCCGGGCATGATGGCGCATGCCTGTAGTCCCAGCTACTCGGGAGGCTGAGGCAGGAGGATTGCTTGAGCCCAGGAGTTTGAGGTTGCTGTGAGCTAGGCTGATGCCATGGAACTCACTCTAGCCCAGGCAACAGAGTGAGACTCTGTCTCAAAAAAAAAAAAATTTGAATTCCTGAAGGAAAAACACAGCTCTCCTAAAATTTATTTGAAAAGTCTAGTGTGGCAAACATTGACTATTACACAGAATAACTCATGGACACAATCAATAGATACAGATAATTGGATGAAGGAGTGTCAAATATTCACACACTCAAAACACACACACACACACACACACACACACGATTTGACCCCCAAGACCAAAGTGCATTAAATTATTTATTGATTGATTTATTTTACAGACAGGGTCTCATTGTATTGCCCAGGCTGGCCAGAACTCCTGGGCTCAAGTGATCCTCTTGCCTCAGCCTCCTGAGCAGTTGGGAATACAGGCGCATGCCACCATGCCCTGCTTACAGAATATTAATTTTAATGATGTAGAAAGAGACAGCGAACTTGGGAAAGGGACAAGAGGGAGCAAGTAAGGAGGCCTGAGTTAGACTTCTTGCCACAGAAGCTTCCAGATTCTTGCCTGAGTCTCTGGCCTTGCCTCTTAGGCAGCAGAGCATGTGGTCAGAGCAGGCTCTGCAGCTAGACTGCCTGCATTGGAATCCCAGCTCTCACACTACCAGCTGTGGCCCTGGGAAATGTACTTGACTTCTTTCAGCCTCCCTTTCCCCATCTGGAGTGTGAGGATTACAGCATTTTGTTTATGTACATGAATAGCCCTGCCTGACACTTAATTAGCACTCAGCAAATTAGGCCGGGGTCTGGATTCTCGCTACCCATCCTAGTCTTGAACCGTTCTTCAGTCTTCCCTGCCTGTCCAAAGGGAAAGAGATTCCTCCTCTTGCTTAGGCTGATCCTTCATCTCTGCCCTGGACCGCACCCCCCTCCCACCTTGGAGACCTACTCAGCTGCTTGCCCCGTCTCCTGCTCCACACACCAATTAGCATCCTCGTGCCCTCTGCCACCTTCAAATCTCCTCCCTCAGTCCCAAGTCCCTCTCCAGCTGCTTCCCTACAGCTCTCTTCTTCAGAAAAGTGAGTTCTCAGTTTTCAAAGGCCAACTTACACAAGTTGATCTCCAACCGCTACCCTTTCATTCGTGCTGCCGCCCCTGCAGTGGAAAGTCAGACCCACATCCCACTGGAATTGCTCTCACCGAGGCTGACGGGGCTTCCTCCACGCTAAACCCAAGGCACACGTGTCCTTGAAAACAATCTGCCCAACAGCAACGTTAGACTGTGCTGCGCTCTCTCTCCTTGCAGTGTTCTGCTCCCCAGGGTTTCATGACACCACGCTCCCCTTATTTTCCTCCTATCTCTTTGGCAAGTCCCTCTTAGTCTTTTCTGAAGACACTTTCCCTCTGCTTATCAACTTCAAGGCTCAAATTTTGGCCCTCTTCTCTTCTATCTCTTTGCATGCTGACCTCACTGTTTTCCAGAATGCTGATGATTTCTAAATTACATCTCCAGCCCAGGTTTCTCTCCTAAACTCCAGACCACCACCGCCCCACCCAGCCAAATGCCTACTATATATTAACATTTCCACTCAAACTTCCTACACACATCTCAATTCAATAATCCAAACTTAAACACATAAGATTCCTCCTCAAATCTGCTACTCCTGCTGTCTTCCCTATGCCCACACCTGGCAAAACAAAACTGCATTTTTGTACAAAATTTGGCAATGTGGACTTTCAAGCCCCCAGTGCACACATATGTACATCGAAGTCTTTGGCACACTTACTCAAAAGTATTTGAAGCATGTTTCAAGGGCCTAGAAAAGGAAGAAATCTCTTTTCTCTTTTCCCTTTGCCAAAATCAGGCTCTCAGCTCCTTTTCAGTGAGACCCGCCTTTTTATCTTGCTAACTCAAGACTCATCCCCTCGTATCACTTCCTCCAAGAAGCCTTCCCTGAGCCCTGGAGAGCTAGTTAAAGGTCTCTCCTCCATGCCCCCAAAGTTTCCGATTTCAACCCTTGCATGGCCTATTTAGTGCCACCACCACCACTTAACAAGGCTTTCCCTTCCACCAGGATTTGGGCTCCTAAGAACGCTGCTTTAGTTACCTTTGTAATCGCAGCCTATGGCACAAAATAAATGCTCAATACTGTTGGTGAAATAAATGAATGGCGAGTATCACTAATTAACATGGACTAGGTGGGAGAGTAAATGGTTTGAATTAGGGGCCCAGCATTTTAGTTCAGATCCTAACCCTGACTCATCAGGTGACCTTGGGCAAGTCCCTTCACTTCACTGCAGAGTCTAGATTTCTGTATCCTTTAAGGAAATCAGAACAGCAATATCATCTTGTTCAGAGGGCTATGACGACAATAAAATGAGGTGAAGTTCATCAAATTTCTGACCATGTAATAGGTTCCAATTGCTGTTTGCAAACCTATGGGAGAAGGACAGAAGACCATGGCCCTTGGGAGAGGGAGGGCAGAGAAAATTCACAAAGTTTTACTCAAGTGATATAAATAAATTCAAGTTCGCAAGTCTCCTCCATTTTGAAAATGGAAACAATGGCATGATAACATGAATAATCTAAAGGATGGTTCTCTGATGACATGACCAGGCTTGGTAGGGTACAAGTGAGGGGCACCTTCGCAGATATATGGAGTACTGGGGTCTCTGCAGATGTGTGTGGAGCGTGGGCTCTCTCGTGAGGTCAGGAAAATGGCACTATCATTTGTTTTCCCCTTGCAAAAGATCAGAATGCTATAAAGAATCCAAAGGGGATTACAATGGTTAAAGTCACAAAGCAGTTCCATGTTCATTAGCGATTCAGGCTGCGGCAACGCAGAGCACTAATATTAACTGTGGTTCTTAGCCTTCGGAGTTGGAGAGATGAACCTGGCTTCCCACAGACCAAACACTTATGCTAATAGAACAGAAACTTTCTGAAAAAAAGGCAGCCAAACCTAAGAGACCTGTCAACACCAGGGTCAGCAGTGGAGCGATAACGGGGAAAGAGCTGAAATCAAAGGCTCTCTCTGCCTCCCCTGCACACTCTGTTCCGTGGGAGCCCGTGGTGGTCACAGCTCCTTTAACAATATTTATAATGAAGGAACAACGCTGGAGATGTCAGCTCTGATTATTCATAAAGCCTCCTCCTGCTCAGATCCACCCCGAGGCTAACAGTAAAAGTACCTGATTCCCAATTCTCAAACACAAAAGCATACAGAGCTTGAAAGAGGAGCTGACTAATAAAGTTTGCATATCCCTAAGAAAAAGAGCATACCAGGAAGAAGAAAAGGAATGGCAAGATTAAACAAAAACAGTAAGCTTGGATGGGAAATGATAAAAATTTTAAAAGGTAAGAATGTAAATCTATTTTTGTTTTTTTTTTTTCTTTTTTTTTTTAATGTCCTTGTTCATTTACATTTCAGTATAAGCCATGCGGAGGGAGCAGCTGTTTTATCTCCTGACTAGAAGAATGTTGAGGTGCTTTGAATACTTACTGTGGGAGCGTAATGTTCCTAAACTCTGTGCTGGAGAGGGGGCTGGTGGCTTTAAACTGTGAGGAGTGTGAGAGAGAGGCCTTCATCTCTGATTCCGTTAGACAGGGAGGTAGCCAAAGCAAAGGCTTTAAGGACCCACTGAGGTGGGCAGTGTGGAAGGGACAGTCCCAGGTCAGCTCTGGAGTCTAAATCAGGGCTCCATGGCCCCCTGGCCTTATGATCACATTACTCACTTGCTCATACCTTCTTGGTTTCCTCACTTGTACAATAATACCACTACCTTCTTTCTAGAGTTGCTGAGATTAATTAAATAAGGAAAATAAAGCCCAGGGCCTGGATTACAGTGAGCACTTAATAAATGTCACTAATTCGCTGTTATTATCAGTCCTGACAAGAGGTGTCAAATAGAAATTAATCTGCTGTTTAATTTGGTGGTTCTAATAGAGGAATGGTTTGAGATTATAGTGTTGACTAATATTGTTTGCCAAATATACCAATTCTTCTCTCCTTCCTGGCACATACTAGGCTAGGATGATACTTCCTAACCCCCTGCGGGTGGGTGGGGTCGTGTGACTAGCTCTGGCCAATAGCTGTGACAGGAAGTGCCCAGGTGTCACTTCTGGGTCACAGCATTTAATTGTCAGTGCAAAACTCCCCAGAGCTCTCTTTCCGTTGCCGTGATACCTGCAAATGTTCAAAATGATGACTATTCCATCACCTGGGCTCTGAGTTAGGAGATAGAGAACAAAGCTCCTCCTTCCAACCCACAGTGGACCTAAAGAATAGGGGAGAAATAAACCATTGTCATTTTAAGCCCCTGAGATTTGATATGGGGGTTGTTTGTTACTGGAGCATATTCTAGCCTATGCTTACTGAGCAGAATTGTTCCAATTTTTGTTGTTTTAGAATTCAACAAATGTTGGCAAGCATGTACCGTTAACTAAGCCATTTGCTACAGGTTTTTAAATGCATTATCTGCTTTAGTTATTATAATTTTTTTTTAAAAAAAGGCCCTGAGATGGAAATCATCTCCATTGTACAGATACATATGAAGGAGATAAGATTTATTCATGAGTGAGTGTTCCTCCGTGTCCCTCCTCCCAATCTCTTTTTCTTACCCTTCTAGAGTGTTCTGTCTTTGCCAACTTGTTCTCCAATCTTCTGATTCAGAATCTTGTGTGTACACACACACACACACACACACACACACACACACACACACACACGATGCTTAAGAATAGTAGAGATGGTTGCCCAACAATGTACAACGCCACTTAATGTATGTAATATACTTAATGCCACTGAATTCTGCACTTAAAAATTGTTCAAATGGTCAATTTTATGTTATGTGTATTTTACCACAATAATAAAAAATGTCAGACAAATAGGTAGAGTCATGGACAGATGAATAAATATGTGATAAGGACATATAGCAAAATGTTAATCATAGAAACTAGATAGTGGGTATATGAGTATTCACTACCCAATTTTTCAATTTTTTTGTATTATTGAAAATACTGATAATAAAATAGTAACGAAAAAACGAAGAGTAGCGAAAAGCAGGGCTAGAGAGACAGAATTAGACGTGAAAGAACACAGATGTTGAAAGCTAGCTCCGGCTGCGTGATAAAATGCAGGGACGGGGAACATAGAGGAAGAGAAGGGGAAACCACAGGCTCACTGTATGAGGAGTCAGGGGCCGGGGAGGGGGCTGAGGAGAAGCTTTGGAGCAGCTCTGATGTGAGGAAGACGGAGAGAAGGGAGAAAGGGGGCGAAGGAAGTGCTTGTATTCCTTTCAACATTTCTTGAGCCATGCAAGTAAAGATTGGGGTCCTGTTTAGTCACTTTTGGCTCTTGGACGGTTCTTTATGTCTAACTCCATAGTGGAGTCAAGAGCACAGAGAGGGCTGATCTTCCAAGGGTTTCACGGCGAAACCGATACAGAAAGGGCAGATAGTGTGCCAAGAGGAAGAGTTCCCACTGTGAAACAGCAGAAGCGTCCTCTCTGGGCAGGCTGTTCTGCAGTTTGCCCTCACTTACGCTTTCCGCATTCAGCACCCCCCCAAGGCCTGGCAGTGCTTTCCTGAGCACACAGCACTCCACTGGGTTGGACCCTCACTTTTGAGATGAAGAAACTGCAGCTCAACGAGTTTAAACAACTGCCCTGAGGTCTAGCATGCAGTCAGTGGTGGAGCTAAGCCCCCGACTTTGCCCTACCCCATGCTACCTCATCTCTCAGTCCCTCTCTCCCCAGAGACCTTCTGCCTATTATTTAAGGCCTAAATGAAGTCAAAGTCTTCCATGAAAACTTCGTGGACTACCTCAGCTTTCAGTAGATATTTCTTTGTCTTCTCAAATTCTACAGGTCTGTACCAGACGGTACGACGTCATTTATAGTGTGCTAGATATTTCTCTCTTGTTTTGTCAGTTGGAATCTTATCTTTTGTAGGCCCTTTGGAGATAAGGATTTGGACTTTTTCTTTACTGCTGCAAAATTCAACTCAGTTCCAAGAATAGATGAGATGCTCAACACATACTGATCTATTGATTCTAATCCCTTTTGGGTTGTCACCAAAGACTGGCATCCAAGAAGTTTAAGTCATGAGGGCTGTTGCTTTTGGATCATACTTTCTTGTCTTAAAAGTAGCTATGATATTCACTGCATAATGGGAGTTAATCAAAAGGAGGAAGAGAGTACTGACTGTATCTTATGTTCTTCACTAATCAAAACTTACCAACACTATTTCCATTACTGGTTCACTGATTTTTAGACATTTGCTAAATACATCAGTAGCTTATTCTTGTCCATAAGTAGTTAAGGAGTTCTGAAAAAATATAAATAAACATTTAAAAGCATTCATTGGACAGACACACTACCCTAAACTTATTGAGGAAAGTATGCTTATGAGATTAAAAGAAAGTTACGAAAATATTGGTTATTGTTGAATATCAAATTGCATTTTATACCAAATTACACTTATTTTTTAAACATGCAAACATCACGTTCACATAACTGAGCAAAATATGAAATTTGAGTTTATGAGTTTTGTGTTTTTTCAAAATAATGTCACTCACTTAGAAACAAACAAATTCAGTTAGTGGCTTTGTATTAAGTTGCTAATCAATTGCCTTGGTAAAGGTCTTAAAAATCATCTACTTCTTTCGTAATGCTTCATATGCATTTGTTTATTAGCCAATTCATCTCAAGGAACAATAATAATGATAACAAATGTTTACAGAGCATTTAGTAAGTGCTCTATATTAAAGATCCTTCAAGCTCAAGTAACTCTAACAACATTGTGAAGTGCACACTCTCATTATCTTCTTTGTACAAGGACAAACCTGAGGCACCTTGGCCAAGGTCATCCAGCTAATACGCAGTGGAGGCAGGAGTTGCATTTGTGCGTTCTAACCCCAGAACCCAAGTTCTGTATCATTATGCATACTTTACTCCCACCTACATATGGAAAGAACATTAACTTGCTGACATTATTTTCTTTTTCTACTGATTATAGAAAGTCTTTTCCAACTTTTAAAGCAGACTTAGAACTTAATCTGAACTTCATCATCTTCCTACACCCTCCTGGCCTCTCACTTTCACTGGACCCATTTAATACATTCCAAATAAAATCATGGTACTATCACTGGCAGTCCAGAATTCTAAAACGAATTAAGAGTAGTGTGAGTTCTATAAGAGGATGACCTGCAAATGCGTGGAGTGTTCATTATTTTTCAATGTTATTTGTAGTAGTTAAAAAAATGGGAAAAGAGATTCCTAAATGACCAACAGGAAAAATTAAGTAAAATATTTCACACCGATATGCTAGAATATTATGTAAGTATTAAACATTAAAGGTTATTATATATTTGCCAAAATTATTTCAAAATATGAGAAAATGCTTGTTATAGTATCAAATTTTAAAAACCAGAATGTGAAATCATGTAATCTCAGCTATTTAAAAGGAATCCTTTTTAAAAATGGAAGAAAATACACCAAGACATTAAGAGTTAACTGTGTGCCATGAGACATAGTTTGGAAAACCCCACGTACCAGAACTTGCAGACTATGATTCAGATATGTAAAGCGATTTGTCTTTATTTTCTATAAATAGATCTCATCAGTCATTTCTACTAATAATTGGGGGAGAGAGAGGGAGTAACTTTCCATTTAAAAGTGACCTGACCTCCTTATATTTGAAAACAGCATTGACTGAGTAAACACTCAGTCCATTTTAAGCCCAAGTATCTAGATATTAATAGTTTCTTGCCTGTCTTGGGGTTTCCCTTTCCACTTCTCCTTCCCTAGATGGTGTCCCGGTGTGGGGAAAAGAGGAGCCTGCAGTGGCTCGGTGTGGGGTACCATAGCTTCTCCCTGACACAGGGTGGCTGGTTGGTCTTTGAGGCTGCTGTAGTGGATGGAGCCCACCAAGTTGCAGCTGATGCCTCCTGATTCATTTGTGTGCTCTGCTAGAGTCTTTTAATAAAGACCCTGGTCCTGCCAGAACCTCTGACCAAAAGGTGGCCTCCTTATCGTTAAACCTAGGCTTCCTCTGGTCCACAGCTCTCCAGAACAGAGACCTACAGGGAATTTGAGGATTCCTTTACAACCATGTGCAGCCCCCAGGAAAATGGGACACCACTTCAGGCCTTTCCAGCCAGACTCTTCTCTCCACTATTTCAGAATTGGATGTCATCCTGTTGCTCAGATACCTTGCCCGAGACTTCCTTAAAAGGTTGCAGTTTTCCAAGTATTTACTCCAAGACACAGGAGCCAAACCCCACACAATGACCCAAGTTTCAATCTAGAGAGTATAGCATGGCATTCACCTACCTCCGATTTCCTGCTGTCTTCCTCACTCTTTCCAGGTTCTTCCATTGATAGAATCCCCCTTTATGTTTGGTGGGATTTCTCTTATTTCATATCTTCTGACCCTTTCTATTCTATGGCTTCTGATAAGAATTCTATGATACAAATTTATCAGATGTGGTTCCTGTAATGCAGTGGGAAGCTTTTAGAAATTAAAAATTCTTTTTCTTTTTCTCAAGAAAGACAACTTTTCTTGATCTGAAAAGATAAAGTTGAAAGTCAAAGATGTCCTTGGATATTACATGCTCCCCCCACCCCAAAGAAAGAAATGCCATTAATTCAATAGATGGGAAATCACAAGACAATTATGATCTTGGCAACGATATTGATTTAATATTTCAAAAACCCCATTCCCATTACATATTTATCATTTCATATAATTCTCACAATTAATAAATTATTTTTCCTATTTTAGGGGAGAAAACAAAAAGGCTCACAGAGGCAACTTGCCAACAATCACATGGCCAATTAAAGATAGAGACAGGATTAGAACCCCTGTTCTAACTCCAAAGGCGGAACTCCTAAACATTCACGGAACTGTCTTTTGATTAACCATAGCACCATAAAACAGAACAAGAAAAGAAAATTAAAATTCAGGGTTAAGACTCTTCAGCCCAATAGATCTCCAACCTTGATGTATATACCTCACCTCAGACCAATTAAATCAAATTCCTTGGGGATAGAGCCCAGGTACTGGTGGAGGTTAAAAGTTCCTCAGGTGATTCTATAATAATGTACACCCAGGGCTAAGAACCTCTGCCAATGTTTTCATTTTCTCTGAAGCCTTTCTCAGTGCTTCTGGCAAGAACAACGGTCTGGTTTTATAAGTTTGTGCTCTATTTATGTATCCCTGCCAGTGTGAAAAGTAAAAGAGTTAAAGACAGGCAGTTTGCAGATGAGATAAAAGCAAAAGACCTTAAAATTCATAGTTAAATCAAGGTAATCAGCTATGCAAGATGAGAAAGCAGCCTTAAATTGCTAGTGTTCAAATTCATTAAGCTTTCTGAACGATCACATGGACTCTTTTAGAAGATATCAGCTGGTGATTTGCTGTAACTGGCCATATCAATAAATAGCATTGGCTTATGCCTCTACACACAAACCATTTGAGGTAGAGAAGAAGAAATGACTTAAAACTGCAGGATATTTTTAATGTAGTCAATCACTTAACCCATCTTTTGCCATATTTTAACTCATTCCATCCCCACCACCTCAAAATTGGTGTGTGTATACAGATATAATCAGAGTCATTTTAATAAATGTCTGACATTATTCCAAGGAAACATCTGATGACTTTTTTTAAAGTTAAATAAAGTCCATAGTTGAAAGTTTACTCTTTGTGTTGTACAGTTCTATGAGTGTTGACAAATACATAATGTCATGTATCCACCATTACAGTATCATACAGAATTTTGCACCACTATAAAATTGCCTTTTGTTTATCTATTTATCCCTGACAAAAGTGATCTTTTTACTGTCTTTGCAACTTTATCTTTTCTAGAATGTCATGTAATTGAAATCATACAGTTTGTAGCCTTTTCAGACTGTCTTATTTCACTTAGAAATATGCGTTTAAGTTTCCTCCATGTTTTTTTGTAGCTTGATACCTCATGCTTTTATGGTTGTTCAATATATAATTCTAGAGTGTAATCATTTCCTTCCAGCACTTTAAAGACTTCATTCCATTAACTCCTGACTTCCATTATTCACGCTGAAGAGTCAGCTGTATGTGTTATTGTTATTTGTTGAAAGTAACCTTTCTTTCTCTGGCTGCTTTTAAGATTGTTCTCTATATTTAGTTTTCTGCAGTTTTATTCAGAGGGGCCTAGATATAATTTTCTTTTCTGAATTTATCCTGTTTGGAGTTCATAAACCTTTTGAATTTTAGCTGATTTCATATATTTTCTCATCTTTGGAAACTCTTGATGAGTAGCTCTTCAAATATTGGTTTTTGCCCCATTCTCTCTCTGTTTTCATTTTTAAACTTTAACTGAACATATTTTACTTTGTTCCATATGTCTCTTACATTTTGCTTTCTTTTCTTTTTTCCTTCATGTTTTTGTCTGAATATTTTCTATTGATCTATTTCAAGTTTACTGCTCATTTTTTCCACAGTCTAATGCTGTTAAACCCACATATTAAACTCTTAATTTCAGTTATTATATTTTTTATCTCTATAATTTCCACTGAATTATGTTTTATAAATTCTCATTCTCTGGTACAGTTTTCCATTTTGTCATATGTTTTTTAATATACTAATCATAGTTATTCTTTAATAAACTTTTTATTTTAAAACAGATTTAGATTTACAGAAAAATTGCAAAGATAGCATAGAGAGTTCCCATATGCCTCACACTATTAACACTTAACATGACCTTGGGGTACAGAAGTATTTCTTAAATAAGATACAACAAGCAGAAACCATTAAAGGAAAACAATGAATAAATTTGACCATACTAAAAATTTTATGTAACCAAAGACACCAAAGGTAAGTTAAAAAACATAAAATAGATCAAGAGAAAACATTTTCAAGCATAACTGACAAGGGATTAATAAATATAATATCTTTCTTTAAAATGCCCTCAAACAAATAAGAAAAAAATCAATTCAGTTCATAGATGAGGAGAATAGAATGGTCAAGAAACAAATAAAATGATATGTAATTTCTTCAGTAGTAATCAAAAAATACACATTTTAAAATGGACCAAAAAAAAAATTTTTTTTGAAGGCAGGGTCTTGGTCTGTTTCCTGGGATAGAGTGCAATGGCATCATCATAGTTCACTGCAACCGCAAACTCCTGGGCTTGAGTGATCCTTCTGCCTCAGCCTCCCAAGTAGCAAGTGCATGCCACTGCACCCTGGGACTGCAGGTGCATGCCACCGCACTCAGCTAATTTTTATATTTTTTCTAGAGACAGGGTCTTGCTCTTGCTCAGGCTGGACAAAAAAAATTAAAGCCTAACAATATCACATGTTGGCAGAGACAGGGAATCATAGGAACTCTGATTTAATGCTAATGAGAATGTGAATTATTTTTATTAAAAGAAAACTTTGGATAGCAATTTAGCAATATCTTATAAAATTGGAGCTGTGTATAACCTAAAACCTAAGAGTTTCTAGGTATCTGCACCAGTGAAAATCTTGCATGTGAGCGCAAGAAACAGGTACAAGAGTGTTCTTATAACAATGGTTCATAATATTTAAAAATTAGAAACAACCTGATGATGCATCAATAAGAGGATCATTAAATCCTCTCATTTACGTTGAATTACATTCGTGCAGTGGAATATTACATAGTAGTTAACATATTGAGCCACTCATATATAAATCAACATAGACAAATCTCAAAAACCACATATTGACTGAAAAACATATGGTTTTTGTAAATGTTTTTATGTTCAAAACACACAAAAATGTTACACAAGTTTAAAGGCACATAAATATGTAGTTAAAACTATAAAAAGATGCATGAGATAGATAAACATACAATCAGAATAGAGGCCTCTTCTGTGGGAAAAAGAATTGGGATCAGAGATGAGTTTTAACTTTGTTATTACTCTTAAAAATGGAAAAGAAAATATATGAAATATACTGCAAAAAGTATTATAATTGTGTTTGTTTGAATTTTTTATAATTTTTTAACATATGTGATAAAAGGAACGTATAAAGGTATACACCAAGGCATGTTTCTGCTAAATATCAAACAGCAGTTTACCAACACAATTTCTTTAAGTGAGTATTTTTTATTTAGGTACAGTCTCTACAGAAATCTAAAACTACTATGGATCAGACAAAACACGACAGAAGCTTCTTTTTCCTGTTCGCATTCAGTGACCTAGTGTCCAGGCTAGCGGGGCAGTTCTGCCACCCTCGATTAGAGGTTTCCATCTCTAACACTGTCCCCAACATCTGTAGGTCAGGCAACGTAGAGCAGGAAGATGTCCGGGAGGCGCTGGCCAGAACTCTGCTGCTTGACCATATCTTCTTGTAAGGGAATGTGAGGAATGTAATATCTGCCTAAGAAACCACACACCCAGCTAAACTCTGCAGTTTGATTATTAAAGGAGGAAGAGAAGAATAGCTGGACCCCCTAGCAGCCTGGGTAAGGCAGAGGCACAACAGAAGTACAGCCGGAGCATTTGCAAAGAGGAAACTTGCCCTCCTTGTCTTTATCTCATTTATGCTCTTCTTTCTTCCCGTGGCTTCCTGCTAAGCTGTCCTTTGTTCCAAAATCCCGTTCTATGAGCTAGGCACTATGTGAGCGGGTGGACGTTCAAAGATGGAATGACATGGATCCCACCACCAAGAGAAAAGCACTATTATGATAACCATGATTAGCGCTAAAATGGCAGCATATGTGGTCTAACCTAAGCATCGGCAGGTGTCATGAGCCAGCCAGGGGAGCCTGTGGAGAGTTCCCTGTGATGTCCTTCCAGGCTGCACAGAGAAAGTGGCCCTGGAACTGAGGCTAGGAGGTTGAACTGCGGGCTGTCAGGGAGATGAATGGGGTTCTGACCAAAGAAAATCGAATATGAAAAGGTAAGAGAATGAGAAGCAAGCCATGTTCAGGAACACATAGAAGCTCAGTGTAGATGTAAATTAACAAGGCAGTGAGTAGAGACAAAGTTGGACAAATTAGGTGGAGGTGACATCATGGAGAGTCTTTCATTCATGCCAAGGAGTTTAGGCTTCATCCTGCATATGTAGAAGGAACCGTTAACGATTTTAGAACAAGGAAGGGGCAGCATTAGACTTGCTGGAAGGATCACTCTGATGGCGATGTGGAGGATGAACCAGGACAGAGGCAAAAGTACTGATAGGAGCAAAGGCAGAGGAGACAATTCTGGGGGTGCAGAAAGAAGAGTTCAGTCTGTGACTTGCTTGGTGAAATGTCCCCCTGGGACACCCATTGGAGACAACAGTACATCAGTGTTGGACACTCAGGCCGGAAGCTCAGGAAGGGAGTTCAGCTTCCCAGGTGTGCTGGTCCTACAGCCCGTCCTTCCTGGCACAGATATGATGTTTTTAAGCTCCACCACTCTCCTCTGCTTCCTCAGTTCATGGGGGCTGCTCTGCCACTCCATGTAACAGTCAGAATCCTGGTGTCCCTGGCTTGTCTACCTCCCTAGTTAACTACCCTGCATTACACAGCATTGACAACAGCATAGTACTGGGAATTCAAATCCAGTTAGCACCTTCCCAGTGGAGTGAGGTCAGCCTGAAGCAAAACCTCTGGAGCAGGCACCAAGCTCTGTGTTTGGCCCTGTCATGTGTCATCATGCCCTTATCAGACAAGATGAAGACAGACAAAGCATCTTTAACCAATTTCCTGGTGACACAAGGACAGAAGAGAAAAATTTGTGGAAATCAGAAGGAGAATTCAGAGAGAACTAACTATGCTAAAATCAACAAGATAAAATATAATGGGGAAACATGTAAAATCCTGTCAAATAAATTTGTTCAAATAAATGAACTGCAAAAGCAAACACAAAGATATTTGAGTTTGACTAAAGATACATGGTACCTAGAAAACTTAATTCTTATAAAAGACCCTGGGAAACTTTATCGTGAGCAGGAGGACTACCATTTCCTAGAGTTCAATAGGCAAAACAAACCTGGATTCATTTAAATAAAGTAGGTGGCATAATATTCTGCTCTTCAGGGACTTGCACATGGACTCACCCTGGATTCTCCAGACTCCCAGCTACATCTCCCTATACAAATAGCTTTCTAAAAATGCTATGTCATAATACATGCTAATCTATGCATTTTATAGCTACTAAATGAGACTAAATGCAGCTTCCAGACAATAATCTGATCATCCTCATTCTTAATAGGCCTCCCCTGAGTAATGTTCACACAGCAGACTGTGCGGCTCCCCCAAACTTGCATCACCCTTGCAATTCATTATTTCAATAATTTTCAGTGTTTGCAAGTTCCGTGTCTGATGGCTTCACCACTATACCTCTAGCACCTCATACAGAGCCGTCCTTCAGTGGAGACAGAATAAATATTTATAGAAGGAGTAAACAAATGAGTGAGAAAATTAACAATAGACATCCAGCAAGAAAGATAATCTGTTTTAGTAACACAAGATATTAATAACTTCAAAGATCATTCTTGGGCAACCATTACCTGGTGGGAAAATAGATTCTTTTAACCACTTTTTCATAAATTGGTCATCATAATTGCTAGTGTCCCCATTGTCATTTGTTTCTAATCAATTAACCTGTGCACCTTTAGTCATCTGGAGCAAAAGGCTTGCCTGGTAGAGAAAAGTAGCAAAAACCAAAATAATATTATCACATTTGCTCCTACACTAAAATTTCCCAGTATAAAATAGATTTTCCAAGGAAGGAAAACATCTAGTCTCCTCTTTTTCCTGTTCTGCCATTGGTTTTCAGTTTTTAGCTAGAAAAAAATATATATTGTTAAAATCCCAAGCAAAAGTCTTTACATATAAGGCATGAAAAAATGACTATTTGTTATACAAGGGCGGATTTGGCTGTGAACAGGAGAAAGGTGGGGAGAGGGCTAGGAGGCGTTCAGAGAATGCCAACAGAATATGGGTGAAGATAATTGCATCAATTCTCTTTGAAGCAGCTCCTGCCCATTTTATTACAGATTCCACAGGCAGCTGGTGATTTGGCCTGGCCATTCCCCTCACCTACAGCGAATCAAAAATTCTCTCTACTGAACTTTCATTGAGGATTCCATATCATGTAAGTACAGGCCATTTCATTTTCGCAGTGACCTAATTAAGGTGTTTCAGTTCACGTTTGTACTATAAACTATACCATAAAATGCTACCATTTTAAAATTTTGCAAGCAATCAATTCTACTACCCTAATAGGAGAGAAATGTCATTTAGAAATTACTGTCATGTAGGATTATTGAATGAGTTGTCAGCAACCCATTTCAAAATTCATTTAGTAGAGACCAATGTAGGTGTTAGCCCACCTTGTTATTGAAAAGGAGAATTGCACCAATTAACTAAATTTCTTAATTTTCAAAATGCCAAAAATTTAGCTACTCCTCACCACTAATCAATGGATCAAACAAATGTATTCCAATTCCTCCCCTACCCTCAGGAGGATTACCCACTAATTGAGCATTCAAATCTTCACGTCAGTCACATCCAACCTCAAGCAAGAAATCCTACCTGCTATCACTCTTGCCAACCTATAGGGAGGACTGTTTTGCTTTCACTGTACAATTAATTGAGCATACTTTCGATGTTTTGTTGCTTTACACAACTGGAAGTTAAGATGCTCCTATAACACAAAGATTTTTAAAAATTCATCTCACATATGGATTATTTTAATTCTTAATTTGTGGGAAAACAGAACTTTCAATATAGTTGCAATAAACAGTTGATTTTTGGTTTCATAAACTCTCCCTCTCCTTTTTTTAAAAAAACTTTTGTCTAAAATAAGGTTTTTTTAAACTTTTCTTGTGTTATTGAGTAGGAACAGCCTTCCTGAGCCGATAGACATCAGGCAAAGCAGAAAGATATTCCTCCATTGAGTGAGGGCTGGAGGGCAGAGTTTTTGACTACTTCACTATAAGGGCAGATTTGCATATCCAGAGCCACTCAAGACAGAAAAAGAATTTGAGTCATATTTTTCTAGAGAAACATGTCAGAGAGTAATGCAAAATTAGGAAACTCTGCAAAGATCCCAGTGACCAAGTAAAAATAACACAAGATGGGAGACATTTTTTCCTTAAGGAAACATAACATATGAACATTTTAAATATCCTAACAAATATTTCAGGTGAGCTTTCCGAAATTTTGACCTGCTGATTCAGAGATTTGGACAGTCACATTTAAGTTTTATGCTCACTCTATGTAAATGACCATTCTGAAGGCAAAAAAATGGAGGGAAACACTGACCAAACTAATTGGTTGCCAGCTTCAAAAAACTGGTTTTTCCTTCCTGTGAAAGTCGTAAATACACTTAAGGAACTCTCTCCCTCATCCACCACACCTCCTGTGATTTCCTCAACACTTGCAACCAGGAAATAAAATACCTAAGCCATCAAAATATTACAGTCCCTTCAATTCATTCTTCAATCTTTTATTGATCATATAGTACTCATTACTATTGAAGATTTCATACCTCTTCATAACTGTGGTTTCCAATCTGTATTTGTATCCACATGAAAGATGAGGTATGTTGGAGCTGAAGAGAAAAGTAAGGATTTAGATTCTTTTTGTATGCATCGTGGCCAAGATACCTGAAGAATGTCCTTTGACATTTTAAATCCCAGTTCCCTAGGAGCCAAATGTGTATGTACAGCAGAAAACAAAGAAAGGGAATAAAAAGAATCATTTCACACCACAAATATTATTATAAGCCATAAACTGACTAGTCAGGAGGCAACCCACACTTTAACCACTTTTGAAAACAGATGGTTCTAAATGTGACTAATTTTCCTCCACATTTAACAGCAACATCAGAAATTAAACATGTTACAGAAACCATTAGGTTCAGTCCCACCCTGTTACTATCAGTGTTGTCTATTAGGGAAATCATAGCCCATTAACATATTTACACTAATTGAGGAAGGAAACTTGAAGGAAAGAAAAGAATTAGCTGTCACTCAATACTCCAGTGCCAAGACTGGGCTCTTCCTTTCCCCACTCAAACCAAACACCTGCTTGCTGGCCACATTTCCCTTTTGACCCAGAAAGTTGTTGGGTCAAGCTGAGGATTCAAAATGAGTTTTCTTAGCTAGAATCCTTATCCATTCCCAGAAACTATCATATATTTCTACCTCAAATAAATAAAATATCCTACTTGTAAATGTTTTGGGCTATTGAATAATAAGAAGGCTTGAAGCAGCTATCCAACTCCAATCCTGGTTTTGTCTGAACCTACAGCAGATCGTCAAGGAGGAATGCGGAATTACACACACAAACAATCCCTCCTGGTGGCTCGCTCAGGCACGGTTCAAGGTACAAGTCTAGACAAGTTCTGACTTTATCAGCCATTCTCAACTAGACATCTGGGTGAAAATTCTTTCCCCAAAGCTCTTTGTTCTGATGTACAACTTAGATGCCACAAAAATGTGAAGTGTGTGTAAAGGCTTTTTCTGAAAACCTTTGCTCCAAGGACATGATGATCATTAATATCATCTGTCCTTCCTTCTGGAGGGATGCATTAAACATGCTTGGATATGAATGTTGTGTTCGTACCTCAAACCTATGACTCAAGAGATGCAGGGAGACTGTGGTGTCACATACCCATCCCAAAAAGAAGTCCTTCAAGACAGGAAGAGAGCTAGGGACAGTCCTGAGAAGGAGGATTAGGTGGGAGAAAGATGGGGACCCTGGTCCACTAAAAGTCTTAGGACCCTTTAGTCTGAGAAGATGGAGAATGAAAGGGGCAATGACCAAAGACTTTAAAGTCATACAGAGTAGAAATAGCATAAACATGAATTTGTTCACAAAATGCAAGAATAGATCTGAGAAAGGAGTAGGGACATCAATACAGGAGTGATTTGCAATTTTGACCTTACAAACAGTTGTATTTAAAATAAAACACTGCTTTCCATTGTATGTTGATGCAACTGATTAATTTCCTCAACTCCCCCTTCATGCCTCTGCCAGTTCAGGAGTGACCATGCCATCCCCCCAAAATTACAACCAGGGTCATAGGAAATAAAACCATACTAAGATTTGTTGTGGTATTTTGCTGTTGTTCTTTAACTTGAATGTCTACTGAAATAACCACATTCATTCTCCTGCCTAAATCATGCTATCTCCTTCAGTCCTTCCTAGTGAATATCTTTCCACAAGAAGCAACAAAGACAAAAGAAGGGGCAAAAGTCCCCCAAGCCATATGTTCAAGTTGCAAGTTTTGGTGACTACGGTTGTATTCTTATAACACATGTTGAGAAGGAAGAGCATGTATTAGAAGGCTCCTCCCAAAACTTGGGAAGAGCTGTGAGATGTACAGTAGATACATGTACAGCAGGTGAGACTGGGAGCGATGGTCTTAGGATTGTGCCAAGCCCTTTGAATACCACAGCTGTGCACTGCCCACTCCCTTGACACTGAGAAGTCCAGGTAAATCACATACACTTGCATCCACAATTCCTCCGTGTTGCAGCTTGGGAAGGAACCCAAGGAATTCTCAGGATTAAGAAATAATAAGGCATATTCTCTGGTGGTTTTATGATTTGGTATGAGTCATAAGTAATTGTAGATTGGGCTACCTATCCTTGCCACAAGGAGACTGAGTCCATGCAGAGCAGTCAGGATAGGTAACAAAGTGGACTCTGAAATGTCATTTCCCTTAAATCAAGAGAGTTTTATATAAAATAGGAAAGTACCTACTACATGTTAGTCTGTTGTTCAGTGGCCAGAACAGGAGATGACAAGAGATCACAACATTTAGTCACAGAAAACCCATTCATATATTGATTTAGTCATTTGTTAAACATTAGACAAATAAGTTCAAGCACCCATTGGACACTTAACACCCAGAAAGTGAATCATCAGTATTTCTTACCCAAGGTGTGAAAATACTAATGAAAGAAATCATCAGTATTTCTTACTCAAGGACACTGTGGCCTCAAGGCGGTGCTGAAGCTAAATCTAGGGAAGTCAGTCCAGCTAGGACACCAACACCAATCAGGGCACCAGCAGAACCAAGGGGGCACTAAGGAATCTGGAAAGCCAAGTTCCCGGTGAGCCAGGAGCAGGTGAACTAGAGGTTTCCTGGATCTCCTCCCCAAGACTGACAAAGCAGAGGGATGGAAGAGACATTCAGTGTTTGAACTAGGTGATTTTCAAAACTTTTCAGTCTGACTCCATCTTGCTTAGCAAAAGAACATACAAATTACCTGCCTCAACCCCTCCTGTCTGTCCTCTCTAGGAAGAAACCCCACAAATACATAAGTGAACGAGAAATATGTTTTCCTTAACATTCTTAAGCATTTATTAGTTGTATCAGAATCAAGAGTGTAGGCACTGACATATTTAGGGTCCAATCCGTGGAGCATGAGGAGACACCTTGAATGTACATGGCGACAAATATTTATTGAGCACTGACTGTTTATCAGAAATGGTCAGGTATTACGATGACAGTGAAAAACCAGACAAACATGCATCCTACTTCCAGGAAATTTAAAATCTAACGATGTGTAGATTACACTGGGTGGCAGCTACTCTACCCAGCACGGACTATGAAGGTGTATCAGTCAACACTGTGCCCCAGACCACCAATCGGTAGGATACCTGTGGCACCAAAGGATTCCTTGGGCCTGAAGGAGTGTATGAATCCAGCTACCTAGCAGGAGATCCATTGGCTTTGACCTATAATAAAGTTATCAGAATGTACAATAAGGATAACGAGATGATCTCCACCTGCCATGTGAAGGAATGCCCTTCACACATTTCAGAGCTGCAAAAATCAACTGGATTTCATAAAGTTGGGTGCTACATCATCTCACTGACATGAGCTGTAATAAATCTGAATTTTTAATCATTGGGATACAGTCTAGACAAGTTTGCCTCAGCTTAGCTGACCCATTGAGAAGATGCCAAATAAAGCTTAGATGCCTTAGCCTGAAGTTCAGCATCTCATGTAAAAAATGAGAATAACTAATTCTAGGGCTCCACCTAATAGGGTTTTCGTAATGACTAAGTGGGCTAACCCCTGTACAGCTCTAACAGAGTATAGTAAGTGATCCACAGGTGCTCATTACTATCATTATCCCCATCATCATCCTGCTAACAAATTATAAAGTCCTTAAAGACCAGAGTGTCTCTCGCCCACATTTTAATTTCCCTGCAGTGCCTAGCACAGTGCCCTGCTCCGGAGATGTGCAGATGCTGGCAAACATTTAACACCAGCTCTCCAGGGGTGGGGAACACCCTGATCTGTCATGACTGCCAGTTTCCATGGTGTAAATACTCCCGTCGTGGCCAATTTCAAGCAACCAAGGTGATGTCACTGAAACAGCACTGGGAAGTGATGTATATCATCAGGTCTTGAGCACTGTAAAAGCCACTCCAGCTCAACACTGGGTGCACTCAGGGAATAACTACAGAACTGAAATGGGGCAAACCTTAAGTGAGTTAATACCATGGCCATGAAAGAGCCAGGTGCATGGCTACTAGGAGTAGTGGCTTCTATTCACCACCACCGGCACTATCAGTAAAACAATCAGCTCTTTCTCCCAACCAAGAACTTGACTTCACCATCTCTCAGATTTCACTATTATCCACGAATTCTAAGTATAGCTTTAGCAGAAAACCTTGTTAGTCCAGGATACACATAAACAGTATGCACCAATACAAGCAAATAAGAGTCACAATATTGACCATTCCTAATAAAACGTATACTGTGGGTTAATTAACACTAAGTAACTAATAAATGAAGTGAATATGAATCACTCGAGAGAAGAAACCATAAAGCACTAGAACATTTATTGAATGCTCAATTAATGTAATCTATTGTCTTGAAAATGTATTTCTTTTACACAGGCCCACAGCCCGGTCGGCCACGATTGGTCCCGAAGCGAGTCCCTCTCCAACCCAGTGAGGTCCTGCGCGAGCCCCTCCCGGGGCAAGCCACCCTCAGCCTCATCAGCCACCCACGTGAGCAGGTGGCCCCAGTGGCTCTGTCCCCTGGCTCTCTCTTGCTGAGTTCTTCCTGTCCCCTTCTGGTGGCATTCAGAAACAGAATTATACTTCTAACCCCTGTTTAGCTTAGTAAAATGAGTCGCTGAACTGACTGAAATGTTCGTTTTATTTTCCTTTTCTCTCAAAATCAGCCTTAGCTTTGGATGCCTTCATCTGAGAGGAAACACTGTGTATTTTTTTATCATCTACATTTCAAATCGCTTAGACTTTCATTGCACGCTGCTTTCAGCCTCCAAGCACTTGGTGTCTCTCAATTCTGTGAGTGTGGAGTGTTTTTGTGTCTCCTTAATAAGAATGCCTCCTTGACATCAGCTTTACGGACAATAAAAATCTTCTCTCAGTTCATGCTTCATTAACTGAATTCTTTCCTCCTTCTAAGAAAGAACCTGTATACTTTGGGAAGAAATAGTCATTGCATGACATATGTCTCTCATAGTTCTACCCACAACCTCTAGACACCCCTGTCTGCACACTTTTCCCTTCTCAGGCTCAGTTAGAAGGGCCCATATCTGTGTTCCTGAAATAAGACACATAGCTTTTCTAGATCTGATAAACAGACAACCAAAAAACAAATTCGCCAACTTAACCAAATACAATAAAATGTTCACGTAACTGGGTTCAGGTGAGAAGCGTTCAATGAGTACTATGTATCTTATTTGAGTGAGCTTATTGTTCGAACACCAAGTGATATTCATCAGTGGATCAGTCTACAAATTATTAAATCTCATCAAGGAAACTTCTATGCTCTTGCTTCCCTTGGCAGAAATAAATCCATTGTTTAATATATGTGTGAAGACAAATTAATTCTTCTCCCTTAGATAATTCCTGCCTGGAAGGGAGAGGTCTATCATAACGTACATCACACAGATGCTCTAAAAATAGTCTTGTTTTTAATAGTCATTAAAAGCCTTCTTTAAATTGATGAATTCTGGAGTCTGCACCAAAGTAGGAAGGATAACGGAACAAGCTTATATGGAGGGTTTGGCAAGGAAAAATCCAGGCTTTATAGAACCATATAATTTGGGAGGCCCTATTTAAGAAAACACAACAAATATGACTACAGCATTAGGTACAAAAGGGAATGCTTATTTAAAAGAGGTAGGTGCAAGTGAGGAGTCCTGAAATTCAAGTTTATAAATTTCACAGTAAATCTGCCTCCCACCTTAAAGGTTTCCCTAAGAGAGGCTTTCTACCTGCTGAGCTACATGGGCAGCTCACTTAATCATCACACTGGCCTTCTGAGAAGGCACTTTTGCCAGCTTCACTTTTGTAACTGAGACACTTGTCCAAGGTCAAGGTCATATCACCATGAAGGGAAGAGCCAGCACTCATCCCCTGCACCCTGAGGTTGGCCAATATGCAATGCTGCCTCCTGACTCTTAAGGCCAAAAGAATATTTATAAGTCTTACTGCTACCATTTCTCAATATTAGTATACTTTTATTCCATCCTACATTTCCTAAGAAAAAGAAGCGCAAGAGCAAGCGTGTTTATGTTACAGGGAACACAAATTTGGACCTTGAAGTTGCACAGCACATACTCCATCATTAACGTTTTCATCTCCAATTGTTCAAATTCAATCCTCCCAAACAAAATGATCTTCTTCATCAGTCATGGCCAAATGGGTTTTGAGCGGGTGAAAGTTATTGCTGCTGGTTGATTTTGGGTTTTCCAAATCACTAAGTTCAGATCATTTCGAATGTCAAACTGGCACTTAACAGGCAACAGCTGAGAATCTGACTTGATTTTATTTTGGAGTAAAATCCTTTCCAAGCTGAGGTATTATTCTATAATTCCTCACATTACCTAGAAGTGTCATCAAATAGAAAATAAAGATATTTTTCACATCCTTAAGTAATTCAAAAAAATTGGGGATGATCCTTCTAATATGGAAGGCTCAAGAATAAAGTTGCTCATTTTCAAAGGGGGCATTAACTTCCTTAAGACCCCGAGGTCATCAGGTAGAGTGAAACAGGTAATTTAACAAATAGATCCTGAGGCAGAAACAGGTAATGTCCCTAACATATTCGCCGCCAATGTCATTGAAAACTTTGAAATGAAAGCCACAAAGAGCTGCACAAGCATGAATTAAGCTAATCACGAGTGTTTACCAAAGACACTGTACGTCACATACATGCGTGCACATGCACCCACTCACAGAGCATGGTTATAGCAGTGGTACTGCCATATTCCAACAAAGAAGACATAGCTCCGAGACTGGTTTGTTGACAGACATCCATATTTTCAAAGCAATTTGGAAACAGCTGATTTGTTTAACAATTAAGATCCATTTGTTAAAAGTCAGTAACTGGGAAAAATAGAAGCCAAAGGAGAGAAGCTTTGTCTTCCCAATGGCTGGCTGACCCTTATTAGACCTAGAAAAATTGTCCAGGCGAACTGAGGCCTCTACCGCCTTAGCTATCACTTTTCTGTAACACACGTTTCTAGCTTTGGTCTAGACACGTGCTCCGTGGAACAGTGTGGTACACCAAGGAGAAGTCTGCAGGGACTACTGAGGAATGATCTAAAGTCAGGCTCATATTAGAGTATTTGAACTGGATAGGCCCCAAATGCAATAGAATCTCATAGCCATGTCACTAATCAAGGGACTGGATTTGGCATGGAGTTGGGTATATTTGGAGCCCCACACAAAGGTGTTATTTTTTCAATAACCCAGAAGATTCTTAGAGGTCACTTAAACTCTCTGAGCATAACTCATTTGTTTTCTTTAAATATGTATTGAACACCTACTATGCGTCAGGCACTGAGACAGGAATTCTATGTACTGCCTCTAATCTATGACTGTCTTGTTTGTCCTTTTAGCCCCAGGACCTGGTGGAGTACCTGGCACATAGTAGGAGGATCAGTAATGGAAGTTATCATCATCATCATCATCACTCTCGTTATTGGTAGATAGGTTCACAGCTGTCAAGAGATGAACATTTTTCAGAAATGTGCTCCTGTAAAGCTCATGGAACCTGTAAGTCCTGCTCCCGGCAGCTGTCAACCACCACAGTGATGGTTTGCAGTGGAGTAGGGTAGAATGAATGCTTCATCAGGGCTTCCTCGCTCACAAGTTCTCCACACAAGTGACAAAAGCATGTTACCATGAGGCTAGAATGGGTTAACCTGTTAATGGGTAGAAAAATCATCCTTGTGTTCTTCATCAGAAATCTACAGTGTAGGCTCTTAAGGGAGGCTTGCATGTTTCACAGTAATTGCTTTTGCATCAAACTACAAAAAGAAACTTAATAAAGAATAAGATTGTTTTAACCATGACATCTTTGAGTGACTCCTGCACGCAAGGCACTGTTTTAGGCAATTGATATTCATCAACTCACTTAAAGCTCAGCACATCCTCTTGTGTTATTATTGGCTTCCTGTCCCACTTCACAGATGGAAAAAACCAAGTCTCAGACACCCAGGAGGCCAGGGAAGACGAGCACGGAGGCCAGGGGGACACCTGCCAAGTCTAGCAAGAAGTTCTTCTTCAAGAAAGGCAGAGAGCTAGGAAAAGTCCCGATAAGGGTGATTGGAGTGAGGGAGAATGTAGACTGAATCTTAGACCACATCAGCCTGGGAAGATGGACAATGAAAGACAAAACAATCAAAGGCTATGAAACTATGAAGAGTAGGGAGAGCATAAACAGGGGTTTGCTCAAAAATGATAGACAAGGGGGATGTGAGGAGAAGTGAAAAGAGCGAAAGGACTAGATGCAAAATTACCTAAGAGAACACAGAGAAAGAGACGAAGGCCAGAGTCAAGATTTAGAGACAGGCCAGGGAGAAGGCATGCCTCCGAGACAAACTTTTACCGATTCCCTACTAGGCTTCCAGCTTCACGCTCATTCCCATATATGATCTCATTCAATCTTGTAACAGCCCCTCAGGGAGAATGTTAAGTGTGACATTCAGTGTCTGCGACTGAATGCCACAGGAATAGTTAGGTGATTTTCACGTCTTCATGATGTCTCCAAATTCATGGTCATGGTCACTCAGTCATTGTGAGTCATTATTTCTCTGTCCCATTTCACTTTCTAGTTAAATTGGGAGTAACTCTGTCACTTTGCACAATCAGGCTTACCCAGACTCTTTCTGCTCCTTTCTAATGAATCCTCCATCAATCTCCTCATCTTGCAGAAATCTGGAGATTACCCCCCCAAGAAATCCTCAAACCACAAAACAAAGAAAGCTATTTCTGTGGACCCAGCAACAAGCACAGTGTGGATGGACCCAAAGGGGGGTCCTTGAAAGCTAGAATAACAAGCTGCAGGTATTTGATAAGATGTTATTTAGCGGTGATAAACATAAGTACCTTTGGTTGAAAAAAAAATTGTAGACGTATAACTTTATCCTATTAAAGAAACAGAGATTTGGTCAACAGTAAATCCAATGTGACTCACCAGTGTAATGTTGCTGCCAGGAAAGAGCATGTGACTCAGGGCTCATTAGCAGCTCCTGTACTCTGCACAGATCAGAACCCACCCCCTGCATGGGTACCGCTTTCACTTTCAGGAGCGATGGCTGGAAGAATAGGCTATAACTTGTCTGCGGCAATTGACCACAATAGCGAAGAAACTCAAGCCCGTCATGTGAGGAGTGAGCCAAGTTAATGGGAATATTTAGCTCAAAATATTGGGAAAGGACCAGAGGTCAAGAAGAGACAATAGTCATCTTCAATTATGCAAGAGGCTTCCATGTGGAAGAATCAGCTTGTGTTATACAACTCCAAGGAGCAGAGCAAGAACCAATAATAACGATAATAAAAGCAGTTACCCTATTTTGTGTTCTTTCTCTGTGCCAGACACTATGCTAAATACGTTATATTCATTCCCAATTAATTGCCACAAGCTTCACATTAATGAGTGGCAGTTACCAAGAAACAGATTTAAAGCCAATCCACAGAAGAATATTCTAACAATTAGAGTCGCCCAGAGGTGAATTAGGCTGAACTGGGAGATGCTGGGTGTCCTATTCCCAGATTTGATCGGCTGTGTGCTGGGAACCTGAGGCAGGAGGATGCTGTGGAGAGAACTCAAGCATCAGATGGAGAGTGGAGGTAGAACGTACTTCCAGTCCCTTCTGTGACTTGCTAAAATAAAAGGACTACACGAGTAAGGAACGGCTAATAGCTTTTGAACAGGTGAAACCGAAACACATGAAACACGGGAAACAGATTAGAGGCAGAAATAAAAAATAACTTCAAGAAAAAGAAGATGCTATTAATAGAAACCAAGACATATTTAATAACAGAACAAATCCTCACCTCTATGGGTTGATTTCTTTCCCATGGAGAAGGAAATTAGTAGTCCCTTATAATGGCAAAAATGTCAGAGCAAATGAGCCCTTGAGGCCACGAGCATCCTCCCAGTTTTGTGAAAAAACTTCAGGTGACATGCCGGCTCCTCTGGATACTTTCAGAACTTGATAGCTCCCCAGTTCTAGAACCCAGCAGAAGAGACGCCTCCAGACCCCCGTCAGTTCTAACCACTTCAAGCTGCTATTCCTCTCATTGTTGTAATTACTAAAAATCTGTGTATGTCAAAACAGCCTCGGTTAATTTGCCAGGAGACGGCCTCACGTACTCTAAAAGGACTTAGTCCAAAAAACCGACCAGCAGCAAGGAAAGCTTTGGAAAACTGAATAAATTGGGCTTCTTAAAAATGAGAGTGGGAGCATTTTGGATATTTAGGGCAAGATGTGTGAATGCATCAAGTTTCCAAAAACCATCTCCAGTGCCCATGTTTGTGCTTCTTCCTGCTTTTTGTGTGCTTTTTGGTCTAATGGAGCAATTGGATATATTCTACAAGATGTATTTTGACAGGAAAAGGAGAAAGAGAAGGAGGAGGAGGAAAGAGGGAAGGGGGAGTCCGGGGAAGACGGTAAAGTGGCGTGGAATGTGGGCGGGAAGGAGGGAGAAGAGAGAAGAAAGATACATTCACAGGCAGAGGCAGAGGCTGTGGGTTGCAGGCCCTTAAAGACAGCAAGGGGCTAATGAAATTCTATCTGAGCAATTGGAATGTGGGAGCCAACTCTACATGGAGCAGCTCAGAAGAAGACAAGTGGAGGACACAAATGGCAATCATGACGAGATGTTGCTTCCCAGCTCCTTCCTCAGAAACAACACCGAGAGAGCAAGGGAAGTGGATCTCAAAAGTGAACATTAAAAAAGACCCTTAGACCAACTTCTTTCCAAACTACTACTCCAGCACATTCCTAGTTTTGTCCTAGGAAGGCAGGACTCCCATTTGCTGAATGATGTTTCTGGAAGAAACCTGCTCTCGAGCAGCATCGAAAGGTACGTGGAATTCAACGCAAGCAAGAATCCTCTCCAAGCAGTTTTTCCAAGTTCCCTCGCATAAAGCAGGCTTTCCCCTCCACTTAAACAATAACAATTTGTTTTACTTTGATAGGTCCTCCTGAATAATGGTTTCATCATTAAACATCTGGCTTCTTCTTAGCAGATTAGGCCTCCAATGAGGAAAGTGTGTTTATAATTCTAATTTGAAACACAGCACATTAATATGCTGATTCTCATAATGTTTGCCTTAACCTGTTTGGAGAAATTATGACTACAAATATCTTGTACACAACACCTCTAACTACCAGCTTGTACAAACAACATGAGAGCCGGAGCCGCCTCGCCCAGACGATTGGAACCACTTCAGAGGCGATCATGATTAGCGCTTTGGCTGGAAGCCATATTTTACACATCAACTCAGCATCTGTCTCTGAGATGCTATCCCAGGCTAACAGACCCACCTCTGCTGCTCCTAATAAGCACATTCACGG
Organism: Lemur catta; assembly: GCF_020740605.2. Taxonomy (NCBI): domain Eukaryota; kingdom Metazoa; phylum Chordata; class Mammalia; order Primates; family Lemuridae; genus Lemur; species Lemur catta. Next base: position 91,218,137 of record NC_059128.1, read on the forward strand.
GAGCCAGATGGTCTGCCGGGAAGAGCTCTGCCTTTTCCTGAGCTAGGCACACTGGAGGGAGGGAGCCCGAGCCGGCTCCAAGTCATATTTCCTCGGGCTCCAGGTTCCTGCAATGCTGTGTGCAAACAGGCGACACTAAAAAAGAATGTAAATGAGGGTGCTATTCATTATTTACGGCTGGCACCTTGCCATCCCCTCCTCCTCTAGGCGACGCCTGCCTGTAGGAACAGGGGGAGCATCTGATGAGAGCAGGGCCATCCTGGAGGAGCCAAGCCATTGCGAGGCGGTTTCTACGTTCTGCCTGCCGAGGATCCTGCAGGCTCAGCATTTCTGGCCCATGGAGGAGCTGAGCTTTTCACTTTCTTCCTAACAAAGCACTAGAGTTCTTTGGCCCCCGTGTTTGTACCAGGGGTGTTCATTTACACCCTAACCTAACAAAGCTGACTGGCTGTTCTATTCCCATTCGTAGACCAGGTCCTTTGCCCCATGCTTGGGTTCAAGCCCAGACAGGGAGAAAAAAAGAAAAGGACAGGGGTGGGGGTGGGGGGCAGTGGGGGGGAGTGGGAAAGGATCAGTCTATATAGGCGAGAAACTTACAAGCAAGTTCTAGACTAAACTGGCCAGAAGTTGCACCCAGAGAATGGCTCATTTCTTTTGGGTGAGTGCCTACAGATCTTATGCTGCAATACCAAAATATTTAATAAGTTTATATCATCTCTTCCTAACTGATTTTGAGCTACATAAGGTCATGAATAAGTATTGATGGAATTCTACGTTATACTTATTCTGAATTTCTCCAAGTGCCAACCTAACACAGGGTCCTGAAGATCATCAGTAAACCCAAATTGTGGTTTTTAACTCTCTAAGGATACTTTTTTAATTGACTATAAAATGCAGAACTTGGCATTTTTAATTGAATTGAACTTATCTCAGCACAAACAGCAAAAACTGAGCATTCTGGTTGCTGGGGTGGACACGGAACAGCTCTGCATGCGCATTGCCAAACCTTCAGGTTCCTTCCATCCCATCTGAGTCTTTCCCTTTCAATAATATAATCCCTCTTGTTAACAAAAAATTTTAAACATTGTATACATGTATCAAAATATCACATGTACCTCATAAATATGTACAATCATTATGTATCAACAAAAAATTTAAAACAGCATAATGGGCATATCTGCATGCTGTCTTTCCTGAGTATGGAAAATGTTTTCTTGTCTAATGATGCAAAACATGTTGGCTACTAGGATTAGTCTGGACCCTTTGATTGCAAGTGACAAAAATCCAACTCTAGTTTTATCAAAGGGTGTGGGGAGATTTGTTGGCTTCTGAATTCAAACTATGAAAAGGGCGAGGCTGGAGCTAGACTTGATCAGGGACTCAGAGGCCATTATCCACCTCCTTCCCTCTGTCTTTCTCATCTCTATATCTGTCTACACATTTGCTTCAATTTCTCTGAATAATTAACCTTACATACTGAAAATATGGGGACAGGTAGTCTAGGCTTATAACTCTCTAGCCACATGGACAAGAGTGAAAAAAAAAACTGCTCTTTTCCACCAGTTTCAATTGAAAACAGAAGAATCCTGATTGGCCTAATGTGAGTCATGTGCCCATTCCTGGGCCAGTCATGTGAGCAGGGGGAGAGTAAATGATGATTGGCTGAGACTCAGCCATGTGCCCATCTATGTGGCCCTGGAAAGAGAACCATGAAGTATCCACTAGTATTGGCTTAAATTGAAATAAAGCCATTTCCCAAAGATGAGGTGTGCTATTACCAGGAGAAGGTAGAAAAAAGGCCTGGGCAAGCTAAACACATCCTCTATGCTACTTTTGGGGTCAAAAAAAGTGATGCAATGCCATATTATTTTTTAGTACTTCAGATATTTGCAGCAACAAACAAATTTACTTCCATAAGTTCAGAAAAGTAAAGAGAATTTGCCTCCTGAAAATATTTTTAATCTTTCCCTATACAACTTTTCAGAAGTTGAGAAAATTTGCCATCCCAGCTAATGACATCTCATATCATGTTTTTTGGTGGTGCTTGTTGGTTTTTGCCTTAAATAAAATTATATGTGCAAACCGTTTTAAAAACCAAATCGTTCTATTTATCATGGAAAACAGTTGTTCTCCCATAACCTTCCCTCCACTGCAGTTAAGCATTTTTAGCCATTTCTTTTGATATTTACCTTCTGTAGTGAATTCTTACAATTTTATGTTGCCTCGACACCCACTAAATCTGATCTGATTTCCTTATATTATTCTCCTATTTTACATTTCTCTGCCATCTTATTCTATCCAGTTTCTAGAAGACCTCCTCTACCTTATTTTCCAAACCTTATATGGAGCTTATGATTTGCATCTCTTTTTTTCCAAGATTCTTTTAGTTTTTGTTCTGAGTATTCCTTTATGATAGCATTCTATTATTGTTTTGTGAATCCAAAATCATCTCTTATCTGACTTCTTCAAAAATTTTTTCTTCTCCCTGATTTATCTCTATTTCCTCAAATTTAAATTTTGGTTTCTTTTTTTAGGTGTTTGCATTTCATTTTAGAGGGAGGGCATCCTCAGATGACTAGTGATCCTTACCTGTCTGCTCACATTGAAGACGACAGCACCATAAAGCTGGTTGGAAGCTCTGCTACATAAGTCAGGTTGCCAACTCTGGGTCTTACCCCAGGTGATCTGGCTGATTGTGTCTTTGGACAACCCCCAAAGTTAACATATTTAGGTCTTTTCTCTTGGACTAGTCAGATTCGTCAGATACTAAATTCCTAATCTCATGCTTGGAAGTAGAAGCTGGCTGCCAGCACTTTGGAAGTCAACAGGGAGAAGACCATGTTCTCAAATTCAGGTAATCACTCTCTTTTCAGTATGGTTTCCCCACCTTCTTACCTGCATGGTGTCCCTTAGTTTGGAGAATGAACCTCGAAGCTTTCTGTTGCAATGAGGGAGGGGCACTCATCCAGCTGTTCCAAGCCCAGAAGGAACAGAGGATTTATTTCTGCGCTGTCCAATACAGTAGCTACTGGCCACTGTAACTATGTAAATTAAAATTTATTTAAATTAAGTAAAATTTAAAATTCAGTTCCTCAGTTGTACTAGAGGAAATAGACACATTTTGAGTGCTCAATAACCACATGTGGCTGGTAGCTATTGAATTAGACAGCACAGATATAAAGTAACTCCACCATTGCAGGAAGTTCTATTAGACAATGCTGGTCCAATTGCTTCTTAAGTAGACTTTCAACCAATCCTTGTAATTCAGTTCTATCTTCACTGCCACTTCCAGAATATCTGGTATCACCAATTCCCAAGCCCACTGGACAGTTTGAGGTGTAAATCTGATTAATATATTGGCTTTTCTTGCCAGAATGGTAACTCCACAAAAACAATGATGTTGGTTTCATTCATTGATGAAACCCAAGGACCTAGAAGAGTGCCTGGCACATAGTAGGTACTCCATAAATGCTTGTCGAATGTTGAATTAATGGCTCATTTGAGAATCAAATGAAATGTACAGCTTAAGGGACCCCGTCCATGAGGGACCTATACCAAATATTTGCCATTCATTTTGGCTGCCTGTGTCTGAACCCTCTTACTACACTTGGGGAGCTCCACAACTGGTGCATCAGAGCCTTCTCCACTGTAGGAGCAGATACTCACTTTCCCAGCTTCTCTTGAAGTCAGGAAGCAGGAACAGGCGAAGCTTTGCTAATAGGATGTACCTGCCCTAATTGAGGGACATTCTACAAAATACCAGAGAGGCACCCTTCAAAGGGGCCAAGGTCACGAAAAACAAGGAGACTGAGAAACTGTCATAGATTGGAGGAGGCTCAGGAGACATAACAACTATGTATTTGCAACATGGAATCCTGGATTGACTCCTGGAAAGAAAAAGGACGTTAGTGTAAAAATCAGTGAAATCAGTATAAAGTCTGGGCCAGGCTCAGTGGCTTGTGCCTATAGTCCCAGCTACCTGGGAGGCTGAGGTGGGATGATTGTTTGAGCCCAGGAGTTTGAGGTTGCAGTGGGCTATGACTGAGCCACTGTACTACAGCCTAGGCAACAAAGCGAGACCTTGTCTCTAAAAAAAAAAGAAAGAAAGAAAAAAAAGAAAAAAATCTGTAGTTTTGTTACTAGCACTGCTCCAATGTTAATTTCTTGGTTTTGGCAAGTGTATCACAGTTATATAATTTGTTGTTAACATTAGCAATAAGAGTGAAGGGTATACAGGAACTCTTTGTACTATCTTTGCAACTCCTCTATAAATATAAAATTATTTCAAAATAAAAATATTTTCCAAAAAGAACTAATTTATTAAATGAGGTTTGGATATGAAAAGGAATCTTTAAAATACTGCTTTATGAAAGAGGTATTTCAAGGAACACAATTAAATGCATGCATTATCCAGATTTATGACGTGCATTTGAACAGGACTTAGCAGTGGTGCTTTGCTACCCAGAAAGTCCATCCATGTCTCTCTCTCTGTATCATGGCAAATTTGTGGTCTTCCACTACCATTCCAGCATTAGTCTCTTCACTGTTAAAGACCTACATACATACTCCAAGCTCTGGAAGAAGCATTGAAGAAAGACCCACATTCCAAGGCAGGCTAGTTCCTAAGAGTCAGCCCCGCAGCAATGTATAATTACAGTTCAATAGCTCATTTAGGAGAAGATTATTAATTTCTAAAGGGTAGTTGGGACCTATTTTGCTCAGCAGGTTCTACCTGCTACAGCTATAATTTCAACTGGATCTTCTAAGCACCCTTTTTAAAGCAGCATAAGACATTACAATTATACCCCTCCCATCTTTTTTAAAAGAAATTTTAATTGACGTACAACAGGTGTACAAATTGATGAGGTACATAGTGATGTTCTGATACATATAATATACAGTGATCAGATCAGGGTAATAAGCATATTCATCATCTCAAACATTATTGTTTCTTTGTGTTGGGAACATTCAATATCCTCCAGAAGCTTTTCGAAACTATATAATGTATTATTTTTAACTATAGTCATCCTATAGTGCTATAGAACACTAGAACGTATTTCCCCCATTTTGCCATAATTTTGTATCCTTTAACAAATCTCTCCTATTCTCCCCTTCCGCCTACCCTTCCCAGCTTCTAATATTGTCTGTTCTACTTTATACTTCTATGATGAGATCAACTTTTGTTTAAGCTTCCACATATGAGTTAGAGCATGCAAATCTTTATTATTATTAAAATGAATCATTCTATACCAAGCCAACAGGCTCACTCTACAGAGCTGAGCTCAGGTTGGGGTGGAAAGAGTGCTTGCTTTGACTTTATTCCCAGAACCATTCATAGACAAAGGCTGTGACAACATGCTCTTTGTGGTTCTACTTTCACTTAATGGGTATCTATTGAGCAACTGTGTTTGGCCTTTCACTCTCCTAGGTGCTAGTGATACCAAGATAAAAAAAGATATAGTCCCTGGTACAACTACTTTGGCAAAAGTTTGGAAATGCCTGGGAAGGGGGAACCTGCGTATGTATTTTACCTGGATGTCACACTTCCAGCTTTATCTATCTTAATGCCAATCTTGCACGTGTGCCAGAAGACAGGTAAGAACGTTCGTAGAAGCCTTGTCCGTAATTGCAAAGCCTAGAAACAAGTCATCAACAATAGACTAAATGAATAAAATATGATGTAGTCACAAAGTGGGATTTATACAACCGTGAAAAAATGAATGAACCATAGCAACATATATCAACAGAGTAAATCTCATACACATACTAATGAAAGAAAGAAACAAGTCATAAATGAATACAAACAGAACAATTCCATTTGTATAAAGTTCAAAAACAAACCAAATTAAATAATACATTGCTTAGGGATACATACATAGAGATGTCATTTTTTTTAAACTATAAAGAAAAGCAAGTTAGTATTATAATTAACATGAACTTCAGAATTAGAATTAATGCTTGGTATGATTCCTTATCAGTTCCAGGAGGTTTATTTTGTTGTTGATTTTTTGTATTTTCTATGCAGACAATCGTGTCATTTGTTCTCAGAACTAAAGACACCCAGAGACAGAAATAGACCAAGAATCAACTGGATTTACTAGGATCAATACTAAGCTTCAGAGCTCAAAAATATTGGTCAACACAATCAATGAGCTTCCCCAAACCTTCTTTCTCCAGTGGTTGGGAGTAAAAAGAATATTCATTGAGGAACTTTGGGTTCAAATTCCTGTCTGTCCACTGGCTGTGTATTTTTAAGCATGTAGCTAAACCTCTCTAGAAGACAAATGTGACAACTAAAAGATAAAATTTAAAAAAAGTACTTGGGGGGAGGGGAGGAAAAAAAAAAAGGACTGGACTTCAGAAAATTAGTCCAAATTGCTGTATTCAAGTCACAGCTGAGCCTCGTGTCAAATGAGGGCCATAATGCCTACCTCGCAGAGGGGCTGTAAGTGGGGAAACGTGTGCAGAGGTGCCAGGTTAACTATAAAGGTAGCATAAAATGATAGTATTTACTTTTACCAAAAAAAAAAAAAAAAAAAAAGAGGGAGGGACTCTAACCAGGAGATCCTTCAAAATCCCTCTTGGTTAATCTTTAGTCAATGATCCTTTGGTGAAAAGAGCTTGCGTCTATCGAATGTCTGCTAGGCGACCAGCAGGGCCAGCTTCATGGGGGTGTGACCTGTGCAGTCACACAGCACCCTGCACTTAGAAGGGCCCCGCACTGGGACTGATGCTCTGTTGTTACTGACTTCAAATGCATAATAATGTTTGAACAGGGAGCCCTGCATTTTCACTTCGTACTAAATCCTGCACACCATGGAGCAGGGCCTGGTGCCTGGCACTGTGCTTGGCATCCAGAACACAGCAATAGAACCAACCAGCACCCTCGAGGAGCTCTAAGCAAGTAGATTACTTTGGAAGCAAATCCTAAAACACAAATAGGACACTTAAGGAAAGAAATTAACTTGCATATTTTAATCTTCAATCCAATCTCAGACTGAAAGCTCCAAAGATTCAAGAGGCTATTTATCCTCAGGACAGGCCCTGGTTTGTGTGTACATGAAACACATACACATATACTTACAGACTCACCCATCCCCACCCTTCTGAGGGGAGATGTCTTCCTGGACTCCTGCAGCACCTCGGGTCACGTCCACCCAGCCACACTGTGGGTAAATGAGTACCTAGAGCTGTGGTTCTCAAAGTGTGGCCCGCAGACCAGCATCAGCATCACCTGGAAGCTTGTTGGAAATACACATTCTCAGTCCCCACCCCTGACCTGCTGAATCAGACCCCCTGGGGGGTGGGCCCAGCAATCTGGGTTTTCACCAGCACTCCAGGGGATTCTGATGCATGCTGAAGTTTGAGAACCACTGGCTAGGTTATCAAATTTAATCACTTTGAAATTTCTTTAATATCATTCCTTTTTTTATTATTATTATTATTTTATTTTTTTGCTGGGGAAGGTTGCTGGGGCCGGAGCAGGGGAGAGGAGGAGTTGGCAAGCTTGGGCCTTCCCAGCACCTTCCCTGACACCACAGTCACTGGCAATTCCCAAAGATCAGGATCTCTTTGTGTGTTTCCTGCAAAATTCAATATAACTCACATACTTTGTTTTTGCCTGTCCACGCAAGACACAATGCAACCCCAGAGTCCCTGATGAACAAACATTCCATTTGCACATGTCAAGTATCTGATTCGTTTAGACTTATCCCAATTGCTTAATGTCTGCAGCAGAAGCCGCCTCATATTCCTGATCTAAACAGCTGAGTAATGCCCTCGGACAAAGGGGGCCTGGTGTTTGGGTGAGCTCCTATGGGTCTGACAGCCACAAAGAGAAGCTTGTTGAATGCACACATAAAAAGAGAAGAGATAGGAGGCAGATACTCTGATCTTTATGACCCTCTGATTATTCTATCAGTTAGTTAAAGCATAAATCCATCCCCTGACCTAACAAAATACTATTTTACTTCCTTTTACTCCATATTTTATCTTTTATAGCCAATAAAACATAAAAACCTTACAAAAGGTTATGTTCTCATCAATTTTTGCACTAAATGACAATAAATTAAGTGGCGGTTACTGCAGCAGCAACATAGATGTCAGTTTAAAACTTTCTTGAAAGACAACCTCCCACCATTGGAGTTGAAAGCTGCTAACCAAAGACTTCTCGATTAAAATTAAAGCCCAATTTTAAAATGGTATTGCCGTTCCATTAATTTAAGTAGTCCCTCGCCTCTTCTCTTGTTCTTGAAATCTATTCTAGAGGCCAAGAAATAAAAAAAGATCATAAAAAAGTAAAAATATTTGCCAGGCACACACATACACACAGCTACACTTTGTGAAATCACTTTGAGTCCGATGTCTTCCAGTTTTTATTGTAATAAACTGTCTCCCAAACCTCCACAGCACTAGTTACCAGATGTAGAAATTCAAATTTTATTTTTCATTTATATGAAAGCCATTCGACCAATATCTGTCAAAAGTTTACATTAAATGAGTTAGTAATCATATAACACTTAGAACAGTACCTGGCACACAGCAAGGCATCAACAAATATTAGTTATCCTTCTTACTCATCATTGCTGTTGCTGTTATGTTATGTGCTACTATATGCTGTTATGTACTAAGTATTAGAAATACAATGACAAGCAAAACAGATGTAGCTCGCCTGCCCTCCTGAAGCTCACGGGCTAGTGGTGGAGACAGACATCAAATAATCACACAAATAAATATAAATTACAAACTGTTATAATTAAGATATAACCCATATAAGAAGGAGGAAGACCTAAGAAAAGCCGAGAGTAGTTTCATATCATTTTGATTTAGGAACCTCTTGGATATATAACATGGACCAAATCATGACCCTTTCTCCAAAATTTTTCAAGATCCTTTCATTTTATTATGCAAATTTCAAATAGAAAGCAGCCCCCCGAATCAGCAAATACTAGTATTCATGACTGTGTCACTCAACATTAGAAATGTTTTTCCCAAATTTGTGGATTAAAACTTATTTTTTATGCTATTCACATTTCCAAATACAGAAACTAGAGCATCCCAAAAAACTAGCCTATGGTCAGGTACGTTCAATGAGTCTTCCATGAATTTTTTCAGAACTTTATGAATAATTGCCAAACTAAAGCCGAGGCTGACCTCTAAGAATAATATGCAATCCACTGCTTTGAAACTTATGACTATTTCTAGACAATATAAATTATTTTAATAAAAATGTGTATTCTTTTAGCATTTTTTAAGTTATAATATGTTCTCTGGGGGCTTACCTTAGAGCCAAGAGCAAGGAAGAAAATATGTGATTGCAGAATGTGTAGGTCCATTTCTAAATAGAATCTGTTTTAAAAGGAGAACTGGGCTTGGTGCAGTGGCTCACGCCTATAATCCTAGCACTCTGGGAGGACGAGGTGGAGGATCGCTTGAGCTCAGGAGTTCGAGACCAGCCTGAGCAAGAGCGAGACCTCGTCTGTACTAAAAATAGAAAGAAATGATCTGGACAGCTAAAAATATATATAGAAAAAGTAGCCGGGCATGGTGGCGCATGCCTGTAGTCCCAGCTACTCAGAAGGCTGAGGCAGTAGGACTGCTTGAGCCCAGGAATTTGAGGTTGCTGTGAGCTAGGCTGATGCCACGGCACTCTAGCCCGGGCAACAGAGTAAGGCCCAGGGACACGTTGACCGGCAGAGTCACACCGCAGAGCCTGGAGCTGACGGGGAAACTCCCAGATCATCCCCCAGTGTCTGCAGAGCACTGCGGGAGGGCCCGGATGGGGTCCAGGGGCCTGCGTTATGTCTGAACTTGGGGCAAGTAGCTTAACCTTTTACAGTTTCTGTCCCCTGCTCTGGGAAATGGGAACCTGCCTCATAAGGAAGCAGTGAGGGTGAGTGAGAAGACACACGCCAACGCTTCTTAGCACAAACTGCAACAGAGTCAGCCCTAGTGAGCGGCAGTTCAAGCCTTTCAAAATCCTGCCTCTTGATGAGATAAGATCCAAAATTATAACTATGAAAAGACAAACCGGCACCCGAAGGCCAGTTTTCACTGCCCATGTACTTCCACTCGGGCGGAGCAGCCCTCTCCTAGGGTTCCCCTAGGGCCGCCCGGGGGAGAGGTCAGCCCTACAGGAACAGATGGTAGCTCATGGGAAGCAAATTTCCTCTGAGCCTTTAGAGGCCTCTATGGCCTGACCTCCTGCCTCATTCTGCCCTGGCCCACACCTCACAGAGTGATTTATTACCAGCGTAGAAACTGCAGCTAAACCAATAGTTCAACTAGAACTTTGCCCTCCATAGTTATCTGATCAAACACACCATTTATACACAATAGCTATTTCTGTGCACTTGGAACTTCAATTCCATGGACTACTAGTGAGGAAAGAAAATATTTAGACAGTCATCCAAAACTCTTTCATTCATCCATTTAGACACTTACTAAGTGCACGCTATGTGCCAAGCTCCATGCTAAGCCAGAGATATAATGATGCATAAGACTCAGTTCTTGTCTTTAAGGCATTCCCCAGTCTTGGAGGAGGAAGACGTTTAATAGTTAATTATAATATAATGTAGTTGGTACAATGACAAAGTTATACACAAATGCCTAAAAGTTTTTCCTTTTAGGAATTTGGCCTGGAAAGTAAAATATACAGAACTTAAAGAAAAGCATACTCTTCCACAATAATAATTATAATACCTCATTTGCTTAGCTTTTACGTTGTTTACATCTATCATAAAAGAACCATAAAATGAAGGTAAGCAAAAAGAAAAATATCACCTATACTCTTACCTTCTGAAATAACTACTGTTAACATTTAGCCTGCAAGGCCTTCCAGATTTTAAAATATGTATCTATTTCTATACAAGATATGAGATCATTTTATACATGGTATAGTAACCTGAGTTTTTCAATCATCAACAAACACACATAAACATATTTCTGGAGTATTCAATGCTCTTATAATTTATCATTTTAAATTGTTTCATAGTATTCCATGATAGGTACCATAATTTCTTTAATACCCCCTACTGTTGGATATTTAGACATCTTCCAATTTTGTGGTTATCATAAACATTATGACATTCCTATTCACACATATTTTCAACCTGGTCCAATTATTTCTCCACAATAACTTCCTAGAAGTGAAATTGTTGGATCAAAGGGAATGCACATTTTTTAAGCCTTTGATACCTATTAAAAAATTGCCCTCCAGAAAGGTTATACCATTAAATACCACCATTTCCCACATCTTCACCCTCACTGCACAGTAGCACTCTTTTTACTCTTTGCATCTAGTATTTATGAATTTTACCATAACCACTTTAGCTAAAAATATTATTTATAGGAGCATTGTTTTTAGAAGTAGGTATGACACTTACTAAGATTGGGCAGTTTTGAGCTGTGCCATAATTCTAGTTGGGGTTTGGAGCATCAGATGCTTCTCAAACGCTACCATGCATAGAAATCACCTGAGGAACTTGTTAAAGTGCAGACTGAGACTCATTAGGTCAGGGGGAGAGACTGAGATGCTGCAGTTCTAACAAGTTCCAGGTGACGCCAATGTTGCTGGTCCAAGAACTAAGCTTTGTGGAGAAAGAACTGCAATTCTCTTATCTCATGTTCCTCTCAATCCACAAAAGATGCCCAAATTTCCTCTCCCCAATCCCTGCAGCTTCATCCTCAGAGGTACCCTGTGGTAGTGAAATTATTCTGCTGCTAACTTGTTGCATTATGTTGAGCGATTCACTTCAACTGCAAAGGGACTCCGTTTACCCATCCGTGAGATGAAAAGCTTGGAGTAGCTGGTCTTTAAGTTCCTTCCCATCTCCAGCAACAAAAGAAGCCTTCCCTTGTCCAAATGTAACTAAGTACATCCTAAATTTCTTTCCATCGGGACAATTTTGAACACCTTCTTCCCTTCGTCCCCCAAGACTGCACTCAGGTGCACTATGACGAAACAAAAGGTGAGTCCAACCAAGGAGGTGACGTGCAAGTAGGAGGTGAGAACCACATCCCAAGGAATAAACACCCCTGAAAGGGGACACTGTGCTCCAACTGACATTTCGCCTGGTACTGCCTGGTTATAACGATGTACATTTTCTCTTCCCAAAAGGAATTGATTTAACAAGAACCTAAGGCTAATTTATCCATTAAAGGAACAAAGAGTAGAATTAGGGAGAAGATTGACAGAAATACTGCATCTGTAAATACCTCTCCAAAGAGCCTCCAGAAGTCAGCTCTCGGCACAGGGAGTTTCAATGTCCTGGACAGTATTTCACTTGTAATGGTCACTCCCTTCTGTTCGGGTCTCCCTCTTGCTTTTCTGCAACACTGAAAGGTGGGCAGGAGCAGAACATCATCCTTAATGCCTCAGCTGACTGAAGTGGCTGTGTAAGATAAATGTAGACGCTATAGACATATTTTCTTGTTTACCAGGGGTATGAAAATGTTCTGTAAGAACATGAAGCATGTTTTATCTACCCTAATAGAAGACTAATTGTAACGTTCCCTATCCAATTAAGTTATCAAATAAGACCATGAATGGTTGTTTAATTCAATTCTCTATTTTTTAAACTGGGCTGCCCAGAATGACTTATTTCTAGGAACAATTCACTCCTCCCCCACCTTTGAATGACATTCTTCTCCTCCTGCTTTTACTGGCAGAGAGTTTAATTTTTTCACAAAATTCCTTTTCCCACTTTAGCTTTCTTTAAACAACCCAGTATCTTTTGACTTCTAAGTGAACTTTTTAAAAAAGTACCCATACTCCTTTGATTTTCTCTTTTAAGGGTGATGCCCTGCCCTTGTCCCCAGGGTTCCCCACAAAGTTAGGAGGCTTCGTTTCTTAAATGGGGCCAGGACCAGGCAAGCCGTTCAACTCTAATCAAAGACATTGGCCAACCTGCCAGAACCTAAAATAAAATAAATAAAAATAAATAGCATGGTCCACATCTAATATTTATTCTGCTGGGCACTCCCCAGAACTCACTTCCATGCTGCAAGCCCATGAGCCCTTAGTTTTGAGCAGTTTGCAAACTCTTGCTCTCCCGGTTCCAGGAGGAGCCCCAGCCAGGATGCATTTCTCTGAAGAGCTGCTACCCTAATTCCTCCCATCACTTCAAAGCTCGTCAGTGGGACCCAAGCAATAAGGAGATCAATAAGAAAACAAATCCCACCTTATTAGGTCTTGTTTGATTTTAAAACCACATCATTCAAGATTTCGGCTCCATAATGCTCCAGACAAGAGAAGCAGAGTTTTCTTAGGAAAATGAGACAAGCACACAGAAAGCAAAGAAAATGGATGCACAACTGCTGAAAGGTTCAAGAGCCCAAAATGTGGCCAGCGAGCTAAGCAAAGGGCAGTGGTTTCTTTCCCTCCGTAGTTTTTTATTTTCCACTTTCCATTCCCCCTACAGCAAAGCAAATATTTTTCATTCAACAAATATTTTTAAGTCACTACTTTTCAATTAGAGATGGCTTTATTTCTTCTATGTGCTGGGGTTTCGTTTTTCACACTGACATTATAACGACGCTAAAGACAGCATCTTTAGGGAAGTCCTAGAAGCAGCCTTGCTACCATCCATCAGCTGTGATGATATCAAGATGAATATATTGTCAGGAATCTGTATGTAGCATTTCATTTATCCTACCCCCTCTCCTAAGAGCAGCTCCACCGGGGATTACATTATTATTCAAGCTTCCTGGACTCACTCCAAATGCAGATTGCAACTACAATTCAAAGGGAAACTTATAAAAGGCGATAGGAAATAGACCTTCTAGAGAACATTTTTTTTAAATTAACCTTTTCAGACTTTAATTCCATCCGATATACCCATAAATAGACCCGCTTTCAGGAACTAAAAACTAATCCTATAGTAATAACAAAAAGCTCGATTTCTCATTCCATACAATCATTAATATTGCCTTAAAAATCACGAGAAATCTCTTCAACTTCTAAAGCTTTGTAATTCATTTCTGTACACCAATTCAAGAAACCTCATTAGTGTAGGTGGCCTTTTTGCAGTACATCCAAGGCACGCAAATATTTGGAATTTTTACCTTAGGTCAGAGTTTAAGAAAAAATTAATTTCTCATTTTCAGTAAGGATTTATGGACGTGGAAAAATGCTTTTGAGACAGTAACATGTTTATGTTAAGTAAAAAAATTGGAAGAAAAAAGAAAGGTTTTTAAATAAATGTTTTTTTTTAAGAAAGAAAAAAAATCTTGTTACATCCTTAACATTCTTTTCTATAACCCAGTTTCAATATTCCAATCAAATGTAAGATGGAAGAGCTTTGATTCGGGAGGAAAAAAATCCTTTGAACGCTGATCGACATGCAATTTGTGCAATTATTTAACCTGGATTTAACTCCCTATCCTCTATCCTCAAATCACTTGATTGACTGAGATGCTGTTTCATTGAGCTGGGTTTACAATTATCTTTAAACAAGTGAAACTTCAAAGGCTGCTCAATGGGTATTTTCCGTTCTTCATTAGAACTCGTAAATGTACAACCTGCACATAAACAAGTCACTCTACCTAATTAAATGGAATCTCTTCCTCTCTATTAAAAATTTAGAAGTGCTGCCTGGGTATAAACATGTCATCTGAGAAGGTAGGAGGGGAGACCTTCTTAATATCCGTGAATAACCAGCTGAATCTCCTTTAAGCAAAGCCATGTTAATAATAGCACAGATGCACATAAATTATTCTAATTATTTTATTATCAGTAAAGATTGTTTCAATGTAAAGGGTGTTCATTGTTGGCAATTATGCCCTCAAGTTTTATCTGACTACTAGGGAAATGCAGTCTGGGCTTTCATTTGCTTCAGAGACCATCACGCAGCTTCCTACCCACTTTCTTTTTGGAGTATCTGTAGCCTGGAAGAGATAACAGCATTTTCTCTGCTGGCCATGTCTAGATTGGAGAATGGAGGTTTTTATTACGTTTCTAGACTTAGAATTCCTAGGAAGATAATTCATAAAAGCTCTAATTCGGAAATGGAAAATGTTCGTAAAGTGTTATGAGTTTGTGTTATTTTGTTCTGTTATGAAAGTAAGAAAAGGTTTTTAAAGTCCTTGTCCCCATTTTGGAAACTGATGCAGGGATTATAAAGCACCTCCAGTTAATCACAGTATTTTAACTTGTGCTCAGGACTTGTGCTGAGGCTCCTAACCATCTAAAAAAATCACCTTCTTTTCATAAAGTTTGAAACAATATTTGTGACGAGCGTTAAGCTTTATATCGTAAGACCAGCCAGAAATTGCCGCATGTAAATGTTTGAGAAAGATGTAGATTTTTGAGCTGTGAGGAGTTTTGTTGGAGCGCCCTCTCGTGGTGAAATGTCATCAAGACACCTTCTCTTTCACATTTTTTGAAGGGTACATTTGACAAACCCACAGTAGCACAATTTTGACAAGGACAAGTTGCAATTCAGTTGAAATTTCTAGTATCTTGTTGGATTTAGGACCTTCTGTTCTTCTCCAAAAACACTTTAAAACACATTCATTCAAGCATGCAGGAATGTATGAGAGTTCTTAAATGTATGAGAATTCTTCAAATACACAAAAATTACACACAAATGCAAAACAATGCTCCTTAGTGATTTGGGAACAGAGAATGTCTTCCTCATGAAGTGACACCCATCCCCAAATGGCCTTCAGCGGGCCATGGAAAGATAATATCTTTCTCTTGCATCAGCACTACCGTCAGATACCAACAGCATGAGGTTGATGCAGCAGCTGCAGGCTGGTAGCTAATGTCACCCGGCACCACCTGAGACTCCTCAAAATGCTGTGATGTTGAACACACCCATCTGTAGTGGATCAAGGTCCCGGCTCCATCAGTTCTTGAGTGGAAGCAAATGTGACTTTTCTCTGATATCCCTTCCAATAGGGCTGTGGGAATTCAAAGTGTGGAAAAACATATTGAAGGGAGTCATTACATTTAAGCATTTCCATAATTTGTCAACTATGTAAAATTTGAAGCCATTTTTATGGCTTCAAAATAATCTCCTTAGAAGCTTCACTAAAAATAAGGGTCTCTGTGAAAAATCCCTGCCTTTGACCAGAAACCTGGGTTGAGAAAGACTGAGAAATGAGGGCTTCTTTTTGACATATCAAACTGCAGGTCTTGAAGGGACCCTGGAGATTACAGACTTCAAACTTGTCATCTTACAGATTTTTTTTTTAAACCCCAAAGCCAGGAGAACCTGCCCAAGGTCTCAGGGTAAAAAGCGGCAAACCTGGGATTAGAGGGGAGTGTCTCAGCTACGGCTAGCAGGACCCACCCTCCTTGGCTCCATCTTGCTAAAGAGCTTGTTTGTATCCTGTTCCCGGCACAGACCTGCAGTCCACAGTCTGCTCAACTGCCCCTGCACTGCTCCTACAGCTTGTGCGCTGCTGCTGATTTGTCTGCCCTGGTTCTTTCCTCATGATGATACATAAATGATAACCCTATGATTTAAGACAAGACTGGCAGCATTTGAAAACCACAACCAAATTCAGTATAACACCGAATATAAAGCGTCTTCTCTGGAAATTTCTGGAATTCCCATTCCATGTGTGTTGATGCACCATGGGCTTGTCAAACAGAATTTTATGCAAAATGGAATTAGAGTGTGTAAAGGAACTGATAATGTGCTTTTTTAAAATTATAAATGCCAATTTTAGTACCCTTCAATGACTGACTTGATAGGATATTAGGAAGTACATTTTAGTCATTTATGGAAATAAAAGCCCATAAAATTATTCACTGTAGATTTAAAAAAAACTGAAGAAAGGCCCTTGATCAGTTGTCCTAAGCCTTCAGCTGATATATTCCACACCAGTGTGTAAATACACAGGACGGGCCTCAGAGGTTGATGGACCCGAGACAAGATCGGCTGTGGTTGTTGTAATAGTAGATGTCCCCACAAGATGGCACTCTTCTTTATTTTTAATTCATCTTTTTAAAAAGTAATTTTTTTACACAGGCTCAGAATAAATAGAATAGTGAACTATGTAGATGATACCATATATTATCATGTTTAATGGAACATGCATCACAGTTATAAAAATCTCCCCTCCTTTCCCTGAGGACCAGGTGCTAATAATGGAGGACTCCTGCCTGACTGGCCCACGGCTCTGGTGAGAGGTGGAGGTGGTGCTGGTAGGGAACGCCAGGCCTTGGGAGAAAGGGGTGTGTGTGTGTGTGTGTGTGTGTGTGTGTGTGTGTGTGTGTGTGTGTGTGTGTGTGTGTGTTGCAAGATTCTGTGTTTTTCCTTAAAGGTGAATTCAGTCTCAAGAGTGTGTTCACTAGGTTCTCTCATGTATTAAGTGTTTTCTGTCAGAGCTGGGTGCCATGGATCACTTAAGGCTGGGAGTTCAAGACCAGCCTGGTCAATATTGTGAGGCGCCATGTCTAAATAAATAAATAAATGATAGATAGATAGATTGTTAGATAGATAGATGACAGATATTTTTAAAAGCATTTTCTAAAATTAAGGCTAAAGCAGAGGCTCTCCAACCACGGTCCCTTCCTCCACAAATTCCCCTCCTGAAGGGACTTGACTGTCTCTGTGCCCTCCCTGCCACAGCAGATCCTCTCTTGGGCTGTTGAAATAACAATGGTTTTGTGGTTCTTCTTAGTACGCAGCAGACAACATCTGCTTTGGCAGGAAAATTAGCGAAAAGAAAACAATGCACGGAGGTTGTTAGAAACCCTCACACATTGAGGCTGGCATTCTCAAAGTTTGCTTCCATAGCACTCTAGCTCCACAAACAAGACAGAAATACTTTGCTAATAAAAATTAGTGTTAACTTTTCAATAAATGGTGGTGAAACAATTGGATGCGTACGCAAAATGAGGAACCTAGACAAAGACCTCATACCTTACGCACAAATGAATCCAGGATGAATTTTCCTAAATGTAAAATGGAAAACTATGAAACTTCTTAGAGAAAACACAAGAGAAAATCTACATGACCTTGGGTTTGGTGATGAGTTTTTAAATACAACACCAATAGCACAGTCCATAGGAGAAAAAATTGATAAATTGGACTTCATTAAAATTAAAAACTTCTGCTCTATTAAAGATACTGTTAAGAGAATGAAGAGACAAGCCACAGGCTGGAAGAAAATATTTAGAGAAGACATATCTGATAAAGGACTTGTATCCAAAGCGTGAAAGAACTTTTAAGACTCAACAATTAAAAAACAAACAACAGAATAAAAAAGAGGCAAAAGATCTTTACACCTCACCAAAGAAGATATATATGGCAAATAAATATATGAAAAGGTGCTCAATACCATGTGTCATTAGGAAACTGCAAACGAAAACAATAAAGAGCTATCACTACACACTATGTCCCCCCAAAATTGACAATGCCAACCGCTGGCAAGAAAGCGCAACAGGAATTCGCATTCATTGCTGGTGCCAATGTAAGATGGTACCTCCACTCTGGAAGACAGTTTGGCAGTTTCTTACAAAACTAAGTATGAGCTGAACTTATGTCCCCACAAAAATGTACACAGGCATGTTTATAACACTTTTATTTATAATCGCCAAAAAACTATTATAGAAGAAACCAACACATTCTTTAACAGGTGAATGGATAAACAAATTGTGGTATATCTATACAATGGAATATTATCCAGCTATTAAAAGAAATAAGCTTTCAAGCCACTAAAAGACATAGATGAGGCTGGGCTCAGTGGCTCACGCCTGTAGTCCGAGCTACCTAGGAGACTAAGGCAGGAGGATCACTCGAACCCAGGAGTTCCAGGCTGCAGAGAGCCATGGTCGCGCCACTGCACTCCAGTCTGGGCAACAGAGTGAGACCCTCTGTATATACATGTAACCCCAATCTAACGTCTGACAAATACCAACTGAAAATTCTACAAAATACCTGACCAGTAGTCCTCAAAATGTCAAGGCCATTACAAACAAGGATACCCTGAGAAACTGTCACAGCCAGGAGGAGCCTGAGAAGATGTGACAACTAAATGTGTGATACCCTGGATGGGGTCCCGGGACAGGGAAAGGACATAAGGGAAAAACTGAGGAAATCTAAATGCACTGTGGACTTTGGTTAATAACAATGTATCAGTGTTACATTATTAATTGTGACAAATAGGATGTTACATTGTTACATTGTTACATTTGTTACATTGTTACAAATTGTAACATATAGGATGTTAATAATGGGGAAACTGGGTGTAGGTAATATATGTACTCCCTGTACTATTTTCACAATAATTTTGTGAATCTGGAACTATTCTAGAATTAAAAATTTAGTTTTAAAAATGTTGATAGACATTTTCCAATGTGTGCACACACAAAATTAATGGACATATTTTTCTTCCCTTTTTATTAAAATTGCACCCCTGCTTGCAGAGGTGTAGGAGCAGGGGGGTTGAGTCCCATCTCTTACATAGCCATGTGACTTTGGGAAAGTCGCTGAGCCTCAGATCCCTCACCAGTCACATGGGCTGACGACACCTGCCCCCCAGGCCAGCTGTGGGAATCAAACTCTGTAATCTATGTGGAGCACTTACCAGTGCTCGGCACAGTTCAAAACACTGTCGCTGTCACTAGCTAGTTGGTGTGGATTGGAGGACAAAACAAACATCTGGATAGTAAATCGATTTAAATAGAAAAGCTCAGAATGTACAAAATCCCTGCACTGAGGCCTTGATCATGGACAAGAGAATGATAAATTCTTACTTTGAACCCCTCGAGCTCCGACATCAGCTCAAGCAAAATATTCAAATGGTTATATACTCCAGGTGCAAGCAATGTCTTCCAGAGAGTAGAAAGCCCTTCTGGTGGGAGAGATTTGGGGGTTTCTTCTTAGTCCGCTCAGTCTGACCCCTGGGCTCAGCCCATACACTGGCGGCTTCAGAGCCCGTGTGCCCTGAGGCCATCCCTGGAGAAGGCTCCTCTCTCCTTCCCCGAATCCCGTCCACACCTCTCCTCCGATGTCCATGGGGCCGGCATTCTCTGTTCCATCTGCTCCCGGATCAGGTGCTGAGAAAATGGAGGGGAGCAAAGACAGTCACGCCCTACACCCTGAGAGGGTGAACTCCTGCCAGCAAGCCCCCTTCTTATATGTTATCACGCTAACGGGGTACCTGTGCCCCCCTCTACTTGGAGTCTCATTGCAAAAGGCCACCTTCTACCACCCGGCCTCAGCAGGGCAGGACTGCAGGGAGGGAGGTGAAGAGAGAGGCATGAAGGAGGGAGAAAATCTCTTCACCGTATATGTCGTTTGCTAAAAATATTTCATGCATAACGTTTTCAGGCATGAAGCCTGGACATATATGATTAAAATTTCCCATTAGTAAAACTGCTCCTGGTTTATATATTAATAATAAATGTAAAATGGATCGTTATTCTGTGATGTTCCCAGAAGTGACTTGCAGGGACTCAGCCATGGGAGCAAGTGTAGAAGAACCGCCTGGAAGGGAGACTTAGCAGGCAGGCGGAACGTGTCCACCCTGAATAGAAACCACAGCGCCCAGGATTCCTGGCCGTTCCAGTGTTTTCTAATCTTGTGGAACCAAAACTCTCCTAAATCTGCTCAGCCCGATATTTCCTACAGTTTTTACTACCATCATTTAATTACAGTCCTTGTCACATGGTTCCAGGAAATGAACCCTGAAATCCTCTCCATCGGGGGACTGGTCTGTGTTAGGTACCAAATTCAATGATTTTCAGGAACAGGAGGGATCGGCCATCACAGAGCATTATTTTCTACCCATCATCAGTCTGCATGTTTTCATCAACTTGATATGGTCCAAAGTTGATGGAAACATTTAAAAAAAAAAAAAACCCCAAAAACCTGCCTCCCTGCCAAGAAGATAAATGATGTTGCTGTGTAAGAAACTCAAGGACATCCCCCATCTACCACCTAAGATCCAGACACTCTGCACATCCCCTGATGGCTCACAGAGTTGGGTCTCGTGATTCATCAATAGATGGGGAGGAAGGAGGCAGGAGGCACGTCCAAGACTACTTGACAAAAGAGCCAAGAGAACCAAGGAGGTCAAACCCCCAGATGGAAACAGGCCATACAAGGAGAACAAGTCACATGGAAACCCTGAAACACTTCTCAGTGTCCTCTTGACACTTCCAAGGGCAGACATCATGTAGCAAGAAGAGTCTTTCCCAGGCCCATGAAGACCAACTCCAGAATAATATGGTACAATATTACTAATTTATGCCAGGGCTGCCCGGGAAGTATCCAGCCATTGTTAAAATAATGAGAACAGTTACATGGCTGGATACTTTCTGGGCAGCCCTCATGTATTATCTATCTGATACTGTATTAAATGTATTTATTTGATTTAGTAAGTGCTCCCTTTATACCAAGAACTATGCCAGGGGCATGACACGTATCATCTCATCTAATCCTCAACAACAGCCCTGTTAGGTAGATACTGCTATTCCCAGGGCAGCGGACCCATTGGGCACACTAAGTGGGGAGACTCCAGGGAAAGAATCCAGCTTAAGAGAACGCCCAGGCTTCCGGTGGGGTTCAAGCGAAACAGGCCTTCATTGGGGGTGGGGTGGCAACCCAGAGATCATCTTCCTGACTGTCCTATGGCCCTCTCACCAGGGACTTACAGCCCCAGAGCTGGACCCAGACACCTGCTACCCGGCGGGCTAACCACTGAGCACCTTCAACCTTGCATACTTCATTAGGTAGGGGTGGGAAATGACTGATTTATTTAACTCACCACTGAGGGCCACCCCCCAAAACCTCTACTATCTAAGCCAGAATTCCACTGTAAAATATATGGAAAGTACATGCATGATCCATCTTACCTGGCTTTTCCAGTTAAGTGTTTATTTATATTTAGTTTCCAGTGGTGCTGCACACTTTGTTTTCTTCATACCCTATTCAACAGTCCCCATCCCCTGTCCCATTCTTTAAAAGCCATATTTTCTGGTGGAGAAACAAAAAACAGATATAAAACCAAGTATGCTAAAGGGTCGATGTGTCACCCCTCCCCATTAATATTTGTGCACAGAGGCAAGTCCTAATGCAAAGACTAATGTCATGGGTGGAGTTCCACGCAGAGAGGCAGGTGGATGGGGGAGGAGAGGAAAAGGTTGTCAAATGGTCTCTGAACTTGTGTAGCACATTCTTTGTGCTGAACAAACAATTTGTGTCATTGTCTGAACTTGTCAGTGCCAGGCTGGTTCTTTATGGTAAAGTGAGGCAAGCTAGGAGCCATAGCAAATGCCCTAAGTTGGGGCAAATAGTTACAAGTGACGATGGAGACAGCAGAGGTCCTTGGATCAAGTGGTGGAATATTCCAGGTGTTGGGCAAGCCCACCCTTTGAGAATTACTGCCCCTATTATGTGGACTATCAGCCAGGCAGGAACTGAGCAGAGTAGGACAGGGATATGCAGGGGAAGTTCCAGGGCACAGGGAGGGAGGCGGACGCAAGGACAGGGCTTGGGAGCAGCCGGGGGTGAGGTCTGTTCCAGAGCAGAAGGCAAGTTACGGCCATCTCAGCCCCCACGGGGCCAGGATTATCAGAGCAGGACAAAGCCTAAGCCCCAGGCATGGCTCACCCCTTCCAGAGGGGCAAGGGGCCAACAGGGTCCTAAGGGCAGCAGGAGGGAGCCGGGTTAAATGCTCCCTGTTCAGGCCAAGATAGATGTGAAACTAAGGGTGGCCAGGCCTGAATTCTATGTGGGGATCTAGAAGTCTCCACCAAGGCGAGAAACAAATGACACAGAGGCCAGGAACAAGGCTGATATACCTCATCTTACTCTGTTTCTGTGACTGTTGGACGCCAGATGTTAACTGCATAGAAACCTCATTTTAAAACAGAACTTGCAACTATCCCACTGAAAAACTGAAAAGTTTTGATTCTGCCTCTTCCATTGTTTCATCTGTGCTCTGAAATCATCTTTTCTGGTTTCTTTATTTTCCCGGCAACTTGGAATAACAACATCCGGAGTGCAAACTTCATTTTCCTTTCCTTGTTTTATGACTCTAATGGGAACCTGTTTTCCCTACTGATACATAAAATTTCATTAACTTAGGCTCTTCAAAAGCGCAAAGTGAGATCTAAATTACGGGGCCCCGAGGTGTCGGTAATACTTACTGTGATTTATCTGGGATGGATATTGCAAATCATGTCAAAAAGAAAACAAAGTCAGAGGGTATCCATAAAAAGTCTCCCTTCCAGCTCTCTGCCGTGGGGTACGGGCTGTTCTGGTGCCTGGGAAGAGGTGGATTGAATCCGACTGAGATTGGAGATGGGTTTTAACACTGGGCAGGGCCTCACTCCCCCTTCGCATGCCAGTCACTGAGAGGTTCCAGAGGTTCCCAACACTGTTGTGGTCAGTTGCCGATCCCCTGGAAACCAGAGGTTGGGGCACGCCAGGGGCTGCATGGGGGCTGGGCGCTTCCCCTCTCAGTCTCCGGAGGTCCAGCCGTCCCAGGGGTGAGCGACTTGGGCCAAGACCAACCCCCTTTGAGACAATCCAGGCCTACATCATCTCAAACTAGACATTGAAAACTCAGCAGTCACCTTAACGCTCCCCTGGGGCAAGCGAGGCCTGACTTTCACTGCGCACAGCCCAGCCCACCCTCCTAAGAAGGGGGAGAAAAAATTGCGTCTTGTTTTTTCCACATGAGCTTGCAACTGTCAAGGAAACAAGAGCTAATTCTCAAGCAGGTCATCCTGACAAATATGTTAACACTGATTCGTTCCAGTTGATGTTCCAGGCGATTTCAGGTTTTTTCTTTATACTTTTCTGTATTTTCTAACTCTCTGAGATGATTCCTCTCATAAGAAAAAAATACTCCCCCCAACAAAAATTCCTGCTTTAGGGATTTATTTCCTCTCCCAGAAACTGTCCAGGTGCTTCATCTTAAATGGGGATCAGCTACTCTGGCCCCCCAAGCACCTGTGGTTTCCTCGATTACAACCCTTATGGTGCTACTCGGTCAGTGTCGCTGTTTTCTCATTCTCCCTTATCACCATGTCCCCCGGGCGCAGTTCAGGGACCAGCACAGAGTAGGTATGTCTACTGAGTAAATAAATTGATGCATGAATAAGTGAATGACTGAAGTGAATGACCCAATATTACCTGCATAACTCTAGACTTTAAAGATCTTCCTAGGCCAGGTACAATGGCTCACGCCTGTAATCCCAGCACTTTGGGAGTCTGAGGCAAGAGGATCACTTGAGGCCAGGAGTTCGAGACCAGCCTGGGCAATACGGTGAGACCCTGTCTCTACAAAGAAGTCCCCGGGTGTGGTGGCATATGCCTGTAGTCCCAGCTACTAGGAAGGCTGAGGTGGAGGGATCACTTGAGCCCAAGAGTTCAAGGCTGCAGTGAGCTATGATTACGCCACTGCACCCCAGCCTGTCTGAAAGAAAAAGGGAAAAAAGATCTTCCTACTCATATGTGATTTCATATCTATTAGAACAAAAGTGATTCCTCAAGACCAAGATGGTTCTCCAAAGTTCAAGAATCCATGGTAAAATTTGAAATCTAGCAGCCTTACTGAGATAGTAACCTAAAACTTGGGCCAGGCGTGGTGGCTCACGGGGCCACCCTGGCAACAGGGCAAGACTCTGTCTCAAAATAAATAAAATAAAATAAAATAAAATAAAATAAAATAAAATAAAATAAAATAAAATAAAATAAAACTTGTTCCTGATCCAAACTCCTTCCTATTTCTTAGATTTTTTTTTTTTTTTTAGAGAAGGGGTCTTGCTATGTTGCCCAGACTGCTCTCAAACTCCTGGCCTCAAGTGATCCTCTTGCCTCAGACTCCCAAAGTGCTGGGATTACAGGTGTGAGCCACCATGCCAGGCTCTGCTTAGATTAGTTAATTAATCTTAGACATTTGCTTGAAAGCTCAATGGCCCTAGGTTATAATGGATTATAGCTGAGAAAGTTCCCACTTGTCTTCACCTACTGTTTAAAAATATCAGCCACCCCCACAGCCAGGTTCCATTGATATAAAATGCCTTTTCTGGGTTGATTCTTTTTTTTTTTTTTTTTTTTTGAGACAGAGTCTCACTTTGTTGCCCAGGCTAGAGTGAGTGCCGTGGCGTCAGCCTAGCTCACAGCAACCTCAGACTCCTGGGCTTAAGCGATCCTACTGCCTCAGCCTCCTGAGTAACTGGGACTACAGGCATGTGCCACCATGCCCGGCTAATTTTTTCTATATATATTTTTAGTTGGCCAGATAATTTCTTTCTATTTTTTTTTTTTTTTTTTTTTTTTAGTAGAGACAGGGTCTCGCTCTTGCTCAGGCTGGTCTCGAACTCCTGACCTCGAGCCATCCGCCCGCCTCGGCCTCCCAGAGTGCTAGGATTACAGGCGTGAGCCACCGCGCCCGGCCTGGGTTGATTCTTACTAGTAGGAAGCTGGTGGTTCGGCTTCAGATCAGCAAGTGGGTGGAGGGTCCATTGAGGGGCAGCTGTGATCATCCTAAATACTTCGCTCACTTCTTTCACGGTGAATTTAGGGGTCTCAGAAAGTCCTCTTGTTCCCTGACCATTTCCATTTCATCACTAACCCCTCTCATTCCTGCAATAGGAGGACAAAGCTTTCATTCCAGGATAGAATATAGGTCGATTCTGTAAACTCATCTCAGGCAGAGGGAATGGGCTGGCAGCCGTACCAAGGTGTAAACAGCATCCCACAGACCCTGAGAGAAGAGACAGGCTCTGCAGGGACCAGGAGGGAAGTTTGGAGGACTGAAGTCCATCTTTGACCCCTTCCCAATTTTGCACATAGCTTGCCTAGCTTTTACACTAGATGCAGGCTATTTAAAGTTGGGATTGTTGGGTTTAGATTTCTGTGAGGGCCCCTCAGTAAAAAGTGACTTCTGGTTCACTCTCCTCTTACGCTCTGCTGTGGAGAACAAGACCGAGCGGCCTGATTAGGGACGCATAGCTGGGAACGGCACAAATGCAAAAGGGGAAAGTGTGCTTTTCTGTTTCAGGAAACCTGCTGACATAAGGAATGCTTCTGTTTTTCTGCAGAAATGCTGCCTTCGGTGGACAAAATTCAGCCACAATCAAGCTAATTGAATGCACAAATGTAATATTTTTCCAGGGCACCTCCAATTTAATGCTTGATGAAATTGTGTCTTTCGCATATATTTACAAAAGCTTTTCTTCATCCAGAAATGTCTGTTAAAATTGCTTATAGATGCTGAGATAGCAAATCACTCTTCTAATGTAATGAGATAAGTCATCTCTATAAACTTTGCTTGCTCAAATGTACTCGCATAAAAGAAATCAGGCTACAAGCTTTTTTCAATAAATAGAATGAACAACTAGAACTTGATGGCTTTAGCATGTTCTGCCTCATTGCTAAGGGATGTTTAAAATTGCTCCCTCTCTCTCCATCTCTCTCTTACGGCGGAGTTTTCATTTTGGTAGTTGATGGGGAAAGGTCAAATAAACTGATGTGGGTAAGAAGCCAAAGCTGTTTGTCAAAACACAGGGAGAGGTCTGGAGATTGAAGTCATTTAAAGACTAAAAATTGATTTAAAAGATTCCTGTCCTCAAATCATTTTTCTTGCTAAATGTAGCCATTTTGTGAGCCTGATTTTCCCTGCTTTAGCTATCTTTACTAATAATTTACACCATGGGAACTTCACATACTGGGGAAGATGCATAGACAGAGTCACTTGTGCATAGCCTGGTAAAACTGGTCCAACCATCATGCGTGAGTCCATGGAAAAGTCAAGACCTTTAGGGGTTCACTCATTTGTTTCCAAGTAAGATTTGTCTTCCAGCTTTTTAATCTGGATGCCAACTCTGTAGCAAAAGGCCTAATAGGCCACGTCACACATGCATAGGGTTACAATATAGGGCCATCGTGTATGCCTGCTCAGGTTGTGCACTGCACAACTCTAGGGGCGATACCGTTCACACAGACTACAATGTGAAGACTGTTCTCCAGAGCTGTGCAATGTGATAGCCCCCCAAGTTGGGGTGGGGGGGATCATATTCTTGATTATAGTGCATCGTTCAGTAAGTTTTCATGGCTACATGGTGTCCCATTGCCTTTTAATTCCTCAAAGACTAAAATCAAAGTTCTTGTTATCAACTCACAAAATGTTAAAGCCTGCCTGGTGCCCTTTTCCTTCTCTTTGCAAAGTAAAATTGTTGGGGAGACTATTCAAATCTCCAGATGGTTCTCTTTACTTCAAGAACTGGTTTGGACAGCTTGACTGAGGAGGACAGGCTGAAATCCAGAAGCAAATGAGACCGAATTGCAAGGGCCCTTGCTGTGAGTTTTGGGAAACACTAGACAACCATGTTCCACACAGAGGAGAGACAGCAGGCGGTGTTTGGAACAGTTCTCCGTGATCCTCTCCTGTGCCAGCCTGCCTTCTGGATTTTCCCTCACACCTGCCAGAGGGTCTAGATCGGGCAGACTGCGGCCAGGCTGGCCTGGGTGCGGCAGGAGCATGGCCCGGGTCCATACACACTGCATGGCCTTGCCTGATGCTGTTCCCTTTGCAGCCTGAAACATACTCTGTGGGTGAGAGGAAATAAATCCTACATTTTTCCTGATCTGAAACATTGCTCCCGGCAGCCTCTGCCCAGCCCTATCAATTCTGAGTTCAACGTGATAATTTAGGGTTAAACAGAAAGTCCTGCTTCTTATGCAGTTCCTGGAACTCTGCCCCAAGCACACAGAAAAGTTTATTTTGGGATTTAGGGCATCAATTCTAATATGCATAGCAGGACACATTGGACAAAAATCCCCTATTTTAGCATAACCTGCTTTATAAAAAATATCTCAGAGGACTTACAGGTACTTTATGGGCCACTGGTGCCTCGAGACTCACGCTCCACCTGAATTTCCATCCAAAGTTTGCCAGAGGGTCAAAACAACAAGCCTATCAGCCCGCAGATGTATTTGGTTTGGTTGATACCACGTTGTTGCTACTGTTGTTTGCACTGGATGTGAGTGTCTAAGTAGGCAGGCCTCCCCATTTCTCTGGACTCCCACCCTCGTCCAGCCTGCCCATTTCACACATCCATTTCCATTACCCGCCTGGGCCCTGCAGACTACTGAGACTGTCCTACATCAGCCAGGTGTCTGACGGGGAGGACATGTAGTAGAAAGATTTGGGAGAGTTGTCCATTTCCCCCCACCCCCAGCCCTACCCCCTGCTTAGGAAAAGTACTTGCATAAAAAGGAGTCCGCATAAAAAGGAGTCCACAGCGTGCCAGGCTAGCAGCCTGTGACCAGCACCTTCACATTCATTCACGCAGATACATAAATACACATACATGTTTATTACGCAGAGTCTGTCCATGGAAAGATGTATCGGAAAGCAGGTGACCGTGGGCAAGGCCACTGGCTGGTTCGGGTAAGGGTGAATGAGACCTAATTCTCACCGTACAGTCTGTGTACTTTCTGACCTGTGTACTAGTTGTGTGAACGCCCTGTCACCCACTCTCAGAACCTTAAGAATCTGCACGGAGAGCTTTGCCCCAGCTTAGACTTTAGGGTGCAGCTCACGGGTTTCCTTCTCTTTGTCATCTTGCTCAATCCTCCCAGTCGAAAGAAATCACTTTCTTCTCTGTGTCCTCGATCCATTTCTGTTAGATTTCCTTTACAGGAATGTTGTAGCCTGACTCGCTGAAAGGTGAGTGCTTGGGGTTGGGGCGGGATGTTATTTATTTCTGTAAGTCTAGTGACTTATAGAGATAGTTGCAATATCTGCTGAACTGAATCCTCCACCCCATCCCACTCCTCTCCCCAGTTTGTGGCCACCACTGATGCTTGTCTCACCTAATTTACCTGTAGAAATATGAGCAGATGACGGGTCATTCTGGGATTTTTTTTCTCCCCCATAGGATCTCTCATCCCCTGGGCATGTAGCCTTGCCCACAGAACATTCTATGGTAATGGAAACGTTCTCTACCTGCATGTCCAACACACTAGCTGCTAACCACATGCAGATACTGAGCATTTGAAATGAGGAGAGTGACTGAGGAACTGAATTTTGAATTTTATTCAATGGGAATTAATTTAAATTAAACTAGCCACATCTCTATAGTAGCTACCATGTTGGACAGCTCAATTCTAGAGCTTTCTTCCTCTAGGCACGATGTTACCAGCTGAACAATATAACCCTTTGCACATTTAATTTTTAAACAATTAAACTGAAAGCAAGGCCAACAATTTACTTGTTTCTAAAGTAAAAATTCAGTTTATTCATCTGTTTATGACACAGTACACAAGAGGCAAAGGGTTTCACATCATAGACGTCACTTCCAACTCCTTGGAATGTTCATTTCTTTGGCTAAAAGAAGAGACTAGACAAGAAGGCCAGGCGATGCTCGGGCTACTAAGATAAGGCTGGGGGCAAGGCTAACATCCTCCTCACGGGGACGGCCACGGGGGCTGTTAGTCGCAAGCTGGTTTTCTAGACCTGTTAGCTGGAAGCGTAGGGAGCACCGTTTCCAGATGCTCATGCTGAGTCGGGCTTCAGTCATCTCCACCACACAGGTACAACAGCGCTTTCTGGTAGTCGCCCTTAGTGTCTTGCTACAAATGGCCCAGGAGAAAAAAGAAATGCGGTGTCAGAAAACAGACCAAACCCACAAGAACATAGAAGCAGCCTCAACGTACAGTAAAGCCTTTCCCACAACAAAGATGGACTCTGCAGGGCCTGCCCACACCCAAACCATCGCCAGGGGACCCGCTGGGAGTGTGGTTGGGGCAGCGGGTAGGGAAGACTTTCAAGTCCCCTTAAGACTGCAGGGTGGAGAGAATGCGGGTGCTGAGGCTTTGCACGGTTAAGTGGCCAGAGCTGCTCTTACTGCAGCGAGGTCCTGCAAACACCTCCACTTTCCTCCTCACCCTCCCCCCTCCACAGAGGATGAGGTGCCTTCCTGCCTTACTCTGCTTTTCCCAGATTCTTATGGTGAGGTGAGCAAACAATTACTAAGAGTCCAACTGGTCCCTCAACTTTAAACATGTGCCCTAATAAAGCTGGGGATACCCAATCTACCTCTAAACTCATCCCTGGCAACCACGGACACGCCTTCGGAAATTTCAGGACCTTTCTACAAGGGGAATTGCAAAGCCTGTCTGAAATGCACGCAGTGGTACCACTGTGACCACCATCGCTCCTCACGTGCAAATGCTCCATCACTCCAAAATGCACAGAGACTAAACCGACTGGAGAGATGGCAGTTCTGAGAACTAAAGTTGTCAGGCCCATCACAGAATTTTTCAGCCCATAGAAAGAAAATAAAATATCTTCCAAGTCTCCTCAGGGTGTCAGCAAGTCTTGCAGGATCATCATCGTGAACGCCAATTATTAATATTAGTATCACTGCAGAGTAACGGGTGTGGAAAATATAAAATATTTGCCTGATTCTACAGAAGTCCAGGACAAATTGTAAATGGTGCTTTCAAAATAAACCCCTGATATTCGATGACCAGCATTCCTTCCCCAGAGAATAACAGAACAGAAAATCACCGTTCTGCCATCATTTTTCCGGGCCACCTGCCCAGGGCCCCCCGGGCTCTGGATGGCAGGGCAGGCTGCGGGCCTCACCTGGATGTAGTAGTACAGGGACTTGCCGTACTTCCTCTTGAACTCAGACCTGATTTTCAACATGTCCACTTCGCTGCGGGAGATCATGATTCTCATCAGGACCTTATCGCGAGTCCCCTTGCCCTGAAAGTCAAGTGGACGTTCCAAGTTAAATTCACAGAGAATGTTGTCATCAAAAAAAAAGGCTGAGCATCCGTAATTCAAAAATCTGAAAACTGAAATGCTCCAAAATCCAGAGCTTTTTTGAGCACCAACATGACACCACAAGTGGAAGATTCCACACATAGTACTTAACACAAACTTTGTTTCATGAACAAGATTATTTAAAATATTGTATTAAAGTACTTTTAGGCTATGTGTATAAGGTGTATATGAAACATAAATGAATTTAGTGTTTATACTTGGGTCCCATCCCCAAGATATCTCATTATATATATGTAAATATTCCAAAATTCAAAAAAAATCAAAATCTGAAATACTTCTGGTCCCAAGCATTTCAGATAAAGGATACTCAGCCTACAATAAGATTTTTTTGCATGTGGAACTGATTTGAATTCTTGATGCTGCAAACACAACAGTGAAATTATTTCCTTAAGAAAAATGAGCATCTTGGAATTCCAAACACACCAGGATTTAGTCAGCACCAATTCCCACTCTGTATGTTCAATAAATGTGCCCTGAGTGCCTACCACGGCAAGGTTCGGTTCCAGAGGTCAGTGTTACATACGTAACAAAAGGTTCGAGACTCTCCAGGCTTAGAGAGGACATGCCAAGGCACTTTTATCCTGGCTCTGCCATTTCTGAATGCTATGAGCAGTAAGGACCACTAAGTGCACTGCCAGAGCCTCAGACCAGAGGCACCAAGGGGTCATATCCAACATGGAACCCAACGGGAGGTTGGAGAGAGGCTGCACACACAAGGGAGATGCTTCCAGAAGAAACGGCAACAGCCTGGAAAACACAAGGCACATCTGAGGCATGGAAAATGGGATGGGTCTGTGGGAAGAGATGGCCCTTTAAGGGAGAGTTGCAAGGCTGGCCCTGGAGTGTGACAGACAGGTTGAAATCTGGCTATGGAACCTCAAGCAAGTTGAGGCTTTCTGAGCTCCAGTCTCTTCATCTGTAAAGATAATCACATAAGCCTCAGAGGTTGCTTTGCAAGGATTTAAGGTAAAATAGTAGCACGTGTCTATTGCATAGTAGGTGCTTAATAATCTCTCCTTTCCTCACTTGTCTTTACTTTAGGGGAAATAGGAGGAAATCACTGAAAAGCCAGAGCAGGAATCAGGTGTGACTACCATCTCGCATTTTCTCTCTCCCACGGCGCTTTGTTTTCTGCTCGCACACAAACACATCTTCACGCAGCCGAGAGAGAGAAAGAAGATGGATTTCTGGTTTTCTCACCGGTCCAATACAACCACAGCTGACTAGTGTGTTCCTGCATCTAGACAGTGGGATCCTTTTCTCCATCCACTAGTAAGGAGACTTAGTTTGGGGCACAAAAGAAGAAAAGCCTAAATCCAAAGCCTAGTAGTGTGGAAACGTGGGCGTCTCACCCGGCCGCCCTTACCTTCATGGAGTCGTACAGCCGGTCGGCAAAATACAGAGGCTTGTTCTGGATGCACTGGACTGCGGAGAGAAGACAGAGTCAGGGCTGCAGCCACGTGTCTCTCCTCCTCCGGGGGGACAGGACACCCTGACCCCAGGCCACAAACCAAAAGTGACCCTGACACAACAGAAATGGGCTGCAAAACAGTACAGGCTAAGGGAAATCCAGGAACCCTCTGAAATACTAAGTTCTGCTGTGGGTTGGACTCTGAGGGCTACAGAAACCCAAGTGCGTATGGGTTTCCCTAACACATCCCTCTCTTCTCCTGCTGTCCTAGTGCTCCCTGGTGACAATCTGTTCTACCAGTTTAGGCGCTTCTTCACTATTCTATCCTTAAGTGTATGCAGTTAAGATGCTTCAGCACTGTCCACTGAAAGCTGATGTCCACCAGGGGCGGGGGCCACAGTCACTCACCCAAGTTCAGGAAAGCATTCTCCAGGTCCCCTTTGACCTCCTTCTTGATGCTCTCCAACATGTCATAAGGGCTGTAGCTCTTGTACCTCTCAAATACTAAGGAAAAGCGACACACAGTTATCAGATCAGAGCCACCACCCACACAGTTATGCACCATGATTAAAAAAACATTAAGGATGAACATAGCATCCTAGAGGGTTGCCATGGTGACTAGAGCCAACATTGCACCACTTTTTCCTGGAAGAGCTATACCAGTGCACCTGTCCTGAATGGCATTGCCCAGGCCAAACATTTTGACCATTCCAAATTCCCTGAGTGGAACCCATTCCATCTGAAGACCACAAGAAACAGTATCTAGCACCCAGTGAAGTCCACTACTTCAACAAATATGGCAAGATAAAATGATCATCAAATAAGAAGGGGCAGCGAGCCCTCTACAGCACCAAACATGGAAACTATCTGGGGCAGAGAAGGATCCAGAACAGGAGAGGAGGGGGACTGGACTCGGTGAGGGAAATGAGTGGGCCCATGAAAGTGCCAAGTGGAAGTGAACCTTGTTCTGGCAGCCCCAGCCCCAGCGCAGACATCCACCTGGCTGCCCAAGAGCCCCTAGGCACGGAAGACCCCCTCGGCACAGTGCCCACCTTTCTGGAGGTGACATACACTCCGCTCAGTCATGATGCTGATCCACTTGGGAACGTCGGTTCCTTTCCTCTTCACTCCAGCATCATAGAGATCCTACAAGTGCAACCAACCAGGAGAAGTTAACTACACGATCCAGAGCAAGGGCATAAAAAATGTCACGCGAAATACCTAAAACACTGTACATGTTCAAAATGCCAAATGAGAAAGGATGACTGCATTGCAGACATGGGCAAAAACGTACTATTTAGGTCACAAGCAGTCTTCCTTAGGCACAAACAGATAGAATACGAGACTGCAGATTGTTCATGAGGTTGGTGCCGTAAGATCTCCTTCCTTGAGCACAAACGGAAGGACCAAGAGCTTCTGTTCATATAAAGGACATCAAATGTTCAGGAAACAATGGAGCTACAAAAGGAGCCAGTCCAATCTCACTTTCAGTTTCTGGGGAAAATTTAGGAGCTAGAAGTAATGCTAACAATGGCAGGAAGGGCCAGAGGAAGAAAGGCTGATGCAGAAGCAGATAGCCATTCAGGGATCTTCCACCATCTGGGAGTTGCAAATCCCAACTTCTATTACTTTATTTAAAACCCTTCCCTACCACCTGCTAAAAGTGCTATGTGGAATATGTTGAATTTTAAAACTAAAATGAATTTAAATTAATTTTTCTCTGCAGCTGTTATGACTTGCATTGAGATAACTGAGTAATAAGGAACATCATCTATAGTAGCCTGAATGAGCCTAACAAACAGTTCTCAGAAACTATGGAACTAGAACCAGTAAAAGCACTACTCAGTTGGAAAAGAAGGGTTCTTTTCCAACTGAGTAGTGCTTTTACTGGTTCTAGTTCCATAGTCTGCCTCTGCTGCCCTCCCCTCTCCCCTACCAGGGGGGAGAGTGAGCCTTTCTGTCCCTGGCTGTGCCGTCACCATCTTCCTCTGCCTCCCCACGTGCTTGCTCCATGGGAGTGCATGCACGGCCAACTCACACCCTGCACAGACTGGTCCTTCCATACAAGCAAAGCCTGAATGAGCACACACAAGCCAGGTATTGATCTTATAATTAACACCAGCATTATAAGGGAATGTCTTTTAATAAATATTGCCGTCAAACTGTTGCGAGTCTAAAATATGGCCACCTATTCTTGGATATTCCTCCCTTCCAAAGGTGAAGCCCAATTCCTCTCCCACTGATTACGAGCTAGACTCGGTGCTCACTTCTAATGAAAAGACTACGACAGAAGTGACTGTGTGACTCCTGGGATTAGGTCACAAGAGACACTGCAGTTTCCTCCTGGCTCTCTCTGTTGGATCACTCGCTCTGGGGAAAGCCGGCCGCCATGTTGTGAGGACACTCAAGCAATCCTGCAGGGAAGCCTGCGTGGAGCGATTCCAAGGTGTCCTGCCAACAGCCATGTGGGTGGGTGTGCCACCTGGCAGTAGGTCCCCTGACCCAGTCAAGCCCTCAGGCGACTGCAGCCCTGGCCAACATTTTGTCAGCGACCTCACAAGAGATCCTGAGCTAGAACCATCCCGCTAAGCCCCTCCTCAATTCCTGACCCACAGAAACAGAGAGATAATAAATGTCTGTTGTTTTAAGCCATAAGTTTGGGGGTGATCTGTGACACAGGAATAGATTACTACACAGACTCCCCAGAGACTTACCAGAAAACAGAAGCTCAAAGCAAAAAGCCAGCACTTACCCGAGCATCTTGGTCAATCAGTTCATAATCAATGACTGAGCCATCCTCTGCTCTTCTACCCTGCAGAAAAGAAATTAAGAACATCAAATCTATTTGTTTGTATATTTTAAATGGAAAATATTTTCTCCCCAACTTCTGGAAACCATTAGTTAATTTCCTGAATAACAGCCATTTAAAATTTTTCTTCACTTTGAGGTCTAGGTAAGACCAAGGAATAGTAAAATAGTTGAGGCAGGGTCGGGGGGTGCTGTCCCTTGCCATCACTGACCCCCTCCGTACCCAGTCCTGGGCTAAGCACCATAAAGAATTCCCATCCTGTCTCCCCAGAAAGCTAATGAGATTGAGTTCCTTTCCTCAAAGAGGCTACAAGCCAGATGGAGAAATAAGCATAGAACACATGGAAAAACAACATGACGATCTCCAGCACTAAGACGTGAAGTGCGAATGAAGGGAGAACTCAGAGAGTGGAGTCAGCAGAGTGTGTGAACACTGGGGCAGGGCCTGAGCTGAACCTCGACCGTGAGTCAGGTGTGGCTAGCGAGGAGGGCAAGGGCGCCGTCCTGCACAAGCCGGACAGCACAGGTCCAGGCAGGGCACGGGTTCGTGAGGTGCTGTCGCGCCAGGGCAGGGCTGGGCAGGAGGGAATCCCAGCAAAGAAGATGAAGGCAGGGAGGGCCGGGGCGCAGAGTACCTTTAAAGGCATTTGAGAGTTTGGATCTGATGTAGCAGAAATGGGTTTTGAACAGCGCAGTAGAATGGTGAAAGTGTATTTCTGAGAGGTCCGTGGTTCCACCGCCCGGGGCAGGTGGGAGATGGAGGGGGCAGAGCCAGGGAGCTGCTGCAGTAATGGCGGCGTGAGTGCACAGGACGCTGCACACTGTCTGTCATTTGTCACCAACGTTCTCTGAGAAAATAATTTCTCTTCCCTCCCTTGGCATGTAGGCATTAAGTTGCCCACCGGCCAGAACTTGAGATTCAGAGGGGAGATGCCTTTCCTCCATGTTAATGTACTAACATTAGCAATCAGCTCTACAAAGACCCCCCCACTCCACAAAAAGGGCTACATGGGCAAGTTCTCCTATAAGAAGTGAGAGCAGGAGAAATGAACAAGAGGGTCACTTCCCACTGGGTCCTGTGTAGCCACTGACAGAGGCAAAGTGACCTTCCCTGAGTCACGCGGTCAGGGCTGGCACATGAATCCAGGCCAGGACTTGAGAGCCGCCTATTCCTCCTCTGGCCCCCAAAGTCCACTTGTCCATGCGGTTTTGCAGGATAAGAAATCCTATTATACAAAAATGACAACTCTGCAGTGACAGTGCAAACCCACTGTCAAAAATGCAGCTGAATTTCTGATGCAAGCAGAGGATTTAGTTAATTCACTCCCAAGTATAAAATGAGGTGTGTCAGCGGGCCCCAACCTTTTTTGGCACCAGGGACTGGTTTCATGGAAGACAATTTTTCCACGGATGGGGGAGGAGGGGAATGGTTTTGGGATGATTCAAGCACATTACACTTATTGTACACTTTATTTCTATTATTGCACTAGCACTTGCCACTCACTGATAGGGTTTTGATATGAGTCTGCAAGCAATTGATTTATTATGGTCTCTGTGCAGTCAAACCTCTCTGCTAATGATAATCTGTGTTTGCTGCCACTCCTTGGTGCTAGCATCACCACCTCAGCTCCACCTCAGATCATCAGGCTTTAGATTCTCATAAGGAGCAAGCAACCTAGATCCCTCACACGCGCAGTTTACAGTAGGGTTTGTGCTCCTATGAGAATCTAAGGCCACCACTGATGTAACAGGAGGTGGAGCTCAGGCAGTGATGCGAGCGATGGGGAGCGGCTGCAAATACAGATGAAGCTTCGCTTGCCCACCACTCACCTCCTGCTGTGCGGCCCAGTTCCTAACAGGCCACAGACTGGCCCAGGGGTTGGGGACTGCAGAGATATATGACTTGCCTGGGAGGAAGCAAGGGCAAAGAAATAAACCTGGAAACCAACCTTTGCAAGAGCAACCATCAGCTTGCGGAAGTCTCCGGATGTGTCGGAAATAATGTCCTTCTCCAGATCGGTCTTGTACACTTGGAAAATAACACATCAGTCTTAGGCTTCCTGCCCATGCAGCCAACCACCCACCCACCCCAATTACCCCCTTCCCCACCAAGAATGAAAGGCATAACAGGTGTGTCAGCTGGACACGTCCATGCTCCTTAACCCCAGACTGAGGGCAGATTCTCCAAAACGGTTTTTACCCCCATGAAATCAGAGCCAGAGTGATCATCAGTGACAAGTGACACACAGGGTTAGATCAAATCAGGGATCTTCAAGCTCACCTTTGATCAGTGACCTGTTTTGTAGTTAAAATACTAGTTCCCAACCTTCTTAACTATAAATATTCATTTTGAACACCAACAGATTTGGAGGGCCACACACACACACACAAATGTGCTTTATTATCCACTGATTGAGAAAATGCACAATGGCAAAAACTAGTAAGAATTAAATAATACTTTTAAATGAATTTATATTTTGGTATTCAAAATAGCATCTAAATTGAAACGCAGTAGCTACAGATGAATTTTGATGTCCCCAAAACAAAGAAAAGATAAATGTGTGAGGTGAGGGATATCCCAGTTACCCTAACCTGATCCTTACACATTATATACATGCACCAAAATATATGTATCCCCAAAATAAGTACAACTATGATGTATCAATTTTTAAAAAACGAAAAAATGCAGTAGCAATGTAAGTTGCATTATGTTTTCTACCCACAGCCTCCTATTACTGCTTAGTGTACAGAGATCCACAGGGGTCTCTGGCAGTCACTCTTCAATCATCCACAGTTCAGAGCTGGGACTCTCTTATGGAAAGACTGAACAGCACCCAATAAATGGAATCCCTGTATGATACTTTCCAGTTCTCCTCATCAGATGTTTTCTGTTTTCTCTCTTTCCCCCGTCCAGCCATTTGCAGAAGTTCTAATGGAATGTAATACTCAAAATGCAGGCCATGAGGAAGAGACAGAGGGAGACCTTGACCATGGCCAACCGCACCTGAACGGTCAAGGTGCCAGGCACTTCTGCACACCGACAATCCGGGCATGCTCTCCCAAACACAAAATCACGTAGCCACGATGGAGTCACAGAATTGGGCTGAGAGGAAGGATCACAGAAATAGGGCTACTCACTTTCCTTGTAGACTCTGTTAATTTCCTGCAGCTCCTGGTTGTTCCTGGAGCAGATGATCTCAATGAGGGAGTCCTCATCAGTTCCCAGCCCCTGCGAACCAGGAAGAAGGAACGTCAGCAGGGAACGGCTTCCCCACCACTAGCCTACTTCTCTGATCTCCATCAAGCAAACTGCAAACGTGGACCGGGTCCCTTAGCATTCTCCTTTCTCTGTTCCCCCTGAAGAATCTGGACTACATTCCTCAGCACAAAGTAATGGTATTTTCTATTCCTTTAAAAAATGCTTCCCCAGAGCACAAGCTGTTATAAAAGTGGCATGTTGGAGTTCAACTATGTTATTAATAAAAAAAAAAAAAAAGAATGAACAGGAAGAGGCAGCGATGGAATGTGCCACAATGTTGAAAGTGGTTGCCTTTTACTGATGGGTTTATAAAAAGTAACTTTTTCTTCTTCCTATTGTTCTTTATTTTTCATTTTCTGTAACAACCACCTACTATTTTAATAGATGAGAATTTTCTTCATTAAACAGTTCTTCTCACTAATTTAAAATGAAGGAATATAGAAAGTGTATGTTGTCATCTGCAGCCAGCATCATTAGAGTAAGTCTTTTTACTAAGGAAAGGTATAGTTAAGATAAAATTTTTAGCTTCGCCTCTTTGAAATGTAAAATTGGGTTAATGTTAAAAATTTCATTCTTGTACTTCCACTTTTGCTTGATTATTATGCACTCTTCAGGCATTTTAGGGAAGCAAAAGGAAATAATGAAGTGCCAAATAAACCTAGATACCAACACTTTATTAAGGAATAAGAATTTGATGGGTGATGTATTCAAATTTAATATATACACTTTTGAGCGTGCCGGATAGCTTGAAAGGACTCAATGAAACATGTATTTCAAAGCTGGCTTCATGATCAAAGTCAAGATTTAATAATCAGGATTCTTTAATACTTGTCTTTCTGAATATGGAAATATCACTTTGAACTAAGTAGAATTACAACTGTTTAAAATGTAAATCAATTATAAGGTGTTAATACAATAAGAAACTTATCCACATGAAAAGTGTGTTAGCTATTAATTAAACTTATTAGATTTTATATGCTCCTGGAAAAGTAGTTTGTGTAATATAAGCTAAGCCTCAGGTTAATGGTTAATTTTGAATTTTATTCTTAATCTAATCTTTGAGCCAATGGCTGTTCTACCACAGTTTTTAATCATGATTTATAGAGGTTTCAACAAAGCCCAGAATTCTTCCCTTGTTAGCAAAAGGTCCACACAGCATTCCATACAAATGTTATAAAATGACTACTGAGCATCTTTGAATATCTTAGGGAGGGGCAGTTTTTCAATCTCGAAGATGATAGAAATATAGTCTAAAAATAACTCATGCATTGGAAGAAATGCTATATCCTGACATTGTAGAAATGCAAGACAGGCAGAATAATGTAAGATTTGTTTCCTTCCATCACTGATATACCAGTGGTAATAGCCGAGCATTCTAATAGTGTTTTTACATCTACATTCAAAGGTGACCTTGGCAATTTCCAACACTTGGCCCAAGCTTTCCACAGATTGTCCACAATTCCTATCACAAGGGCAACTCCTACTGGAACATATGGCAGATACTGCCACTGGTATTGCCAGAAGTCAAAACAGATTTTTTTTAAAAAGCATAGTTCAGTTAATGTCACTTCAAGCTTTATGGATTTCAGAAGGGTACTCAACTGTAATAGCTAATGGAAGAGCTGGCACAAGGTCAAAGATTTAGCAGTTAAAGCACCTTTCACTGGGCCCAATTACATAGATTACAACAGTGCCTGACAGCTCAAACAGGTCTGTTTCAAGTCACTGATACTTAGTAACAGATATAGTAAAACCATACAAATCATGTCTAAATGGATTCTTGACGAAAATAAGATAAATTGATCTAAAGTGTTGATGGTCAGAAGAAACCTAGGAGAAGCCAGACCATCCATGCCTCCAAAGGTCCGAAGACTCAGTTTTCAGGAGTGTTATCTTTACCAAACCGGATCATTAAATGTTGTTGACATTTTATCATTCTTAATTATACCTTCCCTGCAGTACAGCACACATAGGAAACTCAGCGCAAGTCTGCCCAAATAAACTGAGCACAGCTTGAGCTAAGCGAAAGAACTGAAGGAAGAAAGAGACTTAACAAATCTTTCAGCAGCTCTGACCTATCATAAAGTTCAGTCCCTGGAAATGCCCGGTGTGTGAAGCAGCCTCACCCTCGACGTGCTCTCTGGGGAAAGGATGACAACTGAACTGTGTCATTAGCTCTGGTGACAGGCTTACAGCTCAGTCTGTTCACAATTCAGGAACAGTGGCATCACAGAAAACACACTCGGACTTAGAATAAAAAATCAGAAATATGGCTTCCCCCTACTGCGCGGAGGCTTTACCCAGTTTTATCAGCAGAGGGCAGTGTTGGACTATTCAAAGTGCTGCAGGCACCCACTATGGAAAGAATCCACACCCTCTCCTGTAACATGCATTTATGTATATGCCGCTAGTACATGTATTAAAAACTTGGTGTTTTAGGTAGGTACAAAATTCAAAGGGTTTCCAACCTGGAATTTTTACTATCTAATTTAACCTAAAATTTCATGTTCAAAATAACTTTGCAAAAGAAAAACATAAAAGATCAAATGTGCTACAAGACTTTGAACTGAACTCGGGTACCATTCATAATCGGAAATCACCCCTTATGTGCACTATGATATCCTCATTTTGCACAAATTTGAAACAAACCGTGGGACTGACAGGCAGAAGATCAGAGGAAGAAACACCCACGAGAGCATGGGCAGAATTTGCAAGCTTCAGTTAACAAAAGCTATGCGTTTTTCTTTTGCCTTAATATCCCAACGTATCTTTTTTAAGGAGGAAGTGCAATCAAGGAAGTAGTTTTCCCAAATGGTATTCCAATTGCCCAGGTGCCGAGCAGTAGCAGCTGGTAACTGACTTCTCAGCACCATGAAATTTCTTTACAGTCTTAAAACAAGTAATCGAAATATTTTTGGTACAAATCCTGAGACTTACAGCTTCAGTTCATTAAAAAAAAAAAAATGGTTACAAATGAGAATTCAACAAACCTGAAAATCACCTAATTAACATTTAGAATGCGGTAATTCACAAATATTAATAGCAGATTTGACAGAGATGACATCTCACACACGTTTACCTTCATGGAGGCTTTTAGCTCAGAAGCATCGTACTGAGCAGGTGTCTTCAATAGGCCCAAAATCACCGTCTCCAGGTGGCCAGATAAGGCTGACTTCAGCGCTGATGCAAGTTCCTTCGGAAAAACAGGCAATCATACGGAAAACTTGGTTGGTAACAAATACTCGCTTTAAAACTGGTGAGTAAAACAAAAGTAAGAGGGATGCGTTTGTAAAGCAGGTTGTGAGTCTTTGACCACTCTGGAGTCTTGGGTCAAACTCCCTCAACTGCATCCCCTTCGACAGACCTAGATGTTAGAAACATAAAGATTGTGCTTTGCTGTACCAAAATCCCTTAAAATCCAAGCCGATTTGGCCTTCTCCCCAGTCATTAAAAGGAAACTGGAGTAGTATGCAATTCCTCAAAAAGCTGTGTGAGTGTAGGTGCTTGACAATCTGCTTGAAGTGGTAACACCTGGTGCAAGCCAGAGCACCTTCCCGGGTCGAGGCCCCTTCTAAGGGGGTGCACGGCCTCCTAGGAAGCAGTCCTCACGTTCTGCTGCTGTCCTGCGAAAGATGTTTGTGCAGCTGCTCCACATCCTTGAGGAGCCAAAGTCACCAGAAGGAACCAGAGGCCCCAACATAGCTGGAAGTGGGGTCAGGAAGTTCTCCTATGCAAAACACTACATCTAATACTAAGAAAACATCTAGTATTTGTCTACACCCAGTTGGGGCGGTGTTAATGGAGGTGATAGGAAACTAAAGCCCCCTACTAA
The DNA here is from genome assembly GCF_020740605.2 of Lemur catta. Lineage (NCBI taxonomy): Eukaryota > Metazoa > Chordata > Mammalia > Primates > Lemuridae > Lemur > Lemur catta. Next base: position 91,260,218 of record NC_059128.1, read on the forward strand.
CCTCTTTGAATTCCTGGCTGCACATAATTTCTTAGAGGTTCCACTGTCACCATGAACACAAGATTTTAAGTCAGAGGTCTGAGTCAGCACCTATGTATGTAGACAGATAACCCAATTCCATGTGGCTTTTGAGATATTTCCTTGGGATTAAACTTCCTATAAATCATGGGTGATGGCTGAACTCTCCTGTTTTAAAATTTTTCTTCTTTCTTTTCACTTTTTCCCTTCTCTTCTCTCCCTTCTTTATTTCTCTCCTGCCTTGTGATAACACCCATGGCATCTCCAATGTCAGCCCCTAGAGGTGCTTGCAGGCTGTAAGAGGGGATTTGCAGCCTGCTACAGAAACAATCATCTCGAATCATTCAGATGTCAAGATTGTTAGAACTGACATGGATCTTAGAAATCGTCTGGCCCAAGCCTTTCCCCACCTATTTTCTCCTGCTTCCCGATGTCCTAGGAACACACAGCCCTTCGGAGAGGATTTTAAAAGCAATACCTCCCAATTACAACACCAATTTTCCAGTTTGGAACTTTGAGGTTAGGTCACTCCAAACTTAGCCTGCCCCTGACACTCCCCTCTACCCATTCTCTGTTTACACCTCAAATAGCATTCGGGCACCTACTGAATTCCTCCACTTCTATTCTAAACTCCTTATGGGCGTTCAACTTCCTGTTTCGTACAATGTCCAGCACAGAGCTTTGCACTTAACAAAAGCACCAGCAAGGTTTGATAAATAAAACATAACTATTCCCTCCACGGAGAAACCTGGCATCTGGCATGTGCTGGAACATGAAAGAAACACAAAATCCGACGTCTCTCCCAGCTTCCCCCCTCTTCTGCCAGCTGTGCCGGGCTCTTCGTGCTCATCACCCAGGCAGCCTCTATCCGCGTCCTAAAGCACTCTGCGACACAGGCCTTTCTCCTTTCCTGATTTGAAACCAGAAGCTTCTGCTTCTAGGATTTCCTTCCAGAACAATCTCAAATGGTTTATGTGTCTTTTTGCAAAAGATGACGATTCTCCTCGGCCCAAGGATGAGAGTCAAGAATGAGCAGGACGGGGAGCTGTGCCCAGCACACAGCAAAGCCTGTGAGGCCACTGAACCTCATGGTGATTCTGGTAATGCCGCCCCTCCAAAAGGGTACGTGAGAGCTTTGTTCTCCATCGGTCCAATTTGAAACCAAGATCCAGGCTCCTCTGTTTCTGTGTGTACTTGTGTATACACACCCAAGTGTATTCCAAGACCACATTCTGTGCGTGACAGCTGAAGGATCAATTTCTTGCCTACCATTCAAAGAGCTGGGCCTTCTACTCCAATGAGAACTTGGCTCTCCCAGCACACAAATCCTTTTGGGAAGCTGGAGAAATAAAACACTTCCCTCTATGCCTCACTACGGAAGATTAATATAAATCTACTAGAAAAAGAATTTTAATGCACATGAGATGAAAGAAGCCAAATGCTTTCCTATTTATGTCCTTTTCAACTGTTTTGGAGGGCAGGGGAGAGCACCGTAGCAAGGCTTGACCTGCAACGCCCAGGACCTGCTGGTGACGTCAACCCCAAGGGCAGAGCCGTCTCTTCCAGAAAGCTTCCAGCTCACTTCTGCGGTAGCCATGAGTGAAAAGCCATAAGTCAAACGGGAGCTGCAGGAAGCCACACTTACTGCACCATCCAAGAATAAATCAAAAGCTTTTAATAGCAGGGAGTTAAAAATAAAGCAGCACATCCTTAAAAATAAAATTTCCTAACACTGCGACAAAATAAAGGATGAACAAGTGCCGGTTGTTTCTTAACCACTAGCGGACAAGCAAAGGAAAAAGCACACAAAGTGCTTTTTAAATAGCGGGAGCGTGGCGTGTTGAAGATAGCCTTGCAGACCAAATGCACTACCAACTAAGTCCATTTGTTGCAAAACTCTTAAGAATTGCAGTATATATTTTAAGAATGAGAGGAGCCTGTTAGGATCAATCCTCAGTGGAGGCTAATGCCCTAAGACTAAATTAGAAACATCTTATCAAGAGCCAGCAGAAGTCATAAAGATGAAATGAGTTGTTACGTGTAAAGAATTGAGCACGGTGCCCGGCACAAAGTAAGCACTCAATTAGTGGCACCTACTGTTATTGCCGTTATTCCCTATTCCTTTCTAACTTTCTGTTCCCAGAACTGCTCTCGCCATGTGGTCTGGGCTGGAAGAGGGTGTTGTCTGTACAAATGAGCTCCCAGGCACCTTGGAAGCTTGGGTACCCAAGGGTTCCAGAAGGCTTTTGCTGGTGAGAACCATAACTCATGAAAAGAAAAAGCAATGTCTGAATAAATGCAATTCAACAAGGAATGTCCTTCATCCTTAAAAATGCCTGTACCTTTTTGGTCCTTCTCTGGTAGGCGAAGGCAATGTCCTGTCTCTGTGCATTGCTGCGGTTGGTCAAAATGTTGACGATGGTGACCTCATCCACACCTACGGAAATACAAGTTGTGAACGGTTACTCAACCATATGGTCTAGTACTTCGGGCCTCACATAGAAGGTTTTAAGCAGTTTTTCAAAATAAGATTTATATACTCTTTTCCAAACTGAAATACCAAGACACCAGGATTTGTTCTCTTTTGTCAGCACCCTCTATCCAACGTCGACACCCTCCTTTCCTTCCCCGCCCCTCCCCCCAGAGCCTCAAACCTCAAGCTTTATTAAATGGACCTTTTAAATATTTGTATTTTAAAAACCTATTTTATTCATAAATTGGTTTCTGGAATCAACAGTAGGAGGTGCATTTGTGGGGCTTTGGCAGTCAGATGGAACAACAAAGATTTAGGAGGATTTTAAATGAAGGTCCCCAAATTGCCATTTAACTGAGGATTTAACAGACAGTAACTGCAAACTGAATTAATAGAGACAATTATTTATATTTATTGCAGGATTACAGCTATGTAAGCAGCTAGGTATAATTTCTATAATTATAGAAACTCATGACAAATGAGTCAGATTTAATATAGCAGTTGTATTTTAATAGCATAATTGATTAATACAATCATATGTATTGAAGACTAAATCATTTTGTAAGGAAAATAAACGTTCCACTGCTTTTAATCTTCAATAGGCAATTTTAATAATCAATTTTATAACTTTATTAAAAAGAGTAAGTGTTTTAATCTAAATTAAATCTAAATTGGGAGTTTTGAAGTGCCACGAAAATATTTTAGTACCTATTTTAATTGGAACATGTGTATTTACAAAGATAAGCAATGCCTTCTGGTATCTGAAAGTTTCCAATTTTATATCAGAAATACTCTTCACATGCCATTTAAAACTTAAGAAAGCACAATTTTAAGAATTCACAATATGAAAGGTCTCTCTCCTGACTGATTATGAACTTTGTTTAATGAAAAGAAGAGTCTTTGCCATAACTGGATAGGTAATTCTTGGGGGACAGAGTAGAGCTGCTAAGCACACAAGGTCACCTGGAAACCACAAATGGCTTGGCCTACATCAGTGAGTCCAGAAGAAACAGAAAGGTCAGAGGCAAAGGCAAAGAGAAGACAAACACAGGAGGTATCCTGAACTCTCAAGTGTGCCAGACAGATCGAAAAGCGTAAAGTTACAATCTGGGGTTATAAAAATAAATAATATTTTTAAAAATTTATATACTCATTTCAAAGTGAGTTCATACCAATATGTTGCTTATCTTAGCTGCAGCATCTATAACTTTAGCTCTGATTTTTAGAGTAGTCAAAGTAAACTTGGAGACCCTATAGCTGTATGAGATTCAGCTTCAGAGATGCTTATTTCAGTATTGTATATAATACTGAAAAATACAAGGAAGAAGAAAAACCTATGTCCGGTAAGAGACTTATTAAATGTTGTTTTGTCCATACAATGGGATACTATGCAGTCATTTAAAATGATGGCATAGAAGTATTAATTGATATGGAAAAATATTCACAACATATGTACCATTAAGTAAAAAAATACAGGTTGCCAAGTGGTATGCCCAGTATACCCTGACTTTTTTAAAATGCATATATGCATGATATATGTACCTGTAAGAAAATATCAGAAGCCTTTATATCAAAATTTTAATAGTGATCATCTGAGTGGTGGAGTTGTGGGTAACTTAAAATTTTCTTTCTTTTGATTATCTATGCTCTCAAAGTTCACCAAAATGACCATAAAAGTGGTTTTTTAAATACACAGTGATTGGCATGCAGTCATTGATCTAGAATCAACTAGTGACTGCATTTCACCCAGCATGGTTCTAAACACTTTAGTTAGAAGGAAACACAGCATGCATGACAATTAGAAATTTACATCTATGTAATTCTCTTCAGTTTCCAAACACTCTAACACAAACTATCTTATTTAATCCTTACAACAATCAAGTGGGGATCCAACAATCAAGTGGGGATAGCTACTTCTCGTTCTGTTTTATAACTGGTGAGTCTGCAGCTCAGAGATTGCGCCCCGCTCTGCATGTGTGGCCTGTGCAAACACTTGTCCCCCCGGGGTCTCAGTTTCCACATCTGCGCAAGGAAGGGGCTTGGACAATGACCTCCAGTTCTGCTTCCACAAGCACTAACAGATACCATTGAGCTTTAACTTATGTTTAGTTTCAGCTGGGTAGGGGCAGGATAGATTTATTCGCAGACTCTGCAGTGGACGAGTGTCCGGGCTCATCGGCATGCACACCTCCCCACACACGTGTCCACTCGCTTGTGTGCTCTCTTGCTCTGTGGCTCAGGCTCTGTCTTTATATTAGGAAAACCACTTGTTTATTAATGTGTTTTTGCCTTATACTTAACTTTATTACCCCCATCTGAAAATGCTGAAGAACCACACAAGATTCAATCCTACCCTATAACTTCAATTCTAATACTTCCCGAAATCAACTTAGGTGCCAGCTGACCTGAATGCATACCAAGAACACTGACCCATGAAACATAGTTCTCTCTTGGAAACTCATGCAAAGTCCGTGTTTGTGTCAGAATGTGGTCCTTGGCCCACTTGCATTAAAATCACATGAAGCAATTATTAAAAGCACAGTCCCATGGGCCTCGCCTGAGATCTACTGAGGACTCTCTAGGACTTGGGATCCAGGAAGCAGCAGCATTTCAACAAGCTCCTTGGTAATTCCTTATCTGAGAATCATCAACAGAGATGGACAACCATGGGTGGGAAATGGAAAGGTCTTTAGCAATCTGCCTATGTACAATACAAGACTTTTATGTCACTTCTACCAACTCCTTCTTTGAGGTACAGGGTTGACTACAATTTTAGGGAAAGAAATGCTTACCTTTGTTCAAACAACCCAGGTAAGAAATAACATCTAAAAAGGGTTCATTCCACAAACTGTAGTGCAGTCCTATGCTCTTAGTCAATGAAAAAGCTTTTTGCCTTTCTTTCTACAGCAGCTAAGTGTCCGGTAGCAGAGCTGGAATTCAGTCTAATTACTGGACATCCTTGTAAAAAGTCTGGGTGGTTAACCTGAATCTCACCTAGGAGGCGGCAACAACTATGTGTCTGAAGAAACCTAAATGCATTTTACCTAAATTATTTACCGAGTAAATAGCCTCCTGAGATGCAGCATCTAACGTGCTGGGTCTTTACAAATGAATGATCTTATGCATTACACAAATGCTAACACCAGTAACTACAAAGAAAGAAATGGAGGCTATTTCTGCAAATGGACGACTCCTCTCCCACCACCCAGACCTAAAAACCTCACCTGCATCAGCTATTTCTCCCACACCATTGTCTGCATGTTTCAACTGAATTGGAAAGAGGAAAAAAATCATGGAGCCCAGGATCAATGGCCCAGTCAAAGCCACTGAAGGCATGTCCTCTGCTTTAACACCAAATACATAAATCTGCCAGTGGGATAGAACCAGGTTATCTTTAGAACACTGCTGCTTCCTCTTGACCTGCTATCATAATTGGTGAGGCAGTTTATTCCTGTGGAAAACAGCTCAGTACAGGTTGAGGCTGCGAGGGTCATCCGGTTGCTCACCACTTCTGCCCAGGATGCAGCTGAAGGATGAGGACGGAACACTCGGCTACCTACGTCAGCACAATCACCACCGACAACTCACAGCCAGTGCCAGGACTCTAGGAAAGCTCTCAATTCCCCCGGAGATGGAGTCCTGCCTCTCTGGGTTTGTACTTTCTGACCTCTCACGTTCCAGTGCTTAAGGAAGTGTTTGTGGAAGGGCCCAGGGTCTAAAAGAAACTGTGTGGGGTGTTTGGGGGGGCCGGGGGGGGAAACATAAAGAAGAAACAGCAAACCTGAATAATGCTTCTTTTTCCATCCCATTTCTCTTGCATCGGATATGGGCGGTCACCAAGTAATCTAAGCAAGTAAGCAAAGCTCACACCGGGAAGAGTGGTGTGGGTGGGGCAGACCCCACCGAACATGGGTGAGAACATGATAAATTCTGCGATCCAGGCAGATTTTTTAAAAATTTCTTTCCAAAACTAATAGGAGTTACAGTTTTCTAAGACTGGCGAGGAACTGAGACACAAATCTATTGTCTCCTGATAGGAGATATAGCACTAGGAAGTTTTTAAGCATTTACTCCTTGAATGAAAATAGTCAGCTAATCTAATCGACTAACTACAACAATATTTTCAACATTCGGGGTGGGGGCAACCAAGAGGTCAGTTGCCACCCTACATGCTTAGCTAAGGGGCTGCCACCGGGAGGCGCTGCCAGGTTCCAGCAGAAAGCTGGGGTGTCCTGGGTCCCTTAAACTGTCCACTGTATTTTTCAAGCCTAAAAAACACTTACAGTTTAAAATGATAGCTGAATCCAGAACCACAAAATCAGCTTCCTGGAGTTTCCTCCTCCTCTCTCAGGTGGAAACCCCAAGCCGGCTCCAGAGTCTGGCATTATATGGAAAATGTGTGTCTTTATTGTCCATGGCAGGGCACCAACAGCCCTTCTGGACAGGATGCTGACTCACATCTGCCGAGACACAGTGGCTGCACAGAGCAAATGGATTTCATTTGCGTCTGATGAAGGCCTCAGGAGGCCCTCGGGGCAGGGGCTCACTTGGAAATGAAGGAAAACTGCACAGAACCTCTCCTTACCTAGATCATGAGAAAACCATGACTCAAATTATCAGGCATACCAGTACGAAAGATCAAAAGAAATCATCTTAACAACAAGAAGGTCAGAGGCATGCCACAACAGAGGACAGGGCCACAGAGATATTTTATTTACTATAGTAGCAACCTTTTCCTGAGCACCTACTACATGCCAGGAATTTTATTACATGCTTTTCATACACATTCAATCATGTAATGCTCAGCACACCCATGTGAGGAGGGTGTCACTGTCATCCCTGTTGTATCAATGAGGAAATCAATGCTCTTAAAAGGCAGGGACTCACTCGAGGTTGCAGAAGCAAGTCACTTGCAGGGCTGAGATTCAAAGTAGGATTAAAGACCCTGGATCACTGTGCTGGGCAACCCTGTCTCCTGTGATAGCAAATTATCCAAAACTTGAAAATAAGGCAGCACAGCCTCCCACTATGAGCTAGAGCATTGTCCAACAGGCTCTCCAAGGACCTGTACTCCAGGGGGTGCTCTTACTTGACTTGCTACTTACTACGGACTTGGGCATAGAGTCTGTGGGGTACATGTTAACTTGCACATTTTGGTCCAGTAGAAAGGATAACCCCAAAGGTTACGGCTTCCCTGTCCTAGAGGACATTAATGGTCTTGTATCCAGCCCAGCAATCCTACTCTTTTCTCAATGCTTATCAACACCAGTCTCTCAAATTCCCTTTGAATCAGCCTTACCTCAATGAGTTAAATAGATGTTTGACCCATGTTCCTCCTATATTTATGAGTCATGTTTGTACCTTGTTGAAATTATACTTTGATACTTCTCCATACCACACTCCTCCGTCTAGCACCAGGAAGGGATCTGGGATAGTCATGTGTCCACCTGTGTACAGAGCTAGGCTGACTGTTTAGTACACACAAAGGCACTTGCGTTCAGTAACCTGTAGGTAACGATTTGCTACCCGGTAACAATGGATGGCCCCCAAAAGATAACCCAACAGAGGTGTTTTCAACAGAAAGAGCCAAAGACCCTCTCCTGGAGACAGCCAGGGAGGCGGTCCTTTCAACAAGCCAATTAGGCCAACCAGTCAGCCAGTTACTGGAAGTGGTTTTAGGGCTAGAGAAGCTCCTTGCCCACCCCACCACACACACACATCATTGCCCAGAAGCTTCTCACACACCCCCCACATCAGCCACGGTGCTGCTGCCCCACAATCCCTGCTCTCAAAGTCGTCCCCGGATCACTCAGCACAAGTGAGCACTGTGTCTCCAGAGCATCTCTCCTCGAGACAGAACACCCAGGGGGGCGGCAGATGCAAAGGGAGGGCTCTGGAGGAGCAGCAGGAACAGACACAGTGCTCTAGAAACTTGGGGGGACTCAGGCCTGTAAGATCCGGGGACACATTAGTTCCCTCCCTAGGCCTGGGTTTCTCACCCCATGAAACCGTGATCATGATCATACTTAGTTTACAGGGATGCAGAAAAGACTGCAAGCCGGTCTACTGCCTTCTCCGCTAAGCTTCTCTGTCGCAAGCCTGGTCCCTGCCTGATTCGATTTTTGGTCTGTGAAAATGTGGGGCACAGAGAAGATCAGGATACATTTCTGCCATTGGCACGCATTGGATTAGCAGTCCAGTTATATGATAAACTCTGGCAGCTGCCTGAGAGACAGGAGAGAAAATAAACACTGCTCGGGGTGGGAGGAGACGGGGTTATGGCAGGGGGAAGTTCGGTGCCTCTCCCACGTCTGGCACAGCTGGGGGACACGGTCCCAACTTGAGGAAAGCCCCCAGTTTAGCTAAGTGCCTGAGAAGTTTTAGTCCAGTAATCAAATTCCTTCTAATCCCATTATGCCCTGATCTCACCTTAGCTGAATTCCTTAGAAAGGATTTAAGGTATCATCTATTCGTTAATCCCACTGGATACTTTAATAATCTAGAACCCTGTCTGCATTCCACATATAATTATATTTCTGAAACACTCTACAGGACCAGCAGGAAAACAAAGTCTGCCATCATGCAAGATTGAAATCAAACAAAACTGTCAATGAAGGAACAGGCATTAAATGCACGCACTGTTTTGTGCCCTGTTACCCTGACAGCCTCATGAAACAGAAAATAAAAACTCTAAACAGATGCAAGAGAAAGAAACATACCCACCCTTAACTCAATTGACAGTGGAGAAGCTGCTTGGCGTTGCTAACACCAGATGCGAATCTGGTTGCTGCCACCGTCTCAGGTATTTGGATTTACTCGGGGAAAAGAGGTTACAGATTTTACAAAAAAGAAAAAGCTGAGGAGAGGCAGGCGAGAAAGGCTGATGCCTACAGTCAGAAAAGCGCCAGGGCCTCCTTTTCCAGTGTGTTACAGCTGCTGGGTCCCGCTGGGCACCTCCGCAGCCACACAGGCAAACGCCAGCACAAAGACAATCTGTGCTCGCACGGACAAGGTGGCTGTGACTCAGCACTGGCCTCTCGGCTCCCAGCACTGCGGTAAGATGAGAACTCAGTCTAAAGCAAACTTGAACCCAGAGAAAGGCCCCAGCAACTGAGAAAGGTCTATTCCTTCCTGCTCCCTCCAGGAGGGTGAGAAGGCCCCTGGGCCACGTGAGCCACCAAGGCCTCCCTCACTGATGTGCTCTCGCTCAGACCGCGGGGCCCCTCACTCGCCACCGCTCTGCCATGGGAGGGAGGCTGCTTTCCCCAGCCGGTCTGCCTCCTGACACCCGCAAGAGAATACATTCCTAATTGCTGTGCTCAGCTGAATGCATATACCTCCAGGGGTGCAGGTGAAACCAAAAATACACATCCTGGCTTGCTTTCCAGTGGCATGGGACGTTAGTCTGTTGGCCATGCTGGAAATCTTAAGCAGTTCTATTTTAAAAGTATAAGAAAAAACTAAGTGCAAAGCTTGCTGCAGTTATGCTTCTATACTTGTACTCATGAGAAGGGCGGGGGGAGGGATCACTCGCTTTGCATCCCTTCCGGAAAACACAAATACTGCTAAAATCAAAACGGGCAATAATAACAGGGCAACTCATTACCCTCCCCTTCCAGATAGAGACCAAAGCTGTGCCCGTTTATTGGCACTTACACTAACTCTGGGGTTGTGCTGCTGCTAATTACAATCTATTTTATGTAGTCTAGATTCATCCTTTTCTAATTTAGCTGACTTTCCTTTCTAGTTATTTGGACCCATATGGTAAACCATTCACAGCTGTGTTGTACACTGCACGGTATATATTTAACCCAAGGCCAATCTAGACCAAGAGACTCCTACAGATTGTCTCAGAAGCCTCTTGTTAATTAAGCAATATTACTACTTTTGCATGCCTTCACTCAGTTTCTAACTAGACATAAATTAAGGTAAGTAATTGCATAGTCTACCTCAAGCCGAAGCACACACAAGACCACCATGCGTTTGGTTTAGGTAAGATACTCTGGAAATACTGAGATCCCTTCAAACTAGAAACAAAGCAGACTTAGGACAGTGAGCTAAATTCCTTTAGTGACAATAGGTGGAAGCTCACCTGGGGGCTGTGATCCCTTCTGGAAACTGTCCAGTCTCTGGAGCTGTCCATTGCTGCCTCCTGTGTCCCCACCGATCTGTGCTCACCTGTGTGCTCTGGTGTCTGTGTGCCTTTTGACTACTATTTGGGTTAAATTTTTACCTCCTCACCCAGTCCCATGGAATTGGGCATTGAAAAGGTTAATGAAATTAAGTCCTTGTGTTTAAGGAGCTCACACTCCCCCAGGAGAGACAAACCCGTGGGTAAATAATTCTAACAGTGTGACGAGACCTGTAAATGAGTATATAAAGTACAATGAGCACACAGACCAGGGAATAGCTGGTCCTGCCTCCTTCCCAGAGAAAGCCTGGAGGAGACGCTGGGAGGCGAGTGGGCACGTGTGGGTGTTAGAAGTGGGGACAGGGAGGCTGGGTGCTCCTGGAAGAACTAAGGCAGAGGCACATTCCACTGGGGGCCCCGATGAACCAGAGATGAAGCTGCAAAGACACTCTGACAGCTGAGGCAGGGGGGCCCCTTAGAAGACAGGTGTCATAGCAGCCCCCAGGAGAGCGGCGATGAGGGTTGGGGGAGGCTGGATGAGAGCTGCTTCCCATGCCATTGGAAAGCAAGCCAGGATGTGTATTTTTGGTTTCACCTGCACCCCTGGAGGTATATGCATTCAGCTGAGCACAGCAATTAGGAATGCATTCTCTTAAGGGAGCCAGGACAGCCCACTGGCTGGGGAAAGCAGCCTCTCTCCTATGGCAGAGGGGTGGCGAGTGAGGGGCCCCACAGTCTGCATGAGAGCATGTGAGAGGCCTTGGTGACTCACGTGGCCGTGACCAGTCCAGGCAGCGCCAGCTGTGGACCTCTGACCAGCTCTGCCCTCCTAACAATCCTCCGGCTCCAGCCTGCTCCTGTACACAATCCTTGGTTTAACAGCAACTAAGACCCTCCAAAGTGGCCTGCTCCCCACTCTCCTTCCTAAGAGTTCATAGGCCACAGGGAAATCGACAGAACCTCAGGTGGAGCCGGTGATGTCCCACCGTCCATACACACTTGTGCTGTACACACACACACACACACACACACACACACACACACACACACACGGGCTGCCCTCATCTAGGGGAGAAGGACGCCCAGATAGTTATCTTTTCTAGTTATCTTTTCTTGGTCCTTTGGCTTTTGTTTGTGTCAACATTTGAAGTTTCCTTTGATGTCAAGGAAACACCAACTACTTAGCATCGTGTCCTCCTGATAAAAGGTTTGAGGTAGGAGGGGGGCCAAGGTGTGGCACAAGCTTCCTAATGACAGGTAAGGCAGAAGGAGTTCTAAAAGGGAAGGTATGATCTTAATTAGCCCATTTTCTAAGTGGTGTTCGTTATCTAAAAATATCAAGGGGAAGCGAAAAGGAGCAAAAGGGTTGTTACCTTTCCCAACTAATGATTTCATTTTTGTTTTTAATTAAGTTTACTGCCTTCCATTATGAAGTTAATACATGTCATCGTAGAAAATTTGGAAAATACAGAAATAGACAATATACTAAAAAGCACAAGAAAGGAAAAGAATCAATAACCCATACTTTCATATACGGGCAGACCTCAGAGATACTTTGGGTTTGGTTCCAGACCATCTCAACAAAGTAAATAACATATTAAATCGAGGTGTATACGTTTTGTGGTTTCCCAGTGCATGTAAGAGTGATGTTTACTTTATACTGTAGTCTACTAAGTGTGCAATAGCATTGTGTCTAACAAAATCACATACCTTAATTTAAAAAATACTTTATTGCTAAAAAATGCTGACACAGAGACACAAAGTAAGCACATGCTGTTGGAAAAATGGCACCAACAGATTTGTTTGACACAGAGTTGCTATAAACCTTCAATTTGTAAAAATACACAGTATCTGCAAAGTGCAATAAAGCAAAATGCAATACAATGAGGTATGCCTGTATTAGTTCCTAATTCTTTTATTTTTTCATTTTTGATTTGAATAAATCGTTATGGTTGTGATCTCACAATACACACTATTTTATATCCATTTCTCAATGCAACTGACAAATTTAAGGTGACTGGATGTTAAAATGAGTGTTACGGAATTAACCGTGGTGATGGTTGACAACTCTGTAAATACACTAAAAATACTGAATTGTACACTTTATATAGGCGAATTGTATGACATATGGATTAATATCTCAATAAAGGTATCAAAAATGGCTCACAAACTTTATTTTTCATGTTTATGTAACATTCTCCAGACATTCTGTGTGATGCAGGAAATTACACATCACCTATGTACTGTAGTCTTACTTAATCATTTACTTAATCACTGCTCAACTAAAAGGTATATCTGGGTTTTTTACTATCATAACCAATGCTAACATTAACATCGTTGGTACACTGAGCTGTTATGAATATCATATTCTTTCATCCCAATAGTTTCTTACAAGGATTTAAGGTTTTAAAAATGCTGACAATCTAGAAATTATTTTAAAGGATCAATGGTTTTAACTTAAGAAAACTTATTCTCTAACATCATCAGGCACCAAAAACAAATCAGTAAATAAAAAGTGGTCCGAAGTGAAACTTACTGAACAGTAATTCTGGGGGGAAGTAGTATGAGATAGGGGAGCTAAAGCTGGACCACAAATGTGAAACATATCAGATATCAATAAGATCACAGCCAATGTTTTCCATGCCTGAAAATAATTCAAGGCAAAGGAAGAAAATCTGACCCTAACAGGTGGTGGCTACATGATAGTGCTTAAGGACACAGGCCTGGAGGAGGACAGAGCTGTGTTCAAATCCCCGTTTGAATGAAAGCCAAGAGACCTCAAGCATGCTAATCCCGAACTGTGTCGCCCAAAAACTGGGGCGGAGAGAACACTACATCAGAGATCGCTTGGTGCAGTATGTGCCCATAATGAGCACTCAATAAACAGTCACGATGATGATGATGACGATGATATCACCTGCTTTTGATCCAAACTGGAATGCAGAAATCCAAGTCTCCGCCCTCCAGAAGTTTCTGCTTAAAAAACGACAGTATTTTTCTACTCACTCAGAAAGGGCCTGAAGGTATTTTCATTACCATGAGAGTTTCAGCTGTGACCAGAGCTCATTTGCGCAATCTTTACATTCCAGTGGGCTAAATGCTTTCTCATGCAGGGATAAAAAGCAGCCTTTGTCCTAAGCTTGTGAAAGGCATCATCTTTGTCAGATGAGTTAACTGTTAAACTTCGAGTGTGTTGCTGCAATGGCATGTTGGGAAACCACAAAAATCTAGACACACCCACGTAGTGAAATGGGATGAGTTTTTAAAAAGCGGACTGTGTGTGTGTGCATTTGTGTGCATGTGTGTGTTTTTTAAGGTAACATATTTTGAGTACTGTCTACATGCCAGGCACCGTGCTAAGTGCTTTTTAAAGTTCCAATGTGGCTGCTTCATGATTCTCCCTTCAGCTGTCCAGGCAGCCTTTTCCGGTGGTGGCCTGAGAGTCCCCAGGCGACAGAAGGCTGCTCGGAAGCAGGTGATACAAACCCCTGCATCTTGTTAGAACCACAGGACAAAAATGGATTTTCCTACTCTTCCTCTGGACTCTGGAAACAAAGTCATCAGTGTCTACGAGAGTGTTAGGAAAAGTGGCCGTGTAATTTATTTTCCAAAATAGAACAGTTCTGAGAGTAAAAGGGGCACTATCAGTAAATATGTGGGCATAAACCAGGACATCTGTCACCCTAGTTTTACATTCCCAGGTCATCATGGTTGAAGTTTCTCAGTCTCTCAATGAACTGTATATGTGAACTGTGTAAGTGCATCAGTAACTTAAAACACCCTACTTAGAAGAGAAAACTTTGACATGGCCCTTCAGCAGGGGCACGAACCTGCAGCTGCTCTAATTGCTGGGTCACATCTGTTTCCAAATCTAGCCTCAGGGTAAAAGGAAATGCTCTGTTCAAAGCGGTGAAAAGTGGAGAATAACAAGAGTCACCACAATCATTGCAATGTTTTCAGGGACTTGGAGGATGATGGGGCAACCCCAAATATTGCTTCATTGACATAAGCCCCCAAAAGCCCGAACATCCACTTTTATAGATCCAGAAAACAACATGAAGACCTGAACGAGTTCTTGCTCCACACTAACCAATTAAATGCTTTATTCACTTCATTGCTTTATTTCAAAAGGGAGGCTTGTATGTGTCCTATCTTCCTTACTCATTCTGGAACTCGAGGAAACACACTCACTCTGACAGCTCTTCCTATCCCAGCTCCTGGTCTAAGGAGGGCAATGTCTTAAGGGTAAAAAAAAAGTCTGGATTTTTCACTCATTAGATCAATCTAAGAGCAAAGTAGCAATATTTTCCCTGCATTTTTCCAACAAATGCAATGAAATTCAAAGGAACAAGAAGGATCCTTAGGAATCACCATGACCAACTTCTCCCTTATAGAAGAAGAACTGAGACCTCAAAGTGAAGAGCCAAGCCCAAAGCACACACACCCATGGGGTCAGATCTTGCTTTTAGCGTGTTTTGCTTTTATTATACTATTTAGCTAAAACGCCATCTCATGCTTTAGATTTTATTCTCTCCAAAGAAGGCAAGGAGGGAGGAAGGGAGGAAAAGAGGGAAGGAGGAAAGAGAAAGAAGGAAGGAGAAAAGGAAGGAAGGAGAGATGGAAGGAAGAGAGAGGTATGGCGTGGGCAAGGTCTGGATTCACTCCATCAAAGCTCGATGACAATTTCAAATGACCACTGTATGGAAAAAGAGACAATCAGAAATGCCTCAGTAAGACCCTGACAAGAGGAAGACAAATGTATGCCTACCTTTGGTCTTGATGGCCGTTTCAATGTTCAAAGCATCCCGCTCAGCATCAAAGTTGGTGTAGGCTTTCACAGACCCATATGCACTTGGGGGTGTGGAGTGCTGAGGTTAAAAGACAAACACACTCAAATAACACACATTCAAAATCCTTTGGTTGAGATAACGATTCCTAAAATAATTTTTTTCTGATTGTTTATCAATTCAAATCGTTCTCATAAAGAAACCAGGTTACATATTAACATGACATCACATATCAGATAAGAAATTTCATTTTTTTCTCATGAGAATTCTTCTTCACAGTCTCAGCCAGTTCAGCACATGTTGTCTAAATGGCCACTTTTCATCTTACCTTTAGGGAGAGCTCACAAGTAGACAATGCAAAGCAGAGGACCTGAAACCAGCATTTGTTCAGGAAGGCTTTGAAAAGTATGAAACTGGGCTGGCAATGATTCAAAATAAGCTAGCAGTGTAGAAATGCCTGAATGACAAGAGTGTTTGGCCAAGTTTCAGCTACAGGCACATGAATTTGCACTGGGCCCCTGTCACGGAGGTCACAATGCAGACAAGCGAGGGAAGTAGTGTCCTCCACGCCACTGTGGCCACCACTGTGGCACCCAGGTGGTCTAACCAGGCAGCCACGTCCTCTCGTGTTTGCCAAGCTCCTGCTCCTCTCTTTCCCCTCTACTCCTGTCTCTCCTCTCTTCTTCTCTGTATTTTCCCCTCTGCCTGCTCTAACACTATCCCCTCTGTCTACCTTTCTTCCTAGTATTTTTTTCTTACTGCCTTTTAAGCCACACCCTCTTCCAATTTTGCTTTTCAAAGTTCATTATCCTTCCCGATCTGACAGGGGAATGTCTCCCACCTGCACCCTAGCCCGCCCCAGACTGGGGTAAGGACAATGGCATGTCTCTACATCAGTTCTCCTTTCCAAGGCTTCAACTGCCCTCCTTGTTTGAAATGGTCTTACAGTTCCTCTCCCTCTCTCCCCGCTACCCAGTCCCAAAGCGAAGGGCAGACCAAGAGAACGGATGCCGCAGTTCTGGCTGGTGGAGCCATCACCACTGCCCTGCCCTCAAGATAAGGCTCCCACCCTTCAGTGCCCCCCCTGCCACCCCCCAGCACATAATGCCCATAGAGTGTGATGACTTGGCCTTGGCACGGTTTCTGCGAAGAGTTAAGAGACCGCAATGCCTTGACTTCCTTCTCCACCTGCAAGGCAGCGTGTTATGAACCACCCAGCAGTTATTTACAAAGGCAGGCAGTCTGGCCACTGAGCCATATGACACAGAGCTTCATTTACCAGGAGACACATCATCTCATTCTAAAAACAACAGTGAGTGGGGGAAAGTTCAGCGTCTCTGGAAACAAAATTTAAATGGAGAACTGAACTTATTCCCTATAAAACCCACTTGTCTGAAAATCAAATTATTGAGGCAGAGGCAATCTTTTCTTTTCTCAAAATATTGGGGAATATGGAACATTTTCTAGTTCCGTCCCATCTGTCTACACAGAGAAATATATTAGAGAAACTTCAGAGACTACAGGAAAAGTCCTCTCATGAAACCTGATACTACAATCTAATGATTAAATCTACTAGAGAAATAAATTATTTAGCACCTGGACTTGTCTGGGCCTCAACATGCAGCTTGTATTGTTACCAACAACAGCATACTCAAGTTCCAAGAAGAGGAAAGATTTTTAAAACTATTATAATTTTATACTCCAGACAACCTGTGTTTGCACAGCCTCCATTCATTTGCACATTTTGATGGCAAGTGCCATAGACAATACATAGGGTTTTGTATCACATGACCCAAATCACTGCCAATCTTCTTTTGAGTGCTACTTTGCACTTTAATTTCAATAAGAGCATATTTTGAAATATCTACAGGATATGGCTGCAAACCAGGGTCAGTGCTAGGTTTTTGTAAAAGCCATTTCTGCCAAAATGACCTGGAAGATGTGTAGCAGTATTAGTTATTTTCATATTCATAATTTAGATTCTACTTGATTCTATAAGTATTTGCAATGACTTATAATTTAACGTATAGCTTTAAAAATTTTAACTGTAAAAGAGATAAGCAAATGCATCCAAATTTCCAGGTTTGCATATTTCCTGTGAAGACAATTAAATTTAATTCTGAGCTCCCTGATAGCCAAAGCAAAAAAAGGAAATGTAATGAATTATAATAATTTCATTATTTTGTTTAAAAAAAAGTCCTAGCTCTTTCAAAAAACTTTCCCAGGTGCTAAATTAAAAAAAAAAAAAAGTATAGATCCTTATCTGGAAAAACTTCCTGAATACTGTAAGAAGTCCAAAAGACATGGAATCATTTTTGATATGGCTGTAGCTTATGCCAACCATTAATAAAATCCAAGGGCATGACATTAAAAGCCACATATCATCATAACAATTATCACCATTGACAGGTATGGCAGGATAAAATTCCAGCCACCCCAGTGTCACTAACTCTGTCCAATTTTAATGTGATGCCAAAACAGTTTCCAGTACCATGACATTTTCTTCAGATTGAACTACTAAGAACAGCTAAAGTAATGAGAAAAGGGGAGAACCAAATAATGACTCTCTGAATTTTGTCCCCATTTTCCTTAGGTGCACAAGGAAGGAGAGCAGCACAGTTATCCACAGAGATATCCAATTTGCATGAATTACATAAAGTGAAAATGATATACTTACATCACCCTCCAAGCTGAGCTTGCAGAGAATTTCATGAACAGTAGACATTTTGAAAGAAGCTGGAAAAAAAGTACAACAGGTTTTTAGAAGAGGCTTTCCTTTCCCTCAAAGCACAGGGATTCATTTTACTAATTTCTACATCCTGGACCATTTCATCTGAGGATATTAGAGTAATTTTTGCAAACAGATGCAATTCCCATCTTATGACTGGGAAAATTAATGCTTGGAGACAGTTTGCCTTCGGTTGGGATGAACTACTAAATTAGACAGTCTTTCTCTTGCTGGGAGACTGATTTGTAGATGCAAAAACAAAATGCACCCCATGGCTAATGCAACTTGTTCAAACAAGGTAAAACTGAGTTGTCCACTTCTCATAAAAGGTGTTAAGCTTGTCAAACCAGCCACTACTTCTGTATTTCTCACAAGTAATTGAACCTATTCAGAAGACCCTGAAAGCTCCAGGTGTGAACTGAAATCAGTAGCATCTTCATGTTGGCCTATTCCTAATTGGAACCCTTTATCTCTACCCATAATTATTTTCTCAGTCCAGTGATGCTTGGAAGATATTAAACTGTTTATGAGAAAGACAATGGACAGATTTTCTGACCTTAACTCATTCCATAAAGGACTGAATCCCTTGTATTTAAGATTCAAAATGTCTGAAATGAAGTCATCTTCCAGTAATACACTTAATGGAGCAGAAAGACAATGGCCTAATGAATCGGCTTTCCAGCTTTGCAATCTTACAGTTCTCGGAATTTATACCCAACCCCTGCCAATAAGAAGTGCTCGACTGGTAGTAAATTCACTTCAACTGAGATGAGACAGGTTATTCAGCATAATCATCCCAAAAATAAAGAAAATAGAGCAGAGCTGCATCCGGAAATAATCAGGAACAACATTTAAACTGCAGCACCTTCTGCTTTGGTCTCTTTTTGCTTAATATTCTTTGATCAAGGAAATTGTACATATGCCAATTCAGCTTTCTGTTCCCTCTGGTTTGCTTAGTTTAAATATTTTCATAAAACTGGTCTGGAGAGAGTATTTGACATAGACATTTGCTAGTTTATGGGAGCATTTTGGACTAAGCATATTCCAGGCCCTGTGTGCTGTAGGAGGTGGCAGGATGTAAGAGGAGAGGATTCGCCTTTATTTATGGTTAAGGACGTATTTAATATTTCTGCAAGATTTTCATCCTGAGCCTCCACGCCTCTCTTCCCAATGCTCACAAAAGCTTTTAGGCGTGGCAAAAAGAAAGTCAGTCAGAGATATTCCAATTAGCCCCACTCCCACAACTCTCAGACTCCCTGCCCTCTCCAATATGTCCTACCGATGGGTATAATTCTGGTTTGTAAAAAGGCTTGCTCTATAAATAAACTGTGGTACATCCAGACAATGGAACTTTTCAGCACTGAAAACAAATGAGCTATCAAACCACAAAAAGACATGGAGGAAACTTAAATGCATATTGCTAAGTGAAAGAAGCCAATCTGGAAAGGCTACATACTGCATGGTTCCAACTGTAAGACATTCTGGAAAAGGCAAAACTATGGAGACAGTAAAAAGATCAGTGGTTGCCAGGGGTTGGGGGGAAGTGAGATGAATAGGCGGAGCACAGAGGATTTGTAAGGCAGTGAAATTATCCGGTATGATACTATAATGGTGGATACATGTCATTATATGTTTGTCAAAGTCCACATGCAACACTAATAGTGAATGCTAATGTAAACATGTAAACTATGAACTTTGAGCAATAATGACTTGCCAACATATGTTCATTGATTATAACAAATATGCCATTCTGGTGCATGATGTCAACAGTGGGTAGGCTGTGCACGTGTGGGGGCAGGGGGTACATGGGAGCTATCTGTACTTTCCATTCAATTTTTCTGTGAACCTAAAACTGCCCTAAACAAAAAGGTTATTAAAGAAAAGTTTTTCTCCATAGCTAAACTACCCAATACAGTAGCCACCAGCCTCATGTGGCTATCAAGAATTTGAATTGTGTGGTCAGTCCAAACTGAGATGTCCTATAAGTGTAAAGGACACACTGAATTTCGAAGGCTTAGAATGAAAAAAAGAATGTAAAATCTCTAACTAGTAACTTTTACGTTGGTGAGTGTGGTGGTTCATGTGCGTAATCTCACCACACTGGCAGGCCAAGGCAGGAGGATCATTTGAGCCCAGGAGTTCAACACCACGCTGGGCAACACAGCGAGATCCCATCTCTACAAAAAAATTTAAAAATTAGCCAGGCATGGTGTTGTGCACCTATAGTCTCAGCTACTCGGGAAGCTGAGGCAGAAGGATCTCTTGAGCCCAGGAATTTGAGGTTACAGTGAGCTGTGATTGCACCATTGCACTCCAGCCTGGGCAACAGAGTAAGAGCCTATCTCAAAATAAATAAATATTTTTATATTAATTATATATTGCAACTATGCCAGGCACAGTGGCTGACGCCTGTAATCCTAGCACTTTGGGAGGCTCAGGGTGGAGGATCGCTTGAGGCCAGGACTTCAAGACCAGCCTGAGCAAAAGCTAAACCCCGTCTCTACTAAAAAGAGAAAAATTAGCCAGTCACGGTGGCACATGCATATAGTTCCAGGTACTTGGGAGCCTGAGGCCAAAGGATTGCTTGAGCCCAGGAGCTGGAGGTTATAGTGAGCTGTGATGATGTCACTGCACTCTAGCCCGACTCTAGCGACAGGGTGAGACCCTGTCTCAAAAAAAAAAAAAAAAAAAGAAAAAAAAATATATATATAGCAACTATGATATGTTGGGTAGATTGGGTTAAAAATATAGTATTTTAGTTTAATTTCACCCATTTCTTTCACCTTTTTTTAATGTGGCTACTAGAAAATTTACAAATGTGTATGTAACTTACATTCTACTTCTACTGGGCAGTGCTGGTCTAGAAGATCCTATAGAGCCAGGGTCTAGTCTTAATCCAAAAACCTTTGTGGTACCCAGGCCAGCTGAAGTCTGAGATACCTTGTGTCAAGACAGACAAGTTTGAGTCTTCCTTGACAGAGCAAGAAATCTCCAACTTCAGCTTGGGCCTGGAAACATTCCAGAGGGACTCATCAGTAACCCTCAGCCTGAGAAATACCAAAGCACAGTTGAATTTCCTAGGACACTGAACCACTCAAGCCCTGGCCTTCACTATCACCCCTGGGACTCAGTCAGAACTGGACTAGGTCTGTGGCAAGGGATTAACTGTTGTCATCTGCCTTGCAGAATTCTAGTCATTACTGTAAACAGCTAAGAAATAAAAATCCAAAAAGAATAAAATAAAACCAGGACCAGCAAGTAAAAGTTACTTCCATTCCAATGTATGAATTAAATTTCATTTATTTATTCATCAGGTTCTGATGTTGAGTAAGTCTCAACTAGAGGCACAGTAAGTTTTCATGGTGTTGCTCTTTTTTTTTTTTTTTTGAGACAGAATCTCACTCTGTTGCCCGGGCTAGAGTGAGTGCCGTGGCGTCAGCCTAGCTCACAGCTACCTCAAACTCCTGGGCTTAAGAGATCCTACTGCCTCAGCCTCCCGAGTAGCTGGGACTACAGGCATGTGCCACCATGCCCGGCTAATTTTTTCTATATATATTTTTAGTTGGCCAGATAATTTCTTTCTATTTTTTTTAGTAGAGATGGGGTCCCGCTCTTGCTCAGGCTGGTCTCGAACTCCTAACCTCAAGCGATCCACCCGCCTCAGCCTCCCAGAGTGCTAGGATTACAGGCGTGAGCCACCGCGCCCAGCCCCATGGTGTTGCTCTTTCAAGTTGTCTTTTGACCTCTGAGCACTGGCTTTGTAGAAAGCTGCCTAGCTGTGTCCCACACAGGACTCCCCAGTCCTGCACAGATCAAAGACAATCTGATAGGCTTCCTTACATTCTTAGTTTATGTTAATTCTTCTCTCACAGCCACACCTTGAGAAGACAAATAATAGGGACTTTTTAAAGCCCTACAAATCTTCCTCTCCATTTCACCATTCATAATTGTGCTGCTTTCATCGTATCAGTCCAGCATGCCACTATCAGCCCAATTTCTATTTGATCTTGTCAAAATAGTACAAAATCAATCCTTTGTGGCTTCCTCTTACCCCAGCAGAGCCACGCCTTCAAAGATTAGCTTCAGAGGCCAGCCTCAGCTCTCTCTACCTACTCCCCAGCAAAAGCAGACTGGGGTGCCAAACTGTTACTTGCCTCTCCCCAAACATACTGTACTCTTTTCACCTCTAGTACCTTGGTTCATGAGTAGTGGGGAGTACCTTCCTCCCACATCATCTTACTCTCACCTTCTTGGATTTATGGAGACCCTGCCCATTCCTCAAGTCACCACTACTTTGGCATCTGCTCCAACAGGGTCACCATGGCTCTCGTGCCACAGAACTCTCTCCCGCCTTTCAATACCAGAGCACTTTTTGAGGCCACTCCATTCACCCACTCAGCAGAATGTACTGAGTGCTCTCCACGTGCCTAGTATTCCAATGGTGACAGCGTAAGTACAGTTCAAGGAAGCAGGGAGTGTGGTTTACCTGTCTTCCCTACGGAGTCCCACTTCCCCCATGGATTTAAGAGTATCTTTGCATACTCTAGGTGCTAAATAAACATGAAAACAATGAGTTGCTATTTTGCAGAAGTAATATTTATGTTATTTATAATCATTCTGCAGAAAAAGCAAAGATTTCATGATAACCACAAAGTCACAATTACCACAAATCAGTATCCAGGAAGGTTGCCATTACTCCATGTAATGCCTTTTGTATCCATATAAATATTTCCTATTTCTCTCTCTCTGTTTTTGTTTTGTTTTTTAATTAGAGACAGAGTCTCACTTTGTTGCCTGGGCATGTGAAGGCAGTAACATGATTATAGCTCACTACAGTCTCATACTCCTGGGCTCAGTCTATCCTCCTGCCTCAGCCTCCCAAGGAGCTGGGACTACAGGTACACACCACCATGCCAAGCTAATTTTTGTATTTTTTTGTAGAGACAGGGTCTCACTATGTTGCTCAGGCTAGTCTTGAACTCCTGGCCTCAAGCAATGCTCCCGCCTCGGCCTTCCAAAGTGTTAGGATCACAGGCATGAGCCACTGAGACTGGCCAAATATTTCCTATTTCATGCGAGTTTAATGGCAAACATATTTTCACCTTAGAAATAAAATGTGGCCCTTGTTTATTCACTCCATCAAATCCCCTGACAATGCAAAGTCATTTTGCATGTGACTGATTAGTCACTAGAATAGTCATAATGTTTGTTAAAACATCAGCTTAATATAGCACATTTGACTGATGAGAATGTGTCAGTGTGCGGCTACCCTCGAAAGCAGAAAAAGAAAGTCTTGGCAGCGCTACTGTAGGTTATGGACACTGGCACTACTCAAGTTATCAATCAACAAACCCATAACGAGCACACACTGGGCCTATACTACATTCAGGTCTATAAAAGACACATGCAAAACCATGACATGCACACTCCCAGCCCGCAGGACCTTGGAGCTCTCTTCCCCTCGTGCCTCTGTAACACACCTGAGAGACTGACCCAGGGTCACCCAGGGAATGAGTAGCCGAGGCAGGGCCACACCCAGATCCCCTGACTCCTGCTAAGGGCTTCTCAGTGAGATGCTGACTGCCAAGGCTGAGGAGGCTGCACCCCCACAGGAGGTTCCAGCCAAGAAACACGAGGAGTCCCCGATGGGAAGAGGAAGAATCTCCCACAGTGGTGGGAGAACAAGAGGACAGGTTTGAAAATGAGCCAAGAGGAGCCTAAAATACAAGTTTTTGAAAGGTGTAAACTTAAGCTCGCCTGTGGAAAAACTGGAGAACCCCAGAGCCAAAAGTGATTGGGACCCAATACTTGTATTTATCTGTTCACCAAAACATCGGCTCTGGAGGCAGAATTTTCTTACTGAGAACAATCACTCTGACTTTAGCGTAATTATCGTTTTGAATGAGAAAAATGAAGTCTGCATGCCACACAAGACAATTCCACCACAGTATAAAATTCATAAATGCATTAAAAGCAGAACCACCAGTCCTTTTCTGGCAGATTTCTCTAGAGAACATGACAATGGCAGTCCAAATCATTTTTCCAACACTTCAGCCTCACCCAGTTGGCCAACTGGTTTCAACTTGCCAAGGGGAAAAACAATGGGCAAATTCAATCTGTTGATGAGCACTGCTACACAACAGTGCCTTCCATTCCCAGGGAGGGCTGGGTCACTAGACACATCATCAAAGTGGCTATCGATCAAGGGGAAGTTTTTCTGTTTAAGAAAATCAACTAGAGAGGTAGAGGGAGACTTACTGAAAGCGCCACACCCATCTCAAACTGGTTTGAAATCATTCACAACTGGGGTGGGAAAATAGACCACTTGGCTCCACCCTAATGAAGGGAACAGACAGTTTCTTCTGCCTTGAAAAGATTGATAAATGAGACTGTTAATTGCCTGACTAGAAAAGCTCTTAGTACAATTAACGAAATCTGCACAGCTACTGAAAAACAAGTCATTTATATTTTAACACAAGGACTATCTAAAAGATAATTTAAGGGTTTGTCCTTTTTTCTTTTTTTTTTTTAATTTCTAATTTCATTTCTTATTATTTTCTTTGTATGTTTTTTGTTGTTGTTGTTCTGCAAACGATCCAGGGGGAGGTTTGTCCTTTTTAAAAAAACCCTACAGATTTTATTGTACAGTCCTTCGTTGTTTCACCCCAAAAGCATAATTACAACACAAAAAGGACAAGTGAAGTAGTTTTGGAACCCCCTCCAAAAAGATAAGAAAAACAAAGTTTGTAAGAAGGTTGAAACAAACAAACAAAAGTAAACCTAAAAGTCAACACTGCAAACGGTAAAAACATGTTCTACCGAACTGAATTAAAAAGAACCAGCTCCAGAAAGCCCAAATATTATTCAAACAAACAAACAAACACAACATGTTGCAACAGGGTTGGTCTGCACAGCCAAACCTGCGTCTACGCCAGCAGCTTCTCAGACACACCTACTTTATAGTTTAAACGTGGAGTGTTGACTCGTCACCACAAAACAGATCCCTAGCAACCAGGATGAATCAATCAGGGACTGGATGATTCAAATGAAGATTTTAAAGCAAAAATGAGCGGGGGGTGGGAGTGTGGAGGCGTGGGTTTCCCCACCAAAGCCCGTACTGTACACTCTCTTGGACACGAGTCTACAGGCCACTCTGGAATTGTAAATTTAAAAAGAATGCACAGCTTTGCAGGGTGGGAGGGGGCAGTTCCCACTGTACTCCATTCTCCACCCCCCCCCACAGCATCTTTATTCAACGGAACCTTCTTGAAAGCACATACTTTTCTCCTTGGTTTTATGGTCTTGATTAATGCCTGAGTCACAGGGCCAAGCCATGCCCCAGAATTCCTGGAATTCAGCCCAGTGGCTTGATCAAACTGAGCAGGAGGGACAAGAGCACTTGCTCCAACTTGTCCTTCTGCTGCCTGATCTAAATCAATATTTGTCTGCAGCTTTGTGCTCGCAGAGCCTCTCTGTCTCCTGATGTAGGGCTGGAGTGGGCAGGAAGAGACCCGCAGGAAGGGTGACGTCACTTGGCATGAAGCACTTTCAGGGCTGGGAAATCCAGGCCTTCATATCTACAGCTCAATTTGAGTGTTTTATTTCTAATATATTGTCCTTTCAGCAGGGTGCACTGCCTACAGAAAAAAGTCTAGGCTCACCATTCAAGATCTTCCACACTGTGGACTTACCTACCTTTCCTTAAATACCTTCTACACACACACACACACACACACACACACACACACATGCATAAACACACGCACACAAGCACACCCTGCACCGAAGTCAGACTGCACTGTTAACTCTTCTCCAAGCACACTAGGTACTGTCCCACTACCTTCCCAAGTTCCCTCCACCAGGAACCTCTATCTTGATCAGCAGAATGAGACGTCGGGATACAGAAAATACTAAACGTTACCTCTCTTGCACAGCCCTCCTTGCCCTGTGCTCCTGCCACTCCGTGTGTGTGTGTGTGTGTGTGTGTGTGTGTGTAACACAGAGGTCAGTATGCAAAGGCTGTCTTCCATGCTATCCACCCACAGGGTTTCTGACTTCCTCGTTCCCTCACAGGTCTAAGCACAGTGCCTGGTACACAACAGGCATGCAATCTCACTTTGGGATGGCTTACATATGCTGGTCGTCCCATTTTAGAAGGTCTTTTCTTCCTTTTCCAACACACTCTCCTTCCTCAATTGTTTTTCTCTCCCTCCAATTGAACATTCCAAATGTGGTTCCAGTTCCACTTGTTCAGAGCTGGAAATTTAAATTCCCAGCCTCTGCAAATCTTTGCAAAGCCTGGCAGATCACCTCGGGGGCAGCCACTTTCTCATCATATGTAGCCTGTGCCCCCCACCTCCATGCTGTCAGGGCTGCTTGGGTCCTAGCTCTGTCCACAGGACAATGTGGGAATGTAACCGACCTCTCCTTTTGGTCTGAAAGCAGGCAAGGAGGCAAGATGTCCAAGAAGCCTTAGGACTCAGACTTCCTCTGAGTTGTGAGTGTGCAGGCTGGGTGTGGCAAGGAGACAAAGGACATGGACAAAGCGCTCCAGGTCACAGCCACTCCCTGGAGTCAGAGCTTTCCACACCAACCTGGGATTAGAACTCAGACCATGTGGGTGCTCTGACAAGGTTGAGATTAGATGGCTTAAAAGTTTCAGGGTGTACCCTACAAGGGAGATTTGGAGGTAATCTCAGTGGAAACACCCAGAAGCATAAGTGTGGGCATCTTCTGTCCCCTCCTGCGGACCTGTACCCTCAAGAAAACAGATGAGGACTGCCTCTGGCAATAGCAGAAGAAAAAATATACCAGACAGTGAATGGGTGGAAAGAATTTTTTTAAAGGACTGGAATTTCCTTTGGTGTGGCCTACAACTAGGATAGGGTGTGGCCCCAGGGAAAATGAGGGAGGAGGATTCTCATGTGCAAAAAAAAAAAAGAGGAACATTCAATTTCTTTTTTCTTTTTTTTTTTTGAGACAGAGTCTGACTCTGTTGCCCAGGCTAGAGTGAGTGCCGTGGCATCAGCCTAGCTCACAGCAACCTCAAACTCCTGGGCTTAAGTGATCCTACTGCCTCAGCCTCCCGGGTAGCTGGGACTACAGGCATGTGCCACCATGCCCGGCTAATTTTTTCTATATATATATTTTTAGTTGGCCAGATAATTTTTATTTCTATTTTTAGTAGAGATGGGGTCTTGCTCAGGCTGGTCTCGAACTCCTGACCTCGAGCGATCCACCCGCCTCGGTCTCCCAGAGGGCTAGGATTACAGGCGTGAGCCACCGCGCCCGGCCGCAACATTCAATTTCTATTTAATTCTTACAGTCAAATCTGGAAGGCAGTTTAAGATGCCATAACCTTAAACAACACTTCCCTGAGGAGAGTTAAACATGATGCTCAGGTATGTGGAACAGCTGGATTAAAAAGGAGATGAGCCTCAGCCAAATTTGGAAACTAACAATAATTTGGGAAAATAGAAAGTTTAAAATCCAGTCCAACTGGGCATGGTGGCTCACGCCTGTAATCCTAGCACTCTGGGAAGCCAAGGTGGGAAGATCACTTGAGGCCAGGAGTTTGAGACCAGCCTGAGCAAAGAGAGAGGCCCATCTCTACAAAAACTAGAAAAATTAGCCGGGCGTGGTAGCACACACCTACAGTACCAGCTACTCAGGAGGCTGAGGCAGGAGGATCGCTTGAACCCAGGAGTTCGAGGTTACAGTGAGGTATGATAGTACCACGGCACTCCAGCCTGGGCAACAGAGCAAAACCCATCCCTTAAAAAAATCCAATTGATGTCTATACAATTCACTTATTTTGTCTCTTTTCTTTCTCTCTCCACTAGATTGAAGATCTAAAGAGCAGGATTTTTTTATTTTTGTCTGTTTTATCATTGTTGTATCCCCATAACTCACATAACTGTGAGTGGAACATAGTGGGTGATTAATATTTTGTGGAGTAAATGAATGTTTAAAGCAGCCCAGTAGAGCCTTCGACTCATTTTGTGACACATCCACCCTCCCTTAATGAAAAATGGCTTGGTAGGACCCAAGCCCTGCACAAGCAAAGAGAGAGAACAAAGGCTTATAACAAAGCATTAGAGCCAGATTCTAGGTCCAGTGGTGCAGGCAGAGCCTACAGCCCTTAAAATCAATAGCAATTATAGAAGAATGTCTACCTTCCCAGGAAAACTACTTAAATCAGAAATTAGTCAGGAAACTAATGTCCATGACTGCAAACCTAATGTCAATTAATACCGTAATTTAATAGCCCAAAGACACAGGATGTTAAATATGAAGACTCCAGTCCAAGACTGAGGTCCTAACCAAAGCCACTGAGTCAGCAATATTTCCTGGGCATTCACCACGAACAGGCCACTTGGCACTGAGGGAATTACAAAATCCAGGCAGTCTCCAAATCATAAATCCCAGCACTCTGGGAGGCCGAGGCAGGCAGATCGTTGGAGCTCAGGAGTTCGAGACCAGCCTGAGCAAGAGCGAGACCCCGTCTCTACTAAAAATAGAAAGAAATTATAAGGACAGCTAAAAATATATATATATAGAAAAAATTAGCCGGGCATAGTGGCGCATGCCTGTAGTCCCAGCTACCCGGGAGGCTGAGGCAGGAGGATCGCTTGAGCCCAGGAGTTGGAGGTTGCTGTGAGCTAGGCTGATGCCACAGCACTCATTCTAGCCTGGGCAACAGAGTGAGACTCTGTCTCAAAAAAAAAAAAAAGAAAAAAGATGCATATGATGGTCACATCCTTCCACTGCAAATGTGATGGATGCTTTTGGAGAAAACCTTGAGACTTTTAGATAATAAATGGACTTAGAAGATGGGAGGAAATTGCTAAGCAGCAATGTCTTAACACCCTTGGCCACAAAGGACACTTCGCTGGCCCTGATCTCCCCTAAAATGCTCCGTCGCATTGCTTGAGTATTACTGCTCCTTGATTCCGTAGCCTCGAATTCTATAAATTACAGATCTGTTTAGGTTAACAAGGTTTATTTATCGTTGTTTTTAAAATAACACAATTGCTCTGGGTTGCTGGGGACTTTCAGACCACCAACCATTCCTAACTTAATGAAAACTGATTCAATTTGCTAATCTCTAGCTGGATGTGAGTACGCTGAAATGCGGAGGAGGAGGGAATACCGTACAACTGGACAAGCCTGGATGGCTGTTGTAACATGTCAAGGAAGAGGGTCTCTAAGGAGGTGGAGGAAGATGGAAAAAGGAAAGTGGAGAGGGAGCAGAGACATAATTTTCTAATTAAAATAATTTAATCAGGGCCAACCTTAAACCTAAGAAAAGTTCCACAAAAAAATATTTCAGTGATTTATTCTTCCTGCCCTCCTCATCTTCCCAAATTCCCCTACCCCACCCCCACCCCACCCCGCCCAAATTCGGCAGTACTTAGATACAGTGCCTGTTAGATAGGTTTTTCTGGGTTAGCCTGGGAACCTAAGCACCTTCCATCCCATTGTTTCAGTGGGAGAGCGCATTCCGCATTCCAATCCGAGTTCCAGACAGGCACATTAGCACCACATGTGTGAACAAATCCATCCGCAGTCGGTCTGACTCCCAGGCCCTTGGACTCCAGGCACTTAGGGTTCTTGGTAAAGGCCCAATGTGCACCCATGAGGCCACTGGTCTTTTACACACAGAACCACCATAGCTTTAAAATGCCAATCTTACTGCAAAAATGACCCCTTGCACTGTGTAGCACTTAGTGTTCTCAGTGTACTTTACGTATGTATTTCTGAATGAACATGTTTTCTGAAATCTTCAATACTCCTGTTGGGTGGTGGTGAGACTGGGGGTCCTGATCAAGCCACTGTCATAGATGAGGTAACTGAGGTTCGCCTCCTGCTTCTCCACAGCCAGTTGATGGAACCCAAGTCCACACCAGCGCTGGGACCTGCTGCAGCGAGAGGCCCTGGGGACCACGCCCTTTCTGTACCCCCAGTCCCTGACTCGCTGTGGCATCATCACAAGTAACAGGACAGCCCTCCCCGCAGAACCACGGTGGACACTTCCTTCCTGATAAAAATGTGTTCAACCCTGTAGGAAACTCCAGGTACCGTGAAATCCTAAGTTGCTATCCTACAAGATAATCTAAACTAAGGGGAACAAACTGAGGTTTTTTTTTGTTGTTGTTGTTTATTGTGAGGGGACTTGATTACTCAAACTCCCACCCTCATGCTCCCCACTGTTTCCCTCATGCGGGTTGGTTCAAGCTCCACAAATGCGCGTTAGTTTCAAGTGAAGTAACTTGGAACCGACGGGGGGCTACTTTGCAGCGCCCGGCAAAGCTGCTGCTGAACGTGGAGGGAAATGCCCACCGCCCACGGCTCGGCCTGGAACGCGCAGCTCCCTCGGCGGCCACGCCCTGCTCCTGCCCGCGCCCGCCGCGCCCGGAATGCGGGGCCTCCTCCGCCAGCCTCGCCCGCTCCCCGCCGGGACGACCCCCGCCGCCGCCCTGCACCCCTAGGCCCGGGCGCAAGCGGCCCGCGTACCCTTGCCCCGAACACCTTGCCCTCCCCACTGCGAGGCCTCCCCGCGGAACCCCGAGTGCGACCGTCCCTGCAGCCCCCTGCCCCGGCCTGGCCCCGGTGCCTCCCGGGGTCCGCTGCCCGAGCCTCCCCGCGAGGCCGTCCCATTTCCCAGCCTCTCGGCGCCCCGCTAGCGCCGCGGCCCCGGGCTACAGCGGGCGGGCGGGGCGCGCCTTGCTTACCTGGGCCGGGCGGAGAGAGCTGCGAGCGTCCCCAGATGCCGAGCGGAGCCGCCTGGCCTGGGTGGGGCTTTTATAGCTGCCACATCCTCTCGGAGCGGACGAGGCCCGCTCCGCCCCGCCCCGCCCCCTACCCTGCCCGCTCCCACCCAGAGTCAGGGTGACTCACCCTCCCGGGCCCGCTGGGCGGTTGGGGCAGCCGCGCCCTGGACTGTTCCCCGAGCCGCGCCGTGTGGGAGCGGCCCCCGCGCCCACGACCCTGCCCTCCAGGAAAGCCCTGCCGAGGTCTGCCAGGAGGCCCATTATGGGCCCGCTGCTTCTTCCCTTCCTCATTTTCTTCTTGAGTGCCACGTCGAGTTCTCAGCCTGGGCTCGGGTTAATAAATTAGAAAGATTTTGGTAGACTCGGGCTTGGTTAAGTCACTTTTTTCCCCTGGCGTCCATGCAATGGAGGAAAGAGTTGCTCCAAGACACATAAATCTGGACTACCCTGAGCGGGGGCCGCTGGCATCCAGCTCCCATTACCGTCTGCAAACATATTAGCTTAACCTCTGGCCGCCGGTCCCCGCAAGGAGCGCGGGGAGGGCGATTCGCCCTGTCCCACCCTGCAAAGCCTGGCCTTCCCTGGCCCGGAGCCAGGGCTGGGGTGGGGAGTTGGGGGCTCAAGCCACAAGCCAGGATCCCGCCACACCCCGGCCCCAGAGGCGCCCCCTTTCCCGGGAACAGCTGTGCTCCGTTTCTCTCTGCGCCTTGGTCAGCTCAGTGCAGCCTCGTAGCCCTCGTTCCCTGGCTGGGTGGGACCCGTGGCTTTGAACCCCAAGTTCCAACAAAGAACTCTCCTCCCTTCCTTCTTTCATAACTGCCGGCTTTTTCCCCCTTGCAGCCGCTTGGCCAGCTCTCTTGCTCGGTTTTGCTGTTTCTGGCTTTTCTTGCACAAGTCACACTGGCAACATGTGGGCAAACACATACTTGTGTGTCATCCTGTATTCAAATCTCGAACTAGCAGGAAAGCTTGAAAGCTTTACTAAGAATCCCCAAAGACCTCTCACTGGGTCTTTGAACTCAACCTTGCTCACTCACTTCACATAGCTTTTTGTTTGTTTGTTTTGTTTTTCAGACAAGAGTCTCTCTCTCTGCTCCCCCCTCACCCCCACCGCTAGAGTGCAGTGGCATTTTCATAGCTCACTGCAACTTCAAACACCTGGGTTCGAGTACCTGGGACTACAGGCGAGCATCACCAAGCCCGGATAATTTTTGCATTTTTTGTAGAAACAGCAGCTCACTATTGCCCTGGCTGGCCTCCTACTCCTGGCTATAAGCAATCCCCCTAACTCTGCCTCACCGAGTGCTAAGATTACAAACAGCCATGAGCCACCACACCAGGCCTCTTGCTCCTAGTCTTGATGTTTCTGTGTTTTAATCTCCCATTTATTTTAACATCCACTTTACTTTCCAGGTGAGGTTTCATTCATTCCTGGGAATCAGAGAATGAGAGCAAAGCCAGCGGACATTTGGTGCTGTGTTTACTGTCACATGGAGAATTAGCTGCACAGTCCACCACAACTGGGGGCTCTTAATACCCCCCAGAGCTTTCTGTTACCCAGCACTTTACCTAGGGATTATACACAATGGATCCTCCTAGAAGGACAAATAGAAAATGAAGCAACGCTTTTGATACAATTTCCAATTTACATTTATAGCTTCTCAATTTAAACTAAAAGCTTTAAAGGCAAAAACCATATTTGTCTGCCTACTCCGTGTGAACATTTTGGAACATAAGAGGAACACAGGCGAGCAGTGATGGTGGTGGAATTCAGCCTTCCTTCTCTACTTCTCTGGGTGGGTTCCATGGTCTCTTACTCCTAACTGTGCCGTTGGAATATATAAAAGGCATCAAATATCCAAAAGAAGTTTTTGCTTATCTTGGGCATCCAGCAAATCCAGATTTTATAAGTCTGTGCAATAACCAGGATTCGCTTCATGGTAAAGAACTTTGCATCGATGTTATCATAAAAATGAAGCTTTTCGAAATCATGGTTTACTAGTTCTAATGAATGTGAGGCCAGTTCTGCCAGCATAAAAGAATTTTTTTTTTTTTTTGAGACAAAGTCTCACTCTGTTGCCCAGGCTAGAGTGCCGTGGCATCACCCTAGCTCACAGCAACCTCAAACTCCTGAGCTCGAGCAATCCTCCTGCCTCAGCCTCCCCAGTAGCTGGGACTATAGGCATGGACCACCATGCCTGGCTAATTTTATATATATATATATATATATATATATATATATATATATATATATATGTTTTTAGTTGTCCGTATAATTTCTTTTCTATTTTTAGTAGAGACGGGGTCTCACTCTTGCTCAGGCTGGTCTCAAACTCCTGAGCTCAAACAATCCGCCCATCTTGGCCCCCCAGAGAGCTAGGATTACAGGCATGAGTCACCGTGCCCGGCAAGAATTTTTGAATCTTAGTCCAAAGATTCTCTTCTTTCTAGTTCCCCCATGGTTGGGGAGAATGTTTACTACATCAGCCCTCAACTGTCTACTGTTGTGTATATTGTCCTCTAAGTGCTTGACTTTGTTTTGTTACACTTTATCTGCTGCACCTCAACACTTCTAGTAGCGCCTAGCCAGCAGTAGTAGGTGCTCACTGAGTGTGGCAGAATGACAGAACACAGTTATTCACTGAATAATAGAATGTTAGAGGGGCCCTAGAGATTAACTTGCCCTGTCCTTGATTTCATATATGAAGAAATTGGAGCCCAAATAAAGTCTTCTGTCTGGTCCAGGGATTGAATAATGCACCCAAGGTCCTTGCATCAGTTAATTTTTGTGATGTAATAAATTAGTCCCCAAAATTTAGTGGTTAAAACACAAATAAACGTTTATTTGCTCCCGATTCTGCAATTTGAGCAGGACCCAGTGGAGACAGCCTGGCTCTGCTCCACACGATGTTTGGTTGGGTAATTCAGTCAGGGATAGAGAATCGAAAGTGGCTTCACTCATTTGTCTGTTGCCTCAGCTGGGGTGGCGAGAATGACAGAAGACTGGGCCTTTCTCTCCCTTGGTCTCTCATCCTCTAAGTCCTCCTCTCTCTTTACACCAAGGTAATGATGGCAGTTGGCTTTCAAGAAGCAAAAGCTGGCTGGGTATGGTGGCTCATGCCTAGAATCCTAGCACTTTGGGAAGTCGAGGCAGGAGGATCATATGAGCCCAAGAGTTTGAGACCAGCCTGAACAACATATCAAGACCCCCATCTCTACAAAAAAATTTTTAAAAAATTAGCCGGGCGTGGTGGTGCAGGCCTGTAGTCTCAGCTACTTAGGAGGCTGAGAAAGGAGGATTGATCGCTTGAGCCTAGAAGTTTGAGGTTGCAGTGAGCTATGATGACACCACTGTACTACAGCCGAGGCAACAAAGCAAGATCCTATCTCAGAAAAAAAAAAAAAAAGAAGAAGAAGAAGAAGCAAAAGTTGAAGCTGCCAGGGCTCTTAGCTCACAGGCTATGTAAAAACAGGCAATAGACTAGACTTGGCTTATGAGCTGTAGTTTGCTGATACTTGCTTTAATCCACAGTTTTTGGCTTTGTCCTCTGAACTCTAGGCTCTACCCTCTGAGATGTCTTTCCTTTTCCTTAAAAATGGCCCATATTTCTAACTGAGCAGGTCTCTTAGTCTGTTTCATGCCAATAGAAACACAAAGGTCTAAAAAACTCTTTTTGGCCGAGCACGATGGATCGCACCTATAATCCTAGCACTCTGGGAGGCCAAGATAGGAGGATCTTTGAGGTCAGGAGTTCAAGACCAGCCTGAGCAAGAGAGAGACCCTGTCTCTACCAAAAACAGAAAAAATTAGCTGGGTGTGGTGGTACATGCCCGTAGTCCCAGCTACTTGGGAGGCTGAGGCAGGAGGATTGATTAAGCCCAGGAGTTTGAGGTTGCTGTGAGCTACACTGATGCCACAGCACTCTAGCCCAGGCAACTGAGCAAGACTCTGTCTCAAAACATAAAAAAATAAAATAAAAAATACAAACCTCTTTTTATTTTGAACTGTTTCTGTGTTTAAGCTGGCAGTTATTTCATTAATACAAGTATCTTAAAAACCATATGGATTTTCTATCAGTCTTATTGGGGTTCATACCATGCTCCAAAATTCATATCCAATACAATTATCTGAAAAACTTAATGATTAATGATTTTTATGTAAATCTTCCTAAGGTTAATTCCATGCTGCAAGCTTCACATCCATCATTTTTTTTTGAAACAGATCTCTCTCTACTTCACATGTCTAAGATTCTTAGAAGCCCTGAGATGGTCTTCAAAGCACCACATTAAATCTTTCTGGAGTCTTAAAAAAAGTTTTTATAGCCACACCCATGAATTCATTGCTATCCTAAGGCTATTTCTCAATTCGCAAATATTTCAGAATTTTGCTTGAAAACCAAACAGATCTGTCTTTAGTGCACCTCTTTTCTTCTTGTTCTTTATCATAAGCAACTAAAAGAAGCCCATTGGCACTTTAAACATTTTACCTGGAAATCTCCTTGGCTAGGTCCACAAGTTCATTGGTGCATGCATATCCTACCATTCATGTTACCACAGGCAACAGCAATGTCCAACATCCTGCCACTACCCGATAGAGGTTGCCTCTTCTCCAACCCCTACAGTAATTTTCTCACTGCTTACAACCTCCACTAACAGTCTTCTGTCTAGTCACCACCTAGCAGTAAAGTCAAAATCATCAACTTCTTTTCTAGCTCTAAAACCCAATCCTTAATGTGCAAATAAAATAGATTTAGGCACATTAATCATATACATGCACATGGATCTTGCTAAACAGAAACAAGTTTTATCTATTCATTGAAAAGCTCAATAGGATTTCTAAACGGAAATACTGAATCATAAAACTGTATCTCTTTACAAGAAGTAGATCAATAGATCATTTCTATCAAATGTGATTGGACTTCCTCTTTCTTTGCATTCCCTTTGTCTAAATTAGGAAGCGTATCCCTTGTGTAATTTAATATATCCATATAAAGTTGTTGCTTTTAGTCAGACTCTTTGGGTTGTGGGACTCCAGCATGTTATTAGTCCACAGATTATTTAAATACATAGCTGTGATTGAAAAATATCACTTTAAAGTACAGTGAAGCTGTGTAGAATATTGTTAAAATAATAGTAATGGGCAACTGTTAAATAACCCTAACGTTGCAAAAGGAATTTAGATTGTTTTGTTTTGTTTTGGTTTGGTTATTAGCTTTTTAAAATGTTTCCTTTTTATGGATGCATAATAGCTGCGCACAGATTTCTAATAATGTGACCCTGTGAAAACATCCTTGGGTAACTAGATATGGGGATGTACCTGGGGGACACATTTATGCTACCAGTAGCGGTACAGTGCAAGTATTCCTCCCCACTCTGTCAGGGGGTGTTGGCAAAGAGCAAGCAGAATGGAAGCCAGTTGTATAACCCGAGGCCTGAGTTGGTGCAGGGATGCTTTGGGAGGATGTGAGAAGTTGGGGTAGACATAAGCTAGATACCAAGGAAGGACCCAAGGATACTATGATAAGTCAAAAAGTCTAAAGGACAGGGTAGAATCTAAATAGGAGATGAAACCAAGGCTCCACAGCTGTAGGAACACAGACACAAGCAGCAGGGAGGGAGAAGGTGGTGGCCAGGCTGTAGGTGGGGCTACAGTGGGCCCCACTCCTCTGAGACCCTGGGGAGGGGTTCAGGCCAGGCTGGAGTGAATAGCTGGCATGGATTCTAAATCACCTCTCATTTCTTCAAACAACAATGCAAAAAAGAGAAGAATAAGGAGGAGGAGGAGGAAGAGGAGAGGAAGACAGTGGAGGAGTGCGTTGTGAGGGAGGTTACTGTGAGACTATGATACAGAGAGAACTGGATGGAAAGGTCTGTACTTCTGACCAAGGCATACCTATAATTTCTTTTTTTTTTTTTTTTTTTTTTTTTTGAGACAGAGTCTCACTCTGTTGCCCGGGCTAGAGTGCCGTGGCATCAGCCTACCTCACAGCAACCTCAAACTCCTGGGCTCGAGCAATCCTCCTGCCTCAGCCTCCCAGGTAGCTGGGACTACAGGCATGAGCCACCATGCCTGGCTAATTTTTTCTATATCTATATATATATATATATACACACACACACACACATATACATATATGTATATATATATATATGTTTTAGCTGTCCAGATAATTTCTTTTCTATTTTTAGTAGAGATGGGGTCTCGCTCTTGCTCAGGCTGGTCTCAAACTCCTGAGCTCAAACAATCCGCCTGCCTCGGCCTCCCAGAGTGCTAGATTACAGGCGTGAGCCACCGCGCCCGGCCGGCATACCTATAATTTCTTAACGTCTCAATCTTAGTTTCTTAGCATCTGGGAACCGGACATTTTGGTTCAAATCATCTGTAAGTTCCTTGCTAGCTCTTCAATTTGTAAGACCATGTGTGCTACAACAGTCTTGAATTTTGTAAGACTCAGTTAAAACAATCACTGAAAGATTCATAATCCAACTTCATTACTTAGGCAGTAGAATTTCAGTTCAACTTCTTAACACTTTGGCATCTGGTTTTCCTGGGGCCCTTGGAAAGGCAGCCTGATTGCTTTCTAATAGGGTGGGTCTCAGGATTGTGTTGGAAGCAAATGGCAAACAGATGGGTGAGCTGCTCTAATCAGCTCTAGTTGCAAAAAAAAAAAAAAAAAAAAAAACTCTTGTCTTTTAAAATAAGAGGTTAATCTTCCCCAAATCCCAATGCTCCACTCCCTAATTTGGAGATGAACCAGATGATTACACTGGTCTTTCCCTTCTCTGGTTTCTATGATTCATCAGCTATAGCAACAAGGGTGGGGTAAGAAAAACCCTCTAGTATTCAGGTTATGTTGCTGCTCAAAAGGAAGGAATCTAAGAAAAACTATTAGGATTGTAAAAGAATGAAAAAAGCTAACTCATGATACTCATAACTCAGAAATATTTCCTAGGAGGATTCCCTATATCCCAGTGCCTGTTATCTTCCCTCTTTAATTATAAATTACCTGAACTTTTCTGTTTATCAAGTGTTTTACAAATATTTTTCTATGAAATTGGTAAAAAAACAAAAAAACAAAAACCAATGCTTATTATAGTACAGATGGAAGCCTAGTTCGTTTTGACCATCCTTGTCCCTGAAATAGCTGCCAGTATCTAACTGAATATAACAATCAAGGAACTCTCAAGACAAAATTATCAATTTAACACACATTGGCAATCCACTAGACGCCAGGCCAAGCAAGACGATACAGCACATATATAACAGGAAAATACATGTAACTCCTCCTTAAGGACTAGTGGAAGTAAATATATAATTATCAGAAATGGAATCAAAGTGCTGGTGGCACAGAATAAGAAAGTGACTAATCCTGTCAAGGACAGTTAACCATTAGAGAAAGGAAGTCAGCCATTCCATCTTGGCCAATGCATTCATGGTTACTCATAGTTACTTGAAGTCATTGTGCAACCATAAAAGAGGAAATGGAGCACACACCAGTGTATTCTCTGTCGGCAGGAAGTGGCAATGTAGAAAGGTGTGACTGTTTATTTTTAAACGAACCATCTAGTATAAAAGCAGGTGAAGAGGATTAACCACTAGAGAAGGTATATGTTTATTTGATTAATGCCACGGTTGTGAAAATTGTGTAAGTAGTTTTGCAAATGCTCTACTTAAGAATTTCCCTGAAAGCCGAAGGCAAATTCTGGTCACTTGATAGTTTTGAGAAACAACTAACGGTCATTCTGAGCCAAGGCTAGTGACTCAGAGGGCAAAGGAGAGAACTGGGGTCAAAGATTCATGAGGCCAAGAGCAGGCCCTCATTGGATAACACTGTTTGAGGAACTCAGCAGGATTTATCTTCTGGTTTTAAGAAAACTTGATCATTCTGATATGAGGTCTGAAGTGGACACCTATCAGTCTGATTAAGCTTTTAGAGTACCTGATATACCATATATTCAAAATCATGTAGAACTATTTAAAAGTGATTAATGTTTGAGGGGGGATAAAAATGTTCAAAATTATAGTGGACTGAAATGGAATCTTCAGTGATGACATATGTATGGATAATGTATTTATACACCAAAAAAGAGTTTCAAAAACCAACTCCCATGAGTGAGAGGATAGCCAAGTGTGTTGCAGTTTCCAATGAATGACACCAGCTACGTGTAGGTCTAGATAGAAATGGGTTAACAGAGTCCATCCCTTGCCTCTCCCAGAGCCAGTGGTACACATGGCATTCTGGACAGCTGGAGCCATCCTAGACACGAATCCAGACAACCGAAGAGTAAAGATGGTTACTTTCTTTACAGGAGGCTGCAGAGTTAGTGGGTGCACCGTTGGACCTGAGATCGAGTCCTCACAAATGTCAACCACTCTTGGAATAGTTAACATAGCTTCTGTTAGCCTTTTAATAAATTAGTCTGGGCCGAGCACAGTGGCTCACACCTGTAATCCCAGCACTCTGGGAGGCCGAGGCAGGCGGATCGTTTGAGCTCAGGAGTTCAAGACCAGCCTGAGCAAGAGTGAGACCCCATCTCTACTAAAAATAGAAAGAAATTAGCTGGACAACTAAAAATATATAGAAAAAATTAGCCGGGCATGGTGGCGCATGCCTGTAGTCCCAGCTACTTGGGAGGCTGAGGCAGTAGGATCGCTTAAGCCCAGGAGTTTGAGGTTGCTGTGAGCTAGGCTGATGCCATGGCACACTAGCCCGGGCAACAGAGTGAGATTCTGTCTCAAAAAAAAACAAAAACAAAAAACAAACAACAACAACAAAAAATCTAATAAATTAGTCTGTTAGTAAATTATGGGCATAGTAAAATTATCAGCCTTGTATTGTTAGAAAAAATACAAGAAACTTTCAGACCTTTAACAGCAAACTGAAAAGGAATAGGGGTGCGGGCACAGCCTTGCACCCACATGGGCTGGCAATACGGGTCTCTATACCACTATTTAGTTGTAACTGGTTAAGCCCTATTTTCTCTTTTAAGACTGCAGCATCCACCATAAACATTTAAACATTACCATAAATATAACATAAACATTAAAACATTCTGGAGAGGAGCTCATATCTTGACTTACTCGGACCCTTCAATCCCCTCAGGGAGGGCAATTTGGGTTTTAGTTTGGGTATTTGAGCTTAGCTGACTGGCTCACTTTGTTTTTCTTCCCTATACCCCAGAGTCCAAGTTTTAAAAGGTTAGGAGAAAGACTAACTAGGTAAAAGTAGCATGTAAAGAGCGACTTTCCTGGGAGGTTACCAACCTTTTGCCCAGATTCAGAGTCCACTTCTACATGACAAAATTGGAACTCAATTCTCCAAAGAAAAATGTTTGAAAGGAACGTCTACTCTATGTAGCTTTGGAGCCTGAAGGAAGGAGAGGCATCTGAGCCACCACCGCGTGTGAGGGTCTGCAGCACTTACCGCTGTATTACTTGTCCAACTCCAGTAGATTTAGGGTCTCACTTTCCATCTCACTGGCCTGGCTGCACTCTCACAGACAAAGCAGGCTTGTTTGGTACCACAGACAAGGGTGAGCAGCTTGCCAAGTAAGACCGATCACTGTAACCTTAGGTTTAGTTTGAAAAATAGCCTCTTCTCACCTCCCTGCCCTCAGACTTCCCTAGTTTCCATCCTGTCCCCCAGGCTATCCCACCTACCACAGCCATACTTTCCATTCTAGAAGTTTAACTGTTTTGCCTACCCCTGCTCCCACTCCCCCCCATTACCCCCTATTAAACAGCTTTTTTTTTTTTTTTCAAGGCTGGTCAAGTAAAAAGCTTTTGATCACTCCCCATCTCAAGATAACGTCCAGTCTTTAGTCAAGGCACCCAGGACTTTCTATTTCCAATTCCTCCCCAGCACACTTTCGTAGGTTCCATTTCTTCCCTTCACCATCCGCAGCCCGGCCAGGCCTTCACCTGACTGCGTGACTTGCCATTCGACTGTGCTGTGCCTGTTTGTTCCTCCGCAACGTTGGTCATATTAATACTTTGTCCCTCAACTTGCAATTTCCTTTCCACTCTGGCAAACTCTTTTCAGGTTTGAGCTCAAATGGCACCTTTTATTGATTCGATCTGACAATATTTCTTACTTATACAGTGGCTTGCATTTTAAAAAGAACTTTTATATCCATTATTTATTGGATAGTCTGTATAATAAGCTAGCAAGGCATTAATACCTGGATTTTACAGACGGAAAGGCTTGAAAAGGGGAGAGACGGTCTTCGCAAATGGTGGAGTGGAGACGCTATCGCAGTGCTCTTCCAACAAACTCCAACTCTGGGCTGGCGACTTCTAAGACTCAACCTCTCATACTTCTCTTCCTCTCCAAGTTGCAGCTGACA
Source organism: Lemur catta (assembly GCF_020740605.2). Taxonomy (NCBI): domain Eukaryota; kingdom Metazoa; phylum Chordata; class Mammalia; order Primates; family Lemuridae; genus Lemur; species Lemur catta. The sequence continues at coordinate 91,301,475 of NC_059128.1, forward strand.
GCCTTAGCATTCTGAAGACTTCCCCACTGCTGGATGCGAATTAACTCTAGCACTGGGCTCCTGGGAGGCAGAAGACTTGGCTGACAGCAAACTCAGCACTCTCACGTATGCAAAATGACATTTTGGCCTTAGGCACTTACTAAGTTATAGAGTCCTGCTCCTTAAGAGTAAAAGTTTCCAGGCACTAGAGTGTAGCATTAAAAAAAAGCCAAGCTGAATTAGGGACTGGCCTACCACTTTATTAGCCTCCCAGCATGCACACATATACAGACACATTCAAGCCTACCACACTGTGATTTCACGGTCTGCACCTCCTCTTCTGAACTCAGAAGACACTCATTGTGCAATTCTATGAGATTGCACATTGGTACTGGACAGAAACTATCTCCAGCTGCCCGTTGTGGCCCCTGGGAATTATAATTGGCATCCCTTTTGGTGGGGCAGAGGGCAGACATTATACTTGCTAACTGTGTTCAATTATTTATTTTTCACAATAGTAAAACTGCTGCTTGTGTATTTTTGGAACCTATGACCAAATAGCTAAAAATGAAACACAAATTCCATAAAATACAGACTAGACATAAAATGCATTCTATTTTTTAGTCGTATAGAAATGTTAACTTGCTCTTTCAATTAAACGAATAGATCTTACTCACTTAATCATTTATTCTGGATCCATTTCTGGCTTTCGGTTGAAAACTTTGGGAACAAATGTAAATATTGTCTCATGAAGGATTATGTAGTCAGTGAGACTGTTCCTGGATATAGTATTCTCTTTATTTGGAACCTCATCTAACACGTTAAACACCCCAAAAACCTTACAGTTTAGTTTCAGCAGCTTAGGTTGGACAGATGTCTGTTGAAAGACCAGTTTGCAGAACTGTGGATGACTCATGTTTACATGGCGCTGGAGAGCTGCACCTACAGATGGTGAGGGGCGTGAAAGAGCGGGCATCTTTTCAGCACACTGGTGATTGGATACAGTCTCTCCCTTTGATAAGAGATAAGCTTGTTGTTGTTATTACCCCAGGAAGAATCACTGACTACATATTCACTCAGGTCTGGACAAGTTTTGGCTGACAAGGAGAATGTTTTTAAGAGGTTTTGAGATGGGGTATCTTCCAAATTGTTAAATCTAACCTGAATTTGTACTTCTTTTGTTGCTCTTAAATGAGATACAGTAATATTAAATGGGTTAGACAGTGTTATAGAAATACACCCAAATCATGGAGCTGTATTCCTTAAACAAGGGACATATACCTGTAAACTGATGCAATACGAAAGGTACAAATGGAAGGGATAATAGTGACTAGTGTGGCCTTTGATACACACAAGATTTTTTGGTTTGTTTTCAGTTTCTGCCCACAGAGTTGCCCGTAGAATTGCCCTTGTGAGTAGGGAGGTTTAAAATGGAGGAGGAGGTGACCTAGCCACATGCTGGTTCATGGGGAGCTCTTTGGTATCAGCACAATTTAATATGTGTTGATTGAGCAACTAGACTTTGTCTAGCCCTATGCTTGGTCTTATGTTACATACACAATCATATAAAGACACAATCATGCCTGGGAGGAGGTTACAATCTATTTAGGTATGTATATAAAATACTTGAAAAGAAAAATGTGAAATAACATGTGATCTACAGAATTTGTGGTATTATAATTCTGGGGAATTATAATTTTAAATTATTTAATTATAATTCTGGAGAAAAGACTTCTGGGGAGGGGATGCATTGTAAGAGAATTTTCATGCTGTGGACCTGAAAAGCAGGAATCCCTGATTTTCCTCCTATTTCAACACTTTTGTCTTTATGCCTCTCTGAACCACTTGTTGGTGGATAACTCTTTCATCCTTTATCAGTTAGGACGTTTCTGGTCACAAGTAACAAAAAAGTCTACTCAAACTGGCAAATAATAAAAGAGGTATATTGGGTAAAGGAACCAAAAAGTCCAGGGGGTAGGGAGAGCTTTAGGTATAGCCCCATCAGGACTGCAACCCTGTGTGAATTTCCAGAGTATGGACTTCATCTTCAGGGTGGCGTCTGACCTACATAATACGGTAGGCGGCAGCATCAGTGCCATGGTGTATTTGCATGCACATCCAAGAGTAAGTGCTTCATCTCATAAACATCCAGTACGAGCCCTGAGACTTGTACTGATTGGACACAATCCTCAACTCATTCCCTAGGCCTGAGATGTTTACTATGTACTGACTGGTTTGATCTGGGTTACTATGTAAATCATAATAGTACGGGAGACTAGACCGACCAGGGCCCACTCCTGGAGTTGGAGGTAGGGTTTAATTTTACCCAAATTTCTTGGCAGTTACACAACAGTGAATGAAATAGATGGGTCATTTTTGGTGGTTGTGGGGGGGTGGTCTGGCTAGGGAGAGGGAGACTCTTTCCAAGTTGAGTCTTTCCTCCTAGAATCTTGACCTTATTCTCCACGTTCCTCTCTTAGCCTTTCTCCCAGGACTCCCAATTGGTTCTCCACTAGTTATTACCCCTTCAGTCTGTATCTTTGTATTGCATCAGTTGACAAGTTTACTTCCCTTAATCTGTAAACATAAACAAGTTCACAGCATTCTGAAAACAAAAACAAAACCCCTTTTCCTGAGTTCTCCTTCCAGTTATCATCCTACCTTCCCCGTTCCGTTCAACAACTTCTGGAAATGGCCTCCCGGTGCTGCTCCCCACCCCTCATCTCTCCTTCAAGTCTCAGCCTGCTGTGAAAGCTGCTGTCTCACTCCACAGAGTCCTCTGTTGATAGTCAAATCCAGTAGCCTTTTTTCCTTAGTCTTCATCCTCCTTGACCTCCCATACTACCTGACACTGTAAACAATACTGTTCTAACAAACTTTTTAATCTGAAATAATCTTAAATTTATGTAGTTGTTGCAGAAATACTACATATAGCTCCTATATACTTTTCATCAAGACTTCCTGTTAACATTTCTCTGCCCAAACTCTCCAATTTGAGATTAAGTTGCAGACATGATGACTCATTCCCAATTTATACTCTGGTGTTTGTTTCCTAGGTGTGATACATGGTCTGACATAACCACATCAAAATCAGGAAATTGACATTGACACATCACTACCAACTAATCCACAAATTCCATTCAAGTTTTGCAAATTGTTCCAACAATGTCCATTATTGGACCAGGATCCAAACCAGGATCATGAATCACATTGTTAGTTTTCTTTAATCTGCAATAGTCCCACAATGCTAAAAGCAGGAAATTTTTGAAGATTACTGACCATTTACTTTATAGACTGTCCCTCAGTTTGGGCTTCTGTGGTATTTCCTCATGATTTATACATATTTGACAGGAATATACCACACAAGTGATGCTGTGCCCTTCTTGGCATATATCAGGAAACACTATTGATTTGTCTAGTTACTGGTGATATTACCTTTTATTCCTTGGTTAAGATTGTTTCTGCCAGGTTTCTTCAGCTTTAACAGGTATGTTATACTTATTAAATAATAATTCATAGCTAATTCGTGGGGAGATTCTTCAAGGCTATGTAAATATTCCCATTTACCACCAAATTTTCACTCACCACATTTAGCATCCAGTGATGATTCTTAGCTAATTATTACTCTAATGGTTGCAAATTGGTGGTTTTTCTAATTCCATTATTCCATTTATTGGGTGGCATTCTACTGTGGAATAGAATGTTCCCTTCTTCCTCATTTATTCATTTATATCAGTATGGGCTTGTGAATTCTCATTTTACTCAAAGGATTACGTTGATTACATTATGTTACTATCATCATTTGATGCTTAAATTTGCCTGGACCTAGGAACTTTTTTTTTTCTTTTTAATTTTTAACAAGTTCTCACTCTGTTGCTCAGGCTAGAATGCAGTGCAGTGGCATGATCACAGCTCACTGCAGCCTCAAACTCCTGGGCTCAAGGGATCCTCTTGCCTCAGCATCCCAAGTAGCTAGGACTACAGGGGTGCACCATCATCACACCTGGCTATTTTATTTTATTTTTTTATTTTGTAGAGATAGTGTCTCGATACATTGGTCAGGCTGGTTTCCGACTCCTGGTCTCAAGTGACCCTTCCGCCTTGGCCTCCGAAAGTGCTGGGATTACAGGGGTGAGCTACTACACCTGGCCCTAGGAACTCCTTTAAGCTAGCTTCTGTGTTTTTCTGATATGCCCCTACCGTTCTTTGAGCACTTTCTTACTTTCTAGTGCAACATGATGTTCCAGGTTCATCTTATATTTCCCCTGACCCAATCTTGGAATCACTAATTTCATCAAGGAGCTTTGGTTTCTTTAGTGAAGAATGGGATTTATTAAGAGAAACCAAGATCTGGGTACCAGATGTGCTCCTTGCTACTGGAATATCACTGCTTCTAGATTCTCTCAGAATTAGGAAATATGTTTGCATATGTACCTACATGGCTATAACTCTTTCTCCATTTCTCTCAATGTGGATATTAATTACCATGAGTTTGCTCTGATACTTCCAATTCTAATCCAATAACAGAGTTTTTTCTTGCCTTCCCTTTTCCCCTTATTTTCAATGTATTTCTTTACATGCTCAATTAACCTGATATAAAACCAAAGTCCCAGGCCTTTGGCTCAAAGAAAGGGGAAAAGGAGTGTCTTAGTCTGTTTTATGGTGCTATAACAGAATACCACAGATTGGATGATTTATAAAGAATAGAAGTTTAATTCTCACAGTCCTGGAGGCCAGGAAGTCCAAGATCAAGACACCGGCATGTAGTGTGTGCCTTCTTACTGCATCCTCACATGATGGAAGTCAGAGGGCAAGAAAGGACAATTGTTGACTCATCATGGCAGAAGAGCCAGAAGCCCATGAATCCACACCCACAAGCCCTTTTATAATGGCATTAATCCATTCATGACCTAAACACCTCCCCAAAGCAACAACTGCCAATACCGTTGCATTAGGGATTAAGTTTCCAACATATGAGTTTTAAAAGGGGACACATACAAACCATAGCAAGGAGGAAAGAAAAAAGGAAGGAAAAGCCAGCTTGGTCCCAGACATGCCAGCTTCACCTTTTCTGGTGTCTTAGCACAAAGGTGAGCCCTTAACATACCTATCTCTCTCCCCTAAGTTGTAGACCCATATTTTCAGTGCTCTACAGGACATCCCCTTAATTGTTCTGACACTTGGTTGAAATCACAACTTCTTGTCTTTTCACCCCATCCTTATTCTCCCTCTGATATTTTCATTCAAGTCAGTGGCAGATCTTAGTAAAAACCTCAGTTGTTTTTGAAGCTTCTTACTTTATAATTCCACCCCCCCCCCCCCACACACATACACGCTATTTAGCGTGGCTGTGCCTTTGCTTACTCTGCTCCCTATCCCACCCCTACCTCCAATCTCATCAGCTTGAAGAACACGCACACATTTGTACATGTCAATAATTTAATACAGATGCTTCTTGACTTACAACAGGGTAACATTTGGACAAACTCATTGTAAGTTGAAAACATTATGAGTCAAAAATGCATTTAATGGATCTAACCTCCTGAACACTGTAGCTTAACCTAGCCTACCTTAAACAGGCTCAAAACACTTACATTAGCCTACAGTTTGGCAAAATCATAACACAAAGCCTATTTTATAAAAAAGTGTTGAATATCTCATGTAATTATTAAATGCTGTACTGAAAATTAAAAACAGAATGGTTGCAAGTGTACTCAAAGAATGGTTCCCACTGAACATGTATCACTTTCACATCATTGTAAAGCCAAAAAATCAAGTCTAACCATCATTAAGTTGGAACCATCTGTACACATTTATTGAATGTTTACTATTTTCCAGGCTTAGATATAAGAACAAAATAAGAAGGTATGGTTTTTAGCTGAAGTTTCACCTCATTTATATTTTTTGATGTCTCTGTGTAGAAGCAACCCCTATTGCTTCATGTAACTCTTATGCATAACATAGACTAATTATAATATGTATATTTTTGTACTCATTTAGATGTCTATCTCTTTCTATGAGACTATAAACATTTGAAAATAAAGTCTTTTAATTCATCCTGGAACTCCCAACACCTAGCTCAGTGTCTATCACCCAGTTGTGTGACTTAATGTTTTATCAGTAAGCATTCATTTTGGGGACAGGGTCGAATCTGATATCTGCTACCCCTTAAATAGCTTTCTAATCTACACCTTTTTCATCCACTCACTGTTTGTACAGTTAACATCTCTTTGCCATTAGTCTCTTTCCTCTCTAAATAACCCTTTATATTGTGACATTCCTAAAACTGATCATGTCATTTTGCTCAAAAGCCTTCAATGTCTCCTCATTGCTTTCAGAATCAAATCAAACTCTGGGGATACCATTCAATACCTTCTATTATTGATCTCTAACTTACTTCTTCAACTTCATCTCCCATTTATCATCTTTCACCCCCGTGGTTGTTACATGAGCATCTTTGCTATTTGCTAGAACCAGCACCTTTCATATGATTTTGTTTGTGCTGTAATGCTCTGTCTCCTTTTTTGTGCACATTAGTACTTGTCTTTCAATACAGCTGAAAGGTCATTTCTACCATGCCTTTCTCTAATTTTCTTATTCCTTTGCACTATTGTGTCACTTTAACAGTCTGGTCTACATCATAGCCAGTTGTGCATAACTATCTCCCCAATTAGATTAGGAAATACCTTTAATGCAGAAACCAACTTATTTATCTTTGAATCCCAAGAGATTGGTATAATGCATAACATCCAATAGATGCTCAGAAATGCATTATCATTTCAATAAAGGACAGGCAAGGTTTTCATAGGTGATAATAAATCCAAGCAGATATAGACGCATGTGCAAAGGCATGCAGGCAGGGATAAGAATGGCTAATTTGTGTGATGGTAAAGACTGAATGGAGCAGACATTGCATTAATACAGTGCTTGGAAGGGACTGGAAACCCAGTGCATCAGTGTGCCTTTGCCCTACTTGTATGTGACTCTTAGGATTAATGTGTACAAACTCTCTTGTGCTTTATATTTTTGGATAAGCAAAACTTAGGATAGAGAGTATAGGAAAGATTTCTCCTCCTCACCTTCACAAGAAATGCAGATTCTAAAGGGAAGGAGAAATTCAACTCAGGAATCGCAGAATCTTTAGTGTTCTTCACTTCCAAAACGGCAATCCAGCAGGCGTGGTGGCTCTCATCTGTAATCCTGACACTTTGGGAGGCTAAGGTGGGAGGATCGCTTGAAGCTAAGAGTTCGAAACCAGCCTGTGCAACAAAGTGAGACCCTCATCTCTACAAAAAAAAAAAAAAAGAAAAAAAAAATAGCCAAGCTTGGTGGCACATGCCTGTAGTCCCAGCTACTGGAGAAGCTGAGGTAGGATTACTTGAGCCCAGGAGTTTGAGGCTGCTACCATCACACCACTGCACTCCAGCCTGGGTGATAAAGTGACCCCATATCAACAAAAACAAAAAACACCAAAAACAAAACCTAGCAATCAATTTATACTCAGGCTTCTCCTACCCCCGCCCCTCTTCTTAGAGAATTTAACAAGGTTATAACTCATATATTGAAAGCAAACACATCTTCCAAGGCAAAACATTGACTGAATTTCTCTGATGAGGCAATCTAGAGACCCACCCTAGAAACACAGGTCTGGACCTCAACTCTTTCAGTATTGTGTGGCAGGTTAGACCCAAACCCCAGACAGATGTTTTGTGTCTGCCATCATATGCCTTGATAAGTAGTCTGCACATTAGCCCGGGGAACATGGCAACAGTGGAAGGATCAATGGAATGCATCCCCTTTATTTCTACTTCTTAATGAGAAACTCAACACATCTTGCTATCAAATACTTTAAGGTTTGATTAAAAAGTACCATGTATCTATAATGCATAGCAAACATCTTCAGATCTTTACTATATGTCCATTAGGACCTGGAGAGTTGGCATGCTGGTAATAAAATATTTCAAAAAGTGCTCTCTTCCCTCTCTACCTTAAACCTGCTTCTCCTTGTATCTCCAAAATGTTCATGATGTTCAAACCCAGAATCCAAGTAGAATTGGAAATGAACAGGTTAACTTACTTTGCAGTTCTGATTTATATCAGAACACTATTTCCAAGTTTTGCTTTTCAGTTGGCAGTGAAGAATTTTCAGTTTCCACCTCACATTCTATTAATACTTGTTGCATACGAGCCACTTCAATGAAACTTCTTTCACTGAAGTTGTATGGTTTTCCTTGTGGGTCCATTCAGGGCCCTTTCCTCATTCTACTCATTTCTGCTGTGTCAGCTTGTCCTTTTCTCTGATTTCAATCACCTATGGATACACCAATGACTTCCAAGTCTGTAATGATGAGATGAAGCATATCACTTGAGTTCAAGATTCAAATTATCAACTATCTGACATCACCTAGCTTCACTTCAGATTTAACATACTGGTAATAAGACACTTTTTAAAAAGTATCCTTTTGCCAGGCATAGTGGCATATGTCTGCAATCCCAGCTACTTGGAAAGCTGAGGTGGGAGGACCGTTTGAGCCTACTTGTTCAAATCCAGCCTGGGCAACATTGCCAGACCCCATCTCTTAAAAAAAAAAAAAAAGTGCCCTTTCTTTTCTCTCCATTCTGAATGTAATTCCTCTATATTCCTAAAATGTTCATGGGATATGTGGTGATTTAAAAATATGTTCAGAAATTCTTTCCCTTCAAGCAATGGAGCTTATGTGTGGACTGACTTATTTCTAACTAGAAGAAATATGGCAGGTCATCAAAGACTTCCTCCTCGTTCTTTCTCTTGGATTGCTTGCTCTCAGGTGGGCCAGCTACTACACTGTGAGGACTCTCAGGCACACCTATGGAAATGTATATGTGGTGAGGATCGGAGGCTTTCTACAAACCAATGAGCAACTAAAGCCTGCCACCAATACCCTGAGTGAACCTTCCTGGAAGCACATGCTCTAGCCCTAGTCAAGCCTTTAGATAACGGCAGCCCCAGCCAAAGCTTGACTGCAACTTCATGAGACCTACAGCCAGAGGGACCCAGCTAAGCTGCACTTGGACTCCTGATTCACCAGAAACTGACATAATAAATGTTTGTTGTTTTAAGTAGTTAAGTTTTAGAGTAATTTATTACACAGCAAATTCATTATAGATAACCAACGTAGCATCCAAACCCAGAATCCAAAAGTAGAAATGGTTAAAGGAAATGAACACGTCAAACGAACTTTCTTCCCACTCTAACCACACTCCTCCTCCTATTTTCTCAATGAACATCACTATCATTTGCCCATTATCCCAAATAAGAAATCTGGAAGCATACTTTACTCTCCCTACCAACCACATAACCAAGTTTTTTTCTCTTATATATCACTTGAGCCCACCCCTACTCCTACTGCTTTAATTCTGGGCCTTTACCATTTTTTTAATTACTACAACACAGGCTCTCAACTCTTCTCCCTCTCTCCCTACAGTGTTTCCCAGCTCCATCGCATTCTCTAGACTAATGGCCAACAGGAGCCTTTTCATTCACCTATCTGATCATGCCATTTATCTTATTAAACTTCACTACTGGTTCCCACAATGCACAAGAAATTCAAATGTCTTAGCATAGCACGTCTGTGTCCTACAGTTTTCTCTCTCATCTCCCATGCTCATAGACTACAATCTGGCCACCTTTTGCCTTTTCATACGTTGCTTTCTTTCTTTGTGGAAGATTTTTCATTTCCCCCTACTCATTTTTAAAGACTCAGCTCAAGCTTTATCTCAGAAAACCTTTCTTAACTACAAGGATCTGGTTGGATGACTTTCTTATATTACCTTATCATAACACTTATCACAGATCAGTACCGTGTTCTCTACTAGAATGTAAGCTCCTGAAAAAAAAAAAATCTGCCCTTGTATCTACACATTCATTTATTCATGCATTCAACTTAAACCTACTGAGCAACTACATAATAGGCACAATATTAGGTGTTTGTTACTTAATGGTGAACAAATATAAGGCATAATCAAATATATGTAAAAAAAAAGAGGCTTCATTATGCACAAGCAGAAAACTAGCTTTATATTTTATCAGGGTTATTTAAATACATGGCTAAGATAATTTCAAAATCACTTGCAGGATCACAGATTTTACTATGTAAAAAGTAATGTTAAAATAATGAAAGCCAGATCTTTCTGGTATTCAGAAGTCTGAAGCAATCACTGTCCAGTTTTTTGTTTCTGTTTTTTTTGAGACAGAGTCATGCTCTGTTGCCCCAGGCTGGAGTGCAGTGGCGCCACCATAGCTCACTGCAGCCTGGAACTCCTGGGCTCAAGGGATCCTCTTCCCTCAGCTTTCCAAGTAGCTGGGACTACAGGAACACACCACCACACTCAGCTAATTTTCTTAGTTTTTGTAGAGATAGGGTAGTCTCGGACTTCTAGACTCAAGTGATCCTCCATCTTGGCCTCCTGAAGTGCTGGGACTACAGGCCTGAGCCACTGTACCCGGCTCATTGTCCAGCTTCTAAAAGAGCAAATTCTAAGGGAATCCCTGCCTCTCCCTTCGCTCACTGCCAATTGAGTCACAACTAAAACATTTCTAGGCTATGTGACTTTAAAAAAAAAAAGCTCAGTGTTTTAAAAAAGGGAATGACAGGATAAGGAAATGATACATTAGGATACATAAAACTATTTTTTACTAATAATTACTTGTTAAATAATTTTAAAAATATCCTATAACCAACCCCAAAAATCAAAACAAAACAAAACTTGGTAGCAGAAGATAAACATTTTCAACAGTTACTTATAATATTTGAGATTTTTAGGCTTAATTTCTTATATTAACATAGAATACATAAAAAAATCTCAAAAACAAAGCAAATATTGCCTAGAATCACAAAACTTATATTTTACAAAAGACACACATTATTTCTGAAAATTTTAGTGTACCTTACAGAACGGGGTTCTAAAAATTAAAGTCTGTTCCTTCTTAAGTACAAATTTACTAAAGTAACATCAGCTGATTATGCCCTTTTCTGAATTCATCTGTGGTCCTGGAAAATTTAAATTAATCAGTATAAATGAGGAAAAAACAGCTTATGCTTTAACACATTAACCTTGTCGTTTGAACAATAAATTTTTTTTCTGGAAAATATATTCATCTCTGCTTTTAGTGGTATATTTCAACACTCAGCCTGAATCTGTACCAAGAGATAGAAGCATTAGTCACAAAACCTGTTATACTACAAACTTTTTTAAAAACAAACTGATAGTTACCCAACAAGAAAATGATAACTTGTAACTTTTCATAGGCAGGGAGTTTTTTATTTTTGGCTTCTGCGATGGAATTTCACCAAGTTTTTAAAGGTATTAACTTTATTAACCTGCAAGAATCATCAGTTTAAAGTAGTATGTAAAAACTGTTAAAATGAGTCAGAAACAAGGTTTGTAATGCTCATAATCATATCTGACAACGGTAATATTTAATCTTTTGAGCTAGTCTCAACAGACTGGCAATATATAACTCAAATTATTAACATGAATAATAAGTGTTGTTCCTGAAAAAAAACAAATTATTTATCTTTACAATTTTTGGAAACGGTCTAATGTAAAAATACATTTCTTCTTAATATATTTCCCTATTATGATAATGTTAAAACGTCTAGATTAGATTCTCCTAAAACTTTAAGGGTGAAGAGCGTAACATTCCACTTCATTGAAACATACTTCACATGGCCAACATACTTTTTTCAAGGCACTCTAAGAACTCATGAGGATACTACAGGAAAAATGTTCCTCTTGCTTACTGATCTTTTAAGCATATTTCCCCTCAAACTTTTCTAAATTAAACATTGCTATAATTCGCTTTTCTGAAATTTCATTTTCCATGGTACAGTTCTTAAGTTAGTTTTCTTTTATTTGAAGCCACTCCTTCATTTTCAACTTGCTGAGCAGGCAAGCAACTGCCTTTGGTTTCCATGGAAACTGGATTCCTGTGGCTGTGTGTAGGCATTCTTGTTCCACCAACCTAAGACATGAAGCAAAGAACACACTAGCTTAATGTAGTTACAACATATCAACATAAAGTCAACTCTGTATTATTTATACATGTACTAATCACCTTAGGAATGATCCCTTATATATTTTTAATCTCCAGCTACTTGGCTGTTTCTAAACAAGTTTTAATCTGACACAGTTTTAAAGTACTAAATGTTAAAAAACAGCAATCAGAGCAGGGGATAGATCAGGGTACATGGAGAGAAGTGAATGGGGAAACCACTCTCTATTATGCTCAGAAGAGGCTGAAATGTTAAATTAGGAAACAGGGAAGGACAGGCCTTTTGAGCACTGTGTTTGTAATAACTAAGCTGAAGGGCAAGAAAAAGGAAGAATTAGAAATTGGAATGGAGCAAAAGGAAATACAAGGAGAGGGTCAGAGGTGGTAAAGAGGGAGGAGAAATTATATAGAGAAAAAAGAAAGACAATAAGGAAGGTAAGGAAGATTAAGGAAAGAAAATGAAGAGAAAATGAAAAGAAGAAAAAAGAATAAATGTCAAAGAAAGAAAGGAAGGGAAAAGCCAGAAGAATCCAAGTAGAAAGGAAAAACTGAAGGGGTAACACAGAGGAGCAAGAAAGAAAGAAAGGGGGAAGGAAAAAAACAGAAGGGGAATACAGAGGATGAGAAAAGGGGAAGAAGGGGGTTGGGGGGATGGGGAGAACTGTTGTGGTCCTGGTTCCACCTTCATGACTACCCTTCCTCACCCTCACTCAGCTCACACAGTCCAGGGAAGAGAAGTGTTCTGCTCTTAGGACACAATCCCTCGCTAATTGTAGTACTATTACAGATGAGATCTGGAAATGCTGTCACCTCCTTGGCCACTGAGAGAGCATATAATTTTTTAAAAGGGTAACAGAGAAAGCCAGACCTCACAGAGAAGGACCAAAGCTGTATAGCTTAAAAACATTTCCACAGAACCCGTCCCCATCTGCCTCTATTTCCCCTAGCCAGCTTGCACTCTTTCTGTTTCTTCATATCCTGTCCAGTGAATTCCATACTGTAACTCCAAAAACACTGTCTCATATTCCTACCCCAAGAGAAATAGTACTGGCATTGCTCTAAGGGGCTACTAGCTCACTAAGAAAGGATCAGACTCCTGTTTTCCTGACCTAATATCTACTGTCTCCTCAAAAGAGCACTTTTTGGTTTACAATTACATGACTAAAAAGGACAAACTTGAGCAGGGATCTGAGTCTACCTCATGAATCTGGTGAACTTTTGTAACATACTCATTAGAAAAGTACTGCGATTTTTAGATTATCTATATACCACTCCAACTCAGCTGGCATTTCCTATTTTGTAACATACTCATTAGAAAAGTACTGTGATTTTTAGATTATCTATATACCACTCCAACTCAGCTGGCATTTCCACATTAGCGACCACACTAATTGTATCTAGTATTCTTTGAGAAAAACAAGCATTTTGAAAACTTCTCTTTCAAGATTGTGTGTGTGCGTGAGTGTACATGCAAAATGAATGCTTATCACAGGAGTTGTAGAAGGAGAAAAGGGATAAGTATAGAACTACGGCAAAAAGATTGGAAGGGGAAGTCAAGAGTAGCACAGGAAGCTAATGGGACCCTTCAATATGACCTCTGTTTGATGTAGTAGGGAGGCAGATGCAGATATCTCTCAGGGTTAGTGCCAAAGGCAGTATACCAGAATGAGATCTGAGTTCAAGTGGACTAGAGACTACCACTATGAGATCATATTATAGGTAAAAACATTTGTGCTATGAGGTTTCACACAATAAAAATATGCGGATAATTTCTGTTTCATACAGGACTTACTTCCTTGGTTTCTCTGATCTTACCCATTGCTGCTAAGGCTAGATCCCTATCTGTGCCTGGCTTGAGACTAGAAAGTCCCATTCCTATGGCCTGAGTAGGTGGAAGGGAGGAAGATAGGGGAATTACTACCAAATAGAGGGCTAGATTGTGGGGAGGTGAGCAGATCATCACTTAAAACTTTCTATAGGCTTACAAAATTGTATCAAACCAAGTATATTAGTTATCTAATCGTCTACTGAAAGCTGGGCTGTCCAACAACCTGGTCCTGGATAAACTCACTAAATATTTGTTCCATACTGAATGCATGAAGCATTTTAAAAATATATAAATTGGCCAGCCATGGTGGCTCACGTCTGTAATCCCAGCACTTTGGGAAGTCGAGGTGGGAGGATCACTTGAAGCCAGGAGTTTGAGACCAACCTGGGCAAAAAGCAAGACTCTGTCTCTACTAAAAATAGAAAAAGCAAGGCATGGTGGCCAATGCCTATTAGTCCTAGCTACTCTGGAGGCTGAGGCAGGAGGATTGTTTGAGCTGGGGAGTTGGAGGTTCGTACCATTGCACTCCAGCCTGGGTGACAGAGTGACACCTGTCTCTAAAAAATAAAAAAAAATTTACATATATATTATAAAATATGTGTGTATATATATAAGATATATATAAATCAATAAGTGCTGAGTGATATATATGTAATTTAATTGTTAAACTTTATATTTATGTGGCCAAACCCTGAATATATGGAATTTCTCCTTTCTAAATACAGTTGTGCAATAATGATGTTTTGGTAAAGAATGCACTGCATGTATGAAGGTGGTCCCAATCAGATTATAATGGAGCTGAAAAATTCCTATCACCTATTGATGTCCTGGTGTGATGCATCACCTTATCTATGTTTAGATATACAAATACTTATCACTGTGTTACAACTGCCTATAGTATTCAGTACAGTCACATGCTATACAGGTCTGTAGCCTAAGAGAGCAAAAGGTTCCTTCCTATGTGTGTAGTAAGCTATACCATCTAGGTTTGTGTAAATACACTCAGAATATATCCCCATCATTAAGTAAAACATGATTCTAAGTTGTTTTCTTATTGTACTAAATCACATTTTGGACCATGTTATTAAAAATATCAAATCATTGAAGTATTTCCAAAGCATAAAGCACTCAACATTATTTTAGTGTCGGTCTATATCAATAAGGAAGGTGTAAGAATATTACTCATTTCTTTTATTAGAGACACTTTGTACAAACATAATACATTTTTCCTTTCACTTAAAGTTGTTCAGTGCCAAGGTATTAAACTCTTCATTTCCACTAAAAAGGAATAAGCCAGCCCCACACAGAATTGTATGTTATAGGTAAGAGACTATAATCAGTAGTTTCTAAATTGAAATCATTATCCTAGAAAGAACACAGATCCTTTAAAAACAGTTCAGTTATTTTTAAGTCACTGAAAAAATTTTTTCCTTAGGAGGTTACAAAAATCAATACTTATATTAATTTAAACTGGAAATACCCAACCAAAATTGTAGATAAAAGAGCTTAAAATATTAACAACTTTCTCTACGCTTTCCCTTGTCCCAACTAGTTAACCACATTTATACTTTCTTGGCCAAAGCTAAAATGTGCAAAGAGTTCCCATTTCTAAAGGGATACACCCAAATAGTAACATTAGGGTGGAGAACTGAAAAACATAAACAACCCTGTTCACTATAAATTATTGAAAAATCCTCAGCATTTGTATTCCAGCTATTTCTCAAAAGGACTCGAGGACAGTTACAGATTAATTCAGTATAAACATAGAAAGGAAAAAAGAACAGACTACCCAAAGGATACACAAGTGATATATGCTCTGGAGCAAAAATACTGGGATTATAGAACTCAGACAATAATTTTGACTCAAAAATTTTTGGCAGCAAGTAAGGAAAATACACTGAATTTTTGTTTGCTAGACATTCAGATTCATTTATAGAGAGAAAAACTTTTCCTACAATTAAATTCAAATTTGAATTTCTTACATGAGATAAAGAATGAGTGACATGGTCCAGAATATCTATAGCCATGGGTTTATAAGTTTCAAATAGAGAAACGTCATTCAACTGGTATTTCTGGGAAGGATTCTATAGAAAGAGTAACATTAATTGTAACTCTGTAAATACTGAGTTACACAGTACCTAGCAAAATACAATTTAGTCCTTAAATTGTTTGGTTATATTTTTTAATATGGCACTCTGTTCACTAATCACTAATACTGGCCTTATTTTTACATATACTACTTATCAATTTTAAATTATATTAATATCATGCTTTTATGTATTCTACAAATTGCCTCAAATATCTAATGAAACAGTATACATAAACAAAATTAAAAAAAAATACAACTTTGCTTTTCATGGGAATATAGGGATTTAACTATATGGATGTCTTCCCTATGCATCTACGTGGCAAGCTAAAAGAATTTTCTTTAGTTGAATTATAAACTTTACAAAAATAAAAAGTTTCACTGACATAAAGACTGAACTCAGCAGAGCATACAGCTTTCCTATGGATATAGTTTTTAGAATGGTGCTGTGATTCATATGGCAAATGTGAGCATTAGGTTGAAATATGGTACAGTCAGTGAAATAGAGAAATAAGAAACAACATAATGAACACTTAATTTCAAAAAGGATCTTACCTTTTGTTGTGTTGTAGGATCCAGCGATTTGGGTGGAAAAGTACAAGGTATTCTTCCATGATGGATATGATATGGTAATAAGAGACTTGGATCTAATGGGACCCAGGGAACTGACAGACTAGAAGGTACACCAGGAAGACCGCCATGTGTTTTATGCAAATTATATGCTGTTCTAGTAACTTTCCCATCAGAGGTCTTATAGATCAGGAGTGAAGAATCTTCTGATGCATGAGACAACAAGTAGGAACCCTCCTGCAAGCTAAATTCACACAATGAAACTCAACTCATTGGTTCACTTTGTCAATTCAACAGCATTTTCTTAATCATGATCTATTAGTAAAACTGAGAACAATTATGGGAATAGAACACCATCTCTAAAATTATTTTTATGACCAAATAATATTTTTAAAGTCTTTTAAACTATTTTCCTGCCTTTTAGGCAGCTATTTTAATGTTTATCCCAAAGTTTAGAGTATCTGATCATTTTCTTTTTACTTTTATATATCAATTTGTAAGTTTTCATTTAATGAGAAACAAACAGTATGTCTAATTCCCTAATCCATGGACAACAGACACTTATACTGAAAAGTCTTCCTACAGCATTTTCATTCATTCAACACTGCACCTACTTTGAACCTAATGATACGTGAATGGAGATCACTACATTGAGGAGTTTAAAATAAAGTGGGAAGAACAGTCAATTGAACAATCATGGTATGATATGAGGTGCTATGAGGATAACAGAAATAACAGCAGCTAACAGGTATTGAATATCATGAGCTAACTATTGTAATACTGCTTCATATCCATTTTCTCATTAAATCCTCACAACAAACTTTCAAGCCATAATATTAAGGAGATAAATTTGTGCTAAGTGACTTGCCCAAAGTTCAGAGTATATAGGGCTTAGATACAAACCCAGGCAGTTGAACTGCACAGGCCAAATCCTTAATCACAATCCCCTACTGTCAAAATAACCAACTGTGTCAAACACTGAATCCACATTTTTCCTTCCTCTATAGAAAGCTTTCAGGTATTCAATGTACCATTACAAAGAACTAAAAGGGTATGGTTAATATACTATGATTTCTTGGGATTATATACTCTTGTGGAGCAAATGTGCTAAGGAGAACATAAGTTCTTTCCCACAATATATTATTAAAACTAAAGATTAATCATACTTTAGCTATATAGATCTGCCTACAAACCTAATAAGTTACATTTTCATTAACTTTTTAACTGAAAAGTAATAGGTGTTGACAAAGGAGGTCCAGAGGATTATTCTATCCTCTGGAAATTTTTTTTTCCCAATCACTTTCTTATTTCCACATAAAGAAATAAATAATAATTGATTTGGTGGTAGGAATAAATAACATTTCAAAGACTAAAAATCATATATGAAGCAAGCTTTGGTTTACAGAGGAATGTATTTAGTTCATGGAGAATGAGAGACACTCCAAGGAGGAGTAACTTAAAAGTGCCATGCAAGTGCAATGTACATAGACAGGTATAAACTATGACAGGCAGAATAACAGCCTCCTAAAAATGTTTATATTCCAAACCCCGGAGCCTGTGACTACGTTACATTGCATGGCCAAGGGGAATTAAGGTAGCAGACTGAATTAAGATTGCTAATCAGCTGACTTTAAATGGTCAGATTTTCCTGGATTACCCAATGTAATCACAAGAGCCCTTCAATGTGGAAGAGGGAAGCAGAAGAGACTCGGAGGGAGATGTATTAATAATTGTACAAGAGGTCAGAGTGATGGGATTTGAGGAAGACTCAACTTGCCTTTGTAACTTTGAAGATGGAGGGAGAGAGCTACAAGCCAAGGAATGCGGGTGGCCTCCAGAAGCTACAAAAGGCAAGGAAACAGATCCTTCCCAAGCCTACAGAAAGGAATGCAGCCCTGGTGATGGCTTGATTTTAACCCAGTGAGCCCTGTTAGACCTCTGACTTACAGAACTCCAAGAAAATAAATTTGTGTTATTTTACAACACAAATTTTGTAGTAATTCATTACAGCTACAATAGAAAACTAATACAGAAACTTAATGCTGCTAATAAAATTTCAAAAAGCATCTGGCAAATTTCATGTATAAGCATTGTGTTTCACATGAAGAACAGAACATATAAAATAAAAATCCTGTCATAGAATCACTGAAAAGTACCTAGCACATTACTGCACTTGACATCATCATTTTACAAATAAGGATACTGACATATCCTAGCTGCATAATAAATGGAGTTAGAACTAGAACTCTGAGATTTTGACTCAGAGTTCAGACTCTTAAATTATTTTCAAATTTATCTTTTAGTAAGAGTATAACAGAAGAAATGTAAAAGTTCATATAACAAAAGAGTTTGATAAATGATCAGATGGAGAATCCATATTCCAAGATTTGTCATGGAACCAATGATTTTGATCACTAGCTCTATGTTTCCTTATCCTGAAAATGAAAACAATATAGCTATGGTAGTCTGAATAATGGTCCCCATAACATCCACATCCTAACATCCAGAACTTGGGAATATGTTATATTTAATAACTTTACAGGTGTGATTCAATCAACAATTTTAAGATGAGGAGATTATACTGGATTATGTGGGTAGGCCTAATGTAATCACAAGGTTCATCATAAAAGGGAAGTAGAAGACACTACTACAAAAGAGAAGGCAATGTGATGTGGATGCAGAGACTTGAGTGATGTGGTTTGAAGATGGAGGAAGGGGCCACAAGTTGAAGAATACAAGTGTTCACCAGAAACTGAAAAAGGCAAGAAAATGATTCTCTCGTCAGAGTCTCACAAGCCCTGCTGACATCTTGACTTTAGCCCAGTGAGATTTTTGGATTTCTGACCTCCAGAACTATAAAGAGAATAAATTTTGTTGTGTTAAGCCACTAAGTTAAGAAGTAATTTGCTATAGTGGCATTAGGAAAGTAATATAATAGCCTTATAGGAAAATCTACTTGCAAACTCATTAAAGCCAGATACTATCATATTATTTTTTAAATTTATATTTTTACAATTTCAACTTTGACACAATAATTTTTGTACTTCTAGGTTAGTTTCATCTAAGAAAATCAGACATACCAATGCAAATGTCCAAAAAATACTTACCTACTTAATTTCTTTAGAATGTGTTGGAGGATGTTAAATAAACTTGAAATCCTATTAAACAGAAGAAATTCATATCAAATTAAAGCATAAAAAACTTACATTTAACAATCATGGTTCCTCAGGAAGAGAAATGCCCTCAATAACAAAAGAAAACAGCAGATGATATAACGTAAAACAAAGAATACTGAAACTCATTTCTATTTGGATTAAATTATAATATTTACTTAAATTCTTGCCATTTCCTGATTTCCCTTCATTAGCATAAGGTATTTGGCTTTGTGTGAGTCAGAGCAGTTGTAAAGAGATCACTACTGTATATTCAAATCATACACTTTAAAAAATGTTCAGAAGTCTTTAGTAGTACTGATCTGCAGAAGAGTTTGCCTTTTAGAGATGGTGATAAATTAGATTCCAAAGAAACTGACCAATACTTTATATACATGATGACAGAGAAGCCACTGATTGGGGACAGGATAGCAAAAAGGAAATGAAATATAAGATACTTTTCTAAAAATTTCTTTAGTATCTCTTCTAGACCTAAACTCATTCCTTACTTATTTTTTTAAAACATGGTTTTCACTGGGAAAGGTGAGACAGATGGCGAATAGGATATGAAAATGCTTTTCTATTCACATGAGAAAAGTTACTGCTCAAGAGAAGCAATGCTTGTAATAGAAGTAGATGTATGTAAGTACAAGCAGAGGGTTCAAATTTGAATCTGGAATTCTTAAAAACCTATGTCAAGCCTGAAAGCTAGAACTGTGCAGCTAGTACAAGTTAGGATCACTTCTCATCCTAAGTGGTCAAACATATTAACTACCAAAGCTGTCACCAGCTCAGCCCTGTGCTCTGCAGCACATCACTCTAAGTCCCAGTTTCCTTATGTATAAAATGGAGATGATACTACTATAAGCCTTTCCTTGGAAGTTGTGAGATGCAAATGAGATAATATTCCTAAGTTATTTTCCTTTGCATTTAGGCACTTCTGTTCTGAGTACAATAAATTCACTTCAGTCTGTTGTATAATATAATGCTGGGTAGAAGGGCAAACTTTGAGAAGTCAGGAATGTCCAATCAGTGTATACAATCTTGAGAACTAAGATTCTGGGATTGTTCTATCCCTTCCCTTCCCCATAAAGGGGTAAAATGCTTGCTTCCCGTGTACTTTAAGACAGTAGCCACTCTCTGGCTCTAGCCTCCTTTGTACTAACTAGAAAGATTGGCACTATTGGCATTATGCATAATTTGGAGATGGAGACAATTAATATGGATGGATCACAAATTGGGTCCAGGCTTCCTCAAGGGACAAAAAGATAAAGAAAATGTGGTATGTATGTATATGTGTGTATATATGTATACACACACACACACATATACTCACAATGGAATATTATTCAGTCATAAAAAAGAATGAAATCTGGTTATTTGTAGCATCAAGGATTGAACTGGAGATCATTATGTTAAGTGAACTAAGCCAGGCACAACAGAAAAATATCACACGTTCTCATATGAGGGGGGCCAAAAAAAGTGGATTTCTTAGAGGCAGAGAGTAGAATAGTGGTTACCAGAGGCTAGGAAGGAAAGAGGGAGTAAACAGAAGTTGGTGAAGGGGTACAACAATAGATAGAAGGAAAAAGTTCTAGTATTTGCTAGTACAGTAGGGAAATTACAGTTAGCAATAATTGATTGTATATTTCAAAATAGCTAGAAGAGAAGAACTGTAATGTTCTCGACACAAATGTTAATGTTTGAGGTGGTGGATATCCCAATTACCCTGATTTGATAATTACACATTGTATACAGGTATAAAATATCACATGTACTCCCAAAATATGTACAGCTATTATATAATCAATAAAAAGACAAACACACAAAAACAAAAAACCAAATTGGGTCTGGGAAGGCCTCAATATATAAAAGGATTAAAAGTCTTAGAAATAAATTAAGCAGTATTTAGAGATAAAGGAGAATGAGTGATCACTTTAACAAGTTTTTCAATTCCTACCACAAAGTAAACTTTCTTACTTGAGTGCTGAAAGCTTTTCTTTTAATTCTTCTGAGGTAATTTCTTCTAGCAGGAAAAGCTTTGAAGTAAATGCATCAATATGCCCTAAAATAAAATATCAAACTTAAAAAGAACAAGCAACTGCAGTATTTAGAAAATAAAAATACCAACAAGCTAGCCAGGATCCTTTAAAGATGTTTTTACAAAATGTTAATAACTGTAAAGGAATTTTACATGCATATATATTTTATTAAGTCTATTAAGTAAAGCTACATTTTAAAATGACATAAAAATTCAGATTATGAAAGAAATATGTATTCATTCTAAAATTATGTAGAATGTAGAAAAGTTTACACATGTCCATATACACAAAATCATTTCAAAGCCTACAATTTTTGAATGCAATTGTTAAAATATGGGTGCTTCTAATTCCTATTAAAGTTACATTTTTATAGAGTTTTTTGTAGAGATATGTGTACCAAATTCAAAGCAAGCAGATAAAGTCAAATTTAAAGTCTGGGCCTGTTCAATACATCTCTAAGACACATTTGGT
This sequence comes from Lemur catta, assembly GCF_020740605.2. Taxonomy (NCBI): domain Eukaryota; kingdom Metazoa; phylum Chordata; class Mammalia; order Primates; family Lemuridae; genus Lemur; species Lemur catta. Next base: position 91,323,637 of record NC_059128.1, read on the forward strand.
TCTTAAGATAAAAATTAGATTATAAAAATCTGGCTTATTATTTTTTAATTAAAGTACACTGTAAGATTTCCCATGGTTAAAAAAAAAAAATCAAAGCAGTCTGCTCAGAGTCTTACTTTCTTACAAACATGACATGAATCTAGAATTTCAAAAAACAAAACTGCAAATTCTCAAGATGATGCTATTTTATTAATAAAAAAGTAACGTGTACTTTCTAAAACAAAATAGGTTGAGACAACACCAAGGCCCTGAAATGTACCAGGGAAGAGCGATATAAAAGACAGTCCTGGGTTAAACACAAAAACCATGTCATTGTACCATAGTTAGAAACATCAATGAGCATGATGAGAGTGTAACACTCTGCAATGCTGAAAATAATTCCATTTTTGTTTTTTTGTTTTTAACTCCCTATATTAGTTATCAAAACAAATTACCTGGAAAGTTGATGTCAATCACTGGGGCAATAAAAATGCACATAATTTAATATCTCATTTTCATATCTAGCCCCTTTTCATCCCATTTGCTTTATGCTCAAAGAATTAACATTTTTACCAGATGCTTTCCTTCTATTTGTTCTCACACCTACCTGTTATTTCTTATGCCAAGTTTTAGTTTCACCTCTGCAACTCATTATCTATATCATTCATTATACAATGACATTTCTAATAACAAAGACATATGTTAATGGTTTAATAACCATAGAAAGAGAATATTAAGCACAACAAAATACTTTTAGAAATTTACTAAATATGCCTTTGAAGAGACTCACTAATAGTTCTTACTTTTTTTAAAGAAACAAAAAGTATGTATTATAGTATATGTCAAATATGGTCTGCCAAAAATAACTACACAGAGAATACCATACTATGTGCGATGAGGTTCTATATCCTCAAGGAGTTCACAACTCTCTCATCATTGGAGCTTTCTAACCTGTGGGCCTCAAATGAATTATATTTGTGCTTAAGAGATTCATCTCTGGAAAAACAAACATCACATGTACTTCCCATTAAATTGGAACTAACCGATGAGCAGCACATATCTGCACAGAGGAAAGTAAAACTCAGTGGAAATAAAGCAGGGCAGGGAGAGGAGGGGATGGGCGAAACCTACGTAACAGGTACAGTGAACACTATTTGGGCAATGAGCACACTTACAGCCACGACTCAAGCATTACAGAAGCAATCCATGTAACCAAAAACATTTGTACCCCCTTAATACTTTGAAATAAAAAATTAATTGATTAATTATTTTAAAAAGAGTGAGATTAATCTCTTCCGCCCTTGGGGCAGCTAAGCAATGCGTGGGATGGCAAAAACTTCCTGGCCATTGCCCTTCAGCCATGAGCAATCTCTTTTGTATACCACAGTGTGCTGTACAAATGTTTTTATGTGTGTCAAGGTTGGAAAACACTGGTTTATATAGTATAAATAAAACCTTCATATAACACAAATGCAACTTTTATATACATGCATTCATTCATACATACATGGATAAATACATATACATGCATAAATACATTTATATATGTACAGGCAGTTCTTGCTTTGCATGCAGTGTGGGACCATAAAAATAATCATACAAGCTGAAACACTGCAAGCAATTTTAATAATCAATCGGAAAAATTACAATTGTTTCATTATCTTTAAATTTTTTGTCAAAACATAAATTCTCGGGGGGTGGGGGGGAGGGGATGGGTGTATGCCTACATGATGAGTGCATTGCACACCCTCTGGGGAATGGTCATGCTTGAAGGTGCAGACTCGGGGAGGTGGGGGGGGCGGGGAGGGGATGGAGGTATGACTACATGATGAGTGCCAGGTGCACTGTCTGGAGAATGAGAATGGACGCGCTTGGGACTCTGACTCGGGGGGATGGGCGGGACATGGACAATGTATATGACCTGAACTTATGTACCCCCATGATGAGCTGAAATAAAAAAAAAAAAACATAAATTCTCCATCAATTATAAATGTATAGATATAGAAATGAAAAAAATAGTAGTAAAATTTTATTTAGTACACTGTAATTCAAAACATTAAAAACATTGAGAATTAAAGTGTTTTATTTCTAGACTGGTTTGAACAGTGCTTGTTGCCTTTTTATACAACTTAGGTAGAAAGTAAGCATCTTTTCTATGCTGTGAACTGTCATACTCCTAAGTTAGAATCAGCTTCCAACATTGCATCCTTTGTGCTTTCAATGTCATGAAATATCTTCAGGAGTTCTTTCAATGTAAAATCTTATGCCAGTGTCACTTCTTCATCCTTTATGTCACAACCACTTTCCTCATTTATGTCATGCAGTTCACCTTCACTAAGTTTGTCTGGCAGCAAATCTAGAGTCTCTTCAACAGCAGCAGTGTCAACATTCCCCCTGTCTGCTATTTCTTCTGTAATTCCATTTATGTTTGATTCAAATTTCACTTGAAGTCATATCACTTTTTGTTTCTTTACTTTAATATTTCTTGGCCAATTCTCTCTTTTAATTATCCGTTTTGGTAAAATGTCACAGGGGTTTATCACTGAGAGACATGGGGGCAATACAATTGAACACTTTGCTTTCTGTGCATGAACTCGGTAACAGGTGCATGGTGACCAATCACAAACAGATTTTGAAAGAAGTGACATGACTGGTCACTGACTGTGTTGTGCCTTTGTTATTTATGCAGTGATTTGTGAACTGAGGAGTCACCAGGGAAATTTGTACTTTATGTAATTACTCAACTTTAAACTTTATTTAGATAAAGTTAATATTAATATAATATAATAACTAAAATCTGTGCTTACCAGAACTGCGCAAAGTGAGAACTGTCTGTATGTCAACTATATATAATAGAATTGATATATATTATAGGATTTGGAGGCTGGATACAGAAGTTGTGATGATACTATTCAGGAAATATTCTTAAAGGAGTAAATCTTAATATTTTTGTGGGGCAAGAAGATAAAAAGAGTACTACAATCTAAGGAAGAAGGGGGACATGTTTACAGGAAAGCAAAGCAAACAAAAAAGAAAACAAGTGTGTTCATTCTACCTGAAAAGGAGACTATGAGCTATAGAAGTGGTTCTCAAAGTGTGGCCCTATGGACTAGCAACATCAGCATTGCCTGAGAACATGTAAGAAATACAAAGTCTTAGGTCCTAATCCAGACCTACTGAATTAGACAGTCTAGGCTTGGGCCAGCAATCTCCACTTTAACAAGCCCTTCAAGTGATTTTCTTTCTTTTTTTTTTTTATTTCAGCTCATCATGGGGGTACATAAGTTCAGGTTATATACATTGTCCATGTCCCGCCCATCCCCTTGAGTCAGAGCCTCAAGTGTGTCCATTCTCCAGACAGTGTGCCTGGCGCTCACCATGTAGTCATACCTCCACCCCCTCCCCCCACCCCCCACCTCCCCAAGTCAGTACCTTCAAGCATGACCATTCCCCAGACGGTGCGCAATGCACTCATCATGTAGGCATACACTAAGCCCCTCCCCCCCCATCTCAGTCTGATATCCAATTGGTATCCTTCCCCGATGTGCATTTAGGTGATGATCAGGGAAACCAATTTTCTGGTGAGTACATGTGATGCTTGTTTGTCCATTCTTTGGATACTTCACTTAATATAATGGGTTCCAATTCTCTCCAGGAGAACCAAAGAGATGTCGTATCACCATTATTTCTTATAGCTGAGTAATACTCCATGGTATTCATATACCACAGTTTACTAATCCATTCGTGGATTGATGGGCATTTGAGTTGTTTCCACATCTTTGCGATTGTGAATTGTGCTGCTATAAACATTTGGGTACAGATGTCTTTGTTATAGAATGTCTTTTGTTCTTCTGGGTAGATGCCCAATAATGGGATTGCTGGATCGAATGGTAGGTCTACTTGAATCTGTTTAAGGTATCTCCATAATGCTTTCCACAGGGGTTGCACTAGTTTGCAGTCCCACCAGCAGTGTATGAGTGTTCCTGTCTCTCCGCATCCACGCCAACATGTGTTGTTTTGGGACTTTTTGATAAAGGCCATTCTCACGGGAGTTAAGTGATATTTCATTGTGGTTTTGATTTGCATTTCCCTGATGATTAGGGATGTTGAGCATTTTTTCATATGTTTGTTGGCCATTCTTATATCTTCTTTTGAAAAATTTCTATTCATGTCCTTTGCCCACTTTTTGATAGGGTTGTTTGATTTTTTTTCTTGCTGATTTTCCTGAGTTCTAAATAGATTCTTATTATCAGTCCTTTATCTGATGTGTAGTATGCGAAAATTTTTTCCCATTCTGTAGTCTGTTTATTTTCGTGACTGTTTCTTTGGCTGTGCAGAACCTTTTTAATTTAATCAGGTCCCAATCTTTTATTTTTGTTGTTGCTGTGATTGCCTTAGGGGTTTTCTTCGTAAATTCTTTGCCTAGACCAATGTCTGCAAGAGTCTTTCCTACATTTTCTTCTAGAATTCTAATAGTTTCCCACCTAAGATTTAAGTCTGTTACCCACAGTGATTTGATTTTCGTGAAAGGTGAAAGCTGTGGGTCCTGTTTTAGTCTTCTACATGTGGCTATCCAGTTTTCCCAGCATCATTTATTAAATAAGGAATCTTTTCCCCAGAGTATGTTTTTGTCTGCTTTGTCAAAGATTAGATGGCTATATGAGGATGGTTTTATATTTGGATTTTCTGTTCTGTTCCATTGGTCTGTGTCCCTGCACTTGTGCCAATACCAAGCAATTTTAATAATCACAGGTTTGTAGTATAGTTCGAAGTCTGGCAAATTAATACCTCCCATTTTGTTTTTGTTGCTTAAAATTGCTTTTGCTAAGCGGGGTCTTCTCTGGTTCCACACAAAGCGTAAAATTATTCTTTCCATATCTGTGAAAAATGATGTTGGTAATTTAATAGGGATTGCATTGAATCTGTAGATAACTTTGGGCAGTATAGTCATTTTAACAATGTTGATTCTTCTGATCCACGAGCATGGTATGGTTTTCCACCTATTTACATGTTCTACGATTTCCTTCCTCAGTGTTTCGTAGTTCTCCCTATAGAGGTCCTTTACCTCTTTAGTTAAATATATTCCTAGGTATTTTATTTTCTTTGTTGCTATTTTGAAGGGTATTGAGTCCTTAATTTGGTTCTCTGTTTGACTGTTATTGGCATATATGAATGCCTCTGATTTGTGTGTATTGATTTTGTATCCCGAGACTTTACTGAATTCATTGATCAATTCCAGGAGTCTCTTGGTTGAATCCTTGGGGTTTTCTAGATATAACATCATATCATCAGCAAAGAGTGAGAGTTTGATCTCTTCTTTCCCTATCTGGACTCCCTTGATTCTGTTCTCTTGCCTGATAGCTCTCACAAGGACTTCCAATACTACGTTGAAAAGTAATGGGGACAGTGGGCAGCCTTGTCTGGTTCCAGTTCGAAGTGGGAATGCTTTCAATTTTTCCCCATTTAGTATGATGGTGGCTGTGAGTTTGTCATATATGGCTTGTATCATTTCTAGATAGGCCCCATCTATGCCTATTTTGTTAAGTGTTCTTATCATAAAAGGGTGTTGAATTTTGTCAAATGCTTTTTCTGCATCTATTGAGAGGATCATATGATCTTTATTTTTGCTTCTATTTATGTGGTGAATTACATTTATAGATTTGTGTATGTTAAACCATCCCTGCATCTCTGGGATGAAGCCCACTTGGTTGTGATGGATTATTTTTTTCATAAGCACTTGGATTCGATTTGCTAGGATTTTATTGAGAATTTTTGCATCTATATTCATAAGGGATATTGGTCTGTAGTTTTCTTTTGTGTTGCATCCTTTCCTGGTTTTGGTATTAAAATTATGTTGGCTTGGTAAAATGTGTTGGGGAGACTTCCATCCTTCTCGATATTGGAGAATAGTTTATGTAGGATGGGCACCAGTTCTTTGTAGGTATGGTAAAATTCAGGTGTGAACCCATCTGGCCCAGGGCTTTTCTTTTTGGGAAGGTTTTTTTATTGCTGTTTCAATCTCAGATCTAGATATTGGTCTATTTAGGAATTTTATTTCTTCCTGGTTGAGCTTGGGAAGGCTGTGTGTTTCTAAAAATTGGTCCATTTCCTCCTCATTTTCCAATTTGTGTGCATAAAGATTTTTGTAAAATTCATAGATGATGTCAAGTATCTCTGTGGCATCGGTCGTGATTTCTCCTTTCATGTTCCTGATGGAGGTTATTAGAGCTTTTTCTTTTCTGCTCTTGGTTAGCCTAGCCAGGGGTGTGTGAATCTTGTTTATGTTTTCAAAGAACCAACTTTTTGTTTTACTAATCTCCCTTATGGTTTGTTTGTTGTCCTTGTCATTCAGTTCTGATCTGATCTTAATAATTTCTCTCCTTCTGCTGGGTTTGGGGTCAGTCTGTTCTTCCTTCTCCAGCTCTTTGAGTCTATTCATTAGATTGTCTATTTGTAAGTTTTCTGTCTTTTTGATATAGGCATTTATGGAAATAAATTTTCCTCTCAGGACTGCTTTAGCTGTGTCCCACAGATTTTGATAACTTGTGTCTCCATTGTCGTTTAATTCAAAGAATCTTTTGATTTCCGTCTTGATTTCTTCATTTATAAAATAATCGTTCAGGAGAAGGTTGTTTAGCTTCCATGACTTTGAGTAGGAATGAGAATTTCTGTTAGGGTTCATTATTACTTTTATTCTGCTGTGATCTGAGAAGATGCATGGTATAATTTCTATTTTTTTAAATTTTTTAAGACATGCTTTATGTCCTAGGATATGGTCAATCCTGGAGAATGTCCCATGGGCTGATGAGAAGAAAGTATATTCAGTGGATTTTGGGTAGAATGTCCTGTAGATGTCAGTCAGGCCCATTTGTTCTAGCATTCTATTTAAGTCCATTATTTCTTTGTTTATTTTTTGTTAGGAGGACCTTTAACAGCAGCGTGTTAAAGTCTCCAACTATCAACGTGCCGTTATCTATCATTTTGTTCAAATCAAGTAGGGTTTGCTTTATGAATCTGAGTGCACCTAAGTTGGGTGCATATACATTAAGTATAGTTATGTCTTCTTGTTGAATTGTACCTTTCACCAGTATATAGTAACCATCTTTGTCTTTCATTACTTTTATTGATTTAAAAACTAAGTTATCGGAGATTAAAACCGCCACGCCAGCTCTCTTTTGGCTTTCATTTGCTTGAAATATCGATTTCCACCCTTTTATTTTCAGTCTAAATGCATCCTTGCAAGTTAGATGAGTTTCCTGAAGACAGCAGATACTTGGCTTGTATTTTTTTAACCATTGGGCCAGTCTATGTCTCTTGAGTGGGGAATTCAATCCATTCACATTTAATGAGAGGATTGATAAGTGAGACTGATTTCTGTTCCTCATGTTGGCTTGAATTTTATTATTCTGTTTTCTCACTTGAGCCACTGTGATAACTGAGTTTTTATCTTCTCTTGAGTAGTTTTATATTTGTGGGTCTTTCTTTTGCTGGTCCATGTGTAGCCCTGTTTTGAGTACTTCTTGGAGAGCTGGTCTTGTCTTGGTGAATTCTCTGAGTTTTTGTTTATCTGAGAATGTCTTAATTTCACCTTCATATGTAAAGCTGAGCTTAGCTGAGTATAAGATTCTAGGCTGGGCATTATTTTGTTTCAGAAGAGTGAGAATGGGGTCCCAGGTCTCTTCTTGCTTGTAAGGTTTCAGTTGAGAAATCTGGCATAATTCGGATGGATTTTCCTTTGTATGTAGCTTGCTTCTTTCTCCTAACAGCTCGTAGAATGGCCTCTATAGTGGAAATTTTGGTCAGTCTGATAAGTGCATGACGTGGTGTCTTCCTATTTGGTATGAATCTCCCAGGGGTTTTTTGAGCTTCTTGAACCTGTATATCTAGAATTTTGGCAAAGCCTAGGAAATTTTCCTCAATTATATCTTCAAATAGCTTATCCAACCCTTGCTTATTGTCTTCTTCACCCTCAGGAATGCCAATAACTCTCATGTTAGGCTTCTTCACATAATCCTACATTTCTTGTAGACTCTGGTCTTCACTCTTATTTCTTTGCTACATCTCTGTGACTGACTTATTCAATTGGAAAGTGTTATCTTCAATTTCTGAGATTCTTTCTTCTGTTTGATCTACCCTGCTCTTGAGACTTTCCACTGTGTTTTGTAGCTCCCTGAATAAATTCTTCATTTCCAGGAGTTCAGTTTGATTTTTCTTCAATATTTTGATTTCTTTAGTGAATTTTTCTTCCAAGTCCTGGATCTTTTTTGTGGTATTTTTGTGTTGGTTATCCATTTTTTCTTGTATAATATTCAGCTTATTTATGATCCATGATTGAAATTCTTCCTGTGACATATTGCTATTTTGAGTTTGGTTTCTGTCAATTGGTGGAGAATTAGTAATCTTCTTTGAAGGCAAGGTTTCAGCTTGATTCTTTATACTCCCAGAGTTCTTTTGCTGAGGCCTTCCCATCTGGATCAATCCTTAGGTCCCTTCTTTCAGCTAGCTTTACGCTGGACAGAGGCACGCCGTGCGCGCTGATCTTGGGCTGTGCAGCAGCCCAGGTAAGCTGCCTCCTCTGTCACTAGGGGTAGCCCTTCATGTGTTGTTCAGGATTTTGCTGCCTCAGCTGGGGAGCTGCTCCTGTTGGGTCCAGCCCCAGAGAATTAATTTGGCCCGAAACCGGTTTGAGAGTCCCATCACTGGGCTGATTTAATTGCAGACGGAAAGCGACTTTTTCCTTGCCTCTTCCTCTCCCGAGGTGGTTTCTGTCTCTCTCTGCGCAAAAGCCAGTGGCTGGGGGGGGGGGGGAGGGGGGTGCCCGCGTTTCCCCAGCGCCCCGGCTGCTGTAGCTCCTGGGGGCGATGTTCTGCCCCACCCCAATGTCCGCAAGGTCCACGCTCCGCTCCCACGCAACTGGGGAAGCACTCAGTGTTCACGCAAAGGCGGAGCTCCTAGTGGGGGACCGCAGACTAGGGGATGGAGGCACTGGGTTCCCAATCGCTCTGCAGCGGCTAGGCTGTGGACCCCGACAATGGCGGCTGCCCGCCCGCTGGTCGCTGGCGCTATGAGTGAATGTTCAGGGTCCAGCAGGGGCCGGAGGAGCCGGGATTGAGGGGGCCCAGCTGCCCGCGTAAAGGAGACAGTTTGGTGTCCCCCAGGTGTCTTTTGCTGCAGCCTAGCATGAACCCTCTCCCACTGGTTGCAGTCCACCCACAGAGCTCCGGGGTTCAAAATGCCTCCCGCTATTGTCTCCTCTCCACAGAGCCCCGCGTCTCCCATGGTGATTGTGCACCGGCTTCAGGCAGATCCCTAATTGAGTGGGAATGGAGGTCAGTGGGGAAACAGGCCGCTTTCCTGTGGGGCTGAACCCACCTCACTCGCTGGTGAGGCGGGTACAGCTGTCCCACGTTCCCCTCTCTATTGTCCGTCCTGCACTCTCCAGATTTTCACGATCTGATTTCCCGTTCACCTCAGTCATTTCTTGCTGTGTCCCACACTGATTCTCTGTGGATTCACACCACTGTTCTTGTGGGGGAGCAATCCTTTAGCATTGTGGCAGACTGAGATCCATGCCTTCCTCTCCAGGAGCATGAATCCAGGAGGTCACCACCACTCCGCCATCTTTCGGCTCCCCCTCCAAGTGATTTTCTTGAACACCTTTTTTTTAATTAAAAGAGTACACTCCAAAACTCATAATGCTTTTAAAACAGCATTTTAAAATATTACCTCCCTCACATATCTATAACAAAAAGAAAACCAAACAAACCACAACCATACAATAATAATACATGGTTTTCACCAGTTGTCACAGAAACCAAACACACCATCCCAGTACATTAAAATGAATGGCCCATAAGTTGATAGGATTCACGGACCATAACTAGCACATAGGGCAATGATTACTTAGGACTTTTAAGAATACTTTGAAGTAATCCATACAGTTGATGGCAGTTTTGTGTGTTAAACTAAACATTAAAAAAACTCAAACCTTATATGTTTTTGTCATGATCACCATTCTCTATCAGTCCTTTAAAAAGAATTCCACTGATAACTTTTTTTTGGTCCTTTCCTAAAATGTATGTGGCTGGCAATTGCTTTCAAGCAGCTTACATTAAGATTGTTGGTGTGAGATCTTTGGAGGAACAGTGACATTCTGGTTAGAGACCAAAAACTACCACAACAAACTTCCAGCATGTGTACAAAGGGTGAAGAGGGAGGTAGTCCACCACCAAGTAGTACAGTTAGCTACTTTCTTTTTTGGATTAAGCAGAGAGAATGAATCAATTATCTTACTAATACTGTCATAAAATATGAAAACAAATACTGATTAACCAAAATAGGAAAAAAATATTAAGTGAATAACTTGTTGTATAAGCAAGAAAAATAGACTCACAGCATTTATTACATACAAGGAATTTTGCTAAGCACTATGTGAATACAAAGTTTTATCAGACTCTGACCTTAAGCTATTTATTGTCAAACAGGAAGAAGGGATAGGTATATGAAAGAATAATAAAGTAGAAAGTAACAAGTCTTAAGAGAAGTAAAAGACAATGCATTGAGAGATCATGAGAAGGAAACGACTGCATGAAGGGGCAGTCTGAGATGGTTAGGCGAGATTGACAGGTGTAAGATGAATTGAGATGTTCGAGATTAAGCATTCCAGTGGGAGGAAACAATACCATTAATGATTAGCAAGTAATCTATCATGTGAGATATGTTAACTGTATATGAACTCAGCCAATGCAAATTAAACCCCTTCTTAATTCCTGTCCCCCCAAAACAAAACAAAAAGTATAAAATCATTTCATCAAGATAGTATTTAAGATTTAAAAAGCAACGTCATTATAATTTTAAGAAAATTTCAAAATATATGTATAAGTCAAATAGTAAACCAATTAAATAGTACTTTTAAAACAAGCTTGTGAGAAAACATGAATGTATCTTTAGTTATAGTGTTAAACATGTATTTTAAAAATAAAATTAGTATACTGACATCCTTCTACATCTAAACAGATATGGAATAAGAGGGAAATCAAAACATTTGCTTTCACTAACTCCATCCCGCCATTTAATTCTGGAGTAGGAATGGGGGCTTAAGAGAAAAGAATGTTAATATAATCAGAAAGTTGAAAACAAAAAGGTACAGAATGGAAGTATTTACAATTGAATTTAAAAGTATGTATTTACGAGGAAATTAAAAGGAGAACAAAGCCTCTTGTGTAACTTACCAACATAAAACGAACAGTTGGAATGCAACAAACTTTCAGTCCATAAGCGACAAAGTTCACTTTCAGTCAGAGCTTCAACTCCGTAACAAGCTTGATACTCTACTTTTGGTAGTACATAAACTGGAAATTGCTGCAATGCAAGATTATACTTTTTCAAAACTCCACTGATTTACTATTAATAGCAAATACATTTGCCTGTATAGCTTTGCCACTTTCAAAATGCTTTCAGGTTACCTTATTTCATCCTTTCAGTTAGGGTAGGACTCAGACAGAATGATGGATACATTTGAGCCTGATAGAACACTCCATAGATGCAGGTGAGAGGTGGATGGATAAAAGAAATCCCTTCTCAGCACTCCTGTCCCTAACTAGAATCAACATACCACCTCACATATACAACACTGTATTTCTGTCAGGGAATGTGACTGACAGCAGAATCCTTAGAACAGAGCCTATTGTACATAACTGTTCAAAGGTTCAAAGCTAGAGGCTGGGAAACAATGACTGTAATATATACTAAAAATTCTCAAGAGAATAAAAAAGGCAAGAATTTTTTGCTATTTTAAAGTATTAGTCATACTGTCTCAGGCTCAAATACTCTGAGCAGTTTGTTTTCATTTTATAAATGAATGAACATTAATTCCTACATTAATACCTATGGATGTCACTATCATCATTAATATAAAGGTTTTATTTCAGAGACAAAGTGACAAATTACCTATTCAGAGTTCACTGCTCAGGATACTACATAAATTAAGTAAAATGACTGTACCCATTATTGGTCTAAGAGGATATGCAAAGAAATACATGTTTGTGAAATAATACAATGTTAGTCATGTTCACTGTGCTCATGCTATCTCATCTGTCAAAGAAAATTCTCCTCTTAAAAAGTCTATTTCCAGCTGCAGAAGGAGAAACACATGATTTAAGGTACTTACTCAAAGTGATATGACTAGTTAGTACTTTTGAAATTATACTAAGGTGTCACTATTTATAGATTTGAAAGTATTTCATTAACATTTCTGAGTTTACCATTTTCACAAAGTGGCAAACTTAGTGGGCTTTGTACAATGGTGGTGGTAAGAACAAGTCAAATCCAGTAAAATTTCTGTTATCAACAGTGAGTGCAGTTCATATGCTTGCCTTTGAATCTTGTAAATATTTAAAGAAGTGCTTCCTAAATTTCAATGTGCATGTAAATAACCTGGTGATCTTGTTAAAATGTAGAATCAGGGGTGGAGTCCAAGGTTTTGTATTGTTAACAAGCTGTTGTTCCAGGGACCATATTTTGAGTAGAAAGGACTCTAACTTGTCTTCTCAATAAAACAAAATTAAATTGTGATTAGGGTAATTTTATTGTTAAAAGCATTTTATGGCATAATAATTCTTCAGCAAATGGTAATCTGCATATGATTTAGTGTCTTATTACCTTAGATCAAATAGGAGCTAAAGAAATGAAGGCTCAGAAGGTTAAGAAACTTGCTCAAGGACACATAGCTGGTTTGTGGCAGAGCTGGGGGAAAAATTGATAAAAAACCACCCCTTTTCTGGATCAGTAATGGGTAATAGAGTTAATTCTATATTTTTTTTAAATTAAAGAATATATATTGTTTCTGAAAATGAAACACTTCAGGGGATTTTCTTTGATAATACTACCATATCTATAAAAGTAAGTCCTAAATTTGGTTTTAATTCCTATATGTGTTCTACTGCCATCTCCAGGAAGCCAGGGGAAAGAAAGGTCTGAATATTTTATCTTTCCTTAGTATTTCAAAATGGAAGTGAAAGTTTAAGTACAAAGTTTTCATAGTATAAAAATGAAATTTACTATTTTCATTTCCCTTTGACAAGTGGTTCCTGTTTTCCCCAATGAAAGGTTTTCTTGGTTCTATCTTCCAGTTTTTCACATAAACCTTTTAAACTTCTATATACATTCCTAAATAAATATTCCACAGCTAGGATTCTCTCATCAAACTCTTTAGGTATCTTCTATTCCTCCTAAAATTTGCCACCTTCAGGATCCTTTTTTATGGCCCTAGAATGCCAATATAAATTTTAAAATAACTGGATCTAAATTTTTGAACATTAAATAGCATATAGCACTTAGGATATCTGGTTAACTGAAACAGATGATAACAGATTTAATATCAAAATATCCAAATTCAGTTGGTCTGGATTTCATACTTTGTGCAGAACTCAGTAAATTCCAGCTTTATCTTGTGGTCCAAATTTGCCTCTTCATTTCATCTTATCATTTGAAACTCCTTGGCAGTGCAGCTCTTATTAAGCAGAGTTTTGATAAGGAAATGTAAATGATACTGGAAACTAAAATCTCAACTATGATAACACAGAATTGAAGAACCAAGGAAAAACAAAAGAGAGATGAGGTTGTTGGACATCAGAGGTTGAAGAGATTTCTTAGTATTTTAAAGCTTTATCTAAACGAGTTTGTTTTTAGGTAGGAAGTATTAATGAGGATATATTCTTACCTAATTAGTTTGAATAGTATCATTTAAAAATTTTTCAAACTAGTGCCTCAACCTCCCAAAGTTCCCTTCCTAAATAATACCCCCTTACCTCTCCATTTTTCTCGTTTATTCAGTATCTATTTATTGAGTTTCTATGGTATAAAACATTTGGGTGAAACAGAGATGAACAGGACATGATTCTAAAGGGCATACAGTCTACTAAGGGATTTAAGCCATGTATACTACTAAACTATTATATATAGGTGCAATATGATAAGTGCTCACAAAAAATTTTCAAATTTTACTCCAAGTTTGACACAATCAGAAATGTAAGCTTTCTATGTGGATATTCTTTGGAGCGCAACTGTTTCGACATATTTTGATGAAGAATGAATTCTCTCCTATAAGGTTATATCTTAACATTGACACATTTCACTTTAGTCAAATGAATGGCAATGTCCTTACCAAGTTGTCCTGTTTAAGAATTAAATCAGTATCCAAAATTTCCCTAGGCTATTCTTACTTAAGAGACACCAGCTATCAACAATTTCTAAGCACTACAAGCTGAAAGAAATACAAAGTGGTATGGGTTCACAGGGTAGGAAGTGAAAGAAATGAGGTTAGCCCCAAAATAAATCAAAGAGACAGAGAAAGTAAGAATTAAAGAAATAAAATCTTGAAAATACCATCTATCGCACTGACACTATATATTCAAGATGTTTAAGTTTGTGGCTTTTAAATTTATCATGGTTAAATATAGATGAAGCAGGAAAGAAATTAGCAAATAAACTCTTAATTTAGAGAACCTTAGCATTTATCTAAAGGAGACTAATATCAAATTTATTTTGTCATTCCTTGATTTTCTCTTGTAAAAAGCACTATCCTTACATTTAATTTGAAACCACTTGGTTTCTAAAATTTCAAGCCTGAACGCATAATGAAAACCAAATTATGAGAATTATAATTTAATAATTTAGGAGTTTAATAATTTATTCACAATCTTCCTTCTATTTAATAAAGGATAAAAATATTATCAAGCAAGAGGTCCACTAAGTCCACTGGATTGTGATAGACAAATTATACATCCTAGATCTGGACGGGTTAGCTTTAGAGTTTGTCATGGTAGTCAAACCATTACACTGCTGTTATTAGTAGTGTGGAAAGGTTCCTCCTACTTTCCCTTTGTAATTTTTTTTCAGTTATTCTTTGATATGATATAGTAGTCAGAGAATACACCACAGGATCAATGCTGGAACATTACTATTCTGGATTCATGTGATCCCTATCCCAAAACACATTGACATTCTAAAGTGGTCAATGATGATTCTTACTGGGCAGAGGGTTGCATAACAAGTTCTGAAGTGGTCAATGATGATTCTTACTGGGCAGAGGGTTGCATAACAAGAGACAGAGATACTAAAATTTAAAAAGAAAAAGAAGTGTACTATGACACATGTATACAACAGAAAAAATTCTCTTTAAAAAAATTAAAGGAAAGACACTATAATATTTATTACGTAATCAATTATCATATAGAAGCTTCTCTTTATTGACCAGAATTCAGTAGTCATTCACAGAAAAATTCAAACTAATCTGAAAGAGAACTTCAAATATCAAACATGGAAAACTGACGAAAGAAGTAATTACTCAAATGGTAGCAAATACTTTTTTTGCCTGAGGAAAATATTTATAGCAAACCCAAAAGAAAAAACAGGGAAAAAAAGAAAGGAAGAGATAATGGTCTTCTAACAATCCTGGAAAGACCAAATATTTGTGAAAGCCTATCTTTGAAAACTTGGACTTCTAAAATGAGTTAAGAAACGACCTAAATTTATAGAGAAAGGGGCTCATATGTCATAACAGAAATCCAAATTTACAGAGAAAACAGGAATGTAAATGCCAATCTAGGTCACATCTGTGATGTACAGTTTTTCATAAAGGTTGAGTATTGCTTATCCAAAATGCCTGGGACCAAAAGTGTTTCAGATTTGGGATTTTTTTTAGATTTTGGAATACTTACATATATATAACAAGATATATTGGGGATGGGACCCAAGTCTAAATAGCAAATTCATTTATGTTTCATATATACCTTATACACATAGCCTGAGGATAATTTTATACAGCATTTTTAATGATTTTGTGCATGAAACAAAGTTTTGACTGCATGTGGACTGTGACCCATCACATGTGGTCAGGTTGGAATTTTCCTCTTGTGGAGTCATGTCAGTATTCAAAAGGTTTTGGATTTTGGAGCACTTTGGATTTCAGATTTTTGGATTAGGGCTGTTCAACATGTATGTTCTATGCAAGAATGTTACTGGCATTTATGATTATTATGTATAATTAAACATTCCCCTTATTAAAATTGATTTTAATATTTTAGTTAAAAAACTCAACCTGGAAATACTACTATAAGAGTGATCAACAATTTAAACTTCATAGCAATAGCATGTTAAATATTTGCTGATTATCTACTTATGCTACCATATCTTAACTCCTCAAATAGCAACTTACTCGTCTGATTTTCTTCCGTTTCTTAGAACGTGGTCTTGTTTCTATCCTCTGGACACTGCAACGCACGAGTAACAACAAGTCTTGCAGGCTAAATAACTTGTAAACAAAATTTCCTTCCTGGGGAGCTAGATATTCCGATGTATCTTCAACATAGTCCTGAAGTTCATATGGCAATCCTTTAAAAATAATATTTCTCATTTTTATTTTAAAATACATTAGCCCTTTACCTATTGTAAAATAATTCAGTTAACTATTTTTAAACTTCTGTCAACTTTAACTTTCTACTTCCTCTGCCTAATTAACCCTCACACTATTACCATTTGTTTACTTTTACTGGAATTGCAGTGAGAGCTGAAACCCAAGCTTTATGTTTCTTTTCCTTTTAACTATTACCTTCACTAACTCTAGGCAAAGTATAAATTAGTGAGACAGCATATCATGAGAAGAAAAAACAGGCCGGGCGCGGTGGCTCACGCCTGTAATCCTAGCTCTGGGAGGCCGAGGCGGGTGGATCGCTCGAGGTCAGGAGTTCGAGACCAGCCTGAGCAAGAGTGAGACCCCGTCTCTACTAAAAATAGAAAGAAATTATCTGGCCAACTAAAAATATATATACAAAAAAATTAGCCGGGCATGGTGGCTCATGCCTGTAGTCCCAGCTACTCGGGAGGCTGAGGCAGTAGGATTGCTTAAGCCCAGGAGTTTGAGGTTGCTGTGAGCTAGGCTGATGCCACGGCACTCACTCTAGCCCGGGTAACAAAGTGAGACTCTGTCTCAAAAAAAAAAAAAAAAAAAAAAAAAAAACACAGTTTAAAAAGTAATGTTATCCCTAATCTAGGCAGAGCCAAGGAGATTTATATTTCACAAAATTAAAACGTACAAACCTGTAGTAGAACACCAAGTATAATTTTGGATTGATCAATGTGTATGGTTATTTTTGATGCACTTACTCTTCATCAATTTGGTGAGCCATGTTACCTATAGCTTAGTGGCCATTGTACATGTTGGATAAACAGGTAACAAAACCCCAACACCCTTGGGCACATTATCTATTATAAAGAGGATATTTTAGAAGCTAAAATACTGATCAACAGATGGATAAATGAAATATCAGTGACTAGGTAATGATTACAGAACAAAGGTTATGACAAAGAGAAAGTGAAGGAATGAGGGAGAAATATCTAAGGAAATGAAACAGATAAAACAGTGTAAGTTCCTTTTAAATATTTACTTACGTCCTTTTGGCTTCTGAAATGCAGAAGGCCATCCAGATTTTGGCCAACTGGACGCATCTGAAGGAGCAGAGAGTTGCTCAGAAACAGATGGCTGTTTGGAATTTTCTAAATTCATTAAGGGTAATTCAGGTACTTTTCTGGAAATTGGCTTTAAGAGCTCATCTTGCATTTTTAAAATCTCTCCAACTGGATCACATTTTTTATATACTCGTTTGATAGGTTTTTTTAAAACACATGACTCTTCTGGACTACAAGCAGTGTTAGTCTGGTTTCCTACAGATGCCTGTCCTGAAGAATTTGCGCTAGCTGGTTTAGAGCTTAAATTAGAACCCACAACAGCTGTCTTTCCATTATTATTATTATTATTATTTTTACACTCTGTATCAATGATTAAACAGTCCTCATCTGTATCACTATGGCAAAGAATTACATCTTCAGTTTTAGATGCCTCTGATGTAACAGTTTTTTCCTTTGAGTTGTCTGTGTTTTCTAGAACATTTAGTCTTTCATCATTGGCATGTACCACATCTGTAGTCATATCATTTTTATTAGAAGTTTCAATTTCCTTAGAACTTCTTAACTGTAAGGCCTCAGATGTTTTCAAGTCACTATCTTGCATCAATGACTTGTCAGAATTTGGTACCTTTTCACCACATGGTTCAAATTCCTGACCATCTTTATTTTTGCACTCCTCAGGGCCACCCTCCATACCAGTGACCAGTTGTTTCTCCTTCTGCAATTGTTCCATCAGCATCTGAGATAAACTTCTAGAATTTGCAGAAATGTCTGGTGCACTTGGTGCCACAGGTATAGCTGCTGCTTTGGGGGCTGTGGGAGGATCTGTCATGTTGGGTACTATGGAAGTATTTGCTGGACTTGGTGACTTTGATGGTTTGGTGGTGGTTACTCCAAAAGTTTCAAGTTCTGTGACATCATCATCGAAATCCAGATCCGAATTTTCAAGAGTCTCAATTTTTCGGCACTCACTAACTTCATAGGATGTCTTAAAAAATATATTGGTAAATAATTAATAAAAATTTCAGGCTGTCCTCCCCTATCTCTTAACATCCCTATCCCTCTCATACATAGCTCATGCTCTTTAAAAGTATAAAGAGTCTAATGGCTCTAAAATGTTCTTGCTTAGGAAGACAATAAGCCACTAGCAACTATTTAACCTTACATTTCCATTCAAATGTTCTTAAAAACAGACACATTTGCCAAGTTATAACAGCACAGGAAACAGGGAATACTTGGGAACTACCATATCCCAAGAGGAATTTCTACTAGTCAAAAATAGACAAGACCACAAAGAAGAAATGTAGGGCCAAAACAGGAAGGCAGTAGGTTTTCATTTATGCCTATTCTGTATACTCTTGCAGAGACACCCATGGCTTAGCTGAGCAGGAGGAAAGCCTCCCTCATCTCTCTCTGCCACTGTGAGGAAGCTGCTTTCTAATGCAGCCAGAGAAATGTCACCAGCCTTTGATGCATCCCTAACATCAGTGGGTGACTTTCTTAACACATCTACTGAGGGAAAACAACTCTCAGTAATATGAGATGGGGCAGAAATGGACAGGAAGTTTATTTCATTCTGGGATATGAAGTCATTAAGGTTGCAGTTTTTCATTTAATGTTTTGATAATGGAAGACATACAGCTTTAATTTACTCAGGAACAAACTGTCCCCTCTACAAGTAGACAAGCACCAGAAGATCTCTGCTCAATCGAGCAGAGCACTTTAGATAAATAACATAGGAATTTGGTTATGGGTTATCTACACCCATTCAGCTAGATCTGAGAGAAAGATTCTGACAGCAGTCAGGCAATGGGTAGAAAAGAATAACCCATGTAAGTTATTTAACCTCTCTGAACCTCAATTTCCTCATCTCTAAAATAGGTATAATAGGGTCAGCTTCTCGGATTTGTTCTAAAGATTAAGTGAGAAATTATATATAGAAAGTCTCTTGGCATCATGCCTGGCACATAGTAACTAGCCTTTCTATAAACGGTCACTCCTACTGAAATAAAGACTATAAAATTTAGTACAAATGTAAAATTATACTATATGCTGCTTAAATGAGGCATTCCTACACAAAAATATTAAAAATAAAACAAGAGATGCCATCAAGAAACAAAAAGAAGACGAATAGCAATATTAGTATTAGACAAAGCAGAATTCAATATAAGAAGTATTAGAAAAAGGAGGAATACTATGTTAAAAAAAGATAAAATCCATGACGAATAGATAGTGGTCATGAATTGTGACATGCCAAATAACAATATCAAAATATATAGTCAAACTGAAAAATAAAAGGGAAATTTGAGAGAAACACAATTGTAATTGTGTCAATGATACACTCTAACTAAAAATAAATAGGGATATATAAAGTATGAATAATATTAATTAAATGATGGAAACTAATATATATGAAAGATTAAAAACACATGTAAATAAACTACAAACATATACCTTTCCCTCCCAAAAATCCAAGGGGCATTTCCAAAAATGGACTATAAATTAATATACAAAGAAAATCTCAATATAGTGCAAAGCAGAATCTGCTAAGGTCTTACTCTCTGTTCAGAAGGAAATAAAATTAGAAATCATTAACAAAACTTTAAACAAACAACAATAAATCCAAGCACTTGGAAATTTAAAAACATTCCAAATTGTTAGATAAAAGAAATCAAAATGATAGTCACAGAATACTCAGAAAGCAACAATTACAATACTAGACATTAAAAATCAGAAATATCATAATTTGAGGCTCAAAATGACATTATTTTCCTCTAAGAATTATTTTCACTACTTTTGCTAGGTGTCTGGAGATGCTGGCAATCCAAAAGCATTTTACTTGAAGTTCAGGGCCTGAAAAGTCAGGCTGTAATTACAGTCTCTGAGAAAGCTGATTTATTTCTGGTTCACCATTATTCCTGGGGTCCAAGCCCTTGGTGGAAAACAGAACTCTGACTTTTGTTCCCCTAGTCCTGTGATTCTGCCAAAAGCACAGGTGATTTTCTCAGTTGCCTTTTCAGAACTGGCAAATATTATCCAGGGCAAAAAAGACCCTAAGCTTATCTCTAGGCTTATTTTCTGAATTCCTGTCTTCTTCAGTATCTGAGCCCTGTATTTCCTTGCTATCTTGTTAGCTCTTTAATGCTTCTAAGAAAGACATTTTTTATATCTCATCCAGCTTTTGTAGTTGTCATAATATGAACGTCCAAATTACCTGGTCTACTATTACTGAAAGAAGTCACTGTCACTTTTTATTCCTCTTAAACTGCCTCATGTTTTTTAAAAAATTAATTAACTAATTAATTAATTAATTAATGGGATGAGGACTTGCTTTGTTGCCCAGGCTGGAGTGCAGTGGTACAATCATGGCCCACTGCAGCCTTGAACTCCTGGGCTCAAGTGATCCTCCTGCCTCAGCCTCCCCAGTAGCTGGGACTACAGGTGCACACCACTGTGCCCAGCTCCTTGTATTCGTTATAGCACTTGTTACTTCCTGACATTCACTTCACACCAATACGAGTTTTTGGTAGATTTTAAAAAGTAAAATATATAAGAAAAAAATGTATGAAAAGTTGAAACTGCTTTATGACATACACATCACAAAAATATTAAAAGACAAATGGTAAACACAGAAAAACATAAACCATACAAAAGACAAAAGGCCAATATCCTTAAAATTGTATAAGCTCATTTTTATATTTTATTTTAAGATTTTGCTTGCTTCCTCTCTTTATTGAAATCTCTGTTCATATGTCCTGTCCTCAGAAAGGTATTCTTGATCATGAATATAAAATAGCCTCATCCCCACTCCTCTCCCTATTTCCTCTTAACCTACTCCATTTTTCTCCATAGCATTATCACTACTTACTTTTTTGCTGTTGTTTTATTAAATATTTGTACCCTCTGCCACTAATGTAAGCTCTGAGAGAAAAGAGATTTTGTTTTTATTCATTGCTGTATCCTCAGTACAGAACAACATCTACTTAATAAAAATTTGTGGAAGGAATAAATCAAGCTTTTGATAAACAATGTCTTTAGTAATGATTGAAAAAATATTTTAAAACACACAGAATAATAAAAGCTATTATTTATAGAGTGTCAAGCGTTACTCTAAATGCTTTACATGTGTTACCTCATCTAAACCCAATCTCATTACTTATCATGAGTTAGCTAATCATGATACCCATTTTACAGATGAGCAAACTAGACACAGATTATGTAATTTGCCCAAGGTCATACAGTTACCAAATATACTGAAAAGGATTAACAATCTGGCCAAACACTTTCTGTACTAACTAAATTAAACTCATCTGTTTCTGTTTACACCGAACAACTTTTGAATGTGAATGAGACCAATGAAACAAAACTTCATATTAACCCACTACCATGACTACTACCATCACTGACTGAGTTTTTAGTACATACATACTAAAAACTGTGCTCAGTATGTTACATTAATATGTACCAAACTTAACCCTCACAACAACCTTGTGAAGTAGGTATTAACACCTTTCTTGTATGAAAAGAGAAACTGGGGTGGAGTAAAGGGAAAAAAAAAAAAGAGAGAAAACTGAGGCTTAGGGAGATTAAGTTAGTTGCCTAAAGTCTAGCTAGACTTGAAATTCAATCTTAAACTTGAATTTAAGGCCTGTATTTTTAATTATTGGCTTAGAGACTTGCAGTAAAACTTCAGGATTCAAAAGGATAAACAAGTACATTCCCCTAAGGAAAAAAAAAAATACATTACATACGTCCATTTCAGATATACACTCTTCAGGTTTGTCCATAAATACTGCAGAGACTGGAACAGATGTGTTTTTGGACATCATGAGTTTTAATGGAACTTCATGAAACATTTGATTTCTCTCTCTCATTGTCATTTTCTTTTGGGGAAGTGGTGAATTAATATATATTACTTTAATTGGTTTTGAACCTTAAAACAGAAACAGAAGAAGAGGGGTGATTAGTATCTAATAGTCCTATTTTTTAAAAAAACAGGATGTATGACATAAGGATCACTAAAGAGACATAAGACAGGACATTAGTAGCACATGTCCCATATATTTGCCATCCTTGGACTAGAAGATTTTAAAGTCCCTTAGAAATCTAAGGGCAAGAGAATCCAACTGGCAGGAGAAATATGTTCTCTTTCTAACAATGTTTAAAAAGGATTTTCTGTTTTTCACTGTTACAGTCTTACTGTCATTATTACTCAGTTCTTACATGAACTTGCAAAAAGCGACGAAAATTTTACCATCGAGAACATATTATTAATACATTTAACTCTAATTTGTAGTTTTGTTTCATTAGACATAGTCTTTTACTTATTGCATTTATGTTGTAATATATAATATTAATTCAGGAAGATATGAAAAAAATATATAAACCTTAGCAGTAGGGGCAGTAATTTTTTCATATAGAGGAATTAATGTGCAAATATTAATTTTATTGTCAAAAGAGAGACTATCCCACTGCTTATAAGTATAGACTTACTGTAATTCTGAATTCCAATAAAAGACAAGCAAATATGTACTGGAAACTCACCCATTTGAGGTTGTCTAATAAAGTACTGCATTCGTTTCATTTCAGTGAAAGACAGAACTTCACCATTTCATGTACTTTTGGCCACCCTAGCACAGTTACTTATCTCTTACCCCCCAACATGACTTCAGGTACTATACACTTAATAATTCATTTAGAAGTAACAATTTTATAGTAGCTTTATATATGAAAAAGTTCTACTGAATGTAAATGTCAAATTTACATCCTCCTTAAATCAAGACTTACATTTTTGTTTGACAAATGACCACCTACGTTTAAGACAGCTGAAAGGGAATCCCTTTTTGAGAGAATTACTTAACATAGCAAATCACAAACCTGCAACAGGTATTATTTGAATACACACTGGAATTTCCCACTGTTCCTTGTAGTTTGGTCCATGATTATTTAATAAGGTAAACAATGATTGACTAGTTAGAGCTATCTGAGGGTGGTATCTTGAAACAAGCTTCTCTGCATTTGGATCTTTACTAATATCCTGAAAAACAACATATAATTTATTACTTGGTTATACTTACTTAAAATTTCTTTGGTAAAGTAATGAAAAGAATGAAGAAAGTCAGAAAGGGCACTTTAGAACAATCAGGTTATACGTACTTTGTGAGGTATAAAAGATTATTTAGGAAGATCCAAAACCACCTAGGTACTTACATAATGCATAGCTTCAGCTGTTTGTTCTGGAGTTTCAGTGGTAGATGTGTTATCTTTTGAGAGCTGCAACTTTGTAGGCATTGAGGGAAATACTGTTTTCACATATTTTACATTGCCCTAAATTAGAAAAAATGAATCACTTTATTATAAAAATTCTCATGTATTTTTTTCTGAGAAATGTATCCTTTATAATATAAAACTCTTAATTGAAACTTATTCTCTAAATGCAAATGTCAAATTTAGAACCTCTTTAAGTCAAGATAATCATGTTTTTGTTTGACAACCACCACCAATGTTTTATTTTGTTTTTTTTTAAAAAAAAGATCCAAGAGAAGGGTTTCATAGACTTTTCCCTGCCACTTTAAATTCTTTTTTTTTTTTAAAGCACCATGTTCTGCTAGATGCCACTTTAAATTCTATCCTCTCCTTTCATGAAGTACAAATCATAATAGGGTATAGTAGAAACTAAAATATACTCTGTACACACTTATTTTCAACATGTTTGTGAATAAAATCCCTTAAAAGAAAAAGGGCTGCCTGCTTATATTCAGGAGCATTAAGAAAGATGGAAGGTAAGAAGAGGAAATCAAGAAACATAGTTAGAAGCGGCACTTTTTAAAACATCAAGTATTTGGATCTATAAAATAAAAGGAAAGGGACACGGATTTGTATTACATATTTTAAAAGTGATCTCATTATTGCTCAAAATTTAAACACAAAATAATGTATGCATGAAATACAGATGATGTTTTAGACAAGAAAAACTTATACTTTTCCTATGATAAACCTTACCAATGCAAGAAGAGTTTTTTCTAACTTTAATCCCATCTCTGTTCTGAATGGGAAGAATCCCATTAAGCTGGTGACTTCATGAAGAGTATAAAATTCTGGATACCTTTTCACTTGTCCAATGCAAGCTTTTAAAATTTGCTAAAAAATAAAAATTAAGAAAAATTCATTTGTATTGTACTTCCCTTATAATGCAAAAAATTTTAGTTATATGTGACTATATAATTATTCATTGCAACAATTAGCCTCATTTCATCAATCAAGCTTCTAACAATACACACGTATATTCCTTATCTATTTTCATAACAATTTTTAACCTAATTTCTTTAAATGCCGATATTTAATATTAAAATTAGCAATCTCAAAATTTAAAATTAAATAGAGAAGACACATCACATTTTCTATGCTACTTAAGAAACTGTCAAAGAAAGCCATATGAAAATTTCAGCACACTTTACTGCCTTAAAAGCTGTTATATGAATGATTAGAAATAAATAAGTTTAATACTCTTAAAGGATTTCAAGCACAATGAATTAAGGAAGTAGTTTTCTTATGGGTCCTTCTAATCTATAATCTAAAAAATAAATGAGAGATGTTGAAGCTAATTCGAATGATGATGTACTTAGTATTTTATTCTCTCCAAACTCTTCAAAATGTTAATAATTTATCAGGAAATATAATCAGTAAGGAAATAAAATTCCCAGTTTTACACAAAAGAGTATGTGCCACTTGTGATAATATGTAAATAACTCAGAGACACACAGCTGTTTTGGTGGTGGGGAGGTGAGATGTTTACAATTAAAATACACACATATATTATCCTCTAAGATACATACTTTTCGTCAACAAACCTTATCGGAATCATTTAGAATATATTTTAGATCACAAAAGCTCTTAGCAGTAAGAATATCTTTATCATATGTCTACATTCTTTCTCCCTTCAGACATTTATAAAATGTGTGACATTACAAATCAACAGCTTTACTCCAGTATGTCTTTTCATCTGTAGTTTCATAAACTCCTCTCCCATTTTTCAATCCGCACTCCCTGCTATCTTTCACATGTTCTCCCTCCATTCATGCTTTTCAATCCTGATCTTGCCATTTAAATTCAGGAGATCATTTGCAATGAGGGAGATGTGAGCTAATGTGGAAAAGTTGTTTTTAAAAACCTTAGTCAACTGCAAACCCAAATCTGCATAATATATCTGCTCCTTATTTGTAATTAATATTAGTTAACTTTTACCTCTAACATTCCTTTCCTATGGTAGTCATTACAAGAATTTGAAGATACAACGAAAAGCAATACATGAGAACTATGTGACATACAGACCATTCTGGTTAGACATTTATTGGCACATCATTCTTAGGAAAAAGTGTCCTGGATGTTATAGTGCTTTTATTTGAATGTCATTTAATTCAGTAATTATAGCAAGCGAAGGAGTCAAAGGAAAATCTAAGAGTTTCTGATAGATTGTACTATTTAATACTCAAAATATCTTAAGAGTTAAATACACTAAAAGCACATGCATGTACACAATACAGATCTACCATTACAAAGAAAGGTGAAAATAACTATGCTCCCTAAATTTTATTTTGGGCCAGAAAAGAAGCATACTGTATCACATATATCTGAAAACATACATGTAACAGACACTACCTTGGTAGTATGGTAGAGTAGATACATTGAAGAACCTTCCTATTCAAATAAAACTAGATCCTGGATAAAGTATAACAATTTTTATGCATTGCTGGGCTTGGTGAAAAGCTAAGAAAATCTCCAAGAACCATAAATCAATAAATATACCTCAAACACAAAGAAAAACAGGAGCATTGAACATGAAGAAAACCCAGGTGGCTTGGGTGAGGTGGCTTGAGGGCAAATGCTTCAACCAGTTCTAAGATCTCTGGGGGAGCTGAACACAAGACTTCTACATTTAAGCTTTGAAAGGTAGGGATTTGAACAGATATACATACACTGAAGTGCTTAGCTGCGTTATTTACAACAGCTAAAAGGTGGAAGCCACCCAAGGGCCCATTAATAGATGAACAGAGGCTGGGAACGATGGCTCATGCCTGTAATCCTAGCACTCGGGGAGGCTAAGGAGGGCGGATTGCTTGTGCTCAAGAGTTTAAGGAGCTCTTGGCTGAGCAAGAGCGAGACCCCATCTCTACTAAAAATAGAAAAATCAGCCAGGTGTCATGGCATATGCCTGTAGTCCCAGCTACTTGGGATGCTGAGGCAGGGGGATCCTTTGAGTCTGGAATTTGAGGTTACAGTGAGCTATGATGACACCACTTCATTCTACCCAGTGACAGAGTATGACTCTGTCTCAAAAAAAAAAGATGAACAGATAGACAAAATGTGCTATATCCATACAAGGAATATCATTCAGCCTTAAAAAGGAAGGAAATTCTGACACATGCTACAACATGGATGAACTCTGAGGATATTATATACTAAGTAAAATGAGCCAGTCACAAAAAGACAAAGTGTATGCTTCCACTTATATAGGGTACCTAGAGTAGTCAAGTTCTTAGAGAGAGAAAGTAGAATGGTGGTTGCTAGGAACTGGGAGGGAGGACGGAACAGGAAGATATTGTTCAGTGGGTACTGAGTTTCAGGTTTGTTTTCTTTTTTTACTTTTTAATTTAATTTAATTTTTATACACCACTAGATGAATTTTGAGTTTTGTTTTCAAAAGTTCAGCAGGTGGATTGTGATGATGGCTGCACAACAATATAAATGTATTTCATGCCATTGAACTGTACACTTAAAAAAGGTTAAAGTAGTAAATTTTATGTTATATATGTTTTATCACAATTTTTTTTAAAAAGGGAGAAATGGAAGATAGACTGAGGTCTACCCCAGGGAAATTTGGGAATTCCAGAAAGAGCTGAGAGAACGAAGGAGAAGGAATAATTGAAAATGGTTGAGAATTTTCCAGAACTGATGAAGAATGTGAATTCACAGACACAAGAAACACAATGAACCAGGAGGATTTAAAAAAAAAAGCATATTAAGCGTGTTATAATGAAACTGTAAAACAACAAAAATAAAGTGCAGTCAGAGAAAAAAGACAGATTTCCTAAAAAAAATGACAATTAAACAGATAACACACTTTTCAATAGCAATTAGACAAAAAATGTAGAATAACTTCAAATGTTGAGAAAAAATAACTTCCAACTTAGAATTGTGTATGAATAAAATTATCTTACTAGAATGAAAACAAAACAAAAATATTTCCAGACAAATAAAAAAGGAGATTGTTCACCACCAAGACACTGTCATCAAAGGAATATTTAGAACATACAGCATTTCAGGAAGAATGGAAGAATCTCAGAACATAGGTTTAGGAACAAAAAATGATGGGCCAAAAATTCGGTAAACCTTTTTTGTAGGTAAATTAAAACAAACACAGTCCATATAAAATAATAATACAGGTAGGTTTAAAAAAAAGACAGCATTACAATAGCAGCGGCATATAAGTCAGGAGGGATACGATAAGAGTCAAAATGCTCTATGGCTTTTGTATTGTTTGGGAGAAAGATTAAGATATTGGATAAAGGAAATATTCATTGGAAAAAGTCAAGAGTAACTAGTAAGAGAACAGAAAAAGATCGTATAAATTCCAAATCAATGGAAAGGGGAAAATAGGAAAACTCCTTCAAAAGAAGTAAAAAAGAAAGAAGCACAGAAAAAAGAGAAACAGAAAACACAAGCAAGTCCATATACACCAATTATAATGAATGTGACCAAACTTTCCAATGAAAAGACAAGAGATTATCAGATTTTATTTTAAAAGAAAAGCAAGCTACCTAAACACTGTTTTAAAAGATACCTGTAAAACACATCTATAGATTTAAAGCAATCCCAATTACAATCCCACCTAGTTTTTTGTAGGAATTGACAAGTTGATTCCTAAATTTACAAGAGAATGCAAAGAACTGATTAAGAGTCAAAATAATTTTGAAAAAGAACAAAGTTGCAGGACTTTTATCACATGATTACAAGACCATAAAACTACAGTAATCAAGACCCTGTGGTTCTTGCATAAAGACAGACACGTTCCATTTTGTTAATGGAACAAAATAGAGTCAAGAAATTGATCCATGTGATGGCGACAAGGTAATTAAGAGAAAAAGTAAGTCTTTTCAACCAATTGTGCTAAGCAGTTTCTCAACACTGGCATTACTGACATTTTGGACCAGATAATTATTTGTGCTGTGGGGCTGTCCTGTACACTGTATGATATTTAGCAACATCTCTGGCTCTACCCACTAGATGTCATAAGTACCCCCTAGCCAGTTATGGCAACCTAAAATGTCTCCAGACATTGCCAAATGTCCCCTAGGAGGCAAAATCACTCTAAGTTGAAAACCACTACGCTAGAACAACTAGATTTAGGGAAGAAATGAACTTTCATCCTTAGCTCACATCTTATACAAAAGTAACTTAAAATGAACATAGACCTAAAAATTAAAACTGTAAGATCCTCAGATTAGAGTTTCTTAACACAAGCACCACTAACATGTTAGGCTGGATAATTTTTTGTTGTAAGGGATGCCACATGCATTTAGGATGTTTTTAGCAGCATTCTTGGCCTCCACCCATTAAATACTATTAGGTAGGTGCAAAAGTAATTGCAGTTTCGGACTGTGAATTTTAAATCATTATAACTAGGCTGAAACACATCTTTATTAATCAAAATAGGAACCATTATAATCAACACTATTTGCCAATGAGAAATAAGTTTGTTTATTCCTATAGCATAAAAAATCTGTGCTTCGGAATTCAACAAACTCTTGGAAAGCATTTTCTGCATGCTGCTGGTTGTGAAAGTGTTTTGCCTCCAAAAAGTTGTTGAGATGCTTGAAGAAGTGGTAGTCAGTTGGCAAGAGGTCAGGTGAATATGGCAGATGAGGCAAAACTTCGTAGTCCAATTTGTTAAACTTTTGAAGTGTTGGTTGTGCGACGTGCAGTCAGGCTTTGTCATGGTAGAGAATTCAGCCCTTTCTGTTGACCAATGCTGGCTGCACTGCAGTTTTTGGTGCATCTCATTGATTTGCTGAGCATACTTCTCAGATGTAATGGTTTCACTGGGATTCAGAAAGCTGTAGTGGATCAGACAGGCAGCAGACCACCGAACAGTGACCATGACGTTTTTTCAGTGCAAGTTTGGCTTTGGGAAGTGCTTTGGAGCCTCTTCTCAGTCCAACGACTGAGCTGGTCATTGCCAGTTGTTGTATAAAATCCACTCTTGATTGCACATCACAATCAGATTGAGAAATGGTTCATTGTCGCTGAAGAAGAGAACACTTCAAAATGACAATTTTTTTGATTTTCAGTGAGCTCATGAGGCACCCACTTATTGAGCCTTTTCATCTTTCCAATTTGTTTCAAATGCTGAATGACCTTGAGTTCTTAGCAACTTTGTAGTTTTAAGAGGATCAGCTTTGATGATTGCTCTCAATTGGTCCTTTGTCAACTTCTGATGGCCAGCCATTGCGCTCCTCATCTTCAAGGCTCTCGTCTCCTTTGCAAAACTTCTTGAACCACCACTGCACTGTATGTTCATTAGCAGTTCCTGGGCCAAATGCGTTGTTGATGTTGCTCTGCTGCTTTATGACCCATTTTGAACTCAAATAAGAAAATTGCTCAACTGTGCTTTTTGTCTAACGTCATTTCTGTAGTCTAAAATAAATATAAAATAAATAGCAAGTAATAAATTAGCAAAAAAAAGTGAGAAATGCGCATTAAAATGATGTATAACATAAGCACATTTATTTAAGAATGTATTCCAATATGAAATGGCAAATTTCAACAATGCTAAAACCGCAATTACTTTTGCACCAACCTAACAGTAGCACTCCATCAGTTGTAATGAATAAAAATGTCTCCAGACATTGCCAAAGTCCCCTGGAGGGCAGGTCTGAAGATGTAAAACTGACCCCAGTTGAGAACCACTTGGGGTAGTAAGTATTTCTATGCTAGAACACATAAGAACACTAATCATAAAAAATTTTGAAAAATTAGGCTTCATTAAAATTAAAAGTCTGTTCTTTGAGATAAATTATTTTAAAAATTTAAAAATATGTCACAAACTGGGATAAAACTATATATATAATGAACTTGTATTCAGAACATATAAAGAACTTTTCTGACAATAAAAATAAGGGCCATTAAAAAATCAGC
This sequence comes from Lemur catta, assembly GCF_020740605.2. Lineage (NCBI taxonomy): Eukaryota > Metazoa > Chordata > Mammalia > Primates > Lemuridae > Lemur > Lemur catta. Next base: position 91,354,273 of record NC_059128.1, read on the forward strand.
AAAAGATTTTAATACACATTTCACAAAAGAACACATACAACATGATTGAGCACGTAAAAAGATGTTCACTGGTCATTAGGGAAACGCAAATTAAAACCATGAGATCACTACATACCTGTTCAGTTGGCTAAAATTAAAAAGATTAACAATATGAAGATATGGAGCAACTGGAACTCTCATACATTGCTGGTGAGAGTATAAAGTGGTACATCTACTATAAAAAACAGTTTGGCAGTTTCTAATAAAATTAGACTGCTTGCCATATGATCTAGAATTTACCTAAGAAAAGTGAAGACATAGGTTCCCAAAAAGCCTTCTATAAGAATTTTCAGAGAAGCTTTATTCATAACAGCCTCAAACTAGAAATAACACAAATGCTTACCAACGGCTGAATGGCTAAATCAATTCTGGTATAACCATACAATAAAACAAAAAGGAATAAAAAGGAACAAGTCATGGTTACTTGCATCAACGTCAACAAATCTCAAAAAAATTCTGAAAGCAGACAGACACAAAAAACACTGTATATGATTCAATTTTTATGGAAATCTAGAAAAGGCAAATCTAATCCATTGTGATGAAAAAGCGTATCAGTGGTTTCCTGGGGCCATGAATAGGAAGATTCCCAGGGATTTTTTGGTATGATGGAAATATTCCATATCATGATTGTGGTTGTGGTTGCACAGGTGTATAAATGTGTCAAGACTCATTGAAATGCACTTAACATGGGTAATTTTTTATTATATGTAAATTATACCACAATAAAATTGATTAAAAAATTAAATGCAGATTAAAAAAGGGAGTTTAGTATGTAATGGTTATATGCTCAAACAATACAGATCTAGTACAACCTTTTTTGAAAAATGGTAGAGAATGGGAAGAGCATACAAAAATTTTTTTTCAATTGTTTTCAGTAACCCTATTGATTGGTAGTATTAGTACTGTTGCTCTAAGGCTGCTGTGAGTACAATGTAGGATAAAGCAAACGAGACACATGAGGGGTTTTTTTTCTTTAAATAGATATTTCCAAGTTCTATCCACTGACATATTTTCAGAAACAGTGACCAACCCAGGAGCAATGAGCATCCCTAGTACCCAGATTATAATCTTGAAATATCATTTCCCACTAAAAGAAACAAGGGCTCTAGAAAATGGTTCATTCTAAGGTTTGGATGGAAAATGTACAAAATGAGCCTCAAAGACTACTAGAGTGACTCAACAGAACTCAGAAGCCACTATGAAGAGCCTCTCACTGACCAAAGTTGGTATTATTTGAGGTTTACAAAGGATTGCAGGGTACTGAAATTCATACGTGTTTAACTCCATGACTTAATAATATTTAAAAAAAATTGATCACCATTGGAGAATAAGGAGGAATAAATTGATTTTTTCAAAAGTGGTATATAAAGGGAGACAATCTAGCATTTATTTTGCTACACATTTAGCTCCATGAACTGGGAAACTAAATAGTAGATGAAGAAAAGCATATCTTTATTCTAACTAATCAATGATGCAATTAGAATATAATAATTTTGTAAACTCCAATGAATGAATGCATCCAGGCACTGAGCATCAATAGCTCAGGTGGCTGGGGAGATGTTGGTCAAAGGATACAAAATTTCACTTAAGTAGGAGGAAAAGTTCAAGAGATTTATTATACAACCTGGTGACTACAGTTTATAACAATACTATATTCTTGAAAATTGCTAAGAGAATAGATTTTAAGTGTTCTCATCACAAAAAAATAAGTATGTAAGGTAATGTATGTAAATTAGTTCAATTTAACCTTCCCATAATGTATACATATTTTAAAATATGTACACGATATATACAATTTTTACTTGTTAATTTAAAAAATAATAAAATTATAAAAAGAAAAAAATTTGTAACATATATAGCCCATAAAGTTTTATACTTGGAATACACAAAGAACTCTGACATAACAATAAGAAAAAGAACAATCCAGTATAAAAAGGGCAGACTTGAAGGCATTTTGCCAAGAAGAAATGACCAATAAGCACATGAAAACATACTCAATCTTGTATATGCATAGCACCATAACCTCTTGATTGGCTAAAACTAAAATGACTACGAATATCAATTGGTATTGAGGATGTTGAGCAACAGAACTCTTACACACTGCTGGTTGGAATATAAATTGGCATAACCACTTTAGAAAACAGTTTGCATTTTTTATTCAAGTTGAAGATACGCACACCCTATGACCAAATAATTCCACTCCTAGTTATATAGACAGTTCTCCACTTACGATGGCTTGACTTACATTTTTCAACTTTATGGTGGTGTAAAATTGTCACCATTTAGTCATAATGTACAGTATTCAATAAATTATGAGATAGTCAACACTTCATTTTAAAGTAAATTATTTTAGATGATTTTGCCCAACTATAGCCTAATGTAAGTGTTCTGAGCCCATTTAAGGTAAGTTAGGCTAAGCTATGATGTTCAGGAGGTTAGGTATATTAAATGCGTTTTCAATTTATGATGGGCTTATTGGGATATAACCCCATTGTAAGTCAAGGAACATCTGCAAATCCAACTGATATGTGTGCACATGTGCACTAAGAGTTACGATGTATGGTAATTTTCAAGAGTATTGCTTAGAATAGCTCCAAACTGGAAACAACCCACATTTTGATCAAAAGAATAAATTATAGTTTATTCATAGTATGGACAGAAATGAAAATGAATGAACTACAACTACACACAACATATGAATCTCACAAACACAATATTGAAGTGAAAGAAGGAATGTACAAAAGGTTTCTGTTCACATAAAATTCAAAATCAGGCAAAAGAGAGATAGAAGAATTACAAAAAAAAAGTATAGAAATTATCACCACCAAAGCTGGGATAGTGATTTATTCAAGGAGGAAGGAATGTTATTATCTGGTAAGGACACATAGGGGGCTTTTGGGTTACTGGTAATGTTTTATTTCTTGACTAGGGTAAGAGTTACACAGGTGTTTACTATAAAACTATTTGTTAAGCTATATATATTTGTTTTTAATTAGCTACCAAAGAATGTACTTTGCTAATAAGCATTTTTATATTCACCCAACAAATATTTATACTGAGCACCTGAGCACTGTGTGCCAGGCACTATTATAATCATTAGGAATATGGCAGTGAACAAAAGAGTGCTTACATATAGGAGTATGGAGGAAGACAATAAACAAAAATAAAACATAGTAAACACTGAGGGTGATATTATTTCCTATAGGGTAATCAGGAACATCCTTATTGATAGGTGACATCTGAACAGAGACCTAAAAAGATCAAGGCACTAATCCATGCAGATATCTAAGGAACAACTTGGCAGAAAAATGGGAACAGTAAATGCCAAAGGCCTTAAGGCAAGATCACATTTGGAAATATTCAAGAAACACAAAGAGGCCAGCAGGTAGAAGTATAACATCTGAGAAGCCGATTTATAGAAGATGAAACTAGATGATGGGAGAAGGGGAGAGATCATGTAGAGCATTGGAGAACTTTGTAAAGACTTCCTAAGAGAGAAGGTAAGCCATTATAAACCAATGAAATTAGGGAATATGCTTTATGTTTTAAAAACATCATTCTGGTCTTTTCAAAGGCACGATTAAAATAGGAGCAGCTGCCAGTTCCTTTTCCACAAAGAATAATATGACAATCCATTTGAGTGTGTTATATTTAGGTACAGAGCAATTAAAAATCAAATTTTTCCTTTTATTTAGAAGAATCACTCTTCTGGTTCATATTAACAACAAAATTCTACCTTACAAAGTATTTTTTTTTTAAATAGTAAAACTAATACCCCGGCTGCCCCTCAATTTATAGTGACTAGTTTTATTTTTTTTAATTGTGGTAAAATACACATAAAACTTACTATCTAAACCATTTAAGTGTAGTGTCCAGTAGTGCTAAATATGCTCACACTGTTGTTTATAGTGACCAATCTTAAAGACTTAAAAAAATTCATACTGTTATTTATAGATTAACTCTACTACAAAAATATATATTAACAGTTACTATTTAAGTGGTATACTTTAAATTTTTCCTAGGCTCACTGAATGATGGTGGGGTATAAGGCAGGGTGATTAATAGGCTTTGCTAATAAATACGAATGACTGAAGTATCAAAAAAATGAACTCAAAGTTGAAATTTAGCATTTGGTGACTCATTACCATGAAGGTAATGAACACAAGTTCATGTGACTGAGTTCTAAAGGACCATTCCAATTTAAGAGACAAGATAACTTCTTAAACAAATGGATCATATCAAACTATCCATGTGAGTAAAATGTAATGCTAAAATACAGTATTTGGATCATTAAAAAATACAAACACAAGTGACTATCCTATAGTACACAACTTTGAGATCTTAGTCTTTCTACTATTCTAATACATGATGAATAAAAGACCCATACATAACTTGGTCTCTAAACTGATAATACTGTCAGTTCCATATGCTTTTGGCAGGATCACCACACATTCCAGAATGCTGCTATTGTCTATCACTTGGCAGTTTACATAAGATGTGATTTTTTTTTTTTTTTACCTCTGTGAAGAGACGGGCATCATTAGAAAGCGTGTTATAATCCTGTGCACATTGCTTTGCAGAATTCTGCAAAAACTTTAGGAACTCAGTAACTTCTTCGTTCACGTGTGTTTTCATATCCTGATTTTTAAAAAAGTAGACATGTCTTAGAATAAAAAGTTTCATTAAAAAACAATCACTTCTCAATCACTGCTCTAATTATTTGGACTTAAAGAATAATTACAATATCAAATCCAAAGTAGAAACTACAAAGTTAATAGAAATTATTATATAATGATAAACTTCTGTTATAAAAAACTCCACAAAAATAGAAAAGCACATGACTAATACTGCAACATATGCTTAGTAATTAAGAAACTTATGTTATAAAATGCTGTCAACATTAAAAAAAAAAAGACAAACACCCAAAGGAAAAATAAGCAAACAATATGAATAGATGAGTTATGAAAACAGAAATAAAAATGGCTTATCAACACATGGAAAATGCTTACTTTCATTAGTAATCAATGTAAATTAAATTAATGTAAAGCAAGAGATCATTTTCCCTCATTTTGCCGCAAATTAGAGGCAAAAAAGATAATGCCCCGTATTGGTGAAGACAGTTTTTTTTCTTTTTAAGAACTTTTCTAAAATAGTGGTACAAACAAATTGGTTTAAACTTTTTGCTGAACAATTTACCCATGTGAATTACTGTAGATCAAAGTTTTAAAAACATGCACAGTCTTTGATCTAGCAATTTAATTTTTATGCATTTATCTTAAGGAAACAATCACAGAGATATGAACAAAGATTTTGATACAAAGATGTTTGGCACAGCACCATTTATATAACTGAGAATTTGGAAACTTCTTAATTGAAGTAATACTTAAACAATAATTAAAAATTGGTACAATAAGCTATGTAAAGTTCTGCTGCTAGTACTTAAGATCAACTGAAGTGAGACATGCTCTGAAGTAGAGCAAAATGCCTGAACTATAATAGAACTAACAAAAGAGTTAAAGTACCAATACCATCAATTAAACTTAAATTTTCCATTTTTAAAATATGACTGTACCTAAAAACATAAATGTAAATCTTAAATAAAAATATTTCCTGACTAATTTTAAATATTTTTTTCTGAAGCTGAAGAATAGAATACATACCAAATACTGAAAGTAGTCATTTTTATTTATTCCAACAGCTTTGGAATTTGCAGGAAACTTTGCGTATTTAACCAACAAGTCCACATAACTCCTCTGCTCTCTCTGTGAGAAACGAGAGAAACGAGGATAAGGAACTCTTGGTTTTGGAAGAAGAACCATTCCAGTTGTGGTTTTAACTTTTTCCTTTGCTTGAGTTGCTGAACTAACTGCCGGCTCATTTTCCACAGAACTTGCTGAGGCATTCAAATTTTCTCCTATACGTCTGGAAAAAAAAATATAATTTACAAATATGTGCTTTTCACATGAAGATTACTATCATGGAATTTCATGATTCTCAATCACTGGAAGAATATAGCATGATTAACAGGGTAAACTCTGGATTATTATCTAACTCTGACACCTGGATTTTGATGTTTAGCCATTTAGTGTAGATTAAGTATTCTGCAGGATAGGATCACATTGCAAACTTACCTTCAATTACCTGATGGAGAGGAAGAGGCATACTTATTAGACTAGTTATTCAATTTAGAAGTTTTTTCCTGTTATTGAAGAGGGGAAAATCATTCTTGCCAATTATACTTGCAAAATATGCAAGTATTTCGTGTTTACATTTTATTATAATGCTAGTTGTTTTTTAACGTTTAAACTCTTCAGTAAGGTATATCAATTAACGTGATGACCAAATCCACTAAGAACAGGATATAAAGGGAGTCACAAACTTGAAGTTAACGAATTTACTGAGATTCTAAATTTTCTGGTTTCCTTTATTTATCTCAAGAACTAAAAAGAAAATTCCAACATTATGCATTACATTTTATGGAAGCAGTAGTGGTTTTAGAAAAGTTGTACAATCCTCTATTACTCTTGTACAGGACTGAGTCCATGGAAATGTCTTTATGCTTTTTATGGATGCAAAAGAAAAATCCTGGCATTATCTATAGGAAATGTACCATAAAAGAAAGCAGTGAATAGCTAGAGAACCTGTTACCATATTTCTTTATGAAATGTGTGAAAGTTGTCAGAATCAAAACAGAGTCTCTAATATTAAAAATCCTGACAAACAGAGCCGGGGAAGTCTATAAAGAGAGGGTTCTCACACTTGTATGCTGGACAAAAGATACTTTTGCAAGGACATCTGCCCAGCAACTGCTTGTCTAACCTTGGACTGGTGTCACCCTTGGTACTGATCTTTGTAGCCAAGTATAATTATTTCAAAACAATTGTACCATCCTCCTAATTTTTTCCCTTAAAAACCTTTGTTTTCCTTTACCTCCTTGAATATACATACAGTTTAACCGCATGCGTATTCCCATTGCAATGCTCTATTCCTAGAGAGCACATTTCTGTTTTTTTTTTCTTTTAGACAGCCTCTCTCTGGTTTGTTATTTAGGTTGACAAATGCTACCCTGATTTAAAAAAAATCATCCTACCATCACAATTAAGGTGTATGAATATAAATGTCTTATCTTGTTCATAATTTTCCTCTACTTTTGCTATTCAGTTATTATAATCTACATTTTTAGTAAGATAATTTAGAAGTCCCCAAAAAAACTACATTTCCTTCACCTCTACAAGGAAACTGTGCTTTTCACATGAAGATTACTATCATGGAACTTCCACCATAGTAACTATTCCTATGACTTGGCTCCAAGTTACACAACAACAATCCACAGATGAAGGGAAACTAATGATTCACTTGTCACCCACCATTCATTACTATTTATTGAGTGACTACCATGTGCCAGACTATACAAGGTACTAGAGATACAACATTGAGCACAGCACAATCTCTGCTCTCCAAAACCTTCTGATCAAGTGCATTAGACAAGTGAATGGAGAGGAAAGAAAATTATGTATGAATACATCAATACAATGTGACTATGGAGATCTTAGGTTTCCAACCTGAACATACCAAATAGGTGACTGAGAAGAATCCTAAGAACATCATGATCAGGGATTAAGAGGGAGAAAGGGAAGGAGGGAGAAAGGTCCTGAGCAGTGGTTCTCAATCATGACAATGTTAATTTCCTCAGGGCATTCTGGAAGCCTGTAGGTGCATCTGGATTGTCACAAAAGAGAGGGGGGATTAAAGGCATTTAGAGGTGAGGAAGACTAGATGCCTGTAATGTGTACTGCCCTATACAACTTTTCAGGCTTTCTCTTATATGCAAATAAGTCTGGTCTGTTATTATTTATCTTAACAGTACATTTTATTCCCTTTTGTTTTTCCTGTGATTCTTTTATGGTATAGTTTATCTTACTTCCCTTAAATAAAATTTTTATTCACTTTAACTTGTGCCTCTCATTATGTCATTGTATCTTCTAGTATAGTGGTGTCTATGCATTTACACATTAAGATATAAATTATTTTCCTTTTATTTCACATTTATATATGTAGGATATTACATTATTTTAAAAATTATGTCTGTGGTAATTATCTATTAATCTCATTTCAGTCTACTAAAGGAGGTGTCTTATTTCTTATAAATATTTGTTAAAAAAATGGAAGGGTTTCAGCCTCATAAGGCTGAGAATTACTAATTTAGATCTGTGTCTAGACAAAGGGTGAGTTAAGCTCCATCCAAAACTACCACTGATTTCTTTTAAATCAACTTTATAATACTAGAATAAATGTAAAAATTTCAAAAGATGGCAATAGTATGTTAGAAAAAGATTCAGATCCCCAAAATAAAGCAAAATATTCAAGAACACTTTCTTAGAGCTAAACAATGGATTAAGAAACTAATCAAGAGAGCTGATTAGTGAATGGAAAAAGAATTTTGGAAATTAAAATTACGATGCTTAGGTTGGCTCTGAAAATAATACAGGTGAAAGAAGACATGCTTAGCTACCAAAGTTTCTCCAATAACTGTATAAAAATATGCATATTTTAGGTTAACAAAATGAATATTAACTGCTGATCTTGGGAGAAATGTATTACAGCAAATTGATTTCTCACTAGAAAATGTCTTGAGAGCTATTCAAACCTAACAGTATTGTGTCTGCAACTCTTAACAATACTGCTTCACAGCTGTCTCTCTGAATATGAGAACACGTCTGTCCTTGTGGCACAAACTGGCAAATTTAATTAAGCTGCTGCAGCAACAAGATGCTGACTCAGATATGCCAGCATAGGAATGTCAAGAAATTCTAGCAGTTTAAATTGGCTACATTCAGCAAAGAATGAAATGGTAGCACATCAAGATCATTTCCTTGTGCAGTGCTGTCAAAATCTTCATCAGGGTGCAAACCAAAAGCATCTGACAGGGTTTCTCTATCCACATTTACAGCATTATATTTTATTTCAGTTGATGGTTTGAAGTTTTTCCCCTTCATTTTGTCAACTACCCATTCTCCTCTTTTACTTAAAGTTTATATGAAAAATTGGCACAATTTAAAACTTTTAGTTTTCTATATTTTAAGCCTACTGGTTTGTAACAGCTTCTTTAAAAGTAGCATTTGGAAATGGTGCTTCTCGTCTCCATCTCAAATCTACTTGTATCATCTGAGTTTGATTTACTTTGCTATATATTAAGCATGTTAAAAGTTTATAATTTTTTTTTCTATTTAAAGCTATTTTCCCCCTTGTTGGCTTTAAAACTCAGTTATAAGTATCTGCAACCAGAAACAGTTTTTCAAAATATCCATAAAGGTGTATTCATAAGGTCTGTTCCCTCACCCTTGTGTAGCTGACATTAGCAAACACGTTATAATTATGCACTCTGGCAAGAAGAAAGTTGCTCTGAAACTGCCTCTTGAAAACATTTATTTTTGAAATTTTATCTTTAACAAAACTTCTGCTTGATTTTATGTGAACTTATCTATTCATTTGATGGAATCAAAAAAGCACTTGTTTCTTTAATGTTTTTAATGGCAACCTGGCAATATCTACCAAAATAAACATACACATACCATCCTCCACTTATAGGAATTTATCTTACTTATATAAAGCACATGTAAAAAGAGAATGCTCTTTTGTAACAGTAAAGGAATAGAAACAAGCTAGCAGACATCAATTAAAAATTATCTACAACCAACAACAGAATATGACACAGCTATGAAAAAGAATGAGGTCAATCTATATGTACTAATATGTAAAGATCACCAAGGTATGTTGGAAGGGAGGGAAGCATAATGCAGACTACTATATATAGTTTGTACCCATTGTACAAAAAAGGGGGGTATATTAATATGTGTGTATTACAGTACACATATACCTATTATAGGCTGAGTCAATTCCCCAGATGCATCCTCAACCCTCAGAGATTCAGATTCAAAGAGTGCAAAATCAGTGTTTTATTTTTATTTTGCAACAGGATCTCACTATGTTGCCCAGGCTGTTCTTAAACTCCTGGGCTCAAGCAATCCTCCAGTCTCAGCCTCCTATAGCTGGGACTACAGGTATATGCTACTGCACCCACAAAATCAGTGTTTTTTAAAACCTCCAGGGAGTCTGATGATCAGCCAGTGTGGGAAGCCTGAATATGAAGATGGAAAAAGAGTTTGAGAAATACTAGAAAATCAAAGAGAAAACTAGGAGAGTGAGGTATCTCCATAGTCAAGAGCTGATTGATGACCATGAGAGCAGCAGTTTTAGCAGTGAGGATGGAAGCCAGATTAGAGTGGGAAGTTCAGTGAAAAGCAAGTACAGTGGGATGTGCAATGAATGGAATATTTTAAACCCTATCTTTAAAATCCACTCTGCAAATCAATCTTTTGACTGGGGAGTTTAATCCATTTAAAGTAATTATTGATAGGGAAGGATTTGCTATTGCTATTTTGTTAATTGTTTATGTCTTACAGCTTTTTTGTCCCTTATTTCCTCCCAGCAAGCATATGGAAGTCTCTAAAGACATCTAAGTACAAATGAAAGAAGAGGTAAGGAAGTAACTAGGAGGGAATGTGGAGTCCAGTATAATTTAAAACAGGAAAAACTTGAGCATATTTAAATACTGATCAAGATGATTGAAAATAGGACAGAACAAAGATACAGAAATAAGAGGGGATAACTGACAGAAAAGATACTGAGAAGGCATGAAAAGATGGGGAGGTATGCTTCCTCCACTGAAAAAGGGGAAAGGATGAAAGTAAATGTTGTCTCCCTGCAAGAGTACCCTAATTCCTCATTTGGTGTATTTATACATCTTTCTGGTAAAAATTACTTGGTTTCCACATTCATCTACAATAGAGTAGAAACAGTCAATTAAAAAGGAAAGAAAAGCTGCTACAGGCAGGTGAGCAGTGAGAAGTGAAACTGTCACTTAATAGTTATTTTCATATCAGAGAGGAAAAAACCCTTTAGCAATTTGGCAGAATCTATTAAAATATAAAATGTATATACTGTCTGAACAAAGAGTTCAATTTTTATGAATTATCTTATAGAAATAATTATTTAAAAGTCACCAATGTGTTGTTTTTAATTATAAAAAAAGAGGAACACAAACATTTTGCAACATATGATAAGCTAAATGAATTAAAATCACATCTATATAATGAAGTAATATGCAACCATTAAGATTGAGCTATATATTAAAGGGGCATGGAAAGATATACACAAAATATCACTTTAAATACGAAAAAAGCAAACTGCAAAACAGTTTCATAAATACCATTTTATATTATAAATAAAATACCATTTTATATTATTTTTAGTATGATCCCATTTTGTTTTATTATATATATGTTCATGTATAAAGGTCTGAAAAGATAAAAACTAAACTGTTAAGGGTGGTTTTCTTATTTTCTACATTTCTATAATTTGCATGTTTAGTGAAGACAGACATAAAACTTCAACTATCAGAAAACAACAATTATATATGGAATAAATAACCAAATATATAAACATATTACCTGTTAGATAAAACAAACAGTTCTTTCAAACTTGGAGCCATGGAATGATCTTTATAATTTTCTCGAGAGAAAAATGTCTTAAAGCCATTTTTGGGGGAAACATCCCTGTGAAATAAAGTAATTTACTTGAATTTGATAATCCAAAATTTCATGCTAGACTAAGAAGCATTATGGTACAATGGTAATTTATAACTATATGCCCTCTATATCCCCTTTTCCAGGCAATCACCTCTTAATATGTTTAACTTCCTATGCCAGATCTGTGGGCTTAGATGTTTTACCTCTTGGATAGCTCTAAGCCCAGGCCCATTATGAAATTCTCCAGCTCCAACAATCAACCTTGCATTTCCTTCAGTTCCTAATTAAATAAATGTCAGAGAGACTGGAGAGTTAAAGATAGAACAGATTGAAGTACAATCAAGGGTCTGTCAAAGGAAGGGCTCACCCCTGGCTCTGAAGCATAACATTAAGATGTTTGGTTGCTGAAAAGAAAATGCTTGTCAACTTATTTTTGTTTCATGCACCATTGTGCCAGGCAGAAAGGCACTACAAGGACTAAATATCCTACCTATTTTTGTCAACTTGGCCAATGGGATAAATGGTGTGCCTTTGCTAAAACCACCTCAAAAGTGATACATAATTTTTTTTATAATGTCATAATTAATTTAGAGACTAGGAAGTTAATGCTTTCTATATAGTAAACATCCAAAAAATGCTGGCTGAATGAAGGTATTAAAAAATCAAAAACACTGAGAACCCTTAATCCAGGGAGGGCAAAATTTAGTAGAATTCTGTGGGCTACAATACTGTGCAAAAATTCTAAACCACATTTGGTTTCATAATGCCAGTGGTATATGAGAGCACCTGCACTGCATTTGACCACATACTTTATAGCACTGGCAAGGAACACAATCGTGCACATCTCTTAAAATCTACAATAGAACAATCGAATCAATGGTAACTTCTGGCTGTCCCATTCCCCAAATGGGAACTTCTAATCATATCTGTTCCATACACATTCCTTACTGTTTCAAAAGGCATTTACCCAAAAAACTATGATTAAGGTAGTAATGATAAAAATTAGAATTTCTGATTTGCTATGTACCAGTGTAGAGTTTCTTACCTTGTCATGGTAAGAACTGTGACATCTCATTACATTCTAATGTTTCTGCATATCATTCAAAAACAAGGCCAAGGGCCTCAAGGACTGTGAACTCCTTGGGGATGGGAGTATTTTTTGCAATAAACAAATACTTATTGAACATATTGATTTAATATACTTTGAATCAGGTACTATTTTAATAATCTTAACAACCTCTTGTGACTTTTGTATCCTCCTTGGCTGGCTTAGTCAACATGTGTTAAAATGACCTAAAGCAGCACATGTATTATTTTGATGTCTATAAAACCACTGTATTACTTAACTGGGTTCTCTATTTGCAAAGTTCTCACACACTTCTAAAATACAGTCTATGCATTTATATTATCACTTGATACAGATTTCAATACAACAAAAAGAAGCGTGTCTATTCTTAAAGAGGATCTTTTTTATTTCATGTATGGAAACGGACAGGATTCTTGGACAAGAAAATTCCAGCATCTCTCCTTCACAAGAGACCAACAATAAATATATAATGGACTCATACCTAAAAACAATCTTGAGTGCTGAACTCCTGTCACTTTAGGAGTGGAAGTTACAGTCAGACACTCGAAGGTGTTCAATATGTGAAGGTAATTAAGGTAAATTCTGAGACCCTGAACTTACATCTTTTATCTGTTTCCTCCAAATCTCTAAAAGCCAAAAACCCTTTCCTATGCCAACCACCAGCCTGACTTCACCCCTCTTCAGTGGATTACAAAGTGTATTCAACTCACCAGTTCAGTCTTGGTTCACTCATGGCCATCTTGGAGCTCATCTTCCTGGATTTCTGCTTCACTCTAGTTCACAGTTGCTACTGCCTGGCAGCAAAAGCTCCAATAGAGGCAGGATCCCTCCAGAATCTACACCCAACTGAGGAAAAACAAAGGGTCAAGATCAAAAGCAAGTGATTGGCTAGGTCAAGTGTTGTTAACTCAGGTGAGGAAGAACCCCTCCCTAACATCCACCCTCAACTGACTGTGGCACTGAAAAAAGAATACAGCAGACAGATGAATGTTCCCAAGGTTCTCTGTAGCAGAGCAACAATGAAAACGTAGGATGAGTCCTTCTCCATTTAATTTAGGCCTGGAGTGTCACTCCTAGAACACTCTGAGGAAATAACAGCTCGACAGTATGGCGTTTTCATTGCTTACGTTCTAGATGAATTAACAGCATGGAGCTTTATGCCTTAACTCAGCTCTCCTCCACTCCCTTACTGCCAAACTAAATCTTTTCCAATCATACATTGTATGGGGCAGTTTCTGGCAGGCAATGATGACAAAAAGCTCCTCGGATATTAAGAATCTTAGACCTTTCACAAAGAACTTCACATTTGATGAGGTCAGGCAATTTAAGTAACATCTCATAGGATCACTTAGAGACATCATGAGAACTACAAATCTGGCTTGATCTCTCTCCACGTTCAGTGCTTCTCCTGCCACGAAGGCAGACTGATAAAGCGTCATGGGAGAAACAGTGAAATTTAGGAGATCGGTCTCTTGGCACCAGACGGGCCTGACCGGCTTCCACTTAACCCACCTTCTCACACTCCGACCCAGTGTAGGGCTGGAGAGGGGGAATAGATGAAGGCAGAAGTAAGGGCTAAAGGAAGGGAGTCGAAAGGAGAAGCGAAACAAGGTTGCAGGAAAGCAGGTAAAGCGGCGAGCAAAGCCAAGGTAGAAGCTGCGTCAGAACCGAGAGCAAAGGGGCCCGGCCCGGCCGAGAGCGCTGCCATGTTCTCCCCTCCCCCACTGCACGAGCGCGCTCGCAGGCAGGGCAGCACCCTCCCTTCCGCAACTCGGCTGCCAGGCAGCCTTTCCGCCCACCTCATGGTCCGCAGCGGCTCTGGCCCAGGCCGCAAACGCCACTCCACACACGCTCCGCCCTATTCCTCACAGTCGCACGCGCCCCGAGAAGGCCTTACTTAAAGGACGGGCCCGCGCCGCCCGGCCCTGCGTGATGACGTCATCAGCACCGCAGTGGGCGGGGCCTGTGTGTCTCCAAGGGGCCCAGCACGCGAATCCTTGTGGTTCTGGCAAGGAAGTGCGAGACCGGGTTCGCTGGGAGGAAGTGGCAGGGGGCTGCTTGTCATCCTAGAAAGTCCTCAGCCTTGGGCGGGGGAAGGGAAGTGACAAATTGGAAGGGCAAGCGACAAGTACAGTACTGGAAAGACGCAGACTTGGTTGTGACCTTAGTCAAGTTTCTTAGCTTCCCTAACCCTGACTCCTCATCTCTAAAGTGGAGATGATACTGTTGGTACTACGTAGGATTTTGGAAAGAATTAAATGAAACAAGGGGTGAAGTTGTGCTCAGCACTGTATTTGGCAGATAGTAGGGCCTCATCAAGTGCTACTCACCTCCAGTCCACTCCCTGTCCCGTTTTAGCTGTCAGTTTCCACCAGAGGCTACTCTGGTTCTCACACTGGCTTTTTTCTCCTTCGTTGAGGAGAGATTTATTAAGCACATACTTTGTGCTTGGTGCTGGGTACACATAGGACTAAGATTGAATACTAGTTTTTCTAGAGCATTTGATCTTTAGGACTCTAAGATGTTTACATTAAATAATATAGAAAGTGATAAACTACATAAGTGAGGTATATATAAAAGATCGAGTGAGTTCAGAGAGGGAGAGAAATTGCTGGTGTGAGGGCCAAAAAGGAGCTTTAAATAGCTAAAGACTTTTATTGAGTATTTATATGTCATTTACCACATTGGGCACTTGCCATGTGGGCTCACTTGAAGAATTTGGGTATGTGGAATGATGGGAAAGGGCATTCTAGACAGAGACCAGCACAAGTGCCGAAAGAAAAAATAAATTTGAAGCTCTCCATTGGCTTTATTGAGATTCTCAAATCAGTTAACACTTCCATAAGATAGAAGTTAACACTAACTTCTTCTATAGTTAACGCTTCTTCTGTGTAGATGTAGATGTAGATGTATAAGATGTAGAACACTTATAGAAGAAGTGTTCCAGTGAATCAAACAGGTAGTTGGCTTTCTAGACAGAAAAAGGGCTGAAGAAAGCAGAAACAAAGAACAGAAAGTAGATTGGTCATTTCAAAGTTAGTTTCCTTGTAAAGTGGGGACAGGGAGAGAGAACAATGGGAAAATAACTGGTTCACATTAGATTACTTCAGGTTACTTTTTGCTGTAAGGATTAAAACATAGGGAACTTCATTATCATGCTGAGTGCAGATTGAAACTGGCCTGTCTGAGAAATTAGGCTGTTACCGCCCCCCCCCCCCCCCCCCCCCCCGATTTCTCAGGAGGCCAGATAACAACTCATTTTCAGTTTGGGGAGCATGAGTGATTCGTTTTGATTTTCAGGGTGGTCTGTTAGGGCCTAGTGCGGTTTAGTCCAAAACAATGGCCTCCTGTAATTATTGTTTAACACAAGGAACTGCACAAACCTATTGCATGAACAAAGTCTAGTTTGTATACCATTAGGAAAGCATGTATGTTTTAAGTTCTCGAATGATTTACGATGTTAGAAATTATGTTAACATAAAAAATATGCTATAGGGAACCATAGGTAGGTTATTTTGTCTGGAATGCGAGGTCTCCAAAGGGTAGTATAGGAAAAGGGATTGGAAAAATTGGTTGGGGCCAGAATACAGAAGACCTTATGTGCCAGACTAAAGTTTGACTTTATTATATAAGAAATGAAATGCTAGGGAGCAAACAAACAAAAAAGCAGAGAGATGACACACTCAGAGCTGCCATGTTCATCAAAGTTTATTTTGCAACATACTGAATGGATTAGAGGGAGGAGACGAGTTAGGAGACAGTGTTTGTGAATGCTTGAAAAACCAACTGGTGCAATGTCTGGCGCTGTGCAAGTAGCATTTCTTATTAGGTAAGTGATGTTGATGGCTTGTCCTAGGACACAGGCAGTGTAGAAGTTCATGCCTTATGTACTATCTCACAAAGCAGGCAAGTAGAGTTGAAGAGTCCTATCCTAGCCTGCAGCAACTGCTGAATTGTTTAAGAATTCATGCTGCTGGTATGTACCAGCTCATATTAATATGGTATGGTAGCATCACCAGACATGCCCTGTGTTAAGATTCCAGATCATCACCAAAGAATATGATCCGGTCTGGTGTATCTGAGTTCCAGTGGTTGCAAGATAGCACACAGAACAGAATTTTTAGAACCAGAAGGCACTTTGGAGATTATCTAGTCCAACCCTCTTGTTTTCCTTATAAGGAAACAGGCCTAGATTGTCAGGTGTCTTTCCTAATATCACGTGATCAGTGATAAAACTGATACTAAAAATCAGTTCTCATAACTTTTGCCAATGTGTGTGTCCTCCCCAAAATTCATGTGTTGAAGCCTTAACCTTCAATGTGATGCTATTTGGAGGTGGGGCCTTTGGGAAGGAAGTAGGTTTAGATTAAGGCACAAGAGTGGAGCCCCAGTGATGGAATTAGTGCCCTTATGAGACCAGAGCTCACTCTCTCCACCAAGTGAGGACAGAGCAAGAAGGTGGCCATCTGCAAGGCAGAACCAGGGCCTTCATCAAAAACCAAATTGGCTGGCTCCTAGGTCTGGACTTCCCAGCCTCCAGAACTTTGCAAAATAAATCTATATTGTTTATGCCACCCAGTCTATGGTATTGTTATAGCAGTCTGAGCAGACTAATACACATTACAATATATTAAATATATGTATAATTTCTCCTGTATGCTCTGCCTTGTAAACCACAAGAGGGTTAATGGAAAGAAGGTGGATTCTTTGGATCCCACCAGATGTGTACTTTAGGTTTGCATCTCAGTTTTTCTGCCTACTGGCAATGTGATCCTAGATATTTTATATGTCCTCTTCAAGTCTCAGTTTCCTCATCTGGATAATGGAGACAGTATTATATCATTTACAGGATTGTTGTGAGGATTAGAAGTAAAATATAAAAAGTGCATTGCAAAGAGTCAATGCTCAATAAATAGTAGCTGTTAGTATACATTTTTTCTGCAAAAAAAAGATGAATAAAGCACAACACAGGTGGCATTGTAAGCAGGATTATAATATGAAGAAGAAATGTCATACACATATATAACAGAAGATTCTGTGGGAAAACAAATGAGGAAGGAGCTCATTCTGATGAAGACAATTTAGTGACTACCTCAGAGGGGAAGTTTAATTTATGTTGGGTCTTGAAGAATGAGTAGGAGTTCACTGGGTAGAGAAGGGGCTGTGAGTTTTAAGGTGTGAAAAAACAAAGAAGTATGAAACAGTTCTACATGTTCTGAGGAAGATAAAAAAATGTTACATTGCTCTATGGGGGAAATAAAGGCTGTTAGACTGGAAAGGTGGGGGGAGCTAGAAATTTTGGACTTTATTTTATGGGTTATGGGGAACCACTGTGTGTGTGTATGTGTGTGTGTGTGTGTGTGTGCCACACAACTTTACTGAGTTATAATCTACATGCCATAAAATTCACCCATTTATGTATGGTGTTTTGCAACCATTAACACTAAAAAATTTGGGAACATTTCCATTACCCTAAAAATTCCTTTGTACCCTTTTGCAGTCAATCCCTCTTTCCACACCCAGCCCCAGGCAACCAATAACCTACTTTTTGTTTCTCTATATTTGCCCTTTCTGGACATTTCATATAAATGAAATTATAAAATATGTTTTCCTTTTTCTTAGCATAATGTTTTTAGGATCATCCATGCTGTAGTGTTCGTATACATCCCTTTTTTGAGTTGCTGAATAGTAACTCACTTATGCATATACCTCATTTTGTTTATCCATTCAACATTGGATGAACATTTAGATGGTTTCCACTTTGGGGCTATAACAAATAACGCTGTTATGAAAATTTGTGTACAACTATTTGTGTGAACTTTGTGTTTTTATTTCTCTTGAGTAGATATCTAAGAAGTGGAATTGCTGAGTTGTATGGTAAATTTATATTTAATTTTTTAAGAAACTGCCAAATTATTTTGCAAAGCGATTGTACCATTTTATTGTTTTTTTTTTTTTTTTTTTTGAGACCGAGTGTCACTTTGTTGCCCATGCTAGAGTGAGTGCCATGGTGTCAACCTAGCTCACAGCAACCTCCAACTCCTGGGCTTAAGCAATCCTACTGCCTCAGCCTCCTGAGTAGCTGGGACTACAGGCATGTGCCACCATGCCCGGCTAGGTTTTTCTATATATATTTTAGTTGGCCAGCTAATTTCTTTCTATTTTTAGTAGAGACAGGGTCTCGCTCTTGCTCAGGCTGGTCTCGAACTCCTGACCTCGAGAGATCCACCCGCCTTGGCCTCCCAGAGTGCTAGGATTACAGGCGTGAGCCACGGCGCCAGGCCTATTCTGCTGTTTTTAAGCAGAAGAAAGATTTGGTTTTCCATTTCTGCTAAACTGAGGAGCAAAGAAACCCAGAAATTGAATGAGAAGTCAATTTAATTTTGAAAGAGTTTGTAACAGTATGCACTTGTTTGAGTTTACAAAATGTTACATTGGACCAAAATTTCAAAAAGAACTCTTAAAACTGCAAGGCTAAGTGAAGTTATCGTACTTGTTACTAGGTATATATTTCTTCTTGTGGACCAAATCAAGACAGAAAAATGTGCAAGATAATCCTTTTATTATTATTTTTTATCCATACTAAGTCATTTTTCTACCCCTCAGCTAATGAGCTTCCTTTGCTTGATTTGGGTGAACTTGGCCTTGGAGAGTTTATAGCTTGGTAACTACTTCATTCAGGAAATTGCTTTATGAATTTACAATCATGTGTAAGGTACTTTCAAAACGGGAATCTAGAAATAGCCCTCTAGCAAAGAGGTTTCAATCTAGTAATTGATTCAGAAATTTGGGGGGAAAATATTGTTGCTAATAGTAGTTTGTTCAAATCAGGCTTTCCAGCAATAAATGGTATTTCCAATCGGCAGAGAATCATCATTTATCCTGAAAATCAGCAAAACACTCTGGCCCAGGATATGCTGTATTAGAACAGAATGGCTACAGTGTTCAAATCTTTCTACTCAGAAGATAGTATTTTCTAAAATATGTTATGTTATGTTCTATATTACGTGGTCCCTGGGCTGAATAAAAAGACACAGAAGTAACTGTTCATCTGAATGCTAATCTTTTATAGGGAGTGCTAAAGTATCCCATAGAGAGAGGTTGATGATAGCAGAGATAATTCCAAGTAGAATTTAAAAATTATATGTGTCTCTAGAACAGTGGTCCGCAGCCTTTTTGGCACCAGGGACTGGTGGCTGCAAATACACATGAACCTTAGCTCCCGTGCCCACCCTACCCCTGCTGGCCACTTCCTGCTATGCAGGCAGTTCCTAACAGGCTACAGACTGGTACCAGTCCACCGCCCAGGGGTTGAGGACCACAGCTTTAGAATACAGCATGAATCTCATTAGGAGGGTATAGAAAGAATGGTAGAAGGGGTGGGTCTGGGGCTTGTTAAGTGGTCATTATTATAATTAATGTTGGGTGAGGCTAATATTTAAATTAATTTTTGTCCTCTAAGCCTGAAGTCCCCAACCCCTGGGCCAAGGACTGGTACTGGTCTGTGGCCTGTTAGGTACTGGGCACAGAGCAACCGGTCCCCACCCCCCCACCCCCATCTGTGGAAAATTCTCTTCCGTGAAACCGGTCCCTGGTGCCACAAAGGTTGGGGACTGCTGCCTAAGCAATGAATAATTGACAGATGAAGCAGCTTCTGCTCCACAAAAGAGAAGTCATTTTGGAATTGAAAAAATATATTGTTTGAAAAGTCCATCAAATAAACAAGTGGATTGCTGCGAAATGACTATATTTTACTGGAGTCAATATTTCCTCTCCCAAGAAGGAAAAAATCCAGAATCAAATTAAATGCGGAAAGACTGGTTTCTGTCTTTCCAACATCAGAGATAAATGATGTTAGAATAAAACAGGATATTTCTTCAGCTCACAACTGGTGGTACCATGAAAGGATAGAGTTCCTGTTAATCTCCTAGCAGGAGGCTTCTGCCATCATTGGGAGTCTAGGCTTGCCTTAAGAGTCGTGGTGGGCCAGTCATGGTGGCTCACAACTGTAACCCTAGCACTCTGGGAGGCCGAGGCGGGAGGATAGCTTGAAGTCAAGAGTTCAAGACCAGCCTGAGAAAGGGCGAGACCCCATCTCTACAAAAAATAGAAAAATTATTCGGGCGTTCTGGTGTGCACCTGTAGTCCCAGCTACTTGGGAGGCTGAGGCAGGAGGATTGCTTGAGCCCAGGAGTTTGAGGTTACAGTGAGCTATGATGACCCCTCTGCACTCTAACCTGGGAGACAGAGCCAGACTCTGTCTTGAAAAAAAAAAAAAAAGTTGCAGTGGGCGTGGGAGTGGGAGTGAGGAAAAGTAGCGGTGCAGGATCCATCAGCGTGATTCTTCTGGGATCCAGGAGAGTTCTCTTGACAAAAATTCTCTCCTCACTCCCAAGTTTTTGACATCCCTTAAAGCATGTAAACTTCTTTTTTCTTCCTGTCTCTGGTGACATATATGACATGAATAGCTTCCTTTGGACCATGGCTTTGAACACCACTGGGCCTCATCTTCAGTTTCTTGCTCAAAAGGGGAACCAAGGTGCTGAGCTGTATCCCAGCACCGCAGCAGTTAGTCTTCCTAGCACCATGAGCATGGCTCAGTGTTTTTGCAGACCTGTTAGAAGAAGCGAACGCCCCTGTACCCTTCCATTTGATCCAAATGCACATTGGACATGGAGGTCTACTTTTCAGGGACAGGACTGCTTGAACTCGCCTCATGAAAAAAAGTTTAGTAGTAATGATAGCAACTAAGACATTCCTGAGGACAGGTCTGTCTTAACGACTAGTCTGTGATGGTTACTTTTGCTTTCTTTCCCAGAGTTTATTAATAATGTGGCATTTGTTCTCCTTTCTGATTTTCCTGTGAGACCATTATAAACAGAATTCTAAGAAGACCCTCTTGTACTCCCACATAAGTTCCCTTCTTGAAACTGAGCAAGCTGATCCAAGGTAGAGAGGTGAGTGTAAATCATCATTTTTAGCAAAAGGAGCTTAGGCATGGGTTTGAGCAGAGGCCTAGAGGTGACAGATTTCATTTTTTTGATCTCCATTATTTTCATTAACTCTCAATTTCCTTAGAAAGTGGTGAATATTTATAATTATGTAGAACTTAAGGGTCTAAAAGATTCCACATGCGTAATCTCATTCTTCCTCTTTTCTGAAGTGGTTGAAAATAAAAGCAGTATTAGGGACTGTTTGCTACATGCAGCAACTTCGAGGATAGGTTCAAATATATATTGAATGCCTACTGAGCGTGAGGGATGCTTAGGCATTCCAGTATGTGTATGGAGGCAAATGCCAGCTCAGTTGCCTTTACTCTGACTTCTGAATATTTTATAATTTGAATGTCCTTGAGATTACTTTAGAAGTAATTTACAAGTTTTTGCATATTAAAACAGTGTGATACTTGGCTAATGTTAAATTTATGGTTCGCCCCTAAGTAATCTACTCAAAAGAAGGGGGTGGGGCAGTGACAGTGCAGGTGAGAATTTTAAAGTCTTTGGCATCATTTCTACAATTCCATTTTAATGATTTCTAAAGCACAGATGACACAGTAGGGTGTGCATTCAGGATTTCTCTCCTTCTACACTCAGGGAAGATATCACTAATTAGCCATGGCATCCTTCCCCTTTGAGACAGGAAGCAGCCACAGAATCCTTAATTCTGCATTCCCAACAGCAACCACCAATCAATGGGCGCTATCTCACAAGTTAATACTTCTTTCTTTGCTGTCTCTGATCAAAAGGGTAGCTTAATCCTTGTAGACTTTTTTTTTCCCTGCAAAATGGAAGCGAATGATTTTTTTCTTTTTAAAGGACTATACTGTAGACCAGTGCTTCTCAAATTTTAATATGCATATCTATCACCTGGAATCTTATAAAAATGCAGATTCTGATTTAGCAAGTCTGGGGTGGTGCTTGGGATTCTGCATTTCTAACAAGGTCACAGGTGATGCCAATGTTACTGGTCTGTGGACCACACTTTGACTCTTTGACTGTCAAGGTTCTATTAGGCCCTTCACTAGAGACAAAATGGAAGCTGCAAAACTATGTACAGTGCAACTCAATAACAAAAAAAGAAAAGAAAAACAAGGCAAGTGTTCCATTAGAAGCTGAAGTTTTATTATAGGATAACAGTACATAAAGCACATCTAAAATTGATGTGTTCAATGCACTTTTAATAAAGGTAATGTAATATTAAAGGTACAGTTTCTAAGTACAATATAACAACATTCATATTAGAATGAAAATCGCAGTATTTAAAAGACAACATTAAATCTCTCTTTTTTTTACAGCTTGTATTTACAAAATGAATCAAAATATTTTTTTTAAATTCAGGACTCAATAAAATAAACAGCTGGAAATAAGCAGACTACTGTAAGAGTGAATTGAAAAGAAAACCCAATGTAAGTGAAAAGTTGGATGATCCTCTAATAAAGATCATTAGCAAAGTTTTAGTTAAATACTATTTTTAGGGTTCCCATAAATGGCTTGCATTTTTAGTGTGGCAGAAAAGGAGTTTTTTTACATACTGTACACAAAACAGACAGCATATATTTATAGGTACAGTATTACTGTTTCCAAACTTGCATGTATATTTACAGAAGGCTGAGTTTGTTACTCACAGAGGTTTGTGAAATTTGTGTGCTTAATCCTCGAGACCTACACACAATTAGAATCAGCATTTCATGTGGTCTTTTAAAATGTGGCTTTAATACTTGGTTGTAGAAGAAAATGTTAACCATAAGGCTTGGCTTATTTTATAAATTTACCAAAACAACCCAGGAAAAAATTTTAATTGGGGGGCACACTTGTTATCCTTTAACAATTATCAAATGCTGACATGTGCTGGCCATTGTGCAGACGCAAAGAGATACATACAATCTCTACCCTCAGGAAGCTTAGGATGCTAAATGGTGCTCTAACAAAAAAAAAAAAAAAAGGTTTCAATCTCTTTCCAAGCAAGGCAGTTGAGGAATGACGTGATTTGTATTAAAAGAGATTTCTCCCTAAACTGTAGCCAATCCACTTTAAAAGGTTAACTATTAGCATTAGCGCTCATTAACCACACAATTGCATTTATAATCAAGGTAACAGCAACTCTTCCATAAAAATGGAAAATGTCTAGAATTGTGGGTAAATATGCAGTGCATGGAAGCCAATAATCATGGCTTGAGAATTTATCACCTTCAATTACAAAAAGTGCAGTAAACAGAAACATTTGCTCTATATTTATAAATTGCTCAAAAATCTTTGCTAAAGATCTTACAAATTCAGTAATATTACAGAACAATTCTAATCAATATTTAATAAGGTTAACTACATCCTTAGTTAGATATTTGATATACTTTGATTTTTAACAAAGCCAATAGATAGATATTGGGAGACTGGGTGAAAGGGTTTAATTAAAGTTCATTATTAAATGACTTTTAAAATGAAGGTCCTTCACTCAGTTCATGGAACTGGTTAAGGTCATATTAAATCAGAACATCCCTTGTCAAATTTGCTTTATGGCCCATGTTCCACCAGTGATGTCTCCATACTTCTCATGATTCAGGTAGGAGGGGAAAGGTTTATTCTGCCATCAAGCTACCAAGGATGTTTTATATAAATGCCTACTGTCTATAATAGGAGCTAAGTATACAACTCTGTCAGGTGCCAATAATATAATTCCTTAATAAGAAAAAAATGTATTACTCCATTAAATGAGAATGTTTCTTTAGGATCTTGAAGGCCTGGCAAATTATTTTTCAGCTCAGGAGATAGGGTATAAAGCCAAGTAGCAAACATAAAGTAAATGCTAGTAAGTTTTCATATAACCATATTTATAAACAAATTCACCCTATAGATGTCAAATATCCATACTAAGGAAGTAATTTTATCCTAATTAAATACACTCTAGAATAATTTATATAATGATATTATGTATTTAAAGAGAAAAGCATGTCCCAAATCCAGCACTCTGATACAGCTGCTAGTTGGGCATAGGTAGATATATATATATGTATATATATACAAATATATAGTTATACTCAGTGAAATTAACAAGACCCAAAGGTGGTATTGTCTAGGAATAAAAGGGATATTTTTTTTTGTTCACAAAAGTAACTTATCTAGCACCACACATCAGAAAAACACAAAAATAGCACACTCTAGTTCTAAACAGCTATGTCTAAAATAGATTATATAGTAAAACCGGTATTATACAGCATATTGTGGATTTGATAAACAGATAAATATTTGCACTGAGTAGGCTGTTTATAATATAACATTTTCTTATCTATACAGAATGAAAGCCAAAAAGTTAACTGTATAGAGATGTGCAGAACAACATTAAATATTATGACTCAAAAGCAGGGACGAAGGTAAATTTGAAAGAAGAGTAAGAGAGAAAATGTTTACAGGCCATTACAAGTTCTTAAGTTAATAGTAAATAAGGAATCAATTGCTCAAGTTGAAGAAAGCAGTAAACAAGAGATTGCATTTACATGCAGATGTCTAAAATTTGTATTTTTTTAAGTCTATGCACAAAAGTCATTTGTTTTATTGCTTGACATTCAGTTATGGCTAGATTATTTAACCTATTTTTTTTTGTACTTTGGAAACAAGAATATTGTTAAAGGTGCCATAAAAATGGACAACATTGAAAACGGTTTGCAAATAAACCACCTAACACTGCAGTTCTTTATACATATTAAAAGCCTTGTCTGGGGTTTGTCATATGTTAAATATATTTAAACTGGGAAAATATGTTGTAGCTTGAAGCCTCCCATTGGCCCAAACATCCAATACAAAAACACATCTCCACAAAAGGAGCAGGCAGACAATACAGGTACATTTAAAGAAGCAGCCAGCTAATGTCCTAATGTTTAAAAATTTACCACTGTTTAATATGAGATTTCAAACTGTTGTGGATAAGAAGAGAATTTTGGATTCAGGAAGATGCATACAGTACATATGGATTTTTTTTTGTGAAATCATATTCACTATATTGCTCAAGAATTATCTGCATTTACATATGCAATCTTTTCAATGATAATCAAGTTCCTAGAAATAGTATCCACATTAAAATAATAATGGTGAGAAAGGAATCACACGTGAACACTGGAGAGAATTTAGTCGTTCTAGAGAACAACACAATGGCATGTGCAGCAAGTCAAAGCTAACAGCAAGCTATCTTTCATTATTCTCAGAAGGAAAAAAGTGTGATACTGCTAATGTGGCAAAGCACACTAAATGTAAACAGCAAACAGGAATTCTCTAGGTAACTAACATATTCATATTCACTTTCTCAACACAAGGCTCCATGTTATGTTGCATCACTGGAAAAAGGTTGTTTCTATTTGGATTCAATATTCTGTCATTCATTTGTAAATAAATGACTGAATGTATTTATTGCTCTAAGTTCTGAGGGTTTGGTTGAACATGGAGATCCCCCCCATCTACGACAGCTCCTTGGTATGAAGTCAAGCTTCTGGATTATATTAAAAATGATTCTGAGAGCCTGACGAAACTGATCTCATTTATGCAAACACACAAGCAAACAGACCCAGAAGTAAAACCAATGGTACTACGGAGCCATTGCTAGTCAGCCTTCCCTTCTCTTAAAAATAAACAGCAGTAAGCAGTTCTCTGGAATCAAATCTGGTGGAACCTTTTTATACGACTAGTGTTTAGGGACAGAATGAAGACCTGCATCACAGACTATTAGCAAAAGATCAAGATTTGCTGTTGCAATTGCATTTCTGGGCACATAATTTGATCCATAGTATAAAGTTGTTTTCATGGGGTTAACTTTATAAGTAAGAAGTGGCAATCACATGCAATAATATGTAAAAATGTCAATAACCTGTATCAATGACAGAGAGAGAGAAAGGAGATACTGCCATTTTCCATATTCTTTATTATCGAAAACAACACGGTAAAGCCATCTTTTGCATCTGATAGACATGGAAAGTTTTCTCAAATTATAGTCCTCTATCATAGTAAGAAAATATGTAAATCTTCTGAATGTGTATTCCAGGGGTGGAAGAATCAGAGCCAACAATTACACTGAGGTTTTCTGACTTTATGGAAAATAATATGTGGGAATATGAGAAGAAAACTGTATTTCAAAACTATAGCATGTAACCCTAAAAGCTGGCTCAAGTTGCTGTCTACAGGCAGATTTGGTTTTGTCTTTAAACATTAGCTCTTGTATTAATTCATCAGGTATAAATTACAAATGTAGAAGTAAGAATTGTTTTACATAAAGGAATTTTTGGTTTGTGCCTAGAGGAGAACACATGAAAATAATAGTTAATAGCTGGCATTTTAAAAACATGTTTCATCTTTTACCTATCTCACTATACTGATAGGCAGGTCTCTTCTCTCATCACTTGTTTTTAAAATTTTTAATCCATAATATGTAAGAATTTGGACTAGTTTTTAACATATAATGCTATATATATTTATCATGAAAATTTTAATTATTATAGAAGTGGTAAAAGGAGTATGCAAGGACTGTATTTTGAATGATGCTCTTTGCTGGTACATTACCTATTAGTTTATCTTTTGAACACACTGGCATAACTTTGCTTTGGAAGTTATTCAATGCTTTTAAGCACACAAAACTGAAGAGCACATAAGTTGTGAACTCAAAATGAGACGATAGTGAAGAGTTTACACACACACAGTTCTATACAGTTCACTTGTGCCTTGGAGGGATAGTATTATTATCATTATTATTAATAATAAAAAACACAATTTGTCCCAGTAGTACTGGCCACCCTGTTTTAAGAGTTTTAGAAGATCCCTGAGCACATTGTTTCTGACTCTTAACCCCAACTCCAAAATGATAGGGCTTCTATTGTTGATATCAAGATGGATTGTCATTCACAGTAAGTCAATCATAAGGTGCTTATTTACCCTTGTTTTTTTTCACCAATCAGCACAAAGAACTGTCAGAAAATAACCTTTTATTATTATCTTAAATTAATAGCACTGGAAGGACACATGATTTAAACAATAAATGTTTGAAACAGTGGCTTTAGGATTATTATCTGGCTGCCCCTCAACAATTACAAGTGATTCGATCGACATTCCTTAGCCAAAAACAAAAGGCAAAACAGAAACAAAAACAAAAACAAAAAACCCAAAAAACTGTACAAATATGTATTTTTCCCTGAGGGATCAAGGTACACCTGCAAGTGCTCTATGTACATATTGCACTAGAGAGGAATGAGGAACATGTGCAAAAAAGCAACAATGAGAGAAGCTTACACATTACTTAAACCTTTTCATTAAAGATTCTACTAGGTTGTTTTGCATTTTGGAATGTCGGAACACAACAGCTAGCTATTCCTTAGTCTAAAACTAAAAACACGCATTTCTACTATGGCACATTCAATGAAATAAAAAGTTTTCCAAAGACAGATAGACAAATTCCATCAATAAAATAATACAAAGTTTGTTTGTTTGTATTTTTTTTTTTAGAAAATTACATTACTTTCTTTCTTTGTTTCACATTACAAAATCTTTTTTTTTTCTTTACACAAATCACATTTTATTGCAGGAATATTTCAAGTGCCATCAAATATTTATAGAAGGGTTAAAAAAATAGAAGTCTCTCTAAAGTGGTCCAGACAAGGCTTTGTATAGAATAAATCTTTTTTTTTTCCATCTTCTAGTTTTGATTTAAGTATTTTGAATACATTTTCTTTTCCATTGACACTTAGTAGCCTAGAAGCGGTCCGACACACACACATCATACACCTCATACACACACGGACACACACATACACACGCTCCTTCTTCACCTCTCAGCCCACCTCCATACGCTCACAAATATCTGGGTATCCACACTATAAAGAACAACCAAACTTAGAAGCAGTGTCTTAAGTCGTATTTTTCTTAAGTTATAAAGGGTGAATTAGGATGCTGAAGACTTTAAAAAATCCATAGTTTTAACACAAATTAAGATGCTGAACACTTAAAAAAAATCCATAGCTTTATAACACAATTTGCAAACTGTCCGAAAAGCACTTTCATCTGCACTTCTGTTTGCATTGTGACCAAGGCCAGTTTTTTCACAATATGATACAACCATCTGGACACCACGGTAGTAGAAGGTCTTCAGGCTTTGTACAAAAGCCTTATTTACCTTATGGGAAAAAAAAATTGTATAAGGGTATTATAGCAGCCAGGTTGACAATGATGTGGTTCCAGTTCTTAAAAGATGATTGGACATTTAAATTTAGGAAACTTTAATTATAAGAACTATTAAGAATAGTTCTGATATCAACCAAATATTTTGTGTCATCATACAGGTGTTTTTATAATAAAGGAAGAAAATAAAAAGGCAAAGTTTTTCACATCCTTTTCTGGACTCCATATTTTTTTGAACTGAATTTATTGTTTAACTGCAAATCCCAGCTTAGATCCAATAGTAGTCAGTTGTTCCCTCATTTCACCGAGCATGTCTCTGTGTCTACTATTCTCTTCCTACACTGTTGATGGACTTTGCTGTTAAAGTCCATCTCGGCTTTTCTTTCAGAAACACCTGGAAGCAGCACGATGTTACTCTATCTTGGTTTACTGTAAAAGCAATGTCACCATGGTATGAATATTACTGAGGTTAGGGCCTCATGTTTTTTGCATTAGGTACATGCAAAATCCTTTCTGGGAAAAGGAATTTCTTTTAAGTTCAACATTATGTTCTCTTTCACCCTTAGAGAAGTTCAATTAGCTCTTAATTATTTCACAAATGGACACTGGAATTAGGTTTAGTTGCTCTTTAATGCGCTAGCACCTGAGGCTGGTCATATTCAGAAAGCTTTGGTTAAAAAGAAGTTAATATACTTGGATAAAACCATCCCCAAATTTAGTGAATCTACATGACAAAACAAAACAAAACAAAGAAACCCCCAAAACAACACCACACCATTCTCCCCCAAAGGAGAAACAAAAGAAGAAAAATGGACAAATAAATAACTGAACTAAGCTTGGTACTCTTTTCAGAGTATAAATACTATTGATCTTTAAAGGAACTATGCTTACTTAAATTAAAAATTTGATTTAACCCTTCTTGACCAAATATAAATACTATATGCTGACAGTTAGCCTCTCTATATAAACACTCACATAAAATTTTATATGCCTGTAAGAAATTTAAAGGAATATTACTCTTGTCTTCCCTTACTATATTTTTGAAAAAAAAATTTTTTTGGATGTTATTTAGGCTTCATACACATGTCTGTGCGAATAATTCCTTCTCCTTTTCCACATCCCTCAGGAAACAAGTCAGAAAGTCAGTGGAGTTAAAAACAGAGTGAAGTGCTCTGAGAAGCCCATGCTGGTCACCCAGCATGACATCAGGAGCTGAAATTCCTGCGGAAGATTCTGCAGGGACCCTGGTGGCAGAGGAGACTCTCTGATGCAAAGGGCTGCTTGGAAACTCCTACTTTACACGCATGGAAAATGTTCCCTTTTCCTTACAAACACGGTCTTTGATGTCAGACCAGTAGTTTGAATCCCACCCTTTGTGTGACTAAAAAAATTATCTTCTAAATGCCTACATTCCTAAAAGGTCACTTGTTTTTAAAATATGCACATTTGTCTACCAGACTGTTCCTTTCCCCTCCTCCCATTGGGAATTATTAAAAAAAAATAACAACATGAAATTAAATAAAAACAACTCAATATTTCTCATCTGAACACAAAAGCCAAACAATCTTCTAAATATTAATAAAATAAATTACAGTCCACAGTTTTCTACTGAAGATAAATACAAGAGTAAATGTTTGCAGCTAGCATCAACTTTACTTTAAAGGCTTAAAGTATTTAATATTTAAATAAGAGAAACTGGTTCAACATTGTATGCCTCCCTCACCTTCCTATCCATTGTCTATCAAATATAGAGGGCAATATTCTAGAATTATAACATCTGTAGACAATGAATCTAGAATTAGCTCATTCTGAGATAAACTTTTAGGGTTCCTAGATTATACCAAGAACATAAACATTCACAAAGTAAATGCTTCACGTCCTCATGTGGAGAGTGTGCGTTTGCTTCAGATATAATCTTTGGGTCCTTATAATAAAAGCTAGATTCCAATATATATTCTGGATATGGATTTGTTCTCAAAGCATAAAAATTCCAAGTTGAGACTGAGTCCATATAACTACCAAATTGTGTAAAATGAGCCTCCCCTTCCCGCCTCCATGAAGTGACATTTTAAAAAGCTTTTTTTTTTTTTTAAATGTGCATGATGGTATAAGACCACAGCATCAATCAATCATTCAACTTTGTATGAAGCATAAACACATCTATCCTTAAACTTGCCAAAAAGCAAAGTATAATTTAGGGAGAGTTCCGTTTCTAATTCCAAGTTCACGTGTAAAAACAAAAATCCAACATGGTGATTTCTAGATATGACCAGCCAGTCTTTTAAAAGTAATTTTGTAAACAGCAGCATAAATACCTCCCGACGTACCTTCCAAGCCTTCTCAGTTAAACTTGTGTTTCTGGTGCACATGCGACACGACAGTGAACACGCTAGCATTTAATTTAAAGAAAAAGGTGCAAAATGAAAGTGCCTTATCAATTCAACAGGAAAAGCTACACCAGTAACTACATTTTATATTAATTAAAACAATATATAAACAATATCTCTTTTAGCTATATATAGTCTTCATGCCCATTTACCCTGTAATATATTATAATGCTATTGTTGCTACTGCTATGGACCCTTTTCATGCCATCCTGCTGACTGGCAATAATCGGTGAAAAAATAAAAACTTCCTTCATGAAACAAAGAGCAAGTTGTGCAAAGTAATGCCGCCACCTCCGCTATGCACACCAGTCACCGATTATTGCTGGACTCTCTGTTGTTACGGACAGATTGGTGACTCTGGAGAAAGTCTGTGGGCAGTGAGCTACAAGAAAAGGAAATCCTCTGACTTTAGTACCCTCCTTCTGTTGTAAACAGAGGTCAAAGATCGAGAAGTTGAGACAGAAAAAGGGTCCATATCTGTAGGCATAATGGAAATCATATGCATGAGAAAAACAAGTTCAACTTTTATTTGTTTTCATTGTTTCCCCTCCTTTGCCTGACCCCATCACCAAAAGATGTGCAGTGTGTGGCGCTCCAGGTCTGTGCAGGGCCATATAAAGTGTCTCGGTTAATTTTTTTTGTTTGTTTTTCAGGTTTGTACTTCAGACATTCTAGAAGTGCTTAGGTGATACATTTACCCATCAATTTGCATTGCTGGCTCAAATTCTGAAGTGAACAACTCCTTGTATAATGGAGGAAAATGAAGTCGCACAATGTCTGGATATATTGCTTTAAATGCCATTAGCTTTTCTGTATGTCGTCCACATAAGGCTCTTAATGTCGAGACCTTGCATATTAACTGTAAGTGGAAGAAAGGACATGTTGTCAGGAGAGAACGGGCATGAGAATCAAAGATCAGGGAATCTGGATGGTGTTTACAACACTGTTTATAATGGTGAAACACTTGAAGCAACATAAGCATCCAGTTAATAGAGGATTGGTAAAAGTAAAAGATGATACAGTCATAGCCTATAATGCCAGGTACATGTTAACCATGATTTTGAAGATGAACAATGTAATAACTTAAAAATATGTTCAGGCCCGGCATGGTGGCTCACGCCTGTAATCCTAGCACTCTGGGAGGCCGAGATGGGTGGGTCATTTGAGCTCAGGAGTTCGAGACCAGCCTGAGCAAGAGCGAGACCCCCGTCTCTACTAAAAAAAATAGAAAGAAATTATCTGGACAACTAAAAATATATGGAAAAAATTAGCCAGGCATGGTGGCACATGCCTGTAGTCCCAGTTACTTGGGAGTCTGAGGCAGGAAGATTGCTTGAGCCCAAGAGTTTGAGGTTGCTGTGAGCTAGGCTGATGCCATGGCACTCTAGCCAGGGCAACAGGGTGAGACTCTGTCTCAAAAAAAAAAAAATTATATAAAATATATGTTCATAAGCAAAGGTTGTCACAGCTCATCAGTGCAGAGTCGGGATGAGAACCTACGGCTCTGGATTCCTCCTCCTATTTCAAGATGCTTTCTGCTCTAAGGCCTGGAACCCTGGCCTCTGCCACTGTCTGGTGATGGGGAAGTAGGCGAGGGGGCAGTCGTGGAGAGTGAGGGCACTGCTACTGCGTAGAACACATTTTATGCAGAACTAGCACTAGTAACTCCAATGCAACAAGTTTCTTCTCGATAAAGAGTTTTCCCTGTAACAAAGTCATTCTGGGTCTGAGAGTCAGAGGTCTGAATGGAAGTCCCAGCATTGACCATTTACCCGATAAGGGTAATAATACGATTTGCAAACATGCCTTTAGACTCTAATGCACTATATACAAAGGCAAAATGCTTATTATTTCAACCCAGAATAATCCTCTCTAGGAAGCTTTTTCACCAGTTCTTGTCTACGTTAGGGGCTCTCTATGATAAAAGAGAGCATTTGGGCATTTGGGCAAGAAGAGGGAGAAGAGAGTGAAGCTCCTGAAGGTTCTTCCCCCTTCCATTTCCCAGTCCTGCCCCATTTGCTCATTTAACAGGTGCAAAATCAAAAATAAAACAGCAATTAGCCCCCAACTTTCACTTTCTGATCTAACCTAGCTACAAGGAGAAAAGAAAACAAACAGGATAACAAAAACAAAACCTCTTAAATCATCTCACACAATAAAACACATAAAAATAATTTAGGGCTGGTTTTTCTCAGACCAAATACATACTACTAGTACTGCCACTGAAGGACACTAACATTTTAAATTGATATCTGAATTGTATTATTATTGTGAAAGATAATAATTAGCAAAAATGAATCCTTGTTCCTTGAATATATGGTAGTAATGGGAGATAGATGAAGAAAATACAAAAGTCATTTACTTTTGATTACTAATGATTAATGGAAATAGAACTATTATTATATGGCTATCCTGATTAACTCTTTTAGTCCTTTATGACCTCCTTCTTCTACATCGAAAGATTCTTTTTCTAATTTTTATCAATGCAGAACATTAACTGTGCTTTATGGACAACTTTGATGGAACAGGAGGAGGAGTTCCAGAATGTATTAATGCTTAAAAACTTTTTTTCCTACCAATTGCAGGACATTTTTTGATCAGTGATAATAAATAGAATTTAACCTGAATAGTGAGTTTTGGCCCAACAGAATTTTTTGAAATGGAGATTTCTTTCTTTTTAGTAGCCTGTTGCTTACTGACACTTTGGGGACTTCGTCATATGACTTCCAAGGGCAGCTGGCCTCATGGTCTGTGCCAGGGAAAAATTCAGGCCATGCCAACCGGAAGCCTTTGGCTCTCACCTTTGTTAGTATTCCATCTTCTCGGTGATTCTTCTGTAGGACGTGTTGAAGAGCTAGCTGAATTTTCTGTTGCAGTTTTTCAATTTTTACCTTTTCCTGCAGCCATGAGCGATCTACACACGAAAAATTATATTCCTTAGTCTTCCTCCCATGTGGTGTCAGAACACCCCATTCCTCCCATCCTTGGGCACAGAGTATCACATCACCATGCATATTTAGAGACTCATAGGCCAGTTTCAGTCCTCTTTCAAAGTTTGCTCTTAAGGGAGTGGAAAAGTGATCTACAACAGTTATAAAACAGGGTGTGAAACCTTTCTATTTTTACTGATAATTAAAGGAAGAGAGGCACCTCCCCTTCCAAAGAACAGCCATTTAAATATAAGGCCCTACTTGTAGGAGTTGAAATAAAGCCACTGTGGCCCCCAAGCCTTTCTAGTAATTATACTTCTGAATGAAATATTCATTATCAATCCTGTTAGCCTTTTTGGAAGACATGAAGATTGCCTTGTAATCCAGGGCAACTAAGATTGTCCATAGAATTTCAAATGATCTAAAGGTTTTTAATTTAGGATAAAGTCTTTATGTGTAGGAATTCCAAACAGAAGACAGTAACTTTGCAAAAGTGATTATCCCCAAGAGGCAGTACTCATTGAAAATACAGATTAAATTCAGATAAACTAGTGGACAACATCCAAAGGGATTTTAATAAAGAGTAGTATGTCTTAAAAACCATATTATCTTGGAGAGTGGTGTTAAGAAGGGTAACTCTATTCTACTCTAGCATTTCTCTTGTTATCAGGAGTTAATTCTAGACTGGGTTTTATTTAGTTCTCATTTCTTAAGTTTATTTGAAAGGCATAAGGTCTTTTTAAAAGAATATGTGTTCAGGGGCTAGAGGAGAAGGTGATATCTGGAAAACTTAAAATTAGATTTAATAAGGTGGCAACCTCTCTTGGTAGCTCCCAAATATTTTATAGCCATTACAGTTATACACTTTGTAAAAATTCTTTATCCCAGATAATTTTTAAACTATTTTTTTATTTGATTAGCTTACCTGCTGACATCAGCACAAATGCAGAAAATAATGCAATTTCATCTTCAGTCAGGTGCATAGAACATAAACTCTTTCCAAATTCAAAGACAAAGCTAATAAAGTCTTCACAACCTGCCAAAATTAAAATAAAGACAGTTTAGGATTTGGTTATTATCTTAGGAGAAAACTATGGGAGAAGGTGAAAGATCTAGTGGTTGCACATCCAGAGGGAAAAGTAATAACATTTCTATAGTTTGAAAACTTGAAAGAAAACTCTGTTTAGCTACCATCACCACCACTACCATCATCATTTAAAAATAATGAGAGTATGCAGAAGAATGAAATAGGATCAATATCTCTCATCACTCACCAAAATTAATTCAAGATGGATAAAGGACTTAAATGTAAGGCATAAAACCATAAGAATTCTAGAAGAAAATGTTGGAAAAATTCTTTTAGATATTGGCCTATGCAAAGAATTTATGAAGAAGACCCCAATGGCAATCAAAACAACAACAAAAATAAATGGGACTTGATTAAATTAAAAAGCTTCTGCATAGCCAAGGAAATAATTAACAGAGCAAACAGACAACCTACAGAATGGGAGAAAATATCCACAAGCTATACATCCAATAAAGGACTAAGAACAACAATCTACAAAGAACTCGAGCAAATCAGCAAGAAAAAAAATCAAACAATCTCATTAAAAAGCAGACAAAAGACATGAACAGAAGCTTCTCAAAAAAAGATAGACAAATGGTCAATAAACATATGAAAAAATGCTCAGTGTCACTAAGCATCAGGGAAATGCAAATCAAAACCACAATGAGATATCACCTTATCCCAGAATGGCTTTTATTAAAAAGTCCAAAAACAATAGATGCTGGCATGGATGCAGAGAGAAAGGAATACTTATACACTGTTGATGGGACTGCAAACTAGTACAACCCCTATGGAAAGCAGTATGGTGATTCCTCAAAGAACTAAAAGTTGACTTACTGTTTGATCCAGCAATCCCACTACTGGGTATTTACCCAAAGGAAAAGAAGTCATTTTATCAAAAAGACACTTGCACTCTAATGTTTATTGTAACACAATTCACAATTGTAAAGAGGAATAATCAACCCAAATGCCCATCAATTCATGAGTGGATTAACAAAATGTGTTATGTGTATACCATGGAGTACTACTCAGCCATGAAGAAGGATGACAATGCCTTTTTGCAACAATCTGGATGGAACTGGAGACCATTATCCTAAGTGAAGTATCTAAAGAATGGAAAAACAAATACCACATGTACTAACTATTAAACTGGAACTAACTGATGAGCACACATGTGCATAGAGGGAAGTAAAACTCAGCAGCAAACAAGCAGGGGGTAGGGGGAAGGACAAGATGGGCAAAAACCTACCTAACAGGTACAGTGAACACTATCTGGGTGATGGGCACACTTGTAACCATGACTCAAGCATTATAAAAGCCATCCATGTAACCAAAAAAAAAAAAAAAAAGAGCAGAGAATCTTTATTGTTGTTAGTTTTTTTTCTCCTTTCCAGTAAAAGCTTTATTATGACGGAGTGGATGTAAAGGAAAAACAGATGTTAACAAGATAAAATATTAAAGTCAAAAGATGACTATGTCTCTTCATCATAAACAGTAATGTTCACTTTAACAGTTTTTATTTGTTTTTATTATTGAAGCTATATTGGTGACTCTGTAATATAACAAGTAAATATGCTCTGAATACTTAAAAAAATAAAAATAATGAGTGAACTTTTGTTGTGATTACTATGTCAAGTATTGCCCTAAGAGATTTCTTTATGCTTCCTCCTATTTCACAATAGCCCTATGAAGGAGGTATTATTATTATTATTATCATCATCATCCCATTTTAGAGGTGAGGAAAATGAGACTTGATAGTCACACAGGTGGCAAGTACAGCCTGAGATGCAAACCAGGCTGTCTGACTTCAGCACCCACACTGTTAACCAATGGAGTCTAACAGCTACAATCTAACTGACATGGTAAATTCACTCATTTGTGTCTTCAATTCTATTTCATCTAAAACACCCTTGAAAATGTTAAATAAATGACACATTCTGGTGATAAAACTATTGCAACTATTTACCAAACTGAAAACAAAGAAAGTGAAAGTCCCCTAAAATAATAATCCAGTCCCTAAAAGACTGGTTAAGTTTGGTATCTATTCTTTCATATATATAGGGCTGTCTGGAAAGTGTCCAGCCATGTAACATGTTCTAGTTATATTAACAATGGCTGGATACTTTCTGACAGCCCTCATATATTTAAATGGCAATGGGCTATACTACACTTAATTATATATACCTTCTGTTATGTAACTTTTTAAAAACATCACTTAACAGCATATCTCGGATATCTTTCCATTCTTCTTAATGACTACATTACACTTTATTTAAATTATAGAAATCCAAAATTATTTACGAATTATGTCATAGTTTTACTTAGCTACACTTTTATGTCTTTGATATCTACATTTCACTCTTATTAATGGTGGTTGTTTCAGGGGTATGGGAGGATGGACTTTTCGGTCTTTGCTTGATTTTATGTAACAAGTCACATCCTCAAAGTTATCTGAATTATACCCCCTGAAAATCCGGTTTTTTAAAATCTGGAAGGGAACTAAAAGGATAGGTAATATAATGAAACTCTAGATCATTACCTGTGATATAAACAAAAAGCTTTTCAGCTATGTGACTTTTTTGTATAGTGACTAAATACAAAGTAAAATAGGTATAAAATCATTTAATTTTTGTTTGCAAATAACCAGTTTCCAATCATCACTTTTACCCAACCCACATGTTTTCCTATATCCCTGATTTAAAGACAAGCCACCTCGATATTTCCTTACCTAAGGATTTGAAGACATCCGGGCTAGCATACTTCCCATCAAAGTACACGGTGTTGTTCTGAGAGTCAAAGGCACGGCACATTCTGATGAACACCACCTCTAGAGAACCTAAGCAGAGGCAGAAATGGTTTAGGTCATTTGATGTCGGTGAGTTTATTTCTAAGGTGCTAACGTGGAGACCCCTTCAGAAACAGAACAATGGGTACTGTGTGCAGTTTGGCTAGTGGGTTCTCAGGGCATCAGCTATCTATCCAAAAGGGTAGAGTTTTCTCCTATAATTAAAGACTATTGTGCTGAGGCTAAGGCCTGTATAACTGAAACAAGGATTGATTTACAAATTACTTCCTTGGCACTCTTCTACCTTGCAACGTAGATTCTCAAAAGTTGCTAGGAAAACATTGATTCATATTTATTAAAACAATTAAAAACAGGAATTCTTCCTAACAAATTATAAACTCCAGAGGACCTGGAGTGTAGAAACAAAATACAGGTGATACTAAAATTTGGGAATGCAAGTGTCTTTCAAATTAATCTTTGCACCCAGAAGAGAAGCAAATTGGGAGGGAATATTTTCTAAATATGGCTCAAAACCCTTTAAAAAGAATTCAGTTTCTGCTAAGAAAAACTTGAGCTATTATCAATCAAGAAAAACTTGAGCTACACCTGGAGTGTAGAAACAAAATACAGGTGATACTAAAATTTGGGAATGCAAGCGTCCTTCAAATTAATCTTTGCACCCAGAAGAGAAGCAAATTGGGAGGGAATATTTTCTAAACATGGCTCAAAACCCTTTAAAAAGAACTCAGTTTCTACTAAGAAAAACTTGAGCTATTATCAACGGAGAAAAACTATTCCTGACACCTTCCTTACCAAGCATTTCTTTAATAAGTAGGTGAAAGCAGGTTAGGGAGAGATCTCAAAATTCACTTGCAAAGCACATACCTGCTTTTAGAAGCACAATTTGATCGTTTTGACACAGTTCCATAAATCCATCAATGCGTTTGGCAAACTCCACCACATACTGTATAGCTTCTGTAATTTTGATGGCACACAATTGCCACATCACCTCCCGCTGCTGTTAAAGAGGGAAACACATTAACATACTCCAGGAAGATGCTATGCTATGTAGCAGAAGCTTAGAAGAAGAGTCATGAAAGCAAAGCATGGCACTGTGTTAGCCCTGGGCCACAGAGAATAGCAGAGTGAGATCTTCTTAGAAGCAATTATTTTGCCTCGGGAAATTTAACACCACTTTACTGGGGGAAGGGAAGAAAAGGAGAGTGGATTGAATTTACTATGTACCTATTATAAGCTAGGTGCTTCATGATATCCTTGTTTTAATTCATTTTCATAAGCATATTTTTTTATTTTCCAGAAATGGACACTAAAGCTCACAGAGGTTTCACAGCTAGTAAGTACAAGAGCTAGGACTCAAATCCAAGCATCTCTGACTCTAAAATCCCATTTCACATGCCTTGTTGCTTCTTACTGTTTTCTTGCTTCTCTTTTGTAGCTTTGGCTGCTGATGTGTTGCTATTCCCCAACTTGTCATGTTAAATTCCTTTTATATACTCCTCTCCATTCACTTACAGAGTGACCTGGATCTGTTGTGTTATTCACTTATTTCCCCAATCTTAGTTTAAGACTGATTCCACCAATATGACGGGGTGGAAGAAACACTGACTTAGGAGCCAGGAGTCATGGTCTGGTCCTGCTGTTTCACCCTCCAGCCATATGCCAAGGGATGTTAGTTTCCTCATATGTCAAATGAAGGGGAGGATTAGCCTAGACAGTCTTGTCGATCAGAGTGTTTTATAAAGAAAGGTAAGCAGCAGTACTATTTGTTAGCCTCCTATTGCTAGATTCAGATTAGAGTTATGATCATAGCTTCCAAACTTTTTTTGTACACACTCTCTAAACGCCTTCTTTTTAATCTCTGGAAACATCAGGCTGAGATTATTTTACATCAACTTCCAGACTTAAAACCTTCCATTGTGATATCAGGACAAATCTCAATTCATTTAGGCTTTTGGAATCTGCTTAATCTAGTCCCCTGTTGACAAATGGAAAGAGAGATATGTGCACACTTATAAAGCACAATAAAAATTGTTTGTTATTGCTGAAATTTCACATGCTGGCATCTCAGTAAAATGGCAAAACTTCAAGTACATGAGCAGCTCTGGAAGAAAGATTTTTCAACCAGAAAGAAATCTGATATCTGATGAAAGACACTCATTCTTTGGTCTGTTTGAACTCTTGACCAAATCTCCTGTACCCATACCAGTCCCAATGTTGCCTCAATCCTAGGAAAAAGTCCTCAGATTATACCTTGTTTTGATAGTTCTCAATCTCTTCCTGCAGAAAGGTCTGCCACGTTATCTGCTGGAGCTCTTCTCTCAAGTATTGGCAGGTTTCCAGATGTGATTTAGATATATTCTGTGCAAGGTGTTCTAAGGAGAAAACAGGACATCACAAAATGAAAAACCAAGTTCTTCTTTGGATAATCAGTGGTTTAATATTTACTTTAAAAATTAAGAAGTATAAAGCAATGTGCTGAACTAGTTTTGATTATCTTTACACATTTAAACAAGCAATTTGGAACTCGTCTGTACTTGGGAACATGAGGCTGGAGGACAGGGGCTTTGCAAAGCCAACATTTGAAAATAAGGCTTGATGACTTTGAAGCTCCTCCTGACCTTGACCTTGTTCTGTGTCTTTATACCAATATCTAGGAATGAATGACCTAGGTAGGTACAGGAAATGATTGACATGGCTTCTTCCTGGCATTTTTATGAAGTCATATCTGCCACATACATTGACCCGGGGAAGATTATTCTTATTCTTGAAAAACTAGGAAATGATATTCTTTTACAATGACAGCTATGCATTTCTTTTTTTTTTTTCCTGCAAACTGCAGAAAAAGCATTACTGAAAGGCTACCACATGGCTTTGTATAGTGTAATTGTTAAGACATAGACTTGAGCTAGACTATTTGGGTCTGTATCTCAGCTATGCAACTTACTAGCTGTGTGATCTTGGGTATATTACTTAACCTCTCTGTGCTTTGGTTTCCTCATTTTTAATATGAGAAAAATAGTACCTATTTCATAGGGTTGCTGTGAGAATTAAATGAGTTGAGCACTTAAAACAGGGAGGATTACATAGCATGTAACACAAAACATTAATTATTATTATACTTGAGTGTAGGGGGTTTGAAGATATTAAAAAAATAGATGCCAAAGAATTTTCTCTAGGAATTTATAATCTGCTGAACATGTATGGACATACTGAAAGGACAATTCAAGACATTAGATGAAAAGCATAAAGTTGAACCATATCAGAAGAGAAAGAAAAGAATAATATCTGCGATCAGAAAATGGACAGATTCACGTTGGCTTAGTGGATGTAGGGGATGCTTCTTTGCAGGGGAACATCTGCACCGGACCCTGAAGGATGGCCCACCTCAGTGGTGTCAGGAGGTGGGCCAGCTCCATGTAGGAGGGATGGTGCATGAAGGAACAAATATGTCATTTATAGGGAACAGGTCTTCGTGATAAAGCAATATTGTCAAAATAGAAATATAGACAGGTTAAGAGTTCAAGTCCTGAGCTTGAATGTTAGGATTGAGTCTGGACTTGATGTAACAAAAAGAATCAGCAGGATTCTCAAGGGAAAGGTGACATTGAAAATTGTATCTGGGGAAATAGGGCAAGCACTTTTGTGCGTGGTGGATTGGAGCACAGAGAGGCTTGGGCAGGTAGGAAGTAAGAAGCTGCTGGAGTCTAGATGGGAGGGACTAAGAGCTTGGAGCAGGTTGGTGGTAATGGTTATGGATGGGAAGGGTGACTGAAGAAGTTTTCTGAAAAGAATAGACAAGATTCTGTGAATGTGAAACCATACCAGAAAATAATCCCCCTCTCAGGGTCTTGAATTTGTAATAGTCAAGTCATTTAAAAGAAGGGTGCTGAATGCAAACTTGGCAACACTAGTAAGAGTGTCTATTTGTATGAAATTTGTTACTGCTTTCTTCAAACAGAAGCAGACTTGTTTGTGTGAAGAAAGCGCAGGTTCACTTAAATGGAGCTTGAAACCAGAATCTCCTTAGAGATGTTGAAACATAATAAACCCTAATGGCCCTACTTGGCAAAACACAGACACCAAAACAGCAAAAACAAATAACGTGGAAAATAAAACACAAACAAAAGAAAAAAATGTAAAGGAAAGAAAGAGACAGGGAGAAACTGAGAGAAAGAGGGAGAAGCCAGCAGATTACGTCTTAGAATCAATGCTTGTGAAAAGAAGAGTAAAGACAAAAAATGATGGGGATTCAGAAACTAGCATAGAAATGTATACATAAGGTAGTGAACCGTCTCCTAGAAAGAGCACTCACAATATAAGATAGTTTCTAGAATGTAAACTGATTTCTGCAGATATGAAAAAAAAATGATGAAAATGAGTGGTCCCAGGGAAACAGGGGAAATCTTGTGGGGTGAACCACGGGGAGAGGCTTATGCCATTTTCTTCCAAGTTATGCTTTTTTTTCCAGTTAATAAGACAGTGAGCATCTTGTTTCACTTTGTTCTAAAAAATATTGCCACTGATCCCCCCCTATTTAGAAGAGCCAATGGGAAGTGAGACGTCGAACCCTGCAGTGTGTGTGACATGTCAGCAGAGGGCAGTGGCTGCATTCACACCAACCGCTCGCCAACTGCCTTTGATTCCAGTTCACAGTGGATTTGGCAAGTGTAAGATTTGAGACACTTGGCTATTTTTAAATCTCCATTTTCAGCAAAGAAGAACATGGGCAGACTGAATAAAAGTTGAGGATTTAGTGTGGTCTCTCAGAGAAACAGTCTGGAATAGTGAAATACCTTGGAACTAGGAGTTTGGGAGACCTGGTTTCTGGTCTGAGCTCGGCAGGTATCTGTCTCACTTTGTGGCTGGGCAAGTCAGTTTACCTCCTCAAGCACGACTGCTTCATCAGTGCAGCCAAAATCTACATACTTCACATGGAAAATCCTGGCTTCTGCATTAGTCACAAATTTTTATGGTGGGAAGGAACGTTAGACATCATCTGGTCCAAACTCTCCTTATTTTACAAAAAATAACAATAATGATCATAATAGTTAATGCTTATATAACATTTACTGTGTGCCAGACCCATATAATTTATATCTATTCTGAATATATATATGTATTTTTTCCCCTCACTTAATTCATACAACTCCAGGAGGAAGGTATTAGTATTATCTCCATATTACAGGTGAGGAGACTGAGCCACGCTGAGGTTAAGTGACTTCTTCAAGGTGTCACAGCCGGCAAGTGGCGGAGCTATGATTCAAACACAAGACAAGTTGGCCTCAGGGTCTGTGCTCTCAACCTTTACATTCTGTGGGTCAGGGAACTGCAGCTTGCAGAGGTTATGCGACTAATTCTGGGTTGAACAACTTACAGCAAGGCTAGGGCAACAAGCCACATAAGTTGACTTCTTGTCTCATGCTTTGCCCAACATATCAGTCATTGCTCCTGCACGGAGCTTCAGTTATTTATTTATAGTGCTACAATTAGCACTTTTTTCAAAAAATAAAGATGAACCTAAGTTGTTTATCTACAATGGATAATTCAGGTACTAATTGTACAGCAAGGGCAAAATTTCACCCTAGCCAAGGATGAAGAAGACACATTTTCCACTGAAAGTAATAGATACTATTATTGAAAGAAGACTTGGACCTAGGATATGTTAATTTACAGTTTTATTTCCCTATTGTACAATTGGTTTCATTTGTTTAAAACCTGATGACAAAGTTTAGCCTCAAATGAAGTCAAGAGTCTCAGTTAAAGAGAGAGCAGACCTAAAGCCCCCAAGAAAATATCAGGGAACTTTATAGCTTCAGGAGCAGCAAGACGTGGGGGCCACTTTTATGGTACTCTTAGCTCCCTGAACTACAATATATAAGTAAATGGGATAGAAAATTAGAGCCCAATTATATTCTTTCCAGACAAATTCTGGTTTAGTTTTGGATTTGAGACTATTCCTAGTAATGAATTCATTTAATTCATGCTGGAAAAATGCCACAACACACGTGAAGAATCTGTAATTTAAAAGAACAGAGAGAAAATATGAGGGCCAGGGCTCCCAGACTGCACTGGGAAGTGACCACCAAGGAAGAGGAAGGTGACTTGCCTGGGAGCCTCAGGGAATCGGCTTGGCCATTCTGGCCCCACCTGGGTATTAGTGTACTTTTAGCCAAAGTGCCACGTTCAAGGGCAACACTTTGCCTAAGGCCTACGGGTTTATTTCAGATTGAACATTTGACAAGCAAACGGGACAGATTCACTAGTATTAATGGTTAGATGGAAGCAAACCTAAAGTGAGTCAGGTCATTTTTCATGGTATCATGTCAGCTTTCAATCAAATCCTTATTCATATCTGAAAATTTTACTTTCATTACAGTTCTGCTTAAGG
The DNA here is from genome assembly GCF_020740605.2 of Lemur catta. NCBI lineage: Eukaryota > Metazoa > Chordata > Mammalia > Primates > Lemuridae > Lemur > Lemur catta. The sequence continues at coordinate 91,398,709 of NC_059128.1, forward strand.
CTCAGCCAACCAAGATTTCATGACAAAAATGGAAGGGTTTTGTTCTAGTTCAAGAAAAAAAAAAAAAAAAATCAAACCTACCTCTGCTCAGCTTGGCTTCTAGTTCAGAGGTTTCTCTGTTAATCAAAAGAGCTGCAATACACCTTTAATGCTGTTCAGTGGTTAAAGACCAGGCTTAAAATGTCCCTGCTCTTGAGGATTTAAATTTAGACCCATAAAGAGATGCTTGTGTAAAAACCGTAAAGAACATTCAATTTGTTCTATTTGGAGAAAGATTTTACTGGAAATATAAATTTTCACTTAAAAGATGTTTGATGGGGTACAGAGGTGGAGAAACCGTCTAAAGAACACAGCCATTATTTCTGTGAACTGAGGATTTCTGTGCTCAAGTCAGAACCTGCTGGTTCTTTGCCATCTGAAGTCTTCATTCTCTCCTCGTATTAACTTAGTCATCTCCACAGCAACTAATTGAAATATCCCAAAGGATTATAACCTTGTGTGAGGAATCACCAGGAGGAACAGATCAAATTCTAAAACTACAAAGGTTCTTATCAAAGTTTCTCTAATAATAGTGCTGTACTTAAAAATCGATTAAAAATAGCAGAGGATGTTAACACAACTTCCTTGAAATGGAAAGTTTTCCATTGTCTGTGTTATCAACATTTCTAGGTCACATCTCCCAAGCAGCAGCAATGTCCCAGCAATAAGAAAATGACATTTTTTTTTTTTTTGGCACGGTGAGCCTTTTGTGAAATACATCGATTTTGTCAGCATGTCCATCATCAGCGCATTTTGGCTAGTAAAGAAGCTAATTTCCGCTTAACATTTACAGTATATATCAGGATGGAAAAACTGAAAACCTACAAGGGCTGTGCAGGTGATATAAATGGGAAAAGTGGGGTGGGCCCATCAAAAGGTGTTAGCTAGCCCCTGGCTAGTGCCTGTTGGCTGCTGACATTCACAAATGCTGGCCCAGTGTAAATAGATCATTCCCCCCACCCCACAAGAAGCTGATATAACTGTCCAAGTTTAAATTTTAGCAATAGATTAAAAAATTTTAAAACTCTGCACTGGCTAAAAAAATATGCCTATGGGCCAGGTTCAGTTTGTGGACTGCTGTTTTTTGTCATCTTAGGTATACAGCAATACCTGGAATATAACACAAGTAAATAACTAATGAAGTTAATGTGATCATTCCCCGAGCTGACAGTTTTCTGCAGAACTTAAAGACTGCTTACGACTATTTTGTCCCATTCTGATGCTGAGAGGTCAATGCATTTATTGCATATACCAAGGGAAACAGCAGACGGTCAAAAAAGCAAGGGGGAAAGCTGGAGTATGAAGTGGCCCACACAGGCGGTAAAGGTGAATTTTATCATTTTAGTAATATAACCCATTAGAGGAAGGTCAACCGTACCCCTTTTATTTCAAAGGGCATGAGTGGAGCATCCCAGTAGAAACATGCATGCCATTACCTAATTCTGCCATGGACACAGTTGGGGACGTCTCTCCATTGGTGAACGAACAGTAGGGAAAGAAGCCTGATGCTGGTGTGTAGTCACATATTGGTTCTGGTTTGATTCCATTGATATCAAGACCTGACTGGTCTGGGGAAGGCTGTATGTCCAGGTAGAAGCTGCTGACAGCAGAGTCTGCCTTGCTCCCCTCGGGAGTGTGCCCGTCAATGTAGGTGCTGAGGTCGTCGTGAAGTTCCGTCAGCCCGTTGGCCGAGATGTTGTAGGTGGGTGTCAGCGGCTCGGCCTCTCCAGGCTGCTGTTGGTGGTCGCGCTGCTGCTGCTGCATCCGGTGTTTCTGCACTTCTGCATACAAGCTGTCTCTCTGCTTTTTTGACATTCGGCCAAATTTTACAGCTGGAAGAAAAAAGCCAAACCACACCATATACAATGTGCTTTTCTTCATTATCCTCTCCTGTGTGCTTTAGGGTTTCCTTTGAAGTCTCAGACAAGCTCCATCCAAAACCACAGGACCACAAAATAAAGATATCATCCAGAGGTAAGGACAGCCCCACCTCACACAGGCTTACTTACTCCACACCCGCAACAGCAAAACATACATCCCAGAGAAACTAACGTCCCAGAAACAGAGGACAGCCCTGGAGAGATGCCACCTCTGCCTTCCCGCTGTCACATCCCCTGGGCTCCCTGGGTACCACCGATATGTAACTTCACACACGTGCTCACTCTCCATCTGTGCTGCTGGCCCGCAGGGCCCGCTTCTCTCCAGTGCTCAGCCCAGGTGCAAGGCTGCAAAGACTCACAGGGCTCATCGAGGCATAAGCAGTTAAACCTCAACTTTCATTCAGTTCACTCTTCCGTACACTTGAATGAGGTTCTCCTCGATCAAGCAGCCAGATCTGGGTCTTCAATTCGAGGCCTGAACAGACTGGACAAGGCCATTGTAACTCCCTGAATTACATCTGAGTCTATGTGACCTGAGAAGCCCCTTGCTCCACCTATGGGTCACGGCAGCCCCCGTGAAACCCTTGGGCCCATATTTAAATGATACTTTCTGCTGTTCTCATTTAGCCTCAAGTGAAGACAGCATCAGGATTTGGGAAGAGCAAAGGAGGTATAAGACCCCTGTTGGATGGGTCTGTATTTGCAACCCTTCTCCTTGGGAGGTGCCCCCATATTAAAGTGGAATAATGGCTGTAGTAACTTTCCAGTTTACTCAGAATCTCAAATGATTTCTCCCGAAACACCCAGATAATTTTTTAAAAAAACCCAAACCCTATGATTTCCTGGTCTGAATTCTCCCACTAACTCGTTTATTTCTCAGCTAGACTCTGCATATCCAGATGAAGCCTCTGCTGGAGGGATTTAGTTCCCCTAATTGATTATGGTTACATTTATACCTGATGGGGTGGATGAGTTCATCCATTTGACTGTCATCATAGTTACATGAGTCTGGGGTGGGAGGCAGGAAGGATGGACGTGACATTGAGAACCAAGGCCACCATACTGGCCAGCTGGTAGATTCTTTTCCTGCCAAGGAGGACACACTGTCCTTTCACACAGAGGAAACAAGTGAGCTGGAATACTGGTCAATTTTCAGTTTTCACGACTCAGATAACAAACCTGGGTGGAGCTGGTTAGATAGCAGTCAGGCTGATGTGGGCTCTGAATTTCAGGCCCCTAATTTTATAAGCCACAAACTTTCCTCCCAGCCTATGACAACTTACGCTATTTCTTATATGCAAAATTGCCAGAAGGCATACCGAAGATCTTTAATTTTTTTGAAAAAAAAAAAAAATACTCCAGAACACCCAAAGGGATGAACACCCATAGATGAAATTCATTCTGCTGTGACTCTGCAATTGTGTTTTAACTTTTGCCTTACTATTAACAACAGTAATCATATCATCCTGTGAGTGAATAAAAGGACCCGCTTTTGAGAAAAAGCACCCACACATTGTGATTTTAACTTCCAAGCTCATAAGAGATACACCTAACTTTGTCAGTTTAGTACCACTGGATGTTGAAATCTGCAGAGTTGCATGTCACAGGAATTTCTGAGAATATGATACAAGTACTGTGATTTGTATCTTCCAATGAGAAAAACTCCACTTTTGTAGCTGTGCACAGGGTGGTCTCTTAGGATATGTAGGAACAAAAGTGCACTCGTGCCTGGGAGGGTGCACAGGCACTAAGGACATCTGATTACGGGGAAGGCAGGCTTTTGCAAAGCCTGCCCTGCATTCTAAAGTATTTTTCCACAGGCTGAAATTCCACTGGAGGAGACATTTTCCTTCAAAGGGATCTCTTAAGAGATCCAGCTGGTATAGTTGGAAAAATCCTTAAAATGGACCCGCTGTACTTTCTGCCCAGTTTCCACGTGTAAGCATAACTGTCTCAAAATCTGGTGTTGATTATTCAGTGCACTTAAGATCATTTTCTAGGAAGATCTTGAAATGTTTTGTTATTGAATGGCAGAGCCATGCTTTGCACTCTTTTCACACATCCTGCAAATGTACAAATATTTGGCTTCGGCACGTGATTCCCAATATCCAGTCAGCATGAAAGCCACTTCATCCCAGCCTTCAATGAACTTAATAGTGTAAGGCAAGTAACAATCAGTTCTGGCTCGTGTTTCCTGCAGGGGGGAAAATGCCTACAGGAGGTATATTTATGAAGGCCCTCAGATGACACTTACCTCCAATCAATCCACCCACCTGTCATGTCTGAAGCATCAAGAATCTGAAGGTGTTCTGACCACATGACACTTCTCCTCCACACCACGCCCACCCATCTGCCAGTCAGCTGACCCCAACAGAGCCCGGGAGGAAGCAACCGCTGAGAATGCCATGAAGCTGCCAGAGGAGCCGTGAAGGGGACAGTGAGGAGGTGGGCAGAGAGGGCACATTTTGGCAGATCTGGTCCAGGCTTCCGAAGACACTTTCACAACCCCATGCTACCGTACAACTCAAGCTGTGAGAGCTCACCGTCTCGAGACATCCCTACGGCAAGGCATTTCTGTAATCGACAGTGTTGGCAGCGGTTTCTACTGGTTCGATCAATCAAACAGTTCTTCTGACGAGGACAGGAGTAGGTGGCATTGCTTTGCTGACTTCTCCTGAAAAAGCCCTGCGATTCAGTTATAAAATGCAAAACAGGTTAGTGTCGGTTCGAGCGGTAGGATACCAAAGGCGGTGTACTAAGCACCAAGCGGCATTAATATTTAATGGAGAATTAAACTTGTAGCAGAATCATCCAGGAGACCATTAATGAAATTAAAGTCACTTCTTTTTCCTTGAGTAAAATTGATCCCCAGAGCCTAATCCTCTGTCCCTTACACATGCAAAACTTTCTTTAATGTCAGTAGACAATTGCCTAGGAAAAAGGCACAGGATCAGTTTCCTTTCTTGGCCTCTGAGGCCTCTGGTGCAAAAGCAATGTGCTTGATGGCATGATACAGAGGGACTTCCCTTTAACCTTTATCTCCAAAACATTTTTAGCAAAATACACACAAAACACTTCCCTGGAATGTCCAGAATTATGGTACACCGTGGTAATCTCCATCAGCCCACTTAAATCCGTGGCCCTTTCAGCATTTCTCACTCCTCAAGTCCGAATCTACCATCCCAAGCAGCTAGATGACACTTGCATGGATTATTCTGGCAGATCAATCAGACTGGGAATACTACTTCAGCCCCGACAGTTTGGAAGTAGCATGTATTCAGATCATGGCCTTTAAGATTTAACAAATCCAATCTGATGCTCATCAAGTTCTTCTCATGTGTCAAGCACTGTTTTGGAAATAAGAGGGTGTACAGAGATGCAGAAGGAGCTACTGACCTCAAGAATTTTTTTTCTGGTTATTTTTTTGCTAACTTCCTGAGCTGGATTCGTAGCTCATTAATTTTCAGTGTTTATTCTTTTCTTAAAGCTTGAAGTTTTCTTTTCAATTATATTTAGCAGCATACTATGAAAATACTATGCAGTATTTGCATTATCATTCAGTTGAAAACATGTTCTAATTTTTCAATAGATTTTTTTCTTTAACCCTTCTGTGATTTAGAAGCTTTCTTGCTTTCTTTCTTTTTTTTTCCTTTCTTTTTTTGAGACAGGGTCTCACTTTGTAATCTCAAACTCCTGGACTCAAGTGGTCCCCCTGCCTCAGCCTTCTGAGTAGCTAGAACTACAGGTGTATGCCATCATGCCCAGCTAGTTCTTCAATTTTTTGTAGAGATGGGGGTCTCATTATGTTGCTCAGGCTGGTCTTGAACTCATGGCCTCAAACAATCCTCCCACCTCAGCCTCCCAAAGTGCTAGGATTACAGGCATGAGCCATTGTGCCCAGCCAGCATAATTCTTAATTTCCAAACACATGGGGGGTTTTGGTTATCTTTTTATTGTTGACTCATCTTTCAGTGGTTTTGCAAGCTAGGGAGATACGCAGAAGAAAAATAAGGTAACTAGAGTCATTTCTATGAAGCAGAGCCATGACGGGTACAAAAGAGAATGATTGTCCTCAAAGCTTTACTGGCGAAGATAGATGACCCCAACAAAGGGGACAAGTGGCTAGAGGGGAGGTAAAATCCTGAAGAATCACAGCGTGGTAGGCAAACTGATAAGGGTACTCTCTCACCGAAAGATTTTTTGAGAGGCCAATTTGGCAGTTGTATCAAAATCATTAAAAGTAAGCGTACTCATGGAAGCAGTAATAACTTTTTAAGAACTACACTTTAATTTTTTTTTTTTTTTTTTGAGACAGAGTCTCACTCTATTGCCCAGGCTAGAATGAGTGCCGTGGCATCAGCCTAGCTCACAGCAACCTCAAACTCCTGGGCTCAAGCGATCCTTCTGCCTCAGCCTCCTGAGTAGCTGGGACTACAGGCATGCGCCACCATGCCTGGCTAATTTTTTCAATATATATTTTTAGCTGTCCATATAATTTCTTTCTATTTTTAGTAGAGATGGGGTCTCGCTCTTGCTCAGGCTGGTCTCGAACTCCTGAGCTCCAACGATCCACCCGCCTCGGCCTCCCAGAGTGCTAGGATTACAGGCATGAGCCACCACGCCCAGCCAAGAAATACACTTTAAAGGAATATTAAGAACAGTCCAAAGATTTTACTACAAGGGGGCTCTTCACAGCACTATCTTTATATAAAAAAATTTAGAAAGATCCTAAATGTCCAATATCAGTGAATTGAAAGAGACATATTGTATGTTCATACAATAGAATTCAGCAACCACTAAAATGGTATTTTAGAAATATAATTATTGAGGCAGGGTACAGTAGCTTACCCCCATCTTTACCAAAAATAGAAAAATTAGCCGGGCATGGTGGTGCACACCTGTAGTCCCAGCTACTCGGGAGGCTGAGGCCGGAGGATCGTAGGAGCCCAGGAGTTTGACATCGCAGTGAGAGCTATGATGACTCTACTGCACTCTAGTCTCGGTGACAGAGCAAAACCCTGTCTCAAAAAAAAAAAAAAAAAGGCAGCTAAAGAACTAATAATTCAAAAGATTGGGGGGTAAAAAAGGAACCCATATATTTTATATAGAAGAAACTTTGGAAAATTATGTCACAAATTGTTGGCTCTTGTTGGTAGGGCCAATCAGATTTTCATTTTCTTTTTGTTTATCTGTGTTTTCTGATTTTTTTCCCCCATAATATGCAGGTGGAAAGGTGCATGAAATGAGCTACTTGGAAAGAACAAGCTAGTACATCTTTCTGTTGTGAAGCTGGAGGCCTTTGTGGACCAAGTTGATGTATATGACCTCAGTTCTCACTTCTTTACTTTGGAAAACTAACCTGGGATGGGATGCGGCAGGACCCTGATTCCTGACCCCCTCTCGCTTTCTGCCAAGCTGCTTGCTAACCTCCACAAGGGCAGGGCTGGGGGCCCAGCATCTCAGACTGTCTTTCTGTTGCACTTTAAGTCTATCTTACATCAAGTCTGGCCTCTTCTGTGACACAATCTCTCTCTTCTCAAGATATCTAAAGCTGTGGTTTTTTTGGTTGTTTGTGTGTATGTTTTTTCCCCTGTAAAAGGAAGTGAGAAGAAGCAAAGCTTTCTTTGGGATTTAATGGACAGAATTCAAGAAAATATAAATGGTCCCAGAGGTGGATAATCCTTAGAAAGCGATACCAAGAGGTCAGCTGTTGTAGGTATTCATTTTCCTCTGAGACACGTAATCTCTGTCAAAGCTGAAAGGTGTTTATCTCTTTCTCAAGAGTCTCCTACCACTCAGTGGGTTTGTCCTCACCGTGGGTCCCAGGATCAGGCATTTATTTGCTTTTTCTTTAGTTGGAGTAGAATTTGTTTGTTTCACATTAAGCCTGTTACAGTTTGTTTTACGATCATTTTTTCCTTTAAATGGGACCAGTCCTTGAGGGCTGCCAAGCTATCTCCTAGATATCCCTTCTACAGACCAAATCACACCATGCCATCTTTGGTGCTAGGCTCTTTCCCACCGTTAGTATTTCTCAGGGTCCTCTCCAATATCTTCACTGCTTTAGAAAGTCTGTACTCTGGAACTAGGCACAGCTTTTGAATAATGGTTGCGTCATTAATGGAAAGGATGCAACTTTTTAGTTTCCACTTACTCATTTAACGTCAAACCATCGTGCATAAAGTTCCAACTGTTAGCACAGAGGCCACATAGAACCATCGGTTTGCTCTGCTACAAGGGAACTCTGAGAGGGCATGAGGATGATGATGACAGATAGATTATCAATCTTAATGAGTGCTTGTATTAATCATGTCTTTTTAGTCTATATTTTTGAATGCTTTGCTATCTTAGGGCCTTGCAGACCCTGGAGAGACTGCCCTTCCTGGGGCTAGCTAATTCCTACAGATGGCAGGCACCCTGCCTACAGTATGCCTTTCATGTCCAAACCAACCATGCAGAACCCACACCCCAACCACCTCCTTATCAGGCTCTTATACTTCCAGCCACTATCCCCCTACCCCAATCATTTCAGGACCAGGTACCAGACAACTAGGGACAGCCCCTATGGCCAGCACCCTCTGTAATCATTCCAACTAGTCAATCCTAAACCTGCTCACCCTGCCCTGCGTGTTCCTTCATGTGGAAACCACGATAGAGGCTCTTGCCCATGTTTCCCCCTCACCCCCTTCACCGACCCTTGTGCTTCCCCATGGGGCTCCCTGCATGGAGTGCCAGGGATCCTGTTTCTAGGGATTTGTCAGTACAGTAGTCCCCTCTTATCCGGGGTTTCCAACTTTCAGTTACCTGTGGTCAACTGTGGTCCAAAAATATTAAGATACTTTGAGAGAGGGAGAGACACCACATTCACATAACTTTTATTACAGTATATTGTTATAACTGTTCTATCTTATTATTGTTGTTAATCTGTTACTGTGACTAATTTATAGATTAAACTTTATCATAGGCATGTATATATAGGAACAAACATAGCATGCATAGGGTTCAGTACTATCCGAGGTTTCAGGCATCCACTGAGGGCCTTGGAATGTATCCCCCGAGGTTAAGGGGGACTGCTGTATAATGAACTTCTTCCTTCATGATAGTCATTTCCATATCTGTGTGACTTTAGAGTATCTGATTAAAACAAATCCTGGTACCATTAAAACAGTACTTACTATGTACCAGGCACCTCATGCTTTATGTGGATTGTGACATTGAATGGTGACAAGGGCAATATAGGGCGGGAACTATCACTTCCCTGGTTGCAAGGCTGAAGAAACTGAGGCTGGGGTAGGTGCAGTGACTTGCTCAGAGTCCCACTTCTAGCACGGGGCAAAGCCAGGATACGAACTCACATAGTTTAATTCCAGAACTCACACTGTTACCCTTTTTGTTTTTCTGCTTCTCTTGTGTGCCAAAAGAATTCCTCTTTGGTTGTTCTCATAGAGGGTGACCATTAAATTAGGCAGTGTGAAAAAACAAGGTATACATAGTAAAGGAGCAGGACTGATCTACTCTGAAATTAGTGTTTTCCTTCACATTAGCCCCTTTAGCTGACCCAGGTTGTCACTGCCCAGACATTTTACAAAATTCTCTTTTGCAGCTGCATCTTCATTTGGGTTAGAAGTCACAAAAGAAAATCAGTCTCATGATTACCCATAATTTCCCCTCATTTCCGACCAGAAGTATTATGCCCCCTTTGCTTCACCTTACTTATTTCCAAATCACTTGGGCTCATTTAAAAAATAAACAAACAAACAGCAAAACTTACTGCAAGAGCCCAGAGTCACTATCATTCAAGATGTCTGAGTAATTAAGCCATAAATTGCAAGGCATTCCATATGTGCTTTGAGCAGCGGCACTGCGGCTGGAACTAATATCTGGCTTCCACGCTATCTGCTTGGAAGAGGGCTACGCTTACTCAGATGTCTCAGTTTTGAAGGTTTGGGGGGAGCAAGCAGACACACCTTATGTTTCACAACACTATTTATGCCTCAGTTGAGTCAGCTGAACACATGCCTGCTAAAAAGTTCTGGGAGTGGCATAGCTAGGAACCAGAAAAGAGATCTTTCTTTTGGACTAAGTCAACAGAGTCACCCCCACAAGGAGAGCTATCAAATATCAGATGCGAGGGGTCAAGTGGCATTATAAGGTGAGAGCTGAGAAGGGAGAAACAGGGAAAACCTCCATGACTCAGACAAACGCTGAATTTTGCATTTCAGACAGAATGAGGGTTTGGTCATTGTCTTCTTTTTTTTAAAATGTCTTCTTTACAGCATTCCCTGGGGTTTCTCAGAGGCTTATGGGCTTGGGAAATGAAACTGATAAAACATTAAGAGTTAAAGAACACATAAGAGGCAGAAGGATTCGAAGAGAAGAAGAAGAAAAGTAGAAAGTATGGTAGGAACCCTCCTACCTAAAGGTAGTGGGAGTATGCTTCTAAGTGAGACGTAGGATCTTGTCTGACTGTGGAGCAAGCCCGAAAAAGGACTGTGAAGTGAGCTGAGACATGAATCCCAGGGGCTGGGGAGTCTGAGGCCATACAGAGAGCAGAGGCAGCACAAGCCAGGGCAGCATTGGAGTTTTGGGTGGAATTGAGAAGGTATGTATTAAAAAGAAAGTGCCGAAGCTGTGAGTTAGCTGGGAAAGATATTAAGTACATAATTTTGCCATTTTATTATTTCTAAAAGATGAGCTTATGAATTACGCCTTTGGCTTTCATAAAACTTCGCTTTTTATGGAAGCTGAAATGCATGGAGATGTGCAATTACAAACATGGCGGGCTTGAGCAGAGAGCCACCATGATGACTCTCAGGGAGTAGATACTTAGCGTGACTGTGGCACACTACCACCACCTAGTGGCAGCACACTAGCATGCAGTCATCGCAAATAGAAAATGAGACTCAAACAGGCCTTCAGAGCTGAAAGAAGTCAAGGAATTATTGGGTTCAGTAGTTCTCAAACAGATGGTATATCAGAATCACCCATGGAGCTTTGAAAAAATACATGTTAAATTTCTTGAACCAGAACTTCTGGGTATATAGTCCAGGCCTACATAGTAGTTTGAACAATATGAAATTGTCATTTTTGCAGGTCAAAGAAAGATGGTCAGTTTTGTATGGTAAATATTTTAACCAAGCTCCCTGAAGACTCTGACTTCCTCTCGTTAAGAACCACAGATCTACTCTAGTTTTCTGCTTTTGGAGATCACAAAAATGAAGCTTAGAATGTTAAATGACTTGTCCAAGATGCCACATTGGTGTCAGTGCTGGGATGGAAACTCCAGTGTCCTGATTTTAAGTCCAGTGGCCTCTCACTTATGTATCTCTTCTAAAATGTTGGACTGACAAAACTGGTGGAATTCAGGCTCTATTTCCTGACACACAGTTCCTGCATGTCCACCTGTTGTTTCAATTTCCACTATCGCAAAGATATCTATCTCCCCAGTGTTTCTTCAAAGTGCCTTTCACTGGGTTTTATTTCTGATATCTGCCTTCCAATCTCTGGGAAATTCTATTCCCTAATACTTCTTTTAAAAAACAATATGGCTGTACACTAGGGATTTGTTCATAGACCCACTAGGCTGGAGCTCCCCAGGACTGGGACCAGGCCATCTACGGTGTTCAGGAGGAGAAGGCTCATTCCAGGCTGCAAGAGCTGAGTGCTAAAACTTCAGGAATTCTGTTGTTAAATCCAGTTATTAAATCTGTTATTAAAAATTAAACTTACTCATTATCCCATCTGATGTTAAAAAACATACTATTTTATTATTATTTTACTATTATCTATGTTCTTCAGGTTATTTACATCAATTATATCTGAATGGCAGAAATACTATATAATAGTGTGCTACTGTACATCTCTCCTCTACTTTGTATTCAGTGAGATGGTGTGCTTGGCAGCTTGAAAATGGCCATGTGCTGGGAGTTTCTGCACCACAGAAACAGGCAAATGCTACAAATAAGGGATTAATGTATTATTTTGCTTATTGTCTGTCTGGATTTAAAAAGTGATGGAGGTGGCTGGGTGTGGTGGCTCATGCCTGTAATCCTAGCACTTTGGGAGGCCAGAGCTGGAGGATTGCTTGAGGCCAGGAGTTCAAGACTAGCCTGGGTAACATAGCAAGACCCCATCTCTACAATAAAACAGAAAAATCAGCCAGGTGTGGTGGTGCACACCTGTAGTCCCAGCTACTCAGGATGCTGGGGCAGGAAGATCGCTTGAGCCCAGGAGTTTGAGGTTGCTGTGAACTAGGCAGATGCCACGGCACTCTAGCCTGGGTGACAGAGAGAGATCTTGTCTAAAAAAAAAAAAGTGATGAAGAAAATAATAATAATAATAATGCAGATTAAACTTGTATGTCTTATCTGTAGCTATCATATTATGAATAGCACATAAAAATGAAGGAAATAGCCTTTCAGTATTTGAAAACTATTAACTTCAGCAAAGAAGTTGTTCACATCATCACTGAGGAATGAGTGAAGTCCCAAAAAATATGTCTTTGTTGTTTCACTTTCTTCTTATTCATTAATGTGTATGAAATATCAACCAACATTCGTGTTGGAACGATATAGTCTATCGTCCACTGCAACTACAGGTACGGATGTGAGAGTTCAGCAGAAAGCAGTGATAACATTCAGTGAAAATCATTTCTCTCTATGAAATTTATAAAATAATATTGTACATTTCATTACTGTTGGTAAATTGAGTGAATTGTGTGAAATCAGACCAGTGGAATAGACAGCAGAGTTAAGCACATATATACAGACACTTTTTGTTTCCAGAGAGCCTGTTGTTCAGCACTTACCAGCACGGGACTGGACGGGGCCCAGTCCTCGCTGGGTCCCCAGTTCCCCACCAGGTTGTCTGCATGAATCCGCCCGACTCTGGATATGCCTTTACCCAACCTTGTGGTTTGGCCTTCTAGAGCCCCCGCACCTTTACCTTTACCCATACAAGTTCCAAAAACTTTAGCTGAATGTTTTGGGTTTTTTTTTCTTTCTAGAAAAGAATATATCTTGACCTACTGCCCATTTCCAGCCTTATCTCCTCCAGTGTTTTCTTGCTCAATGACAGGCACCACCTTCCCCCTGTCACTCAAGGCAGGAAGATGGGCTTCATCTCATCTCTGCCTTCTCCCCACGCACATCCAAGCAGTCACCAAATTAGGCCGCTTCTTGCCACCTTCCTGTAATATTTCTCAGATCCATCTACTTTTGTCCACCTTTACTGTAATTTTCTTCAGTTCGCATGTCCATCATCTCTTGAATTGGTTATTACACAGCCTCCCACCTGGTATCTCTGCTTCCATCCTCACTTCCTCCAATCCATGTCCCATAGTCACTAAAGATCCCTTTCTAAAACAAACTGACCGAGTCACTTCCCTGCTTGCCAGCCCTCAAAGGCTCTCTATGATGAGCAGGCGATGACCACCTGTCCAGGCATCTCTCTCCTATATTCAGTCCTCTTCTCAAAGTCACATTCTGGCCAAGCCTAAACTCCTGTGCTCACAGTTCCCCAAAGGAGCCCTGTCCCTGCCACTTCCTGAAAACTCTCCCCTTCCCTTCAGGATTCACTGAGATATAGTCACTTTCTCTGGGAACCTCCTCTGACCTTGTCCTCCCAAAGCTGATTGAGGGGCTCCTCCCATGTGTACCCTGAGAGCCCACACTGATGCCCTCATGGCCCGTGCCTTGCTGAGCTATTTATCTCTCTCCCACAGACTGCCTTGTGTCTTTGTTCCCTGTAGCTCACCCAACGCTCAGAGAAGTGAACAAATTCTTATAGAATGAATGACCAGAGGAAAAAACGATGGTAGGGATAAAAACAGGGGTGACAACCCTATGCTAAGCGCCTACTCTATACTAGCCACTGTGTAGGACTCTGTGCAAACATTATGTGCAATTCATAGCAACCTATCATTTGCAAAGTAGGTATTTTTATATCTGCTTTTAGCAAATGAGAAAATTAAAGTGAAGAGAGGTTAAGTCATGTGTCCAGAGTGTCATGTGGCAGGTAAAGGGTTTGAATTCCTGAATCGTCGTAGGTGCACCTTATTCCAAAGGCCATAAACTTCTTCATTTATTTGAATTTTTTTTTTTTTTTAGAGATGAGGGTCTTGCTCTGTCACCCAGGCTGGAGTTCAGTGATGCAATGATAGCTCACTGTAGCATTGAACTCCTGGGCTCAAGTGATCCTACTACCTTAGCCTTCCGAGTAGCTGAGACTACAGGTGTGTGCCACCACATCTTGCTAAAAAAGGCCATGGATTTCTTAATGCACCCCCTAAAAAGTACTGAGACACACGTGTAGGGTATATCAAACCAAAAAAAAAAAAGAAAAACAACAAAACAAACAAGCAAAGAACAACTTTTCAGTTCGGCAGTCAAAGTTCCATACCAGGTTTCTATATGGGTAGGAAAACACTCATTTGCTAGATATACTTAAAAGGCTTTGAAATATACATGGCACTTCCTATCGGAGTTATTAATAGTTTTGCCCAAGAGTGTGGGCTGGCCCTCCGCTGGGCTGTGGGTGTGGCTGGAAGGTGCTCAGGGCATCTGACTCTGAGGGGGTCCCCTCCTGCTTGGGGCTCCTTCTCAGGGAAGCACAGGCTGAAATGCTGATCTGATGTTTGGTCTTTTGACAATTTTCACTTAATGAATTGATTCCTACAGTTCATTAACATACCCACTTCCACTTCTGTATACACATATGTCTTAATTAGCTGCTCATTGGCTGTTTAATTACAAGAAAACAGCTGACAGCTGCCTTGCTGAATTCTAATGGCAGACGCTTTGGAACGGCTACACATTTGCTTTTGACAACCGAGATTTATTCATAACTCTGTGATTTATTGTGAATGCTCATATGCCTGCCCAAATTATTGTATTTTCCAGTACAACTAAAATTTTGAAATTTGGGGGACTGTTGAAGGGGGCGTATGTCTACCTTTCATTCTATTTCTGAGGCTGAGAAGAGCAGAGAATCCTATATGTAAGAGGATGCATTATGTTACAGTTTTATTTGTCTTGGGAACTCTCTGTTGAGAGTGTTCAGAAGCATGGGGGTGAGGAAGAAGAAATACATTTGGATAAATGTGGGCAGAAATTAAAGTATCTGATAAAGGGGGAAAGAGGATAACTGTCAGTGTAATTTTATTGAGGAGTAAGGAAAGGGCTTGCGATAGATTACAATCAGGGAGAGGAAGAGGCAGAGGAAATGATAAAATTAAAATTGGTGGGGGGCAGGAATAAGAGTCTCTAAAGAAGCAAATGAGGAAGAAAATTTGTTCTTTAGAAAGAACAGGCCGCCTCATTCACAGCAGTTAGCTGGGTTAGCCCCACACTCATACATCTGGCAGCAATAAATCACGAAAATTCAGATCTCCTGAACTATTCTCTTGTTCAATAATGACTGGCCTCCCTGTAGAATTGTATGCGCAAATGATCTCTGATTAAAGTGGAACTCGTGTGTCACATTCGGTAACTGTAGATGTCTGCTTTCGACTATGCCTTGCACTCAGATCCAATCCAAGGGAACACATTCAGCAACAGTCGTTCCCAAGCCAGCATGACAGACCTGTCCCGAGCCAGGCACTATGCCAGGGCCCTGTCTACAACATGGCCTTGAGCCCAGTGTCTTCCATGCGCTAAGGAAGGGCAGTAGTTGCTGAGACATGATTAAGACCAAAATAAACAAATAAAAAATTAAAAAAAAATCTGAATCACCTTGGTGCAAATTTGGTTTAATACATCCCCACCATTTGCATTTCATCATAGGACTGGAAGATTTGGCTGAACAAAAATTTCTGCTTATCGCCTGTATATAACAGACATCATAAGGATGCAATAACAGCTTATCCTACCCCACAGACTAATTTTCATTTTAAATGGCTAGCTCTAATACTGCAGCCAGGTGTAAAGCATTACAATAAAATGTTGATCATGAATGTATCAATGCTGAAAAGGAGCCAATTGTTTCAGGGCTAGTGACATCTCACAACCGAAATAAAAATATTAGAATCCTCTAAAAGAAAATTTGGGCCTAAAAGGAACATTCATGGAAATTTCTTTTTAACCTAAGACATAAAAAGCTCCAGAAATTGCTTTAACTATTTCAGGGGAAAAAATATATAAACTATATACTCTGGATATTTTTGAAAAGTCTTTCTTGTTGTTAATTTAAGAAAATATATTTGTTAATGTAAAGAAATTATCCCAAATGCTGTCTTTACTGGGCAGAAGAGGAAGCTTTGCATAGGACATCATCTGAAATGTATTGATTGATGATGAAATATTTGACAAATGAATGCTACTCTGTTCCTAGACTTATCAAGAGCAAAGGGTCTTAAACATAATCAGAAACCAATTCACTAACCTCAATACTGGATTGCACATTATCATTAAGAAACTTATAGCTAAAACTACAGAGTCAAAAAGTCTAAAAGGATGAAAAATTTTTTGTGTGTGCGTGTATCTTGAGATAAATTTTTTATCTTCCTTATTTGAGCAGCCACTGTATCTCATGACAAAGTTAGGAACTGAAGTTGAATGGCAAACAAGATCCTTTCTCAAAAGAAAACCTTAACCAATGATCATCTTTCTTTTAATGCTTCACATTTATAGTCACTTTGAAGACTGGACCTTAACCCTAACATCTACAACCTATAGTGTTATTTCTGCTGGCATGTCCCATGGCCAGGTCTCTCCCGCCTGGCAGGCCTGCCTCAGCTTACATTATACCCCCTCTTCATGCTCACTCAAAGCTGGAACTAAATTCTGTTAACTCCTTACAGGCCTGGATTCTAACATATGCTCTTCTGAAATGCAATATCCAGGGCTTGAGCTGTCCCAGTACGTTGTTCCTTCATTCTTTTAAAAGAACAAATAAAATACCTTTATAATAAAAACACTGGCAAAATGGAGTCCTTAAAAATGTGGGGATGGCATGCCTGTCTACCCTGATCTTTCACTATGCACAGAAAGTGAGGCTTTGCTTCAATCAAACTCGGTTATGTGCTGTCCCCTGAATACACACAACCAAGACTGCCCTATTTCCAAGCCTTTGCCTCTGCCATCCCTCGCTCTCCCTCCTCCCCAGCCCAGAATGTCCTCTCAGTCCTCCTTCACTGGGCAAATCCTTCTCCAGCCCCAGCCCGCTGTTGGTTCCTCCTCTGTGAAACCCTGCTAGGCCAGTCTCCTCTAAGCCACCTAGATACGCTGCCTAGTGGACATGTGCTTCTTGTGTATATCTCAGATTGTGGCCTTACTCTATTATTTAGTTGTTGCATTGCTATTTAGCTTTCCCTACGCAGGCCTCGTCCCTACGACTAGACCATAAACTGCTGGAGGGAAAGATTGGGTCTTAACACAGTGCCTAGCCCCAAGGAAATACTCGTATTGTTGTTGTTTTTATTGGCAGATTCTACAGAACAAACTGCACATGGTCACAGCAAATAGGACTGGACCCACAGATGTCCAGGAAATAATATCTGACGGTACAGAGCAGCATTACCAAGCCACTGAGCAGTCTGGCTAGTAACGACAATAGCAACAGCCAGCACTTAGGCAGTGCTCGTTCTTGTGCCTGGAACTCTTCTACGTGCTTTGCCGAAATGCACGTGATAACCCCACGAGGCAGCTACAACTGCTATCCTCATTTTACAGATGGGGGAACTGAGGCACAGAGTGGTGGAGTAGGTGTTCGAGTTGGTAAATAGCAGAGCTGGCATTTCAAACCAGGCAGTGGGGTCCCAGAGTCAGAGCGTAAGCATGGCACAAAAGGGTCTCTCTACGGATAGTAAAGGTGACAGGAAAGGCTGAGCTGGGAACGGAAGAAAGTGCTTCCAAAACTTCTGCCATTTTTGTTGTTCATGTGCAATGTTTAACAAATATGTGGTAAAATAATTATTTCAGTAATTAAACAGGTTCTCCAGTTTCTTATGGTTTCAGGTTGTTGATTTTTAAAATGCAATTTAAAATACATTCACAAAATGATTAGCTCAGAAAATGACTCAGTTACTTTTTTCCCTCTCATTAGATATCTATTTGATATGTCTAATTAGAAATTTTCCTTATGTCTGATTCTACTATCCCAGAGATAAATGATTTATAATTGGTCATGATATAACCACCTTCACCTGGTTAGAACATGATAAATAATTAACACTGATGGCAAAAAAATAGAAGTCTCTTGACTTTACCATAACTAGGAATAGAAACGTTAGTTACAGCAGAGAGAAACTATAACACATAACAAATAGTATATGCATCAGATATGAACACATAACAGGGTACAAGTTTCTGACTGGGCATAGTCAGAAATATACATTTTAATTGTTTTGTGGTTTTCATTGTATAAAGTCAATAGAACAGAGGAACAGAACCACAGATAACTGAAAAACCAGTTTGGCACTGAGTCTGTATTCGGACAAGATCTAGAAGGGAACTTAGAAATATGACAACTGTGGAATAATAGCCGCCCTTCATGTTCTTATGGTTTTTGTCATGATAAATACTAGGGGTAGGAAGAAAATGCATGTTGTTTGTGCCTATGCAAACACAGTGGTACTCAGACACTCAATTCAGGTTTTACTTAATAGCATGCTGTTAATCTTCCAAGTTGTTGGGGTATTTCACATGAAGTAAGCCCTACATTGCTCTTCCCCCAGACTCAATTCCTAGACAATCACTTCCACTTGCCATATAAAACTGCAGGTAGCATAACTGACAGACTCAGAGGAAGTGATGAGTTTTTTGGGCAGAATGAAGGGACAAGTAGTGAACTGGTGTCCAGGATGCAGCCTAGGACCCTGTTTGTTTAAGAAAACACAGAGGTGATACACAATGCACAAAAATCACGTTTGCTTAGAACTCCTAGTAGGCAAGCACTGCTATCTATATACCCTTCATGGAGAAAGGCGACAACATTTCTACTAGGGTCCCAGCTTTGGAGGGGTGAACACAGAGAGGGTGAAGGTGAAAGACAACAGCTGCCATGGGCAGATCACTCTCTTCCTTACATCCTGGGATGGGGATGGGCCAGGCGGTTTATTTCATTTTGTTTTATTTTATTTATTTAATCGGTTAATTAATTTTGAGGAGGGGGCAGATTGAGGAAGTAAAAGGGCATAACTTTCCTTTTCTTGATAATCAAGAACTTGAGGCCTCGAGGGTTACCATAGAGATGAATAATTCAAAATCCCCTTTAAATAGCAAGCTCCCCACTCCTTACATGATTTTTTTTAAAAAAATGTATTAAGTGCATTTGCTGGTGTGCAGACATCTCAAGCTTCAATAAGATGGAACCACATGAAGCATTTGTACGTGTACAAATTAGTAAATGTTATGATGATTAATAGTAAAACAAAGAATTAAGGAAATTATGAGGTTAACTTCCTTGAAGTCTCTCAGTAGTTATTTGTGTCTGTAGGTGATTTTGTATTTTATGACATTGTATTCTCTCATTTCGCTAAAGGAAAGCTACCCAAATTCATGGATTTTATTTTTTGCCTCATCCTCCAAAAGCCTTAGGGCTAATTCTGGCCTGGTTGTACCAGTCGGCTGTCTCAGAGGCCTCCTGCATGTGTAAGTAGCTTCTCCCCTGTTTATCTTGCACTGTTTTATCCTGTAAACTGTCTCAAGGCCCTTCCAATATAAGCATGAGGATTTAAATCTTAATAAATTGAAATTTGAATAACAGGCAATCTGGGTTTGGGGGAGGTCTTGAATTATTAGGATAAACATCTCTATTTCCCAGTTGCACATTATGCATGTGCTGTATATATTGCCCCATGATCAAGGTCAGTAAGAACAAAATTAGGAACAATAGCAATAATAATGATATTCAGATTGAATTAGCACTTTTCCATTTGTAAAGACTTTTGTTTAAAGCTTCTCACTTTATTCTTGGAATAGTCCTAAAAAATAGGAGGAACAGATGTTATGCCCACTTTATAGATGAAGAAGCTGAGTCACAAAAAGATTAAGATATGCCCAAAACAATATGGACAAGTGGCGGCACCAGCACTAGAATGCAGTTCTGCCTAACAGCCTTCCCATAATTTGGCCAGATGTGTTAACATCTGTGTGCCAACAATAAGACTCAATCACATTCCAATTAAACTTATCAGAAATACCTTTTCATAAAGCTTATAGCATCACAGAAATCTGGAGTCATCTCCTTTTTTTAAAAAAAAAAAAGATAACCAAAGAGATTGCTCATCAATTCAACCAACTCTGAGATTGAAAGTGACAAACATAAACAACGCTCAAATATCTTTCTCTAATCTCCTGTAATTTTGAAGGAGTAAAAAAATATAGAACTTCCTTAACTTGTAATTTAACACCAAAATATTTATTCGGTCCTGTCAGTTCTCATCACTCAAAATTCCAGGGAGCTGAATTTTTAGACATAGTAGAATTAAAAAATAAAAATCACAAGGATACATTCTAATATTAATAGAAACAACAACAATTAAAAAGGCTTACCTTGCAGCCTTCACATGTAATGACACCATAATGGATTCCTGATGATTTGTCTCCACAGATCTTGCATGGAATAATTTCAATTTGAGCTGCAACAGAAGCACGCAACCAGTTAATTACATTTTCTTTTAAACACCTTATAAAAGCGTTCCCTGATCAGCATTTGTATAGTGAAAACTAATAACCTGCTAAACATTATACTGCATTAACTATTCATTGCTGAACTGTGAGGGTCCCCCTAGAGCCCTGGACTAAATTATGGCTGCTCGTTATATAATAGCTTTCGGGTTATTAAAATGGGTCATTTGAGAAGGTGTTTAAGAACCCACAAGAAGACTGGAATCAGCATTTCAAAGCCTTCAAGAACTGGAGAGCTCGCAGTTTAGGCCTCAGAGCAAAGCAGATACCAAAATGTTTCCTCCGATCTCATTTTCCATCATTATTTTTAAAAGGTCATAAATCTGTCTTGGCTGAGCACTGAGCATTGTAGCTGGGCTGCTAGAGGACTGGTAGAGAGAAACACACTCCAGAAAGTCACGTCTACTTAGGAAAATGATTCAATTCAAAATATTAGTAAGTTACATACGATGGTAACTTAAGAATTCCTTACTCATCTTTTTTTAAATTAATGTAGCTGCCGTGTGTTATAAAAATTAATCCATTTGCATACGATCAAAACCTTTCAACCCTAAAGTTAATGTCCTATCTGGATTTAATAATGATGAATCCTGACAAATAGGATATGTTGCTTCCGAGTTCTTTATGTTGGAAATTGATTTCCTGGGAAAGCTGCCTGTGTTTCTACCTAATTGATTACTTAAAGATGCCTCATGCTGGAAGAGTAGCCAAATAATTAACATATATTACACCAAAGTTCTCAAATATGACAAAGCACATTTCCAAGTAAACACATTATATCTTCAGTAGAGTTAAAAAGAGCGTAATTAAGGATTAAAAAATAACTTAAGGAATAGAATAATTAGGCAAAAGAAGGTGCTTGGATCACCGATTAAATAGAATTTATACATGAAATAAAGACCAATGCTGAGCTACACAGACCAGATGGCAATAGTCACCAGTTTACCTGGAATGCTCCATTATGCTAAATTTATTTTCCATGGTTTTCACTACTGAATATCATGTCAGATTATTCATTAAATTGTACACACAAACACAATTGCAAGTGCCCAAGTCTATTTCATTTTTATATAGCCCCTACCTAGCCCCATGCCTTATGCAGAGCAATGACTTTGCCCAAGGAATATGTTTCATGATGTAAGTAACACACATATACACACAGCCTACTCTTTCTTCTAATGTAGTCCCATATCCTGGGATAATTCCATAACCACTTACTTTGGATTTGATGAGATGTATTCAATGCTTAGAAAGAGCACACATGAAACTGCTGGATTTAACCTCATTATAAACCACGTGTACTGCTAACTCCCTTTCCCAGGGCCTAGTATAAGTACGGTGGTGACTCTTAGGGAGAGCAAGCTATTCTAGAAGGAGGGTCTTTTTCTTAACAATAATTTTTTACTGCTGGTATACTGAATGTCTTTGCTTGCCCAGATTTAGAGATTGTTCAAAATCTCACATCCAGTGTACTTTCCATAATTTGGAGACTTTCTAATACCCCAATCGTGGTGACTTGGTATACTAACAGGTATATTCTGAGTTATGCAACTTCATAAGTTTCAGGTTGCATTTAACAAAAGCTGTCACTTGCAAATCTGCCTCTTCACGTTAGTGCTTAGCTTGATTTCTTCAAGAAAAGTTATTTATGAGATATGAAATCTAATAATGCCTCCTACTTAATGGCCGGTACAATATTTTTAATATAGTCAAGAGAAAGGTTTGTGCCTACTAATTGTCTGCAACTCGAGAGAGAGAGTTATGCCTAACATTTTTCAGAGGTTCACAAAACCCAAGTGGAAGCAGAAAAATTCTGAAAGGAGCTATTGCCTGGATTTTGCCCACATGAATTAACTAGTCTATAATGAGATGCAGCTTCCCCCACCCTGACGCACAGGAATAGAAAAATTAGGCAACACCAAGTACTTGAACCACCTATTACATGGAATTTATATGTGAAATAAAGAAGGCCTACTTGGAGCTGCTTCTGCTTACGTCTTACCTCAAGCTGTAATCACAGAAATTAGGGATAAACAAACCTCTTTGGGTCCTGCAGTTTAAGTCAGCATCAAAACTACCTGAGACAATTAAAGCAACACTAATGCTGAACTTGGGCCTTCCAAGAGTTGGCTTTATTTCCTCTTTTTTTTTTTTTTTTTTTGAGACAGTCTTGCTCTGTTGCCCAGGCTAGAGTTCCATGGCATCAGCCTAACTCACAGCAACCTCAAACTCCTGGGCTTAAGCAATCGTCTGCCTCAGTCTCCCGAGTAGCTGGGACTACAGGCATGTGCCACCATGCCCGGCTAATTTTTTCCATATATATTTTTAGCTGTCCAGATAATTTCTTCCTATTTTTAGTAGAGATGGGGTCTCGCTCTTGCTCAAGGCTGGTCTCGAACTCCTGACCTCGAGCTATCCTCCTGCCTCGGCCTCCCAGAGTGCTAGGATTACAGGAGTGAGCCACGGCGCCCGGTCGCTTTATTTCCTCTTAACAATGAGGAGATCAAGCGTATCTGTTTAGTCCTTTATAAGAATATGAAGGCCATGAGCAGGGTGTATTGAGAACACTGAGTCAAACTGCCTCTGGATCACACTGCAAATGATACACGGTATTGCTGCTGTTCCATCCGCGTGGACCCGTAGTAGATTCCTAATGAGAAGTGAAGTGATGAGCTTTAAGGCTGTGACCAACATGCTGTCTGGTATGGAGGTCTGCTCATGACGGGGGTGGCCTTGGTCCCAGCACTTCTGCCCTTGGATCAGCTCGAGGCCCTGCTGAGGGAAGGGTGGGGGTGCGGGTGGAGACCAATTGTGGCACAGACCCAGAGTTTGGTGCTGCTATGACACAGGACAGTGGCCCCGAAAGCAAGCATTTGCAGATTGGAGCAGGACACTTCCTCAGCCCTCCGTTTAATCCATCAATGCACAAAAAGCCTTCCCCATCCCCCTTTGAGTCAATTTACAGAATTCAAATGAATCAATGAGAAAAAAAATGTAGTCAATGCCTTGCAAATTTTCCAAAAGGAAGGCAGTTTACTCCTATGAATTAAGGTTTTCAGTCCAACGAGAAGAAAAGGACAAAAATCCCTTTGCCCTTTTCCTTCCATCCCTCAGGCTTTCCCATTTTCCACCAGGCAGTGTTGTGTCTTCTCAAAATAATCTTCTTTTAACACAAATTATGAGTCTTGGCCCACATATATACTGCACACATTAACTCAGCCAGCGTTTCAAAGGATGAGTTCTGTCAGACACCACTACTGTCAACGTTCACAAGTATATTGATTAAATTAGCCCGCATACATATTCATCCCAGCAAAGAGGTTTATTGTGTAGTGGAATATCTGAAGCAAGACGCGCACATATAATCATGAATTGGCTTCACAATGAACAATCTTGCTATGAAAAATTCTAATTTGCCCACATTTTCAGCTCTATTGCCTAAATAATTTGCTCTCTCATGCACCCTATGTAATTCAAGCAGCTCTCCACACCTGCAGAGGCAAATTTCTGCAGTTTCAAGGATCTGACAACAAGTGGCAGCGGGCGTCAGGGAACCCTGGGATGCCAGCAGGCTAATTAGCCAAGTGGTCCTTGGGCTGGGCTGCCATTCAGCATTGTACTTCCATTAAAGTTTGCTTTTTAATTATAACAGGAACAAGAACACGGGCACTGGCATTCTTAAGACTTCATTTATTCATCAGGACCTAGCCTGCAAGATACCTAGGTGCAGAGAACAATGCCTGTTCTCCCAAAGAATTAAGAAAAATAACATTGTATAAGAGAGGCACCCACTATTTCATTCTGTGCGTGAGTAGTAGGCTCTTGATAATAATCTAATATATTTGTAATAATCAATAGTACCAAAAACGTATTTGTGCTTATAATGTGTCAGACATCATCTCACTCCTCCAATACGCTAGGAGGGAGGTATCACTAATTATCATTATTGTCGCTATCATCACTATCTGCATTTTTTCCGATGAGAAAACTGAAGCTCAGAAAGCCTCAATGACCTGTCAAAGTCAGAAAGCTAGGAAGTGGTAAGGCTGGGATTTGGACACATTTTGTCTTTTGGTCTAACAAAAGTTTAGGGCTTTTCTCCCCCCCTTTCTCACTGTCCTGCACCAACAAGCTAAGTTACTCCAATCACAAACATCCTGCTCTTGGTATGCAATCCTGAACCAAAGATGAAAGGACATTCAGGGGTGGGGAACCTGCGGCCTTGGGGCCACATGTGGCCTTCTGGATCCTTGAGTGCAGCCTTTCGACTGAATCCAAATTTTACAGAAAAATTCTTGTAATAAAAGAGGTTTGTTCTGTGAAGTTTGGATTCGGTTGCGGGGCCGCACTTGGGGACTTTAAGTAATTTGTTTAAACTTACAGACTACTCAGGAACTGATGTCAAGAGCCCTTTCTGGGGGTTATCTGCTTAGTTTATAACTGAAAATAACCCTCAACCTCCTAGGTCCTTCTTCTCAATTTCACAAAATTCCAGGGGGAATTTTGACTTTAAAGTGACCAATGCCATGACTTAACAATTCTTCAGGCTGGGAAGATTACATAACCTCTCTGAGCCTCAGTTTCACATTTTAAAATTCAATAATACGATATATCATATATATCACAGCATATATCTGATATATATAATTATTTTATTTATGTATTCTTCTATATGCACATCACATAGTTCTTAGAAATAGTTGGCACTCAATAAATAGTAGTTATTATTATTGTTATTGTTGATAAGGAATCCTGCCTCACAGTGAAATGAAATTCTTTCCTCCAGACTTTAAGCTCTTTCCGAAGTGAGGATAGAGAAAAGCTGCTTATCCCCCAAATAATATGACAGGCAGTTCGTACCAGCTACCACAGCAATCCTTCACAACACTGGCACTTAACAGTTTGCTACAACACAGTGGTATGTGGCAATCAGTTGCAAGATGTGTCACAAGGACTTTGTTACTAAGAATAGTAAAAAAAAAAAATTAAAAGTTTTTTATTGGTTCGTATAAAAAATAAACTAACACGGACCCAAAGGTACCCCAGTAATATCTTTCACTCTAGCTCACTTGCACAACATATACTTTCTTGAATTGGACTAAATGGGGTGAGGTTACTGCTGGCTTGGCAGGAAATCGCCAATGGCCAAACCTTGGGTACACCTATGACAGTATGTCTGTCACACTTATGAATGTCAAACAATTTGTGTGCCTTGCAAAAATGGTCACAAACTACTGCTTTAAAAAAAAAACCTATGTTTTACATAAATCTGTTGACAGTGGTTTTTTTTTTTTTATGGGAGTGCTGAGAATACGGAGGACTTTTCACTTGCTGTGTTACATATTTCTCTAATGTTTGAATTTTTTACGACCAGCATGTATTTTGTAAGCAGAAAAACCAATAAAGATTAAAAAGAAAAACCCTAAGGCATTTGATTTTATTTTCAGTAAAATGGCTTGAGTCCTTTGTGGATTAGTCACTTTATTTTATCCCCAGTTTAAAACTGCTGGGGTATTAAAGGCTTCTGCAGCTGCCTGGATGGCAGTGTGTCAAGGCTGGCCAAGCTATGGTGTCTTCACCTTGTTCACTGGAGGGACTTCGGGAGTTCCTGGCTTCTAGAATTTCGTGGCCCCTCTGGGTCTGACCATCTCCTAGTTCCAGGGCTTCTAAAGACAGTTATGCAGGTTGTGCACTGCCCAAAGGAGCTAGCCAAAGGGGCAAAAGTAGGGGCTGAAATTCACCCGGCTGTGAGCCCTGCTGCAGAGTGGCAGCAGCAGCCTGGAGTGAGGGAGACTCTTTCCAACTTGTTACCCTAGATGGGCTCCTCTTTTTCAAATCCTCCTTCCAGAGGTAGCACCCTTCTCTAAAGTGTGCAGAGGTGCTGAGTAGTCAGTGGTGGAGTGTTCAGGGAGCAGAATGCTTTCTCTACACTGTCACTGCTGCCATGGGAGGCCCCGGGCCACCTGTGGCTTGGAGTGGAGTGTGGACATGTTCCCTAGCCCAGGCATGGTCAGTGGTCCTCTGGTGCAAGGCAGGCCACGTTCCAGCTGCATACTATGCAAACTCATAATCAACTTGTTTTGCCACTTTGTCTGTTAAGTACATACAAATATAATATAGCATCGGTCTTTTCTTCCCTTGATTTTGGATTCTTTCACAACAGTATTTAATCCTAGCTGAACGTCACTAAAACAATGAGACCTCTAATTAGAAAAGGCCTATCCCTTCGGTAAACAGTCTCGTAATCATTTTTGGCAACAATAATAATGCCTGAGTTTTTGCAGAGCTCTATACCATTTGAAAAGTTTTTGTCCTCAGCTTGGTTTGGTTTTGGTGCTCACAACACCCCTGAAGGAGGCAAATGGGTATTATTATCCCCATTTTACAGATGTGGAAAATGAGCCTCAGGAGGGTTCACTGGCTGCTGCTTTTATGTCTAGATTTCTCAGGGTTTCACTGCAGAAGCAG
The DNA here is from genome assembly GCF_020740605.2 of Lemur catta. Taxonomy (NCBI): domain Eukaryota; kingdom Metazoa; phylum Chordata; class Mammalia; order Primates; family Lemuridae; genus Lemur; species Lemur catta. Next base: position 91,425,722 of record NC_059128.1, read on the forward strand.
TCACCAAAAAGACAGACGTGGTGTGTCTTTCCTATTCAGGATTATTTGATGCCTTTAGATTTATCACCGATCTGGGGCTGTCAAGGGGAAATGATACCAGAAAGAAAGAGCTGGGAGTGAATTCAGCTGAGAGGTGGAGCCAGCCCTGCCAGGTCTCCCTCTGACACCCAACTCCCTGGGTGGCCTGGGACAAGTCACTTTACACTCCACTTCCTCCATCTATAAAATGGGAATACTTCTGACCTCCCAGGCAGGTGGTGGTAAATGAATGCTCACAAAGCTCTTTGAAGATGAAAACCCTATATACATGGGAAGCTTCAGGAAGCTTGGCATATCATTCTTGGGAGGACGAGGACGCTGTACTCTTATTACCCACAACAGGCTCTGCCTCAAAGAGAATTAAAATTACATAGTACTATAAGTTTTATCTGCTAGCTAGACTTACTTAAATTTTGTTTTAAATTGTTGCTTTCCAAAATGCCTTCCTGACTATCTTAGTCTCAACTTCAAAGAAAAAGAGCACTTAGATAAAAAAGTCACCTCTCTATGAGAGCTGTAACATATAAAGTCATTGACCTAACTGTATCTTGGTCTTGCTGGGGCATCATGAAAATGGCATTGTTACTACTTCTTAACATAATAAACATACATGTTACCCTCTGACATCCCAAACCTTGGTATTAAGTTGCTCTCTGACTCAAATGCTCTGTCAAATTATAGCCATTAAAAAAAAAAAAGTCTTACACCTTACTAAATAAGCCACTTCTTAAAAGCTTTCAACTTGATTGTAATTTCTGCTGAAAACTTAACAGCTTTTAAAAAAATCACTTTTCAGTAAAAAGTGTTGAATATACCTGCCAAATACACACACGTAAGTATAACCTCAAACCACCAAGAGATCAAGCATTTGCAAACTAAATCTAAAATACGGCAAAATTGGAGTTTTGGAACTTTGACAATTTCCCTTCAGTCTTCATATATATAAGGCTTAGGTGTACAAGAGTTAAAACCTTGGGCCAGAATGGCCCCTCTGGATTCAGAGAAAGCTGAGCTGTGTATGCAGGAAATCTCTGAAGAACAAGGACGCCAGGCACATCTTCTCATGTGGCTTTCTGCGAATATGCAGGTAGTTCTGACAATGGGAACTGAGTATTAATCCTTTGTAATATGTTTCCATCCCTACTAGATTAAGCTCTCCGGAGAAACTGACTCACATTCCCTGATGCATATGTATATTTGCTAAAAGCCAAATCCAAATGAGCACTTTTATCCCTAGACAGGGAAATTCTGTCAAATCAGAGAGGAAACAGATTTTTCATATAGAAAAACAGTGGGTGGCTTTGATTTTTAGATCTAGTTTTCTCTAGAGTTCTATTTATTACACAGTATTGCAGAAAATGCCTAAATTTAAGACAATCGACTCTTTACCTCTTTTGGTAACTACCTGGTAACCAACTTAAACTTTGAGTAAAAAATCTGACCAGCAACAGAAGCAGCTTCCTAATACTTCAGTCTACTCATCTTCGTCTAGTGGGTCACGTACCGAATAAATTCTTACCCAAGAAGAGAACATGTCACTAAGATCAGCAATACAAATCCTTTTTTCTTTTTTTCTAATCTAATCTCTCTCTCTCCTTTTAAATAGAACGTACTTGTTTTTAAGAGATTGTGGGGTTATGTGAAATCAGGGGCTAAGACGAACGTAACTGGCCATTCGACCAATTATTCTCAGTCGGAATAAGGTCCCTCTGAGATTCTAGAATTAACCACATTTTTTCAATATATACTCCTTGAAGATTTTCTAGGAGCCTGAGATCAGGAACATCTAACAAAAACCCTTCTCTTGAATCTCTGTATGGGTTAAATGTCATTTCTCATCAGCAGAAAAGAGAATCCATTTATTTTGCCAAGTGATGAGACTATGCTCAAGGGTAATTCCTAATAACTTCTTTTCCAACAGTAGGTGTCCCTTATATAATTCTGGATAATACTAGACAAAAAAATGTCATCTGACACACAGAACTGCATCTAATCTTTTCTTGCGATCAACCTCACTCTAGACACCAATTCCTTTTTTCCCCTTAACAAGAACAATTACGCCACATTTAGGTGAAGTCTTCCTTTGCTCACAGCTGACAGCAATGGGGTCAGCTCTTTGCTTTGATCGCTTAAAGTCTGTTTTTCACAACAGAAAAGAACATCTTTAAAACCAAACCAAATCTGGAGATCTTATCTAGTTTCTGCTCAACAAAAGACATCAGAATTACTCCTACTGCATTTTATGAAAAATCTTGCTTTACACAATCGCCCCAAAATTCTCACACCTAAGCCCAAGAGAGAGCAGCTCCATTTTCCAGCTGTCTTAACTTCACACCTGATTTCACATAACCCCACAAATTCTTAACAACCATTAATTACTAATTCCAATGGCACCACTTCCATGACCCTCTAACCGCACCATCACAAAACCCAGTGAGATGAAATGAGATGTGCAGAAGTGGGTCAAAATAACAAGAATTCAGGTTAAGTCATAAAAGCTTACCAGGCAAAGAAACCCCATTGCTTCTTTCCACTAGTTTGGATTTTTTCTTGAAGATCAGTTACTGCTTATTGAATGGTAGATTATGTCATTTAAGAAATATTCCCCAACCAGATAAACTTTGGATTCATGGCAAAAGATTGGAAATAACTCGTAACATTAAACACAGAAAATGCATTTACATCCCTCTGTATCAAGCCACAGAAGACTAAAAAGACAAACACATCCATAGTCACCAGAACACTGTTGTGACACCAAAACTTTCTTGGTCCACAGATCATTTTAGTGGGTGAGGATGGTTAGGAGGATTATCTTACAGCCAATATCCCCAATCCATCCACTTCTGTGTTGTTTTCGATTTCAAAAAGGTCCCCCTAGAATTAGATTGAGAGAACGGAGCTTTGGACAAGAGACCAGGGGAGGGTCTGGTTTTTATTAAAGATCACAAGCAAATTACTTAGGCTTGCCAGAAACGGAAGTGTAGATGTTGTCATATTAATCATTTTAAGACTGTAAGATCTTGAAGAATTAGTGACCAGCTCCTGGAAGACAAAATCTACTAGTTTCTCTACCTCCAATTTCCAGGACATAGCTAATAACATCTAAACAATAGATACGGCAAGTTCTAAGCCTTCAACTATATCATAGATGTATTTATGGATTGCAGCTCAATGTTTTTTTTTTTAATTCTCTTTTATAGTGCTTTTCTAAGACAACCAGTTCAGCCAGGCATAGGAATGACCAAATAACCTGAGAAGTTGTTTTCTCTCTCTCAAAATGCACAGTCTTTGAACTTGCTGATTAAAGAAACATTTCCCCTCTTAATCATAATATATAAGCTCAACCAGAAAATGGAGAGCAGTATTTGCTGATAGCTGAAGCACAGCTGTTTCTATGCCTGTTCCCAAGGGGAAACAGCAGGAGCTGGTAGCTGTTTCTTGGTAGGAAAAGGCAGCAGAGCCTTGGGGATTTAAGTGGCTGTGAGACATAAGGAGAAAAAATGTGCTGGACCAAGCTAAGAGATTGTCAGATTTATTTTAAGAAGATCTGACATCTGAGCATCAATTCACACACTATAACATCTAATAAATGTCATTTTTTTTCAACAAAAGTAAATGTATAGTCTGGGTGTTTATGTTGAAGCCACTTATTTTTATGTAAGTCATGCACTAAAGGTGAGGTAAGTACACAACAGCCATGTAAAGATGTCACAACAAGGTACACAACACTGTCCTTCCTATTCCATTTTTAGTTTTGGCTCCTAGAGACCAAGGTGCTTCTTTTGCCTGCAGAGACAAACATTTCAGATGACATTCTAATGCTGCCCTGCACATTCTCCCATCAGCTAACCAGTGTTTGACAATGCGTGTCATTGTCATTTAAGATAGCTTGAGTGAATGAGCGTGACACTATCACTGGAATAAGTGAATATTTCTAATTTGCAGTAAAAGTGTACCATTCACACACTTTGGTACTTCAGTACGGCAAGGTTTTGAAATCCATTTCATAAGTGGTGGCAGCGCATTTCACATCGGATGGAAACACACTCTGATTGCTAACAGCTGCTCTGGGCACATCTTACTGTCACAGCCAGAGCTTGGAATAGCAGGTCCTGTTTTAATGCCAATGGCTGCTACCATTTTAAACTGTAACTAACACATGCACTCACATCTCACGTGTTAACACACACCACACAATACACCACACATGCATACACACTACAATCACACACATATCATGCTCACACACCCCACAGATGCACACCACAGGCACACATATAGCACACATGCTCACACACAGGCCCGTCTAGCTCCAAGTCCTACCGACACTTGCTGAGAACCTGCATGACTGGCACCAGCGACACAAAGAGTGTACATAGACCCACTAGTACACTTAGTCTTGTTACATTAATTTCACTGCATATGAATTAAGGCTGAAGGTAAAAACTGTTGAAAAGGAGACGAAAGAGGAGAGTTGAGTCCAACCTTGAAGGTAAAGTGTAGAGATTCACTTTGCAAACTCTAGAGCCTGGGGCTGAATCCCTGCCCTGTCGCTTACTAGCTATGTGAACTTGGGCACTTTCTTAAGCTCTCTGTGCCTCAGTTTTCTCATCTTTAAAATGATTCCTACCTCATTATTATAAGGTACAAGTGAAGTGCCTATAAAGTCAGTGCCTAGCATATAGTAAGTGCTCAATAAATGTCAGCTGCGATCACTACCACCTATCTTGTAAGGAAGTAGTATTTGACAGGGGCTGCAGCTGGAGTTGAGGGAACTAACCAGGAAGAATGAAGACCGAAGCAGGAGACGTTATTATATTCCTTTGGTATAAAGACAAGGAGTTTAGCAGCTTTATTTCTAATGCAGAAGTCTAATATGAGAAATAAACTAACCAGGTACAAAGCATGATTGAAAGAATCCACTGTTTCTTTCTAGGGAAAGCCCACAGCCAGGCTGGCATCTTGCAGAGGTGGTGAGGGAGGAAGTGGGAGACAGGCCTCACATGCAGAATGTTCTTTTCAAGGTCCAAAGTGAAAAGTTCTGGCAGAATACTGACTGGAGCTAGAATACTGTTTCTATACACCTACTCCTGTCTTTTTTTTTTTTTTTTCCTTATTTTAAAACTAATGCTTACCACTATCAAAGAGGACGCCTTTCATTATAGAAGAAACAGGGCAACACAATGCTAATACTGTGTTGATGGAAAAGAAAATATTTTTTTTTTCCTTCAAAGTAAACAATTTTAATTGAATGTGCTGGGACACAGTTGGGTTGTTTTTATTTCTCTCTCTCTTTCTTGGAAAGCCACTAATTGTGTACTTTTGCTTTAAATCAACAGAAACAAAGCCCATGGCAGGTAGCTTCAGTAATGCAAATCTATTTCCTATTGTAATTAATTTTTCAAAACCAAACCTTTTCCATCAGCAAAGCATTTTAGGACCTCAAGCTCCATCCATTGTTCCCACTTAGAACTGTCTATGGTGTTAGATGTCAAGGGCAAGTCCATGGCCAAATCAAAAACCATCAAGACAGTGAGGTTACTTCTGAGGCAGGCCCTGGTGGTGACACAAAAGTGTACTCATCAGACAAGAGCCTTCCCTGTGAGGTGCTGGGGAACCAATGCCCGCTGGAGGGGCTAGAGTCAGCTCAGTGTTCCAGGAAAACCCACTGAACTCCTCACCATGACTTGCCCTGATTTTGCCTTCACTGTCATTCAAAGACACCTGAAGCAGTCACTGAAAACAATTCCAAGAAATGGAGCTCAACAAAACAAAACAAAAAATCGACGTTTAGAAAAAAAATCATTTGAATAAATGTGCAGATTTCCAAATCAAAATTCTGAATGGGACAGGATTTTTTTCGGGCGCATAACCTTTTGTATGTTTGTTTTAAAAACCAGCCACACCTCAAACATACCCGCCCAAAATGAGAAGAACAGCCAGCACTTCTGAGGAATTATTATTCATTTAAAATATCCTTTAAAATATGTCACAAGGATAAGTTTATTCAGTCCTTACCCATCCCCACCCGCCAAAATAAACAGTAATGTTTCTGTTAACGCCAATTGCTTGTTCTTGGAATCAGCTTTTTGAGTTGTCAGTTAGCCTAGGTGAGCTGATTACCACAGAGCTTACCAGTGTCAAGAGCAAAGCAGGGAATTCTACCAGATGAATATCAGACCATTTCAAAAATGGACTTGAGAGTGAATTAGTGTATCTAACAGTGAAGAATCAAGCCTTTTCTCTCTTTTGGTCTGTTGAGATAAATGGTACTAAAGAGGTCTATTTCATTGCCCAATTAGTACAGTCCATTTTAGTGTACACTTCTATTTTCCTTTTCTTCCTCATTCTTAACTTTTAGATATTGCTAATTAATTAAAAAAATGCTTTCTCTGGGAACAATTTTATGAATATTCTCTGAGAGCCTATATCAAAGTTCAAGGTACTTTGCAAAAACATAATGTCCTCGATAAAGCAGGTGGGACCTCAGGAATAGTGAAAGCAAAGATTATAAAAGGTCTGTATGATTTTTATATTGTATCATCCCAGGGGTTTTCCTTACAGGGGCTTTAAGGAAGAGCTCAAAATGGACAAAACCAACCATTGAAAGTGGAGATCGGGTTGCCTTCAGTATCACCTGTGACAGGGAGGACTGAACACAGGACTATGGAACCAGCAACCCCACCTGATACCACAGTTGCTCGCTCTTCTCCTAACCTGACAGCTGCGTGGCATCTCCACCACTGCTGGCATTGCCAGGCCCACTTTTTACTCAACAATAACAAAAAAATGAGGAGCAAGAAAGGATTATGTAGGAGAAAAACGAAAACTCCAAGGGCCAACTAACAAATTTCCTAAACTAATAATGTATTTTAGCATCCTAGGAATTTGATATAGTATTAATTGTTATTATGTTACTGAATGAGTGTTTAGGCTGTCTATCAAGAGTAACTGCTAAACTAAGGGAAACTAGTCACAAATACTTTAGCAATGGCTATACGTGGTCAGTGGGCCAAGGGCTTGGAGATTACGAGTACCTTCTCTGGGAATACTGTCATTCATTTCAGTCCAGTGCGGCTATGTCCCCCTATCTGCAGCAAGCCAGAACAATCCCCAGGAGAGAGGCACAGAGACAGGAAAACAAGTAGCAGTTCTTCGTAGTATTCAGTAGCATCTCATAAACCTTAAAAAACGAAACTTTAAGAAAGCTCATTTTGATATCCCAAACACACCAAACTGTGAAATAGAATAAAACCACCAGAGTCCCAAAGGACTTCTCGTGGGGAAAAAGCTTCAATGTCACAACTAAAATTTACATTGAATTCCCCAGCACACCCTGCCCGGGAACCCGGGGCTGCGTAACAGAGGCCTGTGGAGCTGGGAAACAGGGAATTCTGTGTGACTGCAGGAAAAGTACCAAGCTGCCCCGTGACCACGCTTGCTGCATCTTAGCGATTTCTGAACTGGTGGCTGAAGTCAGAACTGTCCTGTGATTACTATCAGATTACGACAATGAAAGTCACCATTCTGCGGTCCCCTGGGGCAGGAGTTTCCCTTGTGTTCTCTCTGCATTCGACTTCCCACACTCGCTGCTTGCTGTACCATTTTGTTAGTCAGGGGAGCAGTAACTCCAACACAACCGAAAGCGTGTATGCTCAAGGGTGGGGTAGTCCGGATGTCTGACGCGTGCCATGTCAGCTGCCCCTACGCTGCGGCAGACCACAGCCTCTGGATGCTCTTTTTGTTGTCATCGTCATCCATGCTATTAATTTTCTGGAAGAAGAAAATCAGTGGCCAATAGTTTCTTCCAACAAAATCACTGGCATCAGCCTTTACATCAAAATGACGATTGATCTTCAAAATCTTGATGTTGTCATTGCCACGAACTACTTGGAACTACTTCTTTTGCAACTGCTCTGGGTGCCAATGAGATGAGAAAGACACATTTGTCATTTTATAGTCCCTCTCCCTCTTTTTTCAAAGAGGGAAAATGGCCTGGTCTGGTTTCATTACTTATCTTTTCCAGCACATTAACTATTGGTTGTTTTCAAGTATCCGGCTCACTTTTCCAGCAGAACCATGGCCACCATGGAGGATATGAAAACACTGCTAAAGGAGGTGACAGCCATTCCACAAGAGGGTTTACATATTAGCTTTTGGCAGTGACAGCATTATTGGCACAGATGTTTAACCTCCCCAGTTGACTGCTTTGAAGGGGGCAACGTCCACATGGAGGTCTACCTCCTAGTACATTTGTTAAAATAAAATCAGCCTCATTACCTAATAACACCAATGACTTTGGCAGGAAACTCAGGGTTCTCACTTTTATTTCTCCTGACAATACTGTTCTATTAGGGCGGATTTGTGGAAATTCTGCTTTCATTACCCATCACTGCGGTATTAAAATATGCTTTCTGATGTCATGCTCTGAAATAAACTAAGTTGTTTGCCACCACCACCTACATATAAATTAGAAAATTATATGACAGGAGTTTAATACAGCCTGTAGCTGGGACACAGGTTATTACTGAAAGTAGTCGTCGGCATGGTTTCTGGTTTCGCAGTAAATGAAGACGACTTGAAAGGACTCAGTGGTTTTGATGCTCTTCTGAAATGAAAACACTCAGTGAGTGTATCGCATTGGGCTGTCATTAATGCCAGCCAAGCGAAAACATTGTCTCCATGAACGCTGCAGTCATTTCCCCGCAGAGACCATGACTTCCCACTCTCTGGCATCTCGGGCATTGTGCTAGTACTTTTCCAAGAGAGAATCTTTGGGCAATGCATTCTGGATAATCAAACACACACAATACTCTTAAATGAATAAGTGGCCTGAATTTGCTAAAGTCAGTCAATAATTTCCACGGGAGAATGTGTTCCTTTCTGGGACACACTGTAAGTTACTGATGAGAGTCTCAAGCTTAGGGAGGTAAGAAGTATAAATACTTCACTTAAATAGTGTTGGTTTAAAATAAACCAAGTTTTGGATAAAAATATAATGATATCAGAGTTGCTTTACATTGCTCCTATTGAACTTCTTGATATGTACAGTTTAATAAGGACTTGTTGAAAAAAGTAGGAAAACTCTTTGGCATTCTTGATATGTTTGAGGACATGCAGCACTCTTCATCTTCTGTGCCTGCCGTGTGATTATATCATAAACAGGCAACAAAACACTGTATTTCATCCCAAAGTATGAGGAATGAAGAATTGGGCATTTGTGTTGGGTGGTGTGAATAGCATAACATTGAAAAACGGTTGCCATCCACTCTCTTGTTCTCTGCAATCAAACTGGGCACAAGAGAGAAGAGAATAAATTTATTTTCTTAGGTAGAGAGTGAGTGTTAGGGTGTAGTATTCACTAGCCTATCTCCAGGGGATATTTGTTGTTGTTGTTACTTTCCTCCCCCTATCTGTTGCCCATGAATTAGTTTAAGAAACAAACAAGCCATCAGGGAATGGGATAAATATAAAATAGCATTTACTATATTTTTTGGTTTCAAACACTATAAGAGCAAGGTACTAAACTTTGGATGAGAAAGTATTTTGCAATTTCTCAGGATATCATGTTTGTCCTATTTCCTACAGTGATAGTATACCATTTTTAATGACACTTTTTTATTGCAATGATTTTTAAACACCAAGGTAAATTCTCACAGAAGGATTGCCCGGGAATAGGTGTGGGGGACGGGCCAGGGGAGGGCTGGAATCTGGTGCTATGCATATGGCAATCTTTTTATTTCACCCAATTTCTCTGCTTCAAATTATAAATTCAAACTGCAATGTCACTCTCCACTCTCTCCCATCTCCTTCCCAATCCACAAAACAAAAAATAAAATCCATGTTTTACTATTTGTATTGTGAAATAGCCAGTAATAGGACGCCAGTTGGTTCTCAAGTCCTGCCTTATATAAAGTGTCTGATTATTTTTCTGGCCATCCTTAAATCATAAGGACAACATAGCTCATTTTATGAAACAAAATATAAGTGGTATGTGAAAACTAAATGGCCAAAGATGTAATTGCTTACATATGAGCTGCTTTTGACCTTGCAAACAATATAGGAGAGGAACATGTAAGACATGAAATTTAGCTGGAAATTTTAGTGTTTTAATTGTTCATACTCAACTCCAAACACATTCATCTAAAAAAATAATGTTTAAAGCCACAGAATTCATGATCTGTGATCAATGGTTTCTTCCTTTAGTGCTCACCAAAAAGATATTTCAACAATTTTGTTTGCTATAGCATTACATATGGAAAATACTAATAGAAGCGTCACCAGGTTTTAATCCTCCTCACTTGGACATTAAAGGGATTAAAGTTACTGTCAGCATATACACACGAATCAACTTTTACTGGAAAAGAATTAATCTTGTTTGATGTTTGTTTTCCTAAGGACATTCAGAAAAAGATGTAAACAGAGGTACATATTATCATGTGACTCCCAAGAGAGATGATGAGGGAACAAATAATGCTACCTTAATTCTGAAATAAAAAACTCAAGCAATGATTGGCTGAATTCACACCTCAAAATTGCACCAAATACAGGTATGCAAAAATAAGTTTTCAATGGGGTGAAATCATTATCACTCTTTCAGGAAACAAAAGAAGTATTTTGCAGAATTATGCTGCTTTTGCGGCTCCTTCTGCTCAGTTTGTGCAGAAGATTCACCGTGTGGACCACTTGCTTTTCATCTGCACTAAACCAACACCTTTAGAAGAACACAAGACAGCTATGAAGTAAGTAGTATCTTTTACTCTTTCAGATTTCTGCAAGGAGATTTCACAGGATCCCACAGTGAAATCAATTAAGTAATACCTATAGCTGTACAGGGAACATGCAGCACATTAATATATCCATGTGGAATGTATCTCTCTCTATATATATATCCAGCATTTGGAAATTACTGGTGGGAGTGATTCAGCACTCTTGCCTGTTGTTTTGATAATCTCATGTTTTTCAAGCAAGAGGAAATGTATACTGCATAACAGCTTTACCACTCTGACCTCAATATGGGATAAAATGACAGATAACAAGTAGAAGCCGGTCAGTTACACCAGTAAGTGATTTTGATGCTTTGGCTCATTCTGGTGCCTGCTCCGTTCTCATTTCCTGGTCAGCAGATGTGGCTGATTTAGTTAAAACTGCTCTTTCTAAGGTTTAAGAAATTAAATATATTTCAGGAGTATGAAGAGCCACCTTTGTTCTCATCTCATTAACAACCTCATTAAGAGTTCATTTCCCATACCAACTGTCCTCAGGAAGGAAAGGTAAAAAGGATTTGAATAATTTCTCCTACAGCTCCACAATGATACCTTACTCCTGTCCTCCTTCCTGGTCTGAAATTCCTCTGGGACGATAAAGGCAGAAGCACTGCCTCTAGGAAATCAGTTTGGGTTTGGTTTTGTGTACACTACAGAGCTAAGTGGAGCCTTTTGAATTATTCAATTCCAGACCCGTAAAGACCTCTGTGATTACCAAATCACACCCCTTTCTTTTCAGCCAGGGCAACTGAGGCTCAGAGAGGTAAAGCGACTGTCCCAAGGTCACCAAGTTGCGTTGAGACCAAGGCGATGCCGCCACCCACATCTGCTCACTCTCCTGCCATCTTTTCAACTAGGCTTGTCCCAACCTCCCCATTTCACAGATGGAAAAACAGAACCAGTGTCAACAGAAACAACTCACTTGAGAGGAGTCAGCAGAGGTCTGTTTGTCAGGGTAGCTGGTTGGGCCTTGGCAGCTGCAGGGGGCCCGACCTTGAGGACACAGGATCATTCCTGTTCACAGTGGTGCTAGGGAGAGGCAGTGAGCTTTGGCACCACAGGCAGAACGCTAGGCAGCTGGGGGTGGAGGGAGTTGTCAGAGAGAGAAGGTCCCCAGGAGACTGGGAAAATGATGATGGTGCCAAGGAGGAGGACTACGTTGAAATTACACTGTGTCCACTCACTCTATGTTCTCCGCCAGTCTCAGTCCTTAGCCACAAATGAACTGTAGTCACATTTAGAGATATAGAAGCTTGACCTGCCTTTTAAAGTCTCCCTTAATATTTGTCCTGGGGTCCACAGGAAATCAAAAATCAGAGGCATCCCTAGTCCTTTCCCTGCAAGTCACCTGGATTCACTCTTCACAGCATTTATCACTCCCTGGAACACTATGTATTTATTAGCCATCTGTACACATTTAGAATAAGACATACAAGGCAGAACCTGTCTTTCTTCCTCATCCTATATTCCTAGTGCCTGACACACAGCAGGTGCTCCAGAGGAATAAATAAATCAGGGAATCCTACCACCTGCTTCTAGCAGTGTAATCTCTATCACTCCAGAGTGGAATCAAAGGGTTATGAAAGATATCCAATGGCAGCCCCAGGCATTTCCGTCTAGCATGGAAACTCTATGGCAAGAACCAAAACAAATTAAAGTGTTCCTAATTTATCATACAACGAAACAAACAAACAAACAAATCAGTTGGGGCAGGCATTCTCTTCTGAATATGTTTATTAGAGCTTGCCATCCAAAGATGCCAAAGGAATTCACAGGACTAAAACAAAAGGGTGGAGAGGTTGGGAGGATGGGGGAGGCTTGCGTGGTGAGAAAGGTAGTAACTACTCTTCTGACACCTAGGGCTGGGTTACAAGTGGTCAGCAAAGGATGTTCACACGTGTGCTGTTAGATGTCAAAGGGTGGCTTTAGAGATAGACCTGGGCCCAAGTGCTAAATCTGCCACTTAGTAGCTCTGTGATCATGGGCAAGTTATTTAACTTCTCCAACCCTCTATCTCCTAATTTTTACCACGGAGATGACAGTAACTACTTTACAGGGCTGTTAGGAGGCTCAAATGTGAGAATATGTGTAAGTGACTATCTCAGTGCCTGGTATACAATGGCAACTGCTATTACTATTGTTATAAAAGCTATTGATACTTTTATCTGATCCCAGATAATACTCAATAATCAAAGTTAATCTCCATCTGCTTTTCTGAACCAGGAATTACTGTTTTATCCTGGGATTACTATAGGGTCAAGGTAGCAAGTGAGTTTCAGCTTATATTCCAAGTCAGGTGAATTTCTAGTGAATGTCTGGGTGGGGGGCGCTGGTTGAGATGCACCATGCTGCGATTGACTGTGAGGTGTGCCAAGGGTGTGGGGTCAGGCTTATTAGCTCTAATATTAGAATTGATAAGCCTCTTGAAGTAGTGTCACAGACACTACCAGCTATTTTAATATTATATAACCAAGCATAGAGAAATGGAAAGAATGGGCTAAAAGTCAGATGCCCTGGGTTCTAATTTTAGCAAGTAACTGGTGAGGGGATCAGAATATACTGTCCCATAATATGACACTTTGACATAAGGATTATTTTTGAGCTGAAGGCAATTGAGAAACATCAGGAAAAGCTCTCAACACTCCCGCTATCTGCTTAAGGCAGGGCATGGATTTCCCTCCTCTCCAATCCCATTCCAGAAGAGGAGACAACTCTTATCACTAGAGGTGGGCACTGACTGAAATCTATGAAAACAAACCTTCCTGAAATAACCCTTATCTTCCATGAGTTCCCCCATATATTTACCTTGCCCCAAGGAGCCCCAAACCATTTTCCTTTATCTTGTCACTTTTCTATAAGTTTATTGCTCTTTGTTAAAATGGTATACAAGCCTCCAGGTCTGACGACCTTGTTGGAGGTTTTCACTTAATTTCTGTGAGGCCCCCTGATATGCATATGAAATAAACATTTTTCTCCATTACTCTGTCTTGTGTGAGTTTATACTGAAGGGCCCCAGACACAGAACATAAGAGGGTAGAGAAAAATGTTTTTATTTTTCTTCCCCAACACTGGGTAAGTGATTTTAATCCAGTCACTTCTCCTACTCCAGAAGGTCATTTCCTACTTAAATCCTGTGATTTGCTATTTATTTTAAAAATTTAAGTAAAATATATGTAGGACATGGCCTGGGATATGGATGAATATTTGTTGAGATTATCCGAAAGAAAAATAAAAACACAAGGCTATCATACAGAAATGTAACAGTTAAATATTTTCTGCCTTCATTCAAAAAGATTGACTATTCCTATCAATGAGGAATACAGTTGAAATGAGAATGAGAATATAGTTGAGTGAGAATATTAAAACTACAATATTTTGGGCACTAAAAAAAAAAATCAGCTAATGCTTAGTAATTCTCCAAGAAAGACAAGACTGTTGTGAACATGGTGGCTCTTTAATAACCAAGGCACCATTTAAAAATAGCTAGAATTAATTACAGGGCTAATGACCCATTGAAAGGTTTATTTAAATACCAAAGGCAGCACTGAACAATCATGGAAAATATGGCTTAAAAGGGCTTTAGAGAGCAGAAACCAGGAACAGCAGTTGAAACAAAAAACACATTATCCTAGAACACTAGCTACTTTGGTGAGAAACCTTCAGGATGTAAAAGTCTCAGGGGAGTTCTCATGCTGGGTAAAAGAAGCCACTAGGATCAACAGAAAGACAAGAAGATGCCATATACAGTCACCTGCTTGGAAAAGAAGGGCTGCTATTCAGCATTCACTCATCAGAAACCATTCTTCCCCGTCACCAAGGCTTTCTCTCCTCTCTCTCACCCCCTGCTTTTCTGATGTACCTATCCATTTTTAATATGCCATAGCATAAAATTAAAATTTCCACAGAGAGGAAAATATATATTTTAATAAGTCTCTGTGGCTATTTTAGAGCTGCATTATCTCCAAGAGTTTCCTGTGTCTTGGTCCTCTGTGTCCTGTGTCCACACCATCATAAGCCAAAGAAGAGGTGATAATCTTCGGCGTGCCCTACTTGCCAGGCAAAAGTGATGCCACTGCAGTTCTCAGCTCCTCTCTGTACCAAAATGGCCTTTCTGCGCGTCAGTATCCTGGGAGCACCCCAGGTGGCCGGAGCTGAAATGACTTCATTACTTCATTTATGCCCATTTATTAAATGCATCACTCTTACCCTTATTTACTATGGCACAGACATGCCTTGTCGTCGCCTTGCTAACTTGAATACGTCATGGACTCCAAAGGGTCCAGAGCCCTTGAGATCTCAAGGTGGGGAGGTGGGAGTGGGAGTGAGGCACTCTTGATGTATACTGGTTTCAAGGAGCAAATATACATTTTAGTATAAATTGCTGTTCACAATAACGCTTTTAAACCAGCAATTATTTATACTGTACTACTCCAGGAACCCTGTAATTATTCTGAAAGCGCTTGCCAACGTCTACCCGGTTTTATACTTGCCAACACAGCCTTGTTCAAAAGAATTAGTGGCTAGGTTAAAAATTCTGTTTGGTACTAAGTTCCCATCTGAAACAAGAAGTGATTGCATGAGGCTGTGATATTCAAGCAGTGTGGGGCCAATAAAGTAGAACGAAATTATCTTGTTATCACAGGTGGGAAGAGAAGTAAGGTAGTGGTTGGAAGGACATTCATATTGCTTGGAAAAAAACCATTTTTTTTTACTCTTTTCCTAAGAAATACTGTCATCTGTTGAGCAAAATGACTTTAAGGAAACTTTTCAAAAAATGCTTTAAGTGGTTGTTATTTGAAAAAAGAATGATAACCTCACTTCTTCCCCTTCCCCACTCCCTCCTGCCCGGAAAATATTTTTCCACTTCCGGCCTTTACTCCTGACATTTATAAGTGAATCTGGGTAATGACGGTGGAATTTCGGTTTACGCATCTCAAAACACCCATCTGTGCAGGTCACGACTTCCCTGACCTATTTTCTGCCGTTTCTTTCTGTTACACAAATCTCCCCCACTTGAAAGAGTTGTAGTCCGTCTACTTTCCAACAAAGCACAGACAGCAGAGAGATTTCTTGCTCTCTGTAAATGTAAAAGCTTTGGGAGTGGCTGGCATTTCAAGTGTTTAGGAAAAAATGAGACTCATCCCGGGTGTCCCTCTCATCTTTATTTCCTGCTCTCTCTCCTTATAAACCCACCCAATTGTGGACAAGGGGGTCTGTGTTCCCCATCCATCCCCAAATGAAAACAAGTATTCTAAATCTACCCTCGGCATTGAAGGTGCTGTGGATAGTTCCATAAATAGAAACAGGCCTATGAGACAACTTCTGAATCTGAGCCATTTATTCTCATCTCCCCCCATGCCTATCCTGTCCCTTCTCTTTTAGGAACACATCACGTAAAAGTGGAGTGCTAAGGCAGTTATCTAAAATCAGTTCCGTATTACCAGACTCAATATTTTAGGGAAATGGTTTTCCTATTCTGTGTGTCCAGGCTATTTTCTCAGTTCTCTCACTCACTCTGCAGGTGAAAAAAATTGACTATTCCTCGCATTTCTAAGGAAGTGTGGCGGGTGAATGTGCTGTGGACCATATCCCAAAGTCAGCATCTCTTCTGATGCAAGAGTCCTGTCCCATGAACCTTCTGGCCACGAATGAGGTCCTCTATGCTTGGAAGCTCATGGCTTCACCTTTCTCTACATCATTTCCCGTTCTGCTGGAGGCCCCATCTTTGACTCAAACTTCACTTCTTCCTAAAAGCTTTCAAAAATGAAGAAACCTAGCAAATTACAATAGATGTTTCCGCTCACCCTTCACGTATCCACTTTGTACTTCTGTATCTTCCCTGTGTGAGTATGTTGGCTTGCCATTTTCCCTCCAGGAACGTTTGTCCACCCCAAGTCAATGATAAATGACAAAGAACAGATTTATCAGAGCATATATTTCTGCATAGCGCATTTCCAAATGTTTGAACAGCAATACATACCCAACAAATACTGTTTAAATAGCCAGCTCCCGCTGTCTAATTCAATCTCACTGTCAGTGGATACATCTTTTTCTCCTTTTGTTCTTAAGAAACTTCTACTGCTATTTGCTGGCAAGAATAATATTCTGCCACCTGTAGTACTCTCTGATTCTGTGAACTTCAAGTTGCCACAAAAGAGCTTGCGTTATTCCTCTCAGGTTCATAGTCATACCTAAAGTGAACCTACTTTCTTAAACGAAGATGATCTAGAACGCACGCAACTGTTAAGGTTATCTGAGAACTAGAGAGTGGAGCTTTCTGGCCCACTACAAGAGGATGTGTAAGACGACACATGTGGTTTGGCCTTCATCTGGAAGCAGCAGAAATCACAGAGGTGGCGGTTACAAGACAGAAAAGGCCAGGGGAGCGAACACAGTGTTTTGGCTGAGTTACTTGGTGCTATTATGTAATGACATACAAGCTCACCCCTGCTTGAGGGTAGAGTCAACTAGTTATAAACTCTGGGATGGAAGCATAAACATAGGAAATTTTGTACTTGGTCCTCCAATTGGTCAAGTACACCATTCATAGGAACACATTCCCTTGGGCTGCAAAAGAAACATTCTGCAAACTGGAAACAAATAAAAATGACTTTCTGCATAGTTCTCTCAGAGAATACGATAAAGTAAATCCTCCTAACTTCAAAAACCATTGTGACTATCATACATTTTAGGGCATTACCAGAGCAAATAACAATGAATCTCAGCTGATTAAAGCTTCAGTAAGTAATTTGAGATAGCCGAATTTTCAAATAGTTGGAGTTTTATACAAGTAAATGCATGAAAACAAAGAGGATAGTTATCATAAATAGTTTTTATAGGCTATTTCTAAAATTATGACACATTTCTCTTCTTCTTATGGTATTTTGAACAGAATTTACCCTTTCTTGGTGATGAAGAGTCATTGTAAAACTTATTATAATTTATTAGCAACTTAAAAAATACAAAATTATTATATATGCTGTAATGCTTCTAAGTCCTTCTAAGATTCATATGACATTTTGCCCCAACACTAAATGGCCCTAGTCTGTTATCCTTTTTAATAGTATTTTTCCCCTTCATCAGTTGTTTTCCTTCCTTCTGTAGTCATACGCTAGATCTTATTTATTTATTTATTTTTTTTTGAGACAGAGCCTCGCTCTGTTTCCCGGGCTAGAGTGAGTGCCGTGGCATCAGCCTAGCTCACAGCAACCTCAAACTCCTGGGCTCAAGTGATCCTACTGCCTCAGCCTCCCGAGTAGCTGGGACTACAGGCATGAGCCACCATGCCTGGCTAATTTTTTTCTATATATATTTTTAGTTGGCCAGATAATTTGTTTCTATTTTTAGTAGAGACGGGGTCTCGCTCTTGCTCAGGCTGGTCTCAAACTCCTGACCTCAAGCAATCCACCCGCCTTGGCCTCCCAGAGTGCTAGGATTACAGGCGTGAGCCACCGCGCCTGGCCCATATGTTAGATCTTATAAGGCTCCCCCTCTACTTGTAATTCATATTTTGTCTTAGAATTAGCTATATCTTGGAACCCAACCAAGATAACTAAGCTAGTCGGAGGACCTGTGTAAAAACCAATTATAAATAGGAAGTACTGGGTCTAAAGGGATTTCCTCTGAGCCAAGTTCATGCACTGCAGTGCCTGCACTTTGGGACCCTGTTTTGGCAACTCAAAGGCCTATTTGCTTACTTTCCAAGTTCTCAGATAGTCCCTGATAGAAGAGGTTGCAAGAGGACAGACTCACCAGAGGTGATGTATTACTGCGGTAGAAAGGCAAAAAAGTAATTGAAAGACCATGTTCTTCAAATTACTAAGAGAAAGTGTGGTGCAGAGAGTATGACAATCACCTTTCTGTTATTTGCATTATGGCTTGATAATTATCACAATTATGTTCAGTTTGAGAAAGTTTCTTCATCTCTTCTCACTGCCTTCACGTAGGTATGTTCTAAGGAATGGCAAATTAACTTAATATTTACTTAAGCAAGGCAAATTTCATGCTTCTCTCAAAAATATTCCACAGCCAAATAACTTTATACATTTGGCCACTGGTTTCGTTTTAACTACAGATAATCAAGAGTTAATATGTTGCTTTTTCTTAAGGAAGTAACTTAAGTTATAACAAGAAGTCTGAATGATTTGAATTTGTGATTTCAGTTCATTTTTGTCTGACATCAACCAATCATGTGTAGCCCATATCTGGCAAAGCTAAAAGTTTATCACAACACCTCTTTATTGTGTTCCCTATGAGACTGTATTAAATTTAGATCTCTCTAGAGAATTTGCCTTACTTCTTAGGGAGATTTAGGCTGAAAATTGTTATACCAGCCACAAAACGCAGTTCATGGTGTATTAAAATGTACGTCACTTTAAAAACAAATGAACAAGAGTGTGTTTCTAAATTTTTTTGTTCTTTCTCTTCTAAAAAATTTTTGTTCTCAAGAGTGCTTTCTGAAACAGCCAAATTCATGTGACATAACAAGGGTCAGCTTGCCCCAGTCACACCCTTAATATTTCATTAACACAGGAAATGAGCTGCCATTCTGTCTTTGTTATGCTTATGCTGAATAATTATATTCCAATAGCTACCGTCTAACGTGGCTGCCAGGGCAATTTGTTGATCTTCCCTTAGGGCAATTTGTTGACCTTCCCTTAGGAGCAGTGCTAACATTTAAGTGTAATTTTAGGCTGACATTTTTTTTTCCTATTTAAAAGTTACACAGGCTTATTGAAGCAAATGTAGAAAATACAGAAAACTATATAAAAAAATAAAACATATTCATTGTCTTCACTCCTGGAGATAATCAAGGTTTTAAATACGTCCATATCTGTATACACACATCTGTACACACATGAGCACACACACATGTTGCCAGTGATGTTTTAAAATATCAGTGTTTCTATACATAGAAAGTTTTAACTTGTATTTTCTAAATATTAAAAAACATGAATTAATAATAAATAATTGAGGCATATATTTGTAATTGTGATGACAAGAAAGTAATGAAAAAAAAAATTTAAACTCTTTAACTTTGAAACTAAGGCAAGGATTTCATCCAGTGTTGTAGATCCAAGAAAACTTGAGGAAGATGCTTTAACCACAAGATGGCTCCCAAGGTTTTTGGACCCCCTTCCATACCGTATTTTTGAATTGCAAAATACCAGTACATTTTTTAAAAGGGTCAAGGAATACAAAAGGAAAGTAAATGTCAACACAAAACTGTATTTATATACATTGAAATTCTCCCAAAATGAACATGGAGTCAGCCTCCCAAAGCAAAACCAAAATAAGGTGAATATTTAAATATTCAGATAAAAATCTCTGTTACTGAAACAAACCACAAATATTTGCTTAGCACCCACTAAGTGTAAGATTCTGACTATGCAAATACCACGTGTGCCAGACAACTGTTTAGCCTTTACGTCTCTTGCCCTCACTAGGCACATCTGAAGTTTTCCACATGGAATTCCACTTCTATTTTGGCTTAAGCGTACATTTATTCTAATAGACGGAGGATATTAAACAGACTTTTGAATAAAAGGCATCTCATTTTGCTTCAAAACAAAAGTCTACCTTGCGAGTTTAATTAGGGAAGCTCCATGAGATTTTAGTCTTTATGTATATTTTCAATTCTTGCAGTAGTCAAGAACACTTAGTATTCTAGTTCTACCAGTTATGTAGCAGATCTGGGAGAAATTTCTTTGAGCCTCAGTTTCTTCATTTGTAGCACAAGGATCTTACCACTCCCCCCACTACACAGTACCCTAAAAACAAAATGACATAGCAAAATGTGTGGGGGATAGGGAACTTTCAGTAAACAGTACCTCTTATTGTAATGCCCTTAAAGAGTCTACTAGGAAACGGGCTCCCCAGGTGTTCAAACCATGGCTTTTCCTGTGTGGCTACATCACAAACATTATTTGTCAGAGGACACTTGTTCTAGTTCACTGCGGTTCATTCTTAGTGGTCATTGGGAAATTTGTTCCAATACGGCAAGTACACACACAAGTAGTGATGGCCTATATATTTATTTTCAAGCAATCTTTTCCAGAGAATGTGGCATTCAGTATTGTATGAAACACCCTCATGGTATTCTATGGGCCTGGATCCAGCTTTCACTTTGTCCTCTACTGTGTAGCCTTCTAGAGGCCTCTTGACATGAGCATGATTCTCACTGCACATTTTTTCCCTTTATTTTAGCCTGTGAATTTTATGTCCAGACAATGAACCCAATGGCAGAGAAATATGCATGCTTACAACTGCTACATGTCATGGCTGTAGAAACATGGTTGAGAGGCTCTGGGGCTAGCTAGACACCTAAATTCAAATCTCTGTTCACGATGTGCAAAATTTTAACCTCTCTGATCCTCAGTTCCCCTCATCTGTAGAATGGGTATAACAACAGTCCTACTTAGTTGTTGAAAGCTAAATGTGATCACATACACTGAGTGTTTAGCCTGGTGTTTGGCATATAGAAAAGAGTCAATAAATGTCAATTTTTGTTATAATTGTTACTGACTTTATCTGAATATGATAATCTTCACATTTGGCCCACCATATAAGAATTTTTTTTTTGGAGCTGTTTTTTCCCTGGCAGTGAAGAAAATTTGGACAGAATGATCCACACTCTCTCATATAGTTATTTTTACCTTCACTTACAGGAGAGCTGGCTAAAGCTAGGGGTACAATGGAGGGCCACAAAATACTCTTCTCCTATGTTAGAAGCACACTGGGCTATATTAAATCTGATCGTTTGTTCTCATTAGGACAATCCTCTAACCAGGAAAGACTGCAGCTCACTAGAGCAAGTCATCCTTGACTTGTTGAACTTTCCACAAGTTTATCATTCAAATATATGTGGGGGATGGGGAATCTGAGAGAATCCTAGATTAAAAGTGTTTCTCAGTGCAAAACAGTGATTATTCTAAGAAAATTATACGAAAGCATAAAAGTATTGATATTTAAACAACTCAATACCTTAATACATGAGTTAAAACCCTGCAACCAGTGCAATAATAGCATCATTATACATATTTGCTTCACTCTTCAGGGCTTTAAATTTAATGCCACAACCAACTGCTTACAAACTGCTGAAGGCAAGCAGTGACCTCCCTGTGAGCTTGGTAAATATCATCTATTGTGTTCTACCAGTATCTCAGCAAAACGACAGAGTGTTCCTGGAACCTCAGTCTCTGCCTTCCTCCATCAGAGCTTTGAAGAACATTGTCTTCTTTTCATGTGGGCTGATTTTAAGGAACAATAGAAGTTAACAGAGGACAATACAGTTAGATTTAGATAAAACTGGTGTATTCCCATGAATTCTCCCATAAAGGTAAATTCCACAGATAAGACACTTACATGTTTTTCTTCTTCTTCAAAAACATTTTTTTTTTTTAAATTTTTAAAGGTGCTTATTCTTGCAACTAGAAGCTCAAGTGCTGCTGCTGTTCCAATAGTGTTGGTTTCAGACACTGCTAGAGGTGGTAAAAATAATTCTGTAAATGCAACTCACAGTGTGCACGTTACATATAATCTATTTTTGTGTATTAATTAGTAGAGACATTTGGAATACCTTGTTGTTGAATAATGAGATAAATTACATTTGCCCAATATCTTCCCATCTATATCACATTTATACTCAGCCTTGAGCCTAAACCAATGTTATTCAACAGCCAACTGTCTCATTCATAATGGATATTCTCCAAATGGATCTGTTTCATGTTAAAATTAGTGATAAAGGCAGATTTTTAATGGAATAGGCAGGAGGCAACAGCAACTTCTGAAAGCATAACCTAATGGGGATAACTTAATTATTAGCCATATCACCTACATAGAACCAGGATTATAATAAAACTCAATTTGGCTCAAACATATATAGACATCATCTCTTTTTTTAAAAAAAATTAGCTAATTATGATGTGACCTGAATTGATAAAGTCAACACACCCCTTTAAACATCCACTCAAACACTTAAGGAAAATGAATCGTTCTTGGACTCAGGCCAGGTATTTGATGGATTCACAAATGTCACTCACTTCCTGGCTTGAAAACAGAAGCTAATTCTAATACAAGTTTCTTGCCCACCTACACTCTTGATGTTGGTAAATTGTTAAGCAAGCATTTGGATAATATGATGCAAAGTTAGTAACAGAGATCTATAATTAACACACACTCATATGTGCACTCTAAAAATAGGGTATCAAGGAAAGTCTTCCTATTAGGCGATGTGATCAAGAATTAATTGGTTAATGTCTATATAGCCTAACTATATATGAATTAAATGTATGATTATTATAATTATGGACAGCACAGTTCAAAATCCACTTCAAGTTCAAAGAATGGTAATTTATACATCTAAGTATAGACGCAAATATTTAACTATGTAAAAATACTTATTTTAATGCTATTCTAAATGTTTAATAAGTATTACTCATCGCTCAAGTTTTACTTTTTCTCTCTTAAAAGATCTTAGATGATTCAAAAATCTTAATTTCTTTATTGCCATTAATAATATTTCTTTTTGTTTTTGAAAATGTGGTCATAAGAAGGGAAGAGGGAAAATTTGGCATTACCTGCAGAAACTACCTTGTCAATCACAGTTGCACACTGGTGGATGGTTAAGGAGAAGGTGATTTAAATTAGATTATCTTTCATTATATTATTGAAAGCTAGGTTTATATGAAAAAGAGCATGATAAAGTTTGGTTCCTAACCTCCAAGTCTTATATATTACTTGAGGTGGGGGAGATGACTAGTTGAACACATGGTAGCAACTTGCAAAGATCATAACATAATATACCAAGCCAGATTTTTTTGAGGGAATTTAGAAAGATCATTTGATCGGCCATAAAGAACGAATATGACACAGTTCCATAGGCAGTGGAAGGAAAAGCCAAGCAGAGTTCCCCGCATGAGCATGCGTGGTATATTCAAAGAGAGGCTCACTGTGTCTCAAAATACAGGGTAGAGAGGAGCAAATGGCTCAATATAAGGAAGGAAAGTGGGTAGCCAGGTTGGCAAATACTAATCCTAAAAGGCCTTGAATACTCCACTAAGGAGTTTTAACTTACTTTCTAGGTCATTTAAAGTTTTTGGAGCAGGGAAGAGCATGTTCAGATCCATGTGTTAGAGCCGAGATTTTGTCTGATCTGCCCAATGTTCACGCACACAATCTCAACAAGGATAAAGACACTAACAAAGAGAGATGAACTAGCTACAAACATTAATCAGCTTCTAAAACTAGCTTAGCCTGTGAGTTTTAAAAATTTGTTTCTAACAATTATAATAACCAGGGAATTTCATGTTGAAGTTCAGATTTCCAGATTCTCTTCAATTAAAAAAAAATCAAAGACCTAGTGATGGCAGAGCAGTTATTACAAATGGCAACCCTGGTCAGAGCCAAGGGAGGAGGCTCCCACTCCACAGCACATGTGCTGCCAGTGGTCCAGGGGCCTTCTCGATCTGCCACACCCACATCACCTGCTTAGGGGCATGAAACATTTGGGTTTGCACTGTCTCTTTTAGAGAGATACCCTCTTCCATTAGCAGGAATATTTCTGCCATTGCATGCAGAATTAACTCAAATGAGTTAACTTATATGGATTATCTCTGGCTTCTTTTGCTAATGCATTCATTTTCCTTTTGTTGCCCCTCATGCCAATAAGATTCCCATTTATTCCTTTATTTAAAAGTGAAGGTACATGCTTTTATGGAAAATTTATTTGGGTTGAAAATGCAGATGTCATGTGCGGGGGGGCCTACGATGATCACAAGGTAAAGAGCGTGGTCTGTGGCAGGATTTTTCAATCTCAATACCATTGACATTTGGGGCCAGAGTCCGTGTTGTGGGAGGATGTCCTGGAGACTGCAAGAGGTTTGGCAGTGTGTTTGGCCTCGACCCACTAGGTGTTGGTAGCACTCCTCAATGTGGTAATCAAAAATGTCTCCAGACATTGACAAGTGTTCCCTGAGGGTCAAAATTGCTCCCAGTTGAGGACCACTGTATTACGGGGAGGATAGTTTCCAGGAAAATAGGCTATGGGGAGGAGAGTGGTGCTCTGCTGGAAAACGGATAGGCTGATGCTTATATCCCCCACTGTTACTTCTGCCCCTGTCCACCCTTCCGTTCCGCCAGAGACAAGGGTTCCAACCACAGGGAGGTGGAACAGTCAGGCAGCCTCAGTTACTGATGCTAAAATAGGCCCCAAAGGCCTCTCCTACCTGTGACAACCCTCAATACCTCTACAAAGCAGCATGGCAGTGAAGGCTCCTCTTTCTTTGCTTCCTATTGCTGATGCAGTTGAGGGAAAGAAGCAAGGACCTTGCATGGTCTATGCTCAAGACCCAAACCTCCCCATTCCCATATGGCCCAGTGTGGTCAGAATGCCCCGGAGGATGGAAGAAGCCTCTTCTCTCCAACAAGGCTGTGGAGAGGTCTAGTCTGGGTCTCACCGGGGAGAGCAGGGCTGCTGCAGAGAACACCTGGGAGGCAGGAAGCAGGCCAGGCACAGATCTCAGAATTTATCAGGTCAAGTTCAGGGTGGCCTCCTCCTTCAGCGCTAAGGCCGTTGACATGGAGCGCACTCCCCTGAGAGCTGCTTTCCCTTTTCCTGTAACACACATTTATCTCGAACCTAAGCATTACTGTTATTAATATATTATCAAACCGTCAAGATGGTTTTGTATGTTTTCCTACTATAAGTAAAAACGATGAGTTTCTTTGCAAAGGAGGAGCGGGCAGTTGTTGAATGACAGAGTGACGCAGCAGGTAACAGTTGGCTGAATAGTTTTGATATCTTTCATACGGATTTTGGTTTGGATGGTTTTGCACTAAGGAAAATCAATCTCAAGATTATGGCATTTCCTGGAGTGTAAAACAGACAGGCTGATGATATAATTTACAAAAGGCCTTTTTGTGGTTAGAGTCTTTTCACACCTCTACCTTCCGGCATTTAGAATCTAATCATTTCTCTGTGGTAAGTGGTACTACATATAGAAAATTGGTTGAATTAAATTAATCAACGAAAGTGGCTTATTCATTTTGCATCCCTTCTCACAAGAAACCAGAAGCTCCATTTTTACAAAGTTCAAGCCTTGCGAATGGTGCTTAGTAAATATGTCGCCAATGCTCAGTACGGTGTGGCTGATTGCAACGGGAATTCTGGACCTCACAATACTAGGAGGGAGGGGTGGTGGTTACAAGTGAGGACAGGACAACAGCAAAGAAAAATGAGAATTGGTCTCCTCATTCTCTAAATAATGAGTAAATGGAATAGCAGTCATCCCCCAAAACAGAGATCGTGTTTACAGTAATGACAGCTCAAAAGGATGAACCGGCTCGAACGCGGGGAGGATGAACAATACAGGGGTGAAGGAGGGATGCAGACAAGGAAGGTTTTGAGTAAGTTAAACCTACTGGCCACAAAGAACGTACAGAGATCAGGGCTGGGCAGCTGAAGCATCCTTTTATTCACAACTCAATGGGAGCTATTCAAGCCAATGTGGTTTGATTTAGCAGATATTAACTGCAGCTAAAGTGATGCAAATACGTCAGCCAAAGGAGAGTGAGATAAACATGAGAAACCCACATTGGCCAAAAAAAAAAAAAAGTGAACAGAGACTGACATTTAAAGACCAGATTAAAAGGATAGGAAAACTGGAGAACAGTAAGATGAGGTGAGCATGAGACCCTTAGACAGAAGGGAGGAGGAGAGGACAGACCCAACGATTCCTGGCTTAGTAGACTCAGACACGAGGGCGGGGGGGAGGCGGGGGGGGGGGAGATGATAACTGATCATGAACCTTGGGTATCACAAATATAGCAAGGGCACTTCATAAATATTTGCTGAATAACTAAAAATACATGGAAGATTCCTTCCTTTTTGATTATGAAGATAAATTGAGATTTTTATATGGTATGGTCTTAACAAGTTTTTGTCCTTTGGAGATGCTTAAAACTACGGACAGTTTTAATAATGATTTTAAAACAGCTGTTCATTTAAAGAAATTTCCAAGAGGCTCATCTTGTCAGGGGACACAGGTGCCGTCATAGATTCAATTAGAGGGTCACGGTACAGTAGCTGGAGCATCGGACTGAGAGTCAAGAGACCAGGGTTCCAAAATTGGCTTTGCTGCTAAGTGTGTGATGCCGGGCCAGCCACTTAACCTTTCTGAGTTTCTGTTTCCTCCGGAGTAACGGAAGTGGCTTGGACTAGATAACTCAGGCCTCTCTTAGGGTCCTGCACATGCAATGAGGACATTACCATACTAATCACCTATTTTGCCCTGTCTCTGTCCTGCCCAGCGTTGAATGGCAGATAAAAGTTCTTTTTTTTCCTCTCTCTTCATTTTGCCTGCTAGTGGCTTGTCAACAGTATTTTGTGTAATCAATTCTGGAAATGTTTACCATCTGTATTATCTGAAGGTTGTTATTTACTGTTCTTGCTATTTTTTTCTCGAGGAGGGGAGGAATTTCGATGTGTCTCCCACAGGAAGACCACAGCAAACAACAAGGATACATTTTCACAATACTCAGCATGAACGGACACCGTTTCATTGGCTTCCCTGACACAGTTTGAATTCATCGTAATGGTATATTTGAAGTGGTTTCCTGTGTGTGTTTTTTTTGTGTGTGTGTATGTGTGTGTGTGCGCGCACCTTCAAAGGCTGAATTAAAGCTCCAGTGCATATGGGTCTTCTTTTGTGCTGTTATTCTTAACCAGAATTAATTTTTTTTCCCTTTTCTATGAAAACACGAATAATTGTGCAGGTCAAAGGGACCTTATGATAGAAATGTATGGCCTAGTTACTAAAGAATTAAACAGGCCTAATACATCACTTGTGACACATTTTGATATAATAATATGACACCTGAACTCTTTGTAGCACTCTTAGATGAAGTATGAGCTATGACAAGATCATGGTAGAGGAATGAGGAGTCCCCGGGTCTAGTTCCTGCCACTATCTTATCCTGGGCATGGCTTTCAAATCTCCCGACTACCTGTCAAGTTAATAGATTGGACTAGATGACTTTTAAGTTCTCTCATAGGTCTAATATTCTATAAAATGCCCAACTAGTTGGGGACTGTTGTTTTTAGTTATATCATCTTCTGTGATGAAAATTCTGTTCTCAACTGGGGAGTTATCAAAATTCATCCTGAGAATATTATGCCAACACATAAATTGACCTCATTACCTTTTTGTTACCTTATTAAAAAAGTAATAATCCATGCAAAAGTACAGGGTATGAGTGTGATTTATATAAATAGAATGATATCTTAAACATATCAGAATATATTGCAGAGCACATATGTAGTTCATAAATGCCAGCATTCCTAGATGAGAAGGAGGCCTGATATCTAAGTTCCATGCATGAAATTCCATAGGTCTGCAGAAACGATACTAAGTATACCCTTGTCCATTGCTCAGTCAGTATTCATGATTTGCATCCTAGGGCCTTAAAATTACACAGCAAAGTTGAGCAGCCATAAATGTAGAAAGCAGCTTAGTAAGTGGCTATCAAGTGGATTCATCTGTTGGAGACGATGCTGTCCTGCCTTTCACATGGCCAGTAGGGAGCAAGGAGGGGAGACTCAGAAATTTGCAGGCTAGGGGAAAGAACCCCAAAAGAAAACAATAGAAAAAGAGCACGCTACCTCATGTTTGCATTGCCTTCCACAACGTTCCCAAATACTTTAATACTCTAGACATATTGAGCTGCAAGAAATACAGAAAGTACAACCCAAAGGGTTTGACAAGCCCATGGCTGTTACAGATAGCTGGATTGTCCTGCTTCTACCACTGGTAGCAAGAAAAAAAGAGTGGCTTTTTAGTTGTACTCCCGTCCACTATTAAAAAAAAAACCTACAAATGATACAGATAACAAAACTATATTTATGAACTTACTGATGGGCCAACCACCTTAAATGTACGACTAATTAATTCAGTCCTCAAAATAATCCAATGAGGTTGGTGCCATTGCAAGTGAAGCCACTGGCCCTATGGTGAGGAAGTCAATCCACCTCTGTTCTGGATAAATCTGCCAAGTCCCAAATGTTTACCTTGAATACAAAAACAACCTGAAAGGCAGCTGGCAATGCAACTTCTTCCCGGTTTGGGCATCGGTCCTGACTAACATGTATTAAATTACCAAGCGTATCTTTAAATAAACGTGTGCTGCAGCAACTCCAATTCAAACAACAATCTTTAATGTAATAATTACACTGGCTGTGACACGAGCTCGGCTGAGAGTGTATTTTTATTTTAACAAGCCTGAGTAAGTACATGAGTGTGGGCTGAGCTTTTTGCTCGACAGTCAATACTTGAAAGCTGGCTCCAACCTTTAATTTAAGCATTCGCTTGTAGCACCAACAGGGCTACAGGGTTTCTCGTATCAAAGACACACTCCTCCATCCTTTCATGGCCCTACTTCTGTAAGCAGCGTGATTGAACTGCGGCATCACAGAAACTTGTTTTCCCTCCTCCTGGCAGCGAAAGCCAAAACACTACTGCCCCATTCATCTTAGCGACATCATAATGAAGTCCCTGAATCAATTTATCATGAGCAAAGTGCAAAAATCCACTGAAGATGCCTTTCATACATCCCTCAACAGCACACAAGAGGCAAAGTGTCTGCCCAGAAACAAAAATCATACTATAGAATGTTCCTTTGCTGCATCCAAAAAGCTTTCTTCCCATCCTGGTGAAATAATTTAGGGAAAGGAAGCTACTGAGAACCTCTGATTGTTCCTAATGTTTTCATGTGCCTTAAAGATTTTGGCCACCTCTCTCAGTGGCCTCCCAGCACCTTCAATATAAAGAACTACTCCCTTAGTGACAGTGACGGCCTCCTCTACTTGCCGCATCTCCTGCAGTCCCTGCAGGCCACACTGAACTTCTTGCCACCCTCCAACTTGTCTTGCGTGCTGTCTAGATTTAGAGAATTTTCACAAGCTCTACCCTTTGCTGGTAGTAACCTTCTTTTGCTTCAAAGCTCAGCTAAGCCTTTACCTCCAAAAAGCTGTTCCTAAGCCTTCAGGCTGATTTTGTCTCTTCCTTTGTGCTCCCATCATCTCCTGCATTACACTAATCTGGCTTTTACACTGTAGCATGATTTTATTCTCACCTTGGGCCCGCGCTGGCCTGTGAGCTCCTTGAAGGCAGGACCACATCTTTTCATCTCTCTGGTTCCAGCGTGTGGTATAGTGCCTGGCACACATCTGATGTGCAATACATTTCTGTGTGTATTTTGTCTACTCCTACTCCACGGAAGTGTTCAGAAAGAGCCCCCAACCTCAGTTTGCACGATGACTTAATCTGGGAATCTGGAACAATGTGATTTTGTGAGACTCCCATGGCGTGGGGGCTGTTGGGTCAGAACAGCAGAGAGGTTAGCACAGCCCTACGAGTCAGACAGACTAGGCCTCCAACTGCAGCTACATGATAGTCCTGTGATCCTAGACAGGTTGCTCTGCGTCTCTGAGTCTCAGCTTCCTCCTCTGTAAAAAGGAGGATGAAAGGCTAACGTAAGTATTAAATGTGGTAGTCCATTTCATGGTGCTGGGCACAGAGAAAGCGCTTTATAAATGATGGGGTTAGAACATGTATTACTGGCCACGATAGCAGGGCTTGGATAATGCAGAATTAGAAGCCTCTTATGTTATATTATGAAAAATATCACCCAAGTTCTCTTTCCATCAGCCCCCATCTGACCACATCACATAACTCATATGTTGGGGCACTGGCAAAGAACCCTGTTACAATGCAATGTGCACCAGCTGAGATTGGATGAAGTCTTCACCCTAACTTCAAACTTGTATATGTGATGTGTACCATTCACCATGGTACAACAAGAGGATGACGATATTAATGACGACACTTATTCAGTGTCTACTGTATGCTAAGTACTTGTTACAAGTGCAACGTTGTATTAAGTGGCTTCCATGTGATCCTTCCTCCTTTCCAAAATCCCCATTATGATAAAGATATTACCATCATATTTATTTCAAAAATGATAAAACTGAAGTTTATAGGTTATATAGTCTTGTACACACGGTGAATGGTACACATCACATATACAAGTTTGAGCTAGGGTAATGACTGCATCTAATCTTAGCTGGCACACGTTGCCCAGGATCCTTCAGCTAGTATATAGCATTTCTGTGACTTAAACCTTATATTTGGAAAAATTTCCAAATCCATACCTCACCTTTTACCTATGCCAAGTGCCTTATTGTCTTTCTTATTCATTTATCTCATGTCACCTGGAAGACCCAGAACAGACTGGGACACAAGACCAAAACACTGAGTTGGAGGCAGGAGAAGAGGAGGACATCTGGAGAGATGTACTACTTGACCAGTATGTGGTGATGAGGCAACTCTGCCCTCAGCTAAGCCAGAAGACCACTGGGAGCCCTGCGAGAGGAGATGATGAATGTTGAAAACATAACCCCTGTTTGTCTCTGGCCAGCCTTACCTAGGGCCAGGACCTTTAGCAGAGAGCTAGAAACTGCACAGAAAGCATTAAGTCTTGGAAGACTTTCCCGTTCCTATAACGCCACCATCACATCTTCCAATTCATTTTTTCCTTCCCACCTACTTTGCAGGTCATTCAAAAGCCAATGATTTAAAAAAAAAACCCTCTTACAAGTTGATATTGTGTCTTCATGATATAGAGTTATGGCTTTGTATATATCCTCGATGTATTAATATATAAATGCCTAGGTTCCCTACTGTAAGGCAGTAGATTCAATGTATTATGCCTTTGTGAAATGAACTGAGAATCAAAAAAGTGTTTGTTACATGACAGAGTGAAAAATTCCAAAGTCTAGTCTAGAGAATATTTTCAGTACCGAGAGTATATTATTTACAAAAAATTACTCGAATGCTCCCACCTTCTAGTAAGCTTTTTATTGAAGTGCAAAACAAGCACACAGAAGCAAGCACAAATCATGAATGTATGCTTGATGAATTTTCCCAGAGTGAACACTCCCAGATCAAAAAAAAAAATGCCCTTTGGTTTTTTTTTTTTTTTTTTTTTAACAGTTTTCTATGCCTGGGTCAAAACCACTGAATAATGCAAAAACTTATCATATAAAATTTATTATTTTAAGTTCAGTTTGCCAGAAAATGCTAGAAATTTAATAAAATACAATGCCTAAAAATGAGCCATTTTACTTCAAAGAGGATAATTATCTTGGGGTTTTATTTTCCGAGTTGGAAAGTTAAAAAGTTTTGTTTTCTTTTTAACCATGAGTGGGCACGTGGTTATTTCTTTCACCCCTTAAAAAGACAGGGCTCCCTCAGCTGCACCTTCCTAACAGCCTTTCCAAAAACAGAGGATGGCTGTCTTTGCTTTCCTTCCTCTTCACCCCCCTCCTTTCCCCACATTGTCCCTGGGAATTGTTTTGAAACTGGGCAATCTCATTCTTTTCAGTCCTCCTGATTTTCAGAAGCTCCACAGAAGAAGGGAGGTGTTTTTTCTCATGGGCCATTGCACAACCTCTGTTTATACAGTGAGTGTGTTTCAGCCTCTACCTTTAATTGGCTGATAAAACCACGCCGAGAGCAAGGTAGCCCAGTACTTTGAGACTGATCTGGTGCTAGGGGCACCAACTCCTCTCTGAGTTATGAGTAGGAGCAAGACCCTGGAAATGCAGAATGTGCCTGAACACATTTGCTCTCACTCAGCTGACAGCCTTTTGATAGGAAACCAAATGGAATGCAAGACCTGCGTGTCCCCTACTTGATAATAACTAAGAGGCAGATGGCCCAGTCACAAAGGGCGATGTAAATGTCTATATGTTAGATGCCAACAAAGTGATTATAAAATTAAGGACAAGTATCTGGGCACTGCTTTCCAAGTGCACATTATTTTTCACCAGAAATTTCAGGGAAGGTTGGGCTTTCAAACATTTAATTAGTATAATGGAACTGGTTCTGCCAAGTGCATCTGAAGTTAGAGGAGGGCTCAGCCTCCTTGTCACACTCTAGGTGGTCCTGACTCTTCCTTGTTGGAGAAGGTCTGAGGGAGGGTAAATGATGCACCTTGTGTTAAGGTGTCCATTACTGGTACGATAGCAGCTCCTGTGAAGGCCTTTCCATCACTACACACAACAATAAAATTCTCCAAAGCACCCACATTAGTGGCAAAAGTCTCATGTCTACCAGGAGTTGGGTTAGCTCTGGAAGTGGTACTAACTGTATAAGATTTTCTTCCTCCATGCAAGTTCAAAAAAAAAAAAAAAAGCAGTAATTTATCAGTACTATTTTTGCTAATGTCAGTGGCAGATGATTAAAGATAAATTATAAAGCCTCCATAAACTATAATTTTATGCCCATATTTCTGATATATTAATAAAGAGAACAACAAAATCTCTGAAAATAGAACATCAGCAATGATTCTGGTCTTCCACTGCCATTAACGACGAAGACATTATAAAGAAAATGAGGATTAGAAAATGTGCTCTTCAATTCATATTTAAAAGTGCTTTGTTTAATATATATAATTTATGGCTGACCTGGTAAATCTGTCTGAACTTAAAGCCCCTTCTATTGTCACCTTTTGCTTTATTACAAATTTTTCTATGTCTCCTAAAGTGCCCCGCAGCAGCTCTCAAACCTTTTGGTCTCTGTATCCTATTATACTCCTAAAAGCCCCAAAGAGCTTTTGTTTATGTGGGTTATATATCAACAGTTACCATATTAGAAGTTAAAGCTGGGAACATTTAAAAACATTTACTTATAATTAATTTTAAAATATAGTAATAAACTCATTACCTATTAACATATGAAAAGTAAGTATATTTTCCAAAACAAAAAGTTGGTATGAAAAATGCCATTATTTTACATTTTTGCAAATCTTTTTATGTTTGGCTTAATGGAAGATGAGTAGATTCTCATATCTGGCTCTGCATTCAATCTGTTGTGCTATGTTTTTTGGTAGATGCATGTGAAGGAAATCCTGCCTCACACATATATGTAGCTAGAAAAGGGAGGAGTGTTTTAATAGCCTTTTCAGATAATTTTGCATATCCTTCTTTGGTACTACACCAAAAGTCAACAAGTGGGAGTTTCTCAAAGGTTAGTTAGAATATGGAACCTGAAACCATACTAGTGATTTTTTTGTACTCTGTTAAATTCAAAGACACTGGCATATTTTACACTTGGAATGGATTTTTTTCCATGTATGTTTTTATAGTATCATGCATTGGTCACTTGGAAACTATTGGTTCACTGAGTTTTGTGCCTCTTTTAGTTGTTGACACATTTCATTATCAGATTATAAAATGAATATATACACATATATTCATTATGTGATTATATTAACAAATCACATTGATTAATATCAGTACCCACTTGATCAGGAAAGTTTTTAAGTATTGGGAAGCTGTCAAATTCATGGGGTTGATTGCAAATTTTCCAAAATTCTAAGTTTTGTCTGAAAGACTGAATTTACTGGCAATAAATACTGTCAACTGGTTTTCTTGAAATGACAGGCTCATTTAGTTCATTTTTGAGAAAATATATGAAACACTCCGAACTGAATAACCACATTCAAGTTATTCTATTAAGTAAAATGTCATTCCATTCAAAAAGCAACTAGTTTAGCTCTTAACTCAAACAATGGCATAAGCACTTTTCCTTGGAGACAAACAGGCTGCTACTTTGATACAGAGCAGAAGGGCTTTATGTATACTTCCCGTTTTGTCATAATAAGTATTAAGGATGAAAATTTAATAAACTCAATATTTTTTTCTGCTTCATCAAGAACATTCTTAAATGAAACTGGTAATTTTTTTTTTTAACAGCGAATGCACAGCAATGAAGAATACCATGATGGCTACGACAGGTTGATGTTACTGTCCTGATTCCTGCTAAGGCGCCAGCAGATTTACCCATCAATGATTTGTATCATTAATGTAGTCAATATATTAATAGTAAAAAGGGTGAATAATGACTTAGTATTATTGTGCGACCACGATTTATCTCTTGGAGGCCCTGAGAAGGCCTTGGGTACCCCTAGGGGTTCCTGGATCACACATCGAAGGCCACTACTATAGGGGATAGTAAGTATAAATCCAAACACTCTAATCTGCTCAATGCTCATGTCCTTGTGGAGTTCATGTAAAGAAGATTTAAAAGGTTTATTTCTGTCTCCACTCTCCTGCCCTCCCTGTTTAAAAAAAAAAAAATTCATTGTGGTAGTTCAACATAAATTGTGTGTATAGAACAAAGAATTGCAGTGCTCTTGATTTCATCAGCATTTTTCTCCCTAACAAAGAAAGCTACTCTAACACTCTTAACATGCTATTGAGAAAACTATCAAACTATCATGATTATAGGAAATATGACATGCTCAGTTCCCCCTCCATCCCACCTAACTCCAACCCTCCCAAACCTTGCACTTTGGGGGAAATTTTGGATCAGCACTTGGTAGTGTCCTCAGAAATAATTGATTGTCCTAATTCAGCCACATGCAAATTAATGCTCCCCCAAAGAGGCCTTATTATAATTTCCAACCCTTGATGTCTACATAATCCCCTATAGTTCTTTAACTTCTTACTTTCTACCTTCTGTTTACCGATGCACTACTTTTGTCAGCTTAGTATACATCAATTAGTAACACAGTTGTGTTTACTAGGTCTCCCTAGAGCCTTGAGAAAGCTGCTTTGTATTTATTAATGACTACACAGAGCACTACTATTTTTCAATAGCATTTAAAAATGAGTAAATTACTGAAGATGAACTATAAAAGAATTTCATATTTCAAAGGCAAGTATAAAAAAAAAAGCACATTATTTCAAACCACCCATAATACTTGCATGGTTAATTTTATTTTCCATTTAATATCAAGGGGCGAGGGAGTCAAATCCAGAGTCTTCTGTTCTACTTTTGGCATTTTGGAGCACACACACAATTTGAGTTAGAGAACTGAGGCATAGACCTGATGATTAGTTAGGAGCTGGTTTAACAGGTCTAAATTTCATTATCACACACACATACCTGTTAAGTAATGCACACCTGATTCAGCAAAAATCCACCCATGAGATTAATTTTTTTTAAAGTTAAAAAACAAGCAATCAAGAGCAAAAAAACAAATGCATAACTCTCCCAACTTAGGTCCAGTTTTATGTTCTTAAGCATCATTCCAAACAACCAACTTGAAATGTATCCAATTTGTACACTCTTATTTTGTGAAAAATTCCCTGTACTATATTAGGTAAAGTCAGAGCTGCCCACATTGGTACAGAATTCGCTACTCAGGGAAACCAGAGAGACCAATCTCTCCTGTGATGAATCTTCCCTAACCAAACTTAAAGTGATGGGGAACAATTACAATGCTCATTTGCCCTGCTTTTATATTCCCGGTCATTTATGAAACGAAGACGCTGATCTGCAAAAATCACTATGCATTCATGAAAGGAGTTCTGGGAGCTCCCCCCCAGGATCTGGCTATGAGGCAGAAATATACCTCAGTGCACTTCCTTTGTCTTGTGCTCCCTCTTTGATGTGCAAGTCACTGGTGGAGTAAGCTGTGATCGCTTTGATGTTGAACTTCTAGACTTTATTGTTACTAGCATGCCTACAAGGAGAGCTGTCAGTCATTTCTCACATCTGAACAACCATGTTTCTTTACGGCACCTCTTTTACAAGCATCAATCCTTAAATACATGTTTTCACATTCCTGCTGATTACCACACTATCTTTGTTGGGGGAGGGCTGTGCTCAAATATAACTACAGCACCCACATTTTCTGTAAACACCCCCGAGGCATCATCAGATGGCTGGTAACCAACCTTCTTCAACAAGAGAAGCCTGAGTGCAAAACATATTTCTAGCGAATGAAAACATTCTGAAAATGCTCAATCCATCTTAACAGTCAAAATGAGTAGTTTAGCCAATATTTTCCCTAAGCAGCCAACTGAAATTACATAGAAACTTCCAAGTCACTTCAAAAGAGATTCTGAAGGCAACAGCACCAGGGGGCTTAGAAAGTCTGCCAAAACTCTGAGACATCTTAACTCATCTTAAACAACTTTGTTTCTCTGCAATGGTGGAAACAAAACACTTCTGTTCTACAGGATTTTGCTTGTGGTAGAAACATTGCTTTTGAAATAGATTTCTATCAAACCAATTGTTTTGTTAAACCATATCACTCTCAGGAGTTGCTTGCTATTATGGATGTGACTTAAGTTAAAGGAAGATGATGTTTCATAACTTATGTTTAAGGCAAACGTGGATGTGAATACAATGCGTGTACAATTTCTTAAATATATTCAGGCAAAATACGCAATATGCAAATCTTTGAAGACCTCTGTTGAAAAAGATATGGCTCTAATTTCATTTACCAGTTCCCATCAGATTTTCTTTTCAAACTCCTTTATCACTTCTGAAACTGCTGAATATTATCAAACCCCACTGGGAAATTCCACACAAAAAGGAAATAAACTTAAGGTGCTTACATCACACCATGCTGGTTTATAACGAACAGCTATCTTTCTGAATAAATGTTTCAATGAAACCCAAGTTCTTAAGAGATATCAGGTCTCAAATAAGGAAGTAAAATGATATTTTTCATGCTAGAGTTTGGTTCTGTTATTATTATTATTTTTATAAGCTGGCAACATAAGAGATACTCTGTTTCTGCTTGCTAATAAACTGCAAACAATACATAGGGAGTGACTCAATTTCTTTGGGTTTCTGGCCTGGAACATTTGGTAAGGAATGAAATTACTGTGGTGTGCAATGGTTAAGGCTATTCCAGGGTTTCCATTTTTAACGACCGTCTCTGCCCCTCAGTTTTAAACCAACCATCAAAAATGGAAAAAGCTTTGGGCTAGAATTTGATAAATAAGGTATGACTGTAATTTACCAGAACTAAGTCGGGGCATATTTATTATTAATATTAATGAAAGCTTGCTTGTTCTTAAATTTACTTAAATAGTCGGCACGAAGTAATTACTTCTTTCGGCCTTAATTTTTACTTCCAAAGGAACTGATTAGCTGATTGAAGCACCTATAGCACCTATAGCAATTAAGGGTAGAGACTGGGAATAAAGAACCTAAGAGGCATTTGTTTGCCTCTACTAAGTCTCAAACAAGAAACCAGATCATTTTTCCGCGTTAACAGAGACACTTTCATAGATTGTTAGAGCTGGAAAAGATCTTGATGGCTACCAAGTCCAACCCTCTAATTTTAGAATTGGGGAAAGTGAGAAATTGATGTAACTTGACAATTATTGCATCATGGATCTGGGACAAGAACCCATGTTTTCATCCTCTCCCACCCTATATAGAAGGGTTTCTGCTACTCAACACTGTTTCACTACAGTGGGGACCAGGTGACTCACGTATAAAGTAAGCCTCTAGTTGAGGCTTCTCAACTAGAATTACCTGAGTAGCTTAAAAAAAGGACCAGTACTTGGCTTCACCTTGGGCCAATAAAACCAGAATCTCTAGGAGCCAAGCCTGGGCTTATGTATTTTACTTACAAATTTTAAAAAGCTCTCTAGATAGACTAATATGCAGACAAGGCTGGGACAGATGACCTCTAGGATCTCTTCTGGGTCTACTGCAGAATGTTCACCATCAGTTGGAAAAGTTTCTTTGATTCAGTTCCCTGGTGTTGATCCATGAGGCCATAAGCATTTCTAAGGCATTATACTGTTTTTACATTGGCCCAGCTGTTGTCACTATCTATATTTATCTAGTTCATTTATGTTTACTTAGGTGTTGTTTCTCTCTCCCCACCTGAATGTACACTTGCACACAACAGGGTCTGCCATGATCACTGCTGTCCCCACAGCCCCCAGAATCACATCTGCCACAATAATGGAATATTGCATCAGCATTTTCCAAAGGAGGGAGTTGGTGTTGCAGTGTGGAAGGGGGCAGGTTGCTCTCCTCCTCACAGCCAGAGCAGTTCTACTTTTACCTGTTCCCCCAGACTAGAATCTAAGCGGCTTGAAGGCAGTGGTTTGTGTTGTCTGGACTCCTCCTTCAGGGCATGGACACCGGCAGATACACACACACCAAGCGCTCAGTGACTGAGAAAGGCCCTTTGGTAAATAGGAAGCATTGAGGAGCTTGCAGGGCACTGAAACCTTTACTTTGTTGCTGTAAAAAGCCACATAGAAAATACATCACTGTTTCCACTGGAGTTGGCCTTGACTCCTGCAATAGAATCTCCAGCTTGTCCCCACAAATGGTCACAATATTGGCAAGACCCAGTGCGAGCACACACTGAGGGCTAGAATGCATTGTGTGTATGTCACATGCAGAGGCCAGGGCTCCCAGACAAGGCTCTATGGTGAGAAGGAATATAGTGTTTGGAAAGTATCACGGGCACCTCTAGCACCAAAACAGCCTCTGGGTCCTCTGCTGTTTGGGACATTTGGGGTAAGAGATTTGGAGTAAAGTCTGCCTACTTCCTCCTACATGCTGGGTGATAGCAAGGCC
Organism: Lemur catta; assembly: GCF_020740605.2. NCBI lineage: Eukaryota > Metazoa > Chordata > Mammalia > Primates > Lemuridae > Lemur > Lemur catta. The sequence continues at coordinate 91,464,990 of NC_059128.1, forward strand.
AAAGTAACCAGAAAAATAATTCAAGAGTTTTAATAATATTTAAATAATGGAAGAAATTGCTCATGTTGGGCACCTCTTCTGCTCTGAAAGCAGATTTCAGTGGACTAAAGGAAAATGTATGATCACTCTAATATTATTTACCTTTCTGAGCTTCACTGTCCTCATTAGTAAGAGGAGAGGGTTAGACAACAACAGTGATTCCCAAACTGTTTTGGGAATTTACAGGCATGCACCACCACCCCCAGCTAATTTTTCTTATTTGTTGTAGAGACAAGGTCTTGCTATTTTGCCCAGGCTGGTCTTGAACTCCTGGGCTTAAGTAATCTACCTGCTTTGGCCTCCCAAAGTGCTGGGATTACAGGTGTGAGCCACCACAGTTGGCCTGTGCTTTTTAAATATATGCCTTCTTGGGCGTCACTGATAGAACAGATGGATAGAATCAGACTCTGTCTGGGTGGGACCCAGGAATCTGCCTTTTAACAGACTCCCTGGATTACGGGATATACTCTACAGTTTCAGAACCACTGTTTTATACAGGTTTTAGAGCTAACTCATGGCTTATTTGGAAGCAACCACATTCACACATAAGTATAGAGGTTGACCGTATCCAATTATATTAACATTTCATTGGATTATTTTGCATGTCACAAAATCTCCTTCATTTCAAATGGCACGTAGCTCATAGAAATTGCAAACCTATAAGCCTAGTAGTTGTAAAGCAGCCTTCTGTGGTTAAGTATGGTTGCCAATTTCTCAATGCATTTTTTAAGCACTGATTCATGGCTTAAGATATTTGGGAGGAAGGTGTCTCAGCTCTATTACAAAGGCACAAAGGTGGCACCTGAATTATCTTCCACACAATAGGCACGTAAGTATTTGCTGAAACAAATTTGTTTACTTATTTTTACCCAGTCTCCAACAGAAGATTTGAAGCGAGATAAACAAATAAAAAGAAAGGGGAAAAAAAACTCCCAACAACTGAAAAATGAAAATAACATTCTGTGCAAAAGAGAATACTTCTCATGTGGTAAAAGAATCACACTTCTGGGTGGTGTGGATTGAAAAACGGTTGGCTACAATAACTGATCTGAAACTTAACCAAAAGTCTTCATTTTCTGAACCACTACTGTATTTCTATGATGGAAAGGTTCAAACAACAGGTTTTCCTTGCTGTTTATTTTCCTTGTTTTTCATGAAACAATGCAATTTCATCTTTCTAGTAGGAACAAGTGAGCACTGGCATCCTTTAAAATCCTGATGATTATCTGGGATGATTATTACCCTGGTTATTACAGCTCAGATTTGAAGCTTTGACTTCTTGAGCAGTACAAAATTCACATAAATATGCATTCTTATACCTCTGTGTAGTATCAGGGACAAATGATATTTAATTAAATAGGGATATCTATATTTAATCCTCTGGTTCCAACACAGGAATCAGACTGTTCTGATCATTTCACGTTTGATACAGCACCAAAACTGAACCCACAATTCACTTCTATTATCTATTTGTCCTAAAAATTATGCAAACAAATGTTTATCTCTATTGCACGCAGTGTTTTAAAGCATAAACTCTTTTATGTTCTAAAAACCTATGTAACTATATCTTAGCTTTTAGGCAAACTGTATATACTTCAATGAACCAAACAATCTAACCACAAGTCTTCAGAAACCAAGGGGTTAATAGTTTTTTTTATCCATGTTTAAAATTGTTTTATTACCAAAAAGAGCTACAGTAATTTACTTCTTTCTAAACATTTATCATTTTTGAAAAAGAAAAGGTCTAGATTTAAAAAGAGAAAACGCTGAATTTAGCTGATCAAATGACAACTTCTTTTTAAAAAATATTCAAGGGATAGAGGAAAAGAATTGAGGAAAAGAACTGAGGTTGAAACTTCAAAAAAAATTACAAAGATTACCATACAGGTCACAATAATTGTTTACTCACAAGCCAAATCTCACTTAAATTTAATATACAAACAGAATTTTATAAATCAGGTTTAATCTATCGTTAAGTTTGCAAAAAAAAAAAAAAAAACTTCCCTTCCTTCCTTCCAAGCAAACTTTTAAAATTCGTTATCTCCTCTACAGTTACATTTCTGAGAACCATGTAAAACAATGAATTACACTTCTGAATCTAACGTAGAATGTCCCATTGCACTTCAGAAAATAATTCAACCTTTGACCTTCCCCACTAGCCTGATGGGAAATTCATTGGCACCATCACGGCTGTAGCCGTCCACGAGTACGCGACCACTAGAGGGCAGCCTTATCTCAGATCTGACACAGTACTTTGCCGAAAAACATCTCAAACGCTTCTAATGTTCCTTTAATTATTTTTTTAATATCTTTGATTTTCCTGGATATTTAATATCAACTTCAACGGAACTAAAAGTATTCCTAAACAGTGCAAAAGTCCACTTCCACAAATTACAATGAGATCCCAAAGACTGGTCATGGGAGGCGCTAAAGATACACCTTAGCTTATGTATCTTAAAAAGTTTACCACAAATGTTTTTCATCTTTAAGTCATTTCTTCCTCTTTACTATGTGCTGGGTTAAGCGCCAAGTCAATCACACCACAACTGGAACTTGGGGTCCACTTCTGGCATGAAAATTTCTCGTGGTTCTAGGCAAACTGAAGTGTGTTTGAAGAAGAAACTGACCAAGATTGTGGGAAGGTGAAACCTTGAGCAAAACGGACCAGAGACAGACAGCAGAGATTGCAGATTAGAGGGGTGTGTGTGTGTGTGTGTGTGTGTGTGTGTGTGTGTTATGCTTCAAATAACTGTCTTTCATTTGAAAGATGGATTAAATGTGTTCTGCACAGCCCCAAAAGAAAGGATCAGAATTAAGGGATTAAAAGAACAAAGGAGAGACTTACGCTTGATTTAAGATTTTTCTAATTCAAGATGAAATAAGCTACCTTTAAAGATAGTGAGTTCCCCATCACTGGAGGTGTTCAAGCCTAACCACATAACCACTTGGCAGGAATACTGTGGAGAGGATCCAAATGCCAATGGGACATTTCATCTAATTGACTTTTAAGGTTTCTCCTACTCTGAGACTCTATGAAATGAGGCTAATTTGTTTTCAAACACACCTCAATCCAGCAGTCATAAAGGTAAGTCCTCGCCAAATAAGAAATGAGCTTTTGCAGATCTACTTGGAAACTTTTAGATTTTGGGTGATTTTCTAAAAGACAACAGATTTCTCAAGAGTATATCTATAATCATTCCCCCTAGCTGTCATGGGAACAAACAGGACAGCATTCACAAGCACAAGGTACATGAGCTTTCTGCTCCGTAAAGGCATATTAAAATTAGAAGATGCATTTGTGGATGCTCCCTTTGCCTAGGGATAAATGGAACATATAGATACATCTCTCAGTTCTATCACAATGGTGATCAGTTACACAGGTTAGCTCTACTTCATGGTATTCTGTACCCTTTAGGAGAGTAATGCTTATATTTCACCCAGATCCTCTTACAACAAGCGGACTTAATGAAAATCATGAAGAGAGCTAATGATAAGCAAATAAGAATAACCCCATTTGTACCAAATTGATTTTATTAAATAGTAATTTAAAGATATTAGGCTCAGCAAAGCATTACATAATTGGATCTATTTTTTTCCCTTATAAATGCCAGAGTTATAATTTCCACTAACTAGAGACAAAGTTATATCCAGGACATTTTCATAGCTTCCTCCAGGGGAAGCATGAAGATAGAAATTAGGGTTTCAGTCTGTGCTTCACGATGTATCGGCTGGAAGAGCTTGGCTACAACACATAACCTCTGTGAGCCTCAGTTTCTTCCATGAAAAAACATGACACTATCAGTGACTTTCTAAGGAGGATTAAATAAGACTGTTTGTAAACCATAAAGCACAAAATATAGATTACCATCATTTCCCTATTTATTTCTGAAATGCCTAGTAAACTTCAGGAGCTATAAAAGCAAAAGCAAAAAATGAAATCACTGGCAAACCTAAGGAATAAACTTGATGTTACTTTTTTATGCCCACGGGAGCAAAGACTTTAAAGTTATACTATTTCTTTAAAATATGATGAGGGCTAACAAATTTTACTTTAAAAAGAAAATCCAGAAACAAAAGATTTCAGCTACCTTCTTGCATTTTTCCCATTGGCTAAATTATCTGACTATTTAGGTCTCTTATCTCTGGCCATAGCACTCTGACAATTTACCAAAAAAGCATGTTCTATCATGTCACAAACAATACTGACAGATACAAAAAGCCCTGCCTATGAATCTCTCAGTCCATGAGTCAAAATGCTGGGGTAGAAGGGAGGTATCCTTAGTGGCGGGCGTAGCTAGATTGGGGAGAGGGAACTTGTAAATCATTTCTCAGGGGGTCAATATATGTTCTTTGAGATGCTATCAAATGACACCTGACTTGTCCCTGGTAGATCTCTCCATAAAATTTTGTTTTAAGTAGAGAAACATAAAAATGGTATAGCTGCTGACTATCTAATTACGGTTTTTAAAATTACTAAATATGAAATATATAAAGACAGCCTGGATTTCTTACTAATGAACATTATAAATATTTAAAATGTATGCAGAAAACATTTCTATGACAAAGTATTTTTAGAAGATTTGGTCCATACAAGGGGTGTTATTGATCTCCAAAATAAGAGTATTTTAAGAAAACTGAACTCCATATCTACCTCTTCCAATCTATTCATCCATCCAGTAACTTTTTCTCCCAGTAAATGGCCATTTGTAAATATTATTTTCTTAGGCAGCCTAGAGCAAGTTACAAAGTGGCTGGGTGCTATTGCAGGTGCTTTGCAATTATCTACTTGCTGATCTCAACCATTTTTATTGTGATTCACTTGGCTAGGAGTGAAAGATGGGAGAAAAAGGAGTCTAGTGAGAACTATTAATATATTTACAAGCATATTTACTAGATATTAAAGACCTAAGGTTTAAATCACATATTCTATATATTTTGAAAGGACTGTTTCTATTTAGAAATATTATTTCATAACTGGGTGGCATTAAAGAAATTATATGGTTCTCAATTCAAGTCGAGGGCAAAGTGGTTTACTTGAGCATGATGTTGCTTTGCATTTAAAGTGATGTGACTGAAATACATAAAATCAAGTGGGGGCCCATGAAAACAGTGCTTTTGAAATACTCTCTACTTCACCGAGGGTCCAGGCTCCCTCCTCCTCCCAGGGAAAAATGGATTCCTAAATCCTCTTTGTCTTTAAAAGAACTGACGCCTTCTTGCCAGATGAGCACTATGTTCAGTAGTGGCAACCATTTGGATTTTCTCTTTTCAAGATCCAGCCATCACCCTCTCCCAATCCTACCCATCGCAGGTCACAAAAGTGGAATAAAAATCCCAGCTAAGGGATACCAGAAAAATGGTGCTTAAAATGAGACCAGGGATTGAATTCAATTTTCATGTGATTAAAAAAAAAAAACGGCCAAATTCTTCAAAACTATAAAATCACATTTATTCCTGTTGGACATACTACTAACTACCAATGTATATAGCATTTTCAAAGTGGTAAGGCACACGAATCGGGCTAGAGGAAGAATCTATTATGGGACAGAAATTCCCTTTAAGCCTCCCTGTGCTCTTATAACTTCATTTACATGAACATAGGCTGAGTACTCATACGAAGCAAAGGGGTATATAATCTACTGAAACTGATGAAGCTCTTGCATTTCCTTTCAGCACTTGGCTGCCGTGTGACATTTGGCCAAGGCACTTTTATGATGAGCAGAACAAGTGCTCCCCTGATTATAAACGTTATCACTGGCCTTCTCCATTTGCCAAGAAGCAGTCCAAATGGTATTGGAATTTTGTTGTTAATTAAACAAAAACAAAACTGAAGGGTGAGAGGAAAGTTGTTCAAATGCAGATTTATTACATCTAATCATGAAACTACTTTAAGCCTAAACTTATTTGACAACTAACACAGAGGGAAGATTTTCTTCTTTGGTGAGTTCAAAGGGCCTGATTTAATGATGTTTAAAAAACATAAGTAAATCAGCCAACAAAGAGAATGTTTCTCTTTTATGGTCGCTTGTTCTCTCCTCCCTGTCCACATGCATCCACATACCAAAAAGCTACATTGTAAAGAGTGTTTCTGTTTTGCATGAAAAATCTAATTATACAAACTCTCTTACATATGGAACCAATTTAACTATTAAAACAGCAATAGGGAAGTATTTAATATGATTCTGGGCCAGTTTTTTCCCCTTAAATCTGATATGGAAACATTTAGTGCATTCCTCATTTTCCCACAAACTATTTTTCTTCAGCTTAAATTTGTACCAAAGCAAGATAATCCCATTAAAACACAGGATGTTATGATATTGGGAATGAAATATTCTAATTGTCCAGATACATTCGCTCTCTCTCCCTTGTCTTTCTCACTCTCTCTCAGCTGAGCTTATAGAAAAATTGCATTGCCAGTACTTCTGAGCTACTTTTCTCAAAGCACAATACTATGAATCTATTATTTTATGGCAGCCAGAGGTCACTCCAAGACAAATGTGTGGGCTGGAGCTTTTGGGAGGGGGGTAGTGTGTGTGATTCTCATTATTCTATTAGCAAGGGATAGTATGGAAATTCACTTTGTAGAACTACAAAAGCAAAAGCCTATGTACTAGGAAACATCAAAATTAAATTAAAATATTAAAATGTACTTTCCTTATTGTTTGGTGGTTACTGTTCTTAGGGGAAAAAGCAGTTTAAAATGTCTCAGCCTCTCACCTTTCCCCCAATCAACGCAAATTAAACTAAACAAAATGGATAAAGACTAGCATTGACACCTCCTAAAATAGCAAAATCTATTTCATAACTTAAAGGAAAAATGGAAGGAAACGTGCTAACTATAAAAACTATTTGAGTCGTTTTATACTTACAGGGTTAAAGAAATGCAGGAATAGCATAAAAATTTTTTGGGGGGAGACGGGAAGAGAAATAGATTTGTTTTACATAAGAAGTCGGGTAAGACACCTTTACATTTTTTTCCCCCAAATGATTTTAAGCGCTTAAGAGCGTGGATCACGGGGAGATTTCCTTTCTTTTACTATATCAGCTGCATATTCTAAAACTGATTAAATCCCATTTCCCGCAAGCCACAGGGGAAAAGATAGAAAATTTGCTGTGGGCACATTGTATAGAAAGATTTCATCTCAAGCAGCTCATCTTAGCGTCCAGTACGTTTCGGGCTGTTAATAATTAATAAAAGAGATGCTACCCAATCTCTAGTGAAGAAAGGCAAAGCTCGGTGATCCGAAAGTAAACCCAGCACAGATACCGAACTGGTGTTCTTCATTCTGGATTGCAGCAAAACCCCAACCTAGCAAACGTTTAACCAGCGCTCGGCGCCCGCACGTGTGGGCAGAGCCCGCAGGACAGTCTGGGTCTGCACAATTGCTGCGCATTAGGGGAGCCGCGACGGCCACAAACAGATGGGGCTCTAAATCCCCAAGCCTGGCGGCCGGGCCTGCGAAGCCGCTCGGGCAGATTATCCACCGGGAGGGACCTGCAGGCGCTGAAGCGGGCAGCGCTCTGCGGGCTGAGTTTCTCCGGGGCTGTTTGCAACAGTCGCAAGAGCGAGTTTTGGTTCCTCCGGCGGCACAGGCGACTTCCTGCACACCTCCAAACTTTGGCTTTCTTATGACAAACTTCCCTGACTTGCCAGGTTTCTTTCCTCCTCACCTGAGAGGACCTCGAGCCAGCCCCCCCACCTCCAACCAGTCCCTCTTGCCATCCCATTACCGGCCCGGGGTCCCGATCCGGGCGGCAGGCCGGGCGGGGAAGCTTGGCCGCCACTGGCCCGGCCCCGTCGGCCCTCACCACGGTCTAACCTCCACCTCTGCCCGCGAGTCCCATCAGCTGACAAGTTGCCTCCCCACATCCATCCACAAGCTGAAGTATCAAGTGGGAGTGCGCTGCGGCTAGCGAGGGTTCTCGGCACGCTCCAGGCGCCCGTCTCGCTCCGGCCCGCGCGCTTTCGCAGTCGGCCGCGGCGGGACGCGGCGGGGACCTGCCGCACTTCCCCGGCGGGCGGTCGCTCGGGCGCTAGGGGCCGCCGGGCCGCCAGAGGGGGAGGGCGCAAGGCCTGGGGCGCTGACCAGTCTCCGGGGATGACAGCGCGACCGCGCGCACGCACCGCCCGGCCCGGCCACGGCGCCTCCCCCACCTAGGCCGGAGCTGTCCCGGGTGCGGGCCCTAGGGACCGGCCGCGGACGGCCCCGGCTTCCTCCGAGCTCCCCAGATCCTCCCCCTCCATTCCCGAAGCGCAGCGACTCCCGGCAAACTTTCTTTTGGGAGCCCTGCCGGGTGCCAGGAGGACCCAGGCGACTGACAGAAGCCGGAAGGGGCGGAAGAGGGGGATCCAGCCCGTGCGCCTTTGCCCCTAATGGGAGCCAGGCCGATCCCACGGCCGGGCTCAGGTGGCGCCGCCGCGGTGGCCCAGAAGGCCCTGGCGGGGCCCTCGCACCGAGCCCCGAGCAGTACGTGCGCTCGGGCAGGCGCGCCCACCCCTCCCCCTGCGCGCCCTCCTCCCCGCCCCCCCGGAGCAGCCAGCCCACCCGGCCCCGGCGGGGCGCCCGGGCTCACCTTTCATCGCTGCGATCACAAAATACATCATTTAAGCCGCGGTGCGGAGAGCGCAGGGAGAGCGGATGGTCCGACCCCGGAGCCCCCTCTGCCGCCGCCGCGCCGCCGCCGCCCGAGCCACAGCAGCAGCTGCCGCAGCTGCCCGCCCGCCGAGAGCCATCCCGAGCCATAAGAGGCTCCATGTGACCGGCTGACATCACGGCCGCCGCTCTGTTTACACCGCGCCCCTCCGCTTCCTCCCCGGGCGGGAGGCGGGAGGCGGGAGGCGGGCGCGCCCCAGCGCCGCGCCCCGCCCCGCCCCCGCGGGCAGGTGAGCAGCGGCGGCTCGGCGGGCCCACCCGCGCCCCCGGCCCGCGCCCGCGCCCCGGCCTGCTCCGAGCCTCTCGCATCACCTGTGGCCGCCGGAGCGCTTTCTGCACACAGCGCCTCGCACATCGCGCGTCTGACCACTAGCCTCCTCGACTCCGCGAGGCCAGAGGCGCACAACCCGACGCCACTCTCCCGCTCCCTCCCCGCGGCCCCCGGGGGGGACAGATGCGCCAGCTTGTCGGCGGAAAAGAGGGGCTTGCTCGCGGGGGCGGGTAACAGGCACCCTCATTTCCCTGAGAGCCCCAGCTCTATTCGGAAGACACACACCCCTCCAGGCCATGGGGAACGAAGCCACAGGGACCGTCGGGGGACTGGAGAAAGCACCTCCGAAGTCTTTCCAGAGAGACTCCGCCTGGGCAGGGGGACTCCGCCCACTCAACCCTGGGTAACCCTCATCGTACCAACTCCAGGGGCCCGGTTTACATCCCTCGCCCCCCTCCCCGCGTCCAGGGCCGCCGATACCTGGAAGGAGAGCACAAAACTGTACGTGAATCACTTAAATGAACTCCAGTTGCCGGCTAATTTGGGCCACTAAATTCCCAGGCTCTTTCATATCCAGCCTTCTCTCCAGAGAACACATCTACAAGTGGAAAAGGCTGTAGTTTTCATACCCTAAAAATGAGACTCTGGTATTTTGGACAGAAAAAAAAAAATCTCTAAAGGTCAACTTTGTGAATTTTAACTTGCAACCAAGACATAATTCCCTGCAAACTTGGAAACTTAATCCTTTTTACTGACCTTATGGAACCGTAAATCATGACTTTGTCATTTCAAAGATGAATCTCCTTGCGATGAATTTCAGATGCTACATGCTCACATTCTGCATTATTTAAAACTTTGGCAAGTATATCTATAGTATTGAGCATAACAGAAAAAAATTCTCAAAAGCCAAGTTTGCATACCTACTGCTGTTCCTTCACGAAATTTCATTCTGCTTTCGTTTCTGTTGGTCTGTGTTTTCATGTACAACTTAAAATATTAGATGGCTATTAGTTGTTGCATTCATGACGATTAAGCAAGGAGAATTCTAGCATTTATTTTTCCGTATAACTGAGTTGCCCTTGCCCCTGAGTAGGGCTCTAATTAAAAACACAAGCAGACCAATCAGCACTGTAGAAAACAAGGATTCATACACTCCCCACTCCCCAGCCCCCTTTCAAGGCAAAATTAAGTCTTCCAAACATTTACACAGGCTCTGATTTAGAAGGTCAAGAAAGTTCATTGCCCTTCAGTCAAGCTGTGGCTTTATAAAAGTTTGATTTCAGATAAATTCATTCTAATACAATTTTTTCCTTTATAACTTTTTTCAAATAAAACTACAAAGAAAAGAAATTATAAAAGTGTGAAGGCAAGACCTACCCATGTTAACTCAGCTGTCCAGCCACAGAGAAGTGGACAAGAGTTACAAATGAATCGAACATACCCACTGAAATGTTTACAATTATGAAATGAAATCACACCACGTACCCATGATGCAACTACATCTCCCAGTGAGGCAACACCCGTCATGCACTGACACCATCATTCAAATCTGGGTCTTGATTTCCCTTGTGCTAACCACTATGACAAGGAAAGGTAATGCCAAGCTATTCTGTAGTTAAGTACCAGGTACAATTTTCTTTTTCTTGTACCATTAAAGGATCGAAAACCATCAGAAACTGCACGCTCATAGGTTTGTTCTTCCATATTCAATACAAATGAACCCAGATATACAACTCTGATAATTCACAATGTTACTTTAAAACAGTATCCTGCTTTAGAAAATAATGTTTTGAAAATAACTAAATCCATTAGCTCTAGCCTGACTTTTAGACATCTGACTCCATGGTGAATAGTCTTATATAGCTAGTAATCAGTATTTATTTCATTTCAAATGAAATTGGTCATTGGGAACGACATGTAAGGTGACATGTGCTCCTACTGTTACAAGCAGTTGAATCATTCATCCTATAGATAATGTCCCCAATAGAAATATAATCTAATAATACTTATTTGAAATATTTACACATTTATTCAACAAAGACATTTCCAGGATAATGTAATACTGACCTTACCCTTTAAAAATGTATTTCATTCACATCCTACAACTAATGAGCAACAAAATTTCAGATCTGAAGTCCTAATCTTCCAATGTGGCTAGATGCTATTTGTAATACATGCCTCTATTAAACGTCTTCAGCTTTTAACCCAGGGCATATTACTGTTCTTTATATTAAGATAATGCTCTCACGAAACTTTCAAAGTAAAAAATGAGAGGCTGTTTTTTTTTTTAAAAACAAAACAAAACAAAACAAAACACTTGAAGTACAAATTTTCTACAGAATTATAAGTCCCCAACCAAACAAATCAGTGAGGAATGAAAGGGTCCATACCTCTCTTTATTAATACAAACTTGGAGCCATCAATGATACATTTCAGTACAAATTTTTACTATTATTATATTAAAATGAGATAATGCAGAAATATAATAAAATATTAAAATACAAGAGATATGTAGGAATAATTATTTGGATTTTATTAAACAAATGCTTATTGAGTACCTACTATGGGGAAAACACAGTGCTAGGCAATATTTTCTTTCCATCTTTTTCATTTTACCAAGTGTTCTGAAAAAAAAACCAAAAATAATTTTGCTTACACGAAGATAATTAAACAGAATGGGAATTCTTTACCGTGGATGAGAGCCCAGTATGTATTAATTCTCAACTCAAAGGTTTCTGTTGGCTAATCTCAGAAAAAGAAGGCACACAGCATACTTATAAACACAATGTAATTCATCTCAGAGTCCCCTAGAGATAGTCACAGCCCCACATGCTGTCCCTCTGTGCTGGGTTTCCCATTGAATCTGTCACTTAGCAAGGAAGTGGAGAGACATTTCTGATGCCAGTTTGTTCCAAAATGCCTATCAGAAAAGCCTGGTGCATTTTTGCAGGAGTCTAGATGAGTATAATCAGTAAATTGGTTGCCAATCTTCCTACATTAGAGGTTAAATGAAGAAATAATACTTGACTTTATGAGAGTGTATTTTGTTTTTTTACAAGGTCTGATCTCATGGTATGCCACCCCAAATCACACATATAATGCTACTGGGGAGAAGGGCAGACCAGCGGATTGACAAACTTATCCCAAGCCTTTAAGTGGCTCCTGGGACAAAGGTGATTTGAAAGTTTGCTGATGGATGTGAGAGAGAGCATTTTGGTTCTGTCCCACCCAGGCCCTGTGTCTCTCTCGTGTGGCAGCTTGCTAATTCAATTAATTTCTTTCTAGCTGAACAAGAAAAGGATCAGCAAAAGGTTAATGAGGTCCTAGGCAGCTTGATTCAACTGAATCCTTAGCTACCACCAAGCAGTGACCTTTAAGAGTTAGGCCATTCTGGTTGACACAGAGCCAGGGGACCAAGTTTCCTATAAACCAAACAGGGTCAGACCTAGAAAGTTCTAAGCAAGACTGCTTGGGAAGCTATGGAGAAAGCACAGACTTACCTACAATAGCTCATGGCCTTGCTTAATTTTGAGTCCAGGAAGAGTCAGTATCTCATAAAAGAACATTTATGAATGGAGTAATATTAATACTAGTGAGACCCAGAAACCAACAGTGAGAGACGAGCCCCGCTATTTATGAGTGTTAAGGGGGAGAGGATGGCCGGGCGCGGTGGCTCACGCCTGTAATCCTAGCACTCTGGGAGGCCAAGGCGGGTGGATTGCTCGAGGTCAGGAGTTTGAGACCAGCCTGAGCAAGAGCGAGATCCCGTCTCTACTAAAAATAGAAAGAAATTATATGGCCAACTAAAAATATATATAGAAAAAATTAGCCGGGCATGGTGGCGCACGCCTGTAGTCCCAGCTACTCGGGAGGCTGAGGCAGTAGGATCGCTTAAGCCCAGGAGTTTGAGGTTGCTGTGAGCTAGGCTGATGCCACAGCACTCTAGCCCAGGCAACAAAGCGAGACTCTGTCTCAAAAAAAAAAGGGGGGCGGGATGGGAGAGGATGAACAGATTAATATGGCTTATCTGTCTTATCCATGATTTTAAAGCAAATATAGATGTAGATTTAAACATGCATGTATGTATGCTTTTGCATGGTCCATGAAATATGGTGAAAAAAACTGTATTTTGGTTGCAAGAGATTATCTTCAATTTTACACACTCACATGTACTTCTCATAATCAACCACACTTACTGAGTATGTATTATGTGCCTGGCACTGTGCTGGAGAATCTAATAAGACAGTAGCCCTAGCTTGAAAAGCTCACGAATCAGCTGACCTTTGCTCTGAAAACTCTATAGAAGTCAGTTCCTGAGTCAGTTGGAACCTTCCTAAAGGAGCACAGTGTGTGTGGTTGCCCATTGAAAAGATGTTTGCACAGCACTTTGCCACTCAGAGTTGATAAATGGCTGCAGGTCGTTAGTGTGTCTATTAGTGTAATGGGATGTCGGAGGTGAAAGATTTGACTGGATGGAGACAATGGTGCAGGGATTCTGTGATTTCTGGAACCAGATATTTCATACACCTATTAGGAAATTCAGAGAACTGGCTTATGTTTTGTAACTATCACAATGAGGAAAAGGGTAAAGTTCACAGGCAGACAGAGCGGAGCAACTTTCACAGAATAGGTAGGTAGCAGGTGCCTCACCATACACACACCTGCCAAGGCAGTAAAGGAAGAGATGCAAACCAGATCCCAGAGGGCCCTCCGTCCCTTTGTGTTCCCATGTGCCGTCCTCACCCCACTCCTAGAGCTGGCAGTGGAAACAGGCCATTCAGGAAACATTTTTTTTTTAAATTAAGAGAATACAGGAAATATAAATGAACTCAGAACCTGGAATCCTGGGCTCCAGTTTCACACTTGTCACTAGCTTTCTATGTCCTCTTGGATAAGTCATTTCACCTCTCAGGACATTAGATCCTGCACATGCAGAATGAGGGAGTGGGAATAGACCTCAAACCTACCATTTGAACATCTCATGACTGGTTTCAGGATCCTTCCCCATCCACTTTTCAGGCACACTTTCATCCCTTTCTCTCTGTGGTGCCGTGTATACTTACCCATCCATGAAACTTCTTTGTTTCCTCGAACTCCTTGGAATGGTAGAATGAGCTTTGCCATTAGACAAACTTGGGCTCAAAACCAACTTTCATCCCACTCACTAGCTGTGTCAGCTTGAGCAACCTTTGTTGCACCATATGTGAAATAACGATAGTGGAGCCTTGTAGGACCAATAGAAGGATTGAATTAAACACTATCAAGAAAGGACAAAGTAATTATGTCTTAGTAGGGCTTACAAGTGGCACTCCCATCACCACCCCTGTTACCCCCTATATTGTTATACACACAGAGCCTGTGCCTGACATAAAATAATGATCCTTAATAAAGACTTGTTGAAATGCCTATTAGCATGCACTTTTGCTAAGCTTTCTACAATTTTGAAACTATGTGAGAGTGTGTATATGTGTGTGTGTGTGTGTGTGTGTGTGTGTATAACACAAGTACAGTTGACTCTTGAACAACATGGGTTTGAAATGTGTGGGTCCACTTATACAAGGATTTTCTTACACCTCTGCCACCCCTGAGACAGCAAGACCAAACCCTCCTCTTCTTCCTCTTCCTCAGCTTACTTAATGTGAAGATAATGAAGATGAAAACCTTTATGATGACCCACTCCCACTAAATGAATAAATGTTTTCTCTTCCTTATGATTTTCTTAATTTTTTTCTCTAGCTTACTTTATGCTAAGAATACAGTATATAATACATATGACACATAAAATATGTGTGAATCTAGTGTTTATATTATTGGTGAGGCTTCCAGTCAACAGTAGGCTATTAGTCATTACAAAGTTTTTGGGTAGTCTAAAGTTATGCACACATTTCTGGCTGCAAGGGAGTCAGCACTCTTAACTCCCACGTTATTCAAGAGTCAACTGTCTTTATTAAGCATCTGCTAAGTATTGGGCATATAAAAATGAATAAGAACTAAATTGCCCATTGGACTAAGAGGCCTCGTGGTCCAGCAGGCTTTTTATTTCCTATAAGAGAGCAAGCTGTCATCCACTGAGCAATGACTAAATATCTTCTGTATGTATTACATTGTACTAGGACAGAGAGAGGAAAGGAAAAAAGATCAAGATGTCAGTCTGTCCTTCAAGGAGCTTGCAAACTAGTAGAAACTAAATGCAATGTTTATAAAGTAAGGCAGAATGTGTGGCACATAGTCTAAGTGGTCTAGAAATAAAGTGCTACATAAGTCAAGCATAAGAGAGGTTACTGTGTGCAGGGTTAATCTTAAACTTCCTGAGAAGGACTTCAAGGAGGAGATGCCATTAGAGCTAGACCTTGAGGGCCAAATAACATCTCAGTGGATAGAAATAGGAATGAGTTGCCTCTTGGAAGGAGGGCAGAACACAGGTTAAAGTACAGACAGAAAATGCATTTCTCATTTAAGGAACAACTAGTAGTAAGGGTTTACAGTAGCATAAAATACATACAGACAAGAAAAAGCAAAAGCCCAAAATGTAGTTGGTGGCTGTTTCTTCTGCTTTTCCTCCAAGTGCCTAGAACAGAGCTCTGCAAACTCTACCTATCCAGAGAATGATTTTTAAAAAATAACTGAGGGTATGAGAAGAGAATTGTGCTTTAGAAAATAAATCTCTTCGCAGCTTGCCTATTTCATAGTCTTATTGTAGGGATTAATAGTTGGTTTGATAGTCATAAAGTTAAATTACACTTAATAAAACACATAGAGCAAAAAAGTTCCACATCATAGCACACCGAGGAAGAATAAAACTGGAAATGGATGTTATTTCATCAGAGTGAAAAGCTAAGCAGTGCATTTTAGGATGAACAAGATAAATTGAATGTTATTTGATTTTGTATCTCATCCATTTTGGTTCTGAAAATTATCTGAGACAGTTCTATTAATATAGATGCTTCATATATAGGCCATATTTTATTTCTTTTAAAGAACTATCTTAAAAATATATTTTCAAATAATGGAGAAAAGATAAGCGGTTACAGATGGTTTTCCCTATTTTTGTCATGCATGATCAAGGACCGCAGAGTAATGTGGGCTTCTTTGGGAAATCCAAATCTCGCAGCGAGGAGTGTTCCAGGAGCAAATGCTGGCATTATTTTGCTTTCGCAGAGAAAATATGTTCCTGTTCAGTCAAGCAAAGTAATCAATTATTCTGCATTATGAAATACTCATTTGATAACTATTGACATTTCAGACAGTTGTGCCACATGTCAATAGCGGTTTTGATGCTCACATTTAAGCTCTAGCTTATAGGACGGGATTCATCTGGGCTGACAGCGTCTGATCAGAAGTCTATTCTCTGCTCTCAGAAGTACATCTATTATTTATGTCCAGTCCTGCCCTGTAGAGTGTGTTGTGAGCACTAAAACAAGAACAGACATGGGTATTTTTTTGTTTTAATAAAAATGTTAAATTCTTCTAAAAACATTAGATTTGCATTTAAAAAATAATCACTCTTTTCTTGAAATAAAAGCTATTCCTACATTGTGTAAGATGAGGATAGATAAATTAGGCATTCCATTCAGAAGCTCCAAAATTAACGTTAGATTTTTAGTATCCAGCTAAACCGTATGTCCCCCAAAATCATTTTCTTAAATCAAAATGGCTTTCCACTAATTACATAATACTGTTGGTGTTGCTGCTATTACGTCTCCTATAGGTTAACCATTCCTTGGGACTTCCTCCGTGGTAGGCATTTATTTTATGCTCTTTTTATCATTTCATTCAACCAAAAACATTCTGTACTTTTATTATCCTCATTTTACAGATGAGAAAACTGGGGCACAAAGAAATTAAGTGACTTGTCCAAGAGCAAAAGGCTAATAACTCGTGAAACCATAAGAAAAATCTAAGTAAACTGATTCTAGGGTGCACACTCCTAACTACGACTCTCAAAAATTCTCTTACTTTTTCCTTGAGTTCAGCACTACTCAGTATTTTGAAAATGGCAAGCTGACTTCTCCAGAAATCAAAAATTACTACTCTGATAACATTTAGGCATGTGTGTGAGAAATTCTTTTATCACTTGGCTCCTGTAATTGAGCAGGGTTAGCACGTGTCCTTATGAATTATTGCACAATTTAGTAAATTATTTAATTACTACTAATGAAGAAACATACTGTACACAGTTGTAATTATCCTGTTGGAAAACAATGTTGCCATTTGTACATTTAAGAAACACTTGTTACACAGTAACAATTCTTGAGGAGAGCTTTTTGTGTTTTGGAGTAATTAAACAACTCTAAATATTAGTAATGGAATGTTAGATAAGATTGCAAAGGAACTTAAAAATACAAAAGCCAATGCTGGCATTTCTGAAAGATTCCAGACAAAAGAAAAATATATTAAAAATGGAGAAAATAACAAATTCATAGTTCATGCTATTCTCCACAAAAAGCACAAGACAAAGATATTTATTGTTTTCACTCTTCCAAATTGTATCACTGCTGCTCTTTTCCTAAACAGTTTTTGCAACATATGTTATATAATATAGCAATTTGTTCATCTACTTTAATCACCCAACAAATGGCTTTGATAGCATAAAAATCTTAAGCAGAGCCATTTAATTATCAATGCACTTTGAATAAATTGTTGTCTATGTTTATTAAGTAACTATAGTGATGTATGGTCTTGTTATTTATAAAAGAACATAGTACATACATAGCCTTGAGATATTTTGAAAGCACATCTTAAGTAAAATAAAGATAAAGTAATTTCCAAAATGTCATAATACAAGTGAGAAAGAGTGACTTGTTTGTGTAAGCTATGGTATACATTATTGAGAAACTACTGATATGCATTATTAAATTAGTTGTGCTAGTCTCAGAAAACCCAACTTGTCCATTATTCCAAAGGTTAGGTACATGTTACATGATGAAACTGACTTTCATAAACCAGAAGGCAATGGTGATTTGATTTATAATATCTTTGTGTCTCGAAATATAACAAAGGTCATATGGCACAGCCATTGTAAGCAAGGAAGAATAAAAAAGGGAAATATCAGAGTCGGAAGATACTCAAAGAGGTTATGTGGTAGGTCTCCCTCTTCCAAGGATATAAGCAGCTTAACTGTCCATTTCTGACAGTTGTCTACCATTAAATAATTATATATGAGCAAGATAAGTGATATTATCATATTTGCTCTGTTGCCTTGTTTTCTATATTATCCCAGGGTCAACTGCCATTTAACAAGGGTCATTAAAAAACAAAAAGTTTTGTCCACTTATGAATAATGCATATATGAGAATTATAGTATGGTTTGCAGACTTCAGCACTTGTCAAAAAAACCAGTAAGAAACTGTTTCCTGTCACCATATTAGATTTAGGCATAACTAAACAGGAGAAAAGAAAACATGTTTTATATGTTCAGAGCAATCACTGTTCAATTTGTAGTGCAACAAATTATTATATAGCTTTTATTTTATACTAACAGTATATTATCTACTAGAACTACAGTAAAGCACGGAGGCTGCTTTCTGTTTTTATGGTATTTTCTGATGTTACTGTGGCACACTAGAAGAACCGTACTTTAATTCATCCTTCAAATATCGGGATTTCTTATCTTTTTATTAAAATATAATTTACATGTACTAAAACTCACCCTTTTAAATATACAGGCTAAGGCATTTTCTTTTATAACTAACAACACAATCTAAACACAGAACAGTTCTATCCCCTCTTCCACAATATTCCTCTTTGGAATATTGTGCCGCTTTCTTTGTAGCCAACTTATCTCACAACCAGAGATCTGTTTTCTATCCCTATAGTTTTGCCTTTGAAAAATATTACTTCAATGGAATAGTATATTATGGAACCTTTTGACTGGTTTCTTCTACTTAGCATGAAGCATTTGAAATTCAACTCCTGTTTTCAGCATATCAATAATGTGTTCTCTTTTATTGTTGAATAATATTCCATTCCACAGTTTGTTTATTCCCCAACTGAGGACAGTTAGGTGGTTTCCACTTTTTGGCAATCAAAATTAATGCTGCTATAAACATTCACGGTACAGGTTGTTGTGTGAACATATGTTTTTATTTTATATGGATAAATGCCTAGGAATGTGATTGTTAGATCATATGGGATGAGTGTATAAATTGAATTATGAGAAATGCCAAATGGTTTTCAGAGTAGCTGTGCCATTTTTGCATTCCTATCAGCAATGTATGAGAGTTCCAGTTGCTCCATATCCTCACCAGATCTGGGTGTTGTCAGATATTTATCAATCTATTGTTTGATTCTGGTTATTCGCAGTATTTAAGTTCTATAAAGTCACCAGAAACACAGAATTAGAGAATATGAAATCATTGCTTCTAGAGGAAATAGGTTTCTGTGATTCTGTGCTCATAACGTTTTTGTTAATCAATCAATACACAGACTTGTTTTATGTGGGTTTCTGTTTAAAGATATCTTATTTAATATATATTGTTGATTCATTAACATCGAACTGGCAGCCAACAGCAGTATGACTCATGGCTAAAGTAAGCTTATCTAACACGCCGTATTTTCTCCGTAAGGCACAATCACAACCTTCTTGTGTTTAAGAACACAACAAGGCAGCGAGATCACCAACGAAAAGCACAAAAAGTAGAAAAATGTGGCATTAGACCTCAAAAAGAACACTTGTTTACAATATGAGTGCTGAAACAAGAAGGTAGAACATCACCTTCATGGACCTCAGCAGGGAATGTGTAGGGGGACACCATGTCTGTGCTTGTCTGCAAATGACCACACGGCTAGTACTGGTTTTGGGGTTACAGATAATTTTAGTGAGTACGCAAATTCATAAATACAAAATCTGGCACTAATGAGAACGGACTATCTCTGTCTATTTTTGCCATCTTATGGTCTCAGTTTCAATGTCACTGCCTTCAGGAGGTCGTAGCCAAACCCCCAGCCACCATCAGACAAGCTCTGGGCTCCTACTGGCCTCTGTTCCTCCCTTTCTGTCAACCTAGTTCTTCACCCTGTGTTTTGTAAACGTTTGTTATCTTTTCTATCTTCTTCACTGAACTCTACTCTTTAGAGTCAGGAAACATCTGTCTTAGTCACCTTTGTATCTCTTATATCTCTAAGGTTTGGCATACATAGACAGTGGGTAAATAGCTGTTGAATAAATGAACACTATTTTGAAAGTAGCATATATGGTAGAAAGAGTACTGACTGGAATTGGAGTTGGAAAATCTGGTTTTCCATCCTAGTTCTAACAGTGGCCGTGTGATTGGTGACAAGTTATTTGTATTCTTTGAGCTTCAGTTTTCTCACCTGTAAAACTGGAGAAATAATACCTATCTTTGAAGATGTTTCTAAGACCTTAAAAGTCAAACAATAAACATGAAAACCATTAGTATCTGGCACACTGTTGATATCTAATGATCATTGGATTGGAATGGTTTAAAACTCACAACTAGTCATTTATAACTATATGAATAATATCAAATATACTGATGAACAGTATGAATAGTAAGTTTATTTAGACATCCAGATAGCACCAACTCTCCATCCAAGTGTTTGGTGTTATGTACTCAGAGCACCCAGATAACTAAGATACTTTTTCACTTCAGAAATAGATGTTTTGCAGCCAAGCATGGTGGCTCACACCTGCAATCCTAGCACTTTGGGAAGCTGAGATGGGAGGATTGCTTGAAGTCAGGAGTTCAGACCAGCCTGAGCAAGACTGAGACCCTGCTCTACTGAAAATAGAAAAAAGTTAGCCAGGCACCCTGACTTACGCCTGTAGTCCCAGGTACTTGGGAGGCTGAGGCAGGAGGATCCCTTAAGCCAGGAGTTTGAGATTGCAGTGAGCTATGATGACACCACTGCAGTCTACCCAGGGTGAAAGAATAAGACTCTATCTCAAAAAAAAAAAAAAAAAAAAAAAGAAAAGAAAAAGAAAAAGAAAAGAAAAGAAAAGGAAATAGATGTTTTGCTATTCCATCAAGCTAGCCATACTCTTCAGTAGTGATCCCTAAACTTTTTGGCACCAGGGACCAGTTTCATGGAATGCAATTTTTCCATAGATGGGGGGGGAGGTGAGGGGGTTTGGATGATTCAAATGCATTACATTTATTGTGCAGTCAAACCTCTCTGCTAATGATAATCTGTATTTGCAGCCACTCCCCAGTGCTAGCAGCACCACCTCAGCTCCACCTCAGATCAGCAGGCATTAGATTTTCATAAGGAGCACGCAACCTAGATCTCTCGCATGTGTAGTTTACAGTAGAGTTTGTGCACCTATGAGAATCTAATGCTGCCGCTGATCTGACGGGGGGGCGGAGCTTAAGTGGTGATGTGAGTGATGGGGAACTGCAGTAAATACAGATGAAGCTTCCCTGGCCTGCCTGCCACTCACCTCCTGCTATGTGGCCCAGCTGCTAACAGGCCACAGATCGGTACGGTCTGTGGCCCAGGGGTTGGGGACGGAAGCCTTCAGGATCAAAGGTTATATGTACTATATACTATGCATATGTCATCATAAGAACTGATAATTTATCCAATCTGTTTCAAAAATATTTTCTGAATGTTTAAAAGTGATTCTTTAATAATGTAGTTAGAGTTTGCACTCTCTGGAAATGAGATTTTTTTTCTCTTCCAAACACTCCTTAAAAAAACAAAGAAATTTAATTAAGGAGCATATTATGATTCTGTCTGAAATGTTCTTACAAAAATCTGTTGTGTCCCTCAAGATTTCGAGGCAATAAAGACCAATAATTTCTATAAAATTATCTCAATCTTCCTGTGGGTAACTAAGGCTAACAACATAATCTAAATGCTAAAATACAGTGGAAAAGAACATGCATAAACAATGCGATGGTTACTTCACTCAAAATGTATTCAAATGATTTTCTTACAAAATGATGATGATCAAATATGATTAAGTGACACTATTTAAGATTATCGGTCTTTAGTAGATGCAAAACATGATGGATCACTGATGAAGAAAGCTAATGGCAGGCAGGGAGAGATGCTAAGTTTGTGTATTTGATTACAAAGCAGAGGGGATAAGTAAAGCAACAGAATCAATACTGATTATTTCATATGACATTTTCATTGTTTCCTAACTTGCATTTATATGAAATTTCCTGGAGATGACATTTTTTAAACATATAAATTGTCATAAGGAACCTAACGACAAGCCTACATCAAACGTAGGGTTTAAAACATCGTTTGCTGACAGGCATCCTCCAAGTACTTTCCACAGAGGCACATCACTTCCGATTATTCCCGGGCTCTATTAAATGATCTTGGACAGGGCTACTGAATGACTTGTCAGTGAACAGGAAAACATTATGACACCACTTCTCCAGATTTCTTCCCAGAACATGAAATATTTGGGATCGTTCTAATTGAATCAAGCCTAGTTTGAAAAAACAAGTTAAGCTTGACTTGAAAGCTTTCGGCTTTAACTAGGGAAATGCTTCTAACATATGGCAGCTGGGCCCTGACTCACAGCAACCTTCGAATTCTGGCCAACATGTCTGTTTCCTGAGACTGTGTCTGATACGCCTGTGCATCCCCGGTGGGGCCCAGCAAGCGTTCAATAAATGCTGTTGTTGGAACGAATGAATGAATTAAAGGGTTCCTTATTATGAGCTACACATGCTTCCATCAACAAAATAATCCCACAGAAAAGCTGCACTGTACTTGGAAATTGTATCTATGAAGAGTTCTATTTTCGCCTCCTTCACAAATTATCTTTATCATTTTTGCTCAACTTGGTCTTTCTTGATTTTTTTTTAAACTAAGGTGTGAAAAGCACAGAAGCATTCTCCAGAACATGAAAGACAAATATAGTTCTTAGAAAGTTTCATTTGTATGTAGCTTGTGTGTGATAATTATTTTTAAATCTCAGTTAATCATCAGATATTTTCTGGGAGCAGACTTTGGGTGGGGCACAGTGTGAGATGTTTGAAAAAGGAAGTTAAAAGGAAAAAGTCCCATTCTTGAATATGCACCAAAGATTGTCACTGAGACTCGTAGAAGGTGTGCAGTTTCCAGTAAGGCAAGTGGTTATCTAAAGTAACACTAAACTAAAACTGCTATCAGAGAAATATAAATAACTGCCATCACATTTTTCATAATTAGAGATCTCTTGCTTGAAAGCCATATGACATAGAACATGGAAGAAAACCAAAAACCAAAAAAAAAAAAAAAAAAGAAAGAAAGAATAAGAAAAAGAAACAAAGATGGACAAAGATACCACTAAAATTCCAAAAACCAAACTTTGTATATGCACTTAAAAAAAATCATTCCTCCGGTATTCATTCAGAGACTATTTTCTCTTATGTAAGACATAATTCTGGCAACCATGATTATCTGGATTGCCGGTATGCAGAAGATATTAAAAAAAGCACAGCAGAAAGGAGTAGAGAGTTCTGCTCATAAGAGCAAGAAGAAGTAACAAATACTGAAGGAAGAGATTTTTTTAAAAAGATAAAAAGTTAGACATAAGAACTCAAAAAATATGGCAGCACGGGGACGTTTAGCATAGAGGCAAACAACCTACCACACCTGCCGAGTCTCTGAGGACATCCTGTATTACAGCATACTGTACACGCCATAATAATTAATGTTTATAATGACTTTGAATCATTAAGAATGGATTAACCCATGAACTGTAAGAAGACTGCGACTTACATAATATATTTTGAAAGCCCCCCCCTTCTCAAATAAAGTGGTTTAGGCACTTACAGAAATATGCCCCAGAAAATTAATTTATATGGGATATCTCATTTTCTGATAATGCCTGTGAATACGACATTGGTATACATATATAAAATAATAACCCTAATTCCTTAAGACTTATGATCAGGGACTTG
Organism: Lemur catta; assembly: GCF_020740605.2. Taxonomy (NCBI): domain Eukaryota; kingdom Metazoa; phylum Chordata; class Mammalia; order Primates; family Lemuridae; genus Lemur; species Lemur catta. Next base: position 91,488,821 of record NC_059128.1, read on the forward strand.
GGTATTCTAGTTTCAGTAAGCTATGTTCTGAAGCCTGTTGGGGAAATGAAAAGCTTTCCATAGTAGGATATCTGTTTTATACACAGGTATTTCATTCAATTCTAATATTAGCCAAATATCAGTAAAATAAAAACTGTTCAAGCACAACCCCTTCCTCCCTATTTAAAGCTAGAATGTTTTTTGTATACGTTTTCTTGAATTACGAGTACTAAGGTTTAAATATATATCATTATGTTAAGGTATTTATTGCAATTGCTGTTATTAAATATGTAATAATATTTAACCTACTGGTGGATTCTGGAGAAGGGAGGGTTAGCAGTTAAAGTAAGTTTGATGGAAAAAAGAAAACCATAGGCACAACTTGGCATTGTTTTCACTCAGTGCAGGTGAAGTGACAGGTCTTTAAAAGAACGCTTTATCCGTGCACACGCACGATACCGACACCTTCTTCATGGCTGCAATAATTCTTTTTCAAAACTGCTAGCCTGTTTCCAGGGCAGCTGCAAAACAACCGTGAAAACTAGTTAATTTGTCAGAGGCATGGAAACTGCCGCCTCTCCACCTGCCAGGCTAGATCCACACTGTACAGACTTTACAAGGGCAGGAGCCAAACGAAGGTCCTCAGATAAATTTTCCTGGGTCCCACCTAGACAGAGAAATGGGAGGTGGCCACTGAAGCTGTCTTCGACCAAGAGCTCAGATGCTTTTGGGTTTCTGTTTCTATTACTCCACATGTTGTCCAGGCTCCAGAATAATGTTTTTTTTTTTATATTAAAATCACCATGGCCACCTCTAAACTGCCGTTGAATTTTATTATTATTACCATTATGTCGATGTTGTTAACAAGCATGCAGTTTAAAGGCCGCAGGCAGGGATCATCATCCTCACTCACAGCTGGGTAAATGAAGCTCAGACAGGCTTCTGGCTCGGCAGGTCACACCGCCGCAGGATGGCAGAGCTGGGACCTGGATTTCTGACTCCCATTCGAGTGCTCACTATGTATTGCCACATGCTAGGTATTGAAAACTGATTTCTTGTTCTTTAACAATTTATATTCTGAGGAGCTCTGGCTGGCAAGTATTAATATAAAGGAAGTTTTCCATAGGAGGCTTTTTGAAAGTGAAACATGAAGCTGTCTTATTATTTCTTCAGATTTTTTTTGTCACTAATTATCTATCCTTTTCTGTTCATACATTTTTATATTATCTATTCATTCCTGCCACCAGAGATAATTTACATGGCTCTTTAATAACATGCCACCAATAAATCACCAAATAAGTTTCAATTAATTGGGCCTCATAATAATCTCCAGAAAACCAGCTCATAGGATGTAGGGCAATAAGCCTGGTCATATCATGGTCATTTTACAGTCTCCAGTCCTTTCTGTGTGACACAGAAACACGGAGTGCTTGTGAAGGGTCCCTGTGTTCATCATGACATTAGTCTCAGAAGTTAAGAATGTATTTTGAAGTTACAGCTCTTCTCTTTTGTGGCTCTGCTTTCGATTAATTTATTTAAACCTTTCTTGGACCTTTTAATGTTTTATCCATTCGGATGGGGGGAGGTCAAGGCAGGCTGTGTCACAGGTGTTTACCAATAGCAGAAAGAAGGGTTCCTATGATCAAATCTAAAACTAACCTTCCACATTTAAGGGATGTTCATTTGGAAATTCTACTCCACAGACCTTTGCTCCTAACATCTTTTGCTTGATATGAAATACTGAATTAGCTTAGAAAAGAACCATAGTAGGTTATAGTATTGTTTAAAAAATTATGTTATTTGGCACTAGGGGTTTTGAAACAAAACATGAAATATTTAATTAGGCAAAGTAGTTTGCAACATTTATAGTAGGGATTTTAGAGGGAACCAAAATGTGGTAGTCATAGGGTTAAATGACTCATATAGAGTCTCAGGTAGAGATACTGACAGGCCTGGGAATTAAATCTTCAAGGGCATTCCTGCTCAGTGTTCTGATCATTTGGTCACACTCTAGGAGGAGACAATAAATATATATCTGTGGAAAGTCCATAAGATGGAAATGAGGTGGCCTACCTTTCATCATTCGCAATCATCAGAGACGAAGCCATTTATAAAAATACCTGCCATCACAGAAACCGCTGCCTCCCAACCCCAAACAGGAAGACACAGAAGAGGCTGATAAAAATGAAATCATGATCCACGAATCCTTCTCCTATCACCAAAGTGGTTGCCCAAAGAGGGGTCTCCACAGTTGCCTGATGAAAGGCACAAATCGCGGACTACCCACTGGGACAGCCAGGACAGAGAAGTGAGGGGATGGCCTCCTCTTCAGAGGCTGAATGGCCGGACTCTCTCGAATGAATAGATAACACCCTTACAGAACAGACAGTGGAGATGAAAGCGGGAGCCAATGAAAACACAGGCAGGGAGGAAAACCATCAAAGGGGTGAAAAATAACAAAAGTCCAGGGACTGATGTGATCAGCACCCAAATGCTAAAATTGCAGCTCGAGGGAGCTGTTTGAAGCTGCTAAAGAGATTTAATACAATCTGGAATGAACAGAAATTGCCATCAAATAGAACAGAGGGGCCACCAAGAGACCTTAAGGAAGGGCAATCTAATGGAATGTGAGCTCTGCAAAGAGCTCACTTGGCAATGTCCTTTTGAACATCTCAATTATTCTAAAGTGCCATGTAAAACACACACACACACACACACACACACACACACACACACACACACGGTTCAGGGTCTGTGGGGAATTTTGATGGGAGGTGCTCATCAAAACTCTTAAATAAGGCAAGGCCATGGCAATCCATCCCATCTTCCACTCTGAGGACCAGCAGCAAAGAACAGATGCAGGTTTCATCAAAGCAGCCTCTAATCTTTCTAGCACATCTGCAATGTCCATCTCACCAGGGGTGACCTTCCGAGTGAACTTTGGGAGCGATGTGCTCTTTGGTTTTTGTCTGGGTTGCAGTTTAATTCAGCAGGAAGCGGGCCGTGGCTGGGAAGCACGGCACAAAGAAAATCACGGTAAGGAGGTAAAAAATGAGGGACTGATCGACAATAAGTGAGATGAAATAAATGACTGGTAGTTTTTTATGAGTGCAGCAGAATAAAACAAAATATGATGGGTTATCACTTGTAAGGCTCATTTCCCATTGCTGTTACTAAGTAGGCAATGACAGAAACAGCACAACTGAGCAATAGCACCCAGATCAGAGAGAGAGAGAGAGAGAGAGGGAGAGAGAGAGAAAGCACCAAAGGACCAGACAGGCTCTCTTTAGGACTATGTCCAATCCAGGGCAAGCATCTGAATAAGAACTTTGAATTTCATTCAAGTACCATGTGGCTAAATTGCATTGTGGAGATGAAATATAGAGACTTTTAAAAAGCTATTCTGTTTTCATGCAGATAATTATCGATAACTCCTCGGGATTGAGAGTGTTTCGGTTTATGTAAGGTCAAAAAATCAGAAGATACTCGAAAGTTTGTAGTAGATACAGCTAAGCAGTCAGGTTACCTAAAGTTTATGGGCCAGTGGGCTTTCCTGTGGTGACCCTTAACCTAATTTCAGACAAAAGGGAGGAAGGAGGTATTCTGAAGTAGGGACAAGTCAAAGGGAATTTGCATTTAGAGGTAAATTAAAATTTCTCTTCCCACTCGATTATCTTCACTCTGCCAGGCTGGGTATTATTACTTAGACAGTGGGGAATAGAAAATTCTTTACTCTTGAATGGGTTCAATCTTTCAGACCTCAAAAGGTCTCCAGGGGAATTTCTACAGCAGCAGTAACTAGAGCCTTGTTGTGATTTCATCTGTCTTTAACTTTTGGTTGTTCACTCCATATTCTACCATGTTTCCAGCACTGCATCAGTGCCAGAATAGGGCACGAGTGGAAAGAAAACGGGATCCAGTTCACCATAGCTTTAACCTTCCTCGAAGTCTTCTGTGTTTGTATACTACTGGATTTCTGACCATGTAGAAATGCATTTTTTTCATAATTCCATTCTGCTGGTAGAAAACAAAATCACCATCTGTCTCCACCTGAAATAATCTTAACTTTGGCAAAAAAAAAAAAAAAAAAAAAAAAGGATGGAGACTTCTTTGCATGAAGGGTCTAGAGAAGGGAACTCTTAGCACCTAGTAGGTGCTCAATAAATGTCAGGCACTGGGCAGGGCTGGTTTTCTCTGAGAGCTGGCCAGAGACACAAGCTGCTTTGGGAAACCTGATGAAGAGACCCGCCTTTCTGGCAGAGCCATCCTCACTCTTTCATCACTGTACTCAAAGATATTACTGATGTTGGTCCTCTGGTTTTGCTGCTTTTTTCCTCTGACTGGACTAACTGAGTCTACTCTGCTCACTAGCTGCCACTTCAGAATCCTGTCACGCAGCGGAAGGCCAAAGGACATTTTCCCCTAAGTCCTTTTAACTTCCTGGCATTCCGTTTTTCAACCCCACATTAAAGGTGCTGATGTTTCATCCTAGTCCTACCAGCCAATGGGTGGCCTCAAGTTAGACTAGGCAGGGCTTCTATCGGCTCTTTCCTGTTGGGCACAGGGAGAAGGAACCCAGAAAAAATGTTTCCTCAAGCTCATTTTCTGATTTTCCCTTGGATGCTATCACTGAAGTTCTGAGGTCATTTATTAAGAAACAGACACATTCGAAACTAACATACAACAGATGTCAACCTAGGGCCACTATTGGTCAGCAAGACAAATTTCTTGCAAGTTCTCAAAAATAATTTTTTCTTTTTGCTTGCCTTTCCCACCCCCTCTGCTCTCACTCAATGTCCAATCATCTTATAATCCATTAAAGCTGGTGTACCCATTCTGTTTCTTTTCCAAGACACGACGTGCCAACTTGAAAAACAAAAATGAACCTCCCCTAATTTTGGCATGTTTCTCCAAGCCTCAACTAACCCCAGGCAGAAACTGGTGGATGTACGCCCAGTTGAAGCCCGAGGTTAGAGTCATAATTTTTACCTCCTTAAGTGAACAATCCCCTGGTATGTTCCTGAATTGTCATTCTTGGTGTATTGCTGGGCCAGGCATTAGCAAACCCAGCAGACTGGTATTCTCTGCAGTTTGGCAGAACAAGTCAGCTGTCCTGAGAAAGCTGAGAGCTAAGACACCTCAGTATCTGTAAGAATCTCCTCTCTCTCTCTCTTTCTTGTTCTTGCTCTCTCTCTGTTTTACTCTGTTCCCAGTGGTAAAGTATTTTCTGCAAACATGAAATTAGTTTATATTTTAAGGGCTTTGGAATTACTAATTTCGACTAAGTTAAAAAGGGCAGAGCAGTCCTCTAGTACTCTCCCGAGTGACTCAATCTGTGATTCTTGGGAAGGGTTTAATGGACATATTTTATTTTCGTTCAGGGTGACCTCACTGATCATTGTACAAAATGCCCTTTAAATTTTTTTTTTCCTTAAAATAAAATAACAGCAATCTTCTAGGCATTTCTTAGGGAGGAAAACTTTAACTGTATTTTACTTAGCTTTAAGGCCACTGTTAAGAAATTATTTTTTGAAAAACTCCATTTTAAAAATAAAAGTGTAGGTGAAGGTGATTATATCTTTCCAAAGTTATTAAAACAAATGTGTTGCATAAGTCATTTCAATTCAATTAAGAGAAACAGGTCAGAAGCTAAAATATTAGTAAAATCAATTATGAGTAATAGGTCTCCTGTTAACATGTATCCCTATAACTGCCTCTCTCATATTTGAATAAATTTACATTTGTTTCATATCTCTGTGTGTCTGTAATATATGGGGGTGTCATCGACCATAAAACCTTCCCTATTTCCTTTTCTTTGCCACCTTTTCTCTGGCATGCCTTGGAAACAGCACTTAGACTAGCCCTCATTTAGTGAAGATTTTTCTAAAAGGAAGAACATCAGGTGACAGATTGAAAGGAGCTTTGGAGTCGGATCCATCTTCGATCTTGTCCTGTCACTTGCTCGTGGAACAGGGAGCTTCATCCTTCTGAGCCTTAGTTTCCTCAGCTGTAAAGGAGGGTAACCGTACCTTCCCCACAGGTTGTTCGATGATTTAAGTAAGACAACTCACTGTAAAATTCCCACTAGGATGCAGGTACATGGTGTTAAATAAATGTCTCTTTCTGATCTCTTTTCAAAATCCTAAAAATTATTAATATGTAACAGAGGATAATGATCACAAAATTTCAAATTTGATATCTGGTTTTTGGGTAAGGATTAGATAAAAATCACAAAGGCACCTTAAAAGAGGGTGTCAAAGAGAAAGACCTTCTCCCTTCATGTTTACTAGTTAGTGAAGGGGCACCCTCAAAATCCTGGGTTCATGGGAAGGCATTATGGGACAATAAATTTGTGGCTGTAACCTTGGTAGCCTTTCAGACAAACAAGTGATATCTGATGGCAGAGAGTATGTGAAAAAAAAGAATTCAATATTGAATCTGTACTACAATTGCAAAAACATAAAAGTCATATAGGAACATCTGTCCCTTAGTACAGCAGTCCCCAATCTTTTTGGCACCAGGGACTGGTTTCATGGAAGACAATTCATTCCAGTTTCGGGATGATTCAAGTGCATTACATTTATTGTGCAGTCAAACCTCTGTGCTAATGATAATCTGTATTTGCAGCTGCTCCCCAGTGCTAGCATCACCACCTCAGCTCCACCTCAGATCGTCAGGCATTAGATTCTCATAAGGAGCGTACAACCTAGAGCCCTCGAATGTGCAGTTTACCGTAGGGTTTGTGCTCCTATGAGAATCTAATGCCACTGCTGATCTGACAGGAGGTGGAGCTTATGTGTACAGATGAAGCTTCGCTCAGTCGCTCACTGCTGCTGCTCACCTCCCGCTGTGTGGCGCAGTTCCTAACAGGCCACAGACCGGTACTGGTCTGTGATTTGGGGGTTGTGGACCATAGTCTTAGTGTATTTGGGGGATTGGTTCCAGGGACTCCCCAGGTATACCAAAACCTGCCCATACTGAAGTCCTGCAGTTGGCCCTGCAGAACCGCATATAGGAAAAGTCAGCCCTCTGTATACCTGGTTTTGGCATTCCTCGAATACTGTATTTTTGACTTGCATTTGGCTGAAAAAAATCTGTGCAAAAGTGGACCTGAGCAGTTCAAACCTGTGTTGTTCAAAGGTCAATGGTATATGATAAAAAATGAAAAAGGACAACTGTAAATATTTTTGGTAGTTTAGTGAAAAAAATGGGTACATTTTTCTTCTTTAATAACACCCTTTAATGGCTTTTATCAAAAAGTCCCCAAACAACAAATGCTGGCATGGATGTAGAGAGATAGGAACACTCATACATGGCTGGTGAGACTGCAAACTAGTACAACCTCTATAGAAAGTAATATGGAGATACCTCAAAGAACTAAAAGTAGAACTACCATTTGATCCAATAATCCCACTACTGGGTATTTACCCAAAGGAAAAAAAGACATTTTATAAAAAAGACAGCTGCACTCGAATGTTTGTAGCAGCACAATTCACAATTGCAAAGATGTGGAAACAACCCAAGTGCCCATTAATACATGAGTGGATTAATAAAATGTGGTATATGTACACCACAGAGTACTACTCAGCCATAAAAAACAATGGTGAACTAATACCTCTTGTATTAACCTGGATGGAGCTGGAAAGTATTCTTCTAAGTGAAGTATCATTTGAATGGCAAAACAAGCACCACATGTACTCACCGTTAAATTGGTACTAATTGATCAACACTTATGTGCACATATGGAAGTAACATTCATCGGGGATCACGCAGGTGGGAGTGGGAGGAGGAGATGGGTAAATTTACACCTAAGGGGTGCAGTGTGCACTGTCTGGGGGATGGGCATGCTTGTGGCTTTGACTTGGGTGGTGCAAAGGCAATTTATGTAACCGAAGCGTTTGTACCCCCGTAATATTCTGAAATAAAAAAAAATAACATTATTATAATGAGGTTTGGGCATTCAGGTGAGCAAAGAAGGAATTCTGGGATTAGAGATTCATCCTTTTGGGTTGATGGGTTACTTGGTTCAAAAGGTAAATATCTTGGGAATGGAAGTTTAATATAGTTGGCTAAATGGAATGCTCTCCTCCTAATAGCACAGCGGGAAGGCAAGGGTGCCTGCTGGGGAAGAGGACAGAAGGACAGTTTTGGAAGATGAGCCGGCAGCTCAGGGAAGCAGACTTGGAGGAACCGGACCCTAGACAGGAGATGGGTGGTGGGGAGGCGGTGGAGTGAGTGGGAATGAGAACGTTGTAGAGGTAAGGCAAATTCTACAAAGGCTACCGCTGGGGAGCTCTGGTTGCATAGGGGGCAGCATTAAGGGGTTCTTTTGGGGGGGTGTATTTTTGAACACAAGAGACATCTTTAGGGTGCACTGATGAGAAGAAGTCTTCAACAAAAGCAATCAAGAGTTTGGAATAAGCTCACTGAAAATCTGGCTTATAAAGACACGGCTTCTGCTGTCGGTTCTATGAACCTTTATGGGGAGGCGGGCAGCACAGCACAGCAGAAAGCAGGAGGCCTTCGGGCTTGACAGAATAAGGCTCAAGCCCATCTCTGCCACCGACTAGCCACGTGCACCAAGTGGCTTAACATCTGAAACTCAGTTTTCTCCAGGAAATAGAATACTTAATATTCACAGTTCTCATAAGGTTCCAATGAGATTATACACACATACAGACACAGATAGATATGCTTACATACATATAAAATGCCTGGAACATAGTAAAGTCTCAGATAATGTGCCTATTCTTGCTACAGGGAGCAGAAAGGATAAGAACTCCTGTCTAAGATAATAAGAAAATTAACGAAGTTTTAGGTTGTGACTCCATCCCAGTTTATATGCTCAAGGAGAAGCCAGAACAGCCTTCTCCAGGGGCCACGGGTTGAATAACCGCCAGGGAAAACTGAGCAGCCCTCCCCCCGCTCTCCAGAAGCTGGCGGTGGATTAGCTGCCACTATCCGCAGAGGCAAGTCCTATTGCTCTCTTCCGTTTCTTCCTCTTAGTGCCGCAGCACTGGGCTGAGCTGATGGCCCTGATTCCTGTATTTGGAGTCCTGTAATAGCCCGTGCTTACCATGCTTGGGGTCAGGGGATATAGATAAAGGGGTAAAGGGTGGCTTCTGTTCTCTACTGAGCCCTGAGACCAACTGCTCCTAAGTCCTGAAGGTTTGCCTATCTCATCTGGAAGCTGCTAATGGGAGAGAATAAGCCCCCAGCCCCAATCTCTAACCCTCACCTTGCAGCGTGTAAAGTGAGAAAGGGAGGGCCGCTTCTCCCCAAAGTCTCACGGGATGGGGCTCTGGGACTTATCAGGAGCTTGCTAAGCAGGGAACTGTTCTCCTCGGGGCTCCAGCAGCAGCTGGGGAAGAGAAGGTTAATAAGGGGCTTTCAGTGTTCCCAGTAAAACCTACAGCCAGCAGTCTTGCGCAGGTGGAAGGAGAACGTGAGCGAACGTGAGCTGAAGGTAGCCCAGGTCTGGGGAGGCTGCTCCCCATCAACCCAGCTCCTAAGGAAACTGTTTATGTTTTCTGTTTGCCAAAAAAGCCTTTGTGCGTTGCTGAAACCTGTTTGTCCTGAACTCCTAACAATCAACACATGGCAACCGGTTCTCCAGATGACAAGTCCTTTTGTTAAGAGCAATGACTCTGAGGAGGCGCTGCCGCCTGAAAACCCTTAGCTGCACGGAGTTTTGTGGATGGAGGTTGAGAGGGCTGTTCTGGAAAAAAAATCTGCCTTCTCACCATCCGCCCATACACTCCTGCTCTTCACACGTGGGCACGCCATACGCTGTATTGTCACGGGCATGTCTCATCTGGGGGGCACTGCAGTTATGTCCTCCAAAAAGTGCCGTTGCTTTAGGGGAAGCAAATGCACCTCCATTTGACTCATAAAACTCACTATGAAAATATTAGAAAAATACGTAAAATTTCGTAAATATACATATATTCACACACATATAATACTTTCTGTCCTGTCCAATGTATGCATGCACACATAAGTATTTGTGGTTTGGGTATCAGCCAGAGCAAGGTAAATGAGAGAACCTGTGAATTGATAGTGTTAAACAGTTCAATAAAAGTGTTGGTCAAATCCCACAAGGGCGTGTGTGTCTCAGGGAGGTGCTGTGACGTGTCTGCAGTGTGTGTGAGACTAATGCTAGCACATGCACCTGCTCTCTCATCTCCCTCCCCTTGTCTATTCAAATCCGTCTCCCACACTTGCCCGGGCACCCTCCCAGTTGCACGAGGGCCGTCACTGGTTGGTGAGGATTGAGAAATTGCAATTTGTTTGTTGTTTTACTGGTATCTGTTGTTAACTAAAAGTTAGAAAAACATCCCTTGTAGTCCTTACAAAGGTTCAGAAAGAAATCAAGAGTCTGGAAAAGCAGCAAAGGAATTTTGAGGGGAAGTTGTGAGAAATTGCAGTGTTGTCAGGGTTTAAGGGATTCAGATCCTGGAACTGAAACAGACTAAATTTCAGGAAAAGAGCTTGGGAAATACAGTTTGTCAGGTAAAAATAAACTGATTTTCCATGAATAATCTTGTACTTTGCATATAGAAGAATGACGACCCCTCCATGCCATGGCTGGGGCAAGTCTAGGTTCAGTACAACTAACCCAAAGGTTTGCTGAGTTAGTGGCAAGAATGAGTCCAGTGTCACGTCTGTCCTTGTTCAAGACAGTGCCATATCTACCTCTTGTAAGTAACTGGATGCATTCTCAGAGAAAATAACTTGAAGAAGACTTCATGGGCATGCTTTTACTGTGGCAGACAAACTTCATACGAAAGGCAATGCATTTGGGGGAAGACTCCCACAATATAGAATTGCTTCCAAAGACAAACAGAAAAATCCCTTAACAATACAGTAGCCTCAAGCTTTTTCTCCTTTCTACCCTAGTATAACTTGTCAAAGGTGGGGGTTATATGTATTCTTTGCTAGTGAGCCCAGTAGGACAGGTAACATATCTGTCTGGCTCAGTGGTATAGTCTCAGAGCCTACCACAGTGCCTGGTACACAGTAGGTGCTGTTTTCCTGCCCACATTTTTTAAATAAATAAATGAATCATACAGGGTAGGGAGCCCAGCAAGTCCTCAATAAGTACTTGTCCACTAATTGAGGTAAAAAAATCATACCTGGTGCCACTGAAATTTGGGACCCCTGTTTCTACTACAGAAATACAGGGGCAAAAGTCAGACTCTGTCCTGAGTCTTGAAGGGCAGCAAGGTCTGAGAAGCAACTTAGCAAGAGGCAGAAGCATGACAGTGAGACACCTTCTCAGAGAATATCCCATCCATAGACCCCTAGAGGGACTGCCTGCAGAACTGTTGTCGGCCAATTTCAGTTCCTGTTACAGTTTCGTAGCACAGTGGATGATGAGCTATATTAATCAGGAAGAAATAAAGAGTAAATTAAAAATATATGTATATATACACATACACACAAACCTAAAACCTTCGAAGCCAGGTCTTCATTAAGACCTTCAAACCTGGTGATGGGTAGATTTGCCCCACAGTGGGCAGGAGGCCTGGGTTCATCCAGTCCTTGACAACAGTTGCTAGGCCCAAGTTTGGGCAGGGTTGTTTCAGAGGCAGGGCCTGGTGGGATTAGGGACTGGGGTGTCCCTGTGCGTATTGGGGGATGACAGGGAGGCAGCTGGGTCTAAGAAGTACTCCAGAAGTTCACTGTACTCTTGAGAACGATGATGGTGGACCCAACTCTGGTTCTTAAAACTATTAAGTCATAGAGCAGTGAATGGGGCCCGTATCTGAGGGCAGTTTGTAAATTATCCGACAGGAATGGGACTACTATAGACCATAGATAAGCTGTAAAATAGACATTCTTCTAACTGTTACCCATATCTTTCTTTTCTTGGCCATTAATACTTAGCTTGACTGGTTTTCTTCTCTTGTGTTTCTGGAGGTAAGGCAAAGGTGACTGGGGACTCTACGAATCTGACAGCAGCACCACCCTGAGAAACAGGGATGGAACAATATCTGGGTACCAGCACTCAAGCCTCTGTCCAGGCCAAGACACAACCTCTGCTATGTTCCTCCCCTCTCTGATCCATGCCTACCCACACAGCACCCTTCAGATACATGTAGTACATGGTGACACACAGCCCTCACACACACACACACACACACACACACACACACACACGAATCCTGTCCTTTGTGTTCAGTAATGTACCCCAAGCACCGTGCACACAGCAGTGCCCCCAAAATGTGTCAAATGTTGAATAACTGGATTAAAATATTAGGAGGCAGGATACCTACTGAGTGATGTATTTGCCCCTACCTAACTTCAACTCACTATAAAATATGTGGACATGGCTTCTTTTTCACATACTTATTCTCCAGGAGCTTTGTGAGAGCTGGGATACATAGGTAATATGCTCTCTCTACTCTGGTGACAAAAAGAAAAATAATTCATTTTCTCATTTCAAGATAGCAGAAAGTCATCCTTCCTCTGAGTTTTACCTTTTAAAGATAATCCCCTTTTCACTCCCCAAAATAACTCTCCAAATGTCATTTCCCAACGTTTCTATGTTATGGGAACAGACAATTTCTCTGTCATTTTTCCTATCTTGCCATTTCCCCGAATCTTGCTAATCTGCTGGGTTTGGAGCTCATGCAATTGTTTTTCCTCATCTGTCCCAACACCTCCTGCTGACACATGCCCGAAGGTGCTCAGCTTAAAAAAGGGAGTGGTCTCCAAAAACATAAACTAGGTGTTCCCTGTTCAAATGAAAACTTGACAGGTATTCTCACAGGGAATACTGGCACCTTTCCCTCAACAGCTGTACAAAAGGTTAAAACTTGTTCCTGGCAAACACGGTTACACTAATGCATCCTACATAGATTGTCCTTTCTTGTGGTTCACTAAACTCTAACTGCAATCATGTTGGACATAAGCTGCTTATTGTAATGTTTCGTAATGAAAAGTGCACTCCAGAATTCACAGTAATGGTTTCTTTGATTTAAAGCACTGTTATGGTAATAAAACAACTACAAAAATTGACACACGTCCTTAAATAGACCATCCTTCTTTGGAGACTAAGACAAGTTGTGACTCTTCTTGTTATTGAGGATGGAATTTAGTTTCACTTGCTGTCAGCAGCCATCTCAGCGTCATTTAATCAATTTTGGGACAAAATATCTTCGGGCTACAAATATGGCCACCCACACTCACAGATGATGTGTCATGATGATTCCTTTTGGGTTAGTTTGTAATCAGCAGGGATGAGGGATTTTTGTTCCGCTTTGTTGGCTAAAATTTTTAAATTTTATTGTATAAGAGTATCATAACATATAAAGCAACTGAGAAACTCACTGGTAATTCTGGAACCCTAAACACATTGAGTGCTTCCCTTCTTCCTCGGTCTCACAGCACTGAAAGCTGTCTGCGTACAAGCCGGCCTCCCCTTTTCCATTTTATATTACTACTGTATCATAATGAATCATAACGGATTGTAGCACAAGGATCATCCATTTTGACCATTTCGCCTGGCTCAGGAGCTGGCACATCAACCAAACTACTCAAGATTTTAGGGTTTTATGATTTTAAGATCAAGAGCCACAGGCATTGCTTGAGGCACTGTCTGCAGAAGGTACGCAGCATCTTTGTCTGCATTTGCAGGCCTCAAGGGACAGGAAGCCATAGTCCACAAGGCTGATCCTCTCTCTTCATTTGTCCAAAGCCGATCTGACTTTCTGAGGGCTCCACTCATCTTCCCCAAGGCCTTACCCAGTCACTTCTGCCCATAAGACTTTCCCCTTCCTTTAGACTCCTGAAGGTCCCATGGTCAGCATCTTTCACTACCTCCCTTTGCTGCTAAGTATAGATGCTTCATTCCTCTAACCAAACTCTGCTGTTTATAGAGCAAGGAATCTACCTCAGACTCCTCTGGAGTCCCCAGGAAACTTAGTGCACAGAAGTATTAATGTATATTTATAGGTGGATCCAAATAATATAAGATAACTATCAAATGGAAACGTAGGTAAGTGAAAACAGTGCAGAAAATGTGAAAGAGAAAGAGACATCCTGGTATCAGCTCAAACAGGGACAGGCACCTGGTCTCACCCTCTTACATCACTTAAACTCTCTGTGCTTCAGTTTCTGTATCCAAAAAATTAAAATATGAGAACCTATTTCATAGGCTGTCACAAGGATTAAATGAGTTCATGTTTGTAAAGTAGTTAGGACAGTGTCAGCCATGCAGCAAATGCTATGTAAGTATTTTTAGATGAAAATAAAAATTAAAGAACACGGTAATGCCGGAATCAAACATAGTATCTGCCACAGGGTAGCGGCTGGATCAGCGCTGAACTCAAGTACTGTCCTTACATTGTGACACTTGCACCAGCATGAACTTGGGGAGGGAGCAGCGGCCAGGACCAAGGGGCTGGCTGGTGACATCGCCTTCCAGGAGGAGAAGCACTTGGGAACACAGTAAACTTCACACTCCGGTTCAAAGGCCCTGGAAGTTACCAGGTTCTGCCACAGACTGGTTCAGCTGGAGCACTCCCAGGGCTGGGACGTGTGGCTTTTCGGGTTAGCCCAAGGCGCAGTTGCCGGGCACCCTGGCGCCGGGCCGGGGGTGGCTGCGGCGAGGGGGACTGCCTGGAGCTCCGCCCCCGGAGTGCCCGCCCAGCGCCGCACGGAAAGTTACTGCCTGCTAACGTGGCAGGGACGACTAAAGCCCAGGGCTGCCAAGCGCTGCAACCCTGCCGCCTTTCTTACGCTCCCAGGCACGGCTCTTCGGAGAGTCTAGTCGCTACACGTCCCCTGCACATAACTGTATTCTTTCAACAGTTACTATATTTGGGGGCAAAGGGAGGAGAAAAAAGTTCGAGGGAGTGGCAGTGAGGAACAAGCTAAGATCCCATGCACGATTACTTCCTTGCCCTAAAATGTTCCTAAGAAGATGTCATTTCACCCCCTGTACTGTGTATCTCCGAACTTTCATCTACTAGATTAAAAAAACAACCCTTTCTCAAGTTCAACACTCCAGAGGCTTCCATTTGTCTCTCTGCCCATTCATTTTTTAACAAACATCTCCTGAGCACCAATTACCGGTCAGCTCCCCAGCTAGGCCCTGGAAACCCAGAAAAGCTCCTAGTCCAGTGTGGAGCCAGAGAGTAAATTGCTGCTATGTGACATGAAGGGCTATAACGGGGGCACGCACAGAGAGCGGCCTGGCAGAGAATTATTTCTGCCAGGTGGGGATAGCTGCCCACAAAGGCTTGCAGGGATGCCTTGTTAGAGCCTGGCTTTGAAGAATGACTCCAGTGAGGAGGTCACCAGGTGAACAAGTGGCCTAATTAGGTTGTGATGTCCATTGATCATCTTTGTCCCACACCTGCTTTTTAAGTGAGGCTTTAAAAATATAAAAACAGATTGTGGGTCAGAGAATAGGATTGTTATCAATGTTACATTCCCCGATTATGATCATTGTACTGTGTTCATGGGAAATCTACTCAGAGAAAGAGTAAAGGGGGATGTCCCCTGCACACAGCACCCACAGTGTGTGCACGCTTCTCTCTCTGATAGCACATAGGGTAGTATTTATGCAGAGGGGATGAGACTGATAGGGCAAGCACGACAGAATGTTAATAATTAGTGAGTCTGGGAAAAGGATGCATGGGAGTAATTTGTGCTATACTTGTGATTTTTCTGTAAATCTGAAATGATACTAACACAAAAAGTTAACAAACATTTTTTAAAGTACAAAATAGACTAAATCAGTTTTTAAAATACCGACATGCCAATGTCTTCTATTACCATCATTTAGAAGAGCATCGGCAATAATCAGGACATAATTTGGTGGGAAAGATAAAGCTACTCAACGTAGTAGGTCCTGGGAACCCTAAGGAATGCTGTATCTTCTGTGTGTCCTTCCTCACCCCTTTCTTTTTTGTGTGTGAAATCTTGAGGATCAGGACAGCAGTGAGGCCCACAACATGTGTGGTCTGCCAAGGACCCTGAAAGGGGAGGGGCCTCACGGTGCTGCTTGCCTGTCCTCAGCGAGGGACCCTAGGAATCTAGAGGAAGTGGCTCCACCCAGAGTGGGCAGTCAGCTGAGTAAGGATTTGGGATGGATCAGACAATTCTGTTGCACTTGCTTATGATACATTTTAAAAAGCAGAAAGCAAAATTTAAAAGTAATAGCAGCAGCTAATATCTGCCAAGTGCTTATTATATTCTAGATACTTAATTAACATTTAATCTGGACATCTCATTGATTTCCCATAACAGCTCCACGAGGTGGGTACTATTAATGTTCCCATTTTACAGATGACAGAACTAAGGCCCAGCTAGTCAATGGTGGAATTGGATATAAGCACAGGTGGCCTGGTTCCAGAGCCGGGCTCTTGCCCACAGTATTTTATTGCTCTAGGCTCTGGTTACTACTTTACGTGCATGTGGACAAAGAATTTCAAAGGACATCAAGGGGTGGGTGGGAGCACTATTATTAGTTAGAGTGGCAGGATTTACCTTCATTTTGATGTTTAGTGTTATTTATAATATTTTTTAAAAACAATCCAACCTCTTGGTTGATCATTCTTGACCCAATAGATGCAATTTGAGATATGTGTGCCTAACATAGAATCTTTGGCACCAAATAAATTATATCTTCTTCTGTGCCTTGGTTTCTGTATCTGAAATATGAGATAATATTTGCTAACATTCTCCCACTAAAATCCTTGCTCTAAGGTTGAAATTCCATATACAGTATATGTTGGATATGGAGGGTATGGAGAATGGGGAAAGGGCAGGGAGGAATAGGGTTAGGTGATGGCAGAAAGACTTTAAAAGGACAATTACTCACTGGTGGAATCAGACATTAAGCATGCGGCTGGGCTGGGCCTTCTCTTTATAAGATATTGTTTAATATTGGAAGGAAACATCACATCTGAATTAGGTTTTCCCCCTCTTTCTTTCCTTTTTTTTTTTTTTTTTTTTACATCTCTCTCTTCCTCCCTTCCTTTCTTCCTTCCCTCTTTTTTTTTCCTGGACCACCAGAAGTGATGTTTTGTCATATTTATACCTTTTCTCCAGTAGAAAAGACCAGCAGAGACTCAGACCAGAGAGAATCAAGTGGCCCTAAGGCCTGAGCACAACTCCCTTTGCATCCAGGGACACAACCGCCCTGATATCATTTAACCACCTTACCACGTGCCTATAGAAGAAAGGCTTTTCGGTTTGCTGCTTATATACACATAGACCATTATTCATTCAAAATGTATCCACAAAAGGCAAAAAATTTGAAGTAACCAAAGCAACATGCTACTATGGCTAGAAACTATGTTGGTTAGTTGGTATTTTCTTCCTGGTCACCTTCCAGACAATCTGGACAGCAAGCAGAGCTTTCGTTTCTGTGCAGCATCCATCTACGTTCAAAGATGCTTTTGAGAGAGCCAAGGGAACAATGATTTAATGCTGTCAAGTGCTTTGAGATCTCAGACAAAGAAGCTCTGTAAATTCTGAGAATTACTGAGCATTAGCAGCCCAGTGTCACTCCCCTCGATATTATCAGGGCTTTGGAAAAATTAACCAAGAAATTTGGGCCTTGGAAAACTGAGAGTGCAATCACTTCTGGAAAGATTAAGAGACCGTCTACACTGGGAAATGTAGGGTTTAGTAAAAACACTTGCCCTAGGACTACTTTTCTTCTTTTGCAAATGAAAAGCACCCCACAGACTAAAACATGTCACAGTATGGAAAAGAAATAGTTAAATTACAGCTTTTAAAATCAAGGTCCAATGGAGAGTGTGCACATACCTATGAGAAGAGATACATGCTATATCATGTATCTCATAGAGAGAAGAGATACATACAGACATACAGAGAGACACAGACTGGGCTTCAGAAAAAGGATATAAAAACCTTTTGTCCAAATGCTTGTATTTGGTACAAAACCAAATCCCTTTCTTGTTTTGCTAAGTAAACAAACGTACTCATTCTGTTTGGTAAGGTTGTAGGGTGACAGGCACGCACCCAAGTTATTGGTGGGCGAATGAACTGGTAGAGTCTGTGGAGGACAACTTTGCAGCATCCAGCGATATTACAGATGTATTTACCTGTTATCCTAGCCATGCCACATCTAGGAACTTATCCTGGACATCTATTTGCATATGTACAAAATGGTATATGTTTGAGGATATTCATTATAGCTCTGATGTATTAGCAAAGCCTGAAAACAAATTAAAAGTTGATTAGTAGGAGATTAAATAACTTCGGTGTATCCATAAAATGTAATATCACACAGTTGTTAAGAACAAGGCAGTTCTGTACAAACTGCTATGGAAGTATCTCTAAAGATGTAGTGTTAACTGAAAAAAAATTGAGATGCAGACAGTGTGTACACAGATTTTTGAATATGTATGTTTGAATTCATCATGCGTAGAATGGGCTTCTGGAAGGCTGCATGAGAAATTGGTCACTGTGGCTTAGGGTTAGGGCTTACCTCTAACTTTATACCTTTTGAATATTGTATCACATACCTATGTGTCCTATTCAAAAAAATTAAATTGAATAATACTAATGTGTGAGAAACCACTGATTAAACAACAAAATAACAACATGAACTTTGTACCATTTTGTGGGGACAAGGAGGCATGAGGCATGTCTTCAGAGTTCTCCCACGTTCTTCCGTCCTCACCAGGCTTCCAAGCACCCTGCTGCCTCAGGGAACCCAGGGTGATGCCAGGAATGCCTGACTGCGTCAGCCGGTGACTATTTCCCTGCCTCTGACTTCCTGAGTCCCCCACAGCTCAACTCAGGGTGAGTAGCCTGGTGTCCATTTGAACTAGCCCTCCCCACACCAGGACCCCCCTGAGCTGTACCAGACACTGTCGCACACATACCTGAGTACGCAGGGACCTTCCACGTGGGACTGATGGAAGAAATGCTCCCTAGGGATTAGGGCCCCCACTGGGCTATGCCAAACACGTCTGCTGCACCTCTAACCAGGAATGATTTTTAAACTTTTTTTTCAATTTTATTTTTTGTTTGCAAGGAACAAAGTCTCACCAAGCTAGGGGATGATAACTGCAAGGATACACGTGGAGCCATGTGAGTAGCAGAGTTCTCATGGGAATTTAGTAAGAGTAATGAAACAACCACCTCAAAAATAACACTGATGAAGCACTTCGGTGCCCAGGATGGTGCCAAGTGCTTTGTGTGGGTTATCTCATTTCAACCCCACCATGAACCCACGAGGCTGTCATGGTGATTACCCCCACTTTATAGAACATTGAGCCTTGTAGAGGTCATTGTCCCCATAGAGTGGGTGGGCCTCACAGAAACGGGACCTGGAAAATCCTCTCCTCTCTGTCTCACTGTTGTGGCCAGAAATGGATCTTTCTCAGAGTTGCCACTTCTCCCTGCACAGTTGCTTCTCTGTTCTGATACCAGTAGACTTACTCACCACCTATTGGGCTCACTCATCGAGTTTGCTTCCCTAATACACCAGCTTCTACAGAGAGCTCCATGGCCCTCATCCACCTCAAGGCCTCCTCTGCACTGATTCTGCTGCCTCCAAACTGCCTGCTCAGACTCCCATAGAGAAGACTTGAGAGACCATCCTTCTGTTGGAGGCCTGGTCACTTCCTCCCTGTGGGTTGGCCGTCCCACAGCAGGGCTCCATTTTGTTTCATTCAACTGTGGCTGAAGGGCCACAGTCCTCATCAGCTTAGTCTTTTCCTTCACCCATCAAATATTCTTTGAGAACTGACTTGAAGCCAGGCATTATCATGGGGGCCAGGAGAATCAACAGAACAAAACACTTGCTCTCAATGGCACTTACCTTCTGGCTCTTTTCACCTGTAGGTACAGGTGTGGCAGACATACTGGCCTGTCCAGTTCAGAGGCAGTGACCTATGACTGACCACTGGGCTCTTGCCTCAGTCTCTAAGTCACTGCCTCTTGCGGTCCCTGCTTCCATGACTTTTCCTGATTATCCGTCCACCTCTAGGAGCTAGGGCTGGGTCATGCCCCAGTGTGCTGTGGAGCCCAAGGTGATCAAGCAGACGACCCCAAGAGCTGAGAAGAGAATGCGGGGAGGGAATCCTAGTAGGTGACACTCAGAGACTTTGTGGGTCAGCTATCGTGGGCAGTGGAATCCCAGCCACAAATAATGATGTCACTATTTTACCATAATTGCTTATCAAATACCCAAGTTGGGCTCCTCTCTTTTCTTTCCTTTCTTCCCTTCTTTCGGTAAGAGAAGGTATGAAAAAATTCCATATCTTGTCAAATGCCCTTACCTAGGCTGGAATTAACCTTTTCCAGGCTTGTCTTCCACATTCTTCAAACTCCTATTAATCCTTTAAAGCCCAGCTCCAGGCATGGAGCTCCTCAGTGAATCCTTCTCTACATTAGAAGCAATTATGCCCTTATTTTGGCTACTTTGTACGTAGTATACATTTCTATTGTTGCCCTTATCGTACTGTATTGCAAATATTTATTTAGATGTGTGTTTCCTCTACTGCAGTGTAAGTTATAGAGGGTAGGAACTGTGTCTTAATAATTTATTTATTCTTAATTTAAATAAACGATTTTAGGATAGTTTTAGATTTACAGAAAAGTTGCAAAAATAGTATGGAGAGTTCCCATGTACTTTATTGTGGGCTTAACATCTTGCTTTACTATGGTACACGTGTTACAACTAAGGAATCAACGTTGGCACATTACTATTAACTAAATTTCACAGTTTGTCTGGATTTCACTCATTTTTACTTAATGCCCTTTTCCTGTCACAGGATGCCATCCAGGTCTCACATTATGTTTAGCTGTCACGTCTCTGTTGCCTCCTCTAGTCTGTGGCAGTTTCTCAAACTTTCCTTGTTTTCAATGACCTTGACAATTTTGAGGCGTACTGGTCAGACATGTTGTAGGATGCCCCTCAATGGGTTTCTCTGATGTTTTCCTCATGGTTAGACTGAGGTTAGCTTATTTTTAGACATCAGCACTGAACTAAATACCCAGCACATAGCACCTAGCATATACTAGGCATTTGATTAATGTTTATTGTACTGAATAGAATTCAGTACCTTCTCTATAAATAGAACCTTGACGGATGCCCTTGGAGGGGTGAAGTATAGAGCTCCAGTCCTGTAAAGATATCCACACAGCTGAATGATAAAAGACAGTCTGCAACCAAATGTCAAATAAGGGGAACCGAGAGAATGACCTCTGGCAGTTCGGGAGATGGATTAATCAGTATGAGTGGGTGAAGTCAGCATCTCTGGGAAAGAAGGATCCAGAAAGTGGGGAGGATTTAGAGAAGCCTTTTTCAGGTCTGAAGCACGCCAACCTTTTCCCTGCCATAGGGTCTGCTCACGTGCTGAGCCTGAAGTCTGAAGGCATTTCTACCCTTCTCTTCTCTCGACTGCCTTCTTCTGGTTCTTGAGGTCATGGCTGAAATGTGACCGCTGCAGACTCGCATTATCTAAAATAGGTGCCACCTGCCACTCTCTCTCACAACACCCCGTTTTCTTCATAGCTCTTGTCAGCGTTTATAATGGCTGATTGTTTAGTTCTTTATTGCCTGCCTCCCTCATTAAGTCTAAGCTCCTTGAGGGCAAGTACTGTATTTTTTATTTGCCCTGGCAGAGCACATAGTGGTTCTCAAATTATCTTGCTGGATCAGTGAATGGGTTGATGTTGGCCGAGACTGACAAACCACGAGACAGTGTCAAGTAGACACTTGAGCCGTTGCTGTAAGAGGCCCTGAAATGGAGCAAGAGTGAACTGGGCAGGCAGATGGGATGCTGCCACGTCATCAGATGGATCACAATGGTGTCAGGTCATCCCAAATGGGGTGGCATAATTTGGGCAAAGGCCAGCAATGTACTAGGTGTGGGCCACACAGAGGTATGGGCCATCCAGTAATTTTCCATCTTGGGAAGGCCAAGGAGAATTTGTAGGACAAAGAATGGGGGATTAGGAATGACAAGGGTCAGAGGAGGGACAAGGGCTGGAAGGGTGCCTGCTGCACACATTAACATGGAGAACGCATCCCATGAATGAGAATAACACAAAAGCCCCTGGAAGGCAAGGTGGGGTATCCAGTTTAACTTTCATGGTATTGCCACAACCCCAACAGGAAAAGGGGCACTTTAGTGAATACTTCTGAATAAGAAAGATAAAATGCAAGACCTGTAATTTGCTGTAGGCTTCAGGACTAGAAAAGAACAGTCATCACATGAGGAAACCTTGAAGAATGAACTCATAAGCTTCAGGGCTCAGAGTGGAAAGAACCCTATAGAAATCTTTGATCTTTCCCACCACCGTGCGTTCTACACAGTTATGGAGGACAGAATCGGGGTATACGTTGTCTACTGCAGAAAGCACATATTTAATATTTTCCCATCCAAGTTCAATTTTAAACTGCTGACCCCAAGGGGGTATTTTATACAGATTCTGACTAGAACCACCCAGTGGGAAAAGGCTTGGAAAGCACGTGGCAAAGAAGCTCTGAGAATCTAGAGGGTGATTAATAACCAAGGAAAAGTGGTACGTTTCAGCTTTGTATGCCCATCTAAATAATTACAATGGTTGAACTCTCCTTATTTTTCATCTAACCTAAGGAACGGCTTTGAAAAAGAAAGATAACAATGACCTGTGTGTACAGGAGTCCAGAGGGACCGTCAGGCATAGAGGTCACCAGGCTCCCGGGAGGACCAGGAACATGGTCCAACCAACCGTCCTCCGACACGGCAGGGGGTGGGCAGACAAAGCAAAAAGAACAAAGAACAGCTGTACTTCTGTCTCTGAAGGTCAGAACAAGAGATCAAGGGGTCTGTCTCTGTTACCGCAAATCTATAGCCTTTGAACACCCAGCAGGTAAGTGAGCAAGTCTTGCATGCAACTCAGGAATTCCTTTTCTCCTCTGTGCCTCCTTAGAGATTTAGTGCTGAAGGGACCCCAGGTAGCAGCCTGCCCAACCCTTTCATTTATGAAGGGAGGAAACTGATGTGAAACGGACAACACAAAGTCACCCTGGTAGATGGTGTTGGAGCCAGGAGGAGCCTTTTCTAATCCAGCTTTCTTTTCTGAATCCTAAGCAGCCCATCTGGGGATTTGTGAGTCACTGACCACCAAAATTGGCTCTGATTCCACATTTTGATTTTTCACTCCCATGTATTTGAATTTATCAGCACTGTTCACATTTTCTCCCCTCACATTGCTTCTGTAACAACCTTGAGATGGCCAGGGAAAAACAAAACAAAACCAACCACCCACATTCCTACGCATTTTAATGAAATGCACACCAGGTATCTGACCCAGACTCCTACTTCCCTGCCAATCTCCAGCTCATATCAATTCATTTCCCAAACAGAAAATAGATGTCAGCTTTGTAGATGGAAAGTCATTTCCCAGCAAATATTACCAGAGAGGTTATTAGCACTACTTGACAGTTTTATTATTACTTTTGTTTTAAGCTAAGGTGGGGAACCCTACATTTGCCAGGTAGAACAGTGATGTAGAGCTTTTAACTTTGTATCAGTTGTAACATCAGAGGGGTAAACAAGAAACAAAGAACAAGTGTGCTGGCCAAGTGCTAAGTCCGGCTAAAGGCACCTCATGGTATCTTGGCTTTCTTCCCCACTTCCTACCCACAAACTCTCAGATCCTGAAACTTCAGTGTGGGTTGAAGAGGATGACTCCGCAGTACCTGAACAGACGGCTCAGAGGTGGCCTGGCAGGGTCTGCTTATAAAACACTGGCTATCAGGTAAGCCCACTGGGGTCCAGGTACCTTGTTTTACTCTTCTCTGGATTTAACTGAAGGTGGTTATGCATTTATAAGAACCCAACAATCTATATATCTTACATTTAGAAAAGAAAACTAGACAACATAAAGACAGCCAAAAGAGTATATTAATAGCCATTTATGTGTAGGGGCTACTTGAATCTATGTTTTACTACCTAAGTATATTCTAAAGGGTCAGTCTTGGGTGTAGGGTTGCCAGACAAAATACAGAATTCTCAGGTAAATTTGAATTTCAAATAAACAATGAATAATTTTTATATACTTGAAAAATAGCAACCTTTCACAGTGATAATCTCTGGGTGGGGGGCCTTTTTTATATTATGTTTTTCTGTAATGATGGAGTTTTTAAATAATTGTAATCATTTATTACTTGTAGAATAAGTTAAAAACAAAGATACAAAACACGTATATTCCAAATATTTCATAGTACATTCTTTTATGCATTGTTAATTGACACTGAGTCCATTAACCAGCTGGTTCATTTATTATTCAGATTATTTTTTTCCCCTGCTTCCTTCTTTTCTGATCTTTCAGTGGCTTAATTTTAGGAATCCTATTAGAGGGTGCAGGGACAAATACAACTCAAGTGCACTGAGTGTCCTACTTATCGTTAGCTGAGGCACAAGTTTTGGGAGGGGAGGAATTTAATACTTTGAGCTAAAAATGGTGATTATCTGCATTCTCCCTATACCATATAGACAGAATTAGCTGTAGGCTGATGTTTTCCAGAGATTGGATTTTGCAGACCAGTAAAATGTAAAAAGAAAGGGAAAGGAAATTGTGAAATTGTGGGAAGATCAATAAACTGCTGCCAAGTTTAAATTTGATCAAATAAGAATGTTTTAAAAAAAACTCCATAGCTACCATCTTCAATTACCATTAATTCATAAAAGAAAGTAACATTTCAATACCCTCAAAGTAGAAAGGATGCACTCTTAGAATAAAAAACAATACCTCTTAAATAAAGTTGGCAGCCTGACAATGTGTTGCCCTCATTTTTGTGAAAACTTCATCACAATCTGGTGCTGGCCCTGGAGTTTGAGACCATCCAGACCAGGTTGTACCATAGCAGTGCCTGCCAAATGACAGTAGCAATGGTGCACATTATACAGGTTTGTGTTGGTAGGAGATAATCACAGAGCACCTTCTAGTAGAGGAAAGAGAAGGTGAACACACACCAGTGTGAATTTTGATGACCTGAAACTAATATCTAATGTAAGTATTTTCTTTCTGAGATGCATATTATTTGTGTGGAAGTATAATGTGACTTTTCTCAAACCATGAAGCATTTCCTCAACTTATACTATATAGAAAAGCTTTTTCTAAACTTTCTTTGGAGCACAGCCCAATCTCTGATCTCTTCCTCCCTATCTCTCTAAAATGAATGCTTCAGGAACTGGATAACGTGACACTGAACTTAAACAGCCTCCTTCCTAAGAGAGTTCAGAGGTCTTTGAAAATACAGGTAATTAAGCCTCCTGGCTCCTGTGAACTGGCAGAATGTGTGACCCCGGCTGAGAAGAGTTGGGTATTTGCCAAAAGGCAGGTGTAGTTGGTAGCAGTGCTTAGAGACCAAGTCCCCAAGTTCAGATTTTCTATGGCCCTTCCTATTTTACACAATGGAAAACTATGGTGTAAGAGTGGAGGATTGCCTGAAATTGCTGAGTAATTAATAGGAACCACGATTAAAATCTATTGCCCAACTCACATCTTATATGTAGTTTCTTCTATCCTCCTCCAACCTGAGATACATACACAAAGACGTTTTTACCAGGGAAGCTCTTCTTTAAATAGGACTGAAATTCAATGTCATGTACTGCAGAGAGATTCAAAGTATGACTGACTTGTCCCCAAATATTCTTTCCTTTGCCACATGGCCGTGAAGTTGCAAACTGAGTATCCCTTTCAAGGGCCCTTTGAAGCAAAGAATTAGTCATTAAACATACACATACATACTATTAATAAAATATATGTTAGTATATACTTGAAAAATATCAACCTTTCACTGTGGTAATCTCTGGGTTAGGGAAATGGGTGGGGGGCCTTTTTATATTATGTCTTTCTGTAATGATGGAGTTTTTAAATAATTCTAATCATGTATTGCTTGTAGAATAAGTTAAAAACAAAAATACAAAACACATACACTCCTTTTAAAAATCACTTCAACCTGGATTTGGGGGAGTCCCGTTACTGTCACCTAGTACTTGCACCTTCCCATAGTCCTCTCCCCAACCTACCCTCAACGACTTGAGACATTTGGTGCCACTTGGGTGTTGCAGACATTTGTCTTTCTGAGCGCAGCAGTGCTACCATTTTCCTAACCTCGCAAAATTCCCAGCTCTTCTGTAATTACTGAAGCTCAGGTCTCCCCCGGCCCCAGCCCTATTTAATACCTGCTTGTTTTCATTTCTCTCTCTTTGTTGTTTGCCTTACTAATTCTGACATGATTTTTTTTTTTTTCAGGCTCAACCCAATAGCAGAGAGATTTTGGCTTTGATTCCAGAATGATGTTTCACAGAAAGTCAACTTTTGTTCCAGGTACTTGATAAACATCTCACTAACTAATTTCTCGCTGTTTCTCAGTGATTAACAGTTTGGTTAGCAAGTCCAGAGCCTTTCAGATAGCATTTGCTTCCTACACAAGTAAGCTAATGAAACCCACAGAGTACAGCCTGGCCCTTTAATGGTTTCTGTCACCTGGGCCAAGCTGCCTACACCGTGACCCTGCACACGGAGGTGCAGCCTCCGGGCAAGCAGAATGCAAATGACCGTGGCCCTCAAATTGCAATTTAAGGATAGCTGTTACCTTATACTCTTCCCATGTATTTCTCTTCCTAACCACCAAATTTGAGGATAATGTGCTATTTTCACTTATTTTTAGTGGAAAGAATATTAAACCTTAGGGTGATGGTAGCATATTGCTGAATTAGGTGTTTTAGAATAAATTAGATTTTTTTTTTTTTGGTGTGGAGAAAGGAGAAGGGGGATCACTGAATTCAAAGAAAATTGGATTTAAAAAGCTAGATTTTCCTAGTTCTGGGTTCTAGATATTAAAAAAATAGCCACAATTAATTATATAATAATTTAACTGTAGGAAGTTGTAATCTTTATCAAAGTGTTTCCTGCCAGACATATTCAAAATCTGTGTACTTGGATTTTAATTGCATTTGCCTCTATTTGAGTTAAAATATGCTTTCAGCAACAAGAATGGAACTATGAGATTTAAAGGGAAAGAACAGCTTTTCCAAAAGCATTCAAGTCTTCTTGGGTAGAGGAGATTTCATCCAAGGATGCTATGTGGTATTACAGACATGAATCAGAGACGTAAGCCCTCCATTTCCTTAGGAACAGAAACATGCTTAAAGTCGTTAGGGTAAACGAGTTGGACAAAGTACACTCTGCATTTTGTTTTTAATTTCAGCTCAAAAAAATACTGCACTCTGGTCTTGGCAGAGTGAGAAATATTCTCAGCCCGTTCACCTTCTATCCTCTGCCCAAATCAACTCCAGGTATGATTGACTGAATTCAGTTCCTTTATTCTCAGATCTGGTTCTGTCTGTGGTTGTGGTAGTGGTAGTGGTTATGGAGTGTGTCATCATAAGAGTTATCATATTAAAACACCAAAGCCTTTCCTTAGGTTAAATATTCCCTCTCACTCCCAAATGAGCTCCTTGAGGAAGTATATTCTGTGCATATCTGGAAACGTTGGTTCTACAAGAATGAGAGCTGGAGAAGCTCACCCAGGTCCTTACAGAGACCATTCCTTCCCTTTCCCGGGCAGGAAATCCATGTTCTTCTCCTTCTGTCTGTATATTTTTAATCCCAACTCGTCACCCTTGGAAAGTGGTAGGGATGTGATGCTTATATTGCCCTGGCTTTTACTTGGATCAAATGTGGGAAAAAGGAAGAGGGGAAAAAAAGGGAAACTAAACCTTGAGGAGGGGGAAAATCACTTTTGTAGTAAACTGACTGAAAGTAGGAAGCAGTACCTCTCTGGGTTTAGAAATGTCTGAGTATTGCTACTATCAAGTAGAACACAATAAAAGGTTGAAGGAAAAGGATGCCTGCCATTGGCTATTTTTTTTAATTATCGTAGCAGTTTGATTTGTCTTTCTTTGTAAAAGGTTCTAAAAATAATATATGCATACATGATAGAAAATTTGGAATTTAGAAAGAAGTTAAAGGAAGCATGCAAAATATCACCAAATCGTAGTATCTTATTAGCCAAATGCAACCACCTTTAACATCCAGGGAGGGTCCCTTTCAGTATTTTTTTCTATTTTTTCCTATTTTTTTTTTAATCTTCACTTGACTGAGATAATTCTGTACACAGAATTTCACATATAATTTTTGGTTCAATCAAAAATATTTTCTCATGTGTTTATTAATTGTTTAAATATTTTGATGGAAGTATACTTTTCTATCATATGACTATAATTTATTAATAATTATTAATAATTTTCCTAATTTGGACATTTAGAGTGTTTACAACTTTAACCATTATAAATAGTACTTAAATAAACATGCTATTGGTGTGCATAAATCTTAGCATTTCTAATTATTTCCTTAGAATAATCTACTAGAAATAGAATTATTGGATCAAAGAGTATCAGCATTTTTCAGGACTTTAGTACATATCACCAGGAAAGTTGTCTCAATTTATATTCACACAGTATATTAGTGTCTTCCTGAAGCTCTGCTGATATTAATTAACATCATTTAAACAACATGCTATTTTGATAGGCCCCTGATATTTAACTGTGTATTTACTGGTAAGGCTGAAAATTCTTTATAGACTAATTAGCTATTTTTATTTTCTCTTCCATCAATTGTTAGTTCATGACCTTTGTCTATTTTTTCCTTGATTTATAGTAATACTTTATATATTAAGGCTGTTAACTTTGTGCCTTACTTTTTGAAAAAACACATCTTCTTGCCAGTTTGCTTTTTGTCCTCTGATTTTATTTATGATAATTTTTGACATATAGAAAATTTATATTTCTCTATATTCCAATTTATTAAGCTTTTACTCTGAGTTCTACCATTGCTTTAAAGTATGGAAAATCTGCACCTATCTGGGTGAATATGCAGAAATTTATTCTTCTAATTGTTTTTTTTTAATATCATTTCCTTAATTTATCTAGAACTTAATTTGTTATATGGTATGAGAAAAATGTTTTTTTCCCCTGATAAGCTAAAAATGATCACAGCACCATGTGTTGACTCCATTTCCCCCACAGCTTCTATACTATTCTATTTATACATATGAAAGACTCTTTTTACATATGTGAGATGATGTGTTGGGGTTTTCTTTCAGTGGTTTACTGATCTCTTTTCCTATTGGTTTACCAGTAGTTTGTCCTCCTCAGTCCTTTTCTTTCATTTCCTTTTCATTTTTTAAAAGAAGTTCTTTTGGCTATTCTTATACTGGTTCTTTTCAACTTAAAAGGTTGCCAAGATGACATACCAGAGGGCTGTCTAAAATTATTAGAGAAAGAGACGCTTTGCCTTTAAAGTTTTAGGTCTTAGGTGAAAACGATGCAGTGTTAGCTCTTGTGTCTATGAAGGATGGGGTTCATGCTATGACAGAAAATTAGAAAGGACTGTCTTCGTTTCTTGATATTCGTAGAAACAGTAATATAAAGAAGAAGAGTTAGGTATCTTTTGGTTCATCTTAAGAAAAGAAAATTTCCAGTGAGGAGATTGAGACATTTAATGTTAAAAGATCATCCCTGCTCAGGCTTCTCGGCCACTAGTAAACATACCAACCGTCTGTCTGTAGACAATTGCCAGAAACTGTTAAAAAACAAAAAAATAGGAGAAAGTCTGAATTATGATAGTCTTGTTATGGTTCTATAAGGTATGTGCTAAATAATTTTGTTTTGTTCTTAAGGTTTGTTGACAGTGGATATCTTAGGGTGAAGGGGTGAGAGATGAATTTTTTCTTGTTTTTATTTAACTGTATTTCCATTGTTTTCCAAATTGCATAAAATGTTTTTTTGCTTTCTTAATAATGGTCTGTTAATTAGCTCCTGGAATATATTAAATAATATTGGAAGCTTTAGTTCCAAAAAATACAATGTTACAAAAAGTGGATTTTCTACTTCTTCACCTCTTACCTTAATAGACACAGTAACACTAAAACTCATCTCATTAGAAAAGATTTTGTGAAAATGAGACAGGACATTTCTAAACCAAGTGCTCTTCCTCTGGATAAGATTTAACCCAAAATGAGGTTGTGGACTGGAAGAAGGTATGAAAAAAAACTCTCTCTTAAAATTGCTGTTTCTAAAGCTAATAAAAATTCTTGTACAATGGCTTTTTTTTCCTTGACAAACAAGGATGGATACATCTTGTGTATTAAAAAACAGAGGGCTATAAGTAAGTACTCAATGAAAATGATTTTTTTTTCCTGTAAATTCCCTTTTTGTGATACGCTTGACACTATTTTACTGTCTTCAAGATTCCCATTTTTCTTTAATGGTCTCTACCTTCCTCTTCTCTTAGCTGTTCTTAATTGTTATGCTTTTCATTAGTAGATAATTTTCTCTGGCTGGCCAACAGTGATGAGGGTCAGAGTCATGGACAATATACTATATCTGGTTTAGTCTGGCTGGAGAAAAGCTAAACTGTGCCTCACTCTCGAATTAGTCACTTTAAGTATAAGTGATGGGCAGCCTCTGTGGCAACGATTTTGTTATAGTAAGCACTTGAGAGTATCTGCTGCCATTTTTTCACCCCGTCCCCCAACCAGGCAAGTTTACCTTTGTTCTGAAGCCATAAGCAGCCCTTTGTATTTCTTTTGCATGCCACATTGAAAAGAAATAAAAACCGAGCGCTGTGCATGTCAATTAAAGGCATAAACAAGTAATAGCCCATTTCCCCCTTAAATCTTTCATGCTTATTTTCCTTTCTTAGAATAACACTTAAAAGCCATCCAAGTGTCCGCAGGACCAGCTTCTCTTCATTTCAGGGGTGTAGAAGCAAGGGGTGGGAGAAGTGTTCAGCATGTAAAGTCTCTGCTCTACCACGGAAGTCCACGTAACTTTGGAACAAGGTTTTTGACGGATAGCTCTGTGGGATGGGGAATATTTTCTTCCACTCAGATACTGTCAAGGCCAATGTGCCTTTCAGGAGATTGTCTGTGAGATTTTGAACATTGAAATTGTAAAAAAATTGGGCTGGACAGATCCTTGCCACCGCTTTTTCTGCTAAATATAGAAAAGTTGTCATCGGGTTGCACAAGCAATTTCAAGCTACAGCCTCTCTGGAAGGGAGCTGGGGACTGGGGCTCACGTCTCTGGTAGTTAAAGTGCACAGAGCAGAGCTGGCCCTGACCCAGGGCTTGTGAGGAGTGAAAGGGAAGGTAGGGAGGGGTCAGGAGAGAAAGGAATCTTCCTTTTGCTTAAATATAATGACCCTGGGGGGTCTGCAGTGGATGATGGTATTGGCTTACAGTCTCATTAAGCATTGAAAACTTGCAAGAAAAGCTACAGAGAAGGAGCCCCACACCAGGAACCTGTGCCCAGGGTTCTCCTACTACTCCTGCTTTGGAAAACAACGTGACATACAGGAAAGACTATAAGATACGGGGTCAAATAGGCTTGGTTGTCATCCCAGCTTTACCCTGTGTTTGATTTGGAGTTAGTTATTTAACTTCACTAAGTCTGAAGGTCCTTATATATAAAATGTAGGTAAAACAATATTTTCCTCACAGTATTGTTAGGATTAATATTAGGATTAAAGTGCACGGCACGATTAAGTGCTAGACATTTGTTGGCACTCTTCCCTTTCTCTCTTTTTAGGCAAGTCGTTTAAGCCCCCTGGACTCAAGTTCTCTCTCTCTTAGCAAGTCCCATTGGTTCTACCTCCAGGATATGTCCAGAATTTACCCACTTCTATTTCGATTGCTACCATGACAGTCCAAGCCACTGTCATCTTTTGCTCAGGTCACTGTAATATCTTCCTAATTGGTTTCCCTACTTCTGTTTTTTAACCCTATCCAATCCATCTCTGCAAAGTTAGAAGAGAGGATGTTTTAAAAATGTAAATCATGCCAGGCATGGTGGCTCACGCCTGTAATCCTAGCATATTGGGAGGCTGAGGTGGGAGGATTGCTTGAGCCCAGGAGATTGAGGTTGCAGTGAGTTATGATCATGCCACTGTATTCTAGCCCAGGCAACAGGGTGAGACCCTGTCTCAAAAAAAAAAAAAAAAAAAAAAAAAGTAAATCACATCATGCCGCCACCCTGCCCCAAACCCTCCAATGGCTGAATGTAGAATAAAATTCAAGCTCCTCACCGCAGCCTCCAAGGCTCCATGTGATCTAGCCCCTGCCTACCTTTATCCATCTGCTAATTGCTCGTATCTTCTAGTTATCTTTTTTCCCAGCTGTACTGGCCCTTTTCAGTTCCCAGAACACACAAGGTTCTATCTACCTCAGGGCCTTTTCATTTGCTGTTTTCATGGCTTGGAAGAAGTTTCTTGCAGATTCTCTTTTGGGTGAAACCTCAACAGTGAGGTCAAATTTGTCTTCCTTGACCTAGTCACTCCCTATCATAGCCCTAATTTATCGTCTTCATTGCACACCTCACTATATAGAACTATCTTAAATATTGCTCATCTGTTTATTTTCTGTTTCCCCCATGAAAATGTGAGCTCTCTGAAAAAAGGGGACTATGCTTTTCATCCCTCAATAAGTCCGGTACAGAGGAGGCACTCGGGAAGTATTTGGCAAATGGATTCTTAATAAATACGTAAAATGGGGTGATAATATCTTCCTAAAAGTTGGTGACCGGATTTGAAAACCTTCCTGTGTCCTTTCCATTTCTAAAGATTCTATGATTCCTTAAACAGAAAGACCGGATCCCAGAATACTTAGAACGAAATGCACTTAGAAAATTTTCAAATACTAAACATACAGTAATGCATATTAAGTTTACCAAGTAGAGGGCTTTTGGGTATCTGCTTTTATAAGAAAATAAGAAGGACTTATAATTTGCACGCTGAGTATTTGTATGTAAAGGGATCCTTCTAAACCATTTAAAAATTTTGTTCCTTTCAGTGGCATTTGGATTCTCTGAGCAAATCCTATTTAGAGCTTTCTTAGCATGGCCTTTCTTCACAGATCTTGAAAAGGAAAGTGACCCCACGATATCACACGTCCACTGAAAGAAAGGGCTCAGGTGAGCTCAGGCTGTGTGAATACTATGTTCTTCAGCCCAGGGAGTTATTCTTTCCGCTGTGCGCTGCGCCCATGAGACCACTTCTGGGGCTGTGATTTGACAGAAACACTGGAAAGTGGATCACAGCCCAGGGAAGGAACTGGAAACTATGTTGGGAGCAAAAATAGAGGAAAAAGGGAATGCCTAACTTAACAGGGAGGGGACCGTGGAGACCTGACGGTTGTCAAGTATTGGACGGTTTCTCATGAAAAGACAGATTCTGGACTGTTCAACGGGCCAAATCAAGAACCGATGAGTAGAAGCTACTAAAAGGCAGAGTTTGGCTCAGTAAGTGAAGGGAATTTCCAACAGTCTGGCCTCATCCCTAATTAAAGCCATGCCTTGGAAACATAATGAGCGGGTGCCATCTCAGGATGTTTCAATCTCAGACAGGCAAAGCACTCGTCAGCAACGTCCTTCCTACAAGGATTCCTCTTCTTGCAGGTGGGCAGCATGCACGCTTCTGGCAAGCTCTCACGGAAATCTCTTCACGCCTTCTAGGCTGGCTAGCGGGGCCTCATACTATGGGACTTGCATCCCGTAGCATTCTTTTTACTATACAATGTGTGGAATAGGTGAGTCTGCTATCACTAATGACTTAGGCCCCCAAAACTTTGAATTTCGAAAGTTAAGCTAGAACCCGAGAGATACATGGTTTTATATTCCGGCCTGAAAGTAAGTCACTGGCTACTTCCTATTCAA
Organism: Lemur catta; assembly: GCF_020740605.2. Classification (NCBI taxonomy): domain Eukaryota; kingdom Metazoa; phylum Chordata; class Mammalia; order Primates; family Lemuridae; genus Lemur; species Lemur catta. Next base: position 91,522,510 of record NC_059128.1, read on the forward strand.
GTGATTTCTGCTCTGGAAGAGTGAAGTAGGCTACTGCTCTTCTTGGTGGACAATAGTTTGTGTTCCAAGAATAACCCTGGGTTTAGGAGTAGAAGATACAGCTGGAAAATTTAAGAGTTGCATTAGACCTCCTTTTAATCTGCAGCCTAGGAACTATGCTCTTTCCTACCTATGGCTTCTAGCAGGGGTGGCTGGTAACTCTAAGCAGAAGCTGACCTTCTCTGCACAACCCCGCATCCCTCTTTTCTCCTTCTTTCCTTCCTTTGCCTTTCATTAGAATTCCTATGAGCCTTTGAATGCTTAGCATGAAAATGAGCCCATTTTATTTTTGGAACCCACAGAGGCAGGCCTGAGGGGAGTTATTGTGTTGCTTTTAGCAGCTAAACAAAAAGGTGTGAAATCATTTGCTGGCTGTTCTAGAATGGGAAAAAATAAATAAAAAACTGAGAAGGAAGGTTCAGGACAGTGTGTGGCAACTTGCACGGAACCTCGTGACTGGGGCTTCTCTGAGACTTATTAGTAACCAAAGTGGCTTCAGGAATGTCTGTGCATTTCTCTCACCTTCCCGGCAAGTTACTAGAATAGCATGAGAAGCCACTGAGATTTAAAAAAAACAATAATTTATTTCACAATACTATTTCCATGTTGCCTTGAAAAAGACTTGGGGAGGAGACTAGTTTGAGAAAAATTCCTTAAAGCTCTTTGTAACATTCCTTGAATAGGGACAGTGAGAGAGAGGAGAGAGGACTATTCTACCAAGCTTTTAAGAATTAGGAACAGGCCCACCTGGTGGCTCACGCCTGTAATCCTAGTACACTAGGAGGCCAAGCCAGGAGGCTCTCTTGAGCTCAGGAGTTGGAGACCAGCCTGAGCAAAAGTGAGACCCCCATCTCTACTAAAAATAGAAAAATTAGCTTGGAGCCCAGGAGTTTGAGGTTGCTGTGAGCTAGGCTGACGTCAAGGCACTCTATCCTGTGTGACAGAGACCCTGTCTCAAAATAAAGAAAAAAAAAATGAGAACGACTAAGGAATGCTTCTGTGGACAGGTATGTGGGTCTTTAACACAGGCCTTTAATGATTTAAACACGTAACAGTGGTAAGAGACAGAGACCTCAAAGAACTCAAGCAACAAAGGCTTCTTGTGAAACTTGAGGTTTTTGCTTCAGGCTGATAACCTCCATTGACAGCCGTCTCCTATTTTGCAGGGCTGAGGGCCCCAGATACTTCTCTTCTTGGAAGAACATCACATTTTGAAATGTTTCTTCATTAGTAGGGCAACTTCATTTTCAACTGGCGTTTTGGATATGGAATTTATTTATTTATTTATTTTTACCATTATGGAACCTTTTTAAAACTACAAAATATTAAAATACAAAACTTAAAAATGCAGAGACTTGGTAACGCACATCCTTACTCCCCAAACTTCACAATTGTTTACACTTAGACCAATCTACTTGAGTTCTTTCTAAAAGAAACGAAATGTTATGGCTGTGCCCTTCACATGCCTGTGTTTCCTTCTTCCTCTTTCTGAAGAGGCAAACCGTGTTCTTCCGTCTGGCGTGTGTCCTTCCATCCTGGATTTTCATGCAGGCCTAACCACATAGCCACTTGGCTTACTGAACCTGACCCCTGGAATATTTAGGCAATCTGGCTCCGGTGACTGGGGACAGGGAGGTCTCACCAAGCAGTGGGCAGTCACTGGGCCTGTCTTATTAAGGTGGCTAAGCCTTCTCTTATACAGCTTTCAAGCCCAGAATTATAATATAGCAAAACACCAGGACAAGGCAATGCCTTTTAAAGCACTATGTAAGTGATTAATCCATAGAACAAATACTATTGATTTCCCACTTATTGCCAGGAATTATGCTATGTGCTGAGATATAGTGAGTCACAGACGGGCAAATGGAAATTAAAACCACCGTAATTCCAAAATTTCTCTTAGAGAAGGACCTGTCTTGACTTAGGAAAATTCCGTGATAAGCTATGACCTTGAGGATAGAGGTGGCAGGAATTAAGGGACAACTGAGCTGAGCAGGATCACGGGGTGAGGGAGGAAAATGAGAGGAAGAGGGGAAGAGAAATGACCAAGAATCTCAGGGTGGGGCAGAAAGGAGAGACGAGAGTGGAAAAAGGACAAAGGAGGAAGACAGAAGGGTGTGTGGCAAAGTGGCTAGAGAAAATCTATGGTGGTTCAGCCACTGGTGGACCCTAATAATGAGGTCCCTACAGGTCCCTTTGAAATAGTGTGTGTTCCTGTGAAAGAAACTCATTGTTTGCTACCCATCCTCTTCTCCTTACTTCAATAAAATGTTCAGTGAAATCAAATTTTTTTTTAAATTAAGGGACTGATCTCACATATATGTAATCATATATGTAATATACACACACACACACAAAACCTTACATATAAAAAAGGCATCTGATAAACTGAAATGAACCAGGGAAAAGCAGAGATTCAGCTCCCTAGGTGAGCATGAAAACACAGCTTCAGGGCCTTCACCTTGTACCCTCCAACCTAGGAACTCTCAGAAATCCTGGCAAGGTCTTGGATTCCATTTAGCACAGAGAAAGTGCATTGAGAAACATCTCAAAGGACAGAGGGAGCCTATTTGATGCCAGACTTGAGAGCCGAGCCTGTTGTTTCACAGTTCTACGCTGTAGGTTATAGGGAACGTGATTTGAATACGGGGGTGGATTCTGAAGTCAGACTTTATCAAACCTGTACCATGGCTGCCCAAATGCTCTTTCCCCTTGTTTCCAGCTAGCAAACTCCTACTCATTTTTTTAGATTCTATTTAAATGTCACCTTATCTGTGAAGCCTTCCTGGATCCCCCAGGGAGGGTAATTTTCCTCTTCTGAACTTCCATATTTCTCCATATATGTCTCCATTACAGCACGCATCACACGAGATCACATGGTTTTGAACCTTAATACAACGAGGTAGACCTCACCGTATCACTTTCGAATTCCCAGTGCCTCGTGAGGCATATGTCACCTTTGCTGAATAAAACCTGGGGACGTGAGCAACAAAGGGAAACTCACAAGCGGATGCACTGCTTCCATAAGCGCAGAAGCCCTCCAAGCCCCCAAATGGGGGCACCACTGTCCCCCAGTAATTTTGCTACTGGTTGCCATTTGTTGTACCCCTTGTTCCTCTTTTGAATAAGAACCCATTGATCTCCAGAAGTAAAACCAATGTAATCGTCGTTTGTTTGTTTATTTACTCCCTGAGCTAAGATTCAGGGTGACGAGGCTGATTGCACACGGGCGTGGGCATCACAAACTGGAAAGTCTCACCCTGCCCGGCCTGTCTGGCTCATACGCTTGGGCAAGTCACACAGCTCCCGTGGGACTTCATTTCCTCACCCGGTGGTAATGACCGGCTTCACAGGGAGGCTGCAGAGCTTAATTAAGGATTGAAAAGGAGGCAGAAAATACCAAGTGTGACATACACACAAATTTCCCATATTTATTTTGGGGCTCAGTAACCTATGGTAGCTGCTCTCATTCCAAAAATGGTTCACTTGGTATTGACTGGGAAATGGATCGTGTAGTTATTGCTTCTGTTCTAGTACGTTCTGCAGCCCTTGCTGCTAACTTTCTGTGTATGGCTGGTAACTCTAGGCCTCAGTTTCCTTAACTCCACGGACTTTCTCTATGGCTCCTTCATGCTCAGCTATGCTGTGATATCTTAAGCTTTCTCCTCCATCCCTGTACCCTCCAACCACACTCAGACACAGGCTGGTGGGTGGCATGGGAGTTTGTGAGTGATTCCATGTTGGGGGGTTCCCCTGAGCCAGAAAACACAAGACTTGTGAAGCCTTGTACAGATGACACCCCAAATCTGCCTGGCTTGGCAGATCCCCGCCTTTTTGCTAAGTGCTTGGGAGACCTTGGCAGTTGCAGTCAGAGTTTCGATCCCTGCCAGAGCCGCCAGCTTTGTTGCTAATTGTTTGCTGAATGAATTGAGCAAAAGGACAACCAGTCCCGAGGCAAGAGTGACAAGGTGAGAGACAGAAAAACAAACCAGAATAGTGGATTGAGTTACTGCCCTGGGAAACCTCATTATTACTATTATATATTTTTTGTCTTTTAATCACAGAGGCTGTTCCCTTACTAGGGATATTTAAATACCAACACTGTTCAGGAAGAGAAAAGAACCCAATGCCTTACACCCAGAAGGTACTCAAAAGTATTATGTGAAGTGTGTCTTGTTGAGAGAGGATGCCCATTATTTCAATAGAGCCTCCTCTGTACCCTACAAGACATCACCCTCAGCCTGCTGCAGCTGTCTTCAGAATCCGTGGGATCACACCCCAGCGGCAGCTGGGTTGGCTGCAGGGATCAGGTGAGGAGGAGGAAGAGTGAGACAGCTATTACAGGCTGCCAGGCCAGGTGGCTATGGACAGGTGTGGGGCCACCAAGGCTTATATAAGGAGGATGGAGAACACAGGCCAAAGGGCAGGCTGCAATGCTGACTTCGACTGGCTAACTTAACACGAGGCAGGCTGAGGGAGGGCAGGAGAGCTGGAGAAAACACTCTTTAGAAACCATGACAATGGCTCATTTGCATGCAAGTGAACATGTAGCTGCCTTCCAAATATGGTTCTGAAGAAGCTGTGGATAAATGGAAAATCTGATACGCAATAAAGCACATACTACTTTATGTACAAACATATCAAAGTTTGGTTTGAGTAGAATATGATGTATATCCTAATTACGCCAATATTGGATCATTGTTAGTACCATTTCTCAACTTCATTTACAAATCATTTTTAAGAAAATGCGAAAATAATTTTGGAACTTTAAGCTTGGGTACCGGTAGATCACTTTCTTGGGATCTTCTGTGGCTATTAGAAATGTTGGACAGTTTTTTTTTTTTTTAAAACCAAAGCATTATAGCTGGTCTCCCACATGCCTAGGGTACAATTTCTACAGAAGCACTACTGTAGAAAAAGGTCACATGTTACAGATTAAACACAGAAACCAGGTAATCACAACACATGAAAGCAAATGTAACATGTTCAGAGAAGTGCAAATACGTTGAAACATGTCTGTCATCAAATCTGATCTTAACAATCCTCTGAAAACTAGTCTTTTTGCAAAGAGAACTTATTATTATACCTCACAGAACGTTCTCAGTTAATTTTATATGCTTTGATGATGGAAACAACAGACACTATGGAAATATCCTTTTAATTCTAAGCACCCCTCCCCCTTTTTTATGGGGAAGAGGGAAGCGTTCAGTAATTCCCAGTGTGTCTTATATTGAATACATGGAGGATGGAAAAACAAGGCCAGGTAATTCCAACACTAAAACTGTTACTTAACCACCCAGATGTTAAAGGAGTTCACATGAATTGTCAGCTACGGAAGAGAGGTTTCTCAATCTACATCCCACTCCGAGGTCAACTCTCTTCACAGGTGCACTTGGCCATGAGGCACTTGTAATCTCAGAAGCAGAGACGGCTGCCAAGTTCAAGTTGCCATGACTCTGAACACAGTAGAACATTCTCACTCCAAGCCAGAGCCCATAACTCTTGCGGCTGTTTGATGAGGGCCCTTCTTGGTACCACTCTGACTCACACACACTGGCTGCAGTCATGTAGCAGGTGAAGGACTTAAGTGTCACTGATTTAGTTTCCAGTTGCTTCCAGGAAAAAAAAAAAAAATCCATGGCATATAAGATTCTTGCTTCTGACACCTGGCACTTTTGCCCTGGACTCACAGGCTGCAGAGAGGAGATCCGACCATTGCCGTCTTAGACTCAAATGCTGTTTCCCACACTTTGAGGGTCTCTGGGACAAACAGAAACTTAGGGACATTAGCATTTTGGAGACGAGGTATAGAAAAAATACACTCTACGTGTATCCGAAAACTCTGCCAAGCACCTAAGCCCTGACATGCCATTTCTGAGCTCTTCCAGCTTCAGAACATTCTGTTTTAGGAGTTGCCAATCAGCCGAACATCATATGCTGGTTTTATGGTGTTAATACACATCTACCAGAAAGGAGGCCAAGAGGAAGGGCTCACCTCCACTGCTATCTCGTGCACAAGATCTGATCACTCCTGACTGCAGCCCCTTCATTTGCTCCTGGGCATTTTCTCTCTGTGTTGTTCTTGGGCACCTGTCTACTTTGGATTGGGCATCCATGGAGCTGGGTAAACACTGAGCTTCCATGAATATTAAAATAATAAGCAGTAGTGCTAATTACCAACAGGTCCCTCAAAAAGCAATGGAATCACAAACTCACCTTAACTTGGCCTTTGTATCTTTGGCAACTGAAAGCTCAAAACGCAGTTTGTCATTTTTGCATAGTCATTTACGTTGACACCTCTCCTCCCGCTCCCCCCAACCCCACCGCTGTGAGATCAAATCTCCAATGTAAAAATAAATCTAGAAACTTTCTGTTCACACGTTTTTTAGGTATGTGCACCAAGTGACACACTTCGGGAGGTAAGCACGAGTCATGGTAACTGGCCACATCCTTTATCTTTTGGGTCATAAGAGTTAGCAGAACTTTATCTTTGTGATGAAATGGCCTTTAGAAGTGGGTATCACTCGGTTTAGAATGCAAACATCATTACTGAGAAAAAGTATTTTCCTTTTAAACAGAGAAACCAACAGCCATGCACTGAAAGGCCTGAAAAAAAGTTGAGCTACCACAAAACAAACAAATATTCAGCTCTGTTTCAGGAAGCTTAGAGAGGATCAAACAGGCCTTCTCTATTGAAGTTGTTCGAGAACATTTATGGTGACTTCAGCCTCAGTTCCTATTTACGCTGCTGGCTTTTATACATCGACCTCAGGAGGGCATTCCAACTTCAGGTTACTCATAACCAGCTTCAGAGAGGGTGGCCTGAAAATCCCACCCCCAGCATGGGGGAGGTGAATGCATTCAGATTTGAACTTGTTTCCAAACACTGTTCAAACCCATGCTTTGCCCTTGAGGCGAGGATATCTCAAAAACTGGGGAGAGAAATTGCACAGAGTGTGAGACAGCTTTCTCCTGGTGTGTGATCATCCTATGGGAAGAATGTATCTTCCTGTGGGCTGAAACCAGGAGAAGAGAGAGCTAATTTGTGGACCCTAGTGACGGTTTCCGCTCAGAGGGAGTTTGCAATTTTCTGTTGATTTCTAGGGAGGAGGGTATAGTACACAGTTGAATTTTATTTTCCAAAATAAAAATGTTATCTTCCAAAATAAAGGAGGAACTGTGCCAACCCCTTGACAATAATATTCTTGTTTCATAAACCTATTTAATTTTCAATTCTTAGTGTCATTCAACCTCGTAACAATGTTTTAGTTGGTATTTTTAATCCCCATTTGATAGATTAGAAATTGAGACTCAGATTTAAAAGCAAGCTCAAAGTTATATAACAAATACACGTAGAAAAGCTAAGATTCAAATCTGCATCTTTCTGTCTCTAATGCCTGAGTTCCTTCCAACATGCCCCACCATTCCCTGACTACATCCCTCCTAAACATCCCATAGTACTCTCGGTGGCAAAAGAGAGAAACTTTTGGAGAATACTGAACAGTTTTGATTTGAGGCAGAGGAAATGTTATCACTATTGTTGTCGTTACTAAGTCCCCATCTTTTCATGGAAATACACAGATGTTTTCTCTTAAACCTACATGTCAGAACTTGCTGGTCAAATTTAAGTCACACCCCATGTATGGTGCAAGTTCACCTCAGAGTAGCAAGAGATGAAAATGCTGCTGTTTTCAGATGTGTCAGATCTGAAGGATGTATGCACCTAAACTCACATAAATACCATACGTTGCCTGCTGCTGGGGAAGGGCCCCAACGAGGACAATTCCTCCACATGTAAAGTATTCCTACTTAAATACCTCCTGCTGCAGACGTGCCCGGCTATATCAATATCCACTTGTCACGCTCCGGAGCTTAGAAACAGTTTCCTGTCCATGCCGAACAACCTCCCTTTATAGCTCCTTTGCGAACCTTCATGCTTTCTTTGTTGTGATATAATAGATTTCGGTTACACAGAACGTACAACTGTTCTGTGGCACAAAATCAATCTGCCTCCCTCTGCCTAGCCTCCCGTGCCCTGGAGGACATGAGAAGGCTTCCACTCCAGGAGGCTTCTGGGAACGTTCCCACAAATGGCTCGGCTTTCTGCACCCTCCTCTGACCCTAATCTTTTAAAAAGTTGGTACAACATGTTCATAAAGTCGACTAACCCTTTCAGAGTTTTGAACAGCCATTTCAGTCACCTAAGTCTGAGAGAGATAAATTTACAATCCACTTTAGGTTTATGTGGGGAACCATAAATATCAGGCTTGAGCCCTGAGGGCTAGAATTTCATGGGCCATTAAGCATGTCACCAGGTGGAAAGCTGTCAATAGCTGGATGGGAGTTACACTGAGATAACCGCAGTCCGCCTGGCTTAAGAAGAGTGTAACCCCGACCAGAGAGGGGTGTCTTTTTACCTCGCTCTATCACTCCACTCACCAATTCTCCCCTCCGTCCTCTGAATTTTCAAGCAAATTCCCCTCCTCTGAACTCAATCCTCTCCTTCATTTCTTGTTAGGTCTTCACTGCTTGTCCCCTGTGCTAGACAGCAGGCTGCCTTTCTCTTCCCTGGCGTGAAAAGTCGGGTGACATACGGGAAAGAATGGGAGATTTGCAGTGAGGCAGACCTGGATTTAAATCCTTGCTCTGCCATTGAGTAGCTATGAAATAATGCACAAGTTATGCAACCCAACTTTGCTCCAGTTTTTCCAATTGTCAAATTATTGAAGATAACTAATAGTGTAAAAAAAGGCAAAACTGGAACCAATGGGTAGAGATTGTAAGGAAACAGATCTCCTACTTGGTAGACAGAAGAACTTTCTGAAAGTCAGATTGGCTTCAAAAATAGAATGGACTGCCTTAAAAAGAAATGAAGAGGTGAATTCTCTCCACTACAGGTTTTGTGCATAAGCTGGACGCAGGGTGCTGGATTCTCAGAATAGATAGGAGTGGCCACTGCAAATTTCCCTGCTCATCTCGAAATTCCACGATTCTATGATTTGCACGTGTGTCCTTCTAGAAAAGAAAGCTAAGATAAATCTTCTTAAAATCTCCCATGGAAAAGAAAAGTAAAATGATGTTATATTTTCTGATTTTCATTTTCCTTCTGGAAAACAAATCCCTTCCATGTTTTTTTCTCCTCCCCTCAATTAGTTGGTAGAGAATCACATTTCCATCAAGTGCACAGAACACATTTAACCATTTTGAAATACTTAACATTTAACACAAACCACATAGCCCTAAGTTTTAATTACTTGCCACTACACAAATAGGTCCATTTTTAGAAAAATCAAAATGCTCTATGTGGTCGGTCTCTGGCTTTCCTTGTCTCCATTGTTTCTCTGTTTGACTAGCTCGGTGGCACTTTTCCATCCTGCCCTCTTGCTGTCTGAGCCCATGGCACCTGCCAATAAAAGTGATGACAGACTTTGATGCTCACACAGGTTTGCAACAACAGAGTTCACTTCATAATCACCAGACTTCAGCCAGTAAGCCTGATCTGAGCGACACTGGATGTTTTACCTGAGATGTTACACTGTGGGCTTTCGTTTCTACGGGTTATGAACCACTTTGAAAGTGAATTTTTTAGCTTGCTAGGGGGAATGACCTATGAGCCTGCAGACAAATCTCAACTGATTGGGCAAAGCTCAAACTCTTGTCACAGTGCTTGAGTTTGCTTGGAAAATTGGCTGCCATATATGAGCCATAGATACAAGGTCATCCTTTGGAATAATGCGTGCAGGGCATGTGCCTCTGTGTGTGTGTGTGTGTGTGTGTGTGTGTGTGTGTACTTGAACACATTCAGGGCATGAAGTAAATCAGAAGTGTATCTTACAAAACAATGTCTTCTGTGTGACCAGAGTGAATGACATGGGCAGCCACAGAAGATGAAGGGTGATAATGCAACAGGGAATGGGGGCAGGGCTAAGACAAGGGCTCCATCCTCACCCTCCTCACAAAGTGACTGTCATTACTGATTGCATGCTGACTGACCAGGCACTGAGAAAGCATCTGCTTGTACCAACATGGTCTTATTTATTTGGCCAGGTATTATTCTCCCCATTTTACAGATGAGGCTCAAAAATAAATAACTTGCACAACAGCCCAATTACTCCTAGGTGGCAGAGGCGAAAGTTGAGCCCATGGTGGTGCTTTTGAAGCCTCTGGACTTTCCATGGCACTGTCCACTTTTGGTGGCTTTCTCAGTTCAGAGTCTGAGTGTATCTGCCTCTCAGGCTCTGTGTTAGCCGCGGTGTCTCATTTTTTGACTTTGGTATTTTTCCTGCTACTTGTGGCCAAATTCTTCCTCCTCCAAGTTGGTTCTCTTGTTTGTCTAGTATTATAATTTATGTTGCAGATACCTTTAGGGGGTCATTTTTCACTTTTGAATTTTCAAAACTACAAAGAGCTTTAGGGACAATTAAAATCTCAACAGAAGCATGAGTTCTACCAGGAGACCCCAACCTTTGTAGCCAATACTTCAGATGAGGAAGTGGATTCTCTTCCTCTCCTGTGAAAGCTGCCTCTTGGGATAGTTTGGATTTAGAATGTCTAAATCAAAGGAGCTGCTGAAAAAAAGACTTGTTGACCAAAGTTTCTCACAGGCTAAGGACAGAGAAGTCTTATTTCTTCCCCTGCAAATTAAGATTCCAGTCTTTTCATCCTGAAATAGGGATCATGCAATTGTTTAGATTTATGCCCTAGAATGTTTCATGGTGTAGTTAACTTTCTGTGTATGAGGTAGAGTTTTAGAAGAGAAAGGTTTATTTTTAACCTTGACACAATTTGAATTTAACAGACATTTTCTCCATATTTTATTTTACAAATTTATTTCCGCTGAAAGTATATGACTGGACTAAAGTGTCAGAAACAAACAAGCAGGCAGGCAAACAAATAAGAAACCCATCCCATTTTTTCCTTGCTGTGCAACTATGCAAGGAGCACCTCGGCTCTTTAAGGGTTGGAAAGCCGTGTGCCTTGTTTCAGTTGGCTCAATAATGCCCTTCCGCTAAAGATGTCCACATCCTACTTCTCAGACCTGTGAATGTGTTATTTTAGGCAAAAGGGACTTTGCAGCTGTGATTAAGTTAAGGATCTTGAGATGGGGAGATTATTCTGGATTATCTGGGTGGGCTCAATATAATCCCAGGATCCTTGTGAGAAGTAGGCAGGAGGCTGAAAGACACAGAAGGTGACGTGATTATAAAAGCAGAGAGACAGAAAGAGACGGGTGGTGCCATGGTGCTGGCGTTGAAGACGCAGGAAGGAGCCACGAGGCAGGGAATACAGGTGGCCTCTAAAGCTGGAAAAGTCAAGAAGCAGATTTCCCCCCAGAGCCTCCGGAAGGAACTAGCTTTGCCAATACCCTGATTTTAGCCCTGTGAAACTGATTTTGTCCTTTTGACCCACAGAACTTAGAATAACTTTGTGCTGTTTTAAGTCCCAAGATATGGCAATACATTATAGATGCAATAGGAGACTAATACACTTGTTTACCACTTATTGCATGTCTTGTGTCTGGCACAGTGGTTGGCATATTATAGGAACACATAAATTAATATTTACTGAATGAATTGAAAATGTAAAAGAAGGAAATCATGAGAATGGGGTGTCCCAAATTCGTGGCAACATTTTCTAGTTTAAAAAAATTTCCTATTTCTGAAGACAAGAAGAACATTTCTCTAAGGCTCGGAAGGGTGCAAAGTTACCTAGATATCCTTGGCCAGGCCCCAGTGTTTAGACAGCTTTGCATTAGCTCTTTGGGCCTACCAGGCTCTTTTCCAGGTAGCAGGTGGAAGAGGCCATGATAAGCAGCATTTGGAGACCAATTGCTTTAAGAACATCTATTTAGTTCTTCTAGGGACTCAAAGCTCCAGCAACATAGGGAGGAAGAAGAGGTGGCATCAATTCTGTACAATTCAACTAGAAAATACTAGCACCTTGAAGAACATCTGGTATATAGTAGGCATTCAACAAGTAAGTGATAAAATGCATGACATTCAAAGCCAGCATAGACATGTGACCCCTCTTCCCCAAAGCTTCCTAGAATAGAAAGTTTCCCACCACTTCTACCTTCTCTGCCTCCCCTGGATGTCCATTTTAATCAGATTTCACTCATCTAGGCTAAAGAAGAGCAAAGGAGGGCAGCCTTCCACCTCAGACACAGACACGTCCATCTGTCAACACGCCACACGTATCTTGGGCACAGGGACGGCAGACCACAGCAGTGTATCTCATCTTTCCTGAGACCCTCTTGCTTGTTCAGTTTTTGCAAGTCTTTTAGTTTAAAGAAAAATAAATTAAGCCATGCTGGCTGACTGAAGAATAGCTCCCTAAGGAATTTAACACTTAATGGTTATATTAGTGATTTACAGTAACTTCTCATTCAGGATTCTTTCAGATGTATTACAGAGGTAAAATCAATATCTTCCACTAAACTGGAGAAATTTAGATGATCTATTTTTGAGACCCAGTACAGAGAAAAATTAATGATAAAGACTGAAGTAACTCTAGTCCTCCCAAGCCAAGGTCTGGTTGGCTGGTAGAATCAGAATTTAGGAAGGGAGGGGTTTGGGGGGATCATCCAATCCTGCTTCCTCACTTCTCAGGTGAGGGAAACAGGCCCACTGGAGTTTCCCCAGGTGACAAGGCCAGGAAACAGGAGACTCAGGGCCAGGGTCTACTAAGTCCCCAATCCAATGTGCATCTATGTCTGCTTTGTTTCATTAGATGATGGTACAAGGAGTTTGGAGGCACACAAAGACAAACAGATGCCGATCCTGCCTTCCAGGTGTTTACAGTCTAGCAGGGGAGAGAACACATGTACATAAAAAAAATTATGAGATAAAGTAAACACAGATATACTCCACACAAGAGGTATAGATTAAAAAGGAATCTTTAAATCACTGACCACTGAGATTACTTTTTTCCTTTCTTTTTTTTTTATAATGATAATAAAACTTATGAAATGGTGAACTTCCTCCATTTTGCAAGATTCCTCGAAACCAAATTCTTGGAATGTGACTTAGTTAAAGATTGCACAACACATACTATTCAAGTATCCGATTCGGAAAAAAATAAACAACAGAGCCAGACCACACAATGTGCATTGGGTGGGATTGCTGGGCAGGTAACTCCCCGTTTGCCCAGGCAAGCCAAACCAAATGAGGCATTCAGTCAAAAAGGAAGGCAAAGTGAAGCATAAACCCATTGACCACCACCCCAGGAGGCCAAGAGACTCTCTCTTCCCCCTTAGCGGTGGCTTGCTCTGAAATAAAAAGACCATATTCAAGCTGTGATAAAGGAAAGCCCTTGGTTTGGGACCCAACTGCAAAGTGTTAGCAAAGAGAGATTATTACCCACTAGAGACTCTCTTCTTGGTATAATTAGAAGAATAGAAAGACCATTGAATAGTGGGATTTGTGAGAAATATGGGTCATGTGTCTGCAGCACCAGTTGCTTGCAGAATTGGCTTTGTGGGTTGGCACACACCACTGTGAATATTAGAAACCACAAATCTCCAGGGTTTCTTGAACAAAGTAAAAGTCCTTGTCTTCGGATTGCCAGGTTGAAGGTTGGTGCAGAGGGAGAACCCCTTGGGTGAGCTCCAAAGCTACCTATGCATTTCCTCCTCCTCCTTCTCTTCCTCTTCTTCCTCCTCCCTCTCTTACCACTTCAGACGTGGACGTCTTAGTGGGTCTAACTGTAACTGTGCTTCTGCCAAACCCCGCAGGGGAAACAGGCCCTCTCCATGACAACTCCCAAGGAGGACTCCACAAGCAGCTTAGGACAATGGGACAAACCTTATTTGTATCAACAAAACCAAGGGAAGCTGATTCTTTTGTCCCTGGAAAACAAGAAGAGTTACTCTCCAGTCAGATAATGCTGCATTTGGGGCCCCAGAAAAGGAATCAATCTGCCTGTATAGACAACAAAGTCAATTCTTAAAAAGATGAGGCAGAGTGCAGACCCTTTAAAAACTCCTCCTTGGGAGCCCCAAATGGAAACAAAGTACTTCCCTGTTTCCATCTATCCAATCCCTCCCTCCCCTACAGAATTACACCTTGCGTTATCAGTAAGTTCAGTAGATGTCTTTTAGAAGGTATGATTTAAGAAAAAAAGGAAAAGATGAAATGAGTTTATAAAATACTCAGGCTTAAGTGTACCTTGGACAGACACACAAATAGCACATTTTTACACTGTACTTCCATTTACCTCTGCCCAGGAGGCCAGCTCAGCTCCTCCTTCACCCCTCTTCACACTTTGAAATATTTTGTAGTCAACGCTTCATCCATGGTGATTTCCAGGAGCCCCCAGTGTTGGAGGGGGTTCCTAAGTCATCTCTTTCCTTGGTACCTGTGTCCAAAATATTCACTTTGTGCATACATGCATTTTTCTCTCTCTCTACCTCTGCCTCCTCCAAAAAAAGAAAAGTAGACTGGGAGGATATTACATTTTTTCTTTTTTATCCTTGATGCTTTCTGTATATTAGGAGGTTGGTAAGATCAGCTGAATACTAGGTGAATAAATGAAATCTGTACTTTTTGGGCACCCAACAGATAGGAGAATTCAGAGTTCTGAGCAATGGGCAGAAGAGAGGACCCAACTCGGTGGCTGGTCTCCCCGCAGACCATAGCAACAAGGGCAAAGCCCTTCTGTATGTATTTCTATGTTCCCATGTATTTGCACAACTATGCTTTTAGGGATCAGAGGGTTGCTCTTTTAAAACTCTTGAAAATCATTTTTGTAATTGTAAAAATTATTTTACAAAATGCCAACCCAATCCTCTACTTTATCTCAGTGAGTTGCTCTTAAGTGCAAAGAAGATAATATTTTAGCAGGTGAGTTTGTGTTTAGAGGGTTTTGGCCACAAATGCCAAACAGGATCCATTTTTTCCACTTGAAGAAAAAAAATGTCCCTATTTCAATTGTGATGTTTGGAATTTCAGCTTAAACTACAAAAGCCCTTTCAGAAAGGCACTATAGAAGTGGCTGATGGTCTAGTTGGAATCACTTGGCCAGGTGTTTCCTCCTTTCAGCCTAGACTGTCATCTGAGTACGTTCATCCACCCCGACAGAAAGTCTGTGAAAGCCAGAGGAGGAAGAACGTGCCGCAGACCTGCTGCACAGCGTTAACAAGAGCAGAATTAAAAATGATCACTTCTGGGACTCATCACACAACTTGGAAACGGTGTTCAATAAAAGAAAAGATAATTTGAGGCCACACTACCTGGAATGAACATCTGATATGCAGTCACTGGTCTGGATTTAGAAAACTGCTTTGATCCCCAGAGGGTAGAATGTTAATGAGTATTTGAAAGGATGAGATTGAGGTAGCATGATGGAGTGGAAAAGGTTACTGGTTTTGAAGGGTTCTAGTCTTGCTTCCCCTTCTGTAAGCAACTGGAACTGACTTTGAACGAGACACTTTATATCTCCCCTGAGAAAATGTCCTCTACCTCTAATATGGGAGGCGAGGACCACCAGCTGACACTCTGGTGGTCCATTTGACACTCAAACCTAGACCTTTATAACCATAATAACATTAAAAAGATTTCAAAACAAGAGCAATTAAGGCTTATACCTTTTCGCTACCTGAAGTGAAGGTCAGACAACCTTACTATAAAAGGTAATTTTTCTTACTTGTGTGTTAACAATCAATGCATAATATACATAGCAGTGCATAAATTTTACATAGTGTCGGAGATCACTGTTGACTGCCTGAATTTGATATGCTCATCCTTGTCACTTCCTTCTCACTAAATACAAATTACCCAAAATGATAAAACCCCAAATGTAAAAATAATCATCTTATCAATCACAGACAACAAGGAAAAGGAAAAACAAGTTAACTTATTCCAACATTTTCAAGCTTATACAAAAACTGAATAGCGTAATCTGCCCCCCTGTTCTCACCCCCGCCCCCTCGGCTAAAACAATATTTTGGGGCTCTGCCTTTACCTACTCCCAGCTGCTCCCCAACATAGTTTCTTTCTGGAGAATTTTAAAGTAAATCTCAGATATCTTGTCATTTCATCCATAACCACTTCACAGTCTTCATCTCAACTGACAAAGATTTTTAAAAAACCACCCTCATGACATTATCACACCTGACAATGTTAAAAAACAATTACTATCCAAAATACCAGTCCACATTCAAATTTCATCAGTCATCTAAAATATTTTTTCTTTTCTTTCTGTTTTTGGCTTGAATCAGCATCTAAGCAAGATAAGAGGTGAAACTGATTTCACCCAATTCACAATCATTTGTCTTTTAAATATTTCTTTTAGATGCTAACATTCCTTAGACACAATGTATCTGCAACACAGATAATGTGAAGGCCAGCTTCATCGCTACTAAATATTTCATTATTTGAAATGTCTGATGCTATGAAGCACATATAGATGTAGTTAAAGGCTCAGAAGTGGAAAAATATCAAGTCATTCTCATAGTTTTCCCAAACGCATAAATGATTTAGGCAACTTTAACTGAAGGCCTTAAAGATATTATGCTAAAACTTAACGACAGTCCCAGGAAGAATGCATCTGACAAACTCTAACAGCCTTCATTTC
This sequence comes from Lemur catta, assembly GCF_020740605.2. Taxonomy (NCBI): domain Eukaryota; kingdom Metazoa; phylum Chordata; class Mammalia; order Primates; family Lemuridae; genus Lemur; species Lemur catta. The sequence continues at coordinate 91,539,121 of NC_059128.1, forward strand.
ACCCATACAAAAGCTGGATTTCCTAGACCAGAAAGCAGCCCAATAGTAAATGTAGTATTTGCAGTTGTCGCTTCCCCTACACTTATAGAGAAATGACTGACTATGGTGACAATAAGGCCATCTTTGAAAATAGAGCCGAGGGCCCTAAAGTGTCTTCGACTCTGACTTTTGGGAAGGAGCAATGTGAACAGTTTGTCCATTCAGCCAGCCTCCACGAGGCCTCTCTGGTAACACACGGGCACTCCTGTGACTCATAACTAGAAATACTGTTTTATAACACCAGTCTGTGTTTTGTAACACACACATAAAGAAAAAAAAAATAAAGAGAGACTATTTAGAAACCCAAACCAAGCCCTGCATCTGGGCATTGGTATCAAGATCTCAAGATGTCAGAGTGGCTACTTAATCCAGATAAAGTAGGCAGGGCCTTCCTTATCCCTTTCCTTGGCAAGAAATCGGAGGCTTCCTGCCTGCCGTACATGCCCACGGGAGGAGCAACCATGAATTTAATTTTCTTAAAACAGAAGCATTTTCAGACTTGTGTTTTCCTGGACAGCTGCCTAGTGGCTGTAATCCATAATAAGGGCGTGTAATTGACAGTAATGTGAATCACTCACTGAAATTCTGGCAAAAAAAAAAAAAAAAGAGTTTTTTTTTTTCAGGAAAAAATTAAGGAGCAGATTCATCCTGTCCATTGAAAATAGCAATTACTTTACATCGTAGCTCATTAGTTACCTTTATATATAACAAAATCACTGTGATTTGCACTAACTATCAGCATGTGTTGTAAAGAAGTGGCGCAGTTGCACAATGCACGCAATCGGATGGGTTGGGTCAGACATAATCTGCGAAATGGCAAATTGAGATGGTTACTTGATATAGCATACATGGGATTTCTCTCCCAAGAGTGAGTTACAGGAGACTGTCCTACCAGTGATTCTGCCACTTGAAAAGCTGCTATCTGCCTGGGACCTTGTAATTATTATGTTAATACCCCAGGCAGACTGGCCAAGCTGCCATTGAAGTCTATGGGCAGCTTCAGAGTGCCTTTCACAGGGACTCAGACAGGGATCTCCCAAAGAATGGCTGGGGATTTTCCCAGGTAGAAGCTGTTGGAATCATGGAAGCTTTTAGACCGGGTAAAGAGTTTCTCCACCCTATTAATTAATTCTCTTTGAATAAGGGAAAGAATAATCTGAATTAACTTCACTATCAACCTGAAAGGGTCCCCTCTTTTCCAATACAGAGGCACAGAAACTAAATGCTGCAAAGCCATGGAAGATTTAATTCCATTTAGATAAACCCTGACTCCATCTGAACCCTAGAGGTTCAGTTATTTGTCTGAAAACTCAGCACCCATGAAAATGGAAGCTCTTGGGCAGATCTGCAAGATATATCAAGCTTCTGGTCATGAAGGGAATAAAGGTATTTTGAACCGGGAAAATCCCAGAAACACATGAAGAAAAACTTGGGGCTTTAGAATGTTGGAGTAGGGGCTGGGGTTGGGAGATGTATTTTTAACCGAGTTGGAAAGAGGGGCAACACTTAGCTCTTTCCCTCAATAGATAATACTCTGTGAAGACAGTTTGGATTTACTCTCTCATATTGGGATCTCCCATTCTTAGAAGTAAAATTGAAGTCAAACTTCACTAAATCAGAGGTTATGTCGGGATTTTGAGGAAGGAAACCAAAATTCATTTTGTGCTTTATTAGTAATTATTTCTGAGCAGCTTTTTCTTATATGACAACAGTTGGGGGATGGGATTATTAGCTCATGATGGTTCACATCTTTGACAGCCACCACTAATCTCCTGCTTAATTCAGGCTTCATTTGCAAGTAGTTGCTATCAGGCAAAAGGAGGGTAGAGTCTCATAAACCACTCAGAAGAGAGACTTACTATGCATATAAATAGGCCCTGCAAAAATATTTCAGATACTGTATCTCAATTATAAGACAGTGGTGAACTGTCAAAATCTGAAAAGTAACATGTAATATGTATAACTAGTTCTTTGTAGGCATTCTCTTTGTTCCTATGTGAATACATTTTATGTGAGCCCAAATAGTTGGAAATGTATTATTTATTTTTATAATCGAGAAAAATGTGTTAACGCTTTGGAATGTCCATGTGTGGAAAAACAAAACATTATATGGAATCGCACACACACACATGATTTATAATGCACACTTCCAGGACCAGAAATCCTAACGAAGAACCTTATTCAACAGAAAATTTTTTTTTTTTTTCTTCAGCATTTGCAATTCGGGTATACTGTAATGCTGAGGCCAAGCATATATTTTATTAGTTTAAATCCTAGGTAAGCAATAAAATGTGTGTCATTTAAATAAAGAAAACATATTTTTCACACAAGTTAAATTTAATGTCGTGGATGCAGGGTGTGCTACCCAGAACCCACCCTTTAGGATTGAGGCCCTCATCCCCCCTGGGGCCCAGACTGTTGACTGCCAATGGCTCACAGCTGAGTTATTCCCTAAGCTTTGTCCTTAGCTAAAGGGAGTTAGTTGCCTTGCAAGGTTATGTCCCTCCTTGGGTGCAGCCAGCATTCAATGGCCGGCTGGAGCAGGGTAAAAGATCCAGTCCCTTGTCTCAATTTGGGACATCACTGCAGGGCCATCCCGGCTCTGATCTCCCTGTGGCACGTGCTGAAGCCTAGGCTGCAAGTGCATGGCAGTTCAATCTTCCTTCTGCCCAGCCCAGCTTCCCCTTCTCCTTCTAGGTGCTGTTCCTAAGAGCACTCCTCAATAAAATCTCCATGTGCCAATTTCAGAATCTCAGAGTCTATTCTCTGGGGAATTCAGTCTAAGATACATCCATTTATTTAAAGATACTTTAATGGAGTAACTAATTGGGAATAATGATGAATTTTAGGTGAGAATAGGGCACTGACTTTGTTCAGTGTGAGGTAAACCCAGCTTAGCCTTTATGCCAAGAAGACTGGCTCCAGAAGTTTTCTCAAGTCTGGCATGGCAAGGTGAGTTGAATTAATGGTGATGATACAATATGAGAAACTTTATGATGACGCTTACTATTGTATTAACATAGAAGGGTCACGCACGGTATATAGATGCTGTGATATGCAGAATGTGAGGGGTTGGTTCTTCTGTGTTTCAGTGGCGTATTAACCCAACTCTCCAGAATCCTTCCTCAGAAGTCAGACTCTGGGACAGAATGAGGAAGAATCCTCTGGCCATTAAAGAGTAGCTTAAACACCAGGAGAATCTGTGAGAATGGGACCCACATTGGTCATTTTGTTCATTAGAAATTTAACCTAAGAGAAACGCATCAATAGAATCTCAGGTGAAGCAATTTAGGGCAATAAAAACATATTCTTCTAAATGATACTGTCCCCAAGTGGCTCCCATAATGAAAATGAGAACATCTTCCCGTCTCTCAAATCACCCCAATTATACAGGATTAGGTAACTTCCACAAATCAGGCCAAGGAAAGTTCTTTGACTTAGAGATCTCAGGCAGAACTCTTTTCTGGGGGGGAGGGTGGCAGTGGTGTGGCTGTGTGTGTGACAGTGTAACAGCTTTTCCTTTTCCAACCTCAAAAGCTATAGGTTGAGCTGCCTTCTAGGATAGTTTCTACTTTTGACTGCACTTTGCTGTGTGAAACAGCAGCCAAAATGAAGATTTAGGTCATTAAATATGAAATGTTTGATTTTTGCATCAAAAGTTTAGTTTATTTTATCTCACGCAAGAAGCAGTACAATTAATTAAAGTATGCACCTAAACTATCGACACAGTTTTGCCGTCTTAATGGTAGCTTGTTTATGCCAGCAGCAAAGAAGCCTGGAGAGCAAGTGGCCATGAAATAGCAAGAGGCGTTTTCCACAGCTTGTTGAGAATTGAATATTTTTCCTTGCAAGAAGTGGTCCAAAGCCTGGAAGAAGTGGTAGTCAGTTGGTGCAAGATCTGTTGAATACAGTGGATGACAGAGAGTTTCCAAGTCCAGCCTCTGTAGTTTGAGCAGTGTTGTTTGTGCGACATGTGGTCGAGTGTTGTCTTGTAAGAGGACTGGCCTGTCTCTATTGACCAATCATGGGTGCTTAATCACAAGCATCCCCATCATTTCATCAAACTGGTTGGAGTAGACATCTGCTGTGATCGATTGACCAGGTTTCATGAAGCTGTAGTGGATAATACCAGCACTGGACCACCAAACAGACACCATTAGCTTTCTTTGATAAATATTCGGTTTTGGACTGTGTTTCAGCACTTCATCTTTATCCAACCATTGTGTCGAATGCTTATAATTGTCAAAAAGAATCCATTTTTCATCACATGTAACAATATGGTGTAGAAATGGTTGGCCTTTATAAACTAACACAAAGTTTTGACTTGTTCATGGTTTCACAAAAATTGCTGTAAAAATTTTTTGGAAAGATAATCACATGCCAAACTGTGTGCTTGAAAGAATGAGGATGTACCTTCACAATAGAAATTAAAACAAGAACTGCCAAGTGAAATATCAGAGATATCAACTGTTAAACTTCATACTTAAGGAAATCGGACATTTCATACATAATAAACCTAATAGCTCCCCTCACTGTGTTATTAAAGACTCCTATCTGAGAAAGGGAATGGGTGAAAGAAGCTATAAGAGATGGCATTTCTACCAAAAAATCAACTTCAGAAGCCTAAAAATTCTTCTTACTCCATCCTGTTCTCATCTCACTGGCTAATAGATGCCTAAAGAGAGAAGAATTCTTGTGAAGGTGCGAAAACTAGGATGTAAATTTCATTTGAAGAAATGGACTTTATGTTACAGGCAAAGGACATTTATTCTCCTTTTACAATAATTCCAAAGTGCTTTTTGACCTTGGAAGTAAAAAAAAAATCGGTGTTAAGATAGAATTGGTTAGGTCATTGCCTAAGGAGGCATAAAAGGCCACCAGGAAATAAATTAAAATTAAAATAGATTCTTTATTGGGTCACATCTCATCCTCTCATTTATAAGCAAGGTTTCCACTCAAGGAATTGATACTTCAGGGGATAATTTTGCTCCTCTTGTTTTGATTCAAGAAATAACTACAAACAAAAGTAGGGAAGAAGCTGCACACAAAACTTAAAAGACAGTTTTAAAAGAATTCCGAGGAAAAGGGTACAGAAACCATGCCTGTGTGTAGCTACTCGTGAGGTGGACAGCAGTTTTGAAATCATTGGTTCCTACTAAATTAAGGAAACATATTCCAGATCAAACATAGCCATGTCACATGTTACGACCTTGAATAAATAAATGTCATTTCTTACTAGAATTTACCTTAAAATTCAATAATTAATCTGGGATTATCAGAATATCTACTTCTGAAACTGTTTAACATTTTAGGATGACTTTTTTCTCTTTAGATTGGACAAATATAGGATATTTACCTTGATAAAATACACCCTTCCTTCTAGGAAAGAGAGGCCAATTTTCTCTTCTAGTAGGTAGTTTTCTACTTTGCATTGACATAGATGCCAATGGTAACTGAAAATGTCCCTTTACCCTTTATTTTATAGATTTGATCATCTGGTTCATAGAAATCCTGTATTGATCATGCAAACAAATGGTGTTTAAGAGTTCACTTAGAAAAATAACACAATCTTCATCTTTAGAAAGATATACAAGTATTTTTAAACCTCCAAATGAGATTTTTGACTTAAATCTTACAAACTATTGAAAGAAACATTAAAGCAATCAGCCCTAAAACTGAGACTCAAAATACCCAAGGTAACTGCCAGACATCAAGAAGTCCTTTGAGTTGTAGTATTGGCTTCCAAAGTAATAAAATACAAATCTTACAATATAGTTTCAAATCATAAATGCTTGTTCTTTTTTATAGCTGTTAACAATGAAAAGATTATTATTTTTCCCCAAACTCAAATGTGCAAGGAGAGTGTGTCTGGTCCTAAAATTCTGTATGTCCACACACATGCTTATTTAAAATCTACAGATACTAACTGAGCACATAGTAGATGTCAATCACTCTGCTGAGCCCAAGGATACAAAGATAATTAAAGAGTATCTAGTGGGACAAAGCTACATTAACAGTAACTATTCTACAATATATATTTTTGTACTGTCACCTTAACAAAGTATTGTGGGGTCAGAAGAGTTGCAGCAATTAGCAAGGTGGGCTTGGAGAAGACTTGGCATGGAAGATGCTATTTGTGTCAGCTTTTGTGGAGCTGTAAGACTTCTAAAGGTGCAGAAGTTGATGAAGGACATCCCAGGACACAGAAGATACAGCAGACGCAAAGTCACTGAGGTAGACCCATGTATGGAGTCATCTTGGAACTGATGGTTGAAGATGGCAATAACTGCCTGCATGGGAGAGGCTACAAAAGGAGCAGTGGAAATGTTAAGACCAGATTGTGAAGTGCCTTGAATGCCATACTAGGAAGTTCAGACTCTCGGATGTTGGAAATCCCTGGAAGGTTATTAAGAAGGTGAAATAAGATCCTGCTGACAGTGGAATTCCAGACAAGGCCGTCATTTTTCTTTTTCCTTTCTTTTCTTTTTTACTGGGGATGAGGATCAGGAATTGCTGAATGCAAGGATAGTATTTTCTAACATACCTGGTCTCAGAGAACAGAATTTAGCCAAGTCATGTTCTTTGTACAGCCTTAGCAGACAATAATTCTTAGCACAACTAGACAAGACCGATCTCTGCACTCAAAGATTCACAGTGGTCCAGCTCAGTGATAGTGTTTTAGTATTCTCACACTGCAAGGTAAAAGGAGTGCCAAGCCACACCTCGAGTACTCTGCTCTGCAGATTTACTGCCTGACAAGCCTTAAAGTTAGAAAAATATTTCAAGCTGAATCTGTCACTAACAACTTTACATGGTGTGTTATTTCCTGCGTTGCTTGTTGAGAATGTCTGGCCACTGGGAAACCAAACCGAGGCAGACATTTCCGATGGCGAGCCTTACTGACAACTACTTTATCATTCTTTACGTTAAATATATCACCACACTTAAGCCCTTTCAAGCCAAAAAGTTAGGCTGATGATGTGTACAGCAAAAAAAAAAAAAAAAAGGGAAAGGAAAGAAAAAAAAAAAAACCCTGATTTTTTTTTCCTAATTGCCTACAGTATATTAGAAGTTTTTGAATTCATACAGTGCAGGGGTAGCAAAGAATGTGATTCTATTTTTTTATTATTTGATTCCTCTTCATGACAGTCCCTTGTGGCAGGAAAGTGGTCAGTTTACAGGCAGGAGAAACTGAGGACCAAAGCAATAAAATAATTGGAAATCATCGTTTTGAAGGAGTCAGGGGCAGAGTTAGCAACAGCATTCTGTGGCCACTGCTCTCCCGGGGAAGCTCGACAGCTTGTTTCTACTGCAAACTTAAACATCCTCACTCTATGTAGATCAATTCGATCCCTGAGCCCGAATGACAAGCTAAACTACCAATAATGCCTTGCACAATGTTTTAAGCGACATAATCAGCTGGAGAGGGACTTGTGTCAGTTAGACTTTGTCTCCTTAAAAATCAAGAGCAAGAGTGGTAAGAGAGAAGTTTTTAACAAGGAGAAAAACCCTAGACAGTTGTCTCTAAGATTCTTCACCACAGCTTCAAGGACAACCAGGAAAAGAGCTGCTATTTGAGGCAACTTCATTATAAAATCATTTTTAATAAGCAATCTTAACAAAGAGAGGGAATACTCTTGTGGAGAAACCCTCCAGGGACCCAGAGGCTGCACAGTTAAGTTATTAGGAAGTTTCACACAAGGGACCAAACAGCTATTTCATTGGCCTCAGGGGACAGAGTTTAGTTTTCACCTGTTCTCTAGAGGCGCTGGTGTTATCCTGTCTACCAACAGCACAGACTGGTAACTATCAATTATCCTGACGCCCCAACTTTGTGAGGGAAAGTGAATTTTCAGTTTTGTCGACACAAAAAGACATGGTGTAAGAGAGAGAGAGATAAATTAACTCGATATGGTTCATTATACTGAAGACTTTTAAGAACCTACAGCCAAAGAAAGTGCCTCATCTGAACCGTGGTGTTCTTTAAATGAAACAATAGAAACTCATTCTAAGGAAATCAAGAAACACCAACAGCGAGAAAAGGATGCTCTGTTGTCTTCTTGCTGTATTGTTCAGGTCTGTGAGGAAAACAATTCTTTGTGTTGATGGAAAATAATAATCAGTGCAGTTTACTTTGCCTTGCTCAGGGGTGAGCAAGGTTTGGGATCTGGGGTTCCAATTTTCCTAAAGCTATTTGTAGCTGAATTTAAAAGGGTTGGAAGGACAGAGGCTCCAACCCTATCACCGTAGCCTCTAGCCAATCAGCTGTATGAATGAAAGAAAGCAAGGAGAACCATTAGCCACAAAATTCAAAGTGCATATGTATTTTTCAAGTTTTACTGCACATCCATCCCTCTGATTTGAATGAAATGAAAAAAAAAATGGGTCTTACAATTAGACCTTAAGACTGAGGAGGTAGAGAAAAAGTGAAACACCCTTTTGCTGTAATAATCAAAACAGACTTCCCTGTTTGGACCAGATCTTTCCTGCCCAAAAAGCATTTTTGTTTTTCTATACAGTCAGTCACAGGAATGGCCTGAGAACCTCTGTCTAAGGATAAGAACTTTATCTGGGTTCAGAGAAGGGACTGAAGCCAGGAACCTCTGATTCATATAAACCTAACTAAATGACAGTGGCACTAAAAACATTGTCTACAGGTCACTGCTTTTTTTCCGCACACGTTCTGTGGCTCTTCGTTGGTTAGCAGAGGAAGCCCAAACCCACTCTCTGTTCTTAGTGTCCTTTCTTTGCCTTGTTAATGCTCCACTCCAGTTAGACAGGTCTACACCATCACCTCCTGATCACACCTGATCCTTGCTACCCTTCCATAGCAAGCTCAGCTCACCACCCGTGTTCCCAACTCATACAGCATTTAAACAAATACTCTAACTTGAATCATAGCCCTGCATTTTCCTGCAATTTTTTCATTACTTAAAGTTTCTCAAATGGATGTATTCTTTCTCCCAGATATGGACTACACTATTAGAGTAAGGAATATGGGTTAAGCTGCTGATACTACACTGTGCTTCACATGGTATTAAGCATGGAGAAGGGGTTAAAAAATATGAAGCTAATAAAATCTGCCTGGCTCCCAGCCCTACCCTTCAGGGTTTGGTTTGTTTTTGGTTAGGTTTTAAGGAAATTACAGTGTCCTGAATCATGCTACCTTTTTGTAGCAACGAAAGTTGTAAATGAATTATCAAGTGGGTCTAACAAAAGTAATGCATAAATATATTATAAATGTAATTAATATCCATTAAAGGCTCTATTGCAGTGGAAGATGGGTTCATGCCATAAGAAATATACATTACTACAGGTATGGGGAAACACAACCATCTTAGAAGCATAAGTAACCACTTTGAGCAGTTGTTTTTTATGGAATCAGTTGTGTTGTAGGAACAATGACATTAAGTGGATGCCAGTTGTTTGAATAAGGCTAGATTGTTAAAAATATAAGTAATGATCATTTTAAAGTAAGAAGGCTGTATAGTTTGCAATAGACCACTGTGTTTAAATAAATTTTTTCACATAGTGGGAATAACATTCCCCTTTTTATTAGCAGTTGGTTTTTCAAGCTTAGAAGCCTGTATCACTAAAATAGCTGTAAGGTAAAAGAAAACCTGGATTTCAATTGTTGGAATGATTATGCTGCACTTGGCTTCCTTCCTATATTTTAGAGTGGAAGAACCACTCTAAAAAATGAAGTTCTCCATTTTAAAAGCATTGAGGCTCTGTGGATTGCCTTTAAATCGTGGCTCTACTACATACTAGCTAGTTGTAGGAACCTGGACCTCAGTTTTCATCTGTAAAGTGGAGGTAGTAGCAATACCTACCTCACAAAATTGTGGTGAAGATAAATGGACACTTATAAAGTACTTAGAAAAGTACCTAGCACTAGTGCCCCAGAATGATTAGCTAATGTCTATACCGGAGATAACAGCATGACGCTTATGTGCACACAAGGAGACAATCTACTCTGTAGACAAATCTCTCTGCCCAGCTAGGTGACTTAGCAAGTTGTTTGACTTCTTTAAGTCTCATCTCTCCGATAAGGTTTCTTATTGAAAATGTGGGTGCAAGTAGCACAAAGCTCATGGAGCTGATGAGAAGATTAAATGAGATAATGCATGCAAAGCATTAAACATGAGGCTTGGAATATTAGAATTGCTTAGTAGGAGTTTTTCCAACATTTTTTCTAGAATTCTTATGGTTTCATGCCTTAGGTTTAAGTCTGTTATCCATTGTGAGTTGATATTTGTGAGAGATGTGGGTCCTGTTCCAGTCTTCTATTAATACATGTGGCTATCTAATTTTCCCAGCACCATTTATTGAATAGGGATTCTCTTCCCCAATGTATGTTTTTGTCTGCTTTGTCAAAAATCAGATAGCTATATGAGTATGCTTTTATATCTGGATTCTCAGTCCTGTTCCATTGGTCTACATCTCTGTTCTTGTGCCAGTACCATACTGTTTTGGTCATTATAGCCTTGTAGTATAGCTTGAAGTCTGGTAAACTGATGCCTCCAAATTTGTTCTTTTGCTTAAGATTGCTTTGGCTATACAGGGTCTTCTCTGGTTCCATACGAGGTGTAGAAAAACTCTTATAGACATCAGCCTAGGCAAAGAATTTGTGAAGAGAACCCCAAAAGCAATCATGGCAACAACAAAAATAAATAAATGGGACCTGATAAAATTAAAAAGCTTCTGCACAGCCAAGGAAACAATCATTAGAGCGAATAGACAACCTATAGAATAGGAGAAAATATTCACATGCTATATATCTGATAAAGGGCTGATACCTAGAATCTACACGGAACTCAGGAAAATCAGCAAGAAAAAAATCAAACAACCCCATTAAAAAGTAGGACATGAACAGAAACTTTTTGAAAGAAGATAGACTAATGGCCAACAAACATGAAAAAATGTTCAACATTGCTAATCATCAGGGAAATGCAATCAAAATCACAATGAAATATCACTTAATTCCAGTGAGAATGGCTTTTATCAGAAAGTCCCAAAGCAACAAATGTTGGTGTGGATATGGAAAGATAAGAACACTCATACACGGCTGGTGGGACTGCAAACTATGCTGTACTAGAGTACAACCTCTATGGAAAGTAGTATGGAAATACTTTAAAGAACTAAAAGCAGAACTATCATTTGATACAGCAATTCCACTACTGGGTATCTACCCAAAGGAAAAAAAGACATTCTATAAAAAAGACATCTGTACTCGAATATTTATAGCAGCACAATTCACAATTGCAGAGATGTGGAAACAACCCAAGTGCCCATTAATACATGAGTGGATTAATAAAATGTGGTATATGTACACCATGGAGTACTACTCAGCCATAAAAAATGGTGAACTAGTAATACCTCTTGTATTAACCTGGATGGAGCTGGAAAGCATTCTTCTAAGTAAAGTATCACAAGAATGAAAAACAAACACTGTCCATATGTACTCACCATTAAATTGGTACTAATGGATCAACAATAATGTGCACATATGGAAATAACATTCATCGGGTGTCAGGCAGGTGGGAGGAGGAGGAGGGGATGGGTAAATCTACACCTAATGGATACAGTGCACATTATCTGGGGGATGGGCATGCTTGTAGCTCTGATTCAGGTGGTACAAAGGCAATTTATGTAACCAAAGCCTTTGTACACCTGTAATGCTCTGAAATACTAAATAAATAAATAAATAATAAATAAAAGAGTTGCTTAGTAGGTGGTAGTTCCTGCTACTGCTGACGCTGCTACTACAATTACTGGTACTACTATTACTAGTATCACTATTATTATTGTCAATATTAAACTAGATGTAATGCAAACTTCTACAATAGATATCTATCCCATCTTTAAACATCAACCCAATCATGTCTAAGAGTTTATCAAATATATAATAAATCTATCAAGTACATACCAGTACTTGGTAGGCTAGGCATTTTTGTCTAGATCAGGGATCCTAAAGAGCCAATCATTATGTCAACACACACTTTTGAGCATATGTTATGAAACAGGAACACAAATATTCTGTCCAAATTCAATTCATGAATCTGAGTAAACTTGCATCAACTGGATGCTCTGATGGAAACACTTAGCTAAATATTCTCTTTTTCTATGTAATTCACAGATCCTCACCATGAACTGTGGATTTTAAGACTACGCAAATCTTCTATCTTGGAAGAATTGACTGGCAGGGCCAAGTGCAGTCCATTTATTTTTAATATGATGAGACAGAGAAATCCTGTTAAGCTTAGGCGGGCTTGGCTCTAGCCACACAGGCTGACTCTAAATAAGGCAAATGTTACCAGACAGTATGGAGGGATTTTTACTTCCTCTGATCGGTTAATCTTGAAGGGACTAAAGCGGCGTTACTCTGGGTGAGAATGAGTAGATGAGCAGGATAGTTTTTAGCACCCAAGGTTAAATTTTTGCCTTTCACTTCATTGCTATTGTGTGCTCAGATCCCAGTATCAGAATCCCAATGCTCTCCCTAACTCCCTTCTGCTCTTCCACACTTCTAGCTTCATCTGTTTTCCAGTTATAAGCTGAGTCTTCTGGAACTGGTGCACGTGGCATTTGTGTTTTCAGATTGCTTTCTGTGACTATGTGCTTCTACCCACCTCCCAGACTCCCCCCCAGTTGGTACCCTCAACTAGCCTGAAAGCTCCCTGAGGGTAAAGAATCTGTCAGCACACAGTAAGGCCTCCATGGACTGCTATGCATTCATTAGCCCTCTAAGAGGCCAGCACCTACACTGTGGTCATGTTGCACCATCAGCAAGCTTAATGTCTGGGGTGGCCAGCAGCCTTAGTGAGCAAAGCAATGAATCTTCCAGTTATTCCCTTTCCTGACTCTTTGTCAATGGGTAGACGGGATCTGGATGAAGTCCTACTAAAAGAACTTCAGCGTGGCTTCTTCTCACATCTGTCCTGATGAAACACCCTGCCAGCAATTGAAATTATAATTGCTGTGAATCACACTGTGAGTCACATGGGTTGTCACGGCAACCTACTAACTATATCACCAAAGCACCTTCCATTAGCTTTGCCAAGTTCCTGAGTTTTCCTGGACTGTGCAAATAATGTGGGTGAGCCCCAAGTTTGGGGTTGCTAAGAGTCTATAATCAAAAAGAATGGCCTCCAAGAAAGAAAAAGAAAATGAGAAAATAAGGTTATTCTCGTTCTTGTATCTCCTGAGTAAATGGCAACAATTGTGACAAATTGTTGCTTTCATTTTTTGGTATCAACAAATGCCTAAGGAGAGGAGGTTGAGGCCTCAAAACTAATTTTCTCTAAGTCAAATTCAAAGCCAAGTCTCTAGGGTAAAAAGTGAATACATTAACCTATTCCATTTTAAATGACTGCAATAAACACTTTTTAAAAATGGATACAAAAGATTAATTCTCAAAGAAATATTCTGATTTGTGCTAAAATATTTTCACTATTGAGAACTAAAACCTCTTTATACATAATACAATTTTATATTTTAGGTATTAGCTTGCTGCAACCATTTGAAAATATACTAGATTACCTTTTAGTGGCTATTCATGCTAAAATCAAAACATTTTGGAAGGTTCAGAAGCATATTTTATTCTGGTATTTTTTAGGAAAAATTAACAACTCAAGTTGGGATTGAACTGACACATTTTCCTGACTGCTGACCACCGAGAAACCTGCACTTTTCAAATGTTTGTAAGTGTCTATCCCTGAGTGTGGACAGCAGGCAGGACAGGCTCGGACAGGATGACCAAGGAATATAAACAAGAAAGGGAACAAAAGCAAGTGGCAGTGGTCTGATGCCTCTGGAAACAATCCAGTCCAGGGCCTACTGGGTATCCATTTGTTCTGCCTTGTGGAAGCTGTTTGATACATTCCCTAATGTTAGGACTCTGTGATGCTAAACTTCCCAGGAGCTGGAAATAGGATGAGCTGTTGCATTTTTTCATTTCCATATTTGTCATCTTGTAACATTTTAGTGAATGTAGGATGATCCAAGTAGAATTAGATTAAGGAGTCAGGAGTGAATGACCAGTTGTCTTTGGCAAATAATAAAAACCAAGATGGCAGTTGATTCCAAGAAAACGATAGCTATCTACATGAGACTATTTCAAAATGCAGCAAAGAGACCAGAACAAACTTGTGAAACACCAAAGCAAAAGAAATCTTGAAAGTGTCCAACCAAATACATGTACTATATAATCACCATGAAAATTAAATTGAAATTCCATATCACAGTGTAAAATTGATCTAATATGTCCCTATCCCACAAATAAAAACTCTCTTTTATGTTCACACACTAAAAACCAACAGCAACATTTCCTATCAGCAATTGGAGAACATCACAAATGTAAGAATTCCTTAACCAATTTGGGCATGACAACCATCCTCTTAGAAGCCCTAAAGCTTTATCCTTTCCCACTGGCCATCTAAAGTTAAAACAAACACTTCAGGTACCCTTCTCTGGGACTTAGGAGAACCTGAGTTCTCCAGAGATTGTGTTCATGGACTCCTTTGAAGCTAACAATCAAATTTCTTTTCATGGGAATTTTTGGCTCAACTCACCCAAAACATTTTTTTTTTTAAATCAGCAATACCTATGCTTTCCAGATAACAAGGCGAACTAAAATATTACCTGGTGTCACAATTATTCAGGTTCATTTTGTAGTTTTTGCACCTCTGTCTGGTGTACCCATGAGCTGACACTCTGGTCTGATAATATATTCTGCAACTGCACATATTAATTTGTAGTGTAAGTTGAACAGTCTCTCTGTAAGGGCAGTTAGGAGACCCAGATTGAAATTGTTAATGTTGGGTGACTTCAGCTGTCGATGATTATGTAGTCAAGTCTTGACCAAGGTTTTCAGAACCCTGGCTAAGAATGGAAGTTTGGAGACAGTACAAAAATGAATTCATACACTTCACTGATAGCAAAACTCCTTGAAGAACAGATGTCAAGATGATTTAAGAGGAGCTGGAATTTAACATCTTAAAAAAACTTATAGGCAAGGTAGGACCGTTCAGTTTTCAAGAAAAATCCGACCGATGCTAAAGAAGAAGTCATTTGGGTGACTATTACTAGAGAAAGAACTGATTGATTTTCTTCCTCCTCACACGTTGTGGGCCCTGCAGAGATGCTAAGATCAGAAATACGATGGGGTGTCTGCTGAGCTGGGTGACAAAAACAATCTCCATGTTCAAGTGGCATGGAGGATTTTCACTAACACACAGCCTGGAAAATTCAGTTTCTCCTTGGCATGTGCAAAGTTTTGTGTCAACTGTCTATGCGGGTGCTATTTTTACCAATTTGTCACTGGGCCATTTTATCCTGGGTCCTCTCCCCCAAATCTTGAAAGTAAACATCAACCAGAAAAACCGTATGATTGCTGATCTACATCTTTCTGCCAGTTACATGAAAGGAGTTTTAAGTCTTTCTACTTTATTTTATGCTTAATGACGAAGAATCTTCCTGCTGATTTTCATAGTTAGAAAGGCGCTCCACGTCCACCCACTCTGGCTGTATCTCGATTTTGTTTTAAAGCCAGTATAGCTGATGAATTTCTTGAAATCTTTGCAGAAAGGCCCACCTGGTTAAAGTGACTGTTATTGGAACACAAATTTTTCCTCATTAGCCACCACTCTCATGCCGTCACCTAAATCCTGCAAAGAATTTACACTCAACCACAGGGTATTTTTTCTGAAATAGGCCAATGAAATTATTAACAGGGATGACAGTTCCCCGAATGTCTTTATATATGGACTGTCTATATATCAACTAACATCTATGGTTTCTGTCTTATGTTATCTTATTGACTGAGGTGTACTCTTGATGCCCAAAGGAATTGAACTTGTGGTTTTGTCCACTTATCCAAGAGCCAAGTCATAATGCAAATAGTAGCTTTCTGTATATTGCCAGTGGCCAGGAGTCCATACCCCAAACCACCATAAACAGTAGGCACAATCATCAGCCCCTGGTGGGGAGAGGCCCAGGACTGAGCTAGCAGAAAGACTGAATTACTTACCACCTCTAGAGTGGGTCCCTCCGGGCCAGGGACGAGCTCATGGGCAAGGCTGTGCAAGGAAGCGCTCTGTACCATGCCTGCCCTGCGGATATACAGAGGACTTCAGTCTCCTGCACTGTCAATCTCTCAGTCATCATGAGCTCAATAATGCACCGACAACAGCAAGAACAACAACAACAACAACGACAAAACAACCCCCAAAAAGCTAAGGGTCACAGACTACCCTGATGGAGGGACAGCCAACTGGAACTGTGTATTGAGAGATGGAGGTGCCACCCTGATCATGGGTCTAGTATGGGCCTGACCTTTTCATCATTCCTCAAACAAACATTCCATTGAAGCCCATGAGAGAGCCACGTGGAGACACTGCAGGACTGGGCCCCAAGTCAGGCAACTTCTCATCGAATTTGATGTTTTCTTGGTTTTTTGTTTTTTTTTTTTTTTGGTTTCATTTTTGTTTTCTACAAATACAGATAGACAGACACACACACCCGAGAGCGGATTTCAAGAATCAACTGAGGCACAAGCTAAACTACTTTGCGGTTACACAGATTTCTTCCCCCAAATATTTCACATAAAATAAAAAATTTAAAAAGTGTCATTAGGAAACATTTGGGGACACATCCTTGACATCCCTAGATTGTGCCATAAACATCTCCACTCCTGGCCTTAGAAAGTTGCCCAAATACATCTCATATGTAGAACTTATCTGTGGTCTAAAACAGTCATCACATTCTAATGACACCGTTAATTCAAAGCCTAAATAATATGCTGGTCAAGTACAGTGAAAGTTGACTGCCTGCATCCATGATGTATTGTTTCATCCTGAGGTTCAAGGCACAGTCAAATATCATTGCTCGGATTGCAAATCACAGCGCCTTACACTGACGTGAGTTTGTAACTTATGGTGTAGTTTGAATGAAGGCAATTGATGAGAGCAGTTGAACCTGAGAAGTGGGGTGAGTACAGAGCATAAATCCAGCACACATTTCCACATCAAGCTACCGATGCCATTTACCAGGGGCCCCGTAGGCCATGCTCATGGTCGAGCGACCGCGCCTCTCTTCCCAGTCAGTATCTCTGCTCCACAGACATGAGTACGAAACGTCCTAATTTGTGAACTAGTGGTGAGGAAAAGGAGACCAAAGTTTAAAAGAAATCAAGGTGATGTTTCCTAGAAACATACCAACTCTTCTACGAAGGATCCAGAATAAGGGTGATCAGTAAAGTAATTGATCCTCCCGGCTAGATGTCATGATTTCTCTAAAGACATGGCTTGAAACACTAGAATTCATCAGAATATGTCTAGTCTCTCTCTTCAACACACACTCAGTACACACAGGTGGAGATGTGTCACTTCCGACCACTACAGGTTGAAAAATGACCTCTGCTGACCATGGATCACAGCTGAAACATTAGTTTATACTTGAAGGGTCACAGCAGCCAGACATATGCGGATTCCAACTCTTCAGAAAACTTTGGACAAAAAAAAAAATTGTGCTACTTACATGTATGTGTCTTCTTCGTTACTGAGATACCTAGGAGAGAAGAAATGATGACAAAGGTTAGAAAGTGTCCTGTGTGTGCTTCTTTGAATGCATGTCATTCCCAGTGCACACGGGAATGCATTCTGTTCAGTTGGTGATGCAGAAGCAAGACCACTTTCAATCTCACACAGCAGTGTCGCTAGACCCACCCCAAAGCCACACCACCATGAGCATCGGAGGCAGCCACCATCACTTACTGGTTTAAGAATTTCTTTGGTAAAAATAAGCAGCATGGACAGTAATTAAACTGCCTGAAACAGGGAAGGAGAAGATCCTTATTTTTTATTTTAAATAGGGGAGCTGATCACATTTATAGGCAGAGTGGGAAAGATTGAAGGCACAAGAGAGTGATGCGAACCTACTCAGATGAGAGTGAGCTGAGCAACAGAGCAATTAATTTGCTATGGCTATTGATTCTGTGTTTACTTTTTAATGAAAATGACCCTTCCTGCTCCCATGAAGCATAACTTTTAATGGTGAGGAAACATACATCCACAAAATGTACCTATGTGTCTGTACTCGTTAGAGTCAGAAAGGGAATGATTGCTACTTCTCTAGAAATGGCTCCCAAAAGTATGAAACACCGCTGTATGAAATGCATGAACACAAACTAGGAAAACACGAGGGATGCATGAGTCAGCACCCTTGATCTTTCCAAGATGATTTACAGATGGCAGGTGACGAGTGGAACTAAGCAGTATTTGGCACATAAGACCTGATAAAGATAGCATGAATGCATGCTTCAATGCAAACAGCGCTGTCTCCATCTCAGAAACACTACACTTTGAACCCTCTGTGCTTCATTCTGATTGGGAGACATGCTTGAGACTAAATGGGCTCGAAGTAACAAAACTGTTGAAAATATTAAGCCTGTGACTAAGAACTGTGGTAAACCCTGAAAATGTTTTTCTTTCATGTTATTTATTAAGAGAACTATTTAACCCTCCTTTGGAAACTAAAAGTTGTAGAAAAATTTGGCAGCCACATCAGATCTATTACTTAGCTATGGAACGTGTAGTACAAGTAAGAAATCTGTTATGAAAATCCATCGTCGACACTAAAAAAGAAGTTCCAAAGTTGTGTGCAAGACCAAAATCACACACTGGCTCTTCCCCCCCCACAACTTTCCAAAGGGTTTATTTAGGGAGGCTGAAATTACATAGCCCAACTCAGATTCTACCCCCACCCCCATCATTTTATTGAGAAAAACTACTGTTTTTCATCATGTTTGATTTGCATTTGCTAAGTGAACTTAGAACCTTCTGCAAAGATCCTTGAAGACTCTCTCACGTGGAACTACAAAAATGTTCTAGAATTTTTTGAAATACCCTTTATCATGGGAAGGGAACTTCCCCCACCGGCCACAGTGAGTAAAGTTTAAAATCTGAATACAGTTTGCAACTCCAGCTCGTGACACCAGCACCAATAAATTGATACAGGAGTGCTCTTTCAGCATTATGAGGGTTAGATGTGTATTTTCCTTAGGAAATAGTGCTTTCTGTAAAATCACTTTGAAGAGAAAGTGCTTAGGCTGTCTCTCCTGATTATTCAAAACCTCCACACAATTGGATTTAACACAGCCCCAAACAGACCTATCTATATTCGCTGAGTATGGAACTATTTTCTCCTGACATCCAAAGGCCTCATGAAAATACCACTGCTTTGACTTTTCTACTTAAATTTATTATATGGCGTGATGCAGTGTTCTCATCAAATATTTTCATGACAATTACATTGATAATAGATTTTGGAAATCTTTCCAAGAAAGCTGTCTGATTGTGGAGGTCACAGTAGCTTCTCCTATCTGCCACCAGGAGAAAGCATGACTTTGGCAACAGCCCATCTCTTGGTCCCTCAGCTTTAACTGCCAATTAATGACCAATATAAATAACTGGGTGGTATATTTGTATTGGGGTTGCCAGATTCAGCAGATAAAATACAGGATGCCCAATTAAATTTGAATTGCAGATGCTAATTTGTTGTTCATCTTACATTCAAATTTAGATGGGCATTCTGTATTTTATCTGGCAGCCTTAACCTATACAAATATAATGTAAATTAAGTCTATTATATACAATAGAAATATATGATCAATTAATAAATGCATTTTTATGGAGAAAAGCTTAAAAAACATACTCTTCTCACAAAAGCAATATTTTTTTAAAAAGTACATTATAACTCTTAATTATGGAGATGGTGCATTATATTTGATTTTTTAAATTTCATAGCCCTTATGAAGACAGAATTCTATTTCCCTAGAAAAAGTGAACAAAAACACTGCAAACACACAAAAGATAAATTTAATGCAACAATCAGAAAATTTATTGGAATTCTCTTTGTCCCTCCCCCCCCCCCCAAAAGTAACAATTGTGATCACAATAGTGGCTTGTACTTGTGTTACTTCCTTCTCCATAGAAGCTCTAGTACTTCCTAGTAAGTGACTCCATAGAAGTACCAAAAAAAAAAAAAGCGGGAAACATTCTTTCATTTCACAGATAGGAAAACTGAGGCTCAGTTAATTGGCATAATAAAAAGTTTCTTGTGGAAAGTTACATTGGACTGGAAGTGTATCCTATAGCAAGTCTTTAAAAACCCTTGTATAGAGTCAGGTGCAGGATGGCTCACACCTGTACACCTTAGCACTCAGGGAGGCCAAGGATTGTTTGAGGCCAGGAGTTCAAGATCAGCCTTAGCAAGAGCAAGACCTGTCCCCACAAAAAATATAAAAATTAGCAGGGCATGGTGGCACACACCTGCAGTCCCAGCTACTTGGGAGACTGAGGCAGGAGAATCACTTGAGTCCAGGAGTTTGAGGTTGTAACAAGCTATGATGATGCCACTGTACTCTAGCCCTTGCGACAGAGAGAGACTGTCTCAAAAATAAAAAAAACCCTGGTATAGGTACTGCCTCCCAAAAGAGTAAATACTCAACAAAGATTTACTTCTTGGAGCATACCATTCAGCATCCAGCTCTGTAAATAATTTAAACTGATGGGGCCCTACGCCCCTCCTCTATTTAAACCAGGAAGCCTCATCCCAGGCTTGAGTGAAAGATGTACTAAGATACTGATACAAACACATAGGAACCACAGTACCTCCAACTAGAAAAGCATATTGGGTTGAATCTAGAATATTCCAGAATATTCTAGAAGAGAGGGAATATTCTGCCAGGAATCTAGCTGCCTGAACTAAATGCTCTTGGTCCCTGGGCCTTCACTTATAGTGGGCATATGTGCCCTGGTTTGCTACTAGCAGCAATTTTCTCACCCTTCAATGAGGGGTGGCTCTTTCCTTTATTGTTCTCATTTTTTAGAGTTTTCTGTCTTTCTCACCAGGAAAAGAGCTCATCCTCCATGAGATCACAGCAGTCATATATCGCTATTTTTTTTCCATAACTGGAAGGAAAAGGGCTTTCAGAAAAAACCTTATCCAAACCTAATGCTACCATCAGCAGCAACTCTGAACCAAGAATTTTTGGAGAATTAGGTTTTCTGAAGATAAATTATGATGAATATTAAGGTGGCAAGTAACTAATTCTTCTCAGGAATAGAAAAGAATAAACTTTTTAAAGGCAGATCTTAAGATGGCTAGATTTAGGGGCAAGTTGATCTGACCTTGAACTCTTAGCCTACCCACTTTCCTGCCTCTTGGCTGAGAGACTCTGGGCAAGTTACTTAACTTTTCAGGGCCTGAATTTCTTGGTTTTTAAAATTGTATATAATCATAGTAATACTCAAAAGACTATTGTGAAAATAAGGATGTATAAAGAGCTTTACAAACTGGGAAGTGTGATATAAATGCTAATTATTGGCTCTGGTAAAGGGTGAATAAACAGCACAGTATTATTGTTACAAAACCGGATTACAACGTGCTCCTGAAAGCTATGCCTTGGCTACGCATGACGTCCCTCCTGTTTCATACTGACTCTGGTTTTCAGACCAAGTGCTGTGCCTAGGAATCAACCTCAGAGCTGACAGAAGAGAGCATGGAACAGAGAACCAAGTTCCTAAAAGTGAGCGTGCTCTGTTCTATACTCTGAACCACATTTTGACTCTTTGCTCTCTAATGTCAAGGGAAGAGAACTGAGTATGGTGGCTCGCACCTGCAGTCCTAGATACTCGGGAGGCTGAGGTAGGAGGATTCCTTGAGGCTAGTTCGAGTCCAGCCTGGGCAACACAGTAAGGCCTGATCTTAAAAAAAATTTGTTTGAATAAATATATGAATAAAAGGAAGCTGCCTGCTCACGAGCAAATGGCTGTACTGTTCAGGTGGGTGCTGATCGGCTCGGGCAAGGACTTTGATCACCACCACCAAAGGATGTCGATCCAAGTCCAGCTGTTGGGAAGGTTTTGATTCACTTCCAAAAGACTGGGAAGAACACCAAGATCCCTCCCTAGAGATTCACAAACAGGCCACAGAGCAGGCCTGTGGAGACAGGGACTTCGTAGAGTTGTGGTGAATGATGGGGTGGAAACAAATTTCTAAGCCTCAAACACACATACAGCCCCCTGAGCCCACAGTGAACTCCACAGATGACTTGGCTAAGTCATCTAACTTCTCTGGGCCTTGGTCTTCTCATCTGTAGAATGAAGTAGTTCCACTACAGGATTTCTTAATTTCTCTTGCATTCATTGATCAATGGTTCCTTGCCCAGCTTCTAAGCTCTCAAACCAAACCAACTTTTTCCAAGCCACAGGCTGCCAGATCTTTTTCTCACTATAAAAAAATCCAATGTAGCTCATAATCAAAGGATACCCCCCTGAAACGTTTTTTCTTCTCGCCTTTAACAACCAAAGAAGAAAGAAGGCAGTACCCACAAAAGGTTATATAAGTAAAAGATATACTTTTCTTGGGTGATCTTTTCAAATTATCTGGGCTAGAGAAAAATGGTACCTTTTGATAAAGTTGTGAGACTCATATTTTACCCAGATACACACACACACACACACACACACACACACACACACACACACACACACATGACACACACACGGGGTGGGGGAGGCTCTTCCAAGTAATGCTTTAGAGTAACTTTGAACTTAACAATATGATAGTAGTTTTAAACTGCCAATTAATACCCCTAAACGTAAGAGGAAAAAAATCCCCATAAGTACTCTACCCGAAGCAAAGCAGGGCTTCTAATGCAGCAAGATTGCCTAACTCTCTTTAGCTGACCATGCTTCAAAGTAAAGCAAAGGAAATGTCATGAAAATACCACAAATTTATCACTGTCATGGTTATCAGTAGGGCAAAGTTTCAGAGTTGCAGGCATCCCAGAGTGGAGCACGTTAGGGATGTAATCCAGTATTTCCAATCAGCACCAGATCTTGATCAATTAACTTCTTTGATGGACTTTTTATTGTCTCTTGGTTTCTAGGCAATTGTCTGGGTACCAAGTTAATTTTACCTTTTTTTAAAAAAAAGAGATGGCATCTTTCCTCCTCCCTGGATTTGGCAATCACTGAACTAGCATTTCCAGAGGCCCTGCATTCTGGACACGTCTCCAAGCTTGACAAAGATGCCACTCTGCCACCCTGCCAGTACTCAGCCCGAGTGCCTTCTCTCGTCCTCTTTCGCAATGAGATAACAACTGTTGCGATAGAGATATTATAAACAAGGGTAAATTCTGTGTTAGCATCAAAAACAAACAATAAAACCCAACACTACCTTAAAAATGCAGTGAAATTTTTCTTTTTTCTTTAAAAAAAAAAGTCTCATGTGAGTGTGGCAGGAAGGAAGAGATGTGTCGAATGATCATTAACAAAGCCTTTAATTGGCCCAACTCATGACTCTCCACTGGCCTTGTACACTGACTCTTGTTTGATTGGACGGCTTCCAGTCTGCAGACCTTCACAAGATTTCCTCTCCCTCCTCGCAAGATGCCTGAATTAAATAAGATGCCCATTAATTAAGCTCTGAGGTCTTGGGCAAAATGGCTTAACCTTTCTGAGCCTCCATTTTCTCATCCATAAAATGGGAATAAATTTCTCAGCGCTAGGTTTATATTAAAACTTAAGATAATTCATGTGGGACACAGGGCATAGTGCCTCTTTCCCACTAAAGAGGTTTCTAATGGCAGACACTTTGCGAAGACGCTTGTATTAGATAAACAGAGCAGTATGCCTTGGACAGATGCAGGCAGGCCCATTAAGGCACTGTTGTTAAACAGGTGGGTAATCCAGGAAGTCAGTGTTTCATAGTTCAGGTAAGAATTTTCAAAATAAAACCCAGGACACTTAGCCCGCTCCCTACAATGTCATCGACAAGCACAGTACACAGGCTGCAGTCTCCTGGGTCAGCATCCTAAGGAGCTAGCAGTCAAAACAGCGATTTACACGCAACGCTTGAACACTAGCTAAGAAATGAGGCCTAGCATTTGGGATTTTTTTTAAAAAATAGCTAATAATTGTTTAATAAATAAAAAATATCAGTTTGTGCTGGCCCTTTGTCCCCCCCCCCCAATCCTGAGTTGTCTCATGAGAGTGCTCCATTCTACACACAGTCAAGGAGGAAATCTGTGCGTGAGGGGGATAAGGAGCAGGGCCCAAGAAGAACCTCGCCAAACAAAATGATGTTACAAAACAATGTCCTTGTGTAGGACAAAAGAACTATTAATGATAATCAGTACATATTACTGAAAGTGCTCCAAGTAATCTCTGGACTTTGTTTCAAAAATTCTTAATGGACACTAATGCTTAGAGTTCACTCAAAAGAGAAATAAATTATGTGCCAGGGTTGCAGGGAACAAGGACAGCACGGTGCAAGGCATCAAAGCATTAGCAATGTTACGACAATCAAACATTTCGTAATTGCATAAAAAGCCTTTAAAAATCATTTAGAAATACTAATTATGAATATTAATAATACTGTAATGGGAGGTCTCTTTTATGTTAGATTTGAGCCCATGTTGAGCCATTTTGGTAATAATATTTCAGCTCTTTTACCATCCAAGGTGCTTTTTACACCAAGAAAAAAAATTTCTATTTTAGTTTGAAAAATGGTTATGGGAATGGATAAGAAGAATTTTTTCTGTTTTTTGAATTAAAAATTTTTTTGTGTGTGTGATTGCCCTCCATCTCTAGGTCATATTTCCTGACATTTGTGCCCAGAAATATCTTTTAATTTTGGACAGGCAGACCAGAAGTATGCCCTCTTTCAAGTCCTGCCTTTATCTTTAACAAAACAGTTCCAAGGACAAAGCCTCATTCTGGGTCCCCCAGCAAAGGCAGCATAAAGAGACCATGGGTCTATCTGAGAAAGAAATCTTGAGACTAAACTTATTTGGGGAATATCCATCTTTTCTCGTAGAGATTACTATTCAATGCATTATGAAAAGTACATACCTAAGGAAGGTAATTTCTCCTGTTATCACTTGCCGGTGCCAAATGTGTGATTAGTACTAATGTACAGTAGGAATCATAAGAATCCTTGTTCTTTCAGATTGATTTCCTTTTATCAAGTCACTGCACTACAAGTAGAGCTACACATTAGCTATGACTTGGTTGATTTAAATTTGATCTTGGAGCTCTGGGCAGAGGTGTGAACTGATAACTATCAACCCTTTTAGCTTAGCCTTCTGGAATCGAGGAGTTTTATCTTATAAGTAAATAATTCAACTCAAGCAAAAATCAGCAGCTTTTACTAGGCTTTTCCAGGAAATGATTTACTTTACGTACCTCTGCAATTTGTTAAAACTGTTTATCTTTGCTACTAATATGAACAGGTACTGACTCGAACTGTCTGTAGGTGACTCACCTGGATGTTGTCAAATACGTGGTTATAGCTGCAACCTTTAACATCAAAGCTACCAAAACTGGTTGGATAAGGATGATCTAAAGACTATGGAGTTGCTGGCCCCAAAGCACAGCAGACACTAGGGATATTTTGCATATGTTATGCCCTTGGATGGACTGCCTAAATCATACCAGGAGCATGGTCAACACACCAAGTCAAGGCAAGTAAAGACTGAAGAAATATCACCTGGCCGGCCGCCACCCCACACCAAGGTCTGTTACAGATGGCAGAAGCATGGATAGACAAGGGTATTACTAGTTATGACGAAGGAGGAAACAAATTCCGAAGGTTCACTCATGTCCTGAGTCACCTAGAAAAGAGAGGGAATCTGCCAAACTGGAAACAATGGGAATTTGGTTCTAAATGTGGGGGAAGCGAGCTCCACTGTCAGACAGATGAAAGGCAAAAGCCTCAGGATCCAATAGCTATGAAGCAAATACTGAAAAGTAAAGAGGCAACTTCAGTTATTCCCTAATATATAGGATACCAAGGGTACATAAAGGATTTCTAAAAATATCAACATTATTGTCATCTTGAAGAAAGATAAAAAGACTGCTTAAATCACCAATCATGACATCACAAATCATTACCGTTTGTAGCCTCTCCACACTCCCCTTATTATGGGATTTGTCTGGATTGGCCATTGCTGGGTGGTAATTCAAGAAAAGAAAGTAGTCATCAAGATATTTATTTTGCATTCACAGATTTTATTAAGAATATTATAAGACATTGTTAGATTAGATGCATAAACTGTTTTCCCATACAGGATTCAGAATCAGGAAACCTGGGTTCAATTCCTAGCCCTACCACTTACCAGCTTTGTAATTTGGGGCAAGATACTTACTCTTGCCAGGACTCAGTTACCTCATCTCTAAAAGGAGAGGAAAAAGACTTCTTCTTTCACTGTAAAATTCTACCACTAGAAATGTAGCCTTAGGAAGTAATCATGAATATATAGAAGAATTTTTATCAAAGCATTGTTTCATATTGCAAAACATTGGGGGAACCACCCAATGTCAAGAGTAAAGGATGACTGAAGAGAACCATGGTATGTCTACGTAATAGAATACCCTACCATCCTTAAAATAATGAAAAACAAATAACAGAGAAAGATGTTCTAGCTGTATTAAGAGAAACATATAAATTCAGCACCCCAAAGCACAGTATACTATTTTTTCAAAAAGGAAAAAATAAAACATGTAGAGAAAAAAGACTAAAAATATATACTCTGAATTATTAATAATGTGAGTGGCTATCTCTGGCTAGAGGGCTTATGGTTGATTTTTTCTTTTCTTTTTTTTTTTGTCTATATTTTTGACAATTTCTACAATAAAACTGTATAAATAGAATTTTAATAAGAAGAAAGAAAAGTTAACATTGAAACACCTACCTCATAGGGTAACTGTGAGGATAACATGAAATAACAAATGGCAATGCTGACTTAATATTGGTTTTTAATATTGCAAACATCTTTTGGTGACCATTAGGAGACCCAGTTTCCTATGGCAACTACTAATTGCGTTACACTGTCCAGGGAAGCCTAGGTGAAGTCTGAATGAAGTAGAAGTGTGACGGCGGCACAGCTGACCACTTTCAGGAGGGCCCATGGCAATGTATAATCTGGTAATACTTGATAAAACAGTAAGCATAATCAATATGCTGATAAAGATCTGAAAAGTAAGCCTTGCTTAGTTCAATAAACATAATGCTCTAGAATGCAGTGAGAAGCCTAGATGCTAATGTCAGACAATTTTTGACTCCTGGGAAAACCACCATCCTTTAGCTACCAAACAGAAGTTTGTTGATGCCAATGTCTATAGGGCATATGACTATACTGTCAACACATACCAGCAATAAAGCTGACAAAAGGCTTGTGGAGACCTCTACAGAGCAGGTGCAGCCCCAGAGACAGATCACAAATCCCTTAAGGCAAGAGTGAGCCCTTTCATCAGTATCCCCTGAGAAATCCCCGGGACTTAGTGCCATGTAATGTACAAAGCAGATCTTTGGGGACAGAAAGGCCCACGTTGCAAACCCAGCTTCACCACCAACTAGTCATCTCACTCCAGGCAAGTTACTTAGCCTGAGCCTCAGTTTCAATTTCTGTAGGATGGAAGTAAGGATATCTTTTTCTTTGGGTTGTTATGATCATCAAACATTATAGACACTGCAAAGCTGAAAGCTGTCAACTGTCACTGAATTGTAGTATCTAAGCAATCTATCTTAAAGAAATACATCTTATGGCAACGCATTGGAATGTTCCACAGAAAACGGAATAGAAAAAAAGGTCCATATGTCCTTGGGTTGTGGCATTAAGGTGTCAATGAGCCTCAGAACAAACTCTTTTTCAGGTTGATACACCTTGTCACATTTTGATTGATTTCAACTGGCACAGCTCTTCTCTTCTAAATTATTCTTTTTCCCTTTTTCTTCCTTTTCTTTCCTTTTAGTCTTAAGAAGGTAGTAATGGGTTGAGTTGAATCCCCCCAGAAGATACATTCAAGTCCTAACCCCTGATACCTGCAAATGTGACCTTATTTAGAAATCATATCTTTATAGACATAATTAAATGAGGTCATACTGAACTGCAGTGGGTCCTCAATCCAATGGCTGCTATCTTTATAGAAGAAGGGAGAGGGAGATTTGGATTCAGTGATACCTAAGACACACAGAGAAGTCAGCCGCATGAAGATGGAGGTGGAGATTAGAGTGATGCAGTTACATGTCAAGGAACGTCAAGGATTGTCAGTAACTAACAAAAGGTAGGAAAGAGGCCTCTAGAAATTCTTCCTTGCTGCTCCTCCAAATCCATTCTCCCACTCTTCCAGGCAGTCAAGTTTCAGGGGGACACATAGCCATCCAGTCAGAGTCCCTGTAGTCCCTTGGAGCTGGGTATGGCCATA
Organism: Lemur catta; assembly: GCF_020740605.2. Classification (NCBI taxonomy): domain Eukaryota; kingdom Metazoa; phylum Chordata; class Mammalia; order Primates; family Lemuridae; genus Lemur; species Lemur catta. The sequence continues at coordinate 91,567,434 of NC_059128.1, forward strand.
AGACTGGGTTCTCACCAAGAAATGTGAGCAGAAGGGGCATGTGTAACTTACATGTCACTTAAAAGGAAGCTACTTGCTCTGGATATCCTCTCTCTTCCTCTTCCCATGGACTGGAACTTGGATGAGGCTGTGACCCAACTTCAACCATGTAGGCAAGGCCACTTTTGGAGATAGGAGAGCACCCAGATGGGACCCAGGGTCCTGGATAACCCTGTGAGCGGATAAGCCACTGTGTTCTTGAGTTTCTTTGCTATAGCAGTTTTTAGGCTTTACTCTAACAAATACATGGGAAATAACTCTAGTTTATAGCTCAGAATCACCAAATGTTAGATCCAGAAAAGACTTGAGGAATGGACCCTCTCTTGAAAAAAGACAGAAAATTGGGACTCAGAAGCATTAGATGACTGGTTCCAAGTCAACCAGTCAATTAGAGGCAGAGCAGAAAGTAGCATCCCATAAAGTGGCAGCTCTGTGGGCTCTGAGGCCTGGATGTGTTGAAGTCTCCCTTTTAGCATACAGGACACCTCAATCAGACCCATGAACAGTTTCACCAGCATCGTTTAGAAGCTCCATGTAAGCCAGAGTGACTTTCTGAACTGTAAATCAGATCATGTTAGTGCCTGGTCAAACTCCTTCCATAGTTGGAAAGGTCCTATGTGATCCAGCCTGCCTGCTTCTCCAGCCTGGCTGCCTTCTGTCCCTGCCTCACCCATCTCACTCTGCCATACCAGTCCCCTTGAATTTTCTCTAAAGGTCTAAGCTTGCTCCGGACTCAAGCCCTTTCTGCATGTCATTCCCTCTGCCTGGCTCAGTTTCCCCTCAACTCTCCGCAGGTCTCCCCTACATCCGTCCAGATCTCTGCTCAACACTCACCTCCTCCTAGAGTGCTTTGCAGCCAGCTTATCTAAAGAATCCTGCTCCCTGTACCATTCTCCGCTTTGCTTCACTTTGTGTCTTTACAGTATTTCTCTCCTTCTGACATTCTACTCTCTAGCCATTGTATGTCTTCCCAACAATGTCAACCCTTGAGGCAGGGATCGTGTGTCCTTGGTTTACCACTGTATTTCTGGTGCTTAGAATGATGCCTGGCACACAGTAGCCCACAAAAATGTGTTGAATGAATGAATGAAGGCCACAAAAATGTGTTGAAGGAATGAGGTTGACTCCCAAAAGCTTACCGGTGGTGATCCCAAAGCCTCTGGAAATACGCAGGGAACACAAGAGAAGCACAGATGGTGACACAAGTGCTAAATGAAATGGCTGGGGGACACGTAAGGAGAGGTTTGCACAGGTGAAGAGAACCCGGAAGGCCACGTGCAAAAAGTGAGAGGGGAGAGAACACACACTAACCCCAGGACCTAAAGCAGAGGTCAGGCAATCAATAGCAAAGTTAAAATGGCACTTTTAAACACTTCTGATAATATTGATTGGGTCATTACCAGAGCTGAACACAGGGCATGCCTGCCTCATCTGTTAGAAAGATCTTTATGATCTTGTTAGCACATCCCCAACACAGAAGCTGTAAAGGTTATAACCCAACTTGTAAAGCTAATCTCACATAGGCTCTGGGATAATAAAGAACCTACGGAAAAATCTCCCCTTAGCCATATGCTACAGCAAGGAGCAGGACTGCCTGTCTTCCCGTACACGGCAATGCAGGGTAGCTGAACGCTCCCGTTTCTAAGACCGAGAAAGCTATTTTGGAAACAATGATTTCAGTACTCAGGGTTCTTAGATCTAACAGCGTAGAGGCTAACTTGGGTTTAACCATTTCCCTCCAATTCAAAGTGATTTTAAAATAAAAGTCAGCATGCCATGGCCATTGAGTTACGCTGAGACCAACAGGAAAGAGCAGTTTGGCAAAACCCTCTTTGCCAAACTTAGTTTTAAAAAACTATTTATTTATTTTTAAAGATAGCTCTATTTTGTATTTGTATAATCCCAATGTTAAATCCTTGTTTTTTTTTATTACTATCACTTAATATGGGAATTTTTGGGTCATTCTTCCTAAATAAAATCACACAGCATCATTTCTTGGCTCACACTCTTCTGGACCACGCGGGAAGGTCTATGGGGTAGTACTGAAAGGGGAAATGAGTTGATGCTGCATAGCAGGTCCAGAAAACAAAACGAACTGGAATCACAAAGCCTTTCTGGGTGGCCTGGAAAAGGAAACCAGGGAGAATGTGAGTGCACCAGGCATTTACTTTCCGGCATGACGCACACTAAAATACATAGGCATGAAAGTGTGTGATGTCTCAGATTTGCTGCAAAGTGCCTTGGCGAAGTGAAAAAGGGATAGATGAAGCAAGTGTGGCAAAATCTCCCAAGTGCTGAATCTGGATGTTGGGTATATGATTACTGTTGCCCCTCTTTGTATATATTTTTGAAAGTTTCATAATAAAAAAATTCCTGCTAGTAAGGACTGGCCAGAAAACTTTAAAAAGAGGTTCAATCTCTCTGATATAAAGTGTGTGAGTGATTTTGTCTGTGCACCTGGGTCAGTAGTATTTCTTGAACAGCTGAAGGTGTTAATTGTTACTCACTAGAGTAGGTTTTAATGCTTTAGAGAGCAGGTATATATATATGTGTGTGTGTGTGTATTGTGTATATATCTTCATTTTATTTTATTTATAAAAAGAAATATTTAATCCCTTTTCTCCCCCCCCTTTAAATTCTTGCATTCAGTGAGGTCTTAATCTTCCTAAGCAAGATTTTGTCAACCATGATACATTTTAGTAACATAACTTCATTGTTTGGTGAGGGAGCATCAGAATTTATGTCCCAGTGAAGGAAGCATGTGGTAGGAAATAAATCAGAAGACCTGGACTTTGAATCTCACCCTCCCATCTCCCGGCCCTCTGCCACCTTTCGGCTATAGTCTTGATGGGTCTGCCCTCTGGGACAATCTTTTGCTCAGTCCCCTTTGTTCTCAGTGGCCCCCGTTTTGTTGCCTGGGATTAGTAATCCCATTAGTGACATATAGGAAATACCAGCGCCCCCCCCCCCCCCCGCCCCCAGAAACCAGGCCAGCTCGGCCACATACAAACATAAACACAACCATGACAAGTCCCCTGGCCAATGATCCCAAATAAGAAACTGAGAAATCGCAGCTCCTTCCTGAAGCAGCTATTTGAAGGCAGTTGGTTGTCTCCAACTTATAGTTCAGTCCCTCTGCACATAGTTTGAATTCATCATTATTAATAATTTGATTCTCATTCAAATAAGATATAGGATTGCTCAACAGTTTTTTTTTTTGAGTCCTACATTTTAAAACTCATTTGAAAATTATTCAAGGCCAATTTGCAGTTAACAGTGTATCCATTGTTGTATGCTTGGATAGTTGGTGGTTATGTTTTCAATCCACCTTCTGATTTCCTCATTGCCGTCTGTGAAGTAAGTAATGAAGATACTGTTAGACCCATTTTTCAGTGAGGAAACTGAGTGTCAGGAAGGTGAAGTGACATGCTCAAGGTCAAGTGAGCTTGGCCAGAGCTCAAATGTTTTTTTAAGTGGTCATTAAATCCTCCACCTCCTCCACACCTGGCTGAATCCTTTAAGTGCTCCCCCCGTGCCCACACATCAGGAAATACTCCTGATTTCAAAGCCACAGGCAAAATCACTCACACACTTTATGTCAGAGAGATTGAAGCTCTTTTTAAAGTTTTCTGGCTAGTTTTCACTGGCATGAATTTTTTTTATTATGAAACTTTCAAAATTATATACAAAGGGGTAACAGTGGCCATGTACCCCACATGCAGATTCAACACTTACCAAAAGCCAAAGGTGTCCAACAAAAAGCATCAAGAGAACATATGAATCTTGGCTCAAAGAGGTGCCTGTGGTCTCCACTGCCTTCCAGCATTACCTGTTTCACCAGTAGGCTCTCCTGGCTTTACACTCTGGCTGGGTCTTCTCATTTCATGCAGTTTGGATTTGGTAAACTAGAATTTAGGTGGTTTATTGCTGTTCAAGTAACTGGCTCCTGGTTCTACCCTCTGTATTTGTGAGCAAGAGATGTCCAGGACTGGAGGGGCCTGGCCCAAGACTTCAGGACACCCCTACCTACCAGGGTGAAAGACTGGACTCTTCTGATATTGTATTATCCAAAGCATGTGGTTTAACTCTGCCACACACAGATATGTGTATCCTTCTCTGCCCGTTTACCCGCACAGTGTAAAAACAGCTCTCTCAAGGCCTTTATGAATTTGGAAATCAACCCATATCCAGTGAGGTAGCTTTAGTTACCTCTAATTTTAGAGCTGCCACTAATCGGTCCCAGAATCTTTTTAAGTCCAGGTCTACAGGGCCAAAGGGAAGCTTGAAATTATTTGAACATCTCATTCATGGACAATATAGGGACAATGTGATCTTCCAGCTCAAAGTAGAATGTGTTCATGTATGAAAACTCAGCCTTACTATCTAGACTGCCCCCAGTTGACTGCATAATAGTTTGTTCTGCCCCTGCCCCACGGTGGTCAGGCACTATATCATATTACAACGACAAAGACAGTAATGGTCCCTGTACTCACGGTGCTTCAGGGGAAAGGCTTACGGTATATGACTATTAGCCGAAGTCTCCACTAGTGACCCAAATTCCACTCTGGCCATACATTTTGCATCAGCCCCACCCATGTTCCTAGAGTTCATCTCTTCTCCCTAGGGAAGCCCAAACACTGCTATTCATATTCGAGAGCTTTTAAGAGCAAAAATTAATTTGGGGGGCACTAAAAAATGCAGCTTATATTAATTTAGCCCAACTCTTGGCACATTGCCTTTTCATCTTTGGTCACTGGAGAGCCTGTTGACTCTTCTTCAGTGCCTATATTCATTAAGGTATGTACACGACAGGGACTTCTTCCTGCTTATATATATTCTCCTACAAACATCTTGATTTTTTACTTGCATTTCAAAAGATCCTGCCACATGATCTAAACATTCTAAATAATTTTTACAGCTGCTATATGATGAAGACAACCGATCCTGCTGCTCTTTATTTGTGTAAGTGAAACCTGTGCCTCAGTTTCCAAGGTAACAGAACAAAGAAAACAAGTCACTCCCACCCCCACCCCCGAGGCCCATACTGGTAGGTCAGATGGCTTTGAGCTCAGACATCAGGGACCTTTCGGCCAACACATTTTCCTGATGTTTAATGTTGTTCCCCCAATGGTCATCCTTCACGTCACTTTCTGAAGGGTGCTTTAAATATGGCTATAAAAAGTACACGGATGAAGCAAGTAAACTTTCAGGATTTTATTTCCAGCAAATGTAGGCAAAAGCGACTAATCAGAAGGAACGAGACTCCGTCAGGAGCATCAATCGCAGAGCGAATCAGCCTCAGACGGCAAGTCTGGTGCAAAGCGCTGCTTCTACGACCACCACCACGCCGCAGATAAACCTCCAAGCTGCAAAGAACTCCTACATCACTTACAAGCTGACAGAAGTCTTATTATTATTATAGATTATGCTGAAACTCTGAGCCTTAGTGTAAGTCATCATTGTATATAGTTTTAACGATGACAGTAAAATACCACCACAAGTGGTACTGTCAACTTTTTTGCGAGCACTTCCTTTCCCTCACGGTGACATTCAAAGTACAGAGTCTCCTTCATCTAAAGGAGCTGTCCTATCAGCTCGCTAATGGGAACAATTCATTTAACCTGCACTCCAAGTACAGCCAAGGAGCCGAATAATATGTAGAGGATCCAGGGGGAATCGGTCCTCCCAGCCGGCCCCTCCCGCCATTTGATTCATTGACGAGAGTTCCACTTTCTTTCCACTGAGGCTGATTTATAGGGGGGAAGAAAAGGACATTCCAGAAAAATTAAGTTAACTATTAGCCAAATCCCCTCAAGCAGCTGGCTTGGATTATATAACAGCCCCCTAATTCCAGAGGCTCAAAAACAAGAGGCCAGCATTTTCTCTGATTTTGTATAGTTTTAACGCCTTTCCACCCTCCTTCCCCCAGCCCACGGCACCACCACACACACCTCTGACAGTCTACACAGCTCACATTCCTCTTCTGTTCTAACTATGTGGGGTGCTCTGCTTGCACGGTGGCCTATGCTGGCTCCATAGAATACTCACTTCACGTGAACCTTGCTCACTGCCTCTGACCTACTCACCAAATAGCACTTGCAGAGCCAAAATTCTAGGAACGGCACCTGCGATTATAATGTATTAAACTGGTGTTCCAAAATGACTAAACGCATTATTTCTGCTGCAGAAGAAAATGCTGAGGTGAAGCCAGAGCAAAGGTAAAAAACCTGGTTTTCCTAAAATGGTTATAGTCTTAGAGGCATTTATAGTCCCCAAGGACCCAGGCCTGCTTCTTCTGATCATTTTTCAAATCAACATAACAAGTGTGAGATGGCCCTCTTGTTAAATTGATATAATAGGTAAATAGTACCTGCATTTAGGGTGGGCAGTTGAAACAGGGACACACTTTCCTGGGACAAAAGGATTTGTAAGGGGAGCAGAAACAGAGGCCTGATTTCTGGAGGAGGTTTTATGTTCTGCTGTCACTCTGGACTGGCTGCCACAATAAATGGAGGGGAGAGATCCTTCAGCTCTAATGAACTAAAAGCAGTGCCAATTGGTATGGATTGCTTTTTGCAGGATTTTGAGTCATTTCACATTGCCAATGTTATCTCTAACCCTGGCTTCCTTAAAAGAAAACTAAATGCCAAGCCAGTTGGAGCAATAAACATCTAAAGAGCTAACATACACCCCAACATATTGTTTTTTTCAAAAACCACAAGCCTAGGTTAGATGCTCCTCCCACACAGCTTGCTAAAGGAAGCCTCCCTCGCCCCACCTTCCAAGTACAGCCCCAAACCTCAATGCTTTCTAAGGATCCTTTGCAGAGTGGATGTTAACAGTGAACAAAACATCATCTAACCAGCTATTCTTACACCCCTAACCTGCAGCATCATCCACATTTGCTATCTCCTTCCAGAAAAGTTGGTCAACTCATGTCTACTTTCTGCTCCCAAACACTGGAAACTTCGGAGCCACTCACACATTGCAGTAATTCTGCCTGCTCTGGATAAAATCAGGCCTGTTATTCAGTAGAATCTGTGGTCTAGGGTGACCCCGAAGAGCCATAAATTTCTAATTTTTACGCTTTCCTCAAATTTCGTAAGTTATTTTTGTTATTTCAAAACCCACTGCTTTATAATAAATTTATAGGGTGCCTGAGGGGATCGACATTCATATTATATGGTATCTCATTCACGGTTCCTTCGGGAGAGAAACATGGAGTTAGACTTCTCAGTCAGCCAACAACACTCCCTCTTGTGAGGTTCCTACAGAATATGACAGTCCGGTGGGGATTCCACACTCATGTGTAAAATAAACGCCTACAAAGTGAAAATGATGCCCTGCTACTCCTAAAGTAGGATCACCTGGGTAAGCTGGGAAAAAAAAAACCGCTTCTGTGTCTGTAGTCATGAAGTGATTATGTATTTTATTGTAGAAATTGGCATCAAGTAGCAATTTCAAGTGATTTTTACATACTCCATGCTTCCTCTTTCTTTCCAGAGGCACCGGCAGCCGCAGTCATGGATCAAGATGGGGAATGCCAGGGAGCAGTCACCTAGTGTGCAGCAGTAACTTAGAAACAATAAAAAGCCAGATTAAAAGCTGGCTTGCTTTGAATCATTACCACGTGCTGACAGTTCTAAGCAATGTCAGTGACACCATAAATTTTCTTTCTTCCAGGGGCCGACCACTCCCATAGCCGCTCCCCTATCTGATGTGCCCCTGTGAAAGCACGCTAGCATCTTTCTTAGGAAGGGCACATCATCATTTTAAATAATGAAAGTAATACATATTCACAGGAGGACATCTAAAAAAAAATTTTTTTTTAATTTTTAGGAGAGAATTAAAATTTGCGTTAACTCCACCACTTATCTATAATCATAGATAGCCCTTTGTGTCATTTATACATTTTTGGTTTTCAAAAATAATTCTACCATAAATATCCTTTTACATATTTTTTTGGCATTTGTGATTTTTTAAAACTATATTCCTGAAAGTTTAACTTTTAAAAAGCATATATATCATCAAAGTGTTCTATAAAAAGTGTTTATCAATCTGTAATTCCTGGAGTCATGTACATCTGCACCAACACTGAATATTATCATGAAAAATAAATCCTGATTCTTTAATTGGCTAAAAAAAGTGTTCTTTTAAAATTTATATTTGTTTGCTTATGAAGTTTTTTTGTCTAAAGTTTTAAAAAATTTTCTTTCTTTCTTTTTTTAAGAGTTGGGGTATTGCTCTGTCACCCAGGCTGGAATGCAACGGCACTGTCATAGCTCACTGCAGCCTGGAATTCCTGGGCTCAAGTGATCCTTCTGCCTCAGCCTCCTCAGTAGTTGGGACCATAGGTGTGGGTCACTGCACCCAGCTAATTTGTTTTTTTAATTTTTTTAGAGACAGGGAGGGTCTTGGCATGTTGCCCAGGCTGTTCTTGAACTCCTAGCCTCAAATGATCCTTCTGCCTCAGCCTCCCAAGTAGCTTGGATTTATAAGTGTGAGCCACCACACCTGGCTTTATTTTGTTTTAATTGTTGCCTGAGGTTTTTGACTTTTGTATTTTCTCTTTTGTTAATTGCCTGTTTATAATCTCTGCTCATTTTTGTATTGTGACATTAGTCCTTTGTTTACCAATTTATAAGAATTCTGTATAATTAATCATATGTTGCTTTTTCCTCCAGTTTTTCCTTTTTAAATTTTGTTTAGGTTGTTTTTCATGAAAATTAACTCCACCACCTATTGATAACCATAGTCCTTCATGTCATTTCTACTTTTTTGGTTATTAAAAAGAAACCTTCCATAAATATCCTTGTTAAAATATCTAAGGGGGTGAGATCTAATCTAGGAATCTTTTACTTATGGCTTCTGCCTTTGCTTATATGCCCATAAAGACTTTGTTTCAAAAACATATTCACCTATATTTAAAAAATATTTTTATGATTTTATTTTTCACATTTAAAAGTTCAAATGGAATTTATCTAGATATACTTTTATCTTTTTCTTTCTTTAGCTTAGCTTATACATAAATTATTCCACTGTACTTCTTGAGATTTGAGACCAAACAATACACCAACTGTCTTATGTCTTTCTTTGTTCTTCTCCCAAGAGAAAGATGTCACTGTGTCTATCAGGTCAGAAAAAAAATCACGAGTATCAAAAAGGCTTAGAGCCAAATTCTAGCCCAAAACCTTAACACATAGAATTTGAGTCGACTCACCCCTTCTGTAGAAAATGAGGCCAAACATTGAGATTTGGAGCATCCATTTCTTGAGTTTGTTTTTACCGAGTAAACCTTGGGCATGTTTCCTGACTTCTTTGTAAAATGGGGATTATAACAAGAGAAGCACAGCACTGAAGCACTCATATTTGATACTTGCTGTAACAGATCACTGGCATAATAGGAAGTGTCACTTTTATCTTTGGCATATTTAGCATTGTCCTGCCACAAAAATTACTGATGATATTTTAGTATGTACCAACAGTTTTCCGAATAGGACTGATCCCATTAAAAAAGGGCCCTTGTACTATTTACCCACGCTTGTTTAGGTTAGAATTATATTCCAGACAAAGTACACACATAGAATATGAAGTGATGCTGTTCCGCTAGTTTTCTGCTTTTTTTCTCCAGGAGGAAAGCCAGGGAGGTGAGAGGGACAGCAAGGACCTTGCAGAGAGGGCCACTGTACCTAGATATGGGAATTGTGCTCATTAGGAGAAGTAGAGGGGCAGAGGAAGCACATATTTTCTGGAAAAAAAAAACAAAACTGGAGCATGGGAAGAAAAATGTGCACATTGGCCATCAAATGAGATTTGAATAACAATTTACCACTCTATTCAACAGTGTCTAGAATATAGCAACCCTTCCTCATAATTCCTTTTGCCAGGACAACTGCCATTCCCAGAGGTGCTGCAGGACAGGATTTTTAGCAGCCACACATTCCTTAAAGGGAAGGTAAAGCCTAGTGTAAGAGCAGAGCAGGGCAGCTGACCTTTCGTCTTGTCTGACCATTCCCCACATCCTTGGGATCTTCAGCTTTGCAGGAACTGGAAGCAGCAGAGCCAATGTTAAGATACTTAAGGGAAATCTTTCATTTCACTCAGAGGGGACAGGAGTAGAAGGGGGACTTCTAATTCACTCCTCAAGGACATGGGGACTGAGGGTGATTTCCATGCATCCCCACCTCATGATGGGAAAGAACAGTGCAGCAGGCAAAACAAGGGAAAAGACAGGGATCTTTTCACTGGTGTGTTTCACCAGCAATAAATGTTTTCCCAACATAATGCTGTATTCAACACATCAAGGAAGTTGCTCCATGAGGAAAGTCACCTGGCTTCTCAGCCTTTACAGCTGATCTTAAGTCCCTGCCATTGTGCCTAGCACATAGTAGCTCCTTGGAAAATATTAATGTCTCTCGAATATTTGCTGAAGGAATCAAACATGCTGTCAAGAAATGTGCAGCTTTATGCACTTATCTTCTTAGAAGTGCTGTAGCAAAAGCTTCACGTATTGAGTCTGAAAAGGGGCATGGACAAGAACCACCAAGGATCGGAGGGGACTGAAGAAGTTAGGAGACACTTTGTGGAGGAATTGAACCACTATCTCACAGGGTCTCACAGAGAAACTTCCTATCAGAGATTCAGTTTCTCTAAATATAGGGTGCGGTGAGCAAAGTATTTAGAACTCACCAATGTATTGCCTCTGCTCTCCCCTACAACACTGAATTCACTAATTCACTCACTCACAACAATATGTCCTGTCTCTGGATCGGCACGCTGTGGTTTTTCCTGGTCTTGTCCTTGTGTACCCATACCGTTTTTGTACACGAGAAAGATGATGCCCTCCTCCTTCTCTATGGCAAACGTGCTCACCACTGCCCTGAGAAGTCTGGAGGGAAGATTAATGAGGCAGCATTTGGAGAGGGCTGTGAGGTTAGCAGGGACTGCTTCATCAGTCTCTGGCTCTTCAAGGGTTGTGGAATACTATAAACAACAGCAACTTCTCATAGAGATCACACTTCTGTAATTCCCTGAGTCCCTCCTGAGGAGCACTTACCTGACCAACTAATTGCAGGAGAGCCTCTAATAGGCTGTCTTCACAGGTCAGTGGAGGACAAGGAAAAAGGTCTTTGTGAGGGAGGCAGTTTAGGATTATAGCTGAGAGCACAGGCAGATGATGGAGTTTGAGGCTGGGATCAGCACTTACCAGCCGTGGAACACTGGGCAAGTCATTTACCCTTTCACAGCCTCCATTTTCTCTTCTATGAAACTGGAATGATGTTGGTACCCTTCTCATGAGGTTGTAATGCGGACTCAACGATCTTATGTACGCAAATCACTTAGCACTGACCAGCATGGAATGAAGTCCTTCAGGGGTATGCATGTAACCTTAAGAAGTTACATCATTTTATAAGATAGTATTAATACTACCTAGTTTGGAAAATTTTATAAGGATTAACTAACACAGTGCATGTGCAAGTAGTCATCATATGGTAGGTCCTAAAAATGTTAGTTCCTTAAGATTATCGGGATGAGATTTTTCTATGATGCTGTGTTTGTAGTGCATCCTTGAAGGCTGACCTTAACTCAGTGTGTTTGGGAAAAAGCCCTCTCCTTCCATGGTTACCTTGTTTGGAATGGGCCTTTTCTCTCTTGCCATTTTCATTCAAAATATCTGTGGCAGTGCTGTGGAATATTCCAACACGTCCTCTTGACCTCTATCCATAAACAGCTTTCTCACAATGAGATGTTCCGAGTTTAGGAGCCTTGCTATTTTCAACAAAGAATTAATTGCAAAGTAATTAAGTTTAGAGCAGGGGAATAGATGAACCCTGTCTATCATAAAGGAACAGTGTGGATGGTGACATAATGAAGCAAGGGGACGATGCTTCCGATTAACACACACACACAATCTCTTTTCCAAAGCACACAAAGAAACCTCCCATCACTTATATTGACAAGATAAATCTAAGCTGCTTAAAGAAGCACTTAATTTTGTTCTCATTAAGTCGCAGGGTTAAGGGCTTTACCCTCAACGTCCATGGAAACGATGTTAGGTTTTCACCTTGGAAAGTTCTCTGAGGCCCTAAGTCCATTGACAAATATAGCACCAAGATTTGTTACAGAAACACACATCCGAGAGCCAGTTGCGTTGCTGGCCACATTCCCACTTGGCTCTACTTTCCTCCACGGACATAGAATGTACAGAGAGCACCGGAGGGGCACAAGTGTTCATCCCTCTGCCTCAAAGGACAAATTAATCAGCAGTGGATGGGGGGTGGGAGTGGGGCACACAGCTTAGATGGGGACGGTCACAAGCAGGTTTTACCACTACAGCTAGCAGGCTTAATCTGCTTAATGGCGATTAGGTTGATGTCACCCTAACATTTTCTCTGGTTGTTTCAGGGGACCAAGGAGGCGCCAGCTCACAAGACACATCCTGTCTCACATGTGAAGGGTGCTGGAGCTGGAGAAGTCTAGGGGGTGACTTAAGGTGCATTCTTACCCATCCTTGTGTTCTGACTAGAGTGATATATTGGAGATACTGCGTATTTGCACCTGGAAACATACTACCTGGGATTTAAGAAACATTTGAGCAACTAAAAGGAAGAAAGAAAGGAAAGAAGAAAGAAGAAAAGCACAAAGGAAAGAAGAAGGTCTAGAAGGGAACATAGCAAAATTTCAACTGTGACTGTGTCTAGTATGTTTCTTTCTTTCTATTTTTATGTCTTTTCCAAAATGTTTACAATGAGGATTGTTTTACTGTTAGAGTGGGTATAATAAAATGAACTTGATTTTGATTATTTATGGAAACCTCTTTCAAAAAACATCCATTCTAATAAAATACGCTTTAAAAGCTCTCAGTGCCCTCAAGGACTTTGACCTCTGACTTTAGGCAACACAGCCTGGCCAAGATGGGTGACTCCAAGCTTGAATGGACAAAGAATAAAATTAAGTTTTTTTTTTTCCCCCAAAATGCTTACATTTTGGCTTTTTTCTGGTGTTTTTTTAGGGTTTCGGCTTGGAGGTGAGTTGTGGGAGGGGCTCCCTCAGCGTGTGGTTGTGAGGAAAGAAGGGTGTTACTGCCCTCCTACCATCACACCCATCCTAAGAGCAAACACAACCCACAAACCCGGTTGTCATGTCGCCTGGGTGGCTCCCCGAAGATGCTGGAAGCACCCTTTTAGAGGGTGGGGCTGAGATGCAAAAAATAAAAACAATCACCAGGGCTCTCTTGGGCAAGGTCTGCTGTTGTCTTCTTGCTCCCTCCCCTACCATCCACAGCAGTTCACTGGCTTTTACTTAAATCCCGCAGAGAGAAGTGTTAACCTTCTCATAAAATAAAGTGAAGTAAAGTAAAAAAAATGAAATAAGATAAAAGCTTGAAAAAGATGGCCAAGAATGTCATGGAAAGAATGAGGAGATAAAACTGAAGTTGTGGGTACTTCGGATGTACAATCTAGGTCAGGTGGGTGCTAATTTGCAGAATCCTGCACGAGAGACACTCACGTCAGGCCTTGCTGGTTAGTGACTCAGTTTCCGACCCTGGCTCGTAGTCCCCCACACTGGTACCCCCGACTCGCACGGCTCCGGATGGTGAATGAGCTCGCGCATGACATCGCATCGCCCCCCACTCCGACCTACATTGCATTTGACTGTGAATGAGTTTAATGGATTAAGATCTGATTCGCATGTGCTTCCACGTGTGACTGCTGGGGGCTGGCGACGTTCTTCCCGAGCCCACAGAGGCACTACAGACATTCGCTGTGAGGTTCCTTCTCTGCAAGCCACTCAACCACTCACTTTCGGTCTCAAGTTTTTCATTTTTGCTTTATGTGTTGTTTTGCTATCCTCCTGGCAAGATTTTCATTCTCAGTATGGTGTGTTTGTGCCAGGGGAAAAAAAGAAAGAAAGAAAGAAAAAGAACAAGTGAGCAGTTCACTATCTATGCAGCAAAGAAAACCTAGGCAGTTTGCACTTCATTGTATTGAGTTATCCGAAACAGAGCATGCTGAACCAGTTTCATCTGAAGAAGACTGGGCTTGTGTTATACGCCGAATATGGAATTTGACACAATCTGGAAGATGAGGCAAATATAAAATGAATACTTGGTTTGAGTTTTCCTTGAAATTTCTGTGGACTGGAGTTTGGATTTAAAATTTTCCACTCATAACTTAAATTATCAATTCATAAAATATCACCACAAGTATGTATGTAATGATGACCCTGTGCTTTCTGAACAGTTATTTAACTACAATGTGATTGAATCAAGGGATTGAACAATTGTAGGGGCAAAAGGCCATAAAATGAACAAACTTAGAAATGTAGAGCTGTCTTTACCATGTAATTGTTATAAAGAAATAAGGGCATTTTATAAAATCAGAGAGGTGACAGTAGTGTCTATTTTCTTTGGTAACTAAGTCTTTACAAACAAACTTCTGGTTAGAATTAGAAATTCGCTCCATTCCCTATCAACAACCAACCTTTCTTTAATTATTAAAAAAAATTTTAAGTGTATATTCTGTTCTATAGACTGTTAAGAATTAGGAAAACTGGGAGATAATTTCTCTAAAGGGAAGCATAATCTATTTGCTTAATGATCCTACAAGGAGTTAATAAGTATCATCTCTCTTAGAAATAATACTACTTTACTTTTATATAGAATCGTTCTCCAAGGAATGCAAAGTATATTACAGATACTATCTAATTAATCCTCTTAGGGTCCCCAGGTGAAAGGGAGGTGGCAGGTATTACGAAGGTTCATCAGCATCGTCAACATGTCTCAGGTGAGGAAATGGAGCTATATAAAGCATGGGACAAAGGGTACATGCCTAGTTATTTAGGCTAGGTCTGCATGACCTCAAAGCACCCAATCAACTCATTGAAAAGAAGAATCAATCAAGCTGGATACTGGATGCTAAATGAGCAAAAGAACAGGATCATTTGAATGGTTTGCCTTTTTCCCCAGTTGGGCTCACGGAGTTTTTATGGGACTGCCAATGACTTTCAGCCTGGTGGTCTCTTCAGCAGGCAAACTTGGACAGCACTGATGGTATGGAGAACTCAGATTTCCCATTGGCTGCCTGACACAGTACCCTCAAATAGCACAACAGCCACATGGCTGCGGTTTCCTTTCTCATTGTCCTTTTAAGTTTGGTTGATGGAGTCTGTCCATTGTTCTCTGCAATGTGGATTTGTGGGTGGTATTTTGGGTGGGGGGAGTCAGTATGGTAAGAAAGGGGCAGGGGGCTTGAACAATCTCTTTTTGTTGTCCTTATCTGTTAAAGCAATAGGAGACACACCACAGGTCTACAGTTCTTGCATCAAGAGACAGGGAAACCTGGGAGTCCTGAGAGAGGGAAGAGTTTGCCCTCCTGCTTTAAGTGCTGCTTCATTTTTAAACATTCCATGGGCAGCATTCAGCTTCCCATTGCTGCACACCCTCTCTAGAGACAGAAGCCCATACCAGCCTCTTGATCAATAACTGATGAACAGGAAGAGGGTGCTTCTGCTACGCATGAGGAAGCCTTAAAATAAAAGCCGAAGTAGCACTTCCTAAACTTGAAACTCTTTTAGTGCCAAGCTCTCTGGGGAATTAGGGCTCAGCTAAAATCACTTCCCAAAAAGGAAAAAGCCCCCAAGAGAAAATTCAGTCAAATTAATAAACTAGTTGCCTCTGATGTGAACTACATTTTCTGACACGTTGCGATTTTTCGATAATAAATAGTTTCTGATTCTTACTTACCTAGCTCAGGAGAAGTTGTTACTTGTTTTTCAAAAAAAAAAAAAAAAGACATTTATAATGTCACTTGTGTAGCAAATGGAGGTATATGGTGTGCTCTGGGGGAAGACACTACTTTGTTCAATGTTGGAACTTTACAGGCCAATCAGATGGCCCTCAGTTGGGCATCGGAGTCTGAGAGTCTTGGTTTGCCACTAGAAAGGTGACCGTCTATTGAAGCTCTTCAGAATGGAAGACTAGTTTACTGCTGGCTGGCACAAAGGGAAGACCTCATACCCAATCCCCGAAATTAACTCAAGCCTGCTCTCTGTCCCTAGCTTGCTCTCCATACAAGTATGAATAATTCCCTTTAAGCATCCATGATCCTCTATTTCTTGAAGCCACTCAATTGGTCCCTAAGGCCACCCCTATTGTCACTCAAAAAAGTCCTCTTTTAGTATTCTCCCTGATGCCTTCCTCTCCTGCAGCTCTTCTCTCCTTCCATCTAGTTCCTCTTTGTGCCCAGTTCTTAGCTTGTACACTGGGCCGTCCCCCAGCTTGGGATATCACCATGGCCCTCTAAGTCCAGCCTCTCTCCTTCTTTAACACTAGCGGCCCACACTAAGTTCTTCTAGGTCCACTCACCATCCTGACCACCCCAGCTGGCCTGTAGGATTTACGCAGAACTGATCGAATACATTCTTGATGTCATGTTTATCACCCCTTTGCATGCCTTTGTGTGGGTGTATGATCTGCCTGCTCCTTCCAACCAGACGCTTGACTCCTTGGACTGAGGTGTAGAGTTTTGGTTTCTGGAGGGTAGACCACTTGTCTCTTAGGTTCTTTGAACTCCCCCCTACCACTCTGGCCATAGAGGAGCCCTCTGTATTATTTGTGTTGACAGCCCAACTGGGACTTTCCTAGGCACCTATCTTCTCTTTTAAAACAAAATGCCACTAAGTTCCCATCCAAGTAGCATTCAGCTGTGGCTTAGCATTAGAAGTTGAGCTTCTGCGTCATTTTATGCCTGTGTGTGTCCCACCAAGGTGGGTGGGAGAAACGCTTAGAAATAACTTCTATTGTATAAAGGGCTAGGAAGGAATGTTCCATAATATTTGCACAAAAATTCTTTCACTTAACTCCCCAGACTCTCCATAGAAATTCTAACATCTTCCCCTCCCTCCCAGACCCTCTTGATTCCCTCCACCGTCACCCTCCCTATTCCCAGAGCAAAGCGACAACAGAGCGACTAAGTCTGTTCAGTATTAAAGTTAGAATTATTTATATCTTAGTGCTCAGGCTTGTTTATGCAGTGGAATTTTGAGAAGGAAGTGAATCAGGAGATGGAGCCCCTCACAGGGCATCCAGGGGTCAGGCTGAATGATAAGGTAAAACCCATGTTCTGCAGTAAGCTTTAGTGGGAACCTCCAACACCGTAGGTCATGCAGGGACAAGCCTTGGCGTAGTGCCAGTGAAGCTAGCAAAGAGCATATGAGCAGGTCGTTGTGATTATCCCAGGCAGCTCCTGACAGCCCCTGGGCATTGGGAGAATCACAGAGGTCTTCAACAGACCAAAGCATTTTCGTCTCTTCCTCCGGGGCTACCAACCCCAAAGCTGACATCAGAAAGATCAGCGGTGGGATTTTACAATATAACATACCCTCATCTTTCTTTCCCTGGCTTGATTAACTTTATATAAACTCATCTTTGAACTAACTACATTTAAGTTTTTCAGCAGCAGTCATTAACAGCTACTACCATTCACTGAGTTTCTACTATGAGCCAGGTAGTTTACATACAGATCTCATTTAATTCTACAACAACACTGAGAAATCATTAGTATTACTCTCATTTTACTGACTAAGAAACTCCAAGAGGCAAAATCTCATAGCTATTGAGTAACAGGCCGGGGACTCAAAGTCAGGCTCATCAGGTTCTAAAACCTATCACTTTCTTTTAGACCACCTAGCCTCTGTGTGCTGCCTGTGAGACCACGGCGGCATTTGGGAGGCGGGGGCTGAGGGTTTTGGTGGGGAGGACACAAGTAACTTAAATATCACATGTTTGGTTAGTCAGGAGTTTTTGCCTTGATTTTAGTGTCTCAGGAACACTCAGGGCTGGAAGCCTGATAGGATGGAGACTGGATTCTAGTACAGGGTCTGCCACTCTGGACAAAGCCCTATCTTGCATTGCGCTTGGACTTGGGAAGACAGATTTCTCTTTATGTTAAGAATTAGCCAGTGTAAGTGTTCAAGCAGACTGTTGATAAATAACCTTCCTAGGACATAGCACAGGAGATATGCAAGTCTCCACCGAGGCAAGAACTGTGGGATGGGGAGTTGGCTGTTAATGGCTGGGTGGCCTTCACCTGGCATGCATTTATTCACATTCTCATTATGAAAGCCCAATTTTCCCCCAGGCAGTGTTGAAGACCTTGGTGGGCCTTCTGGATGGCAGGGTTCTTCTTACGACATTGGTCCCAGGCCACAGAAGAGGGAGGGAGGCCCTGCATGTGGAGTCCCAGGCAAACCTCCAACCCTCTATGCTCCAAGGCACATATAGAGTCAGGACCTGGAGACTTTGCAGCAGAAAAAGGCCTCAGAATTGATCCCTCAACCTCCATCACTTAGAGGTGGGAGCCAAGGCAATGCCAAAGGAAACTCCTTGCTTAACGGGTCACTTTTCTAGGAAGTGGTGGGTTGAGACCCGTATTCTAGGGCTCTTTTTCCTCTGCCATTTTCATGGCTTCTCCAGCCTTGCTCTCCCTTGCAGCCCAATTTGGGCAAATTTATCCCAGAAGAGGTTTTGCCTCTATTTATGAGTAAGGATGGGTCACTCTGTCCTCTCTTTGTGTATCTCCCAACATAGCCTCTGTGCCCTCAAGGTCATGTGTATTCCTTATTCCACCTGGAATTGGTCATTAATATGCATTCCTCACTCCTACTTCTAAACTGCCTACTTCTGCAGGCCAGGACTACGTATCTTTCTTTCTTAACTGCCAACTTCTTTTTGTCCAAATAGCTGCCAGCATGGAGCAGGTAATCGATATATATTTATTAAATAAATGAATGTGTAATGAATAAATGTCAAAAAGTTGCCTACAGTACTCAAGAAGATGGGCAGCTTTGGGCAACAGCTAATTAGAAGCCAACTGTAATAAGGGGTAATATAAGGTGACTCCTCTTCCTTATTATTGTGTCCTATCTTTTATGCACACACACCATGAGCCAGAAGGGTTAACCTTTAGAGAACTATTCTGTGGTTGAGGGGGAGGCTAGTTGAGGGTTGCCTATCATGTGAGAAGCACCCCTAGTGGTGGCTAATTACTGCTGTCCCACCCATCCCTTGTTCTTTCTCTCAGTCTTCTGACTCTGCGTCTCCTTTGGTCCTGATACTGTCTAGCTCAAGCGCTATAGGGAGATGATACATCCTTTGGGGAAGATGGTTTAACCTCTTATTGGTCCTCTACGTTTTTCAAAAGCTTCCAGCAACATACCTTTGCATCCATGACTTACTAGGAAGATCCAACATTTCAAACATCTCTACTGAAACCAATTATATGATGATAAAACAGCAAATTCCTCAGCCTTCCCACGCTCACTCTCAAGATGCTATAAATTATAATAGAAGTGGTTTCAATTCTCTTTTTTTCAGCAACAGTACAATAACACTATTTTGTGATGTGTAGTCTAATAATAGACGGATTTTTTTTTTAGAAATGAAATCTGAAATGTCAATGACAGTATATTTTTCTTCTATGAATAGTAGAAGTGATGTTTGTTATCTTAGAGAGGCTGATATTTTCAAAGGGGACTCAAATTCTACCTAGGACTGGTTGAAAACATCATTGCATTGATTTGGGGATGAAGACTTATTCCAGAGGTAACACACCAGTGGTTCCCTACATGTTCTGTGTGGATTACAAATGATTGTCTAGCATTTTTGAAAAATTGAAGTATATTCCAACATTCAAACATCCAGATGTTTTCTTTAAAAAAAATGTGTTGTCTTGAATATAGAAAATATGGCAACACAAGGGCTCTGTTCCTGCACTGAAGTACAATTTATCTTGGTCTGAATGAGCGGCTGCTGTCTTTAGCCAGGACACTAACTCTCTTGACAACACAATCCTATTGTTTAGTGGAACTGAGGTCACATGTCAGTTGCCATTTATCACTAGGTTTGCATGATTTTTTAGATTTATTTTGCCTTGTCTTTTTCATATGCACCCAGGAAGCCTAGGTATCTACCTAACTTCTGTAGTTATTCATGTTTAGGGCCCTGGTGTGTTGCAAGGCATTATATGATGGATGCAGACCAATGTAAGCTGTGGCAATTCTTCCCTTCTTCCAAACTGTGCAAGGCCCAGCTCAGGTTCTATTGCTTCCAGGAGGTCTTTTGTGACTGCCTGTGCTCAGCTTCTTTCCTGACTCGGGATTCCCCCGTAGCCACAGTTAATGACAGACCACGTAGGGTGACAATTCACATGGTCCTTCAGTTGCTCGACTTAGGACAGATTTCTCTTTTCTGTGGGAGAAAAATCCTGAAGATGGAAATCCTATCTCTTGGACTAGAAAGCCTGAAATCTCTCTGCTTATGGCTTTTGGACGGCTACCCTATTCAAGAGCCAGAGTGGATACTTTGAACCTGAGTTAAGCAGTGAAAAAAAAACAAAAACAAAAAACCCCCAACAATTTAGGTTACATTAATCAGAAAGGCAAACAGATTTTTTCATTTCCTTTCCTTTTTTTTTTTCAGATTGTGGCCAGGGCTTCACTGGCAATAAAAGATTACACCAAATTATTCTAAATTATGTAGGAAGATGATAGTTATTAATACAATCCTCTTCCACGAGAAAACCAATGTGATCAGGCCAGCAATCCATGCCAGAGGAGCGCTGGAATTTTCCCCCTTACTAGGGTGTCGCCAACCCAGGAGCCTGGGAGTCATTCCTCCCTTCACAGCAGGAGGGCGAAGAGGTCATTGGGTTCTAGGAGCCGGCTTCTCGGCCCCTCCTATCTACCCCGCTTTACCCGCTAAGAAAACCAATGGCGCCTTTTATCAGTTTGGCAAAGAGACAAAGGGAATGTTTAATTCTGTACTTAACATTCTTGGTTCCTACTGTCAGCATTCCCAATTCTCAGAGAACACTGAATGGATATGTGAAACTGAGACTGAACAGCGGCAACCAGGAGGAAAAGATCCAAAATGAAAAGAACATTTTAAAATACACTCCCCCGTACATTCCACTCTCCTCACTCTTCTTCTCCTGCCCAACCAAGTCACATTCAGCCCTTAGGAATACTCCCAGAGAAGGGAGGTGACGTAATGTCCTCAGACTGTCTGCGTTCTCATCCCAGTTCACCCTAACTAGCTGTGAGGACTGGGGCGAGTAGCCGACGTCTCCACGCCACAGTTTCCACAACAGGCAAGTGAGCTTCACAGCAGTGCCCAGTTCTGGTACGTGCCACGCAGGAAGAGCTCAGTACATAGGAGCTGCTATTGTTGTGTTAGTTTTTAAGGAAAGCACGTGATTTCTAAGCACCTGATTACAGCAGGACGTGCAACACATGGTAACAGCTGCCAGCTGCAGACCCTTGGCCCCCAGCCTCTCAGCCTAATATTTCATAGGGGGCTATAGGACAGACCTACAACCATCTCAGTGACTGAGGTGTTCTCACTTGGCAAAAGTGGGGCCTGCAGGAATCTAAGGGCAATTGAATTAGCACTTTCTTAACTTCCTCTCTCTTTTTTTTTTTTTTTTTTGAGACAGAGTCTCACTCTGTTGCCTGGGCTAGAGTGCCATGGCGTCAGCCTAGCTCACAGCAACCTCAGACTCCTGGGCTCAAGCGATCCTCCTGCCTCAGCCTCCCGAGTAGCTGGGACTGCAGGCATGCGCCACCATGCCCGGCTAATTTTTCTGTATATATTTTTAGCTGTCCATATAATTTCTTTCTATTTTTAGTAGAGACAGAGTCTCGCTCTTGCTCAGGCTGGTCTCGAATTCGTGAGCTCAAACGATCCGCCTGCCTCGGCCTCCCAGAGTGCTAGGATTACAGACGTGAGCCACCGCGCCCAGCCAACTTCCTCTCTTTTCAAAGAAGGATTTTTTTTCCCCCACATAGAAAATTTGTGTTTATGGGGAATCCTGGAATGGATGTCAAAATGGGCTTGCCTTTTCAGTCTGATAACACACTACTGTGACATATGACCAGAAAGAAAAGGAGACCATCTAATGAGACCATCACTGCGCTCAAAATGTGGTCTCATTATTTTGTAGACGGAATGATGGAATCCTTAAATTGGAAGGCCAGACGAGGCTACATGAGGCCTTCTTTTCACAGAGGTGCCATCCCACCCTTGAGAGTTGAGGGGACACGACCAAAAGCTCTTAACTAGTTAGGGGGAAAGGTGGGACTGGAATCCGAGTCTTTTGACTGCTCCTCAAATGAGTTTTTCATTTCACCAAGTTACCTCTGGTCGCTGGGTGAGTTGACTATGCTGCTGGAAAGTATTAGACTTCACAGTTAGGAAAGTTGAAAGACTTTCCTGTTCTAGCTCTTTCTGTGAGAGAGGATGAGTTTTAACAACTATACAAAACACCCTATTTCTTTTAGCAGGCCTTGTGATGCAGGGTCTTGGCCATGCCTCCCGACGTGTCTGCATTTCCTTGGGAAGACATACAAGGAGCAGGAATCCAAAGTACAAGGACACAGTGACCAGGAAAGAAGCAAGAAAGGGGGGCACAGAATTTCAGTGGCAGAAGGTTGAAAGCACTGAATACTGCGAAACTTCTTCCAACACAGTAATGTGGCACAGTCAGCTGTGAAACATCTTCCTCTTTTGCTAACTTTCTTCTAAAGCTTCCTAGCAACAGGCTGGGAAATAACTTTCACGGTATTTCTCCAAAGACCTTCACATGTGTCTCTTAGTAGACTGAAAGAGCTTTCTTAGAGATTGTCTAAGGAGAGTAGAAGAAGCCTGGGCAAACAAAGCTATGAAAACCAAACTTCATTTATCCCTCAAGGTTTGTATTTATGCAAATTGTGCAAATTGTTCTGCACATTGAAAAAGAAAACCAAATTCCTATTTTTAGAAAGGGAATATAATGTGAACACAATTGGAGTTCCTTTATCCTTTCAAATAGTGCCCAATAGTAGTTTCTGATAAAGTTATAAAGTCATAGGCCTGCTTTTTTCTAATTATGTACACAATTGTGTTTGTGTACATGCAACTGTGTGTATGTGCACAAACACACTCACCATTTAATAGTCAAAAAGCAATCTAAAATGTTGGGGGAGGGAAAGATCTATTTTCCAGTTCAAGCCACCAATCTTAAAATTCACAGTTGGAAGAAATTCTGTTACACTTTTTTTTTAAATAAAAAAATTATGATTCTTCCTCTCAACCTAATGTAGAATTGCTTTAGCCAGAAATGATCTTATGCTACACTAGAACTACTCAGTCAGCATCTTTAATTATCATTTCTCACAAGCCTCTAGGCCAGTGCTTCTCAAAGTTTAATGTGCATACAAATTGCCTAGAGATCTTATTAAAAATGCTAATTCTGATTCAGTAGGTCTGCAGTGGGCCCTGAGTTTCTACCCTTCTTACAATTCCCAGGTGATGTCAAAACTTCCAGGCCATGGACTAGTAAGACCAAGCTCACTTAACATTGCTCTCACCAGGGCAAGACGTGGACCGCAGACAGTTATGGCTGGGATGGCAGGATTCTATGAACTACCATGCTCCCTGTGAACCTTCCCTCTTTCAGATACTGCCTTCTGTACCATCTTCCTTCCTTGTCTACTGAGTGCGCTTGCAGTTACTAACCTAAAAGAGGCAGCCTGTTGCACTGGCTCAGGGAGAAAAGTATGCGAGCTTGGGTTTGAATTTCAGCAATACCATTTATGAACCAGTGATTTCCATCTCTGAGCTACGTCTGTAAAACAGGGCTAAGATACCCACAGATGAACTTGTCATTGTGGATAAATGAGAGAATGTACAGCACCCAGAACAGTGCCTTACACACAGTAGTTCAACAAACTCAGCTCTCTCTCCTCTTTCCTTTGCAGGTCATGCCCCAGATCAGTGCTTCACGTGTGGCCTCAGCAACATGGGCTTGAGGGGGTCCTGGGGTTCATAACACCTAAAGCATGTCAATAAGAGTCTGCCTGTGACACTGCAAATTAGAAGGCAAGGCACAATCTTCCTCTCTTGGTAGAAAGTTATAAAACCCTTATCTTTTCTCCTCTTCTTCTGTCATCACCCCTAAATTGGTATCTTTTGGGCTTGTCAATGAATTAACTAACATATTTTTACTGAGTCCCAATTTATGTGCCAGACACTGACTCAAAGACCCAGATGAAGCCTCTAAGTGTAACCAGCTTCCTGATTAGTCACATTTGAAGTAGAAAAACTGAGTAATTAATCAAAATGTTGCATTTCCATTCTAATATTGGATGTTTTATACATGGGACCCTCATTTCATAAAAGTTATGTCAATACGGAAGAGTCGGCATAATGAAAATGAGTTCAACCTACAGGCAAAATAAATGGTGGTCTGCACATTGCAAGGCAGAGTTTTTTTCTTCTGTCTGTCTACCAGTTGCTGATGGAAGGATCTTTCTAGAATGCATGTTTCCCATCTCATACCTGACGCTACATTCAGATGCAACCACTGCACCTGCCAACTTCCTCAAGTTGTTTTTCTTATTGTAGAATTCAAAGTGAAGGTGACAGCAGAGAAGTCAAGACATTTACCTAGAAAAAGGTGATTCCCCACTTTTCAAAACTAGTCCAGTAAATGAAAAAAAGTTAGACTTACAAATTGAATTAAAAAACAAACAAACAAACTCTAGAAGAGCATTTTCTGGCTAAATATGAATGAAAGATATCTGTGATTCAATCACATTCAATTGAATAATAGTCCTTTTGCTAAGTTTGACTTTCCTGTCAAAATTGTCACCATGTTGCAAACTGACTTTAAAAAGATAACTAGAGCCCGAATGGAACAGTGAAAACTTAATACACAAAGCTCGGGGAGCAGGGATCCATCGAACCATCCACGCCTTGACCTTCTAACCAAAGTGCAGGACTTGGCAGAAGGCAGCCGAGGAAGTCTTTAACATGTGGAGAAGGTCCTCTCAAAGGCACACCAAGACCGTGTGCTTTTCACTGATGAAAATCAGAAGGAACTGCACAAATATTTACCACAAGAAAATAATTCTCAAAGCTGAAGAATCGCCACAATAGACACAGGGCATTGTGTCATTACTGAGACAAAGTTTCTGTTAAGTGTAGACTCCAGAGCTACTCTGAAAGGGAAGTGTAGAGGTCAGGGTTCAAAGGTTGACTTTTCTTGAGCTTTTTAAAAAAATAATCAGCTCTGTGTGTGCGTGTGTGGCATTTTTAGGTGATGGTTAACAACCCAGTTAAAGCTGAAAAAAAACCTTAGGAAAACTGTTCAGTTATGATTCAATGCTTTGCTTTGGTATTTGGATCTTCATTTAATCAACTTAACTATAAATTTGAAAATGGACTCAATATTATGCAATACTAAAGAATTATTGATTTTCTTTAGGTTTGATAATGGCATTATGGTTATATAAAGATATTTTAAAACTATGTACATGGTAATATTTAGTGCTGAAATGACACGATGTCTGGGATTTTCATTAAAATACTTCAGTAAAATTTAAAAACCTGTGTGTGTGTGCTGGGGAGAGGGGTAGATAAAACAACTACGGTAAAATGTTGATGGCCATTGGAGCTGAATGATGGGTTCACTGGAGCATTGTGTTTCCTCTCAACTCTGGAGTATTTTTGGAAATTCTCACACTAAAAGTTAAAAAATCCAACCCCAAATAAAAAGCACTAAAAATAGTTTACACAACAATACCGAGTTTTGCAGAGGAATGCAGGGAATAGGTGCAAAAAACCCCAAGAGCAATAATTAATGGCCAATCTTATGTGCATTCCATTAAGCACAAGCAGCTGTCATAAACATCTTAATTTAAAGAGTTGGGGTTTGGGGAATCGTGGCACTGCAAAAAGCTACGTCCTGGCTGCTGCTCCACAGAACTGGTACATATCAGACCCTTAAATTTTTAAACACGGCTTTCATGTTTTTGAGAGCTGAAAAACCTTTGAAAAGTCAGCTTGTTAGGAAATTCACCTTGCAGACTCCTACTTCAAGGATTGGTTGGGGTGCTGGAGTCCTGGCAAAATTGATTTGGGGGTTGGGGTAGGGGTTCACAGGAAAAATCAATGTGTCATATGCTTCAGAAGGAGCTCACCAGCTCTTAATGTGTGGGGTGTAGCCAGCTACATTGTAGCAGTGCCTTTCAGTAATGCAAAATATACCACCTTGCTGGAGAGGCATTTTGAGTCTACAGAGCCCCACCTCCCATCCCTTTATTGTTCTGTTGCTAGTCGCTGTCACAAAAATAAAAAGAGGCAGCATTTTGAAGAGGGAAGAAATGCTGAGCAGGAAGCAGGAACCTAGAATTTTGTCCCTCTTACTGCTGTGTGTTAGTGCAAACCCTAGGCCAACGACCCTACCTTGGGTGCTCCTTCTGTGACATGGGAACAACATCTCACACCCATGAAGAGCTCCTGAATCCCTCGTGGCCCAGGACGCCTGAGTACATGGGCTGTGATTTGCACAAGAGCTAGTCTGATGCTGCCATCCATCAGCCCACTACCTGCATTCCTCTCCCCCAGGGCTGGATGGCACACAAGAGTCCTGTTTGGGTTGTAACGTTTAATGTAAACAGAAAGGGACAGAAGATAAGACACAATAGTCTAAGCTGAACATTTAAAAACCCAGACTCTCCAATAAAAATATTTGGATGGGCCCAGTCCCCTTTTATCCATGGCAAGTGTAACAATCCCCAAGGGCGGCTGCCTTCCTTCACGGTTACTCCCTTCCCCTTAGGAGCTCCGCATTGATGCCTGAATCAGCGGGGTCTGTGCATTGATGGCTCCTGGCGAACTTAAGGACCACCTGTGTGCAGCCCGGGCTTGACAAGAAATGAAGCTGCCTGGCAGCCCAGAACGAGGCCTCCTATTAATTTCTTGAATCAATCTTGGCAATATTATTATCCGGTTCAGGAAAGAACAGCTCTTTGCTCGTAGCATCAGATTTGAATTTTTTTTCTAAAACAACACTCTCTGTTGCCCGTAAGAATGACTAATAACCGTCGGCTGTAATTTCCCAGAGTTTGTGGGTATGACTTCTTCAGCTTTCCTTGCGTTTGAATTTGCCATCTTTCGTCTGGGGGCTTGCTAGGGCTTTCAAACACAAAGTAACCAAAACCCCCGGCCAGCTCTCGGTTCAGCCGGGAGGACTTTATGGTACTCTTGAACTTACTACCTCCTGCCCCCACACCTGAGACTCTCCCTGAGCGCCGCTTTCCCCGCATCATCCACCTTCAAACAAACAGAGAAACACAGAAACCTCAGTTCTCAACTGCAATCAATACGAGTCCTTTCCTGGGGTAGCACTGCCTTCATTTTAAAGGTCACAGAATGAGTCAGGGCAGAAGACAGAAACAGAGGCCACGGGTTCTTTGCCTCCGTGTCTCATAGAGAGATTGGCTCATCCCAAAAAAAAATGACCTCATTAAGCTCTACTAATTGCTGGGGGGAGGACAGTCCAAATTAACTAAATTTCTGAATGATCAAAACACACCTTTGTTCTTTTACATATGGTCTCAAGAGCTAGACAAATAAATTTGCCGGGTGTAAATTCTGAGTCACAACTAGATAAGAGGAAATTGAAACCACAGTAGCCAAGCACCTCCCCGAGGAAAGTGAGCCTGGGCTTCCAGTGCAATAATATTCTTATTTATGTATTCTTATGCACATTATTTGACTGTATATTTATTGACTCATACAAACCAGATTTGTTGAGTACCACTATGTAGAATTTGCCATACAAACTGCCGTGGGGAAGGGAGACATGGGTACCCTTGAAGAACTTGGTAAATATAATAGCTATCTCTTGAGTGCTAGTAAACAAGTTGCTCTTCTGGTAAGAAAAAAAATAATGGCTAGAAATCTTATTTACACTCTCCATATACCAGGCTATTTTAAACAAACCAGCTATAGGAAATACTTATATACAAAGCATTTGTAAAACAGATAAATCAAGGATCACTCTTCTTTATTAAAAAAAAGAAGGCAAAACTTTGCAATTTGAGCAAAGATTACTTCTGCAAAGGGTTGTCTCCAGTGACCAGTGCCTGCTCCCCAGACAGAGTCCCCCCTCTTTGGGGGCCATTCGTTATAGGCTGGTGATTCATTTTACTGAAGGACTCGCCACAGAAGGTGTGCAACCAGCTCCTTAGAAACCCATCGATTGCTTAAACAAACGATGCCCATATTCATTTGCTTAGCAAATCACTTTGTCATGGATTTAGCTCAGCCGGAGTCTAAATGATTACAATTAGTGAAATTATCCCAATATCTTTTCTACTGAAAACTTATCAAAGAAATAACATGAGCTCATGTTGTCCTTATTTAGTCTCGCCTTTCCCCCCCTTGACTCCATCCTCTTCTCTTTCAGTTTGCCAAATACTATTTACTTTCTTAAGTTCTGAATTTCAAGAAAACTTTCATGTGTTATCGGCATATGGTACGTCATTAACATAAGTGCATGAAATTATCTACACATCATGAAAGAAATGAGCTTGTGCTCCACTGAGCAAAACTGGAGAGGAAATAAAATCGCAAAGCGAACCCAGCATAACCCAAAAACTTCGGTGCAGCTAAAATAGTAATAAGCCTCCCATCACCTACAGCACCATTTCCTACAACTTTTGTCTTTAGATATGAACAAATAAACAGAGCATTTCTGTTCTGCCTTATTGGTGTAGAGGACTTACCTGCAGCTCTCTGACCTTCTTCAGGCTCTGATTAACCCCTGAGGGACCCGGGTCACCCACACGCAATAGGCTGATGATGACACCAGCAGAAAGCTGCCTTTCAGAATAATCAGAGTTCCTGGCTCTCTCTTGCTGCTCTCATAACCTCTCTGGCCTCCTGGACTACATTCTGCCCACCTAGGAATAGCATCTCCACTTGTTCCTCCTTGCTTCAGCTGGCCTCCCCGGACTTGCTGTTTTGGTGGCCTGAACCTGTGCTCCATGCCAGATCTCTCAAGCAAGGTTGGACTCTGGTCATTCCTGGCCAGCCTTGTCTTGCAGTCATCCAAGAAGAATGCTGGAAAGGAGGACCACACCCTCAGCCAACGGAGACCTTCTCATTCTGATGAACATTCCCAACATCAGACACGAGGGCCCTCCTTCCCATTTCTCATCCTTCCCTCTCTGTGTCTCGCAAACAACGGGACCATTTCGCAGAGAAGCAGTTAGGGTACGACGGGATGGAAGCCAAAGGGATTCTGCAGGTGAACGTGTTGCACAGACGTGTGCTACCCTTTGAGTTGAACTTCTCACCAGATCTCTACAAACATGGAACAAAACCAGCTTGCAAGAAGCCTTAGCTCTCCAGACTATCTGTCCTTAGGCTGCTGAGATCTTCAAGGGCATGCAGATAATTGAACTTTACTTTTTTATAATAGTACATAAGAATTTTCCTGAGGACACAGAACTCCTTACCCAAGGAAGGAAGCCAAGGAAGATAATGCCAAGACTAGATTTTATAAAGAGCCTCACAATTATACATAAATAAATGGCTTAATATATAAAGTTTTATTTCAGCAATAGCAGGTACCCTTAGTTTAGATGAGCATAGAGGTTGAAAGGTTTGCTGAAAAGAGAGAGAAATAAAGACCATTTGTTACCTCAAAACTGGTTGAGATTGACAAATGCGAACCCTATCAAACCATTCCCATGTGCACACAAAATGGCCATTTTCTTTCAAAATGTGTGGGAAATTCCATTTTCTTTGAAAATTTCCCCCTGAGATCAGGTTGGGGGGGGGGAAGCATAGGAGGAGAAGGTAAATTCGACTAGTTGAGCACTTTCTCAGTGAAATGATTGGAAAAACAGAATCCCCCCCTCCCCCCCTGCCCCGCCCCGAAATAAAATCAACAACAGATTCTCAGCAAATAATCCTTCCTGGAGGTTTTCACACCAAAACAAATATGGGATAAACTTATGAGAAGCTGTCAGGGTCAGAGTTAGGACACTAGCCAGGACCATCTCCAAGTCCACCCTCCCATCCATGCATCCATTCATTCATCCATTCAAACAGCAAACCAGGAAGTACTTATTGGGTGCTTACTTTGTGCAAGATCCCGCTCTCGGGGCTTGGAGGCTACAACAAAGGCCAGGGCAAGCTCTCAGTCTACAAGGAGGGTGTGAGGAAGGAAAGAGTTTGGACTATGTGCTCTCCTCCGCACACCACAGACCAGATGGGTCTACCTATGCCTCGCAGCTAACTCCGGCACCCTGGCCCTTGTCTTAGAGAAACTGTATACTTAAGGTAAATGTGTTAATTCCCTTAAGGCTTAGCAAATGTACCAAATCCGATAGCATGCAATTTGTATACTAACTTTACCTCTGGCTTCGCTTTATTATTCCTACCTGTGTTTTCTTTCCACCCTGCTTTATTCACTGAAGTTTTATCTTGTGTACTCTATGTATTGTCATAAGCCACCTCAAATAAGAGGTCTAAATTCTTAAAGGATAAACACAATGACCCTATTAGATCACACAATAACAGTAACAAAGACGGTTATCACAGGTAACTTTCATTGAGGGTTGTATGTGTCAGGTACAATTCACAAGTATGTTCCCACTTATTCTTCACAAACATCTTTTGAGATTGTTACGATCATTATCCCTATCATAGATAAGAAAAACAAAGCACAAGGAATTTATGAAACATACTAATCAGTGGTAGAGCCAAACTTTGAACCCACAAACTTTGCTTGTGGTAGGGCTCCAGGCACTTGGGCTCTCCATATCTCCTGATGGGACAGAAGCCCATTTCTTACTGGTCTGACTTACTGGGCTTTCCCTTCTGAATTAGGACCCTTATGCTGTGTCCTAACTAATCTCAGGGACATTTCTGAATACTGGCCCCATCCTCTCTGGTCCTGTGGCCGGGTTAATAGGAGCTCCCATGTCTGAGTACTGTATCTCTGGAGGGTGAGCTCCATAAGGCTGTGTCCTATTCACTTTCAAGTTGTGAATCCCTGGAAGCATAGATGAGCCATCACAGGTGTTTAATAAAGGTTGGTGTGGGCTGACTGAATGAATAAGGCCCTGTCACCTTCCTGTGAATACTGTGCCTGGGATCCTCCAGGCACCCTCCAGAGAGTCACTTCCAAGTCCTGGCTCCCTGTTCACTACCCTGGTCCCTTTACAGTGGCTCTGCAGCTTCACCTGCCTGTGTTTGGCTAGTTCTACCTGTCTAGGTGATGCTTCTCAAATTAAACAACTATTAATCTGTGAATTGCAAAGCATATGCATTCAGGTTTTATCAAACAGAAAGAAAGCTCATTTTACAAGGAAAAAAGGTCTTCTTGATTAGTGATTATAAAAGTGACTTGATTTCAGTCTGACTTACCGTATTAGAAGTGCCATATTCAAAATTGGAATGGGCACTTTTAATTATTTTATGAATTCAGGCATTTCAATGTCTTCTTTCTCCCCAATTCACCTTAGCACACGCAATGCCAGCACAAAACCCTCTCCTCTCTTTCCTGCTCTGACATGGTCTTTCCCCTCTTGTATTTTCTGTGTTCTTATTGCCTGGGCTATTTACTTGACAATTAATCATGTGTAACTTAGTGATATGTGTCATTGTGCCTACTGCCATTTAATTCTTGTGTTGTTAGTTCACGGTACCTATGTTTCTGTCTCCCGTGGAAACTTTTTGGCAAGAGATCATCGTGGCTTGTGCCTCTTGGGATTCTTCATAGGGTCTAGTCACTCAAGCATTGGTTCCATGGTGGTTTGGGAAAGGCCATGGAATTTCATCAAAGACTATGTCTTTTAAGTAAAACTAATATAAATATTCTTCACTGGGTCATTCATAAGTGAGTGGAGGAAGACCCGATAGAGCAGTGTCCAGGCAGAACTACAAAAATTCTGATCAAATGGGAATGGCAAGAAAGGCATGAGTGACTGAATGGTGGTGGTGGGGGGTAGGTGCACAACATTTCTTGAACGGTCACGTACATTAGGCAGTAGGCTAAACGTTTTACTTGATTTCATTTGATCATCTCAGCAACCCTCAGATGTTACATAATGCTGCTCCCCTTCTACCCATGAGTGAAATGAGGCTCAGAGAATTTATGTAACTCAGCCAAGACCACAGAGCTAGTAGGTGATGGGGTTGGGGTGTGACTCCAGGTTTATCTGACTTCAAAATTATACTTTTTCCTCTATGCTGCTTTCAGAGTCACCTTCACTCTTAACTACGTGCACTGGCCAGAATTCCCCTCTAGGCTCAGAATGAAGGAAATAAAGGTTAATGAGAGGCTGAGCTGGTTAAGTCTGATAAATGAATGGGTTCAGGACCAAGGGGCAGGAAAGTGGACATGTCTCAGTTCCTGGTTGTCTTGGGGTTGCAAAAACACAGAAGGTAAATGGTTCTAAGCAGGTCACTAACGGCCAGTTTTGAGTACCTACTAGGTGCAAGGCAGTCTGCCACAGCATAGAGCGGGAACAGAACTGGGTCAAGGTCATATTACCCAGCCTGTGACTTCGGTGAAAGCCAGAAGGGCTCATTTCCCTTGCGTTGCTGCGGGAAAGCCAGCATCCAATCATCTCCCGAAAGACCGCACCAAGGTAGTCCCTCCCCCTTTCTCAGCGTGGGCCCCGCCTAGAGCCTCCTCTGCACGCGTGTCCCAGGGGGGCTGCAGACGCGCCGCCGTGTCTGGGGGCCGGGGGGTGTGCGGGGGAGACGCAACCAGACTTCAGGCAAGCAGGGGGTTAATAGCTCATAAAATAAAACCCTCTAACACAAAAATGTTATTTTAATTGTATTACATTGAGCAGCCCTGAGGGTCGTGGGGTAGATAATCAAAAAGGACAAGGAGGAAATTAAAAAAGGGAAGAAGGCAATCAAAAAGGCCATTTAGGAGAGGCCCTTAATCCTCCATAGAAAGAACACTAATTATACTACAGAATCTCCTTATAATTAACCCTGATATAAAGTGTTTTTCGAGCAGTAATAACTTTTTCACGTTCGCGATCGTTTTGATCGCAAACTCCGGTGAACGCCTCACAAACAGCGGCTGTCACAGGTTGGCCGGTTCTCGTCCCCAGGGAGCCTGGAGATTATACCGCCGTTCACAACCGCAAAGACAAAGATCTCTGCCCTCAGCTAACTCCACTGCTCCATTGAACTCAGCCCATTGTTTTCATTTTTTTTTTTTTTTTTTTTTGGCAAGAATAGCCAGAAACTCAACCATACTCGTGCCTCCTTTTCCTTCTTTGTAATTGCTTCCCTATGCCAGTTTTTAACCTTTAATATGACTTGGAATACCCGATGGCTGCAAAACACACTGAATTCCCAACATACCTTCCTCAGTGGACGGACCCCTGCTTGGCTTTCCCTACACTCCTAGGCCACTGGGCACACATTGCTGTAATAGTTCTTAACGTTTCCAGACAAAAGCGAGGATTCAGACAGACTGCTTAAATCCCGTCCGAAATAAGAGCCTCACATTCCTCTCGCTGACAGCTGATCCCTTAGGAACCAAAGCTCCGAATCCTCAACTAGAAAACTTCAGGTGCAAAACAGAACAGCGAAGGAATGCAGACGGTTATGTACTTCAGGTGTCCGGGGTATTGTGGGGAAGCAAGACACAAGGGTAAAGCAACCGGGACCCGTGTGCGAAGGGAGAAGGGCCTGGAACAGGTTGTTTAGGACTTTTTTCTTTTTTTAAATGGCTTCAAAGTGAAAAGAATCTGTCCCTGTCCTTACATGAACCGGCCACCGCTCTTATCCCATCCAGTAAGAGAAGGAGCAGGATCTCAGATCCCATGAGATCCCTGGGGAGATAGTTTCAATGGGCGCCTGCCTGCCAAGTGAAACCCTAGGAGCGGGTCACCGGCACTTCTGACATTCACAGAAGGTATTCGTCCCCTCTGAATGCACTCCTGGACCTGGCGTCACCTCCTCCTCACAAACACACAGCAAATGTACTTGAAACGTCTGCCTGCTCACAACGGGCTCCATCCCCACTTTAACTCAGAGACTGGGAAACCAAGGTTTGGGAAATACTGAGCCCGGTGTTGTTCCTCTGTATCAAAAGAACAAATGCCAAAGGAATTTTTCCATTTTTCCTTCCATGCTATTGGAACTAAAACCTTACTTCTGCTTCCCATCCGGGTGATTAAGTAGAATTCAACAAAATATGAATATGCTTCCTTTTTAAACCAGAATCAATAACCAAGAGACAAACACTCTCTTACCATTCAACAATGCTAAGTAAGGATCTGCAATACGCCCACCCCCCTCAGACCTAGGCAATACAAGAGTATGGATTGCTTGTGTAGGAACTAGGTTGTTCCTACTCAATCATCTCTTTGGTTGAACAGCAAGTTATAGCTCCTTAACCCAAACATAGGACACTGGTTTACTTCCACTTTAAAATGTCACTACTAAATAAGCCATCATTCTCCTCACCCAAAATACTTATAAAGGCACACAATTCACTTACGAAGTTGAACAAGCAGATTAAAAATGAAGAATAGGCTATGAGCCTCCACTTTTAAAATTCTGCAAGTCAAATGCATTTACAAGTAAAATACAGTAACGAGATCTGCGGTAACATCCCTGATCCGTTCATTAATGCAACAAGTATGTGCCAAGCGGTATTCGTTTCTCAACACCTAAAGATGAGGCAGGTACAGATCCAGCCCTCAAAAAACTTAGAGTGTAGTAGGGGAGGTAACTCACATTTATATATAATTAAACTGCAAGTCAGAGTGTGAAAAGTACAATAAGAGAGATGAAGATTTTTTTAAAAAAACTTTATAAAGTGATAAAGCTATAATATAAATGTAAGATATTATTCATCTGGTCTGGCAGAGATCTTCCCTGGAGTTATGCCATTTGAAGAGACAGCTAGCACTGTTATCTCCATAGACAGGATATTTACAACTCCCTTTGGTGGGGTTTTTATTCTAGGTTTAGTTACTATTAGCAGGACAGGAGCTGGAAGCCAGTAGGAAAAGGCGAAGTTGATATTGATCTTTATCTCCCATTTTTTGGTGTCCCCTGCTTTGAGATGCAAGCCCCCGCACTGGGCTCCCTCTCTCGTTCCTCCACCCCACCCTGTACTTTTGATACCTCTCACCTCTGTCCTGCGCCATCGAAGTTCCGTTGCCAAAGAGGCCCCTGAACCCCACTGAAGAGGACAGCACACGAACTGGAAAGGCTCAATCTCTACCACTTTCCTTATCCCAGCTTCCAGCAATGTATATTTTAACAGGGTCTTCTGGGGATGAGGCTTTAACCAAATGCAACTCCATATTAGGAGAGTTGAAGAGAAGGGAGTGAGGAATCCTGGGTTCTAGTCCCAGATTAGTCACTCACTCTAGTAACCCTGGACAAATCCATTTGTGTATCTGAGCCTCCATTTTCTACATTGTTAAAGTTCAACAATAGAGGACCCACAATCTTATATGTAATCTGCAATACGAAGCTCTCTTGAGTTATACAAATACATTTGAATACAATCATGAGTGAGAATTTTAGTGATCTTTTTGACAGGAACCATGTCTCTAGGACCTTGGGTAGGGTAGGTTTGGGTAGGGTAGGTTTGTCCTAAGGCAAGAACTGAGCCAACAGATGGCATCTCATCCATCTCAATTGGATTATGATCATTCATGCAGTTGCTGGTTCATTTGTTCCTCTGTGCATTAAACCTAAAATGTAAAGCCTAATCCAACTTATGTTTTAGATAGTCAGGGTTAGGGATAGTATTTTCCATGTAACATCTTCCCTCTCTGTTTTAAGGCTAGTTGCTGACAATAGATTTAGTTTCAACATCAAAAAAATTGCTAGATTCCCTCTTTTCTGGTTCTGTCTCTGGAAACAGCAACACTAGCAGCACTGAATCAAAGTGGTCCTTGTTGTGGCCTGTCCTCTTTACATTTCTCTCTTGTCATACTAGAGCAAATAAAACCACAAACAAGAGTGAACAGCTAATGTCTGGGAAGCAATTGTAAAAAGTATACCTTAGTATCACTTTAAACAGCCAACAGGACCACATGAGGCTCCTCTTACCTTCCTTCAGTTGACCGCAGGAGAGGCCCTGAAGTAGATGGTGCTGGAAGGTCTTCCCCTAGAAGGGAAGTGGCTTTCCTCCCACATTTCATGTATGCACATGGGACCTTTGGAGATGACTGTTAGCAGCTGGAAACTTTGGGGTTACCAAGGACTGTAGGAAATGTCATTCTTCTCATTCTGAATAAGTGAATTTGGTCAAAGGGTCTTAATCTTTTATAGCCTGATTTCTTTTGTTGTTGTTGTCTTCCAATTAATTTAAACCATCCTTTCTTTAAATTCCAGAAGTAATACACGCTGGCTGTAAGACAGCTAAGACATACAGTAGTATGAGGAATACAATCCAGGAGACCACCTTCACTTCCCCCATATGCCCAACCCCTCTCCTCTCTTCTAAGGTCAAACTTTTAAATATTACTTCTTCTAGGCTACTTTGTGTGCTGTAAACATATGCTTACATAGAGATGCATGTATGTGTGTGCTGACTTATGTTTTTCTTGGCATATTATTCTGTGATTGTTTTATTTTACTTAATACTATATCATAGATTGCATTTCAAGTCAATGTATTTATATTTGTGTCACTTTCTAACTAATGTATAGTATTACATAGAATAAATAGAAAGATGTATTACAATCTGAATTTTTTATGTCTCAATAAAATCTCAGTGAGCTACTCTTATATAGGAAAGGAATGCTTCTGTTGACAGAAAGAATAGTATTTTCATTAATTCTTGATAATAATATGGCATATATTGAAGCTAACCCAGTAAGCAGGGAAACAGTCCAGAATTTTTAACCCAAAAAGCTTGAGAACCCTGATGAGCTATATGGGGAAACAACCATTAGTGATGGTGAACAAGGTATCAAGAAAAGGGCTATGCCCCAAATCTCCAAACGACACACCTGAATTTCACCAATAGAAATTCATTCCTTTGGTCTAAACACAGCCAATGCTAAGCATTCTCTTTAAACTTGCGTGTGTGTTAGGAATAAGCAATGACTTAGTTTGTTGGATGCTTTTCTTTCTAGAGAGCTAGATTGAATTCGAGAATGTTGAGTGTTTCTGGTGGGAGAGAATTCTAAAACTGGGAAGGGTGAGACTCAAGATAGAAGAGATGTGCTGAGAGAAGAAAACAGAAAAAATATAAAAACAGTAAGGGTTCCAAATCAGCTAAAGGATCCATCACCTACCTAGGCATGGCCACACTGCTAAGAGCAAAAGTTAACTTCAGGTGAATAAAATTAGACTTTTTTAAAAAGGTGGATGGTTTCTTTGGATAGCTAGAAAAGAGGAAGAAAGTAGAGCATGCGTACCAACACCCCCACTCCTTGTTTACAGCAGACATCACTAATCGAGTGTGGCATTCTTCCCTGCAGAACCAGGACCCAGCCTCAGATTTCTTCTGGACTTAGCACTCCAGGCAGCCACTGTCAATTGACAATAGTGAGTGCCCAAAATGAAATCCAGTTTGTCATTCAGTCATGGGAGTCATCATCTCCATTATTATTAATACCAACCACGAGTTTCAATTTCACAAGAGACATGAATTGCATGAGCTTAGAGTCACTGTTGGGGTTCTTTTTTAGTCAAGTATCTGCAGAAAAGGATATGTCCCGGGGAAAACAGAAGGTCTCTCTTAGCTGATCAATCAGGACTCTTCCACACCAGATTGGAAGCCCCATGCAGGCAAAGGCTTTGTTCCCCTAGAGCCCAAGAAAGCATTCAACCTATAACAGAGGCCCAGCTGAACTGTCATCTAAATCAACTGTACAATGGGATCAGATACATCTCTAGCAGACATTCAGTATACAGAGTTTTCATGAATTTAAAAAAGTCATTGCCTTAAAACATCTTGTTTTGATAGTGCAGTCTCTGCGTATATACTCCCAAATTAGATTATTTTTAAAAGGACCTATTATCTAAAAATACAACGTAATATTTTAAAATACCGTAACCATCAAGGAAAACAGAGATTGAATGTAACAGGAAGAGGATGTGAGTGTCAAAGTGATGGGTTATATAAGACGGAGAGGTAGGTGAGGGTGAGCCAGCGCCTTCCAGACTCCTGGGAGGCAGCAAAGTCAGGGTGCCTGTGCAGAAGTCGTGCCAAAGCTTTTCAGCCAACAGCCTGCTTCCCGAGCCCAGGGCACACTGAATAACCTACTGCCACGTTTCAGGATGCTTGCTTGGACTTTCAGTGTAGAAGTTGTGCCCGTCAAAAAAATTAAGCAAATTAAGTTAGAAAGCCTTAACCTGATTTGGCCAGCTTAGTTCAACTGTGTCAGAGGGAGGTTGAACAAGCCCTTCCAGCTTGCCTGAGATATTATAATCACTCTCATTCCCTCTCTCTTACTCATATACTCACACATACACATGCATACACTTGCATACATGCACACACCACCCCCTTAGATACACTTATGCAAGAACACCGATAATCACACCAACACCCACATACACTTACACACTCACATACCCTCACACACCTACACCTGCACACACTCACGTTCACACACATCCCTACACACACATCCTATTACCAGCCCCCAGAGAAGCAGACTCAAATATTGCTCCCTCCCCCATCATACTGTTTTCCTTTTAAACAAAAACTACTCTTTTTTTTTTTGATGGAAATCTCTTCCTAAAGGGACGCTCTCATAAGCATCAGGCCTGGGGGACTGTGTGGAAAATAAGCACACACCTGCTCTGCGGCCAGCCCCTTTATTGCTGAGATGGTATTATCCTGTTCCTCTGGAGGAATTCTGGCTCAGAACTTTGATAAGTAGGAGACTCAATTACGCTTCTTATGAGTTCCCTACATTTGGAGATGGAGCTAAATAAGGAAATGCATTAGTCAATGTCCTTCTCAATCTCCTCCCCTAGCATTTCAATCTTTCCCCCCCTACCCTGCTTTCATGGGGCAATTTCTTTGAATTAGTGAAACTACCAATGGTAGCAGCCACAAACAGGTGCCCAATAACAGGGAAGAGGACAGTGGAGGAAACAAATGCTTAGACATGGATATGATCAGTATATGGTTCAGGCCCCATGGGCAAGTAAGGACCCTTGTGTGGGCCAAGCCGATTCACTTAATGCTGAACTCTACAGTGTTATCATGAGATTTCAAGGAAAGAACACATTTTGATAGAGGAGATTTTTAGACTTTAACTAAAATGCAAATATTAATGTTGTCCATATTTACTGATTACAGGGGTTTTCCCCCAAGAATGAGTATGAAGGAAGTTGGTCTGAACATTAAACTCTATGATCTTGCATAAACAGTGACGGCAGAGATATGCAAAGTCACCTTATGGAACCTTCTAGAAGGCAAAATTTAACCAAAACCTACCTGAATTTACCAATACATGAAAAGAAGGTATGATAACCAAGTCTGGGCATGGAAGTAGAGAGAAAGGAGGCTACAGAGACAAACAAGGGCAATACCCTGCCAGGGATAGCTTCCAGTGGCTGGGAAGTTGAGTTGCTGACTTACCTGTATCCAACTATCTATCTGTACACAGGGGAGGGGTTGGAGTAGGGGGAAAGGAGGATTGAGATGGGAACATGGAAGGAAAGAAGAGGAAAAGGAGGAAAGCAGAGGGAGAGGAGAGAGACAGAGTCAGATGGAGATGGGAGATATGACTCTGTTAATCCTTCCGTCAGCCTGTTGAGTCTCTCAGAAGATGACATCTCTCTGTGCTCAGCATGATTTTTAGTGTTTAAATACAGCTAGTGTTCATTCAGCGTGAACCCTAAACCAGTGTTCTCCAAGTGTGGTCCTTGGTCAAGCAGCACCAGCATCATCCAGGAGCTCATCAGAAATGCAGATTTGGGCCCCACCCCAGTCCTACTGAGTCAGAAACTTTGGGGGTGGCACCTAGCACTTTGTGTTTTAACATGCTGTCTCATAATTCTGATGCATGATAAAGTCTGAGAACCACTGCCCTAAACACAAGCCAACTACCACATCTGCAGAGGAACAGCTAGAGAAAGCTCTCTTTTTAAATGAACATAGGAACACCCTGGTTTTATATTAATACATTGGTTTTGGGAGCTCTGGGGATTTGAGTCTGTCCTCATATCTCTGAACATTGCAAAGACAAGTTTTTGAGTCTGTGGAGCTGAAAGCTGGTCTCTGCCAACAGGAGAAAGTCACCAAGGTAATGGCCCACTGTTAGTTAGGCTTCTTGGGACCCCTGCCCCCTCCATGTGCTGGATGGGTTCTCCTCCACTTTCAGACACTTACAGAAAAGCAGGTTTCCTTGTTTTGAGATAGAGATCTACATCTTGTTTGCATATTGCAGAAAGGTCTAGTACACTCTTCCAAAAGAATATTCAGCACTGCATACAATGTGATGGTAATCATGTAGATACTTTCAGGTGACAGATGGAGCTAGAAATCTCTGTGATACTTTTAGCAGTGGCTAACTAAACTATTTTCCTGTATTCCAATATATCATTCTGGTGTTTGTTTCTGTCCTGCTTTTATTGTTTCATTTTCTCTGCTCTCACATTCAGACTTGACTTGCAGACAACTGTGGGCAGCACAGTTGGGTATAAAAGAGTTATTTAATGGTGTTATTTAAGGTGTGCACCTTAGCCATGCAGTTTACAAAAGCAAATCTCTGTGAGGTACAAAGCATCAGAGAGCAAAACAACGGTCACTGACATCTTTTCAGAGGAGAAAAGGAAGCTGAGTCACTGAGCCTGCAATTTAAGAGAAGGCAAATATATCACAGAACAAAGAATAAACCTCCACCCTGGGTCACAGGACATCTGCCTCAGAGATGTTCACCAACACAGAAAGATTTGTTGCTTGTGATAAAAGACATCTGTGACAAGACATACTGAACAAAGCATCATCTGACCCCTAACTAAACATAGCTGCTTTATAAAAGGTTGTTTTTTATATAATATTGCCAAACACTATTTCTGTAGCTCTTTTAAGAAGAGAGAGACCAGCAAGTCTTATTAAATCTGTGGCAGACATCATTCTAATTTGTGCCTGGGAAAGCATATGACACCTACATCCTACCTACCTAATTTGCTACTTAGGGATAGAAACTAATGTTATTTAATAAAATAAAATCAGTTGCACTACTGAGCACCTATCACCTTGAGAATTGTGCTAAGCATCCTAAAGAGAAACCAAATAAAACAAAACAAAACAAAACAGGTACCACTTTGGCCTCCAGAAGAGACAAAATAAATGGAAGTTCGGTTCCAAAATATTTGTGTTTAGAGAAGTGAATTGGAATGTGGCAGGAGAAGCCTTCACAGAAGAGATGAGCTTTGCTCAGTGGGTAAAATTTCACAAGGTCATTTGGCAGGAAATTCAAACAAAACAGCACGATGGATTCAAAGCTCAGTTCTTTTGAAGATAAAATTCAATCCCCCACTTCCATTTGGGATGAAATATTGGGAAGCGGCAAAGTGTCAGCAGCAGGAAGGTTGATTCACCGTCAGAGATAGACATATTGACTTGACTGTCCAAGCTCAATTTAATCCTCCATCCACAATTCTAAACACATAGTAGATTAGATGTATCCATGCCCTGCACAACAGGGTATTATCTATCACATTTCAGCTGTCACCTCTCCTAATTATCTTGCTTACCTGTCACCTCTAAGGAGTCATCTAGGGATCAAGCAGATGCCATCAGAAGCCAGGACTGAGTCTGGGGGGTTGTACAGGTTATGGGGGTGGGGAGTTTGCATGGGGATGTCGGCTCCCTGCTGGCTACGAGTAGGACCCAGACTCAATCTTCTGCTTTCCTTTTTTCTGGTCCCAAAGTATCCTGGAGTAGTACTTTCTGGTTGGGCTCTGAGTTTCAACCACGGCAATCTCAGTTGGTATAGGGACCTAAGGCAGATGGCAGAGGTGCTAGCAGCATGACAGGAGGCCACTGTTATTAAGGAAACATCTCAAAATATAACCTCTTCTGTCTCCTTCTACCAGCTATCAACAATCATAAAGGCCCTTCAGCTTTCAGTAATATTAGAAAAAGGACTCCTGCACCCAGAGGAAAACCTTTGCAGAGGCCAGCATTCAGTTTAAGATTTTAGCTTTGGTTTCTCAGTTCATGAACTCTGATCTGATATTCTCTGATGTGAACAAACTCTGATCTGATACTCTGTTTTTTTTTTCCTTACTCTAAAGATAATTGCATTGGAAGTATGGTGATTTCCAGAGCATCTTTGAGGAATTATGCATCGGTTTTTGTGGCCCCGTCTCCCATGTATCATAATGGTCTGTGGGCCTGCCATACTCTCCCCCACTAGGCCATCAGCTGCTCTGGATGGGTTACCTCAGCATTCTCCACCTGGCCCAGCACAAAACGTGCACCAGGAAAGCATTCAATAAATGCAGCGTGGCTGAAGGAACACAGCAGCAAGAATGCAGGTTCTCCCCACCTTCCCACTGCTCAGAAGACAGAAGACTGAGGTCTTGCTAAACTTTTATTAACCATTCCTCCCCCACCCCATGCCACCTGTGCAGCTGTCCCTCGGCAACCATCCTACTACAACCATTGCATATCTGCACATCACTAGAGGGGACATCAGGAGGTAACTAGGGAAGGTATCAATTCACATGGAATGGGAGCAGGGAGCAATCATGCTGATCATGTTGTCATTGCTGCTACTTGGTCTTGCAGCCCAATTCCCCATACAACCCTTTTGGAAAAGTGATGGTGTCTAATCCTACCTATTTCCAAGAAAGTTGGTTCTATAATGTCAGGCAGCCCATTCCTATGTCTACAATTCATTATGTCTCCTAGTAATTGTGGAATGGTGTTCTCTTCCACCTATTAGCAATAAAGACCAATTGAAGGGTGACAGCTAGACCAGTGGTTCTCAGAGTGTGGCCTCAGACCAGCAGCATGGGCAGTACCTGGGAACTAGGTTAGACATGCCAATTCTCGGGCCCCATCCCAGACCTACTGAATCAGAGACTCTGGGGCTGGGCCCAGCAATCTGCTCTTAACAAGCCCTCCAGGGGATTCTGAGGCTCACTGTAGTTTGAGAACCACTGGTTTCTAGAATGGGAGCTGTGAGGGTCATGTTTACATGTCAGTTGTCAGTTTAGAATCACCTGTTTGCTTGACGTAGGTTTCCTCTGTACACTGCTGCTTGCCAGGAAGAGATACTCACTTGGAGTCCATAGTTTGTG
Source organism: Lemur catta (assembly GCF_020740605.2). Taxonomy (NCBI): domain Eukaryota; kingdom Metazoa; phylum Chordata; class Mammalia; order Primates; family Lemuridae; genus Lemur; species Lemur catta. The sequence goes on from NC_059128.1 coordinate 91,610,587, forward strand.
TGTAGTGTCACCTGGAGAGGACAGGATATAATCTTCCCAGGCCACTGGGCTCCTGGAAGCTCAGGCTATTTGACTTTTAAGAACTACATACAAGATCCTAATTAATGAATTTGTCAAGAGCTGCTCCCTTTTGTGAGGATTCTAGCAGAGACTTCAGTGACAGCCATCCACCGTTATGGATTTTAACTGAGTAATTAATAAGATAACAGTTATAAGTGCAAGTTAAGTGCATATTATTTCTACTGGATTGGGTCATAAATAAGTCATATAGCTTTTGAGAGTCAATGGGAAGAGACAGTTGAAAAGAAAAGACCTATTGGCAGCTGAAGGAGGGAGCCCAGACTTCATTTTAAGCTCTACCTGCTCATTTTAGTGGAGCAAGCAGTTCCACCAGAGATAAACCGAGGCGGTGATGGGTCCTGGTTTACTTTCTGCTTCAGCTATAGCCGGACATCGGCCACCTACCAAACGGAGACATTCTCGAGACTGTCCTCCTCTCACAGACATTAAAGGCAGGATCTACTCTTCCATGCACCAGAGGTAAGGGGGAAGGACAAACACTGGCAAAACTGGAGGAATATTTCGCAACACGGTTACACATTTTCTAATGACCTGGGTTAACTCCTGCCCCAACCACAAATTCCAGGGGCATTTTAGGATCGAGAGGCCTCTCACCTGTGCCGAATCAATGCAGCACCTCGGGGCTGCATCTCATCTTTTGTGGGCCCTGAGCACTGTAGCCTTCACAAGCCCCTTCCTCCATAAGGAAAAGAAGTAAATAAAAATTATATTTTATGACTGCATTGGTATAAAGGCAAATATAATCCAGGCTGGCTTTCATTAGTCTATATTCATTATTATTATGTTCATTTTTCCTCCTGATTTGAAAAGAGATTAAAATTAAAATAGTTTAGTGGGTCCCTAAAAGTACAGCAGGCCTGTAGCAGTGCCCTAAGACTGCCATAACAAAGCACTGCTAACCAGGTGTTGACAGCAACAGAAATGTAGTGTCGCAGATCTGGAGGATGGAAGTTCAAGATCAAGTTGTTGGCACGGCTTGTTCCCTCTGAAGATGCTAGGAAGGACGTGTTCCAGGCCTCTGTCCTAGCTTCTCGAAGTTCTTTGTCTTGTGGCCGCATGAGTCTAACTGTGACGTGGCATTCTCCCTGTGTGTGTGTGTGTATGTGTGTATGTGTGTATGTGTGTGTGTGTGTGTGTGTGTGTGTTCACATCTCCCCTTTTTATAAGGACACCAGTCATGTCAGATTAGGGGCCCACTGTACTCCAGTATGACCTCATTTTAACTTAATTAATTACTCTGAGTGGCCTTATTTTCAAATAAGGTCACATTCTGAGGTACTGGGGATTAGGAATTTTGGACAGGGGGACACAGTTCAACCCATAGCAAGGCTACAGGCCCTGCGTCTAAAGGGTAAGTTATCTCTGCAAGGCCTTCTCTAGGGTTCTGAAGGCGAGATGGAAGTCTGGAGCCTTCAGTAGCATCAGAAATGCGATAAAGGCCTGGGGTACGGACATGGTCTCTGTCGCCTGGGCTAGAGTGCAGTGGGGTTCTCTGCAGCCTCGAACTCCTGGGCTCAAGAGATCCTCCTACCTCAGCCTCCCCCCTCACCCTCTATAGCTGAGACTATATAGGCATGCACCACCATGCTCAGCTAATTTTTCAATTTTTTGTACAGATAAGGTCTTGCTATGTTGTCTAGGCTGGTCTTGAACTCCTGGCCTCAAGCAATCCTCCCACCTTGGCCTCCCAAAGTGCTGGGATTATAGGCATGAGTCACTGTGCCCGGTTTTGTTTTGTTTTTAAAGGATTTGTTTTCAGCATTCGCACACTTAAGGAAGATTTTGTCCTCCCAGTTGAGTTGGGCCACACAACTCTCGATGCCCTGTGTCATACTGAGTCCACACCCTGCCTCGGCTTGGGGACCGCCCAGGCTCCCACTCAGGAGCAGACCTTCCTCCACCCCGAGGTTTTCGTCCTGTACGTTTACCACTCCCCTCTTGGAGCTGAGGCCTCCTAGGAATGGAGGAGGGAAACAATTCCATTTTTTTAAAACAATCTGATTTTCACGGAGGGAACGTTCTTTTCCCCATCTTAACTTTTTTCCTTCCCCTGCAAGAAACACTCGACTTGCCCGCAGGTCTTAACTGATGATCCAAAACACAGGAGGAAGAAAGAGGGGCCCCATCTAGAGAAAGTGATTTGTCCATCTCCCCTGGACACCAACCTCCCTTCTCCTCACCTGACTCCTCTCCTATTGGAAAGGAGAGAAAGAGAGCCAGGGAAACTGGAAAGGATACCTGAGATTATCACTCTCTTTTCTGCTTCAGTTTTTGAAAGTTACTATCAGTCCCTTGCAACAAAGGGCTTTGAATTCTTTCTCAGTCGCGGCTCAATGGCTTAATTCCCAAAGGAGTCTATAAACCCAAACAACGCGTAGGCTACCCTCCCTGTTACCCGCTCCCCCCATTCAGAAGAAAAATCGCCTCACACAAAAGCAGCCAAATAAAGCGGCCCAGCCCGAGGGGGGCCCATAAAGTGAGAGCTGAAACAGTGCATGAACTTTGCCTGTCCATTTAAATTGCAAAAGCTCCGGCTTATTTGCAGACACACAATTGGGTCTGGCAGCACCATTCACAGTCCTGGATGTGAACTGGAGCCTAGGACATGAAAGGCACCAATGACAATGCCGGTGAGGCTGTGTCCAGAGCGAACTGTCTCCCTGAAACGGTTCTCTCTGAGCGGGCAGAGGTAAATAACAGTAATTGCTTTGAGGGTGTGCGTGCCAAGAAAATAAGCGCTTGATGTTTACGTGGAGGAGCGGTTGAAACCCCCCCAGGAGGCTTTTTCTCTCAGCACAAATTATAATAAAATAATGGCAGTGGTACGCTCAGCCGCGAGTCTCTTAGGCTTTTGTTAACTTAAAAAAAAAAAAGTGACATTGCTAAGAACACATGCAAGACGAAATGATGTTACTTCTTTTAACTGTTCTACCCTTAACTCTGTATCACAGCTCTGGTGGTTTGTGACCAGATAGAAGGAAAGAGGAGAGTACCGCTGGTTGGATTCTACTACCCAAAAAGGCTGAGCTGGTTTACCTACCAGACTCCCCCAAAAGGTTGAGCAAACCCTGGCTGAGAAATCAGGTGTGCTACTTCTTTAGGCTGTATAGTTGGTTTATCTGTCTTTCCTGCGTGGTGTTCAGCGCCTGCAAAATAGAAGCTCTAGGCGTTCTGTTTGGGTGGTGGAAACGGCGGGGTTTGGAATGAATGAACAGTCCACGCTCCAGGTCAGTATACGATAAACCGCTTGAGGGATCCCCAGATCCTCTCCAAATGCCTCAACCGACTAATCTCACAGCACTGACCATTAGCAAAGCATGTGGGACAGGAAGAGGAAGTCCAGTGAATCAGTGACTCAAATTCGGTTCCCAGCCAGACACTTCACATTGCACAGAGGACACTGTCCTCAAGAACAAGTGGCTTCTGCTTCATATGCCCTGAGGCTTTCTTTACCTTGGAGGAGCTGCACTCTCGGGCTTTTCCCTCCCTGGAAGGGGAAAGACTGTTTACTCTTCGTTCATATGATCTCTGAAAATATGGGATTCAATGGGCCAGGGGCTTCAGGGGTTCTTTCCTGAGGCTGTAATAACCAAGATCATGGCAAGTGAGATGGGTCAATGCCTCCTTAGGAGAGAGTCTCCGGAGAGTGGACTAAGGCAGAGGGTAGGGCCAGACTGGCTGAAAATTCTCATCGTACTGCTCAGAGGGGCATGTTCTAGGGCAGACATGCTGCGGGTTCTCCCCTTTGTGGGCTTGGAAATACAGAGGTTTACACCTAGGGCGTAAGTAAATGCTCCATAATTCCCTACAGCAGCTCTGGTACCCCAACCTCACTGCGGAGACCTGCCACAGCCTCACTGGCCAATGGACGCCGGGGAGTTGGCCATGGAGGTCTAGCCCTCTCCCTGGATTTCATCTTTAGAGCCTCAGGGGCTTCACTGTCTCCACCTTTTCATTATCCAAGTGGGAGGCTTTGGCAACCTTGTCTTCTTCCGCCACTTCCTGCGTGGCCACAGCTGACCTCCTCATCTGCCTCAGGCCAACTGTGCGAATCTCCTTGGGAACCAACATGCCACTCCTTGCCAAGCTTCCTCGGGACGGTGCCTGCGAGGTCCTCCCCTCCCAGCCGAACAAAAGTTCCTCTCATAGCATTTATGTAACTTCTGAAATCCAGCCTCCTCCAGGAAGCCATTCCAGATTGATAAGAGAGAAAAGAAAGTGATTCCTATGGCCCCAGCTGGATAGGTACAGATAGCAGAAATCTATGCAGAAGAATGTGAAACTCATACAAACCCTACTACACAGAGACAACTTTTTCTTTTGGAAGTTTTTAAACAAATTACTTTTTAATTGACAGGAAAATTGTCTGTATTTATGGTGTCCAACATGTTTCTATATATTAATATGTATACATAGTAAATGGCTAAATCTAACCAAGCTATTGAACATATGCACTATCTCACATACTTATCATTTTTGTGCCGAGAACACTTAAAATCTACTTTCAAGGCAATTTTTAAGTCTATGATATATTGTTATTAACTGTAGTCACTAGGATGTATGACAGATGTCTTGAATTTATTCCTTCCCTCTAACAGAAATTTTGTGTCCTTTGATGGGCATCTCCCCAATCCTCCCCCTGACCTCAGCCTCCGGTGACATGATTTTATTCTTTGTTTCTATTACTTTGACTTCTTTAGATTCCTCATATGAGTGAAATCATGCGGTTATTTGTCTTTCTGTGCCTGGTTTATTTCATGTAACATAATGTCCTCCAGGTTCATCCATGTTGTCACAAATGATAGGATTTCCTTCTTTTTTAGGGATGAACAGCATCGACTATGTGCATACACCATGTTTTACCCACTCATCCATCGATGGGCACTTGGGTTGATTGCGTGTCTTGGCCGTTGTGAACAGAGCTGCAACGAACGTGGATGTGCAGACACACAGAAACAGCTTCATGATATGCATCTTCACATAAATGCATTCCCTCCTGACTGATACTGCCTCTGTGACACAGGCAGAAATTAAACTGATGTAATTTCCTAATTTCCATAGCAAACAATAAGTAGCTGCTCACTGATTGGTCCTGTTTACCCATCTGCCATGAAAGAATCATTTTAATGCTTAAATGGAGCCTTAAGCTTGACTAACGGTATCGCAAGAAAACAGTGAAGCGAAGCAGCCACATTACTGGAAGTGGAAGATGAGTGAAGTCCAATCCCATCATCGCTTTGCTGGAGACACTGATGAGTCTCATAAAGGCAGAAACATTAGTTTGAGTAAAAGAGTGACTGAGGTTGACAAAAGAAGTATAAACCAGGTGCTGTGAGTGGATCTGCAAATCTCTGCCCGTCTCCAGACACTATGAGGCTGATTCTAAGCCCAAATTTAGTGTGAGGCTCTGCCAGACCTTGGTATGCATGGTCGGCCTTGGTGTGAAGGTTTGGAGCCATGGTCTCTACCTCATATGCACGTGGGAGGAGGAAAAAAAACGGTTTGCAGTTTCTCTTTCCCCGCTGCCCACTAGGGAGGAGGAAGCCTCTGTCCAATTTGATCGTGGGCCTTGTTGTTCCAAGTCAGAGTAAGGGATGGGGATGGAGGTGAATAAGAAACGCTGAGACTATTGAATTGGTTGACGCTGGGGACACCAGGGAAGAGGAGATGCTACGCCTGGACGGTAAGGAGTAGGTAAGAAAAGATAAGAACCAGACAGCACTGGATTTGAGAAAAAGTTGGGGGAACTTCTTCTTATTTTTTTTTTTTTCTAGGAGAAAGAGTGATTAAAGCAGTTGTATTGCGATGGGTGGAGTTTTAAGGAGGTAGATGGATAAAGAGATTTTTTTCAGGAAATCTGCTGGACACTGTGGATGGAACTTTTTCTTTAGCATTTTCTGAAAGACTATAATAAATATGTTAAGTTGCTTTTAAATTCTTTTTGGAAATCAGTGTGTGCTTCTTTGGAAATGACACTGTGGTGACCCCAGGGACACAAAGCAGCTCCATTTCATACAAGTGACGTAGAAAGACCTGTGTGGTTTGCTTTGGGCTTTCAGTTCCTAGGGGGTGGGGGCCCACATCCGTGTAGCTGGTCCAGTTGTCTGCAGGGGGCCTCTTGCCACAGTTACGGATGCTCTGAAGGAGGACCCTGAAGACCTGCTTCTCTCTCTTGCCAGCTGTGTGGCCCAGGGAATGTCACCCATCCTCTCTGAGCTCAGTGTCCATCTAAGGAGAGGCAAGGACGTGATATCTCTCTACACTTGGACTTCTGTGGGGATCAAGTAAGAGGAGTGTACATGAGCCTGCTTTGTGAACTGGGAAGAACCACCAAAATCCTTCCTTAGTATGGCCTCTTGTAAGCACGACAGTCGGCAACTAACTGTCCCTGATGGCAATGATGGTGGCTGGGAAGGCGCCAAGACCGTTTCTGCCCAGGACTATTAGCAATTCTCTACCCTTCCTGGTATCTTGGGAGCCAGGGAGGAATAAACTCAGTCCCCGGAAACCTACTAGGAACTGGACAATTTGCCTACCTCATTTCACCCGGGGCCTGCACCACTGACTAAATGGAAATGCTGGAGGGTGTGATGGGCCTGGGCCAGGCTTCTCTTGAATCCAGCCTGTGCCTGGCCACCGCGCCCTGTGCTGATGGTGACTTCATCTGCTGGCTCCCATCTCAATGGACGGCTCTTTCTGAAAGGCCATTTTGTGACTTGTTTTGGGAGCGCTTCATTCATGCTGGCTGAAGTTCTTTCCCCTTTTGCTCAAGATTAACTCTACTCAGCCCAAAGCAGCCAAAAAGAATCTGAATGAGACAGTGGTGAGTGAAGACCTTGCACACTCCAAATTCATTTACAGGTGCTTTCCAGGATTCCAAAAGAATCTCATTCCAACCTTGGAGGTGATTGCCAGGTGGGAGCCAAGAGCCCACCTCTGGGGAGGTCTCTCCCCACATGCTCTTGTCCCTTCTAGGATCTGCACCTCCCTCTGGAAAGGTAGTCAGACAGATGTCTACCTGCTGCCTCAGAATCACATTGTTTCTTTTTGTTTTTAGTAGCTGAAACCAAAAACCCTGGCCTATTCTCCCTTTGCTCTGAAGCAAGAGTCCTTGCAGCTGATTTTCCTAAGAGGCATCCCAGAGGCTGGGCAACAAGGAAACTTGGCCTGAGCATGGCCAGTTCTGCCCTCACCCTGAGCCAGGCCAGCAGAAACCAGGGCCCAAAGCAGCACCAGGACCTTGAATTAAGACATAGGCAACTCATTCCACTTTCCTGGCCGCCTCGACACATCTGTCTTGTCGGCCTGTGTCTAAAGCTCTTGAGCGATTCCAGCTGCTGGGCCTTGCCTGTGGACACAGTGACATTTGGTTTCTGTTAAGACACAACAGATCAGTGTGTTCACCTGCTTCATTTTTTCCCTCCTGCACAAGGAGGGGGACAGAGGCAGCCAAGATCTGATGCTGCCGATCTGGAGAGTTCCCATTCTGTTTCAGTGACTTCATGACTTGGACTGGCCTCTGCTGGGTCTTCCAAAGCCACTTTATTTCCTGTGTATTTCCAGCACTCAGCCAAGAAGAATGTACAGTATGAAAAAAATGTCTACTACCCTCAATTGCCGACCCTCTGGAAAAAAATATCTGGAGGGCTTTTAAATAAAAGAAATAATTACAACCTGCTGAGTGCCTTACAGAATTTATGAAACTCGACCTTTTCCAAAATATCATAGTATTTCCTGTGGCTTCTGTAGGCTAAGCCTTCGTGGATTTATAAGTATGTGTCCAACACAGTCTCTCGGCTCCATTTTTTTTAAATCCAAAAGTCAGATTTGAAAAGCACAAATACATCCTCTTGGAAGACAGCATCCCAAAAGGTGTTAAGCTAAAACCCAGCTGTAAAAATATAGGCCGCCAGCTGTCAGGAGTGGTGGGCCATGTGCATATATTTTTTTTTTAATTTGAATGAATGGAGGTTTGATTTTCCAGCTTGCTACCCAGTTGTAGCTTTTCGAATGCCAAACATGCCAGGTATGCCCTGCAGATGTGTACAGTCACAGCTTACAACTATATGGTGGGTGGAGAGTGGTTTATGAGCCTTGAGATTCATAAATTCTGGTCTTTAGAACTCACTATATAAACATGGTTAAAAATTGGAAAGGGAGATAGAGAAAACATTCTGACCTTAAACTACCCGTGATCGATGATCCAGACTCCTGCCAGCCTGTCCCAGGAGAAAACTGAAACCTTTTGAAAGAGACACTCAAGGAGACAGAAGTTTCTCCTGACTTTCCAGAAGAGGTAAAGATTCCAGGCCTGGGTTCATCGTGCATGACTCCTTCTTGCTAAGTCTACATGTGGACAGACAAGACGAAATGGACGGCGGAGCAATTAACTGGACACTTAAACCTCCATAGACCATCTCAACTACGTGGTCATAAAAATATCTTTCCTTGGGTGGTTTTGAAAAAAAACAATTCAGATTATTATTTCAACTTCATGCTTTTGGTTGTCGACTTTAGTTAAACCTGAGGAACTAGGGACTTCATTTCCAGTGAGGAAATAGGGACTTGAACCCTATAACCCAGAGTAAAGCCTCAGGCTGAATGGTGAGCTGGTTACCAGTTATGCTCACAGCCCTCCGCTCTCCCCTTTTGCCCCCCTTAATCCTCAACAGTAGGGTCTTCCATTAAAGCTTGGCAGCAGCCCAGGCCAAGGAATATTCCATTGCTCAAACCAAAATTTACCTATGAGTTCTCTTCTCCAAGAAACCAAGGAAGTGATATCTGTTAAGGTGAGAACAGCTGAGTATGGCCCAGCTCCCAGATAACAGCAATGTTTTCATCCTCAAGGGAGAGTCCAAAAACAGTTCCAATCCTTGGATCCAACCAAGTTGATGGGGGAGATATTTTTGATTGGGAGATGGGCATGTTCAATCCTTCTTAGGCACCAGCTTTAAGGGAGTATTAGAACATTCCCTGAGAGAGGGAGGCATAAGGATGAACTTGCTTTACACTGTGGCATAGGGTTCAAGTGACTGGAAGTAGAGCAAAGATACAGAAACGGAGATTTTAAAATTGGTATCACTTTATTAATCTTGACCTATTCAATAGAAAAAAGGCAAACAAATATTTATATACAGAAATAAAAATGCTACCATGCCCCTATCACCAGCCAGAGGCACTTTATAAACTTCCTAGAGTTTGGACTGGCCTCCACCGTCTCAGGACTTCAGAACAGGCGAGGCTGTCCCACACGGCCACAAGAACGCTACTGGGCAGAAGGAGAGGCGGCCTTCAGACACACAGCATGTGATTGCTGGAGGACATAGCAAGGCATAGAGTAGAATACGCAAAGAAGCCATGGTAAGCTCTCAGACGAATTGTCCTGGGCTCCCAGTTAAGCTACAAATCAAGTAGCTAGAACCTTTCTTGTTTCTACGCCTCTCCTTTAGGGATCAAATTCTTAGTAAAGCAACTCAGGAAGAAAAAAATAATGCTGCTTTGTTTCTAGGACTTGGCCCTTTGTTTTATAATTAATATAGATTCCCACCCAATGCATAAATGTTTAAAGCATCATTTATATTGCATCGCCCACTTGTTAAAGTTTAAAATGTTGCAAATAGCCAAGAGTCTGTGCTTTAGTTACCAGCAAACTTGCTCACTCCGTGGTCTTAATCTCTGGCAAACAGTGGCATAAATGAATCTCTGGGTGAACTTTGTATTTGCTGCACATTCTTTGCCATTATAAAATAAAATAAAGAGATCTGGTTTTAAGTCAAAACCTAGCTTAAAATATTTTAAATATGTACATACATGTACTGGTCTGAAATGTGTGTGTGTTCCTGCATGCATGTGCACATCTATAGGATATATTTTCTATGGAAATTGATTAAAAAAGTGGTCCTAACCCAAAATCTGTACAGTTAGCAAATAAAGACGTGAGGTGATATAAACTAGCCCCTTCAGACCTAGGGATTATTTTATTAACGAAGGAATGGGTCCAGAGATAGAACAAGCCTTGTGCATTCAAAAGGTCATATGCAAATAAAGAGGTTCTTCCTCATGTGGGTCTTAGATATGTTAATGTTTCATGTCTCTTTGGTTTATATGTTAACTCATGGGTGGATTGTGCAGTGACTCCAAATCCAGGCAGCCTCTTTGTCAACTTGTCCTGAGCTTTGGTCTTCAACTGGGCACAATCTGGGCTCCTGACCCGTCCCTCACGACCACCAAGCCGGCTCCTGGTTCAATAACCAAGTCCCTGCCAGGTTCTAGTCTTGTTCTCTTTCCAAAGCCTCCCACGATTCCAGCCTGGTTTCTTCCCTTTCCTCATAATCCTCTTGAATCCCAATCTTACCGTCATAATTTTTAGGCCATAAGGATTTCTGACTGTTAAAGTGTTATAATGCAGGAAGCCTGGCATTGATAATGGGATGTTGGGGTATGTTTCAGTAACACCTCCCTGTCATGGGGCAAGACCAGTCTGCACTAGTGGTAGTGTCTGAATTCTAGAATATTTTAAAAAGAGGAGGCCCTACTGTTTTCCAATACCCAAAGGTACTCTCGATAATTGCGAAATAGAGTTTCCTGGGTTACATTAATCAAGGTATAAGTGGTTGTCAATATTCAGTATAATAGCCGCTCTTAAACTTTGGTAAACATTAAGAATCACCCAGAGAGCTTAAAGTTCACATTCCTAGAGGCCACCCGCAGGAATTCTGATTCAGAAGTTGTGTGCTGTAGTTCAGGAGTCGTGCACTTTCTCTCCCCATGCTTCTCTCTTGGATGGGATTTTGAGAAACATTGCTCTATGTCTTCATTGAGCAACACCCATACATAAATTACAAGTTTATTTTCATACATACCATTATTGTTATGAAAATATTTGCTGTCTTTAAAAAGTTAAGTATGTCCCCTACAATCCCATTTGCACCATTAATTCTTCCAGTAAATTATTTCTATAAAACATAGATGTAAAAGTTAACGTAGCCTGATCCAGATTGAATTACCACAAATTGCTTTAAGCGGGGATAAAATGCAAATTAATGAGATTTCTGAAAATGCTTGTTTTTTTCTAACTAATATTCTATGGTGGTAAGTTATGATGTATAGTCAAATATTGAACTGTTTTAGCTATTTGGGGAGATTAATTTAAAGCCTATTTTTACACTAGCTAAAAGAGAGAGAATGGAGTTGATGATCAATTTAAGTAAACCTTGCCTTAATGAACTAAGTTTTGCACGAAAAAGTGGATACAAAGCGGAATTGCCCAGATAAATGTTGCAGGGTGTCTGCTAGCACATTTAGACAGTGTCTCCTTTTATCAGGGGATACGACAGAAGGAACATTTGCTCCATGGTTTTAGGCATCTGAAGGTGCAAATCTAAATAACAACAATTCAATAATAGCTAATGTTCATCAAGCTCCTCCCACGTGCCAAGCACTTTACATTTGTTATTTCATACGGTCTTCACAACATCGCTGCAGATGGATACCATTATCAACTCCAGTTCACAGATGAGGAAACTGAGGTTCAAAGAGGTTGAGTAACTCGCCCAAAGTCACATAGCCAGAAAGTGGCACAGCTTAGTCTGACTCCAAAGTCTAGGAACCCTGGCTGTGTCTACACCTGACCAAAGACTCACTGTCCACATTGCCACTGGTCTCCTCAACCCGTAGTTCCTTTGTTTTAGGCATAAATGAGCTAGCTAAATCTTAAAGTTTGCAAAGTTCACGTTGCATGAAGCAGTGCATGGAGAATAACTGCCTGGATAATTTTCTTTAGAAAAAAGAAAAACAAAGAAAAAAAAATCCCTTTTAAGATCAATATATTTTTACAAATCTATTTTGGCCCGATTGCCACCGAGCTCAGCCTTGTCTGGATCTGGTGACAGAACCTCAGTGAGCCCTCTGTCCAGCTCCAGCTGCTGCTCTGGGCTGCCTCGTCATTACACTGTCCGTGTGTAAAACCTTTAGAGGACAGAAGACATCAGACTGAGATTAGGTTAGAGGAAAAAGAGTGAAAGATGGCTATGAACACTAATCTATTTCTTTTTGTGATCAGCATGTAGAAAATAGTTTTAGAAATGTATTTTCATTTTTCACTTACAAAATATTTGTATCCCTTAAGGGAATGCAAGGAAAAGTAGCATGCAATGTCCTCGCAGTTGCTTCACAAAGAGGGAACTGGCTGGTACTCTGGGTTACACGGGCCATGCCCCTAGCATGCACATTTCACAGACAAAGCCACCCAGGCCCGTAAGCAAAGTCACCCAAGGGGTGAAGGGCAGGGAAGCTTCAAGCCTCCTAGCCCCCGGGTTGGGTGGCCCTTTCATTGCCCCATGATAAAGGGATGACTTTGCTCTGATGTGACGACTTTGCTGGTGGAAGGCATTTCAAAGCAGGCAGTGATCAGAGCAGGGCAGAGAGGCAGGAGGGGGCTGACTGCAAGACAGCACAGGATTTTGGAGACCAGGAGAGCAGGGAGGGGCCGCGGTCACGCGTTCCGAGGGTCTCCTAAGATCCTTCAGCTGAATGTCCTTTCTTTCCCCACGGAGGGGCATCCTTCCCACAACCTGTCTGCGTTTCAAATCATTCTGCCTCCTCCAACCGTGATTTCAACACTCTTGTCATGTATTGATTATTCATGGCACATAACATCGGGAGGAATTGGCAGCTGTGTGAACATCGGTGGTGGGAATAAGAAGTGGGACTATCAGGAAAGGGCTCATCCTCATCATTATCATTATTATAGAATTGTTTTGCTATAACAACAATAAATAATAATAATGGGAATGATAATAATGACAATACGCTAACATTTAGTAGGCTAGGCACTATGCCAAGCACTTAAAGTATGCAATTCTATTTAACCCTTACGTTAGTCTGATCAGTATGATCCTTATCCTGCTTTGCAGATGAGGACCTCGAGGTGTAGAGAGGTGAGCACCTGCACAAGGTCACCACCGGGCAGGGGGGTGGCAGCGCTGGGATCCACCCCCAAGCGTCTGACTGCAGACTCAATCCAGAGCACTGTGATGGGCTTTCATGGGTGTCACCTTCCTGCATCCTCACAGCGACAGGCTGAGCCAGGTGCTCAGGGTGCTGCTATCCCCTTTTACAGATGGGGAAACTGAGGCTCAGAAATGATAAACGATCTGCCCAGGGAAAAGGGGCAGCGTTGCAGTTCAAAAGCAGGACTCTAAGCCACTCTACCACAGTTCCACAGACTGCTCTGTGACACACACTCAGAGGCAAGGATGGGACTGTATTTCTCATTCCTGTGACTCCACGTCCAGGTAGGAGCAGGAGAGTTTGGGAAGAGGAAGGAGAAGCGACGGCGTGTGTCAGGGAACAGGGAAGCTGTAAACATAGAATACATCTCCTGGGTCCCTGTCACTTGAGAGTGGGGAGAAGGGCCCCCTGAGCTAGGCTGAGGTTTCTTTGACCTGCTAAAGAAAGCTGGGGAGGGAGGAGGAACGTGGCAGTGTGGAGGGGACTAAGAGAGCAGGGCCGGCGTAGGGAAAGAACATCAGGCAAAGAGAGACACAAACCTCTTAGCACAGCATTAACAACGATCATTTCAGGCAGCAGCAAAAACCCACTGACGCTCAGACAAACTCCGACTCCCCTCATTTCCTTCCCCGATGGCACAATCGGAAGCTCTGATTTCATATCTCCTTTTCCTTCTGGATGATGCACCCTGACAAATACAGTATGTAAAGCGCAGGGACGTGTGAAAGGAAAGCGTGGCGAGGGTTGTTTTCCATCTCCCAATAATAGCGGTTCAATTTGGTACCTAAATAAACAATCTATTTTAGTGGCTCCCCTTTGATATCTCGAATGTTCCCTTCTGTTATTTCTGGCAGTTCCCAGTCCTGTGATGTGATTAGAGAGGACGATTACACTTACATAACAGCATCAAATTAATTTGCCGCCGAGAACAACAGCAGTAGGAAATCATTGGAGTTCTCAAATCGCTCCCCCCCGCCCCCACCCGCCTCGAGTTTATTTAAGTGACATCAAGGGATTAGAGCGAAGTCGGTCAGTAGAGCACTGCTGGGAAAACAACCAAAACATCGACTCTGACCTTGTAAACGAAAGAGGAACAGAGCAAATAATGAAAAGCGCTGGTCCCAGGCCTGGTGCAAGGGCCATCGGATGAATCAGCCTCCCAAACACACATTTCCGCCTGTCTGCGGCAGAGGGAAACAAACTGTACCTTTCAGTGAAGATTAGATCCATTTTCTGGGGCTATGTCCAGCCAACCAAGGACTGTCAAAACCAAAGAGATTTGAGATTTTGCTTATGTTTCTTTTCTTTTCTTTTCCTTTTGGCCCCTTTTCAAAAATAATAATAATAATAATTTAAAAGTTGCCTTAAATTTTTACTCTCTGAGCCCTGACCAAAAAAGCCAGAAAAAAAAGGCAGAGGCAGATATTATTGCTTCTGCTTTTCTAAAAGATGTAACAATAACAGCCCAGAAAACTGCAGCCTACGATCTTGCCAAAGGCCAGATCACCACGGAGGGCGGCACGTGGATGGCGTGGAAAAGGGGCTCTCGTAAGTCCTCACGGTTCACAGTTCTGACACTAACCTTGGACAGTCATTTAAACTCTCTGAGCCTTGGTTTTCTTACCCAGGAAAGCAGATATTACCGTCTTTCAGCTCTATTACAGGCTTGGTGTTCACCCATCCGCTCATTCTGTTCATCCGGTTCATCCATCCATTCAACAAATACTTATTGAACACTGATTCTGTCTCAGGAACTCCACTGGCCACTGGGAATACCACTGGACGCGGGCTCAGCCCTGGGAGCTCACGTCCTAGTGCAGGGTGGAAATGAAGACAGGCACCATGCACTGAGGGCCTACGTGGGCAGGCACTGACCTCGCCACCCTTCACCCATTATTGTACTGAAATCTCACAACCACCCTGCCAGCACAGGTATCACTAACCCTATTTTGCAGAGGAGGAAATTGAGCCCGGATGCATTAAATAACACCATGCCAAAGCACATTTGCACGCAACACGATTGGAATTCAAACCCAAGTTTTCTGAATTTAAAGCCATACTAGCTCCCTTTATATTTTGGGGGAAGTTAATAAACTCTGTATCACTTTGCAAAGACGAAGAATTATTTTAAGTGCGTTTGCACAAGCTGTTTGTATACTTAGACAGACATCACAAATGTACAAATCTTTATTGCTGGATTCCAGTGATTATAGCAGCACTTGATTCTTTTTAAGGCAAATTCACTCCCATTATCTCATTTGATCCTTACAGCAGCATCGTGATACATGTGGAGCAGGCGTTGTTATTCCCACTGGACAGATGAAGAGACCAATGTTAAGCAACTGGCTAAGGCCCCGACCTAGAACTGCACCACTGCTCAGTGGCTACTCACTTGCTCCTCTCCCTCAGCCTCCTCCTCTCCACGGGTCTGAACAAGGGTAGGTTGACGTTTTCAATTTTGGCTTCAACAGATTTCCGGATGCTGCATATATTATGTTGGTCTCTTGGGTGCCAATGTCATCTCGAGTTTGGGTAGAGATCTGCATTTGCAGTATAGCATGGGCTATTTTCACATTTGCCTACTTTGAAAATCATTGGCTGCTTTTCCACCTTATGAGAATGTGCTGTATTTTCCCATCGTCTTTTGTTAGCCTCATCATCATTCATTAACATGGAGATTTCATCGTGCCTTCCCTCACTTAGCTCTTTGGTAAGACTGCTCTTTACAGCAATATATGGGGTTTCCAAAGTTGGGGTCGCTCCAGCTGGATAGTTTGACCCTTTGTTTCAAACAGATTCAGGCTAATTCTGACTTTAGGTTGGAATCTACCATGTCATCTCACTCTGCTTGTTTCTGCCTCTCTTCTCTTAATTCATAAAATGGACATCATAAATATCTTTTTTTTACCATTTTACCCTCATGGCTTAGTTCATTGCTAGTCCTCCTACCTGAAATGCTTGGGTCCCTACTTTGACACCCCTCCCTCATCCTTTAAGGCCAACTCAACTTCTAAGTCCTTGATGACACATTTCCGCAATACCTCTGCCAACACTGACATCCCCCTGCTCTGAGTTTCCAAAGTCCAGAGGTTTACTGCACAGGCACCTTGGAGGAGCTCTGGTCCTAATCCTTTTCTTATATAGATGAAGAGACTAGAGCCCAGAGAGGGCAAATGACTTTCTGGTTGACGCTAAAGCTGGAGTTAGTACCGCTACTCTCTTGCTTCCTGAGGCTAGCACAGCTTCCACTAGACTCCTCCGCCTTTCTGCCCTGATGTCTGTGAAATACGGGTCCGTGTGGACACAGTGTAGAATGGATATTTTTTCTTATTACTCCACAAGCTCAGTGAGCTTCTTGAAGGTGAGAACTGAGTCTTTTCATCTCTGAATCCCACAGCATTTTTCAGAAGCCCAACACATGATAGTTGTTCAAGAAACAGTCTGGGATAAACAATTGTCTTTTATGGAAAATATTACTATTTGTGTTTTGGTCTCTAAGCTTGTTTGCTAACTCATCCCCTGCTGGTTCCCTCTCTTGTTCCTGTAGCAGTTTCTCCCTCAACCTCAAATCCCTCGTTCACACCATTCCACACCTCTGCAGAGGATGGACTTCTGCTTAACCTGCATTCATTCCTCCACTCCTCCATTTAGTCAGTGAATATCTGCTAAGCGCCTAGTCTGGGCCAGTACCGTCCTCTATGCAGGGGAGGTAGCAATGAGCAAAATGAAATCCCTGCCCTCAGGGAGCTCATCATCCCTCAATATCTCCACCTTCTCCTCCAGAAATCCTCGCTTTTATTTCACTATTTAGAAATAAAAGAAACATACAATAAAGATAAACCAATTTTTTCTTTACCAGAAAGGCAAGGTTTCCTACCATTAGTTGTGAAAGCAGATATTGTCTGCTTTTCTCTGGTTTTGATACTATGATACACAGTTAAATTTCAACCCACAGTTTAATATTTATTTGGTTGCCAAACTAAGCACACTAATAGATGTCATTTTAATATATGTTTTATAAATGGTTGCTTCTTACATAATTAAAGTAAATTAAACCATGTGCATTACTTGTTAGATGGGACTCATTCGGAATTTATTATTATAATCCATGGATATTAGTAAACATTGTATTCAATTAATTTTATAATAAAATCTTTAATATATACTTATCTAAAATGACACATATATTTTAAAACATTAAATCGCTTCATTTTGCATTACACGCAAAATGATGAGATGATTAAAAAATGTTCCAAATAATACACGTTACTATGAAATGAGTTCATGAATTTAGAAGTGGTTGGGGAATGCTGTCCTAAACTCCTTGTGTCTGTCCCTGCCCTTACCATCTTGGGTCCTTCTTTAAGAAAGATGTCCCTCTCAGCACCATTGACCATCCTTTCTGTCTCCTGTATCATCAATCTTTCCCTTTTTACTTTCTTCTTTTCCTCAATCTACAAACGTTACCAGGTCTCCCTCCTCTAAACAGCCAGCCAACCAACGCCAGGCAGCATCAAGAAACCTGCTCCTCAGCCCTGCCTTCTCAAGCTGCCACCTTATATAGTCAAACTTCTGGGGAGAGTTATTTTTCAGCCTTTTCTCTTCTCCCTTTTCACACTCTCCCTGGATGACCACAGCCACCCTGCACCCTCGGAATTCCAATATCCATCTATAGAGATGGAAAATGCAGAGCATGGTATTGCACCACAGAGCAGACATTGCAAGCAGATCTCCACTCTCTTTTCCAGAATAGTCTAGTCCCAGTATATATGGTGCTCCAGGCAGGATCTTCCAACTGACAGAGCCGGGGGTGAAGGCTCTTTGCTTTCTTTAACCTATGTGCCAATGACTTCCCAGATCTATGTTTGCAGCATTGGCATTCTCAGAGGCTGTTGCAAACAGCCTTCTAGACACCTCCCCTTGTTCACCACTACCATGCAGCGCAGTGCCTAGAACAGGGTGAATACTCAGTAATGCTCTGTGCAACGATCAGCATGTATTCAGTGACACCACCCACTCGGATAGTCTCCAACCAGCTTGCCAGGTATAAAAGTGAGACTCGTCTACTTGCACGTCTCTTCTTTCACAGTTGTGCTGGCAATGTGCCAGGTCTTGAGCACAGTACCTGTTTGTAACAAGTTACACATTTTGGCCAACAGTTCCACAATTTCACCCTTGAGTTCCTTCAAAACTCTTGGGTGGATGCCATCAGTTCCGGTGATTTATTTACAACTAGAGTGTCATTCTAGGACATCCTGTCCATGTGCCACAACTTGTTCCAAGACTTTAGACTTCTCTGCTTTCAAATACAATTGGGGAGTGGGAATTTTCCTTTTCATCTCTATGGTAACAGCTAATGCAAAAAATTTGCCATGACTCTCTCAACTATTTTTTGTTCCTCTTTAAAGTGGTGATGATTCAGTGAGTCCAACTGATCTAAATGCCTGTGTCATTTTTTACTGCCATTGGGACGTAATAAAAGAGTGCTTTCTGATTGGCAGAGAAGTTCCCCACAAAGTCATCCTCAAATTATCTCCTGCAGCGCTATGACAACTAACTCTATAAAGTGTCAGCTGATAACTTAAATGGATTAAAGAACTTTCACACCTAGCAGCTCATTTAACCTTAATTAAAAACCCTAGAAAATTGGTAAGAGCAGTTAGACAGATATCATTTTACAGACAAAGAAACTGAGGTTCAGAGTGGCCAAGAGATTTGAATGTCATGTAGTAGCTGGAACCATTCTTTAGGTTTACAATCCAGTGGTTTTAGATTTACAATCCAGTGGTTTTTCTCCTCGCTACACCTTGATTCAGTTGAACTGCCTCAACCTATCATAATCCAATCAGACGCTCAATGAGCAGTCATTAGAACAACTGGAAAGAACTAACTGACGTCAAAATGGTTGATTCAGTGGCCGCATGCAGCTCTGGCCTCATGTAACAAAAATGCACTCTGCTAAGAAACATTCCCCAGGGAAAGCCTGGGAGAACACTCTGAGAGTCCTGCCCCACAGAGGCCAGCCCAGACTACGTTTGAGGGTGAACATCACCACACAAATATATACATGCCTTTGTGCATTTCAAGGCTTGTTCTTGAAAAGGTCTTGTTGCTGGATTTTGAGACTAATTGAATTCTCACTATGGGAAACCTCAACTAGAATAAAGGTGAGGTGAATATGGGGGCCACTTCTAGCAATTAATACATCACCAAAGGGGGGCCAGCTTTGAACCAGTAGCAACCACAATTCCCACAAGGAAATCATGAGGAAGCTGAGTAGTTGGATGGATCAAATACTAGCATTTCATCTTTAGGATCATATTTTGTGTGCAACCACAGCTCCAGAACTGAAAGACTGGCCATCTCAGATTTGCCCATAAACATACAGAAATCTGCCTCGAGTGTAATCTAACATGGTCCCTACTCTCTGACTGACCACTTTTGGGTAAGCCTCAAAGAAGTGCGTGCCAGATGGTCCCCAGTGGATCTGAGAGGTGGCAGTTTCATTCTTCCTTCTACCTACTCTTTTCCCAAATATTATCTTGCCAATTAAGATGATTTTACTGAACAGAAAGAAATATTTAACCATCCTTGATACAAAGATGGGCAGGGGGAATATGATTTGCTATCTTATTTTCCCCCCATCAAGGAGATGCAAAATAATTTCTCATATTTAATTTCTTTGGTACAAAGATTAGTCTGATAGTATTGTGGAATTGTTATTCAACTCAGCAGTTTGTATAACCTTGGAGTATGTGTGTGTATTTTAAATATAATTTCAAATTTGAAGACCCTGAGTATTTCATAAAAAGTTCAATTTGTGTTTTTTATTTTTAAAAAAGGATTCAATTTGTTTACAAGGTCTCTGTGCTTCCCTCCCACCCCCGACCCTGAAATTTCTGCACCTTCCTTTGGAAGAACAAAATGCTTCCCTAATAAATGTCAATTGATCACTGGGGTTGAGGAACTGTGGAGAGGCTGAATGTGGGCTAAACACACTCTGGCACCTAGTTGATTTGTCTCCCACATTGAGTATTTGCTAATGAAGGGAGCCTCAGTATGGGATAGAAAAAGGATTCCCTCGGTCTGTTAATTTGCTTGGAATAATTCATTAGCTGACACTTTTAGCTGTGAATTTAGCTGGTAAATCCCAGGTCACCCCAACATTATGTGTAAAGAGGATAGTTCAGTTTTTGTGCAAGAACTTCAGGAGGATGGATTAAAGTCCTCTCTCCCACCCTTACATAAGGGAGTTTGTTAATAAAGAGCTCTTTGGAGCCTTTCCTTTGTACAGGCACTGTATGAATATTTATGGAATATTTCATCTGTAAACAGCATTAAAATCCAAACAGAGCATACCAAGAAATAGGAAGACCATTTTCGCCTAATACATAGCAGTGCTGTGCAAAGGCCGGGGTTCCATACCTGGTTAAGAGCTAAGGAACAGCAAAGGAGAAATTATTCGCTTAACAAACCACAGGATGGCAAACCATGTGATCTGGTGGAGCTTTGGTGTCCTTGTTAATCAAGTCTTCTGGGTAATTGAATAACATATGCATGTCTGCACACACAGACACACACACATATAGACACACATACACAGGTGCCTGATATTCGTAATCACTGAGATTGGTCGTAAAATTGCTTCTTTTGTAGATAAAAAGTGGTCAAATATCAGAATTTTTGTATGGCTCCACCTAATTAGGGCTGCCCCAAATTTCTGGCTCTTCCCCTTTTCGGCAAAGGGAGGGGTGGGAATATGGAGTTGGTGTTTACACGTGGGCTCCAACTAGCCAGATGAACAGGAAAGGGAGGAGAGTAAGGAGTTGAATGAAACCTCCACAGATCAACTTCTGCAGAGCCCATGCCTCTTCTGAGGCAGGGGGATGGAGCGTGTGGGGGTGCCAGGCAGCCTGTACTCCAAAGAAACTTCTCACTCTCCAGTCGTGGCTGTGTGTTCTCGATTGCAAACCTCAGATGTGTTACCGATTTTCAAAGGGATTAGTATATAATAAAATACACTCAACAAGAAAACCACCCAGAACGCAATGAATCATTCTTTGATGATTCAGCAGGCACTTTAGGATCCTGTACTGCCTTAGGGTCAGCATTGCAAACATCAATTATTTTATGGTAAATGTGTAGAAGAGCTAGTTCACTAGAAGTACTAGTGGGGAAAGTGCTAGACAATCCTTTTTTACAATATTTAAAAAAATAATGTTCTATCCTAGGCCTTTTTCTGCTTTCACTATATTGCCTACAGTGTTGTATATTCTTTGCAAATATGGCTCATTTATCTGCTTATAGAAGTACCTCTTCTATGGCACGCCTGAGTAAGTAAAACTGAAATTCTCTCATTTTCCTATGAGCCATTTTTGGGTAGACTTCTGTCTTTCTCCCTGACCATTTAGGTATGCCTATAATTAAATTCAAATCACCATATGAGAAGTTTGATCTGACAACGTTCATAAAATTACTTTTTTAAAAATCTGAGTCAGGCAGCACACTTGTGTTTTGTTCAGTTTCAAATGTTCCTAAAAACCAGGAGGATGTGATTCTATTGCACTCAAGCCAATCGAAAGTTGAATTTCTCCCTCCTTGCAAACCGTAGTTGGTTGGTAATGAAGAAAATAATCTAGTCCTTGGAGATCAAGTTCTCAAGCATTTTTGAAATCAAATCAATCCAAAACATCTGCAAGAATTTTGTCTTTAAAAACCCAGGTGTCTAAAACATAAGGGGAAAAAATATACAAATAAGGCTTTGTCGCCCAAGTTTTTGAAAAACAGGTTTCTAGCAGAAACCTAATGTCAAAAACAAAACACAGTTGTCTGCATGAATCTTTACTTTCTTGGTGATTCTCCCTTTTGGTCTTCAACAAAGAATAGAATTTCTAGGGGAGTCTTGTCAGATTTTCCAAAAGTGCAGCTAAAGAAAATGAGGGGGTTCCAGGTAAGCGAATGTCTCTGGGAGGTGGCTCAACTCTGGCCTGAATTTATGATAAATAAATCTGGTTCTTTATGTAAATTTTAATGGTGGTAAACTCAAAGCAGCCAGACACAAGGGTTGTGGCATCAGACACGAATAACTGAAGACAGATGTGTTGTCTTTCTCTCACACAGCAGGCTTGGGCCTTGCCCAATCCATGGAGAAAAGTCTCCAAGAATTCAGAGGAAGGAGGACATATTCCTGCTGATTGTGTGTTTTTAAAGAAGTGCATGGAACACACTCTCTCTCTCTCTCTCTCTCTCTCTCTCTCTCTCTCTCACAGAGTGAAGAAGTGTCTCCAGGTTGCTTGCCCACATATTTACATCCACTATTATTAGGTGAGCCCACATACAATTTTACTTGAAGCGAATGTGGCTTTGTAGGTACATTTTGTTACTAGTTCAATATCATCTAACGGTTACCCCAAAATGATGTCTCCAGGAGGGACACTAGTGGTATTTTGTAAACTGCTGCTGCTTCTCCTCTTTCTCTGTTAGACATGGCCTAATGGGTTTAGAAAATGACATTCAAGATGCTGCTTTGCCAATTAGAACTTCCGTTACCTGATTCTTGAAGGACATAAGCATGCCTAATTGTGTGCTCAGACATTTTATTAAGTTGTTTTGAGTGCTGAAAGTCTCTTAACCTTCATATAGACCCATGTTCATAAAAAAGAATGTTTTCAGGGGAAAAAAAAAACAACTGGGAAAAAGGAATTTAATTCCAAATAAAAGTTCTATTTATTTCCAAAATGCACAGAATTTTGCCAACCTACCAAAGCAAAGGCAGGCTGTAGATGGTGAAACTCAGTTAGGAAAATTGCACAGATATTTTCCCCAAACTTTCTCAGCAGTGCTCCCAATGCTGTTGTGAGTAGCTGAGAGGGAAAGACAGCAAGCACAGTCCTGCCAGGGGCAGAAACTACTCTCAAGCCACCATTGAGAGAAAGAGCTGAACAAACATGACTTAGATGTTTCCACTGCCCTGGAAACACGGTCCTTGTGTTAACTGGCCTTTGAACAAATTTAAGAACAGTATTTCCTACCAGGGAAATGATTTCCCTTAGCATCAAACTCCTTTTCCTTAACTTTCTTTTAGAAAGTTTCCTTTCCAAAGTTTAGGAGGTGCCACAGCATGTTAAACTCTTGACACGATCCAAGGCAGAGGAGAGACAAGATAGGCTGCTGCCACCAACCTTCCAGAAGAGCCCAATTACTAACCAGCCCCAAGTGTCACCCATCGTATGGGTCCTGACGTGGGACACACTTAGCATGAACACAACCTTGCCTCAGGAAGCATGTGTGGGAAAACATGCCAGAGGGTAGCTCCCCCACGCTCCTGCTCAAAGATGTTTCCCATAAACGACGCTGATTCGCCCATTCAGGAGCACTGCAAGCTCCCGCTGGACCTACCCTTCAGGTTTGAGATCGTCCACGTGTGTTTTACCACCTCTGGAGGCTTTTATTTTCTGCTTCCTCCCTTCCTAGCGCAGTGCCAATCACCGCTCTCCCCCGCCACCCCTCTCCCCAAAGGCTCTCTGAGGCTGCTCCCTGTGTGATTGGCATCTCATTAATGAAGGAGGGCTGGTGTCTCTCTCATTACAGTTACAGTGAGTGAGAGGACCTCAGAACTAATTTACTTGCTCTCACTAGGGAAGACATTTGCCTCCACAAAGAACTTCACTTTCCTGCTGCCTGTGGCAATAAAAGAACCCGTTTTGTTTTAACATTAATAAGGTGAGAGAATAGAGAATTTCCAAAAGAAATTAAGAAAGGCAAGAGGGTAGATGCTGGCCCGTGGAAGTTTCCCTAAAGCAGGTCTGACGGTGGAGTTCAGCCAGGGACCTTCGATTCAGCAACATCTGGCCGACATGACAAAGCCTGGCAGGCAAATGAGAAACCAGCCAAGCATGGCGTCTCGGGCGGGAAGTGGGAGTCGTGGGTTCTAATCCTGGGTCCTAAGTCCCTGCGTGACCTTGGGCAAGTCTTTGATTTTCCTCTGGTCCTTAGTTTTATTATCAGTAAAATAAGGGGATTAAATTAAAGGGTCTCTTAGGGTTCTCCCAGCCCTAAAATTTTAATATTCTATAAATGGGACTTTGGACTATTTAAAACTTTTTTTCCTGTTTGGAGTGAGTTTTTATCTCTGGCAACAAATTAGAAATTCCTCCCGAATTAAAGAGCAAGGAATGGAAATCATTTGGCTCCTCCAACTGAAAAGGTCAACTAGATTCAGAAATGTACTCCAAGCCTGCACCGTCTGCATGGAAACTTAATTAGAGATCATACTTCATTGGCTAAAAGGGATCAAACTTATCTGAGCTTTCATCTGGATATGTATTTTTTAAAAATTACTCAGAGTTACTAATTCATTTATCTTTCTACTTACAGGAAATTCCACTCATTGATAAAGCTCTGCTTCAACACTCCCGCTCACATTAAATGCCTTCCTTTCCATCCACATTATGATCGTGCCCCTTTATCACGTTGTGCTTAAAATGCCCTGTCATTTAAGTAACCACAAAAAGGACTTCTTAAAAAATGGGTTCATCATTTAGCTGGAGATGGCTTCCGTGCCTCTCAGTGGCAGGCCTCAATGCAAGGAGGCCAGCCGAGACAGGGTTACCACAAAAGGTAGCATCACGCCTTGCCTTGATTTCAGTGGAATTGGAAAGTTGGTACCAAATTTCAATGAGTGACAAAACAGTGGGAATCAGAAATGCCTCCATCAGGGGTAGGGATGGCTGTAGACTGGGAAGATCCTTGAACCCAGGGCCCACTTCTAATTCCTCTCTCTTTCTCCCTGATACAGGCTATTTCTGAAAGGGGAGGACTTTGGCCCAAGTCAACAGTTTAGTTTCTTATCTTTTATATCTCTTAGCCAAACTCCTTGCTCCCAAGATCCCCCACCAAACCCAGTGAAAATAAGTTCAATGTACACCCACCGAGTCTGGCCTGGGAGTTCTTGAGATGAATTCAGAATCGTAGTCTTCCTGTCACTCCCAGAGATTATACCTACTTCTCCCTGTTCCTAAGTATTGCCTTAGGGTACTTGACAGCCTTTTCTCCTACTTACAGGTTTTGAATGAAATTAAAGCTAATCCTCTCTGGCTTGGTTCGGTCTTGTGTAAGATTCCCACACCCCACAATCAAGGACTTGCGAGGTGGTGTTAGAAGAGATAGCCAAGCTACCACACCTTCATCACCACTTGGATGAGGATAATATTTTTGCCTTCTATGAGGCAGCTTTGAAAATCTGAGTCACAGAACCTCCTTTATGCAATTCCTTACATTCTCCTCCTCACTGTCAGTGCATTGGCATCTCCTTTTACAAATGAGCAGTGAAGGGTGAGCAAGACCTCTGTGGACCTCAAAATAAAATTTAAGGTCTTCAGATTTCCACCCCGTGATTTTACCAGGCCAGCGCAGCCCAGCTTCATTTTTACCTGAACTGTGGTTCCAAGCACTTACGGCGGTGTAAACCCCTAGTACTGGTCCTTTACTCAGTTAGTAAAAAGGATAAGCAAAAAGAGAATCAAAGAGACGAAGGCAAGACATGGGGACCAGTTTTCAGGTCATCCTTTCCTTCTCAAAAGAGGAAACTTGCCTGCAGTGTCTGTAATTGAGAAGGTTTTAATGAATGGTTTCTAAATTATTTATTACTCATAGAAAGCTGTAAACATCCTTCCCTAAACCATTATGAAATTATCTGGGCAGGAGTCAAATGGTTCAAACATTTGGCACTTTTCACTGGACTGCTGTTGAAAATAGTTCTGATCTATGAATATCACTTCTCTCCGTCCTTGTTACATGGGATTGTGTATGAGCCTGAGCCTTGTGTACATATCATTTACTTGATATTGTCAAGAGGCATCTTAGCTTTGTAATTTGTTCTTTTGCAGACATCCGACTTAATAAGAGATTCCAAAATTAGTAAAAAAAAAAAAAAAGTAAAATAAAGCCAATTTAAAAAAGGCATCAGCAGAATATACAAACTGGATATTCAAGCAGAAGTGTTTGAAATGCCTCAGCCTCATTTCAAAGAGCTTCCTGCTGTCAAGCCCAAACACCCAGACAGGTAGACTGCTGTGAAATATGTAGGCGATGCCTGCTGCCTGATTTTCAGATGGCGAGGAGGCATTTGAAAGCATCAAAGTTCCCTGTATAGATGTGTGTACATTAATCCCTGCCTCTGTGATCTCTGCACTCGCCTATTGTAACTTGCTGTTTAATAGATTGCCAAACTTTGCCCTTCACACACTGCACATTTTTTTTTTCCCAAGGATCTGCTCCTCTCCCACGAGCTTCTTGCTGGGGCTGAGTTTTAAAAGTTTTCATTCCTGGGCTTGTGCTATGGCATTGGGTCACTCTTTGAATTCTGCACTTTTGAACACCTCACTTGTTGGCGTGCTTCTCCTCGCCCCTGGTGTCGATGTCTGTATGTGGCTAAAGTCAGTGCCCTCCAACCACGAAGCACCTGCCAGGAGCCAGCCCCGATACGAATCATTAACAACCACAGCCCTTGCCCTGTAAGAGCCTGTAATGTGGTGGGAGCGAGGATGGAGATCAAAGGCTGCCAACTGGCAGCCCACAGGTCGTGTATGGCCCACAGACATGTGCTGTTTTGCCTGCACTGCGTTTCAAATTCACATTAGTAGCCAACACAGAAAAGCGGGGGAATTTCACTTAGAAATCCATAATTCCAGCTACTCCTGGAAAATTGGAAGGTGTGATTGTTCAGGGCTTCCTGCCTGCATGCGGTTTCAGATGGGGTATATGTTCTTTCTCCACTGAGGCTGTATGACAGATGTCATTAAGCATCTCAGACTTGGCTCTCTTGATATGTTACCTTCTGGGCCAGAGGGCTTTTGAGTTTATGATCCACGATAAGGACACATACAAAGGCAAATGATAATACAATAACGAGCAAATTTGGGGGACACTAGCAGTACTCTAGACATGTCATCTCATTTGATCTTCCCAAAATATCTACAAGGCTGGGATAATAATGCCCATTGTACACATGAAAAAATCAAGGCTTTCTGTTTTTAAGTACTTTGTTCTATTTCACACAGCTGATACGTGAAAGAGTTGGGTCTTGGAACTAGAAGTATTGGCTCTTAAGCATCCCTCTTTCCAGTGAGCAATACAAGGAAGTCCCTGGGAAGGGTCTCCTGGACCCCACACTCTCCTCTTTCACCCACACTCAACTCTGCTCTAGTTTAGTCATACTAAACCTCTCTCTGTACCCCAGACATTCTTGGTCATTTTATCACTTTTCACATTTGCACACTCTGTTCCCTCTGCCTTGAGTGCTCTCTCCTCACCCTCCTGTCTCTGCCTGGAAACTCCCTCTTGTCTTGCAAGACCTAGCTTAGCTGTCAGCTCCTTTGTGAATATTCTCATGACACCTGAGTCAGTTATGCTGACTTAGAGTCTCCACTTTTACTCAAGCATCCCATGGTACAAGGTCCACATACTAGTCTCCTCTCATCCAATTGTTAGTTCCTTAAGGGCAGGGCCATCCCTCATGTGTCTCTGTATCCACTATGCCCAGTACAGGTGCCTGACATGCAGGAAGTACTCAATGCAGGTGGTCTATGACGTGGAGGGATCCAAACTACACACCTGTCAAGGTCTTCTTGGAGAAGTGAAATTGAATTCGAAGGGTCAACAGTAAATACCATCCATGTTTGTTTCTTCAGACACCATCACTACACCCTCACTTATCCTCTGTACTGTCTGCTTAACAAGACTTCACCATTCGCTCCTCTGTTGCCAGATGGCAACACACTCACTACTTTGAATACCCAGAAAAATTCATCAAGTGACTTCAAATTTGAAACACATCAGAAACTTGCTGGGCACGGAATGGGTAATGAGCAACTGGCATATGTGCACTGCAGGATCATGACGGGGCTGTAAAGTTAATCAAGAAACGAACAATCTTGCCAAGAGCCTGTGAACATACCTGAAAGGATGGGCAGGTCTGCCCCGGCGTGAGCCCTGCGCTGGCTGAACTTCTCTTCCTCACGTGGGGCAGGGGACCCTGACATCACTTGAGACCATTGTCTGGGTCTCAACTGGACTTTCAGTTTTTATTCTCCACCCCCCATACTATTTTTAAAAGTGTAAAATAATTGCCTCTACAGCTAACCACTAAAGGCCTCATTTAAGAAAAAAATTAATATGGAGCAGCACAAGCAAGGAATAAACCAAACCAGAGGCCAAAGTTTAAACTCTGTCTCACAACTGAATCATAAGTGGTAAAATTAAGAGCAGGTGCGCTGACAGACAGAGGTGAAGGCTGGCATGATAAAGTGGATTTTTATTCGTTCTAATGAACTCATCACATGTAGACAATGAGAAAGGACTGACCAGGTGGTAGGGAGGAGCTGACTTTGGCAATGAATTAATAAAGGTGAGAAATGTGTCTTCTCATAAAATGATCATTTCAAGACAGGATACAGAGTAGAGGCTGCAGTACCTTCAGGGGAGTTTCAAGTGGCATATTTTGATTTCTCATCCCTAAGAAGTCTTCACTGAATGTTTGCTGCATGTGTGGTTATTTTTAAAATGTGAACAGTGAACACAGCCTGTGAAACTTCAGTCATCATCCTCATCAGGCACCTGATGCCCTATTCTAGATTGGTGCATGGTAGAGATCATGTTTTTGAATTACTGTTCCTGGTGTGAACAGAAAGTAAAGGAAGGTCACCCTTTTCCCTTAATCACAGGTTCTTAACTGTTAGCCCCGAGAAGCAAAACACAAAGGGAAATTAACTTCCATGATAAATATTTAAGAAAAATGCTCTTTAATTGAGTTAGAATGAAAGTAAATGTGCAGACTTCTATTTGAGATAACTGTCTTGATAAGCCTCTTGCCAATACAATAATAAGCAGAAAACCTGTTACCTATTTCTGTTTTGTCTTTATTCACCAGGGTTAAGTGTTCTTACTGAGTGGGGGGAATCTGGACAAGTAATATCTTGATGAAGTTGCAAAAAGGGGAAAAAAATCTATTTGGTTGAATGCTGTGAGCTGACATCTGCACCTGTGAGCCAAGGTAATTACAAGTCTGCTCTGCAAATTTGGTTAGGGTTTAGGGGATAATCTCAGACTAATAAAATAAACCATCCTGGAATGTTCTAGTCACCAGGTAACAAAAGACTGCTCAGGTCTCAGTGAACTCCTTCTTTCTGGTCTTGTCGGGAGTTGGATATTGATGTGACAAACGCTCATGCTACGGGCTTGCCTCTCTGATGTCTGATGTCCATTTGGAATCATCTTGAAAATTCAGTGTGAGCAGTTTATAGAAAACCAGCCAGGCCACCCTCTATGCTCTGTGCTCCTAAACCTTCTCTGCCCAGGCTGGGCCTTTCTTCTCTAACGATCAGCCACCCATTGTCCCCCTCAGATTTCTTCCAATCCTGTTTCCTACCCTTTGCATTTTTCTTGCTTCTTTCATTTTTCCTGTGTATGCTGACTCCCTAGTTCCTCTTCTACTAAATTATGCTCTATTATTTCCACAGCCTGAAGAACTCACAGCTGAAGCATTATTTCTAACCTTATTTTGTATTCCTAGCATGTGCTCTAACCTGTTTTGAGTTTTATTTGCAGCCAAGATGCTGACACAGCTCCAATTTTGTTTTCATATTTTGATTGGGTAGGAGTGTTCATTACTGTGGGTACCAGGGTAGGGAAGAAAAGTCATTTTAAAAAGGCACAATTTACACCTTCGTTAAAGGGCTTTTTGTTTCTGAATGCTGCCCATTTAAATTCTAAATACTATGAATGTTCAAAAAAATACATTCCTTTTTTTTTTCTTCGGGGAAAAAAAGATTTCAATGAACATTGTAGTGGTCCAATATAATTTTCCTATTATGCTTTTTTAAGTCACGCCCATTATGTCTGATCTCCCTTTGTGTTTCGTAACTGACCAGCACACACAGGCAGGTGTAGAAAGCCTAGGAGTCAGGGGTTTGTAAGAAATCATGTTTTCAAAGCCCAGGTCAGCTTGACACTAATCAGCCTTCCTAGGGACAACTACTTCATTTGTGACATTATTGAATTCTTGGTTCATGTTAAGCTCGTATCTCGTAACCAGGTAATTCATGCACTTCAGCTACAGGGAACTGCTTAGATGGGGCATGGAATTTCCACTGAGCTTTCCCATAAAGAAAACCTTGGAATGAGTGAGATTTTACAGTTCTTTTTCTTTTTTAGAGACGTGGTCTCGCAATCTTGCCCAGGCTGGAGTATAGTGGCTACTCACAGGTGAATCATAGCACACTACAGCCTCAAACTCCTGGGCTCAGGTGATCTTCCTGTTTCAGCCTCCCGAGTAGCTGGGACTACAGGTGGGCACCACCACACCCAGCTAGGTTTCACAGTTCTTCATGCATGATTCTCAGGTCCCTGTTTGGAAGAGATTTACCTTCATGGGACTCTTCGACTCCAAAACCTTCAAGAGTTCCCCAATTAAAGTTGCCAGATAAAATAGCAGAATGCCCAGTTACATCTGAATTTCAGATAAACAACATATAATATTTTTTCTATGCAATAGTTGGGACATACCTCTATCAATAATTATTCTTTGTTTATTTGAAATTCAAATCTACTGGTCCTCCTGTATTTTTATTTGCTCAATCTGGCAACCTTATGCACAGTGTATAAGGTGGCAAGCTTCAACTCTTAAGCCAGGACTTCTACATCCTCCGCAGACTGGCTCTAATCCTTTCTGCCTTATTTCCTACTATATCCAACTCTCTCCCCTCTCCCTTCCACTGAGTTTGGTTATTTTCCCAGCTGGGATGCCTCCTTCTCTCTCCCTGGGTTACTCAAGACTGCCTCCTCAGGGAAGCCTTTCCTGAACACTTATCCAACAGTGATCTCTTGCTCCTTTTAGATCAGAGAGCTCTTTCCATGTGGACCACTCACGGTGCCTCTCACATGCTGCTAGGAGCGTTGGCTGTCATTTCACTTGTATACTGTATTCTTTCCGAGAGAATGCAAGCTCTTGAGTAGTAGTGGCTCATGCCTCCTTGCATGCTTCGCAGAGTCCACACTATGCCTTTCTCACAGTTGGTGCTCCCGAGATACCTACTGGTTTAAAAGGGGAGCTGCTCTATTCAGCAGCTTTGACTTTCTCATATTTAATTTCTTGCATTGAGGGAAGGCTCAACACTTTCTCCACAATGCAAGCCTGGGGTAGCCTACGTACATGCACTTAATCATGTATCCAATGAAAAGTTTGATAGCCAGATTCCTTTCTCATGGACCAATGAATAAATAATGCAAACCTTGGGCTTATGTGAACAAGCCACTTGATCTCTTGGAAGATCAGCTGTCTCATCTAGGAGAAGGCCCTGGTACTCACCTCTCTCTAAGACTAGCAAGGACACATGTGATCTTGGAAAAGGGGAGGTAGCACAGTGGCCAGAGTGCATTTAGTGATGAGGTCAAAAATATAGAATAAACTTCTCTAAAGTACATACTATTTATATATTTATATTTAAACTGGATGCTTGGGTTTCTAAAGAGAATTTCAGGGCCAATGTCAGCATCAAATTTTCAAATCACAGCTGACAAGGTAGGATTTACAAATGACACAATTGGAGGCAAAACCAGCTGGTGCACAGGTGGCAGGATTCCCTTGCTAACCTAGGGTACTAAGTCATGGCCACTGGGAATTTACATTTACTGACTATACCCTGTATTTGCCTGGATTTTAGAAATATGAACAAAAGAAATTTCTGGGAAGAAAACAACAGGGTAGTGATGCCAACTTTAACTTTCTTTGAAAACTGTTTTAAATTTTTTTCTTTTATATTTTGCTTTTCCTCCTATGAGTCCCTACACCCTGTGTATATAGTGATCATCTCATGAACCAGGGCTTTCAGAATAGGCCGGTGAAGCGAGAAGTCTGCCATCTGTCTTGTTAGGAACTTGCTTTTCCTTCTTCCTCTGGTGGCATTGCAGTAAAGATGTGGGGTGCTCATTTACCCGCATGCCTTAACAGCAGGGCAAGACACCCGAGGGCCTATCCTGGCCAAGACTGCCCGGCGCTCCTGCAAAACTTCATTTCACTGTTGGATCTAGGGGCAATCCGCACTCTGTGATTCCTCCTCCTCACACTCACATTCCAGGCTCAATTAGTGGAATCCCAGTCTTATATGCACACCACAGCAGCACATTAAAATGTCTCCGATTAAGCCCTGGATTAGCATGTGCCCAGACTTTATCTTAATTGCCGATTAAGATTAATCCCGCTAGGGAGTGTTCCAGGGCTGTTTTATTACCATGGGGTGAATCATTACATATTTTGAGTTGCAAGTTCCATTTAACTTCCTTCGACCAAAATGGGAGACCCAGACCTTTCCGGCCTCTAAGGAAAGGGCTCTTTTATTGCTTTCTGAAAACCTTCCTTGACAGCTCATTTGCACCTGAAGGTTGTGGGGGATGAAGCCTTGATCCATCTTGACAAGTCTATGAAAGCTGGAACACAGGCAGTCATGGGTTTTCTGGCAGTCTCTTGGCTTTAAATATCTATGGTGAACTTTGACCCGAAGAATGATACCCTGGATATACTCACTGCTGGCTTTATTATTCATAGGGATTTACTTAAAAACATTTTTTTCTTTCTCTCTCCTCTTTCTCTCTATGGATGTAAATAATTGTTTCCTGTACCATTTAAGGATAAGGTAATACACATGATCCTTTAGCTCTAAATATATCCGTGTGTGTTTTCGAAGAATAGGAGTATTCTTTACAGAACCACAGTTGCGTTATCAGCTTCATAAATTCACATTGGTACAGTACTTTTACCTATTCTAGCAATACTGATTTACCCTGAAATCTCCTTCACTACACAATACCCTGGGTGGGAATGGAGAGCAGGAGAACTCTCCATCTCAGAGATGGAGAACTGAGGCCCAGAAAGGAGAAATAACTTGGTGGAGGTCACACAGTGGCAGCGGAGTCCGGAAAAACTCAGGAACTCAGGGCCGACTTCTGGCCATTGAGTTGATAAGCACATAAGGAATCAAGGAAGGTCAGGTGAGCATCGACTCCAGAAACATTCAGAGCTATCTGCCCACCCGGGCTCGACACCATCCTACCTGGATATGGTAGCTTCCCAAGTGCAGAGGCCAAGAGCTCTGTTTTCTTTAAGGGCGTGCTTCGCGTTTATGTGATGTGTAATGACGACTTGACGATACCTGCACTTATTTCATTGAAATACATCTCTTATCCCAGGTTTAAAATTTTAATCATTTATGAAATTCCATGTGGCCATCTGGGGAGGCATAAGTCAGGAGCATTCTGCGGCAACACGAAGACCACTAGGGTGGAACACAGCTGAAAGACCCTTTGATGACAGTGTGTGCCTTTGGCCTGACTCAGATTCGAGGACCTGGCTGACACCCATCGCCATGGCTTCTGGAGACTCTTGTAGGGCAGTGCCCTGCCTTATACCCCAGGGAACCTAGTCATGTTATTGCTCTGGCTGGACTGACTTTTGCCAGAGTATCTGGGTTGGGTGAGCCGGTGTAGTGCTTATCAGTGTCAAGTGCTTATCAATAATATCCATCATCAAATGTGTTGCCCCATTCTTTGAGGTCTCCATCTGAGAATCTGCCCTAATGCAAGAGCCATCACCGGAAACTGCTTCATCCTTAAACAGCGACCTCAGACAAGTCACAGAGGCCCAATCTCCTTCACAGATCCCCCTCCAGACATTCTTTCTAAGGACTCCTCCTCACATGACTTCTACTAGCAGAGTGTATGCCAACAAAAGAGAAACCCCCTCTCTCATGTCCCTGTCTTGCTTACTGCCCTTGGTAGCTACCAATCTGAGGCAAATTTGGGAGTCTCAGCAGATGCCCCCATATCTAGGTCACAAAAATGTCTCATCGTCATTCTCTTCCTTTACACCAAAGTCCTGAGATATACCACATTTGCCACTGGTATTTGTGAATGGATAGAAGTCATTTGCTGGTCTCTTTCTAAATGTTCTTCTAGTCTGCCCCTCCCATGGTAATCTTATTTTCATCCTAAAGCAGAGGATAAGAATTGAGGAGGAAAGTGTTCTCTTTGTCGAACCCACATTATAACCATGTTCCTTAGATTCTAT
Source organism: Lemur catta (assembly GCF_020740605.2). Taxonomy (NCBI): domain Eukaryota; kingdom Metazoa; phylum Chordata; class Mammalia; order Primates; family Lemuridae; genus Lemur; species Lemur catta. Next base: position 91,644,797 of record NC_059128.1, read on the forward strand.
TACAAAACAACCATTGGCTTTAACTGGAAACTCGAAAATTTAGGGTAATTATAGTATCAATTCATGATTACTCAACACATTTCTTCAACTTCCTTTGTGACTGATATTCTGAGTATATTACTGTAACATTCTCTAAAGAAAGTGTGTTGTCCTGAAATGAGTGTGGACTGAGACATCCCACACCTCTAAGGTTTCTCATCGATAAATCACATGGCTGCCAAAATATCTTCTACCTTCTTTCTTCTTTCAGTCCTTCTCTCTTATGTCCCTTATGCTTCTTCCGGGCTTCCTGGATTTGCCTTCAGTGTTAGTAGGAACATGACTCTAAATGGATGGGATTTCCACGTTATTCTGGTCCGAGCTGCAAATGATTAGATTCCCCACCGAGCCCCGATGGCGGTATTACTAGGCTTTAACTTGATGAGACTGACTTTGTTAATAGAATTCTCTCCTCAGTTGTTTGACTATGTTAATGTTGTTAGAAGGAAAAAACTGATTTTCCTATATATAAGCTGTTTTCAAATTTGTGTGTGGGGTTCCCCTGAACAGATCGGCAGTTTTCTTCCTGTGGAGACACTACAATTACACGTTCCTTTTTCTCCTTATAAAAACTAGTATCTCGCTAGGCACTCTGCCAGGAAGTACTTGAATTTAGTCCTGATAAAAATCCTTCTTGGGTATTTCTGGTATGAGGTTTAAGATCTCTTTTTCTTCTTTCCCTCTTTGCTTTCAGCCCCTCCCTCACCACCCCGTGCTCAAGGCTCATGTGCACACATACACACACTCACAATTCATTTACGCCTACCTTGGAGCAGATCTGAGCCGACATATTCCCTGGGGGGAAACAATGGTCTCTTTTCCTATTAATGAACAGTATGTTGTTGCAGATTCATAGAGGGCTTAATTTAATAAACATGGAAAGATGAATATGCTTATGGGACATCAAACCTCTTTAGGTTTAAAATTACTGACATAGAAGAATCGTCTTGGAAAGCACCTCATCCTTTCTCGACTGGGTCATTATGGAACACAAAGTGGCAGAAGGCAAAAGTCCCCTACATTGGGCTTCGACTCCTTCTACGGTCTGACTCCATCTCCTCCATCCCAAGTGCTGGAGGAGGCATCAGATCTGCAAAAGTCAGCAATGCCTGTGTGTGAAGTAGCTCAACCTCAAAATCTTATTGGTAATTCGATGGGAACCTGAAACATTGCCGAAAGGGGGAAGGTATTTTGCTGGCTCAGCTAGAATTGAGTTTAGACAGCACCCAGGATATGGTGGTAACCAATCAGCTTGAGGCGAGGGCACTTGTGATCAGCTTGCAGGAGCAAGCCTTGCCCCACCATTGCCCTCTTCTTCCTCCTTGCCACTTTTACCGGATGCATCTCACACCGAATCCTCTGGGGTCTCAACCTCGTTGTTTCCACTCTTGTAGGGAAAATGGCCCACAAGAAGAAAATAAGAATTGGATTCAGCTGGTAAATTAGATCGTTCACTTTACAGTAGGAGTTAATAGGAACCAGCCTCCAAATATCTCCTGCCTTGGCCACGCCCCAGGCCTGACACTTCCCCATCCTGAACCCATGACAGACATTGCTCATCCATCCCAGAACTCTTTCCCATTAATACCAGACAGAGCCCCCAAATCTTTCTCATTTCTGTACTTCAAGCAGTCACTGGAACCAAATCTTATTTGCACTCCTAGGTTAAGGCATTGAATACACCTGCACTGTTAGGGTTTGAATCCCAGCTCCACCGCTTAAAAGCAGTGTGACTTTGGGCAAGCTATTTTGTGCCTCAGTTTCACTAACTGTAAAATGAGGATAATAATAATAATCTCTTTCTGTGAGTATTAAATGAGTTAATTTTATAACAACGCTGAGAACGGTACCTGGCACACATCAAACGGGAAATATGTGTTTGCTGTTGTCATTATTGTGCAAATGCAAACGTCACCCAGGAGGGACATGTTAGAGTGTCAGCCACTTCCCCTTCACCTTGGATTAGTCTGTCAGATGGGGAGGTAATCTCCTAGCAAAGGTCCTCAGGAGAGGAGAGAAATAGAGCAGGAGAACTCAGTCCAGGCATTTAAAGATGCAAAAGGCTGCCTGGTGGGGCGGGAAGGGCTGGGAAGCCAGTGAGCGCCTACAGAGAGCGGGATGCTGGGGAGAAAGAAAGGAAGGCGCATCAAAGACTTCACAACGAGGCCTTATTGAAGTACACGTGCTTTTCTGTTCCTTTTAAATTATGCAAACCAATCTGAGATAGGCACAGCAGAGCATAGATCCCTAACCAAATGGGTAAGAAGCTAGCAACTGAGCCATGGCTGTAAAAGGCAGAGACAAGGTGTGGGGGCCCCAAAGTTTGGGGTCCAGATCTGGTTGGGGGAGTGGAGCTCTCGTAAAGTGTCTCAGAATCTTTAGCTTACCAACCGCTGTCTAGACACTGCATCAGTAAAAGGGCAATTACTGTCTCTGGATTTATGCCGTACTATCCTGATCACTCTATTTAAACCTGCAACCCGCCTCCCCTCTACCCTGCCCTACTTTTCCTTAGCACTTACCACCCTCTAACACACTATACAATTTGCTCATTTCTTGCATTTGTTGCTAATTGTCTTTTTTTCCTGCAGAAATATAAGCTCCTTAATGGCATGAATATTTGTCTATTTATCTTGATAGATATATCCCTAGTAACTAGAGTAGTGCCTAGGTAATAGTAGGTGCTGAATAAATATTTACTAAATAAATAAATGCATGTTGATAGTACTTATAAGCAGTCATCATACTCTAAAACACTAGGGACCCTGTAAGACAGTAGCAAAAACAAAGCAAATACAACACAAAAACATAGTAAGAGAATTCACAGTTTAGTCTTCTCTAACAAAGCATACTCCAATTAGTTAAGTGAAAAGCTGAGAACAAAACAAAATAAAACCCAGAACACGGACACATAGAAGTCACAAGGAGCAACCTCATGGTATCACGGAAAACTGGCTTAGACATCACAAGATCCTAGTGGGAGTCCCAGCTTTGCACAAAACAGCTGTGTGACCTCAGGCAAATCACCTTGACTCTCTGGGCCTCAGTTTCTCCATCTAAGTTAAGCTTGATTCAATTCAAATATTTAATGAGTGCCCATTTCATCACTTCTAGCTCTAAAACGGCATGACCCTCCCTAGTCCCACTTGATATTAAGGGGCTAAAATAGCCTACCACCAAAATTTGATCGTTTGTGGGAGAGAAATTAAAATCGCATCTCCTACCCGCATCACTGTGGGTCACAGTCCCCAGGTGGATTACACCTTCATTTAAACATCCTTACTCAGCAGGGCAAGCATTTGCTCTAAGAGGCGAAGTAGTAAGAGCTCCCTCATGCAGCAGAATCCAGGTGCTCACCTCTAATAACCACTTTGGAGAACTGAGAATCAGACAGCAATCTTGCCAGCACAGGGAGTGAGCAAAATACCGATAGTCAAGGTGCATATTGAACTGCTGAGCAAGGGGTGTGCAAATACTATTTCGAATGGCTTAAAAAGCATCACAACAATGTAAGTGGGTTACCGCTGCCTCACAAAAGCACATCTGGAGGATCTCTTTGCTCTCTTGCATCCTTGAATATTGAACCCAGAAAAATAAATTGACTTGCTGTTTAATCCAATAGTCAATACGAGCTTCTGTTGTATAGACTCCATTGACTTAAAACGCAAGCCATAGCCTCCAGCAAGAAAAATCTAATGCAACTGCGCAGGCCTGGTATTGATACATATCACAGGTAGCTGCTTCTTCAGTAAGAAACAATTATCAAATGGTCAGCGCTGAGAGATCAATGTAGTTGGTAATTTCTGATCTGGCTTACCGAACAGCTGGGCACAGATTTGTTATCTTTACAGGTTACGATGGCTCTCCAATGAGATTGGGTTATTGTGATTTTTTTTTTTTCCTGTTCTAACAGAAGGGCTAAACACCCACAGGCCCAAAAAGCCACTGCCCGGTAATGTATGTGCTCTCTGCCATGCGTTACCTTCAGTTGTTCGGCAAACCTAACTCCCTAGCACAGCACAATTACCTGGGTGCAGACAACTGTCTGTAACCGAGTGTTGTGCTGCCAAGTGGCAGCAGGATGAATTAGCAGAGCTAGAAATTAAATTATATTGAGTATGCTTTACTGCTTCACGCACAAACTTTTCTGCCTGGCAGACACTCTGTTTGGCTTCCTCTTGAAAGCAGGAGGTCAAGAATTAAATTTTTTGAGAACTAATGGCTCCCTTCAGCAAAGGACAGACTCCTCCCACCCTTGCCCCTTCTCAACTGAGGAAATGCTTCCTGCTTCCTCCGCATGGAAGGTGGCTACTCTTCTTTTGCGTCAGGATCCCTGGAGAGCCTCAGAAGAGCGCACGGTCTGCTGGTTAAAGGGTAGCTATTTTCAGGGAATTTGCATTCACCTTGTTACATTTTATCTCCCTTCTCCAGGTGGGACAAACTCTGAGGTTTCCTTTGAGTTTCAGGTTTAGACACACCCCAGAACTCAAAGTAAAAATGCTATAGGCTTAATAACAACTTCTAGAGAATCCTTTTCAAGTTCAAAGCAGATCGTAAACACTAATTAATCAATTCCCCCTCCCAACACTGTGTGAGGTATGAATTAGTCCCATTTTATAGATGAGAACGTTTAGGTGGAGAGCAGGAATGACTCATTTCAAGCCCAGATCAGACTTTAGTCGGTGAAGGGATGAGCAATTTGGATTCCAGTGCACAGCAAGGGCTCATCTGACTTTTCTTGATCACAAACATTGATGAAAACTCTATCTTAGGATGAGGATCTCCAGCCTAGTTCTGTCCCACAAGTGGTCACAGCAGCCTCTCCCAGCATGGCCTGACTATTATGTCTTTGCATCCTCAGTTCTCTGGCCAGAAAGAATTGCCTTCCCCAAACACAACCCTGAAGGAGCTCAGTTCAAAGCCTCCCCATGGACTATTAAAATGCCCAAGAATGCATCTCTCTCTAAGACTCCTGAACGCTTGGGTTTTACCATACTGGCTCTGCCACGGGAGCCACATGCAACCCAGGCTGGTCACCACACTTGCGGCTGCGGAAGATGCAGTAGGAGTGGGTAGGACTGTACGAGGGGAAATGCTGTTTGGCACAAGTAAATAAATAAATAGACTAATAGGCCATCATATTTAGGGACCTTTCTATACGAACCTGTTGGCTCATACTTCTTTTGCAAAATCCAAGCTGGTCGTGAACTTTGTGGGAAACTGTACAAGGTTTTTCTCAAGATGGCGCTAGGGATGGAGCTTCCGATGACCTCAGAATGGTTCTACATTTTCCCCCAGGAATTGCCTCAAACTGATAAGCTTAAATTGGTAACTTAAAGAATGATATTTTTTCCATTGACTAAAATGTCATGGTACAGTCGACTGCGACCAGGGAGGAAATATCTTGGTGGCTCATAGGCACCAAGGAGGTCTGCCTCAGTTTGAAGGGTGGTGACACTCTTGACTTCTGCCTTCTCTCATGGAAAACATTTGGATATATCTTTCCCAAAGCACTTGGGGGGTTTTCAGCAAATCTTTATACATCTCATGAAAGTAAGAAGTAACAATACTCACATGTCACAGGAGACTCGAGAAATGTGTCTATTAGGTGGAGAGATGGTGAGGGAGGAATTTCTGCTGAGCCATAATGATTATGGGAATTTAAAGATAAATGGAGAAAAAATTCTTTCTTTATTGCCGTGCTGGGAGTGGAAAAGCTTAGCCTAGTGGACCTCAAGCCCTAGCTGCTTATCAGAACCATCTGGAGAACTTTTGAAAACTCTCCTGTCTAATTCGGTACTACTGAATTTGCTTCTCCAAAAGCAGGGCCTAGCCAGGCAGTATTTTTTTTTTTTTTAAAGTTCTGCATGTAATTGTGATGTGCATGCAGGCCTGGTCTGGGGGGCACAGTGTAGATGGTGAACCTCCACATGTGTGATGCATTTCCTGGCAGGGGACATGTGAGACAGATGTTCCTTTAAAAAGAATCAGCCAGGCTTCTCCTTGAGTAATTGCTGCCAACCGGCATCATTATTCAATTAATAATTTAGTTTTATTTGATGTTTCATGGGAGAAACTGTTTTAAAACAAGAACTCCTTCATCCTTATTTTCACTTAAATGGACACAAAAGAAACAATTTGTTTGGTCGATGAGCAGAATGAGGGGTTACATTACTGACCCCAAAATAACTGAAAATGAAAAAAATATTAAAACCCAGCAAAACGAAAACCACGCTGCCCCACCCGTGACCCACTTCCACGCAGCCACGCGGTCACCAAATTTATTGAGGGTCTACTGGGTTTCGGGACCCGTGCCTGGTCCTAGGAGCATTGGCATGAAGGAAATGTGGTCCCTGCTTACCGGTGTCACCCAGTCTAGCAGGGGAGGAGATAAGAAAAAAGAAAAAATGCTCTGATAAAAGCTGATTTCTATTTGCCTCTTACCATACGTCATACACCCTTGCCAGTGGTTTTTGTTCCATATCTCTGTTTATCCTCACGACAACCTTGTCAGGTGGGTCCTATTATTATCCCTATTTCACAGACGGGTGAGACTTAGAGGGCTTAAGTAACTTCACGAAGGTCGCAAAACCTATGAGGAGGAGAGCTGGGTCTTTTGAACTTGGTAGGCCAAATTTATAGCCCCATGTTATTCTGCTTCTTAAGTGCACGGAAGGTGCGCGGAGGCTGGGTGCTCAGCGTGGCTGCCGGGCGGCGTGGGGAGAAGTGAGCACATCCTTTTCTCTTGTTAGGTCAGGAGCTCTGCAGGAGCTCGAACTCAGCATCTTCGGTGCCTACAGCTTTCAAGATTGGTGTTGAGGAATCCCCTTCCCCTTGAACTTGCATTCCCCAGCAGCGTGGGCAGCTTTACGGTCAGCAGTGCCTTTGAGGCCACACACTTAAGGGGACAAAGAAAACATAAGTAGTTCGGAGTCCTCATGCCGGGGCTTCATTTGGGACCCGAGAACTTTCCATTTCAGTTCCCGGAGCAGGCCCCTACCTGGCCTGCTTACCGGCGTTCCCACAGCACGGGGAGGCCCATGAGGGCTGAGTTAAGTGCAGCTGATCTGTAACTCGCAGTCATCTATTTATCCTCTAACTGCGCTCCTCCGCTGGCAAGTGCAGGGAAGGAAAACGCACGCATCGCCGCAGTTCAGTGAGCCCCGCGAGCTCCCTGGACTTGGCTGCGGTGTCAAGTCACAGTTATGTAACCCCTGGGCTGAGCGCCTCCCTGGAGGGGGAGGGCAGGCGCGAGGGGCGGGGGGAGCAGGAAAGGCGTTATTAGCGTAATGCTAAGAAAACAGACGCTGAAATCTCCCAGAGTCTTGAGAGTTTGGAGCTGTTGGTTTCGCATTTAGCTCTACGATCTTGAAAATCCTGAGCGCTGGCTCCCCGTCGGCCGAGGGTGGGAAGCTCTGCAGAGGGAATGGGGCTCACAGTCTCAGGCAGTGAGTTTATTCAGCCTCAAGAAATGCTCTGTTGTACGGCTGTTTTCAGTCGACCAAAGATGAAGAGCACGTGAAAATTAAGGCACAAACACAGCAGAGGAAGTGCACCTACCTTATCATACGTTTTGCAACTACTCTTTTGCTTCTAAAGCCTTAATGTAGACAACTGGAAAAACTGCACGACCTTAGATTGATGGGCTCCCAGAAGCTCCCGGAAATCGTTCAGTGAGGACAACAGGGTAAGCAGATGAGCACCCTCTTCAGGCTCTATTTTGGGGGTCTGTTTCTTTCGGCCACAAGAGTTACAACCTTTTTTTTTTTTTTTCAACTGCAAAGGTGGTCGTATGATAGGGAGTCCCTCTGCATCACAGAAATCAATTCAAGTTTTATTCACGGAGACTCGTCCACAGCTGCCATCTGCCCCTCTAGCTCTGAGAAGTGAAGTTTCCCACCCACCACCCCTCCCTCAGATGTGGCCCTAAAACATTTTTAATGAATAGTACTAGATAAGTGAACATGGGGGAAAATGTTCATCCCTGCTAGTAATAAAAAATGCAAATTAAAGCAACTTTGAAAAGGTAACATTTTAGTCTTAGGAAATATTAATAATACCCTAATGCTGGCCAGGCTGCACTGAAACTGATAGACTCAAATGCTATAGGCGTTGAGTTAAAACAGCATAATTCTTCTCAAAAGAAATATGGCACTTGGTAACAAGAATCATAAAGATGTGCTTACTCTGACCCAGTAATCCTTCTCCTGGAAATTTATACTAGAGAAATAATCTGACAGAAGCAAAAAAGCTACACAAACTGTAGTACTGTCTCTAGTGATCAAATCTAATCACACACAGACACACAAAATGCCCGAAGGAGCCTACTGTTCAGTAACAGGGAATGGCTTAACAAATTCTGGTATGTTCACAATGGAATATTACATGACCATTAAACTCCAAAAGACACAAGGGGAAAATGTAACCTCTAATATCACCAGGATGATAGGACTTACTTGAATGTTTTTCTTTATCTTTTTTTTAATATATAAAAGAAATAAAGACATTATAGAGAATGTACTAGGAGGCTTGTTGGCAAATTATTTTCCTGTCTACATCATCTGTGCAAAGAGGATTTTATTTATTTTTTATTTTTAAAAATTAATTTTTTAATTTACAATTAAAATTATATATATTTATTGTGTACTACACAATGTTTTGAAATATATATACATTGTGGAATGGCTAAATTGAGCTTATTAACACATGCATTATCTCCTATACTTGTCATTTTCTTTGTGGCAAGAACACTTAAAACACAAAGGGGCTATATTAAGGATTTTGAAAATGAGAAGAATGAGATACAGAGGATCACCAAGATCATGCTGGATACTGGAAAAGGGCTTAAAACGTAGCACCCTTGAGTCTCCAGTTGGCCTTTGAGTCCCACCCACCTTTGCCGAGAAGTTCCATTCTCCCACATGGGATGACTTTGATGGTGCCAGAATGAGGCCTGCTGTCCTCATACTGGCCACATCAGCTGACATCTCTTTAGGTCCTGGAAGCACCTCCAGTAGGAGCCTGAGAAAACTCTAAATGCCAGGGTTTTAGGATCCTGCAGATCGACAACTTGTCTGTTATCCATCCTGAAATGAAGGTCTGTATGTCCAGCCATATCGAGAAGACTAGCATGGTAGTACCCCATTCCCACATTTGGTTTAACGCAATGTTTCTGGTCAAACCGAGGGGAGCTGTCCCTCCTTTATACACCAGCAGTTTCCACGTACCGGTCAGTAAACAGTGTGGACAGGTCCATACTTTGATTTTCACTGGTCTGTATCCAGTGGGAAAAAGGAAGGATAACATAATGAGTTTTCATGAAGCTAAATATATCCAAAGTAAGGAAATATTTCTTACTCTAAGGTAATGTCCTTTCTACTTTTTTGGTGTTAAAAGTCTATCCTCACGCCTGTAATCCTAGCTCTCTGGGAGGCCGAGGCGGGTGGATTGCTCGAGGTCGGGAGTTCGAGACCAGCCTGAGCGAGACCCTGTCTCTACTAAAAATAGAAATAAATTATCTGGACAACTAAAAAAATATATATAGGAAAAATTAGCCAGGCATGGTGGCGCATGCCTGTAGTCCCAGCTACTTGGGAGGCTGAGGCAGTAGGATCGCTTCAGCCCCGGAGTTTGAGGTTGCTGTGAGCTGGGCTGACGCCACGGCACTCACTCTAGCCCGGGCAACAAAGTGAGACTCTGTCTTAAAAAAAAAAAAGAAAAAAAAGTCCATTCTATTGGAGAAAGATGGAGTTATTTTTTGTTCATGTAATTCCTGTGCAGTAAAATATAGGCACCCTAATTTTCCCTCCGCCCCCGCTCCCCAATGTTAGTGCAATCATATTGTTTGTTGAACAAATTAACCTTGGATCCCAGGAGATTCTCTGGACATTTGATTTGGGCCACACCAGATAGTTGGGCAAAAAGTTCTGGTCCTTTTGGCACTTCAAATGGTGGGTGTGAGACCATTACAGAGCTTCCATCACTGTGGCTGTCTGTGTGTCTATCCCAGTGGGTTGTGATCATGTTTTCTCAGGAACCTGCCTTATTCATCCTTCTGTTTTTGGTGACTAACACAGCCTTGCGTATACTGTCGTCATATTATGTTCTACAGTGGGATGTACAACAGGGGTGCAATCTGAAGCACAGCTGTAGAACTGAGGAGAGAACTTACATGTTGTAGGCTCAGAAGACCTGATTAATATCCTGGCTCTGCCATTTAACAGTCATGTGACTTGAGCAGTTACCCTCTCTCAAGCTAATTTCCTCTGTATGAAGTAGAAATCCATCCTAACCTCAGTAAAGTAGAAATACGTCCCACGCCCTCCACCGGTATCCTAGCTGTGTCCTTGTGTGGTGGGGCATGTGAAAATGTCTAAGTGTGTGTTAGTTTCATTGACTCTCTCCGTCTTATTCCCCAACTGGATGCTCCTCATAATCTACATGCCACCCGTGTCCCAGCCCTGGCCAGAGGGAATCACAAAGCAAAAGGCCAGATTCCCCCAGCCCAAGGAGCTGGAGGGCCAGAGGCAGCTGTCAGCATGCTTCAATTAAACACAAAATCAAACACAGGCAGGATCCATTTGCGTTTACTCATGATTATTGTGTTTGACAAGATAACCTGTACCCACTTGTACATTCATTACAGAGCTTCTGAAATGATTTTCCTTTGTCTGCTTGAACATAGGAATTTTTAATGAACAGTTTCAGTGTCTGGTTTCATGCACTTGAAAAGTAAACATCAGCGAGCATCTTCCTAACAGCCTTGATCTATACCTGTGGATGGTCTGCCAGAGATTCCAGGGGGGAGACCTGTGTGGATTTGAAACTTGTGTGCTTGCTTCCTGAGGTCACCGATGCAAACGAAGAAGGAGGAACTTCCAGCCTCCCCTTTCCAGTGATGAATATTTTAAATAAATCAATAGGTAAACAGAGAAGGGATATGAATTTTAATTGCTAGTAAGTGAGGCATAAAAAGGCAAAGAGAGAGTTGTAACTGCCAGGACAATCCCATGTATTCTTTTGAACAGATTTATTTGCAAATTATATCACATGTGGCACAAAGAAATGTCAGATGCTCTGCCTGTCGTAGCTTAGGAAGCTCAAGTCAGGCCTCTTCTCTGCTCTCCAGCTACGTCTCGCACCACGCTTTCCCGGGTTTGCCGTGGCCTCAGTATCATCGGCCAGTTCCTCCAATACTTAATTCTTCCTGTCTCCACAGGGCCTTTGCACACCACATTCCCTTTGCCTGGTTCAGTGCTGTTCGTGTTTCTGATCGTCTCTTCTTCAGGGAAGCATTCCTCTTCTCCACGGTGGAGGCTAAATATTTTCAGAGGACATATCCTTCATCACACTTGCCGTGCTGTTATTTTACATTTATTTGGTGACAGTTTGACCTGCTTTGTCTCCCCCAGGAGACTGGAAGCTCTGCAGAACAGGCACTGTGTCTCCGTTAGCTCCCATCTCATCCCTGGCACCTCACACGACAGTGCTCAGTGACTATGTGTTAAGCACTAAATGAATGGAGTGAACAGATCTCTTACAAATAACTTCCCCCCAATCTTTTTTCCAAAGGCTTGCCTTTGCTTGGCACCCTGTGGAATAAGTTAAAAGATATGGTTCCAGGCCTCTGGGGGTTTCATCAGCTGGAGATGTCATTTTCATACATACGCAGTGTCACTAAGGTTGAGAATGGGGCTGTACATGGCATCCGTGAAGCCATGTGTGTTCCAGATGGTCCGCACTACCTTAGACAAGGCCCTGAGTATTTCTGTTCCTCCATTTCCCCATTGGTCAAATAGTGACAACATCAGTGGGCTCCTTGTTGAATGGTTAGGGGATAAAACAAGGTAACAGAAACAACAATGCCTTGAAAAGAGAAATACGAATCATACATTTTACCTACAAGTACCCACCTCCCTAGCCAACTCTACAGCTTGCACAGCAGGGGTGGGGTGGCCAAGTGGGGGCACAGTCCGTGGCAGGTGGGAAGACAGAGATGGGACAGTTCTAGAGAGCTGGGGAAGCCCAACCTCCTGCCACCAGGGCCACCCAGGGATGGCCGCCCTGAAACAGGGGTACTGAGCAGCTTCGTGATGGGCAGAGGACCAGAGGACGGGAACAAAGGGGCGGACGCTGTAAAGCAAACTGCACATCTGCCCTGAGTTTTGCTGTTTCTCCAGTGGCTCCTGGGTCCTGTCTCTCCTGGGACCGGCAAACAAACAGGAAGTCTCCTCCCACCCAATGTGCACCTGACTGCCTCCAGACCTCACTTAGCAACCGCCCTGCGAGTGTAGGTTAAACCTTCTTGGAGTCTCGGCTTGTGCTAACCCCTCTGCAAGCTTCCAGCAGAGGTACGGAGAGTGCTGAATGATCACAGCGCGAGAACCACTGGGTGGGGTGTGAGTGGAGCCCCATCAGTGTTTTGTGAAGATACCCAAGACTTTCAGTCTCCAGCTCTAAGAATGCCATCCTATTTTACAAATGAGGAGCAGAGAGATTAATAAGCAAATCTACAGTAAGTTGTTTAATGCCGTGAAAGTGCATGCTCACCAAATGAGATCTAACAGGAAAACTCGGAGAAATGCCCGGTGTAAGCCCCTGGGGCCATGAGAACAGAAGGCCCTTGTTACAGCCCCAGCAGCGACTCCCAAGTGTGGAGCTCAGGGACCTGGCCCAGCAGAGACAGGCGTGGCAGGCTTGGGCTTGAACAATGCACAGGTCCCTTTCTAGTTTGACCAGGGTATTTGACAGAAATCACAAAGGAGACACTGAAGGTGGCATTTGCTCACATTTCCCCTTTAACTGTGGTCAAGGCGGAGGAGGCATGGCCACCGCCAGTCTCTTTTCTGAGTGTTCCTTTGCAAGGGATGGCGTGGGGAACAGCCCACATTGGCTAAAAATTTGCTTATTTAACAGAAATACTGTTTAAACAAGGGATCCATACGATTGTTTTTACTAATTGTGCAACCCGGACTGAGCCAGGCACTGTGTGAAGCACTGAGAATGCAAAGCTGAACAAGACACCCTGGCTGCTTCCTGGGAGCTGTTTCCTAACTGGTTAGAAGGGATATAAACCAAGATCTACAGCTGCCTTTGGCAAGCCTACCATTGCAATATAGTCCCCATGCTGCGGGGACTCAGAGGAAGGAGTGACTGTCAGGAAAGCCTAGGAAACCTTCCCCAAACAAGGTATTGATAAAAGAGGAGGAGTTCATCAGGCATCAGAAAGCTCATCCATTCATTCACTCCCCTGCCAGGCTCTGGGGACATAGCGGTGGGCACAACAGCCTGGTCCTGACCCTCGTGGAGCTCAGGGTCCAGTGGGAGTCGCAGGCACACAAACAGTTAATCACCAATTTGGAAAGTGCTACGAAGGGAAAGTACAAGGTGTCTCAAGAGTATCTATCTGGGGAACTGATCCTGTCTGAGAGGCAGGAGAGGCTCTGGCGAGGATGTGACATTTGAGCTGAGACGGGAAGGATGCTCAGCAGTGGACCAGGCCAGGGGGCTGGCAGCAAGGGCAGGAAGAGCTTTCCTGGCTGACAGAGCATCGTGTGCATGCGTTCATTACACCAACATTCACAAAGCATGTGTGTGGCGACACAGTGACGAGCTCTGTGGTCACCGACCATGTGCAAGACATATCTCTGACCTCAGGGAGCACACAGTCGAGTGGGGAGGCAGATCATTGTAATAGGATATGCTGCAGTCATGGCTGGGGAGGGGGAAATGCATTCCCATCAGAGGGAACAGTGTGTGCAAAGGCCAGGAGAGCAGAGCTCAAGACATGTGAGTGGGAGGTTAGGGGGTCCTAGCTCCTCTGCATTGACTGATATGTGCAGTGATGAAGACCATCAGCTTGCTCGTTTTTGCTTAAGAACAAAACCCCTTTCTCTACCAATGGCAATATCACTGCACCGAGAAGCCACCTCAGCAAATGCTGACATGTGCGTTTTGCAGTAAGCTGGAAGTGCCTGGCCTGGCTTGGCCTGTGCCTCCCTCCTTCCCTCCCCAGGCAAGAGCCACACAGTCATAAGCACCACGGGACTGACTGCTTGAAGAGGGCACCCCTCCTGCCTCCTTGCGCTGAGCCTGCCTCAGCCCAGGTGCCCAGGCCACACCCGCAGCCCATCCAAACCTGTTGTCTGAGGGTCGGAGCCCCCTTCCGTGAGAAAGCCCCTACCCTGCTTAATAACATTTTCCCTCTGCCTGTCTAATTAACTCCGTCACTGTATCTGCAGTCAGATAAAATGCTCATTTCACACCACATTAATTTTTATCAGCTGAACATTAAGCAACACAAAGCTATCTATGCTTGGTTTAATTTACATACTGACAGACCTACAAAGCGTTACCCACAGTGGCTGTGAAGCAAATAAGCAGAACTGGCATCAAACAGGGCTCTTCAAAATGAAATATTGATTTGCAAGGCTGACAGGGAAGAAGGGTTGGAGGGATGTGTGAGAAGAAGTGAAGAGTAGGGAGGAAAAGGGTTATATTTCCTTGAAGAACTATTATTGATGAATTTGCCAATAGGTCTCCCAAAGGGCAAGTAGAGGAGCCAGCTGGAGTTCAGGAACCCGAGGATCGGGTGGACGTCCCACAGGCCATAGAGCTCCCTGGAAATGGACTCTCTTTATCCTGACTTCAGAGGCTGCCTCAAATTCAAGGAAAATGCCCTCAAACAACAAAGTGATTTAATCACACACACACACACACACACACACACACACACGCACGCCATGATATATCTCACTTCTGTAACTTTGCTCAAGCCATTTCTCTAGAACAGCCTTCCTTCTCCTATTTCATGGCCAAGTTTAGGGATTGCCTCCCCCAGGAAGTCTTCCCTGACCACCCTCCTTCCTCACAAGTGTGTTCCCAGAATGCCCAGCACAAGGTCTACATTGCACCTACCACCAACACCATATCTTGATAATCCATGTATGTGTCTCTTTCTCCCACTGGTTGTAAGCTCTTTGCAGGGGCAGATACAGGTTTGGGGCAGCCTATACAAACTGGGAGACTTCCTTTAAGAAAAAAGAATTTTAAGAACTTTTGCAAGTATTACAACAACTTATAACCATGAGAATGCATCACTAGGAGCACTCTCAGGGCCTTGGAAGAGGCCAGTGCAAATGAAGGATCCTGAACTTTTAAGTTTTATCAGCTTTGAGGTGGGTCTACTTCTGGCCTCTTGAACACACTTCCTTGCTCATAACAAGCATTTGATAAGTGTAGGCAGCATGAATTGAATAAATAAAAGAAAAGAAACTACTTTTGGGTACCTAATCTGTGATAGGCACAGCCAAAGAACTTAGGCAAGAGTAGTCTCCTCCAAGCATCACAGCAGCCCAGATGATACAATTGCTAAGTGTTAGAGCCAGAATTGATTTCTAAGAATCATATTTCTCTATCTGATAACCTAAGACCTAAGAAAAAAATGAAGAGATGCCCCCAAGCGAAAAGATGTGTGGCTCATCTAAGTCGGTCTTTGGACTTCACAGCTCTTAGCATTCATCAATCCACACAGATCCATGGTTCTTCCACTTTAGTGAGCACCTAAACCACCTGGATCACTTGCTCCATGGAAGATTCCCTGCCCTGAAAACCAGAGAGTCTATAATAATTTCTTATCAGTGTGTAACTGGAGTGGAGCCTGAGAATCTGCATCTTAAATGTGCCCACTCATGATCTTGCTGGGGGTTTTCTAAGACCACACTTTGAGAAACCAAATGTTGATATTGAAGGGGAGTGGGCTGGGGGAATTGGGGTGGAAGCCAGCTGGGAGGGCTAGTGGAAAGCTTTATTTCCCTCAAGCAACTGGGATATGACTTTAATGTGACATGGCACCATGGGCAAAGAAAGACTGGGGACTGATAGAAGATGGGAAAATACGTGTCTAGAACCTGGAGAGGAAGAAGGCTGTAGACATACTTTGAAATATCCATGCAAGCCCTAGTTTGAGAACATCCTGGTCTTCCTGTGACTTGCAGCCTGCAGACACTTTTCCACTGAATCCCCTGTGAGAGAAAGGAACAGAAGACCTTCCCCAACCATGGGGGCTGATGCAGGCTGAGTATTCACCTTTGCTATTTTACGAATTTCAAGAGGTAGCCCCTGGACATGTAATGCATAGCATTCTTATCCTGGTTGTCTATGGCTCCTCATGAAAGAAACTCCTGGCCTGGCTTCAATTTCACAACCATGCATGCTGGAGCTTGTACGTATCAGTTGGTTCCAGGGTTACCACAGGTAATTTTGCTTCCAACACCAGTGTGGTAAAGTTTCTCTCCTCAGAGACATCTGTAACCCTTGGAAGTCCGAGGCTCCTCAAAAAGCTTCAAAAAGCCAGGACTGTCTATTGTTTAACTGTCTCTGTTTGTTTAGTGGTGTTTAGTGGGAAGAGAATGCAATAGGAGCTTTGGTATCAGAAAAGTCTGGCTTATTTAGAGTCAAGCGTGCATAAAACCAGTTGTAGAATTGAGCCCAGGCTAAAGTCATGGCTCTGAGACCAGGCCTGATTCAGCCACTACAAAGCTGTGTGAACTTGGACCAAGTCACTTAGCCTGCCTGATTCTGTTACCTCATCTGTAATATAGATTTAATAGTATTAGTTATGCTTCCCAGAACTGTGATATGGAGCCAAAGTGTTTTAGAAAATCTAAACATGAAGAAATATCGGCTTATGGTAATGGTCTACTAACTCTCCTGCAGATAACAATTAAGATATCTACACAAAGTAATCTTCAAAAATAATTTGATGCCAATGCAACACAATCAAAAGCAAGCAGACACTGGAAGGGACCCTGTACCCTAAAAGACAGAGCCTCTACCTAGTAAAATTTGTGACTTTGTGGATTTTTGCCTGGGAGCACTCCCCAGTCAGCTTTTGGATAGCTTGAACTGTCAGAGAAAAAAAGACAGAAACGAGAAAGTTAGGCAGAAATTCTGGAAGGGTGAGAACTGCAGAAGCAGTGAGCCACAAAATCTGTCTATAAAATCTGCCCAATCCTTGACTAGCTGCTAAACTAAACATACATGAGGGAGACTCCAAGACATCTAATACAAAAGCAGTAGCTGGAAGCTGAAAGAATAGAAAAGAGACTTTAGCTGCTGTTGACCACAGGAAAAGAGTTGGAATTTGGATCTAGCCATGTCAACTGGTTGCTAAAACAAAAATTCTCTTCAGAGAAACTAACAGAAGCTAGAGTCCCTGCAACAATCATTTGTATTATCTATTATCCAAAGTCACCAGACTTGAAAATAAAGAGTAAAATGTAGCTCATATTCAAGAAAAAAAAAGAGAGCAGTCAATAGAAACTAACCCCAAGAATACTCAGATAATGAATTTAGAAGATAAGAACTTTAAAGAAGCTACTCTAAATATGTTTGAGGAATTGAAGGAAATGTATATATAATAAATGAACAGATGTGGGACTTCAGGGAGAAACAGAAACTATAAAAGTGAAACAGACAGAAATCCTAGAGTTGAAAAGTAAAATGAGTACAGTGAAAAAAATATTACTGTACGAGCTTAACAGCAGATGGAAGATGGGAAGACAGAGTAAATGGACTTGAAAATGGATCAATAGAAAGTTCCAATCTTAAGAAAAACAACAACAAAAAAATTGAAGAAAAGTGAACAGAGCCTGAGTGACCCATGCATCATAGACCATCAAACAGTGCAACATACATGAAACAGAAGTCCCAGAAGGACAGGAGAGAGAGAATGGAACAAAAAATATATTAGAAGGAATGGCTGAAAATTTAATAAGAGTGGTGAAAGACATCAACTTACAGATCCAAGAAGCTCTACACACCCTAAACAAGATAAGTACAAAGAAAACCATATCCAAGCACACTATACTCAATTTTCTGAGATCCAAAGATAAAGAGAAAATCTTAAAAGCAACAAGAGACACACAGGTGAAACAATAATACAAATGGCAGCCAACTTCTCTCATAAAACAGCAAAGGCCAGAAGATAATGAAATGGTGTCTTTAAAGTACAGAAAGACAAAAATTGTCAACCCATAATTCTATCTTCAGGAATAAAGGCAAAATAAAGTCCTTTTCAGATAAACTAAAACTAAGAGATTCATTGAGAAGAGACCTACTCTAAAAGAAATGGTAAAGGAGGTTCCTCAGTCTGGAGGGAAATGACACTAAATGGTAACTCAGATCTACAGGGAAGAATGAGGAAATGTTGCTTTTTTTTTAATGTAAGAAGTTCTTAGTTTTCCCAATGGGTAGTAAATTTATACCACATAATCCTACTTTACCCTAGACTAAATGACACATGGCCTCTTTGTCATAGAACCTGTAAGTCCTATAAATTCTGTCTCTTCCTACTCCCTCCCTTATCACCCTCCCCATCCCCCCCCACCAAAAAAAAAAAAAAAAAGAGAGAGAGAGAGAAGAAAACTCAGTCTTATTTTCTAGCTGTGTGATCTTGGGCAAAAGTTAACTTATTTGTGCTTTTGTTTCTCCATTTATAAAACGAAAAGATGAAGTAAATGATCTCAAAAGTTCCTTTTGGTCCACACATACTATGATTCTATGACTAAACTACAGCAGTATGTTAGTCTTCATTTAATTTTGATTTTCATTATTATGGTTCAAATAACTAAGTATTATTCTCAATGATCAAAGACATAAAAGTCTCCCCAAAATTAATGAATCTTGGAAGCATCTTAGACCCACTAACACCCTTTTGTGCCTCATCATTCAAAAATAACCAATAATATACTGCCATGGCTGAAATAATCAAATGAGGTAAGCCACAATACAGGTGCTTTGCAAACTGTAAAGCCCAATACAGACAGAGGTGAGGTGGTTTTATTATCCCAATTCTCAGATTCCCTTTCGCATTTGCAATATATTGATGCTGGATGCCAGTTTCTTAGTCATCTTAAACACCGAGGAACTACATTAAACCACATCAGAATGTGCTTAGCCAAGTGCGAAAGTTCACTGCACAAGTCTTGCCAGTGTGAGAGGCAGACAGTAAGGAAGCTATGAGCCCCCAAGGACTGGGAACAGTTAATTAAATATTCAGTGTGTCCATGTTTCACCGGGGGGAGAATCTGTGGAACCTTCAGAGAGCTTTCTGGTGACATGCCAGAGACACGGACTTAAGCCAGGCTAGACTCCCAGGCTTACTGGCCACCAGATTCCGGGAGGTTGCCTTGGGGTAGCCTTCCTCAGTTCTGATGCTCTGTGACATTTGAGCTGTGCAGCCTTTCCCTCCCGCCTCAGTGCACCTGCGATTCTGCTGGATTAAGCAAGCAGTGGGACGTTCTTGACTTAGACGGTGTACTCTAGAACAGGCTCTCTGCGGACCTGGGTCCCAGCTGCCTCTCTGAGGCAGCAGGGAAAAGGTAGAAAAATCCAATCCCTTTTTTGGCAGTAGCTTCACAATTCTGCTGAGTGCAGTGTGTTCAATTGTTTCTTTTCTCCTCCGGAAAACAGTCACTGTGAATAACATGCTGTTTGGAAACAGGTCTACTTAAAATGTCACTTTCATATAATTATTTACAAATACTGGCATAAATGAAATAAAGGTCTGACTAAAACAGAAAATTTCAAAGCCTAACACCATTGCTTTAATGAATAGAGCAGAGAAATGCTGAATAATTTTCTGCTTATTTCGCAGCATTCTTGGTAAACCTTTCCTCCCTCCTACACACACATTCCAGGTTAAATTTCCCTTTTTAATTTGCTCCCGCTTCCCAACTCGCAGCACATGATGCGGTACAGCTATCGCTTGCGTTTTTGAATGGCTTTTCGATAGATTTGAACATTGCCGCCTCAAGACCATTACACCTGCTTTTATGCTGTCCTTTGGGGAAAAGCGGTAACTCCAAAGCCCTAGGGGAAAATACTGGGTACACAATCAGTGAGACAAAGCCTGCTTTCAGATATCCAAACCTCCACTGACGTCACAGGCAACTGAGTCACCAACGCCCCTGTGAGCTGCCTGCAGGTTTCTGACAGCAAAATCCAATATATTTTCAAAATGACAACCAGAAACTTTCAAGCTATTGGCCACTGGCTGTTGAATAATGGTATTTCTATTCTGACAGTGCGGAGTTGTCATTTAATTAGAGACAGAGCGAAAAGCACATGGCTTCCTTCCCAGCTCTCTGTTTAGAAGGGTGGTTTGGAGTTGGCTCATCTGCCCATATCCATGAATTCACTGCTCAAATGCAGCTTAGACCTACAGTTTAGTCGTTCCATGTTCCATCCTTCAACCAAGCAAATGTGGGGAATGAGAAGTGCTGAGATTCTGCTCTCAGAGGAGTTTATCTAAAACAAATCATGGACCTTAGTTTCTAAAATGTGACACTGCTTCCCACTGCTTGCCAACTGTATAAAAACCTCAAGAAGACACTGCCATAAGCCTTGGGATTTATAATCTATCACCATTTTGGTATGCACATCCTGGGGTGATATCAGCTATCCCAAATCCCCACCCACTAGATGTATTGCAGCTCAGGAATCAGTTCAAAGAGTCCTTACCTCTAAAGAGCCAACCTGAATTTTGTGGCTAGTGGTGGGGACAGCTATGGAGAGAATTCAAAATGGCACCCGTAAGCCAGTGTTCAAAATGGGCTATTCACCTTCTGCAGGCTGGCAGGAATGCTTTGATTTTACTCCTTTACTCACCACAAAACAACAATAAAAGCAGCAGCAGCAACAGCAGCAGAAATAAAACCCCATCCCCTAGCTGTCTTGCTTGAGATATATAATTTGCTTCCATTCTCTTTCCTCTGACCTGTTTCGGAAAAGGTGGCCAAATCTCAAGAGAGTATTTTTGAGAAGAACTTGACGACTGTTCGGACTGGAAGCTCCCTGAGGGAGCTTTAACGTCATTGCTGTGGGGCACGGTCTAATACCACGGTGGTACACGTGCAGCTGATCCTGTGTTTGAATGATGACAGAAGGATCCGGAGCAGCCGCTAACCTCCTAAGACTGCAACTTCAAACCACTTCCTCCCTTCCCTCCCTCCACGGTGAGTTGGCCAGAAACAACAGGTTGATTTGTCAACCTCAGACTATCACAGGTGGCCTCCCTATGGCCCCACCCTGTGCATGCCAACTCCCCTCCCTAGACCTTCCCCGACCTCCAGCCCTACTAGATGTGAAGGTGCCCTGTAGACTGTGAGACTCTGTACCAATAGGAAATATTATGTAGGACAAGGTAATACAGTGGCAACAGCTCTGGGAAATTACCCGAATGGCCTTGTGCTTCAATTTCTTCATCTTTCACATGGGGATTAGTACTCCCTGATATCTGGCCTACATCACAGGATGATTGTGGGCATCAACATGTCTAAAGCCTATACAAATGTTGCCATCATCATCACAATGTTTTAAACCTCTGCATCCTCAGAAAAGGGAAGTGAAGTGCATTTGTGGTTCTTGACAGAACCAACAGAAGCCTGGGGTCGGAGTGAGCCAAGGCCTAGCCGTGGTTCTGCCATTTCTTATCCTACATGCTGGAACAAGGTCCGGCTCAGTGCCTCTCTGCATCACAGTGAGGGTCGTGTTCTAGCCCTGGTGGGAGGCACAGATGATTCAAACTGGAAGGGACTTGAAAGCTCAACCTTTCAGTTTTTGGGGCACACACCTAGGAGTGAAGTTGCTGGGAGAGCTACGACAGCCTGTGGCCATCCCCACGTGCCCTGCAGTGACCAGGCGATGTAAGCCCCCACCTCTGGAAAGAACGACAGACAGATACCACTTCATACCCACTAGGATGGCTATTGGAAAAAAATTAAAAAAGGAAAATAAGTACTGGCAAGGATGTGTAGACATTGGAACCCTCATACGTTTCTGGGAAATGTAAAATGGTGTAGTCACCGTGGAAAACAATGTGGCAGCTCCTCAATAAATTAAACATAGCATTACCATATAATCCAGCAATTTCATCCCTGGGCGTATACAGAAAGGAATTGAAAGTGTGTGTTCAAACAAAAGCTTTATACAAATCTTCAGAACAACACAGTTCGCAATTGGTAAAAGGTAGAAACAACCTCAAATGCTCATCAGCTAAGAAGCTGATAAACAAAATCCATACAAAAGAACACTACTCAGGGACAAAAATGGATTGAAGGGCTGATACATGCTACAGTATGGATGAACCTTCAACATATTATGCTAAGTGAAAGAAGCCAGTCACAGATGGCCACACAGTATATGATTCCACTTACATAAATACCAAGAATAGGCAAATACCCAGAGACAGAAGGCAGATAAGGCCTCTTGCCAGGGCAGAGGGGACTGGGAAATGGGAATGACTGCTCATGGGTATTGGATTTCCTTTGGAGGTGATGAAAACGTTGGAACTAGATAGTGGTAATGGTTGCAAAACTCTATAAATATACTAAATTGCACACTTTAAAATGGTTAAAATGGTAAATTGTACTTTGTGTCACACCATGGAAGAAAAGATATCCAGACAAAGGCAGGGATGAGTAGATAAAAGGGAGGGTTCTAGAGCTCCTGTAGAGGGAGAACCTTCTAAAGCCACCTCTGCGGCACTGTGTGTGCCCTTCCGAGGGCCTGGGTTGGTGGATTAATAGAGAAATAATTCCTAATAAGTCCCAAGGAGCTACAGGTCTTTTCCCTACAAATGGGAAACAATCGTATCTCATGGCAGCTCATTATGCATTCTTTTGGTAACATGAGTTGTTTTAAAACCGTGAAATTAGTTCTGGCAGAGTTTACAGAAAAACACCCATGAGAGGAGACTGAATGAGTTATGTAAGACTTCTCGCACTCTGTGTACGAGCTGTTAACTCCTTACCGGCACAACCAAGGACACCGTGTCATTTCTAAAGTAATGAGCATGCTCTCGTTTCCACCACGACCCAGCACGCGGTTGATGGGAGGTAGCAGTGGAACCCCGGATCCAGATGGGCCCATCGAGCAATGGCAGCGTCCAGCCAGTTCCCTCCTTCTTCACACAAGTCCCTTGCGTCCCCCAGACAGGGGAAGGGACTTGCCCATGCAAATTGCTTCAACTAAAAGTTCCAGTCTTTCCCCAGGATCTAGGTCAACCTTTGGTGTGGTGTACTGAAAGCGTTAAAGTCAACCATAGATCTAAAACATTAACGTGATCATCGCTGGTCTGCAGCTGTGCCACGGGACCAGCCCCAGCCCAAGCGGGAGGATGACTGGTCGGATCGATTGAGCTTGAACTCTGGCATTAAGCAGAGTCCATATTTCAAAAGTTTTCACCTGGCAACAGTCACTAAAATAATTATTATACATGGAAAAAAAAATAATGCGTGAGTCCCAAACAATGAACTGAGCTCATGAGCTCTCTCCCATGCCTTCCCTCCCTCCCCCCACCATAGACAGACACACACACACACGTGTATACATATGTGTGTATGCACATATATATATTCCACCTGTAGTGTACCTACAATATATATGGGATAGTTACCAATAAAATATACTTCATAATTTAATTTATTTAGAAAATAGCAAAGAATTAGAAAACAAGTTTAAAAAGCCTGTTCAAGATATATTTCAAGAATCAAGCACTAAACTTAGAGAAACCTTAGGACTGACTCTACTCAGCATTTGTGGACTCTTAGAAACAGAAACAACATGCTTGTCATCTGGTTCCTAAACTGAAACACTAGCTCATGAAAAGCAGAGAGAAGGAAAACCCCTGACAAGGTACCCTGGGCAACAAGTGATTACTGACCACCAGAGGAGGAAGATCAAAAAGGACTAAAAGCAAGCTGAAGTCATCAAAAAGGTCACCAGAGCCACCCAAAGCCTGGAGCCCTGTGAAGTACCAGCAATCCTCAGCGGAGGGACTGCAGGCTTATACATCAGACTGACCCAAGTTTGAAAGTGAGACTTTGCTACTTATCAGCTGTGCAATATCGGGTAAGTTACTTTCCCTCTCTGACCTCTAGTTTCCTTCTACCTTACAGGATTTTTGTGAAAATGAGATAATTTATGTAATGAACTAACAAAGGCATCTAATTATTGCTTGCTAAGGGACTTTTTAAAGACCCAAGGATAGGGTATTATGGTGTGGTCTGATTATTTGTGTTCACAAGGAGAACCTCAAGTCATCCAGACAAGGTTAACATAAGTCATGTGTTCTCAGTGAGAACCTACCCCAGGCCCCCTGGGACACCAGGCCTCTGTGCCCTTGTGCTGCTCTTTGGAGCCACACTCAGAGTCTCTCTCTCGTTGAAACCTACTTGCAGCTAAACTACTCTTCTATAAGTTATCTGATAAACTAATTTATCCTAAGGTGTCAATGCTCAATGATAGCGAAGCAAATTTTCGTGGGTATTAAGTATAATGCAGGGGACACTGCTGTAAACCAATGGTGACATTTCAGCAAAGGTGACAGGCCAGTGAGGAATTAGCCTGGGGTCAGAAGGCCTTCTGGGTGCCCTCTCAATCACACCTCAAAGGGAGTTTCTTCCCAGGGCCCAAGCACTGGTGGCTGCTGCTGTCTGGCATTTCCTTACAAGAACTAGACGTTGATACATACGCATTCAAAGCATTATAGCTCCCCTTCTGATAGATTCATATGTATTTATTTACATTCTGCACTAGTCCAAAAATATTGGGGGTGGAGGGAGTCGGTAAATAAGTTCCGATGTCAAAAAATCCCAACACCAAAATACGAAATATATCATCATGCTTCATGCTAAGAGGCACTAAAAAGTGGCAATTGTCTCCTTTTCCTTTTCTCCTTCCCCTGCAATCTGATGTTCTTTTAACACCCATGTGCTGGAGACTGCAACAGCAGACAGGTAGATAAGGAGGCAGGGGCACAGGAAGAGACAAAAGGCTGGAGCTTTTTAGAATTTACCAAGATATGTGCATTGGAATGTCTTGGGCTTTTTGTCTCGCCCTCTGCCTTTCTGTCTCCGACTTCCTGTTTCTGTGTCTCAGAGCCTCTATCCCTGGCTTTCTCTTCGGAACAATAACAGGAATATTGCTAGGATCAAATGGAAAATACTGTCTACATTTCATCTGACCAACAATCAGGGGTTCTGATTTCTTAGGGTTGGAACTATGTCCGTTTTGTTCATCAGTCGATCTCCAGAGCCTGCAGGGATGTGGCCTGCACCTCGTCTGTGCATCTCCTCCTAACTTTGCACTCAGCAACATCTACCTCAGTCGCCCAATATTGGCTATCATGAGAGTATTTACACCATGGAAATTGGCAAACATTACAATGCAGGGATTTTTCTTTTCTCTCTTTCTTCTTCTGTAGAATAAACATTTACCAGCACACCACTGATCATAGGTATGCCACAAATATTTGTTAAATAAACAAAGGAAGAATGACAGTTGTCGCATTTCATTCAACCATTTCCAACACCTCTCTGGCCCCAATCATAGCACACCCTCTGTAAGTTCCTCTCAACAACAGGATGACAAGCTTCAGGATCTAGTTATGAAGCCGAGAAGGAAATGCCAGGAAGACTAATTTAAAACAAAATTTCGCTTTGGTAATCGTGGCTCTGACTCAGCTCTGGTGGAAAGTATCAACCTTATAAACCCACAAGGAAGAGGTGAAGATTTGACATTGATGTTTATTTCTTTTGATGTTAAAACGAGAACTATGTTAAGTGCTGGGACAGGTCTGTGAGAGGAAGGGTACCAGGCTCGCAGAGAGCAGTCACATAGAGCAGCCTCTTCTTTGTGACCTCAGGGAGTCAGTGACTTTCTCTGAGTCCGGGTTTCCCGGCTATAGGCTAGTAAATAACACCCCCTCTGCCTACCCCAGAGGGTGACCCCGTATTACCAAACTCCTATTCATCTTTCAGGACCCAGATCACATGACCCTGTTCCCTCTGCTGCTGTTCCAAAGCCACCCCAACTCTTTTGGAAGAGGGCTTGCTCCCTCAGTGTGCAGGCCCCTCACCACATCATTCCTGTCTCGACTCCAGCATTTACTATGTTGGCTCTTATGGATTTGGTCTTTCCTCTGTCACTCTATGACCTTCTCAAGGGCAGGGGCCACACTGAGCCTGCATTCCCAATACTTTCCCTGGTGCCTGGCACACAGTAATTGATTTTTGCATGCTTATTAAAGTGAACCACTGAAAAAAAGTAGACTTTTAAACTGAGAATGTAATCTGTAAAGTGCAAAGACCTATTACCAAGGGAAGATCACAAAATAGGGTGGCAACTACTGCTAACCCTTAGGGGCAGCCCTTCCCTGGTGCAGACCCTCTTAAAGGATTTAATCGCCAGTAGATAAAATTCGTGATGGACCTGGGGGGGCTTGGAAGGAAAGGATCAATTAGGCAGTACAGGAGACATTCTTCTAAATAGTGGCCTCCCCTTCCCCTCCCCCCAGCATGTTCCAAGAACTCTGAACCCTCCCTGCCCACGGGGCTCAGAGGTAAGAATATTATATAAGGAATGAATGCTGCCTTCATTTGTTTTAATAAAAGAAATAGCCCATTTAAAGAAACACAGACTTTAGTGGCTGAGATATTTCTGAATGTGAATATGACCCAGAGGCTCAGGAATACAGAACGGCTGTCTTGAGAATGACCATTTTTTCCTATTTAAAACATTCTGGAAAATTGCTCTGTGTCCCCATGCCAAGATGAAAAAATAAAAAACATAAGGGCTATTTGGAATGTCTCTTCATTTTACAGATGACTGTAATGCATAATGTTATAAAGACATGAAGCTCTCTGGCCTCAAATGCCCTGATGAGGCCGCCCGAAAGCCCGGGAGAGGCACGCCACGGTGTGGAATCTGTGAGCAGATCCTGCAAAGCAACCTTACCGTTTCAGATGAGCCTCCTTGCTGTTCACAGTCCTCTTAAGATTACAGGAATCTCCTAATAGAATACAAGCAGGGCTGTGCGGGGTAATTCCTTAACTGTGTAGCATAAAATCTTAGAGTATAAAATAAGGATGATCATGATAATGATGACGATGGTGGTGTATGTCAGTGTAAAAGCCTGTCTTCACATACATTTTACCTGGTTTTATTGGCTATGGCAACCGTGTTAGCTAGATAAGAAATGAATGACTGATGTTATAGAAGTGGAAAATGAAGGCTGAGAGAGGCGTGGTGGCTGGCTCCTGGTCTAATTGCTAGGCAGTGGGGGATCTGGCACGAGAAACCAGAGCTGCTTTACGATGCCTGCTGGGAATGGAGTGGGAGTGGGGTTGGGGTGGGAGCGGAACAAGAAGAGGCACCACTGTATGCAGGGAGGATCTGAGAGAGCACAAAGGCTGGAGTCCCACGGACCCGACTCTGCACCTAGGCCCTGACAAGGCAGGTTACACGGTCCTGGGCCAACTGTAATCCTTCTGGTCAATTTCCTCATCCGAATATGTGAATAACAATTTCCATCTCATGGATTGATATGCAGATCATGTGTGTGGGGGGCAGATCATGTACAGTTTATGATAGGAGACAAAAAAATGGCAGCCATCATTCTTTTATCATTATTTTCAGCTTTGCAGAGGGCTATTGACCCTGTAAAGGGCTGATTTCATTTATTCTTTGTGACTCTGCCTGGGTGGGAATTCTCCTAAATATTTCATGAGACCCATCTCTCTTTCCCCCTATAGGGGCTTAGCCAAGGACAAATAGCTCAAGGATCTGGTTTCCATGTTCAGAAGGTAAAACCATGCCTTTTAAGGAACCATATGTGTGTGTGTGTATGTGTGTGTGTGTGTGTGTGTGTGTGTGTGCGTGTGTATACATTTATTTGGAGGGGGTGTGCATGTCATGAGCTGGTGGGTTATTTCTTCTACTGCTCTTTACATTTGAAATGATTTTCACCTGTTGTTGACAAACCACCTTTGTCTTTTTCAGATATTTCTGTGTCTACAGAGATGAAAATCTTTGCACAGATTCAGTAAGGCAGGAAATCAATTAAGGTTTTCATTTTCTGCTTAGCCTCAAAAGACAAGACGCTGAGAGAAGGCCTAAGTAAAGAAAGTATGTACAGACTCCTGGAGGTTTCATTCTGGGTTCTATGTTCTGGAAAAAGTAAAATAGGAAGGAAAACGCTTACATGTCCTACTTAAAACCTAAATGCTTTTTCCCCTGTTTAAAAAAAAAAAAAAATTTTTTTAACTATGCCATGCCACTCTTTTTTGATTAATATGGACAAGTCCGACAAAAGAAAGACACCTCAATTTTTTAAAGACAGCCCTAAACCTAACAGCTTGGTTTTTAAATGGCTACATTTAAATATTTCTTTTTCTGTTCATTTCCAAACCTGGGCCATAAATCACCCTTATGAACACAATGGCCTGTGCCTATAGCAATTTATCATTTGGATAATGTCACCTGTTCAGGTGTGCATTAATTTATGCCTCAAATTAGAATTCGTGTTGGCTGAAACCTTCCCTCTCCTCTGCACATCCCGAGCTGCAGCCCCTGAGGACCAAATGGTCACAGCCCAGGCAGGGAAGAACCTGTTTAATTCTTCACTCTCGGAGGAGGCAGAAGAAGGTAATGGAAAGAAAGTGAGGGCCTAACAGTCCTCTCAAGTTCACTTGTTTAGCCTCCTAATGTTCGTTATCCAAGGACACAACCTATTATGAAACACTAGACAAGTCAGGACAAAAGAGGAGGTACCTGCGTGTGACGTGTGTCAGCTTTTGCTGCACCTACCAAAGGCAAGGAAGTGGGCAGCCGTGAGATGCAGGGTACAGAGCCCACACAGCACCTCAGAGTGGAAGGGACACCAGAGAGGTTGCCCGGAGTTGGAGTCCTAGCTTGGGTGCTAATTTCCTGTCACGCCATCTTTCTGGGCCTCAGTTTCCCTAGTAGTAAAATAAAAGAATCACAAGATCTTCTTCTTTCTTTGACATCCTATGAGTCTAACTCGAGAGCAAGTAGTTGTTCGTTACGCCCTACAACCCTCATGGTGTAACTGTTTCCTCCACTTACCCCAAAACAGACGGAGTAGGAACAACTATAAAACTGTAAGTTTCTGGCCTATACTATGGAGAACTGGTATTTATACATCTGGGTGCAGAAGTCTGTATTTGGTCTTCTCCTCTTGTATTTCCACTCTATTTTTTCTCTGTTTTTCTCTCTTACTATAAGTGTTTCACTGTCTCTCTCTTCCATGTATGTCAGGAATAGACAAAGTGCTCTCCAGTGCTGGCATTAATATCAACAGTCAATACATGCGTGCTCTATGTTAGCTATTATATTATAGCATAATTATTTAATACAACCATCATTTAATGCACCAAACAACCTCTGGATGCCCAAATTAATCCTCTTCATTTGAAAAAATTAGGAAACTGAGGCTCAGAGAGGTAACTTGGCCAAGATCAAAGGGGGAATGGCAGAATCTGAATCAGAACCCAGGGTGCTATGACTCCCAAATAAGGGCTATTTCCACAGTGCTTGAGTGAGCAAGTTCATGAATCAGGGTCATTGAAAATGTGGCTAAGTTTGATTGCTTAAACTCCACCGGTGATTACCAATATTTTTGAATTTCCACAAACAATGGGGTGTGACTATAAAATTACATATGTATGAGATTAAATGACTGATTTCCAGAGCCACACACCAAGTTTAGCCTCCTTGCATTTTAGCCAGGGTTTATATATTTGAATTGTAAATTTAGAGATCCTTTCTCAGTTAATATCTCTTTATAAGCCTATGATCATAACTCTTATTAAAGCAGGCTCTCTCTTTCAACAGAAGAAACCAGAAACCTAAAATCCAAATTTATTCATTGTTCTTTTTTAATGTACTCATTGGCCTCCTCATATGGGAAGCTTTAAAAATGGTTTCCTCAACGCCCAAGTAAATCAAGGGAAAATGACTTCCCTGCTACAGTTTTATAATGCACCAGTTTTGTTTAGGGCGTGAAAATTGCTGAAAATCCCATGGATCCAGGGTAATGAATCACTGCTTCCACCAGCTACTTCCCTGACCTGCAGTCCGGGGTGTCCCAGGCTCCTCTCGGCCCTCTGCCCCCACCATAGGCAGCCATCCCCTCTCACCATGACGGCACTCACCTCTGACAGGCAAGGGAACACCTGCCAGAGGGTGACTTCATCATACCCAGTCACTCTGACAACAGCCCAAATAAAACTGTGTCAGTCATTTAAACCATGAACAACAATCCAACAGGGCTGGGGAACTCAGACAGAGTCATCGAAAAGGCAGAGAGAGAGACGGAAAAGGGCTGCTGCCACCGACAATTAAAACTTAGGCACCAAACCTTGACGCAGCAAATGCAGGAGGAAGAGAACAGCAAGATGGTGGAGTAAGGAGTCAGAGAGACTGGGTTTAAGCCCAGCATCTACAGGGGATGCAACTTTGGGAAAATTACGTACCCTCTTTGATCCTGTTTTATCATTTTTAGGATAGAGTAATAAAAGGAACCAACTGATAGGGTTGTTCTGAGTATTTATGTAAAACACTTCACACCTAGTTAGCACTCCATCCGTGTTAGCTGATGTTATATTGCGTTATTGATACAGGATTATATGGTAGGTCTGCCTTCCTTGTACATTAGTGAACATTCTAGAGCCCAGTGGGCTCCTCTGCTGGCACACTGAGCAGGACACCACTAAGAAGGATGTAAAAGACCCTTGGATTCCAGTCCTGGTTTTGCTGCTGACTAGACGAGGCAAATCACATTACCTGGCATCAGTTTCCAATTCTGCCAAGTAAGAGTGTGACTGGACGCTTTCCAAAGCTCCCTTTATGGTTCTATAACATGAAATTTTTTCCCCTCCCCATTGTTCAACATCAAATTGTCAAAAGGAGCCACGGAGGTTTCAATCGCAGGTGTTGAGGAACCCCTCTGGAGCACCAAGTCCTCTCTCTGCAAGCCTCCCACCGCCCCTGCAACGCAGAGGGTGGCTGGGGCAGGACTTGGTGCCTGGGACCTGTTTGCAAAGGCCCTCCTCTTAGTGCTCCAGCCAATCTCACTGCATCGCTCTCGTAAGCATTTTAGGCGGTGACGTGCTGCCTTGAAATCTTCCTTTCAGCAGGAAAGTCAGGACTGTCAGAAGGAGTCTACTCTTCTGCTTTTGATTTCTTGGTAAGAACCCAAGAGGGGGAAAAAAAATGCAAGGAGTTTTAAAAAGAAAAACAAAAACTCTGGGGCAGAGAAAAGTACATACTCTACTGGCTGGCTGGCTGATGTGCCTGAGAGAAAAGGACCCACAATTCCACACATTCTGACTCCAAGTTTATCTGTGTGAAGGTGTCTGCACCTCCACCCATGAACAGCAGCGGCACCCGGGCTAAATCTAGGGCAGACCAGAACGGAATGGTTAAAACATCTCTTGCCATGCCTTCTAGAATGCCAGTCTTACAATACCACAGAAGAACCCTCATCAGTATTACTAAAGAGAACTTTCCAATTGCCTTAACTGTCTTCTCTCCCAGGGTGCTGCGGCGGTAATGAGAATAAGAACAGCAACTTCTGGGATCTGCAAGGCCTGACAGTTTCACAAAGTGCTTTCCCCATACTATCCTTTGATCCCCACAGCAATGCTACAAAGTAGGCACCACGGGTATTATCATTACCATTTTACAGATGGAAAAACAGCATGCTCAGAGACGTTAAGGACCAGCAGGTTAGGAGCAGGCTAGGTCTGGAGTCAAGAAAGAAAACTGGGCCCAGTGTGAGTGACTCTGGTTTTCAGTTTTGATTCTGCTTAAAGTGAGCGGGGGAGCCCTTGGACCAGTCGCTTAACTTCTTTACATTGAGGTTCTTGTCTATTAAAAAGATGCCCATCACCTCTAAATTCTATAAATAAAAATTCCATGCCTCCTTGGAACGACCAAGCTGATGTCAGATTCGGATTGGCAAAGTATATGATAATAGCGGCCTGAACTGCCACAACTGGTGGCAATGTGTGCAGTTAATCCTAATTGTCTTTTTGAAAATTCATTTTTTAAAGTTATACCTGCACATCATTTAAAAGGACAAATAATTCTACAAAGCTTTGTAGAAAAACCAGCAGTCCTTCCCTACCTCTCTTATGCCCCAAGAGCAACCAGTTTCAACTCCTTTGGCTGATTCTTTTGATATTTACCTCCATATCTCCAAATAACAGGTTTATGTAACTACTTCTTGACTTTGCTGTTTTAGGCTTTATCTATTGACCTTCCAAGACAGAAGATGAGGTTTCTGCCTTCTTTCGAGAACTTCCACCCCCACCACACACATGTACGTTTCCTGTCCACCCCCCCCACCCCCCCCATCCTGCCAGTGCAGTTCTACCACAATTTTGGTTGGATCAATATTCTGTGCTTCTGGTTTTATGACAATTTAAATGCTATTTACTCCCAGGTCATGTTGTATACAGTAAGTAGTCTTTCTTTTCTGTATAATATTATGTTGTTCCTGGTATTAATAATTAACTTTTTTGCTTGCTTAATTTTTTATCTACTTATTACTTAAACTCCAAACTCTCTCCTAGTTGTGTAAGTCTCAATACATTCAAACATATCAGGTATTCTATCAATTTCAGCTTGAAGCTATTTCCCCAGAAGGCTTCTGGCCTGCTCTACTCTGCACTGGTTTTTCTCTGGGCTATTTCATGGCTGCTGTCTTGTGATTTCTCTTTCACTCTCTATTTTGTTGGCTTCCTTGTTTCTTAGAGCCTCCTGTCTTTCTTTGTTTACACCCTCATTTTTTTTTTTTTTCTGAGACAGAGTCTCGCTCTGTTGTCCAGGCTAGAGTGCTGTGGCATCATCCTAGCTCACAGCAACCTCAAACTCCTGGGCTGAAGTGATCCTCCTCAGCCTCCCGAGTAGCTGGGACTACAGGCGTGCACCACCACACCCGGCTAATTTTTTCTATTTTTAGTAGAGACAGGGGTCTTGCTCTTGCTCAGGCTGGTCTTGAACTCCTAAGCTCAAGTGATCCTCCCACTTCGGCCTCCCAGAGTGCTAGGATTACAGGTGTGAGCCACTGTGCCCGGCCCCTCAATTTTGATGGAACATCCTTCAGTAGTCTCCTGAGAAAGAATGTATGGAAGGTAAAATTTTGGGGACCTCACATATCTGAAAATGTTTTTATTCTAACCTGACTTGTAATTGATAGTTTGGTTAGACTTAGAATTCTATAGTGGAAATCATTTTCCTTTAGGACTTTGAAATCCTTGCATCATCACCTTCTAGTTTGTGAAGTTGCTGTTGAGAAGTCTAATACCAGTCTCATTCTTGATCCCTTATATGAAAGCTGTTGTTCCTCTTTGGAAACCAGGGGTCTTCTTGTCTTTGGTGTTCTGAAATCACATAGTGATACTGCCTGAGAGAGGATCTAGCTTCACCCCTTATACTGGATGTTTGAGAGATTCAATGAGAAACTTCAGTTTTGAAAAATTTTCTTGAATTATATCGTGATATCTCTACTTGTCTTTCTATGTCTCTTAAAGACAGGAATATTCTACTCCCCAGCCTCTAATTTCTTTTTCTCCTTTCATGGTTTCTCTCTCTTCTAACTTCTTCTATTTTTTTTTTAATCTCTGTATTGCACATTAGAAGCTTTCCTCAAATGCCTGGTAATTCCTGGTGATCTCATATGTGAGAGTGGGGCATTAAGAAGCTGTGTATAATTTCTGAGCACATGAGAGGGGTTCATTCACTGGTAGAATAACTTGCTGGGCCATTTCCCTGGGGAGCTCCAATGCCAGTTTCTTTAGTCTTTTAGTCCTCTTAGAATAGTCAGATACCACAGAGAAGATTCCATTGCTGCTTAGAGGTACACCTCTGGCTGCTACCGTGTGGGAGACAAGTCCAAGGAAAAAAGGAAGGAGCCTCCTATTAAATATATAAATGTATGTCTTAACCCCACTGCTTGCACACGGTGCCTCAAGTCCGGAGATACTCAGTTTTACTCTATCCAAAGAATAATTCTCTGACTCAGGGAAGGGATGGGCAGTTTCCCAGAGTGGATCTGGGATCCAATTGCTACTTAAACAGACTTTTAATCAATCTTATTTTAGCCCAACTAAAATTTTCATTCTCCATTTTCAGAGGTAACTGGTGTCATCAATTCTTGAAACTTGGTGGCACCAGGTTCTGTGATGTTCCA
Organism: Lemur catta; assembly: GCF_020740605.2. Lineage (NCBI taxonomy): Eukaryota > Metazoa > Chordata > Mammalia > Primates > Lemuridae > Lemur > Lemur catta. Next base: position 91,678,896 of record NC_059128.1, read on the forward strand.
GGTTTTTCCTATTGCTGGCTTGGGATTCAGCTTTCTCATCTCTGGTAAGTCAGTCAACTCTGTTCCATCTGCTTTCCAGCTTCCAAAATATTGTTGCTGATATATTCTCTCCTGTTCTTTTTGGTCTTGCGGGTTATCCTTTAAAAAGACTCTTTACAAATCACTTTTGAAGATTTTGAGGAGAGAACAGAATTTTATATGTGTGTTTAATCTGCTATCTCTAACCATTCTGTCTAAGCTCCTTCATTCTGTGTTTAACATAGTAAAATAGTCAAATATACTTTGGACCAACAGTATAATACAGAAACATTATCTGAAAAGAAATTTTAATCCACTAGCAAACTGACAGTTTCTTTATGTCCTTTATTATTGCCCACATCTCAATTCTTATTTCTGTCTAGTACCTATCTGTAGACCTGGTCCTGCCCAGTGGATTTATAATCTACACCTTTCAAATATCTATTTGATCATTAATCCATGGTAAGCAATGTGCAAAGCCAGCCAAAGACCAAAGGATGTTAATTTCACTTACTGTCTCTTGGGTGACTAACAACTTTTCATCTCAGGGTATTTATGAAAGTTGAATCATTTTCATGTTCATCATTTTAATATTGAAATGGCAAATTTCCTTAATTATTTAAGAATGCAAAAATTGAATCACAGGGTAGCACCCTTTAGTTTTTAAGAATTGTGCACATTGTGGTGAAACATAGCAGGTTTACAAGCACAGCCTCTGGCATCCCACTACCTGGACTGGAATGTCTGCTTCGCTCTGTTTGACCTTGAAAAATTCGCTTAACCTCCTGGTGCCTTAATTTCCCCATCTGTAAAATGGAAACAACGATAGTACCCACCCCATAAGTTTGTTATGAAAATTAAATTAAATAATATATGGATAAAGCACTTTTCCCAGTGACTGACACAAAGAAAAAGCTCAATAGATGTTAGCTAAAGTTATTCATTATCATCCCATATTTTTAAGGACTTAGGAATAACATCAATAAATATGCATTATGTGGTTTAGGGAGACAAGGGGACAGCTCCTCACCCACCAGTGATAGAAGAGAAATAATAGCGTCACCTGAGAGTGAAACTGTAAATTCAGCACCTAGTGGGTTTGAGCAGAAATATACAGTCAGGATGAAAGAAGTCTTAGGTCAGAGAGCCCTAGTGTCCTGTGACTGATGGAATTTGCACATTGGATGCATAAACGTCATCCAGAAGGGGCATGCCCTGCCAGTGTAGTAAAAGGGACACTCCCAGATTCTGAACTCTGCTGACAACACCAAGGCAATGCCACACCGTACTGGTTAGAAGAGGCTGCGCTCTATAACAAACATACCCTCCATCTCAGTGGCTTAACGGAAAATGTTTTATTTCGTGATTTCACCAAGTCTGATGCAGATCGGTAGTCCTTCTCTGTCTCATTTCTCTGCCATCTGGAACACGTGGCCTCCAAAGCCCTCACAAGAAGGAGATGCAGAAGAAGGAGAACTTGTACCTTGTCCACTTACATCGTCCTTTGCCAGGACTCAGTCTCACGGGCCCAAGGAGCCTGGGAAATGTCATATCCTCTGTGCCCACGAAAAGCAGACAGGTTGTTGAAGCCAGAGCTCCCTGCCAGCCACCTCCTTTGTGGAGATCTATCTGGACAGCCAGCTGCTTTCTCCAGGGACCACCTTTCTGTCTCTTCATTGAGCGCCGCGGGTCGTGCACCGTGGGCTCTGTCGGCTCCAGTCTGGTGGAATCTATAGATGGCAAAGACTTGAAATCTATGCTCAGCTCTCCCAGTCTTCCAGGCAGTGAGAATCTAGGCAGGCAATGGGTTAGGAGATCCACCCCTAGTGGTGAGTGGGGTCTGCAATCTGTTGACTGCAATCTGGTCTCCAACCTTTGCACCTCTTCCGATCAGTCTGCTGGCGCAATCCCAGCATGTCTTAGAGCTTCTAATTGGCCACAGTTGAGGGAACAGCAACTATTCTACAATATTATCTCTTTATTATAGTTATTTATCAGGTCAGGCATAATAAAGAGTATTTTATATGATATATTATAGCTTACAAAGCACTTTTACTTGTGTTGCCTTATTTTATCATTGAAATAATCCTGAGGAGCATACTTACCATAATTTCACATATGAGAAAATCAAGACTCAGAGAACAGAAGCACCACATTCAAGATCATTCAGTGAGCTGGTGGCAGAAGTGACCTTTGAACGTAGGTCTTCAAACTTGTGTCTAACTTTGACTTTTTCTTCACATCTCTTAGGTATATGTTGGATACTCAGTCCTGCTCAATTCTACGCTATGAACTTCTCCTATAAAGTAACTTCTCCTATAAGTTACTTTAGTAACTTATAATCTGTTTGGATAAAGAGGCGTACTACGTGTTATAAAACAATCTATGAAAATTATGATAGGATATATAATTAGGGACTAATTTAGTTCTTCAAGTCCAAAGGAATAATTTTGTGTAATGAAGACCTAAGTTTTTAAATAGTCTCCAAACCTAGTATAGCATCATGTCTCCATGCCCTTGCCCAGAAGGACTTTCTCTTAGTTCTCAGCCCAATAATCTCATCTTTCTAAATCTGGCTCAAATGCTAGCTCCTCCCCAAAGCTTTCTGCAACTCCCCAGGTAGAATTAGCCTGCGTTCTCCAAGGTGCACGGCGTGTGACTCTCTTATCCTGGAGCACAAATCCCATGCTCAGGATGCCGATTTTTAGTGGAAGGGGGCAGAGTGAAGGGGATGGGTGGTATTTTTTTCTCCTCCAGACTCGAGCTTCCCAAGGGTAGGAATCAAGCCTTGTTCTGCTCTGTATCTCTAGGGCCCAGTGCAGTTCCTGACATGAGTTAAAGGTTCATGGGAGGAAAAAATAAATGAATGATGTGGAAGAGAGGACACAGCTTCCTACGATGCCCAATGTAGTCACACAGGTGTCTTTTCCAAGCTTGAATCCTGGAATTTTAGAGGCGGGGAGGCCAGAGCTGAAGAATGTGGGTGGAAGAGAAGAAAGGGGCTGTATCAGCAGATGCTTAAGAACTGCAGGGCTTCTACTCCTGCCATCAGGACAGGAAGCCCCCCCACAGTGGCCCTGTGAACTTCCACCCCCTCCCCACCCTACTTGGCTTTGTTTGCCAATTTTCAACTGGTGCTGTGGTTTTCCTCCAAAGGGCTGCCTTTGGCATTGCTGTGAATTGGCTTTTCTCTGTGCATAAAGGCTGGTGAGAGCATGGAGGAGGAGGAAACACATTTGTCAGGCTTGGTTCTGGGTGCTTTTCCTCTCCTCTTAGTCCTCAACACTGGGGTAGGGAGGGCAGGACTCGGGTCTCTAAGGTTTCCCAACCCTGGAGGTTTATCCTTTGCTTAGGCACTGGGTGAATCTGAATCCATGTTCATACGCAGGATGCATGAGGCAAAAGGGTTGATAAAACGTAAAGATCCCCAGTTTATTTTCCCATGGTTTGACCTTAAGAAAGGCAAAGAGCTCGACAGTGTTTCAGTTGACTCCTCTATAAAAACGAGCCTAATGATGCTTTGCTTTAACTCATGGAGGAGTGGCCAGGCTTAATTAACCAATGCTCATTTCTCTCAGCACTTTGGATGTCCTCCATGGGCACAAAATTATGTTATTACTTGGAATAATAATAATAGTTTCCCCTAATAATTCTGTGTTATTATTGCATTTAAGGAACTGTATTAGAGGCCTTCTGGAACTAGTTTAATACCTATAAATGTCTCTCCCTGGCAAAACAAGGGAGCATTGCCTGGTGATTATGGTTTGTCTTACATTTCAAAACTAGTCCGTTTAAACCCTCAGCAGAGTCCTTAAAACAGCGCCCGGCCAAGGGGGACCTCTTTTGATCTCACTTCGCTGGACCACTGGCAGCACTGAACTTCAGCAAAGCGGCTTGTTTTCAAAGCTCAGGACCTGGCAACTCTAAGGGCCCAACCTACAATGTGGAAAGATGAGCAAACCCAGCTTCCCCACCTGCAGCCCGAGCAAGGCGCCCCCGTCACAGATCAGATCACTGGTTTCCCCATCCCCCATTCACTCCCACCAGCTTCTTCTGGCTCTTCGAGTCAAGGCCAAACCCCCCAAGGCACGCAGAGCCCTCCAGTCCATCTCCAGACACCCTCTCCCCTGCATTCTGTTCCTCCATCCTAACCCCTTTTTTAAAAATTTTATTTTTCATTGACACATAATAATCATATATATCTATGGGGGGTACAATGTGATGTTATGATACATGTACACATTGTGAGATGAACATATCCATCACTTCACATACTTGTCAATTCTTTGTGGTGAGAACATTTAAAATCTAATCTTTTAGCAATTTTGAAACACACGCATATCTCGGAGACGCTGCAGGTTCGGTTCCAGATCCTGGCAATAAAGCAAACGCTGCAATAAAGGAAGTCACACAACTGTTTTGGTTTCCTAGTGCATCTAAAAGTTATGTTTACCCTATCCGGTAGTCTATTAAGCGTACAATAGCACTATGTCTAAAAAACGGACATACTTTAACTTCAAAATACTTTATTGTTAAGAAGTGCTGACACAGAGATACGAAGTGAGCACACGCTGTTGGAAAAATGGTGCCGATAGACTTGCTCGACACAGGGTTGCCACAACCTTCAATTTGTCAAAAACACAGGATCTGCAAAATGCAATAAAGCAAGTGCAATAAAACAAGGTATGCCTGTATATAATACATGATTATTAACTGTAGTCACCATGCTGTGCAACGCAACGCCAGAACTTATTCCCCCCCGTCTCCATCCTTATCTTTTATTTCTTCAAACATACCAGGTTCAGTCTCTCCTCGGTGCCTTACCACACCCTGCTCCCAGCCTGGCAAGCCCTTTCTCTCTTGCTTTTACCTTCAGTTTCAGGTGGATGTTACCTCCTTCCCATGTGTAGGCTGAGGTCCCTCCAAGGTGCACCCACGACACCTTGTGCTTGTCTCCTGTGCCAAAGCACTTGGCAGAGAGAATCACACTTGCCCATTTACTTCCAGGGTTGCCCGTGCACCTCTGTGGGGGCATGACACGTGCCAGTCCTGTGCCCTGGGTTTATACACAGTAGGTGCATCATCAACATTTGTTGAATGAATGAAAGAACATAGCTTTTTTCTTCTTCTTTTCATATCCTGTTCTCTTATATTCTATGCCCCGGCCCTAACGCTAATCCTTCCCCACCTTTCTCCTACACCAATCACAGGTGAGTAAAATGGATGAAGAAATGAGAAAAGAAAATGAAGGAGCAGATTCTTGAGAGGAGAGAAATACTGTAGGCAACAGGGATTAGGAACAAGGCAAAGTGAAAAAGGAGGAATATTTGAGAAGGGAGGATGTGAAATGAAATCAGGGAACAGGTACATGGATTCTAATATGCTAAGACGCTTAAAATAAAACCATCCTTAGATTTTGTTTTAAAGGAATTTTCCATATAAGAGAAATATGGAGGGAAGGAGAACCCTGTTAGAGTCTTTACACACACTATCTTTTTCTTCCCTCACACTCACCCCACTAGACAGGAATTTGAGCCAATTTAACAGAGGAAGACATGGAAGCTCAGAGAGGTAGAGTACCTTCCTCAAGGTCACACAGCTAAGTGGCTAAGCCCAGCAAAGAACCAGAATGTGTCCGAACCAACGTTGTCCATTTAGAAGTGTACGATGTCCACTCCACTGATGGAATATCCTTCCTTTGGGACTCAGGAGCTCTCAAAAGTCCTTTCTCTTTGGATGCAGAGAAAGGGAGTAACTAACAATTAAGAAGAAAAATGAACTTAGCACCCAGTAAGGTGTGAAATGCTGCACTTTGAAGAGTAGTTTCTTGCTTTTGCATGAGAAAACAAAAAGGATTCCTACGTTCTTTCATCAGAAGGAAAATGAATTGAACTGATTTTCCTTGGCGCTAGTTTTGTCTTTCCTAAGATTAGGTACATGTCTCAGAGTCCTGTGTACATAGGCCCAGCAAGAAAGTTGCTAATTCCTTGTCACAGCAATATTTTCCATCATGGTTTGGGCCAGGCAGACAGAACTGTGCTTACGGACTTCTGCAAAACCAGCACAAGGAAGGCCAGCAGGCGTGCTGAAGAACAAACTCTGCACCATCGTTAACCTTCCGTAAAGGCTCCTTGACACCAGTGAATAGATTCTAGCAGTCCAGGGCATCAGTGACATCTAAATAACTTGGTCTCACTCTCTGGTTTTCTCCAGCTAAATTTCCCTTCCCTTCGGGGGCATGAGATTAAAAACAAAAATCTTGAGCAGAGCAAGCAACAGTCTTGTCTTTGATTTATGCTATTACTGGAACTGTAGTCCTTGAAAGAAATTCCATCACCACCATAATGAGGATGAAGATTCTGTTAACTAATAAATCCTTCAGGAGTGTGCTCTGTGTGCTGCTGAAGTTTTCATTAAACCCTGATGTGCAAGAAGGGAAGAAAGATTTTAAAATAACACCATACAGACACACATCCACTGTGGAATTAGTCAAGGCCTAGAAACATCCTATGTAAGAGAACCGGGTTGACAATCAGTAATAATCCATTTCTCCTGAAAATACTAGGTAACTTAACCTTTCCTCATTCCTGGGCCTGTCTTTGTAAAGGGAAGGGAGAGAACTAAAAAAAAAAAAAACTATCAGTGATTCAATCAGAAAATGCAAATGAGGTCAAGTTTCTTACAGGCTTGCGTGGTGAGATTTCCCTAGAGAAATTTGCCCAGCATCTTGTCTGTCCGCTGCTGGCGCCCTTTGGAGGCTGGGCTTATCTGTGGGACGCAGGGAACGTGGTGCAAACTCCCTCCCTTTTTCCTGGGACCACCCCCCAGCTGGATGAACAGTTGATTTCCAGCAAGTCTGCATTTTCCTGGGTGGAGCTCCTGGCCTGCCTCTCTGCCCCATCTCAGAGGACCCTGCATCCAAATCAGGCAGGAGGGAGGCCTCTTAGGCAAATCCCCATGGGGAAGGAGAAGGGGTCCTGGAGGCACCCTGCCTGCTTCTGGAGCCTGCGACTCCACCCCTGAGAATGTCCCAGGGCAATCTGGAGGGAACTCTCTCTCACGCAACTCCTCCCCTCCCTAACAGCCCAAACTAAAAGTGTTTGTGTGTGTGTGTGCACGTGGGCATGTGCAGCCAGGCCCCTCTGGGCCACAGAAGTTTGAAGCCCTCCCAGATATCTTGCAATTGGGAAACTAGTAGATTGGGACAAGCTGACAAGTGATGCTGCAAGTCAGGACGCTCCACTCTACCTCCCAGCAACCTGAGGGCAGTTCAGGCAGTTTACAGGGTTTCTCTTCGCTCAGCACAGGTCCTAGCATGTGTTTTGAAAGTTGCTTGTTTTTTTTTTTACCCAGAGATAGGTAAACACTGCTGATCAAAGCTATATGCCAGTTCCCTTAGGTTTTAAAAGACTGGACAGTATGAGGAGTTGGCTTTTAAGGGGTTGGGTTGAAAGAAGGAAAGAAGAGACAGGAACACGGCCCACCCCAACCCCAGCTCTCAGTGGGCAGGGAGGTCTTCAAGAAAGCGAACAGACCTTTGATTAAATGTTTCATACGTGGCAAAGGGCTGGTGAGAATGAGGCCTGTGTGAAGGGGGTTTAAAATTTGAGGTCAAAAAGGTGCATTCTCTTTCCTGTAAATTTTTTTAAAAATTATTTTTAAGGTAAATGTTCCTCTCTTGGTCTGCAGCTTTCACACTGAGAATGAAGGCAGCGGGTGGGGGCGGAGGCGGCACGCGTATAGGTCTTACAGGAAACTTTGAGGAAAACAACACAGGCTTCCCCTAAACCGTAAAAACTGCAAATACGGAGGTCCCAACTCATCGGTCGGCCTAGTCTCAGTTTTTCATTACCGAGCTTCCCTTGACGATAGTGTCTGTGAAAGTGCAAAGTCTCTCAAAGCGTAGTCAGAGACCGCAGATGTTAGAACTACGAGGGAGGCTTGTTAAAATGCAGATTCCAAAGTCCCGTCCTGAAGGACTCTGGGTATGGTCAGGGATCTGTAAGTGAGGTGGTTGACCTCTAATCCCCACACCCCACCCTGGCTCTGCTAGTCTATCGTTCTAGACTCCCAGGAAAGGAGCACCACCAGAAACTGTGCTTGTCCCACTGCCAGAGTATACCTCACCTCTGCCAGGTGTCACCAATTACCTATCTCCAGCTGCAGGGCTACGACTTTGGTCAAGATTGGGTCCATCCACCAGCCAGCAGGGCCAGGTGGCTGTATAGGGATCCATCTCCACCGAAGGTGCCTCCAGGGCCCCCGGCTCGTGGATGCCTGGCCGTGGTGTGTACTCTACCTCCGGCCCACTCACCCTTGTTGCAGCCTCTCTGTGTCTCCCTGCTGCCCGCCCATCCCTTTCAGGGCTGACTCTTGCCTCCTGGGCTGTTGGGGGTCAGGGCTCCTAGCCTCCGTGCTCTACGCTGGGTCCACTCCATCTGCTACCCCTGTCCTGGCACCTGTAGTCCCCTAGCCTTTGGCCCTTCAGAAGGTGGGCTCACCTTAAGAGCCTTCTACTTCTTCCTCTTACCACCCAAAGGGGCCGAAGGCTCCCACATGAGTGGTAACTCACCACTTTCACCCCCCTCCCCTGAAACAATCGCTCCCTCCTCTGCATTCCTCAAAGGCTTGGAACACGCTTCTATGGTTTCACATCATATTCTAATGCTCTGTACCCATGTTTCCTCCCTGCCTAGGCTGTGAGCCCAGCGATGCCAGGGACGGTGTGTTACTCATCTCTGCTTCCCTAGCAACTAGCGTGGGGCCCGATGATACTGATACTGACATTTATTGAGTGCTTACTATTTGGCAGGCAGTGTGCTAGGTGCAGTATAGCAGTTACGCAACACACACTATGCCAAGGCACACTTTATTAATCCCATTTGAATAAATGGGACCAGTGAGGCCAAAGAGTTTAGGTTACTTGACCAAAGCCACACAGCTAGGAAGTGGTCAGCGAAGGATTGGAATTGGACTCCTGGGCCTCGTACTAGAAGCTCAATCAATGTTTGCTGACTAATAATGAAAATATGAATAAATGAAAGAGAAGCAATGTCCATAAAAGCACTGACTTTTAGAGCTAAAAGAAACTTGAACACCATTTAGTCCAAACCCTGCTTTTACTGCTGGAGAAATTGAAGGTGAGAGCAGTGAGGAGGGGTGGTGGTGAATGGTGGGGCGGGTGGGAGTCCCAGCATGGAGAAGATGGCCTGAGTCAGAATTCAGCTCTGTCACCTGCTATCTGTGTTGAGCCTGGGCAAGTAAGTCATTTAGCCTCTTCGTTCCTCAGTTTCTTCATCTGTAGAATGGGGATGATGATCACAGACTTTCTCTCATTGTTTTATTGTTAGGATTAAATAAGATGATGTAAGTCTCTCAGAACCATGCTTGGCATATAACAAATGCTCTTTAAATGTTAGCTATTCATATTATTTGTAGAATCATAGCACAGGGGGATGACCGTAGTCTTAGAAATCACAAATCCAACTCTTACTTTATCAAGGAGAAAACTGGGGTTCAGTTTCACACTTACTGCCACAACTAAAATTGCTAGAATTGGATCACTTAAAAGAAGCATGATCCTCTCCTATTTCAAGGGCATCATGTTATAAACGAGGAAGCTGTAGCCCGAGGAGTTATGTGACTTGCCAAGGTCTCTACCTTGTCAGGGCAGAGCTGGAAGTGAACTTGAGTCTCCTGACTCCGGCTACACTACCACAGACCCATTAGTCAGCCCATCCCCCACCGCCCTCTCGTCCCAGCTTCCCAGCCCAGGAACAGAGAGTCCAACTGTCCATGATTTCAGCTTAGTAGAAACGTTCCATACTGGAGCTCAAATTCAAGGCAAGCAGGTCCATCAAGATCCAGTTCTTTCATGTGACAGGTGGGTAGAATTACAGAATCACATTGCAACTGGGGATTTATGAGATCCACCCCGGAAGAAGGCAGAACTCCCTACCACCAGGCTGGCTGGCGAGGGTGTGAATCAGCATTTGGGTGGCGAATCAGCCCAGGATACACACACCAGCCAGTGTTCACCAAGCAGCACCCAGCCTTTCTGGCACCATCTAGCATCAGTAGTTTTTTTTTAATCCCCTATGCACAGTAGATGCCTTTAAACATGCTGATGCCCAGGCCCCAGCCTATACAAATTCTAACAGAATTTCTAGGGGTGGGGCCAGGCATCAGTATTTTGTTTAAACCCCACTCCATCAGGTGATTCTAAATATGCGCTGAGCTGATCCATAGGTCAAGTGAAATGTCCTCCTCCCAAACTAGCAGCATCACCTGAGAACCTGTTAGAAATCCAAATTCTACATTAGATGCCCTGGGTTTCTTTTCCCCCATAGCACTCTATTGTTAGTGTTCATAACACTCAGCAAGATGTGAAATTATACATTTATTCATGTAATGCCCCTTGCCTGCCCCCCCAACCTCAGGTGGAAGGTTTCACGGATAGAGGCCATGTCTGTCTTGTTACTCAGAGTGCCTCGTGAGTGGGCACAGGGTGGGCACTCAAATATGTTCAATGATTAAAAGGATGGATGGATGTTAGGTATGTATAGGCAAGACATATGGATTATTGAATATTTCATTTTTTAGAATTCATTGCTGTGGCTTAATAGAGACAGAACACAAGCATATGTAACATGTGCTTCAGAAATAAGAAAGTTTAATTCAATGTAGCAGGTAACTAGGAATTTTTTTAAAGAACAACCAGAAAAAGAAAAGACAAAAAAAAAAAACAAGAAAAAAAAAACCAATCAATAGCAGATACAAGAAAAAAAAATCAATGTAACAACTTTGGCCAAAAGAGTGTCTTTGCTCAAAACAATACTTCTTCTTTAGATCAAGTCCCTAAATATGTATTAAATGTAGCTTGGGGGTGCCCAGCGTATTAATAACGCCTTTGTGAGAAATGAGACATGGTTCATGGCCTTCCAGTTTGCTGGGAAAACAGAGCTTATGGATGTGGACTCACAAGAAGGGGAACATGAATGAGTAAGCAGCGAGGTGTGGTTCCTAACACGCAGGTGTGGAGGGTGCACGCGTGTACGTGTGCTGACCCGTCAGCCGTCCTGCTTGAGGTTCAGGGGAGATGCGAGGAAGACATCCACAGAAGGGGTGTCATTATGGGGTGGCATAATCAGGGGGTCTTTGTAGAAGAGGAAGAGGTTGGAGACATTCTTACCTCAACTAAGCTTTTGGAAGCTAATGTGGTCAACATTTTCCCCTTGCCCTTGTGTGGAGAAGAGGTCTAGTCTGTGAAGTCAAGACAAACTTTGTTCTTGGATGTGATTTGGGGGTTCAAATGAGGAGACACAATTGTCTCTGTGAGTTACAAATACAGTTTTGCTGACAGAGGCCAACTGGCTCTTTTCGTAGATATCTTCCCTTGTAAAAGGAACCCTAAAGTGCCAGCAACTGGGCGGTTATATTTAATAATAAAATCCATGTTTCAAAACTTAGTGTGCTAGTGGACATATGCTGTGGTGATTAAATCAGACTAGCTGGACTCCAATCTCAGCTTCTGCCATTTAACAGCTGTGTGACTTTAGACAAGTTACATAACTTCCCTTTGCCTCAGTTTCCCCATCTGTAAAATGGGACTAAAAATAATACCACTCCCATATTATTATTGCTATGAAGATTAAGTGAGGTAATTTATGTAAAAATTCCTAAGAAATGCTACAGAAGGGTTAAGCAATCATTAGAAACCAAACCTCTCAACTCACACCCACGCAGTCTGCTGTTAACATCTATTTGCTTATCCAAAAGACCACCTAAAATGAACTGCAATTCTGCTAAGGAACAGGATAGCAGCTGTCCTCGGACAAAATAACCTGATACCCGTGGAAAAGGTCACAGCAGTGACTTCAGTGGTGGAATATAAACTATCACAAATAAAGATAGTCCAAATGGGCTAAGTTCTTGTGCAGCCGGGAACTGCTGGAGTTGCCTCGTGCTAACACTTGGGAACTAGCTCAGGTGATTAGAGCATTGTTTTTAGGCAGAAAAGGTTACAGAGTTCATCCTAAGTTAAATCAGCTGATGTTCCTATTGTGCCATGACCACAGGGGTATCTGTTGTCAACAGGAGCATCTTCTAAAGTTTTGAGCCACTGTTACTAAGCAGAACTTGGATGGCTTGCCACAATCCATCACTGCTTCCAAACCACACATCGGAACACATGCTAAGGACATCTATATCCTCATCATGCACACACAGAGAAGGCATTAAAAACAATTATCATATAGAAACATCAGGTTTGATAGGCACTGCAGTAAAAATGATGTAGCGATTCTGTGGATGTCACTTTGACATTAATAACTATGTTCGCTGTTCATTAGAGACCAGAGCCTGAACTATGGCAAGGCTACCTTTGAGTCTCATTCAGGAGGTTGGTTTGAATCACTGATGTTCCATAGGGGGTTTGATTCAAGGTGGCCTCATTTATAAGTCCTAAGGCCGAGAACCGGAGGCGTTATAGTGAAACCCTAGCATAACCCACAGTCAGTGCCGAGTAGGCCTGCTTCCCCGGCCTGCATCTCTGTCCTTGCAGTGGCATGATGCTGCCTTCCCCCTAGCGCAGAGCATGGCATGGGGGGAAGCACAGCAGGTGCAACCCAGTAGGCCCACCACTTCTGGAATCTCCTCACCTGTAAAACTATGGGAATGAGATTAGTCAATTTCTAAGATCTTGTCCATTTCTAAAATTAGATGAAACTTGTCTGATTCTTGGGCAGAACAAACAGCTGCCACACAGGATAACATGAGGAGTCTCCGTGCTAAAAAGATATCTCCTCCTCTCCCTATCACAGTTTCTGAAAATTTACCATTTTAAATATATTTCTCTGGGCTTCAAAGCCTTTTAAATTTATTTATTTTTTTTTTTTTTGATACAGAGTCTCACTCTGTTGCCAGGGCTAGAGTGCAGAGGCGTCAGCCTAGCTCACAGCAACCTCAAACTCCTGGGCTGAAGTGATCCTCCTCAGCCTCCCGAGTAGCTGGGACTACAGGCGTGCACCACCACACCCAGCTAATTTTTTCTATTTTTAGTAAAGACAGGGTCTTGCTCTTGCTCAGGCTGGTCTTGAACTTCTGAGCTCAAGGGATCCTCCTGTCTCGGCCTCCCAGAGTGCTAGGATTACAGGCATAAGCCACCAGGCCCAGCCAAAAGCTTTTAAATTCTTAAAAGTCTTCTGTTAAAAGGCAGGTAACTGAAAACAATTCATGGCATCACTAGGTCTCGCCTTATAGGCAGGTCTGATTGGTCAGATTGCTTTCCAAACATGGGGAGTGACAGGCCCTTTGGGAATGGAACATTGGATGGGATGGAGTGAATCCCACTCTACCTGAGAATAGGGACTGTGTCTCATTCATAGCCATGAATCCTGTCCTAGTACAGGTATTGGCACTTAAAAAAAATTTTTTTTAAGAAGGAAAAGAAAAAGAAGAAGGAAGGAAGGATTAATGAATGAATAAACAAGAACTCACTCTTGAGAGTACATCTCACATCTGACCTGGTCAGTATATACCCAGGGGCACCTTTTGAACTTGAGTCTCAGGTGTTAAAAATAACCCCTGCTCTCAAGGGGCAACGTCCGGCCTTGCTGCCAACTTCTCTCAGCTCTGAGAGGGCACCGGGCTGTCACTGAGGACTATTCAGGGACCTAGGCAGCCCAGGCCGCTGCAATGCTGAGCCCTGCACCAGTTCTAGGCGCTACACTTTTTTTAAGCACTTGATTTAAATGAAGAAAGAAATTGGCTTATATTTTTAGCAGCTCCTGCTACTAAAACTCATTTGACAAAAGTGCCAAAGGGACAGTTAAGTCTGAGTATGAATTTTTTTTTTTTTCCCATGGAGGAGGAGGAGGGTATAATTTATCTGAAAATGACTGGTACTTTCCTGGCCTGAGGACATTATTCTACCTACTCTCTTTTTTTTTAAAGACATACTCTTTTTTTATTCCCATCACATTTCAAACTTAAGATATTTATTGTCTTTAGTTTTAGTTCCCAAGCCCTAACACAACCGCAGAATGGAAGACGTGTGCAATCTCAGTTCAGAAATTTCACAACCTTCAATTACATTTTGGAATTAGAGGCATTTAATTGGGTAGACCAACCCCCTCCCCTCACCCCTTGATGCAGATGTAATGTCAAGTGCTTTGTAGGAGTAGAACATTAAGCCCAATTGGAAAATGATATTAATGCTGTGTCTACAGGTACTGGGGACCAGATTCAAAATGTATGATTTCAGAGTGCCCCAAATCCCCTCTTCCCAAATGTTCCCATTACTGACTCTCCTTAATATCTACCTGAGATTCCCTCCATTACAGCTATGGAGAGAATTCCTTTTTTTGTTTTTGAGGGTTAAGGCATTAGTCTGTCCGAAAGCTTTGCTAAAACACATACACATTACTTATGAAAGTAATATATTAACCCTGTGGTCTTCAACCCCTGGGCCGTGGCCCAGGACAGGTCTGAGGTCTGTTAGGAAACAGGCCGTGCCTCACTGCCTGAGCTCCGCAACACCCCCCTACATGGCCCTGGCACCCTCTCCCCAGCCTGCCGTCCTCAGAAAAATTGTCTTCCATGAAATCTATCCCTGGTGCCAGAAAGGTTGGGGACCACTGTTTAACCCAATACCACCTAAGCATAAATGACTTTAAACAATGAGTTAGCTTGTAGCAATGAAGTCTTGAAAAGAGTGGGAGTTTGGAAGGGTTTAGAGCTGGTAAGGAAACGTCTGGCATATATGAAATCCAAAATGAACTCATCTGTTTATCTGTTATTTGGAAGCTTTTCCCCAGAAACCCAAAGTTATGAAGAGTGGTTATGTTCCCAGAGGACAGTCTGAAAAAATATGTTTTATAACCATAATGGACTTGAAGTATAGTCCTACAGGGTATCCCTTAACCTCCCGCACGGCCAGGCTTCCACGGGAAACTGCGCCAGAGAATCTGCCCGCAGTGACATAGTGGGTGCGGAGCTGCCTCCTGGGGGACAGGGGACTTCCGAGGAATCTGAGTCGGGTAAGCAGCTGCCTGTGTGGGTCCCTGGGAGCCGGCCAGTTTCATCTGTGGATGTTTGCTCCCCCCCTCACCAAGCCAAGGGGTTATTGACTGCTTGCTACTGCTGCTTGCCGTCGGGATTCCTGAAGACCCCTTTGCAGCAGTCAGTCAACAAACTAATACAGCTACTGTTTGATATGTTTTATAAACCTTTCCTTCAGGTTTGCCACCCTGGCACAGTGGCTGGCATGCATGAAGTGCTCAGTTAGTACTGCATGACATGAGAAAGATTCGTGTACATTTCCGAGAAAAACTAGTACCAACTATGTGGGGCATTTCACTGTAGAGGGTCACTAGGGTGAGAATGGGCGATGCCAGGAGTGGGGGGCATTATGCCTGAAGAAGGTATCAGGTAGGAGACGGGCAGGGAGCTGAGACAGAGCAGATGGCTACGGGGGAGTGGGGAAGCTGTGTGGGGCAGGGAGCCCTGCCTGGGGGAGAGTCAGGGCCAGGAGAGGCAGCGGCGACCTTGCCCTGTCCTCTCAGCCTTGCCTCCAATCTCAGCCTGGAGGGGGCAGGTAAAGAGAGGCAGTAGGTGAGGGAGGTGGCCCTGCCAATCTAGTGATCAGCGCCAGGTAAAGGAAGCTTTGGGTCAGGCACAGAGGGCATCGGGGGCTCCCAGGAGGAAGGAGAGTCTAAGAGGAGGGCAAGAGACTGGAAGGGGATGTGAAGGGACTCAGTGTCTGGGAAGTGGGGACTCGGCCATGGCAGGATGGTCTATTGCTTCCAGCAATCTCCAGGCAACCTTGGATGTGGGGCAGCCACACCTTCCGAAAGCCCTGCATAGAGAATGGAGGCCCCACACCTCCTTGTCCAGACCCACGGGAACTCTGCGACCCTCAGAGAGAAAGCTCTCGGGAGGCGCTAGGGCGGAAATCATACAGAATATTTTTTTATAACCTTAGGAAGAAAGTAATAAAAGCCAAGTCTCGGTTAATAGCTTCTCTGAGGACCACCACTTTACATTTTCCTCCCCTCTCTTCTTCCTGATTCCCATTGATTTTGATTCTCTCTCATGTTCAGACAACGGCTCGCCACCAGTAGTTCCTCTAGTCTCTCTCAAACCTGTGCAAAGGTGCAGAATTCATTTGCATTCATTATGGTCTCGGGGCAACTCATTTACTTTCATCTTGCAATATCCAAAGAGCTACTCATTTACTTAGATCATTGAAGGATTTCCAGGAGTCCTGCAAAGAAGACATTAGTCATCCCCCGCCCCATAAAATTTCCAGGGGAAGTTTTGCATACCCCATAAGGGGAGGTGGTGTGTTGAAGAGAGTGAGGGAGCCAGTCAGACGCAGCATTTAGTAAAAACCTATCAGGGAGGAGATGTCTTTGCTCTGGTCCAACCTGGCTCAGGCCTCACCTGGATTATTGCCAGCCTGGAGGCAGGAGATGCCCCAGGGAGTGTCAGAGCAGGAAGTCTTCATCTCCTCTGGCATTCATTTATACCTTAGGGCTAATGGAATTCAGCAGGTCACTGCCCCTTGGGGCACTGGCCCGTTAAACTGTGTATCTCACTGGAGTGGGAGATGTTGCCCTCGGTTACTGCACCAGTGAGCAGGGGACAGGGGGTGACAGAGGGCCTTTTAAGGACCTTCAGGATCACACCCTCAGGGGTACTAACTTCTATCTCCACGTGGGTGCAATTCTGCCAAAAAAATAGTGGTCTGGCCACATCTCTTGCTTGAATCCTAGCCCCATAGGAACCCTGCATTAACCAGGGAGAAACTTCACACATCTGGAAGCCTCCAACCGTGACTCCTTCCCGAGTCATCCGTTCCTTAAATGGCACAAGCTCCCCAGGACAGCACATGGAAAGAGCTTGTCAGTTCTTCCAGGAGCCCTTGTCATTTTATGAAGCAATCAGCTGAAACGATAGGGCCCAAACTCCTGAAATTCCAACTTGGAGATGGGAGAAATCACGCAGAGCACCAGGAAACTCCAGAAAGGTCAGTGCTGGTAGTGAACTTTTGTATCTGTTAACTCGCCCATCTGTTAATTTACTCAGTAAGCACAGACTTCGTGCCCTGCACTTTCAGACAATCAGCATGTTGCCTTAGCAGTGGTGAATGTCTCTGTAAGGTGCTGCAGGCTTCTCAAGGTTGGGACCTAGGCCTCACTCAGTGTAGCACTGTGCTTGGCGTGCAGTGGGGACACAACAAATAGCTTTTGAGTAATGAATGAATAAATGAACAAACAAATTTAAAGAGATCCCACGGAGCGCATGACTTTGTGTTAGAATTCACTCAAAGGTGAAGAGTCACACCATTTGTCTTGGACGTGTGCAGAAATTATCTACTTCCCTCAATACCTTCACGTATTTGTAAGATGGCATTTTTGTCTTTATTCTTTTTAAACATAAATAACTTTATATAATTATAAATAGTATGTATCTGCATTAAAACAAAAGGAATAGTCATTTATTTAGAAAATGTAGGAAAATATAGATCATTTTAAGGACAAAACCAAAACTTATCTATCCATAATTCCCACCAACCCTGTTAACAGTTTGGAGAATTTCCTTCTAGTCTTTTTTCTACATCTACAAATTTACCAAATCGGAATCATGCCGTATATGCAAGTTTTAGATACTGATTTTTCCGCTTAACATTATATCAGGAGCATTTTACCACATCATTAAACATTTTTTGAAAATGTTACACTGATAATATTACACTGCAGCTCTTCAATTCTTAACTAAGGCAGATTTATTGTTCTTAATAAGTCCCTGAATCACAGCACAACCAAAATTGTTCCCAGGCTTCTGTAACTGTCTCAGTGGCTTGATGCAGATTGAAAACTTTTACAAAATGACAAATATTGCCAGGCAAGTAAAGCTGTGGCAAGTATGGCTGGATCTCATCTTCAGCTTTTCCCTCCTCAAAGCTACTAATTCGTACAAGCACACTAATGTCTTTGGAATGTTTATTCTCTTAAAGTTGGAACCTCCAAGGGTACACAAGAAAACAGGATGTGATGAGAAACACATGGCAAGTGTCTAGTTGATTCACAAAACACTCCACGTTTGCTTGGGCATGAGGGACCACACCTCAATTTAATGGAACAGAAACTAAAATGTTCTCTACAGCAAAGTGATTTTGCTAAAAATATGGATGTGTGCATGTGTATGTGTGTATCCATCCAAACACAATTTAATATAGACACACGGTCATACATGTGGCCAGTCAGTGGGGAGAATGGGAGTGCCCAGTGAGGTGATGGTGACAGAAGGGGTGATGAAGGCCTTTACCAGGACAGGGAACATTAAATAATTGTGTCTCAGGCTCTCTTCTAAGCAACCACTGGTCTTCCCAACGTTGCCATATTCTCTTTTACTCTCTGTGTCCCACCCACCCTACCCCAATCCAGTCTTATTTGCCTTGAAGCTGAAGCATTTGATAGGGTGGATTTGAACCTCTAATTAGGGGGTTTACACGGAGAGCTCACTCCAGCACGGCCGGGACAATGGCAGAGCTGGTCACCCTCACAACTCAGCAGTCACACCTATGTCCACTGCTTCATTCTCTCCTGACGTGTCAGCTTGAGGGTTGATATTATCGCTTAATAGCAGAGGGCACACAGCAGACCTTTCTCAGAAAGCTGTTGCTGGGATGCTAACTGGCTAGTTAAATGGAAATCTTTCCCAGAGGGCAGGGTTAAGGTGGGTCCTCAAATTTGCTAGAGCTGAGTTTTCTAGAAGCCCAAAGTTACACATGTGTGATAATACTGAAACACAAAACTCCAGACATGTATTCGTCCCCACCTCAGTTGGGTATCTGGGGACAAAGAAGAAAAACACTCCAACCCTCCAGATTAATCTTTCTCAAATACTTTTTTGTCATGTCATTTCCTGATTCCTGAACTCAAAACCATTTTAGTGACAGACTAGAATGCACCTGAGTTTCCATGTCCGGCTATAATGGTATGTTGCGATCAATTCTGAAGGTATCATAAGAAATATTTTGGCTGACTGATACTCTAAAAATAAGCTAGTAGGGTTCAAGGTTTCTCCTATAAAACATCACTCTCAGATATGCCTCCTGAATTGGGAAAAGGGTGAAGTTGCAGCTAACATGATAACGGGCACACAAAACCCACAGCCTGACCCTCTGGGACAGTATTTACAGAGCTACAATTACTGATACATTGCCAACAGTCTCACAAATGCCTGCTAACTTTTGTGAACACTATTCTCTTCTAGCAACAAAAATATTTGTATTTTTATTTTGTTTTGTTTTGGGTTTTTTTTTTTTTTTTTTTTTTTTTTTTGAGAGAGGGTCTCACTCTGTCACCCAGGCTGGAATGCAGTGGCACCATCACAGCTTACTGCAGCCTCAAACTCCTGGGCTCAAGTGATCCTCCTACCTCAGCCTCCTGAGTAGCTGGGACTATAGACATGTGCCACCAGGCCAGGCTAATTTAAAAAAAAAATTGTAGATACAGGGTCTCACTATGTTGCCCAGGCAGGTATTAAACTCCTGGGCACAAGCAATCCTCCCACTTTGGCCTACTAAAGCACTGGGATTACAGACATGAGCCACCACACCTGGCCAATATGTATGTGTTATTGCAAAGACAGCTAGCTATGGCCCAATACCTATACCTATGGCCATACCTATGGAAGGTATGGAATTCCTTCTATAGGAATTAAGACTGTACCTGGGCCCATGGCCACCCACAATAAAGACCATATTTTCCAGCCTTTCTTGCCACTAGGTGTGATCAGGTGACTAAGTTCTAGAAAATGGGATGTAAATACAAGTGCAGCAAGCAACTTTCAGGTGAGGTCCTAGAACTAGAGTGACAACCCACCCCTCTACCCAAGGCCCCCAAACCCTCTAATTTGCCAGGGATTTTCCTGGTTTTAGCATCAAAAGTCCTGTGTCCTGGGAAACCTCCTAGTTCTAGGCAAAAATGAGCTATCGGTCACCTACCTTCCCACTTCCCTCTTTATTCAGCTTATTTTCTGGAATATGGACTAGGTGGTGAGCCATTTGGGACATGCAGATGAAGGTAACCCCAGGAATGACAGAAGAGCCCAGGACCATCCCAGCTTCATAGAGCATGACTGTTACACCAGCTCAGACTGTGATATGAAAGATAAATCAGCTTCTATTAATATCTTGTTGCTAGTTTCTGAGATTTCTAGCATACCCTGAGATACCTATACCCTAACTAATGTATCTAATTTCATCGATTTACTTTTCTGGTGGAAAAAAAGAGAGAGATGGGAGGTTGATTCATGGAAATTTGAATATGCCCGGAGGAAGTGTCATATCTGAGGACATCATCTATCACATTTTATTGAGGAAAAAAATGTAGAACAACTTCTATAGGATGAAAGTCCAAATCCTCACCTGGTATCCCCCCACTGCCCGCCTTATTCTGCCCACACTGTGTCCCTTGCCTTCCAGCCTTCTGTCCCATCCCACTGTGTCTTCTGGCTGTGTTTGGACAGCAGCACACTGGTTCCTTCCTTTCTGTGTCCCTTTGCAAACTTGGCACTCTCCAGTTAAAGGTCTCTTCTACTTTCTCTTCAGCTATCCAAACCCACCGAGCCCCAGTTCCTTTATCACCTTTGGTTACTATGAGTTTCCACTCCTGGACTCTGACAAGACCTGTGCGCATTTGATATTTAATCACAAACTTCTTTGTACTATCTTTATCCTGGGTTTTAGTATTGTATCTCTGGGAATATTCTAAGATCCAGGGAGGCAGAGTAGTTGAAAGAACATGACTTAGAAGTGAGAAAATCTAGATTTAAGTCTGATTTCCAACAGTTGCTGCTTAGGTAGTTTTGGGCGTCAGTTTCCTCATTTATAAAGTGGCAGTGATTATAATATCTCGTCTACCTCTTGCACTGTGCTGTGACAATTAGATACTATGAGAGGACATCATCAATCATTAGACACTACAACCATGTTCATTGTTCTTGAAAATTTTTGAGAATCTGTCCTTTAATATTCCACCAAACAGCCCTTTCTTACCATCGTGCCAGGGACTTAGAGAATGACAGCTCCATGAATCTTTGTAGAATGAGTAAATGAGAAAAAAAAAAAAAACCCAGGAAAAATAACCATTCCTCAAATATTATGAAATTGCAAAGAGTAAGGTTCTGCCTGGACATCGCCTTCAAATTCTAAGAAGGCACAAAATAGTAGCATATGTCAAGCTGAGGTCTTAGACTCATGTTTTCATTTATAAGTGGTTTTAAGAGACACATTACTAATTAATTCATGTTAATAACCTCTAAGTCAGTAATGTTAGAGATTCAAGGTTAGCTCCTATGAACAGGGCATTACCCTTCTCAGCTGCAGTTCTGTGTGCTCCGTACCTTGACATGAACATGAGTAAAAATCAAAAAGGCTCAGATACATCTTATGTCAGGAAAGAAATGGCTTCTACTCAGCAAGCTGCAAAGAGAGCTGCTATTTTCAGGTGCTCTGTAGTTTAGCAGATTACCAAGGTGATGACATTAAGCTTAAGACTGCCTATTAATGGAATGATAAATGCGAGTAATTCAGTGAGGCCAGTTAAGCAAACACCAATTGGAGGATAAAAATCACTGTGAAACCCATGGGGGAAGAACTGAGATATAGATTCACCCAACAGCCTAGACAATGGACCTAACTCCATCCACAGATAAGGATTTCCCCGCCCCCACAGCCCCCCGCAAAGAGCTATCCCTGTTCTCAGAATAGAAGCCAACAAGCTCAGCATCACTGAACTATAAATGACTGGTAGTTACTTTTCTTAGAAATATTTAGAGTTTCAAAGGGACTGGAGGTCTTCAACCCGGGGAGTGGACACGCAATTGTGGAGCTCACGTATCCACTTGGTCATGGGGGGCAGTGGTGTTCTAGGGGAAAGTGGTTTTAAAGGGCGAGAGACCCCAGTCACTTCAGAATACCATCATCTGGTTCTGTCTTCAGTGCATCTGCACAAAGTGGGACCAGAACACTGCACACAGATTGCTCTGATCAAATCAAGGGGCCCTAAAGGAGATCAGGCTTGGCTTAAAAGCTCTTGGGCTATGAGTTAATAAGAATTTTAATAAAAATGGAAAGTATAGCCTTGGGCCATGGTACAGTATCTCTCTGGGTTGCTGGTGTTCTATCAGTCAATCATATAATCTTTCTGACGTTAGTAAAATGGAGAGGGTGAGCGAAAACCGTGTGGGCCAAAGAAGGTTTCAAAAACATCACCCGCAGAGGCACCATCAGCTCTCCGATTGGCCAGGAGACATACCTGAGCATGAAGTCCTCCCCCAGAGATAAGATACCGATAAAAACAACCTATGACCAACCCACTCCATGTCATAAAGCAATTTCCATACAAATCTAATGGTCATGGCAACTGGTGGATTCAGTTTATCATCCTACTTCATAGGTGAGGAGCCCAAGGATGGGGTAGGGGGACTTGGATTCTGCGACTCCAAGTCTTTAGACTCCTACCTCCCTCCACAAATTCTTCAGTCGCTCATTTGTATGTTTTGAACTCAAACTGTCTGTCTGATCATTACAATCTTCTGCTTCTGTTTACCATCCTCATATGCAACCTGGCAGATGGGTGGCCCGTGTCCTTTGATTCACCTCTACAGGTAGGAAAAAAAAATATTAATCTTTTTTTTCACTTCCAAAACTTGGCACTGAGATGAAAACTTACTACCAATTTAAAAGCACACAGCCTTTCTGGTGTTTATCCGTTTTTGCCTGAAAAACTCAAGTTCCATGGGTTCAAGGTACAGGTGAATACCTAGAGTGTTGCCCAATCACTCAGTTACTGCATTACACTGACCTCGTTTATTACAGTATGTCTGGTAATAGGTATATTTCTGATGATTAAGCTTTGGTCACAGCAGTTGATTGGCAAAATTGGTTTTTTGTTTTTTAAATAAATGGCATTCAGCTGAAAATCTAGTCTACATGGTGCAATTCTTGTCTAGCCAGCACATGCTGGCACCCATGCCAGCCCACGGGAAAGGGGCATCCCTGAACAGAACTACGATGTGGTCTGAGACGTCACTTAGCGGTCTGCACTGGCCCACGTTGCTTTATGTGCACACTGAGAGAGGAGACAAGGCAGAGGAACTTCATTCTTACTCTTGATTTTTTTTTTAAATGCACGTGATGACATAATAAGAAGAGATTTGGAAAGTCACACTGGTTGTCCTTGAACTTCTCTGACCATTCTACATCCTGGCCATAGACTTCTCCTCCTCTGCCTGCCCCTGAAGTAATGGTCCACAGGGCTTCCTTGGCCAGCAGGCTGGTCGTCCCATGCTCCACGCTTTCCCGGGGCACTAAGCAAGTCCCCAGCATCAGTCTCTAGACCGGAGCTCTCCCTCCCCAACCCTGGATCGAGGCTCACTCTCCTGTGGCTCCCTGAACATTTCCCACATGGTTGGTGGAGACTCCAGACATACCATGTTCAGAATCAAACTCATGGCCTTCTTGCCTAATCTCTGCCTCCTGCATTCTCCATCTCAGCTGGGGACACGGTCGTCCCACCCCAGCAGGAAAGCTGGGAATCTTTCCACAGTCACCGAGGCCTCAAGGGTTTCCTTCCTCTGCCTTCCCACCCCTTCTGCCCTAGGTCAGGCCCTCCACGTCCCTCGCCCAGTCTGAGGCACCAGCCCAAACCCTGTGTATGATGCAGCCGGTGGTGCTTCTGACCAGGGCCTTCCCCCGCTCAAAAGCCCTCAACGGCTCCCTATGCTCACGATCACATACAAAATCCCTACCTTGACTTTCAAGGTGTTCTCTAACCTCGCCTTTAGCCCCTGCCCCAGGCAAAGGCAAACACGGAGACCAGGACAAAGCAGGAACTGGCCGGTTAGAGCAGATCCCGGGCCAGAGCCCAGCATTCTCGTCTTCCCATCTGCAACTCTTGTCCCTGAAACTCTTTCTTTCTTGTTCTTTTTCTACCCCATATTTCCTTTTTTTTTGGCAATACATCATAATAGCAAGAGAAACTGACTAGGAAAAAAGTGAAGCCCATTTGATAGAGGTGAGCCCGGATGTGGATGACACCAGCCACTCCACAGGTGGGGCTCTAATAATAATGACAGAGCCGGGAGGCTGCAGGTGTATCAATCAATGCACGCGGCACACTGCCAGCCTCACCCCTCCTTGCACACGTCAATACAGGCTTGGTAGCAGGTACTACGAGTTTAACATGTGAAAAACAAAAAGCAGGAAAATAGCCACCTCCTGCCCTGCCTTCCAGGGGGAGCCTGTTTGGAGCGTAGAGATGCACCTGCTGTAAGTCATGTCTCAGCTGGCCCGTGGCCTGGCCCTGGGCTTCCTGTCGACCACAGCGTCCGTGCACCACTTACCCCTCTAAAGAGCCCACTGGGGGCACAGTCTTCATCGTCTCTGTCTGCTGTGAAATCATACGGGGCCCCACCTAACAAGTTAGCAGCTGATTATTTCTTCTCATGTCGCCAAAAAAACTGGATATTTGAAAACCTCTGTTCACTTTCTGTGCAGGCAGGCGAAGGTACAGTCTTAAGGACAAGAACTGTCTTCTTCATATCTGTGTCTTTGTTGCCTAGCATGGGGGCGGGCAGAGAAAAGCCCCGTGCATGCTTGAGAAGGTGCCCTATGAACAAAGACCCTGGGCGATACACTGTGAGCTGGGGCACAGCGGACCGTCCACATCCTTCCAGTTGGGCTCCCAAGCTCGCCTCTGAATGGAGATTCTGTTCTTACTGCTTCTGTTGATCTCTGAGATCCACTCGAGCCATCCTAGGCTGCGGGATGGACTGTGTCCCCTCCCCTATTAGTACCCCACCCTATCGTTTCCTCTACCCCTACCCCCTAGCACGCTGTTCCTCTACTGCCAGATGTTATAGTCCCCTTAATCTACCGACAACCCTAGAAAGCAGCATAATTTTTGCCACCATCAGCTCAGGCCTGACCCCCACCTGCTGGATGAAGCATGGCCCCTGCGTGTAGAGTCCTGGACTCTCCTGCTTTGATCACTGAACACAGGCTGACCCAGACATGGCCTGGGCTGTGGATTTTACTCTGGCTGTGACCACACAGCTATCCATAATGGAGGAAAACAGCTACCAGCTCTTTCTAAACATCCAGATGTCTGGCATGGGAAGAAGGATCATCCCAGCACCTGCCCCACTGGTCAGGGTGTGCTGTCCGTGCAGAAAGGCCACACGTCACAGGGCTGAGGAGTCAGATGTCGTGGTCCGAGACTACCACCCCATCTCTGCAGGTTGAAAGTTGACCTGAAACCTCCAGACCTAAAGGCCTCTCTTTCTGGGAGTTTTCTTTGGAAAAGAAGCGAGGGAAGCAGCATTTTGTTCACACTGAGCCCCACTCACACCAGATACAATGGCCTTATATTTGCAGGTGCCAATAGTGTGGCCAGCTCAATATTTCCCTCTCTTCTTCCAGTTCCCAGGGAACATGGTTTAACCAAAATCACATTAAAAACTTTAAAGTCTTCTGGCTTTAACTCAATTCCCCCAGACAATTTTCTTCTTTGTCTTGCAAGGGAACATCTGGCTTTCCACCTGGTCATCCTTCAAAACATTCATTCAACACATATTTAGTAAGTGCTTACGTGTCAGGCATCGTGGGGGTAGTATATTGTACCCGTAATGAATATAATGACAATAAGACTAAACAATAATTATATTAATGACGATGATGATAATAGTTGCAAATATGTATTGACCCTGTCTTTATGTGCCTCACTGAATAATCTCTTTAACTGTATTTTTTATTTATCAAACTACCCTAAAAATAAATACAATTATTATCTCCTGGGAAGCTCAGAGAGATTAAGTAACTCGCACAAAGCCACACAGCTTATAGGTAGTGAAGCCCAAACTTGAACGTGAGTCTCCCCGAGTTCAGCAACCACACCCTTAACTCCCTGCATTGTATCATTGCACGTGTGCATGGTACCTGTGGCAGAGAGGAGTTCATAACTCCAGAGAGCACCATTCATTGTACTCCAGGACACTGGCACCTGCTACAACGCAGCTCTACAGGATGCAGGTGAATGACTCCCCCTGGAGTTGTGAGACACAGTGGCTGTACCCTGAGTTCACTTACAGGCACCAGAAGCACAGGAGGGAAAGAAGTTCTGAATAGGGGTAGGTCTGAGTGTCTGTGTGTACATGTACCTATGTCTATGCAGAGCTAGGCAGCATCTAAGATGGAGGCTGGTGTCCACTAGGTGCTCTTACATTTTTGCTGCTTGCCTAATTAAATAATTACATTTTAAGATGTAAATGGAGAAGGCGGATGCCCAGACTGGGAGATGAACTAAGAGCCATGTTCTGCTGTGGTTAGCAGGCTGGGGCAGGGCTGGGTGGGAAAGTCCTGGAACCATCCGAGGGAATTCCTCGTGATGGCAGGAAGTGGGGTTCAGAGTGTGGAGTTGGGCCCGGGGTGGCTCTCTGTGGGGAGAGCAAGGCCTGGACCTGCAACAGCAATTAGAATGGTTTCTGGGGTGAACCCCACTCGCTGCCTTCACGTGGGGGGCTTGGTTTCCTTTGACAGCCCAGTTTTGGGGCTGTCCATTTGCTCCTAGGAGGGCCTGCTCATCAGGGGGAAAGGCAGGGGTGCCTGTTCCTCTGGTGCCTTGTCCCCTCATCCTGATGCCCTCAGCAGCACCCCTGGTGGGGACCGAGGGCTCAGTGTGGGCCAGGTGAAGGCAAAAGCTCCCAGGTTCTCAGGCAGGACTTGGCCCAGGTCTGTCTGGCTGCAAAACCAGGCTCTCTGCACTCAGCTATGAAGTCTCTGAATGCTGGATTTGGAGCCATGACCCCTAGAACCACGTCCCAGCTCTAACCTGCAGCAGCTGGGCCCTGGGAAAGTTAGTTCAGTACTCGGGGCCTCGGGGTTCCCGTGGCAAAGGATGAAGAGGGCGAGGTGTTGGCTACGCTGCCTCTCCTCCCCAGACAGGGAGCCTGCGTGTGCCCAGCGTGGCGCGGCGGGCACAGGAGAGGAGGGAGTGAGTTCTGCATGAACTAGCACACTTTCATACTCCTCCTCTCTCTCTGCATCCCAGGGCTGGTGGGTTTGGGATCTGGTTTATGACGAGGGGAGGATGCGTTCGTCATCTCCCGAAGCCTGTCTCCGTGGCCCAGCGGCCCACCTGGCAAAGCAACCTGCCTGGCACCGTGGCAACTGCCCTCGAAGCCCGGCCAGCTGGAGCCCAGGCGATGGTTTTTCGAAAGCTGTTACCCAAAAAAAAGCAACACCGAGTTGGGTGCAGAGATAGCTATCTCTGCTCTGTCACACCACACGGGAAGGGAGGGTGGCGATAATACCACCTCCTTCCTCGACAACGATACCTTACGGAAGCCCGAGACATTGAGGCATTGAAAGTAAAAACATTCAGCGCACTTACCAGAGGTGGAGTGACTCTCGTTAGCATTTTTCAGCAGAGAGTTGAGGGAAACAACTTTTTCTTGTTTTCTCTCCGTGCCACCCAACAGCTGACCCAGCTTGGAAAAGGACACACGCCCAGGGACGCCAGACATTCTGGGGCGGCCGTGAACTCCCCCGGGGCCCTCAGGCGCTGCAGGACGCCCTCACCCACCTCCTGGGTTCTGAAACACTGAGGAATCTAGAGCTGAGTGATTCTGTGCTACTAACCAGAGAGAAAGAGAGGAAGCAAAGCCACAAGCTGGATCGCTCTGTGGCAGCCGCTGCCGCCGCCACCACCCAACCAGCGGGTAACCTGGCAGTGCCTGGTGGCGATGGGTTTCCCTCTGTCTCTCTCTCCCCCTTTCTGTTGTTCTTTCTCGTTTTCTCTCTCTATCTCTCTCCTTTCTTGGGGCTGTATTGGTTCTGAAGAAGGAGGCACCTGCCATTCCTTCTTACATTGCAAAGAAAAGGAACACTAAAAATAAATGCCGTTGAGAAATATCCTACTGTGATTCTGGAAGTTAGAAAAGATGGGAAATACCTGGTTTTCTGTCCCTTCTGGGAGGGGCTGTTCCCTCAGAAGGGGAGTGGATTAGAAATAATAGAATAATTTGAAGGCTACGAGTGGACATTTTGGGATCAGCAACCCCCTACCTTGGTCAGTCCATTTTCTACCTTCATTCCCTTCTCCCCATCTTACTCAACTTGCTGTCTCCTCCTTTCTTGGGTTATCACTGTTTCAGCGCATTGTTACTTAGGAGGAAAGTATAAATCACCCACCCCTGACCACCTCCCTGGGCCATCGTTCACTCTGTTTGGACATGGACGAGCCTCCTTGCCAACATTCCTTCTTTCTGTCGCTGCTTCCCAAAATGATGACAGGTGACGATTTTCCCAAACACCAATTTCTTTAATGTCATCCCTGCTAAAATACCTTCATTGGCTGCCCACAGGCTGCAGGGTAAAGTCTAAATACCTTGTTTCGGCAGACAGGAACATCTACATTTTGACCCTAACTTACTTTTCTAGACATTAATCATAATAGGTATTTTTATGGCTACCACTTATGATTTATGGAACACTTCCTACACATTGGGCACAGTGTCGAGTGCTTTATCTGTGTGGGTTCTCACTTGCACTTTATAGATGAGAAAATGAGAGGAACCAACTTCGGAAGGCTGAAGAGCGAGTCAGTGGTCAGTGGTACATTTGAACCCAGGTCTTACAATGTCAAAACCCATGCCCTTGACCAGCCCTCTTCTCCGCCCCTCCCATCCGAAGGGGCACCCTGTGCTGCAGGCAGACCACACCCACCTGCCTTCCACACCCATCACCCCTCCAAATCCAAGCTGGCACCCGGCGCAAAAGAGCCCTAAGAAGCCCTCAATGCAATTAGTTGAAAGTTCTCAGCCTTCGACGTAAAAAATAGGGTGAATAAAGAAGACTTGCAGCCTGGGAAGCTCACGTGGATGGGCAGTGAGCATCGGCCCCTCACCCTTGCTGTGTGACAGTGGGTGGTGGGGGGCTTGGGCTGGCTGCATTCCTTTCCCTGCATCCTGCCGCAGCCTCTCTCTCTCTCTGTCCACCTTCCTTTTTCTCCTTCTGCACCCTTCACAAAGCTCCCTTCCCAAGGTGAGTTCTCCAAATCTCCCAACCGTAGGACTACTAAGCCAGGAAGTGGGGCGTTGCCCCCTCCCCACCCTGCTGTTTGGCTGTAGGGAGATGGAGGAAGGAGCAGCCTCCCTGGGTCACTCAGTGATTTTTTTTTTCTTCCTTGCTCGAGGTGCAAAAAATTCCCAGAGCCCCCATGTTAAGATGAGATACTTCGGGGTCAGTTTCTTCCACTCTGAATTTCTAAAAATTAAAGAGGTAAGGCAGAATCAGACGCGGTGCAGGAGGCCTCTTAACAGCCGTAAAGCCCGGCTCTCTCATTTTGCAGGTGAGGACACTGGAGCCTGGAGAGAAATAGCTGTCTGAGGTCATTCAGCATGAGCGTGGGAGAGCCCAGACAAGACCACAGGCCCCTGGCTCCCAGGCGTAGGGCCCTCTCCCTCGCCCTGCGATGCTGCAGCGGCGGCCACACAAACCAACTGTTCCCATTATACGTGTCACAATTAAGTGTCCACAGCTTCCCAAGAGCCAGATGAGATACAGGAGCGATTCTTCCCCTGTGTCTTTTCAGTTCTCAGCAGGGGTCAAGGACACTTTCCAGGTTCACACTCTGGCCACGGCAAACCAGGTTCTCAGAGGGTTAAGTGACTTGTGAAAGGATAGCCAACGGCTGAGTCAGAACCGGGGATGGACTGGCAGGCACAGCCCTGTCTTGCTGGGGGGACAAAGTTCCCCATTTTGGCCACATCCATGAAAGTCTCTTGATTTTCCCGGGTCTCTGGTGCTCTGGGTGGACTAAATCTTAAAGCATACAGCAAGTGCTAAACGTCTAATACACACAGTCCTTCCCCCGCTGGGCCAGCCGAGCTTTCTACACCCTCACCCTGATATACCTAGTCTGCTCAGCACACGTCAAAGTCCACACTCTCACATCCTCTTCTTCATCTTTTTCTATTCCCTCCACCTCGAATATTTTTTCCCTCTTTAACTGGTAAACTTGTCCTTGACTTTGGAGATGGAGTTTAAACGCCTGCTCCTGTTCATAGCCTTCCTGGGCCCTTCTCTGCTAGTCCCCCTCATCTGTCTCTCCGCAGAACTTTGTTCACGGCACCTCCTTGGCCCTTCCTGAGTGGAATTCTAGCTATTGGTTAACATGCTTCCTTTCCTTGGCTATATTGAGAATCTCTCAAGGACAGCAGCTCAGTCATATTCATCTTGGTACCCTTAGCAGCCAGCTCAGTTCCTGGGACATACAGGGAGCAAAAGAATTACCAGCTTGAACCAAACAGAAGTGCATCTGCTTAAAGAAAACTTTGCTCCAAATTCCCAAGTGGAAAAGGCAATCAATGAAGGATTAAAAAAAAAAATTGTTTTTTATCCTAAGAGTATAGGAAAGGCCTCTAACCAGTCAGTTCCTATTATAGATGAATAGTAAAGTGTCATTTCACAAGCCGCTGCCACAAGCAAAGCTCCACGTACGCCGAATGCACGCTTGTGTGCATGCACGCACCTCATAGGGGCTGGAGGGAGCTGAGTGCTCTCTGGCAAGATGCAGCGAAGAAGATAAGATCACCATACTGCAAAAGAAGGTGAGCCACGTGATGGTGTGGGTAACCCCAGGCATAGATGACACCCTCGGCAGGGCCCAGCTTAAATCTAACCACATCATCTTTTCATGAAACAGACATGAAAAAGCACGACTAAGACAATTACAAAAAAGGTGGTTTTAATGCCTTCTTGCCTCGATGGTATCAAAGCTATTGACTCCAGGGCTACACTTGGGGAAACAATTCTGTCAGATAAGGAGATGAACTATCTGCGCAAAAGAATGTGCAGGAAGTCAAGGTAACTGGGCAACACGTAATGAAACGGTTTGTGGCCAGGGAGCCATCTCAACAAAAGTGTCCCTGGGAGACATCAGTTGCGTAAGCGAAGGAAACCAAACCCACCCTTTTTTCAACGTGAAGACTTTGTGGGTGACAATTTGTGTGTGTCTCTGTGTGTGTGTGTGTGTGTGTGTGTGTGTGTCCTTCACTAAATATTATACTTAAAGTGAAATTCACAGCTTCCCCCCACTGCGGCTGACGCTGGTATAAAATGAAAAGGTTGAAAAGGTGAGACTAGTTGTCATGCAGCAGCCCTGAGGTCTCTTTCCAAGTGGCTCCACCTGTTGTGTGAAGGTTCACTCGTGGAATGACCATCACTAAGTTAACACAAATTGAGATATCAGCCTGGATTGATTGGGGTGTCCCAGAAAGAGATAGTGAATTTCAGCATCGTGGTACTTTGATATATTAACAGTTTGGTTCTGAATTCTCTGAGCCACAGATAAGGGTAGGTTTCTCCTCCCTGAAGCTCTGCAAATGCTTCATCCCTATATCACCGCAGTACGGTTTCCCCCAGTCAGTCTTCCCTGTTTTTATCCCCCCAAGCAATCTTCCAATGATTCTTTAAGGTCCCCAGAACTACAGGACGGGACAGCTGGGATGGCCCTCAGCAGGTGTAGATCCCAAACCTTTTCGGGTTCAAAGACTTGCTATGAATCTCCGCTCTGATATTAGTCAATGTTCTTTGATTTGGGATAAGTTACTTAACTGAAATCTCAGCTTTCTCATCTATAAATTGGGAATAACAGAACCCATCTCCTGGTTGAGTTTGCTTTAGAAATACATGAATTAATTCGTGCAAAGTACTTAGCATAATCGGCACTAAGTTAGATCTCATTCTGTGGAGCTGTTTTTATTATCACCACCGGCATGATCCATCCATTCAGACCCTCTCAATTTTTAGAAGAGGATTCTGAGGTCCAGAAAGGTAAAGTGACTTGTTCCAAGGAAATGAGTCTTGGGTGATCCAGTAGCTATTGCACCTGCTACACAATGCCTAAACTGAAGATAGCAGCACTCATAACTGGTTGAGTTAATGGCAAAACTCAGGTCTATGGTGTAAGAGGTGAACCACGTTGGTGTTATGTACTGTTATTTATCATTGCATAGTTATCTTTTTTCCCCAGCCAAGTCTTAAGCCCCTGGAAAGCAGGGACCCTGTGCTTCTTAAGTCCACCCAAAGAGTGTAGCACTTCATCGGTACTACATAAATATATGTTAATTAGCTGATTGCAAAGATCACCACTGATTTTCAAAGCAACAGGTTTCTGCATTACAACTACTTCTCCGCCACACTATCATGTCCTTATAATTTTGGAAAACTCATCCAGAAAGGGCTTGTGCTAATGTGTTATCAGAGGGAAACATTCCACCCCTTTTTGGAATGCAGATATAGATTGCTCCAGATTGCAGGAACACTAATTAGAGCCACTGGTAATTTGACTGATGCTCTAAAGCCCCAAAGCACTCGCAGAAGTCACCTTTGTCTTTGCACATTAGTGCTTTTGTCACTGCATATCAAAATGGTCAAGCTGACTTTTGATGGGGCTGTTGGTCCCCACAGCCTGGATGTCAGGGTGGAGATGCCAGCTCACCAAATTCATCTTCTCAAGGTAACTTGGTGCCAATCCTCCTCCTGAAAGCCGAGTGTGTTGCACAGATAGCCAGTTCTAAGGAGGATATTCTAATAAACGTTGCTGCTATTTTTATTGTCTTGTACAATATTGGATATGCTTCTTATAAGCTAGCCTTTATGGAAACCACCATGACCTAAATGTTTAATTTAGATCTTTATTTTCTGTTTCATAAACCCTTTTAATATCACTGTAAAAATCTAAATGAATGTACATGATGTTCTTTTGGTATTAAGCTTTTTGGGCTAGACGGCTGTGGTTAATATCAGGGTCATAGCAAGAGCTCAAGAGAGCATGGGTATAGCATGGAAATGCCTGGGATATCCTTCTTGTCCTAGCAACTGATACCCTCTCATTGCTGCATTGAATTCTTCCTGTTCTTGATCTCTGCCCTTGCTTTCAGTAATATTGGTATAATGAGTTGAACAAATGGCCCTGTCTATAAAGAAGTGGGAAAAATCTGACTTTGGCTACAACTCCCTTAGAGGATTAAAGGCATAAGGGGAGAACACAGAGATGAATTTAAAGATGAATGGAATGGACAGAGGCTGGGTGTTTCCTGGAGGCTGCAGACAGGCCAGAGTTCCATCAGGGTCTGGGACTGAGCCCCACCAGTTCCACCAGGAGACACATTCCTTTCTAGAATCTACTGTTCCATCCTCCACTTCCTGTGGCCTCCTCAGAGCCTCTGAAGTTGAGGATGACTAATGAGAGTGACAGGTGGCCCATACTCTCTACGGCACCCCACTGTTCACTTTTTCAAACACTGCCTGAGTCGACTCTGCACAGGACTCTGAGAACAGCGCCTAGATGTGGACTGTCCACGATGACAGCCTCTGACCACATGTGGCTACCGAGCACTTGAAATGTGGCCTGTCTCAATTGAGATGTGCTTTAGGCATAAAACACACGGGATGTTGAAGATGTGGTATATAAAAAAACAACGTAAAATAGCTTATTAGTAAGTTTTTATATTGATTACTTATTGACATGATAATACTTTGGATATATTGGGTTAAATAAAATGTTTTATTATGATTAGTTTCACCTGTTTCTTCTTGCTTCTTAACGTGTGGCTACTAGAACATTGAAAATTACAGATGTGGCTACATTATATTTCTCCTGGACGGCACTGCTCCAGATAACCACCATCCAAATTAACCCATCGAAAACAGTTGCTGAGCCCTCTGCCCACTTCCCCGCATGCTCAGAATGACACCTGTGCCCCACCCCCACCCCCCCCCCCCCCGCCATGCTGCCTTCCTCTGGTTGCTCAGTCGTGCCGGCATGTTCCTCGGAAACTCTAGGCTTGTGCTGGGCTCAGGATCTTTGCAGGCTGTTCCCCTCATGTGTTTTTGTCATTTGGGTCTCATCTCAAATGTCACCTCCTCAGAGAGGCCTTCCCTCACCTCCTATGGTAGGCAGAATAAGGCCCCCAAAGATGTCACCTCCTAATTCCTAGAACTGTGACTGTGCCACCTTACATGGTGAAAAAGACTTTCCAAATGTGATGAAGTATTTTGAGATGGGGAGACGATCCTAGCTTATCCACGTGGACCCAATATAATCTCAAGGGTCCTCACAAGGGAAAAAGAGGGAGGAGAGAGAGAGTCAGAGGCAGAGGAGGAGACAGAATGACAGAAGCAGAGGTGGGAGAGATGCAGGACCATGTGCCAGGGGGTACAGGTGGCCTGCGGAAGCTGCCAAAGGCAGGGAAGTGATTGTCCCCCAGAGCTCCCGGCGGAATGCGGGCCTGCCAACCTGCTTTAGACGTGTGACCTTCAGAACTGTAAGGGAATACATTTATACTGTTGTAGGTCAAACATTTTGTGCTAATTTGTTACAGCAGCAATAGGAAAACAACACACCTGCCCATCTGAGACTGTGTACCACCCAACCCTCCATTCCATCCTTCTAGGTTATTCTTTTCATATCTTTTACTGCTATAAGACAGCATCTAATCCATATGTTTACTTGTTTATTTTCTGTCTCTCCTGAGTAGAAGGTGAGCTTCCTGAGGACAGAGACCCCCTCTGTTGTGCTTACCCCTAGGTTCTCTGCTCTGAACTCTGCCTGACACCTAGTAAGTGCTCATTGGTATGAATAAATGGTTGAATGAATGAATGAATTGATGACAATTGGCTATTTGAAAGATTCACTTTCAACCAATTGGATAGTATCTGAAAACTTCTAGAGAAACCCCAAATAGATGAAATGAACCGTGTTGGCAGATACTAGGGAGCGCTTATTATTTAGGAGGTACCGTGATGGTGCTGCGGAAATACAAAGAATCTGCTGATACTTCTACAGTCTCCACAAAGAGACAAGCACGGGAACATGGAAAACAATGGCCAAAGTGGGGTCTTACACTGTTGGGGCCAATGAGTGGTGGGGCATGAGATCTGGGCAGTGGTGTGCCGGGAAACCAGCTCTCCAAACAATAGCAACAACAGCAAAGGCCTGATCTGCAGTGTTTGCCAATTTCTGTGGTGTAAATATTCCTACAAGGACTGATTTCAAGCTAGTGTAGTGACCTCTCTGGACATGGAGCTGGGAAGAGATAAACACAAGGAGGGCCTTGTCGAGGAGGTGGGATGTCAACTGGACCTAGAAGGGCTGGCAGGATGTGGACGGCCCGAGGAGAGGGGAGGAGGCGTGGTGCACACAAAGGCAAGAATCTCTGCAGGGATAGAGAAGTAGGGTCTCAGAGGCCCTTGTGGCTCCAATGGGATCCGTGTCATTGAGACAAACAGAAATGAGCGACTAACCTGATGTCAACATAAAGAGGGTGACTTGGAGAGACTCAGGAGCAAGGGATTTTATTGCCGGGAGGACTCTGTGATTTTCCGGCCCAGCACTCGTGTTAGCAGGTGAGTGTAGCTGAGAGCGCAGGCCACCACAGCTTGGAGAGCAGCAGGGAACAGTCCCTATTCACTGAGCCGGTCGTAGGACCTCCGGCCAGCCCTGCCCCCATGCACAGTCACCACCCATGGCCTCGCTGTCCTCCCAGGCCCAGGCCTGCCCTGTGGATCACTTTAAGAGCGGGCATTCGTCAGTGTGCAGGGTGAGACGTTTTCCTTGCTTTGGGCATGTTTCAATGAAAGACAAGGATAAGGCCATTATGTGAACACAGGGACAACAATGCAAACAAGACTGCTTTCTGAAAAGCACCAAAAAGCCTTATTTTGCCTGAATGGCCATTATTTTCGTTCTTTTTCCCCCACACAAAGCACCAGCGCACATTTCCCTCAGTCTGTTGCTGAGTGAGTGGGTGTGAAGACACGGGACAAACAAAAGACGTAACATACTGCTGTTGTCAGGGCCCTTGTTAAAGCACCTCTCCAGGTGGACCACGCTTCCCCACCGGCACCGCTGCTTGAGTCATCAGGGGCGACAATGCACACGCACATAGACAGATATAAAAACCCGACATAATCCTTGACATGGTTACACGGCAATTTAAGAGCAGAGGCTGGATTTCAAAAGTTGGCAGAACATAAAAGCACAGTGTTCTTCTAAGACCGTGTGGCAGCTTGTTGTCCCCTTCGACAATCTTCAGCGTAGATCCTGCCGCCCAGGGAGAGGGCAGGATTCTGTCATTCTTCTGGCACCCCGGGGTCCACGGCCGGTGAGCGTGAAAGGCCCCTGCGTGGCAGGGCAGCCACGGACTTGGTGGGTGGGGAGAGTCTGAGGTCCCAGGCTGTCCAAACCACACAAGTAAAACCTATCGCCTACTCTGAGTTTTCTTAAAATAAAAAGAAATTTTGAATAGAGGAAGGAAGTGAATCTTGGCATTTACTTCCTTTTGCCAATGAAATCTTGGCATTTATTGTAAATTGTCTTTTATTAAAGATAACTCAGTGGCTTTGGTTTACAGCAATGTGGTGTGTGTGTGTTGAGAGAGAGAGAGAGAGAGAGAGAGAGAGAGAGAGAGAGAGAGAAAGAACTTTTTTTCCTATAACAGCTTTCTTTCCTCCAGCTGTTGTCAGAAAGGTCATTGCCCACCAGATCTAAGTTCTGAGAACTTTCCTTCTGGATCGCCGGATGGTTCCGAGGAAGGAGGAAGTGTCTCCTGGTGATGTCTCAGCTCTCTGAGGTCCAGGCCTCCAACTGCCGTGTTTCCCATGACGTCTCCCCAGTGCCCACCCGTGCCCACGTTGCAGAGTATTTGCTGGTGAGCTGAGGAACAAGCAACACTATGGTGGCATTTTTCCAATTTCACAAACCCTGTCAGGCCCTGTCAGAGGGACTCCTGCCCTGGCTGTACACCCAGTGCTTGAACCTCTGTGCAGGGGCCCCTCTCTGCGTGATTCAGCCAGAAGAGCATCACATTCAAGAACACCATCATGGATGCTCTTATCGGACACCAGCCATGTGTCTGGCACTGTGGAGTGGGCGACGGAAGGGTAAGGTAATCCATGTTTGGGGGCTTCGGAGAGCCTATCATCGCACATGCTCTGAGCCTCCTCCCACTGATGTCCAGGGATCGGCCTTAAGTGCCAGGTGCACAGCAGGGTGGCTTCTCTGCTCAACAGCTGTGTGTGACCCTTGGCAAGTTCATAATGTTCATGGTATATAGAAGCTCCAGTCTGGTGTCTATAAAATGAGCATAACAACATCTAACCTGCAGGTTTGTAGTGAGGATTCAATGAAACTATATATGTAAAACACCTACCACAGGGCCCAGCTCATAGTAGGTGCTTATGAAATTTTTGTGGTCAGCTTCTCTTTGATAAGTAGTTAAAAAATATCTATTTGAGGAGACAAGAGGACACGGAAAACAATTTGGGATCATGATAGAGTTAGTAAATAATAAAGAACTAAATGGAATAAATAAAAAGATGTTCTGGAAGGGAAATGAAGAATGCATGGGTGAGTCTGTAGTAAATATCACAGTAAACACAAATCTGAGATGGAACTTGAAGAAATGGCTGTGGTTCCTCTGGGATAACAAGGTTTCTGTGCAATAATGTATGCTATTTTGGAAAAAAAATCAAACATCTGATTTGTCTCATGGGATTATGGGGGCAAAATGAACATGAGAAGGAAACATGGGCTGGCCCAGGTGGGACAAAGGCCCTCTTCTGCTAACAGCATCTCCCCTTGAAAGGCTGCTGGTAATATCCTTTGTGTCTGTAACTGCTGCAATTAGTAATGACCCCCAGCTTAGCAGTGAGAGCCTTCCTTTATGACAAGAGCCAGTCAGACACAATCTTTTCTGCTCAGAGCTCAGGGCGGAGGGAGAACCAGGCAGATTCACATGGTACATGCTTCCAATTAAAAAATACAAACAGAGGCAAAGCAAAAAGAATGTCACAGAAAAGAAAGTGCTGCCACCCACTCTTGGCCTAAAGGTCACCGTGCCACAGCCTTGGCCATTATCTCTAGCTGCAAAGGTCAGTGGGGCTGTCTGCGTTGCAGGGGAGTATGTAGGCTTTCACAAGGCCTCAAAATGACTGTTGCTCTGACACCAAAATTAGTGATAAGCTCTCAGCAGAAGACGGTAATAGAGAAACGGAGTGACTGTAACCTTTTCCGCCATCTCTCTTGTCGGCTCCATGAAGCAGCGTCACAAGGCATAAAACGCGAAGTTTCCACATTCTACAAAAGACTACAAGACTGCTGACTTAATTGAGTGCGTAACAAATGGCTATACCGTTGCCAACAAGAAGACATCAAAGAGGAAGGAAAAAGTAGCGATTAAAACATCTCATGACATCACCTTGAACTTGCAAACTGGAAACTGGCTTATGATATACCTGGACAGGCATTGACCCAAGAGCAGGGAAGTAGCCACATGTTTCCATGAATATTTCAATCATTGTGGCCCAACATGACCAACCATACCACTACCTAATTTGCTGAATTTCAGGAAAATTTAAACTTAGGAAGAACTGGAAGAACACTGGACTTGGAGTCAGACAGATCTGCATTCAAATCTCAGTTGTTGTCCATATTTGGTGGGCAATAGAATATGATATTTCACCACCTTGTACAGTGATTCAATAGTTCTTTAAATCTGGAAATGGAACGATTTTAACATGTATTGTACAAGGTCCTAGTGAAGATTAAATGTGAGAAAAGATGGAAAAGTCCTTATCAATAATCAGGTATAATACAAATACAAACATAAGCTCTAACAGTTATTATTATTAGTTAGAAATAGTATCCACTATCCCTCGGGTAATCTCTGCCCCATCCACTTGGAGGTAACATTGTTTTTCTGTATTAGACCTTCCAGGAAGGATGATTTTTTGCTGTTGATGCTAAATAGAATCTGCAAAATCCTACACACAGAAGTGTTTAGGTGGGATGACACATAAAATACTAGAAGAAAATAAACCAAGGCATACGGCACACGGCACAGACATGAGCATATGGCTGAAAGGGGACTTTGGTGGATATCAGGAAAAAAACTGGCAACTTGTAGCACTTCAGCTAAGCTTCCCAGCAACACAAACACATAAATGACAAATACTTATGACAATTATACCTAAAAACGCCATAACATTAGCATGTGATATTGGCCCCTCCAAGTGGGCCCTAGCTAAAAGCATTTGACATTTTTCAATTACTTTAGCAATGGAGAATCTAATGCTTAAAACTGCCAAGTATAGAGGATGAGGCAGGGATACCTCGGTAGTTCAGAATATCTACCCCACTTCCTTTCCAGAAAGAAAAATCAATGGTAGCATCAGCACTACTCCAACACTGAGAACCACCCAACAAAACAATAAGGGTTTTCCTTCGAAAGTTTTGTGCCTTCCCCTGGTGAACAGGTCTAGAGAAGAAGATGCTGGTAGTAGTTTTGAGCATCACATAGTAACTCAAAGTAGCTGACTCAGGCTCCGAGGCTGGGGCAGAGCTTAAGATCATGTTTGTCTGTGTAGCTGACCATATGGGTGATGCTCTTGGCACTGTTTGTTTTATTAGCCTGTATATAACTCATTGGTAGACACAGCTGTTTGGTAAGATGTGGGAGAGATCTGTACTTTAAAGTTTCCTGGAGCACTGGGTATCAAAGGAATGAGATGTCCCCTGACCTTTCATGTTGCAAACTAGAGAGAGAGAGACACAGCTTAGCAGAGCAGCTAAAGCTTAGGATCAACTTTTACGATAATACGGAAACCACATGACAGATCGTATAGGCGCCTGCCTAACTTCTGACTCATTGCCCAGGTGCTTCTGTCCTCTATGGTTGCAAGGAGCCATGCGGAAGAGATAAACAGTTCTTGACATGGGCAAGACTTTTCATTGACACGCATGGACCCCCTATCTTTACCCCTAAAGAAATCCATGCATAGGCTTAAGATCTTTGTGCTTTCACCAGACTTTGTGAAGGGGTCTTTTCCACCCCTGCCCCCTACCATTAAAAGCTAAGAACCAATACAGTAGAATGCCAGCAGGTAAAACTGGTCAGATTTAGTTAAATAATTATGAAGAAGGACAAGAGCAGAAACCGAGGCAGGTGTATCTGAGATAACTCTGCCATGGCTCTCCCATCGTGCAGGTAAAATTTGACTCTGGACCTGGAGGACAAATGTGTAGTGTCTTATACTTTATTATTTATTCTTTTGCAATGTTTGCTTATTAAAAAACTTGTTTATGCATT
The DNA here is from genome assembly GCF_020740605.2 of Lemur catta. Classification (NCBI taxonomy): domain Eukaryota; kingdom Metazoa; phylum Chordata; class Mammalia; order Primates; family Lemuridae; genus Lemur; species Lemur catta. Next base: position 91,719,141 of record NC_059128.1, read on the forward strand.
AAACTGAATTAACACTAAATAAGGCCTAACTCCATATACACTGAGTCAGGAATTAGGGCGAAGGGCCTGGGAATCTAGACTTGCAACAATCTCAAGAGATCCTTAAACCCACTCCAGTTAAATATGGTGATCCCTCCTCACCAGCCACAGCCCTGAACACACCTGAGCATCATCCCCACCAACTGGGCAAACTAATGAGGTGGAGAAGAGAAACTTGGGAGACAATGAGAAAAGCTCAGGTGACACTACCTTCCTGGCATATTCGAGGCCACTATTAAGTGGCATAATAGATTTTGTTTCTCAAGGAGGATGCCAGCCAGATGCCTCCCACCACTCAGTATTTCACTTCCCTCCCAACACTCCCCACGGCAATAACACTCAGAGGTATTGACCTTGCCAGGCCTCCCCTGGACCAGCCAGTCACCTGCTAAGATCTGAAGCCCAGTAGCAGATCTCCTCAGTGGAATCTCTTGGAGTGAGATCGTCACTGACTTACAGAATCGCTGATTTTGTTTTGTTTTAGAAACAGAAGCATCTTTAGATATAATCAACATATTAACAGGACAAGCCAGATTGTAGAAAAGTCACTGATGCAAATGAATTATTAATAATACTTTTACAATTTGAAAAAAATGTATAAAATTTGCCATTGTGTTTGGATCAAGCAGAGGGGAAAAAAGAGTATTCTATAGAGTGTGAATTCAGACACATCCTGGAAACTGCATGTTTACCTCAAATGGGGCAAGAGAGAAAGTGCTGCCTCTTTTCCGGCCAGAGAACACTTCCTGAACCAGCAGAGCTCTAGGTGTCATTTCAGAGGTGGGACCCGGCCCATCAGAGGAGTGCGTGGGTTGGGTAAAGAAAGAGAGGGACAACGGGGGTTGTTCTGGAGACAAAGTATTTTGGCAGAGGCCTCAAGGGAAGATTCTCCAGAACTGGGCAAACTGAGCACGTCCATCAAAAGAGGAAGGAAGAGGAATAATGGGAAAATACCACAGACACAAAGGCAAATCTTGTTGCTAACCTGCATGGAGAACACTGGATGGATGGATACAGAGAAAGTCACACATTATTGCTCATTCATTCCTCCATTCTTCATTCAATAAACAGCGGGTGAGTGTCCAGGGATGAAAGATATAGAGGTGGTGCCTCGAGGACCTTGCAGGCTGGTGGGCCAGCCAGAAAAATGAGACATTTCATGATGGTGGGACGAGGGCTATGACGGATAGAATTTCAGGGGCCTACAATGGCACGTGAATGCAGGCAGCACAAGCCACGGCAGGCTTCCTAGATAACGAGGCGGCCCCTGAGGCTCGAAGGGAAACAAGGTGCCAAGATCTCAACAGTGAGGGGAGCTGCCCAGGAGGGGAAGTTACCCTGGCTGAGCCTGAGGCTGAAACTACCTCTGCTCAGGCACCCAAAATGGAAGTCGGTGTATCAGATGTGTGTCTTCGCCCCCTTCACCTTGAACATCCCGCTGACACCACGTGCCAGGCTTTGAACACAAGCAGCAATTGACATTCAGCCAAAGGTTACTGACGTTGCTTTCCGGGTATTTGTAGCTGAAGGTAGGCCCGGTCCTTTCTAGCACAGACAGAGAAGCGAAGCTGGCATCGAGTCGCAACCAGGTAGCACACAGCCAAGGAGCAGGCCTGCCTGGCTGCCGCGCGCGTCCTGCAAAGTGGCACGCAGGCGCTGTCACCCAGCGATCAGCCTCGGCGGCGTAGCAAACTCAAGTGTGTTGACAGCTGCGGTAAAACACACTCAGAGTTCAACATAATTAAGCAAAGTGATTAGCACTGAGTAGAGGCTGGCAGCGAAGAACTCTGGTTTCTGAGGCAAAATTAAGGGGATCACAGGATACTAGAGAGCTGGGAGGAGGTCTTAGAGCTCACAGACGGCCGCCTCCATTTCACAGATGGAGAAAATAAGGCCGAGAGAGGGGAAGCGGAGATTCGTGGAATGGTATCAGCTACACAGCATCGGGGTGAGAAGGAGGGCTCTGAGATCAGACAAATTGGGGTTTGTAGCTCAAGTCTGGAATCCACTGACCTCAGGAGAGTAGGTACATAATGTTACTATGGAGAGTTAGGACACGGGGCCCACATCCTTGCTTCACCCCCTATGAGCTGTGGTTCCCTGGGCCTCAGTTTTTCCACCTGTAGAATGGGGATAACAATGCTAGTACCTGCCCTAATTACTTGCTAGGACAGGTGAAAGGCTTGAGGGTGAGAGTTGTGTAAATTTCTAAGCAAGTTGTTATTGTTATTTTTCCTGTTATAGCAAGACATGTTCTGGGCCTCCCTACTGATTAGTGGCAGGGCCCAGGCAGGACACATGCAGTCAAAGAGAAACACCAGGGAAGTTTTCTTTCGGGCAACCGTTGGATTGCAATGTTTGGACTCTGTCCATCAGGATGAGAAATTGTGAGAAGACAGCTGTAGTACATTCAATGCCAGAGGGTCTTGTTTCTGGGTGGGAGGGATGGTAGGAATGGGGCGAAGCAGGGGTGGGCTGTAGGAAGCAGAGGAAAGCACCTGGGGAAATCAAACCCTCTGTCTGGCTTTCACTCTGAATTTTCAGATTAATTACAAAGCAAGAAAATGCACCCCCCCTGCACCCCCAAAACAAAAAGCAAAACCCCAGCTTGGTCAGTCCACAAGAAATGAAAGTCAAGGCTGCACGCAGCGTGGAGAATGGGAACGCTCTGCTTTCTCACAGCTTCTGCTGGCTCACAGTACCCTCAGCTTGGTGCTTCTCCCGACTGCACGTCTCAAACGCTGTCATTATGTTGTGCAGCAGAAAGAAGGCCCGGTGCCCTGGGATGGGGGCAGTTGCTTACTTGCCATGGGAATGTGCTATGCTTTCATATGCTTAGTTATTGTTTTTTTCTGAGGGCTCGGGAATGAACTGGGTGATTTCTTAGGTGTCTGCTTTACAGAAAGATGTTGAGCTTACGTTTGGTTTCTCTTTTTTTACCTAGGCTCTTGCCTCTTCCGGAAATATGCTTTTCTGGCATCCTTACTTGGTCATATCCTACTCCCTTCTAAGGCCCAGTTTAGGGCTCCCCTGGGCTCCATCCACCCCAGGCCTCACCTTGAGCACTGGAGTGTGGCTTGCCTGTCTCCCCACAAAGATGATTCCCGAAGGCTAATGTCTTTGTTGTGTTTGTTCACCTTGCGTTCCCTATACTTGGCATAGTGCTTTGCACCTGGGGCCTTGCAACTCAAAACGTGGTTTATAGCCCAGAAGCATCAGTGCCGCCCGGGCAGTGCAGGATCTCAGGCTCCACCCCATGCCTGAATCTGAATTTTCGATTTAACAAGATTCCCAGGTGATCTGTGGCCACATTCAAGTCTAAGACTCACTAGAACAGGACAGGGTGGAATTAATCAATGTTTGTGGAATTCATCCCATTCTTCCTGCTGAATTTCTCTGTCCTCCAGGAAGACACAGCAAACAGGTTGAGGAATGCAAGTGCTGCAACCCTCTCTGCTCAGCCCTGCAGCGGATCTCTGTCATGAGCTCCTCCGAGCTCGGTGGCCTGTTTCCATGTACCTGCCTCCTACACCTACTACTTTCAAAGAAACCACAACCTGGACCTGGAATGGAACCGGATGTGCCAAAATGCCCGCGGACATTTCATCAAATGTGGCTGGTCTGATGGAAAGTTGGCATGACCAGAAACGTCAGGAGCCTTCCCTCTTGAGGTTTCGAGGGTTGTGTTGCTAATTCAATGGTCCGGATTGAGATCAGATGAGTCAAATTCAGATAACCATCCAAACCTTTAGATGAGGCCCGAAACCAAATCTGTGTCCTCAAACCATTCCAAATGTGTTAATCACTCGTTTTAGTTTGCCGTATAACCCGATCTAAGATAGTATAGTCATTTCTCTAATAGCAGATGCATAATCTGCTCATCAATGGAAAATCTAAGTGTATATCATAAGGTCAAAAGTTGCGAGAAACTTGACACCCTTGAGACTGTGCCAAACCTCAAGCTTTCAGTAATAAAGGCTCTCAGTAAAACCTTCCGAGAAAAATAAAGGGGATTTGGCCCAATGTCCAGCACAAACAGGCACATACTATGCTGTCCCTTTAAAATGGCTAAATTGTTTGCTAGATTGTTAAGGAAAACAACAACTTAAGCAATGCCTTCTGCCCCAGAGGACTATACGGGTACCTGAAACAGCATCCCATAGACATGGCCCAATGAGGTATGGAGATGTCATTGAAATCCAGGGAAGTGAAACCAATATCCTCAGCCTTATTGGCTAAATCTCCTTAACTGTCACATGCTAAACAAGTATCAATCCTTAGTTCTAATATTATCTAAGTACAAAATTCTAAAATGTCTGTTACAGATATCAAAGCCATTAATATCTAACTTACCTTCCTCTTTATATCATTTGATATCAAGTATCCTGATGTGTTAAACTCTCCTCCATTTCAGTGGCCTTGCCACTTAAAAAGGCCACACCACTCAGATTTTAGGGGACTGAATGATTTAAAGGTATTCCAGGTCACTGGGCTCTCCTCAATAGGTATGCTAAGCTGCCCTCAAAATAGGTCCTTAGGCGGGGCACAGTGGCTCACACCTGTAATCCTAGCACTCTGGGAGGCCAAGGTGGGAGGATGGCTTGAGCTCAGGAGTCAAGACCAGCCTGAGCAAGAGTGAGACCCTGTCTCTATTAAAAATATGATAGAAAGATTAGCCAGGTGCAGTGGCTGTAGCCTCAGCTACTTGGGAGGCTGAGGCAGGAGGATCACTTGAGCCCAGGAGTTTGAGGCTACAGTGAATTATGATGATGCCGCTGTACACTAGCCTGGGCAACAAAGTGAGCCTCTGTCTCAAAAATTAAAAGAAAAAAAATCTTTAGCTTTAGAATGGAAGGAAAATAATTCACGATGGAGGTGATCAACTTTAAGTTCAAATTATGTTCACTCCAGATTTTATCTTGGCACTTTTAAGTTTAAATTATATTCACTGTAGATTTTATCTGGCTCCCAGCTTCCATTAACATCCAAGGCAACTTGCTCACAGTGATAAGAAATGGGTACTTTATGAATATCTGCTATATACAAACTGTTAACCACCTTTTTCCCCCTTTAGAATTTTTCTAACTCATTGGGCTCTCCATGATTCAAAGGCAGCTCTTGCTTTCTACTCCCTCTCACAAGGTGACCTCTTATGGGTAATGACACCCCTTCTCCCTGCAAAGGTCAGGACAAGCCGAAAGAGGAAAAAGCTCAGAGAAACTAAAAACTGTTTATCTGTTAAAATCTTAGCTTGGATGTATATATGGGCAGGAAAACATAGGCAAGAGAAAGTACACTAATGTAGGCAAGGAAGCCAATTACCCAATAGGGAGAGAGCCTAGCTTGAGAGGATCAGACAAGACTGTCTCAGACCCATAGCAGGGCTGTAGATGAAGGCACGGGTGGAGGGCACTGTAGAAAAATGTAGAAAGCAATATGGCAGGCACTACTGGGGTCAGAAAACTGCATTCTCTCCTGCCAAAGGATCGTACTCCCAGAAGCTTAAAAAAAAAAAAAAAAAAAGTGGAGAGTGGGGGTGTGTTTGGGGAAAGAAACAAAAAGAAGCACTTGTATGAGTTTTCATGTTATTTCAGTGAAGTCATAATAGGACAGCTTCCCTTCCCAGAGCTCGCCCGGAAGAGCTATTTAAAGGGGGAGCAAGAACTATACAAGCTTTTCCTAGATTCTGAGGTCGGAGCCTTAATTAGAGCCCACAATTGTATTGTACGTCTATTTGTGTAACTGTTCAATTAGAAGTGTAATAGCTGGGACCGAGATCTTAATGAGCTTTTAGTGTCATGATGCTTTAAGACCGCCTTTTTTTGGTTATTGTTATTATTAAGCTTTCACCCAGGCTTTATCCTCTCTGCTGTCTAACTATGTGGTTCTCCCTTCAGACAGGTGGAAATACAAGACTAAGTCCTTGTGTGTCAAATGCTAGGCATTAAAAATGGGCTGTTTTTCCCTTATTTTAATGATTAGTTTGTAAACTGTTGCTTGGATCTATCCTGTTGTCAATATAACCTCCGTGAATGTTAGAATCTTAGGGCTAATCTTTGAGAATTGAGAAAGCAGATTCAGAAAATGGGCCAGGTGCAGTGGTTCCCATCTGCAGTCCCAGCACTTTGGGAGGCTGAGGCTAGAGGACGGTTTGAGCCCAGGAGTTTGAGGCTGCAGTGAGCAATGATCTTGCCACTGCACTCCAGCCTGGGCAGCAGAGTGAGACTCTGTCTCTCTTAAAAAAAAAAAAAAAAAAGCAAAGAATAGAAAAGAAAGTGACCTCCTCAGTATGGGGCACAGATAGTGACACAGCCCACTGGCACATACATAGGCATTCTGACCTTCCAGAAGCAAAACAATGAAAACACCTGTGCATGTCATAATGTCATCCTAACACTACAATGCATACCAGTAGTCTAACTGGATCACTCATTTAAAAAAAGAAAAAATTCCTTCCCAAAGACATTGTTTTGGTAGTTTTAACTCAATAGGTATTTCACTTATTTTTTCTCTGCCCTTAACTACTGAGACTTGGTACTATTAAAGATATTTACATTTTGTGTTATATAAAAAGGAACAGCACTCAAACATATCCTTATTTAAGCAAACTGGGCCTATGAAACCTGTAATAAATGTGGAGGGTGGTTTTTTACTTTTTTTTGGTTTTTGCTTTAGAAAAAAAAAATGATTCTCTGCCTCAGTTTCCTCATATGTAAAATGGGTATAATAATGCCACCTAACTTACAGGATTCTTGGGTAAATGCAATGAAATAATATAGTTAAACTGTTTAGCGTACTATTTGGCAGAGAGTCAACCTCAATCAATACTATCTGCTTTTGTTCTTATACTTTTCATTACTGCAAAAGGATGACCAGAAGATTCTGTATGCCAACCAGTCAGAATCATTTTTATACTTTGTAGGAGGAGGTGGAGAGGTTTGGGTGACATGCTGGGGCTGGTGTAAGTGCTATTATTTTGAGATGATTATAAAGAAAGAGAAAATTAATGTCAGAGCTGTGAAAATGACTGTTGAGACAAAACAATTATTCTATTATAAATTAATAATGCAACTCATTTATGATGTGTTATTGAGTGGCTGAAGAATGGATTGCCCTCAAATATTCTTTTCAAAATCCATTTATTGCCCAAGATAAATTTAAGGGTAGTGTCACATTTTGAAAAATGTTATTTTATTGGCCATAATTTTTCATGGGGACCTGGTGACAGCCCAACACAGCAAATGTCCTTCATGTTACCATCCTTTTTTTTTTTTTTTCCTTTAAAGTTGAATTGTCCTGGGACCACTCCAAATGTGATTTATTTGTCCCCGGGCCAGTAGAAGGTTCCATGTAGGTGAAAATGGATGTTTGGCTAGTTGAAGAGAAATGGAAATGAGTTCTGCAGGCTGACTTATTCAGTGGAAAGAGGTAAGTAACTTAGGGACATTATATCACTCTGCATTCTGACTACCTGGAATTCTGGATGATTCATGTCCCTTAGAGAGACATATAGACTGACATATGATCTAGCAGGAAGGAAGAAGACAGGAGCACAGTAAAGACAGTGAGTATATTGTGAGCATCTTGGTGCCAGGCCTTGTGTTATGTACTATATTTACTGAGTAATTGTAACAGTCTAGTGAAGCTTAGGCTCCATAAGGTTAGAAAATTTGTTCAAAGTCATAGAGCACCAAGTAATATCACCACTGGGATTTGTTCAAAGTTTGGGCTGATTCAAAAGGACCATGGTGTTGCTCATATGTCGAAGACTTTGTTTTATCTTGCTTCTTGCTTTGGGGAACAGGAGTAGGCATCCCCTTCTACAAGGAAGTTGATGCTGTGAAAAAGAAATAAGAGGCTAGAGAAACTCAAGATAAAATTAATGCAGATATGTTTAAATCTTGGTTCTTCCATTGAATGGTCCAATGTTCTTTCCACCACACTCTAGTTTTTAGGTGAGGTAGGAAGATGAAGGTGTCAGGCAGATCTGATGGGCCATGCACATGCAGGGCTGGCTGTCAGAGAGCCTGGGTTCCAGCCCAGCCTGTCAATCTCACTCTCTGCAACCTGGCCCTTTGCTTCCTCGCACCTCTGTTTCCTCATCTATCAAACGGAGACATTGGACTAGAAGATCTCCAAGGTCCGTTTCAGATTGAACATTCCATGATTCTACTATCTTTGTGCTCTGAGAAGTAGAAGGCATATAGCCCTGGGCTTATTAATATTAACTGGGGCAAACAAGTGAAATTAGTTTATGAAAATAGAGCTGTGGTTTCTGCTTGGAGCCAAATCTGCCCTAGGAGACTCACTGTGAGCATTGGTAATGGGACTGCTGATGGCTGCTTGGCCAGAACCTGAACCCCCTGCAGTTACACTTTCCAGCTGGCGCCAAGGGCGAGCGTCCTCGGCAGATACATAAAACTGAGGCGCACAACACAGTTTAAGTGAAAGGAATAAATCAAACCAGGCACGTTCAGTCTGACTCATCTTTGCTCTACCCTTTTCCCAGTGCTTGTTCAGTCCAGCTCGGTTGGAAGGCCAGTCCTTCCTTCCAGTCTCAGCCCACAGTGATGGGTTGGTTCACTGAACCACAGAAGAGTTCCTGCTCTGTAATACGCTCATCATTTACAGTCTGGGACTCAGGCATATCTCTATGCCTCAACATCTGAGGGCTATAATGAAGATCCTTCGTGTCAGGGATAATGTTTTCTGCATTTGTGGGGTGGGAGGTGATACTGTGATTTAAAATAAGAAATATATATTTGCTCTTCATCCCTTCCTGACACTGAGCTCCTAAAACCCTTGGAATTTCCTAAGTGATAAGAGCAATAAATGTGTAGAAATCATCTTTTGTTATTCATAACATGCCCTTTTCAACCACAGGGGAGTTTATGTTAATGAAGTGACTTTTGGAAAGCTTCTAAGGAGGGGGCAGGGCACCAGTTGCCAAAGGAACCGACCATGTGATTGTTTGGAACTCTCAGCCCCACCCCCCAGACCTCTAGGGAGGGTAGAGGGGCTGGAAGTTGAATTATGGCCAATGACTGAATCAATCATGCCTACATGGTGAAGGCTCTATAAAAACCCAAAAGAAAGGGGTTCGGAGACATTCTAGGTTGCCGGACACATGGAGGTGCTGGGTGGGTGGCGTGCCTGGAGAGGGCATGAAGGTACACGCACCTTCCCCCATGTCTTGTCTTACGCATCTCTTCCATCCAGGTGTTCCTGAGCTCTATCCTTTTATAATAAGCCAGTAATATGGAAAGAAAACTGTGTTCCTGAGTTCTTGGAGCCATTCTAGCAAATGATTGAACCTGAGGAGAGGGTAGCGGGTCCAGAAGCACAGGTGATAACCTCCACTTGGATTGTCATCTGAAGTGGGGACAGTACTGTGGGACTGAGCCCTGAACCTGTATGATCGGACACTATCCTCAGATAGGTAGTGTCAGACTTGAGTTAATTTGTAAGACCCAGTTGGTGTCTGCTGGAGAACTGAATCGAATTGTTGTGGGAGAAAAAACCCACGCAGCTGGTGTCAGAAGTAAAGTAATGAGAATAGTAGCAGAGAGTTGTTTTCCTCTTAGGGCCTATAGATGGAAGGCCACAGGCTACATATTTGACCTATGCTGCACTGTTTACCAAGTTTATTTTAGTGCTCTGCTCTTGGGTTCTAACAAAAGATGCCATAAGAACATAAGTGTATCAACGTGCTATGTACATTAATGCATACCCTATAGGAATTTTGCTGAGACTACAGCTAACTTGATCTCTCAATGTTTTCTATATGAAATCACATGGGAGAGATATCTTTTACAATTTCAGGAAAACAGCTACCCCATTTTGATGATCATTTTATTAAATATCGTGAATTGACAATGTCAACCTTTTTGTTTTGGCTGCCAGAAGTCCAGATCAAATCTGAAATGAATGGATATAACCGTTCTTGCTCCATATGATCTGTATAGTATATTTTTAATTTGGTCATGATAGTTTCCAATTTTATTTATACTTTCTCTGATCCTGATTCTCTAGTTTTATTTATATTTTGCCATTGTTGTATATCAGAAGTCTCCCTTTATTTGCCCCAAATACGTCTTAAAATATGGTAAAATATAAATAAATACATCAATAAAACCCATAATTTTGTTGACTCTAAAATGCCTAGCATAGTGCCTGAAATTTAGCAGGTAATATCAATTGCCTGATTTATAGGGAGACACATTTCACTTTTGAAAGAAGTAATCTCTGGGAATCAAAGCTGGTTAGAGAAGAACCGCATAGTTCCTGTCACTGGAGCTATCTGTGAATACACTGGACAATCTGTGAATAAACTTTGGCTAATTTACGTAAGCCTTGGTTTCTTTAACCATATAATGGTAGTAACAGTATCTCCCTTTGAGGTTATTGTGAACAGTATAAGTTGATCCTTGTCTAGCACTTAAGCTCTTTGCATAGTGATGCATATAGAGAACATTTGAAAAAGTAGCTATTATTATTAAAGAGGACTGATGCATTGAAAGCCGTTTTATTAGCTGAAGTTAACTTCTAAACCTGACCACTGTGTTGGGTTAGCAAGCTCTCAGTCATCAGAAGCATCACAGACTTGGAGTCATGGACCAACCCTGCTTGTGTGGCCACTGTGACAGGGATTTAAACAGCAGGTGAGGGGCTGGCTGAGGCAGCATTTAGGCTTCCTTCCTACCCCAGTTTTTTGGTTTCAAATCCATTCAGTCAGAGCTAGCATAAAGGTGTTGGGAGAGGGGAAGGATTTGAATACCATTTTATTAGAAAAATCCTCTCTTCTTTCATGTGTAAATTTCACTTGGGATCTTATCAATTGGATATTAAAGCATTTTCCAGGGAGAAAACAGCCAGGAAGAAGAGCATTGAGAAAATGTCTGAGAGCACTTCATGCCTTCCTATCTATCTGTAAGTAAAGAGCTACCTTCTTCACGGCTTGCCAAACACAGGTTGGCAACCTGATTATTTCCACTAAGGCACAGACAGCGCACTTCAAACAAGGAAGCTGTCCGGAACCCATGCCGAACATGATGGACGCTCCAGGTTCATTACTGTTAACCTCTGACCAGGTGGCTCCATTATGCACCCCCAGTATTTTACAGTATTTTGATGGTAGTGTCCTTCAGAAAATGTGCTACATCTAAGAAAAAAGAACACAGCAGCCCCCTATATTTTGGTTGGAATGACCATAAAATTGCAAGTCCCCATGGCAACCATGGTAACTGCTATTTCCCCTGATCTTTGTCTAAGGGGTTGTCAGGCACCTGAATGGGGCTGAATTAATAGGTGGGAAATTTCCCGGAGATATAGAGGCCATAGGTTGACTTCATGATTTTAAAGATGGATTTTTCTTTTCCATGAAAATCCCAGAAGGGGCATCTATTACAGAGGTTGGGACTATAGGTGTCACCCCAGGTAGTCCACAATATAGATGGTCCAGGTGCATCCAACAGGAGAAGAAATGGCAGTCTCAATAATGAAGAACGTGTTTCAGCTTAATATTCCTGGGCTTAGTCAATACTAAACATGACTGGCAATCTCTTGTTGATAGAGTCTCTCGAAAGGTTAGTGGGCAGGTCTGGTGGTATGCAGTGTCCAGTATGTGGCTGGCCACATAATAGGTACTATAAATATTTGTTCAAAGTTTCAAGTTGCTATAGCTGTTCCCAGGTTATAGCTTTAACAAAGCCTTTATATAGGAGACTCCCTGGACTTCTAGGAGAAAAAAAAGCACTAGTGGGCAATCATAGCTCTCTTTCTCCCCTTCGAAAACCATAAAATAGACAAGAAATGGCATAAATGATGCTTCCCTAAGGGGAACTCTGGTTCTGATATCCATGCCTTCACCCTCTTGTGCCCTCTGGCTTTTAGTGTGTCACGTTTCCTCCTCCTTCTGCACCTATGTCCCAGAGAGAGGAGTCAACTTGACAAGCATGCAGTGCACCCCTCAGAATTCACAGGAGTATCAAGAAAAAGTGACTTTGGGATTCTCTGTCTTCTTTGGTTTATCTGTTTTCACTCCCTGCTAAAAGCTAATCATGGTTGATTGGGCCAAGGAAAAGATCTCTATGAAATGAGCTTTACAACAATGGTATTAGAATTCAATCAGACAACTGGCCTGGCCTCCCTATTATTCATGATTTCACTCACTGGGGATGAGTAAGGCTTGGGATATTCTGTCATCGGCTGCAACTGGCTACAGAAACCAGGTGCTATTTATTGAACTATTATTATGTGCCAAGCAGCATGCTAAGCACTGTGGGGCTATATAAAGGTAAATTAAACATAAATCCTGTGCATAAATTAATTGTACTATATGAGGGGGAATTACACGCCTACTTAAATAACTAGAGTGACAAGTGCATCTAAGGGCTACAGACAGACTTTTGGGATTTTAGAGGAGCAATGATGTCTTCTGTCTACACAGGTATCTCCAGGTTGCATGGAAGAGGCAGTTCATGTGCTGGTCATTCATGGAGAAAAAGAACCTGGACCCAAGAAGATGGTGGAGGTGCAGCGGTAGTGGCAGCAATCGTAGAGCAGAGGGGTCTTTGGCTAGCGAACGTCTCTGGAAGGAGACATTTGACTAGGAGGCACTTTGCCACCCGACTGGGCAGTCAGTTTATAACTGTACGTGTGTGATGGTGCTCTGACAGTTTTGCACAGAAACAGACTTGGTGTCACAAAAGCATAAGCTCTCCTAGACAACGGCCTGAGTTTTCCCCTTCCCACTGGGCATTCTGGTTTTCAGGGGTCACAGGCATTTCATGCCGGCCCGATCCTCACACTCAATGGGTCACTTATAGAGTTGATTAATTGTGCCTGTGACATCGTAACATGCCTGCCTCTGGCCATAGTAGGAGAAAAGTCCTAACCCTACTGTTCTATTCCAAGACAATGTGATCTCTTGCCAAGAAGTATTTTTTAAACAAATTCTTAACTCTTTCAGTTCCTCTGCTCGTACTATTAAGAAAACACATCACAGCTGACTGGTTTCCTGGACAATTCAAGTTGGAGAGGCTCTGCTATTCTGTGCAAGCACAGCCACATCCTCTTTTCTCCAAAGTGAGACCTTTTGGAAATGGTTTCTGGAGCACAGGGTAACAAGCATGTGGAGTGGTAATCAGAATGGACCCAGTGCACAATAGTTCAAGTCTACCAGGGAGAGATCCAGGCAACAGAAGTTTTACACACTTTCCGAAATTGCATTCCTCTTGCAGATCAAAGTTTTGTTTTGTTTTTTTTCAAACCACACCAAAGCACACATGTGAAGGCCAAACTCTTCAAGGGCACTTGAAGTATTTGGTAACTTTCCTGTTAATTTTGAGTTCAGCTTACAAGCTTAAGGCGCACCAAATAACGAGTTTCATTGAACCATTGCCCTAGCAAACAAAGCATTGCTATGGAATCAGAGGACATCTACATGAAGTTTCAAGTATTTCTATGTGCCCCATTTGTTTCAAGAGCCACAGCCAGTCAGACTACCTCTAATGCCTCTCAGCAAAGCAATATCACAAACTCAGATTTTGACTCTTCTTCCTTGTTGAAACCACTCAGCCTAAGGGAGTAGATGAGGGAAATGTTGCTTCTATATCCCAAAGGCTGGGTGGTTTTTCCTCTTAAAAAGGAAGATTTTTCCCTTTTACAGAACTGGCTTTCTGTTGTCTGGTCTAGCCAGGTTGGAAGCCCCTTATGTGAAGGAGTCAGTTTCCATATGCCACAAGCATGTGTAATTAAAAACTTTAAGGACGGTAAATGCACTGCAGTATCCTGGATTGGATCCTGGAACAGGAAAAGGACATTAATGAACAAAACTGGTGAAATCTAAATAAAGTCTGGACTTTAGTTAATAGTAACATGCCAATGTTAAATCCTGAGTTTTGACAAATCAATCCCACTTGGGTAAGACGTTAACATCGGGGGAAACTCGGTGAAGGACATGCAGGAACTCTCAGCATTGTCTTTGCAGCTCTATGCAAATCTAAAATTATTCTAAAATAAACAGCTTATTAAAAAACTTTATGGATGAACTTTTGCTTTGGAGGGTAACTCACTGGCAGTGCCATGAGGAAATCTCTGTCAGAAAACAAGTGTGCTAGAGCAGAGCAGGTGCTAGTCTAAGGGGTAGGAGCTCTATGTCTGAGGCCCAGGTCTACACCTATTTAAAGGTGTGACCTTGCATCAGCCATTTAACCTCTTCCAGAATGAGCATCTGCATCTGTGATAGGCTCTGCATCTCTCACAAGGGCTTAGGAAGATCCCATGCAAAGATGCTATGGGGAATGCAATGAAAACCTGAAAGCACAGCAAACTGGAAAGGTGGTCTGAACAAGGCGCTGAGTATCTTGATAAGATACAGAGACATGATCCGCAGGGAAACATATAGGCAGGAGTTGTTTGGTCTCAACTCTGGAAGCTGGCAGCTAGGAAAACTTTTCAAATGGTGCATGAGCGATCACACCAGGGCAGCTTCAAGGCACACAGAGAGGGTTCAGCGATTCAGCGCAAAGCAGGGCAGTGACAGCAGCAAAGACTTTGGTATCTCCTGGGATCTCTGAAGCTGCAGAGTGGGATCCCCTCACTAACCAGTGATTGAAGAGGTGGTTCATATATAGGCAGAGGGACTCCTGCCGTCCCAAATGCTAGCATCACTACTTGCCCATTTGCCATTCTAAATAATTAGTTCCTTCCTACTGCAGAACATCTGGTCATTCTTCCATGACTCCCTAGCACCAACACTGTCAAATCCAACTCCTTAGCATGGCGCACAAATCCCTCACATCTGCCTGCCTGGCTCATCTCCTGCACTCTCCTCCTTACACGCAGCCTTGCTCACCTGCATGCTGTTTCCTGTGTGCACTTACTGTTCAGTGATGGGTGCCTTCGTCTGCTCTTCCTCCTGCCTGCAGTCCCCTCCAGATCTTCCTCACCTGCGTTAATCCCCACTCACCTTTTCTTCCCACTTTTCCTGATTCTTTTATTTATGGCCTCCCTCCCTTCCCTCTTGTTCCTTCTTCTTGGTTTTCAGTTTTGGCATCAAGAGCCAAGTCTTTAAAGATTCTTCCCTGCTCTTTTGCCTCTCCCAGTCCCAGCTGATACCCTTCCCTGTGCCCGGAGCCTCCCCTCGCCCATGCCTAAAGTGTTCATCTCCTTTTCCAACTGTCTCCCTAACATTTTCCACACTACACTGTGGTCTTCTATGGGTAAAGGCTGTGTGTGTGTGTGTGTGTGCGTGTGTGTGTGTGTGTGTGTGTGTGTGTGTGTGTGTACACACATGGTGTTTTCTTCGGTATCCTAATAATTTAGCCAAGTATTCGGTACAAAGTAGGCTTCACGAGTAAATGAATGAGTGAATAAATGGTCATGCCGGTTAGATCTATTGCGGAAGGAAGTATGCCATGCAGGTGCTTCTACAAGGCTGGGAGAACTTGGTATTAAATGTTGAATGTTATTTCTGTTAGAATGATTTTCAAACACATTCCTACAACTAGTAGTGAGCTCACACAGTTCAGTAGGATTAACAATATGTACAGAGCATTTTGTGGAATGACATAATGAGAATGACAACATTTTATGACTAAGTACCAGATAATGAAAGAAAATTAATTAATTCACTGGTAAGATAAATGACTATACAAACTTGGGGGGAAAAGCTGCCATAGCTATTATGTTTCTAAGTTTGTTCTGGAATATAAAGCACCTTGCACTGAATAACTCCCACCTCCAATTAGCTGTATTAGCTCTATTAAGTTGGGATACACCTAGAGACACCCAGATGCTGTTTTAAACGACCCCAAATAATACCTGCTGGGGCAAAAAGCAAAGTTTGTAGGTAACAGGTGCAAAATACCAGGGAATCTATCTTTCACTTAGTACTTCACAAAAGAAGGGGCAGATACAGAATGTAAAGCTATCTGTCCTTGTAGGTATATTTGCCAATTAGCTTTACAGGGAACCCACCTAAAACAAATAACCCTGTTTTCAATGTCAATATTAATTTTACCAAGCCAAGGCACCAAGTGCTGAAGAGGGGTAAAGAAAAACCTAAAACATCTGTTTATCTTACATCTAGTATCCCCTCTCCTTTGGCAAATACTCAAGAAAACTGATAAAAATCTCATTTTCTAAAGACACTTCTCACAAATTTTATAGATTTGAACATCAAATTTTATAGGTTTTGTTTTTGGGGAGGGTATATTATACTAAAATTCTGCTTATATGCCTACTGAAGCTGTGTCCTTGAGGGTATAGTTGAAGTCACAAACACAAGATTTTACCTTTTTTTTTTTTTGGAAAAATAATGTTAAGCACTTAGTATGTACCAAGCATTGTTCTAGGTGCTGGAAATACAGCAGGAAACAAAATAAAGTTTCCAACTTCATAGACTTACATTCTAGCTTAGGGGTCAGCAAACTTCTGTAAAGTGTCAGCAGAGCAAATATTTTTAGCTTTGCAGGGAGACTGTATTTTGCAATACTCAACCCACCCTTGTGGTACCGAATCAGCCATAGACAATACATAAAGGAATGAGTGTGACTGCGTTCCAATTAAACTTTATTAATATACGCAGGCATGGGATCTGATGTAGCCTGCAGGCCATAGTTTGGTAACTCCTGTTCTAGCTTATAAAATTTCTTATAAATCACTGAAATTAAATAGGGATATTATGGAATTTACGGAATGATTTATAGAATTACAGAAATTGGGAGCTGAAAAAGGACAGCCACTCATTTTAACCTTATCTTCTCCTCATGGAGTAGCGTCATGGTTAAGAGTGTGGCCTTTGGGGTCAGCCTGTCAAGGTTCAAATCCTTTTTCCACTTACAATAGGTGATTTGGGCAAGTTATTTAATCTCTCTGGGCCTCCTTTTTCACATTGATAAAAGGAGAGAATAATACCACCTGCAACTGAAGAGGCTCTTGAGATAATCCAGGAAAACACTGATCAGAGCATACGGCTGACAAGGAACAACAAATTCTAGTTATTTGTCAGAAGAACAACATCAACAGTAACGCTAACAGCAAAACACTGAGGCTCAGAGGGGTGCCAAGGCTTGCAGAGGGCCCCGTAGCTAACGTGTCCAAATCAGGATGGGAACCCAGGCACTGTGCCTCCAAACTCAGGGTCTTGTCTAATGCACTTGCTCTTCTCCCTGGATCTCAGTAAATCACACGATCTGTGAGTAATAAAAACTAGACATTTGTACAAATGGTAGCAAGACTCACAGTTTAGTTATCCAGGGAATTTTAGGGCTGGCCTGTGATACATGGAGAGGCATGTCAAGGAAACAGACCCACCCTAAACCTTTCTGTCAGAAATGTGTCTGCTGTTGTCCCATCAATATGTCCAATGGTGAAGCAACCAACGGAAATTACCCACGAGAAGACTATGGTCATTTAGAGAATAAATTCTGCAATGGAGGCCTACACGTGAATGAAGCCAGGCCTTTGGTAGATTCACTGCGAACCACGATGCCTGGGTGAGCTTCAGCACTTTGGCTTTTTCCACCTGATGGCGTGCTCCAGCAGACCACCCAAGGAAGGCTTTGAAATATTACTTTCCATGGTAATTATTTTCAACCTTTTGCTTGTTTCACTTAAGGATCAGGTTCTCCAAAAACCTCTTGGAAGAGCACAGTTTTTCAGTATATTTAATGTAAGTTATCCTCAGGGAAAGGGAAAAACCAAAGTTGTGAGAGCCAAGGGTTTTTATACAACCACACCCTTCGGAAGGCCCACAGATTTCTACTATTTCAAGCAAATCAAGCCACAGCAGCATAAACGTTCTTTCAAGGAACCTTAGGCTAATTAATTGTGAATGTGACAGCTAGCATGCAGAGAATTAATTTCCTGAAGTTGGTCTCCCCCCACCAAAAAATGTGTTTTTTTCTGAGGTTGGCTTTCTGGGATCTATCATTTGTGAGCACTGACAGGAAATGGGAGTGCTAGAAGACCACCACACTGTTAGAGCCACTAGCATTCTTTTGACAAATGGTTTTGCTGACTTGAAACATCTGGGCCATATTGGGCTTACATTTGATTTTAAGGTCTTTATTCCCAGGCCAAAGACAATGTTCTCTTTGGAAATCCTGGACATCACTGCACCGGTGCCCATATACATCCTCCTCTCGCCATATTTTTTTTTTTTAGACCTTTGTTATCAGATGGAGACAATGTGATAGAATCACGAAACTTCAGTCCACTTGTAACACGATAGATAGCACTGATTGAGACTTTTGTTCATTTTCTTTTCTGAAATAATTTGCAAGATTTGTAAAGTACCACTTACAGGAAGTTTTCAAAGAGAAACTCCATCTAGAGTTTGTGCTTCAATTATTCATCTGTTTAATGCACATGTATGGGACACCTGCTATGCCTGAAACTATCAGGTATATGATGTCATGAAAACCTCGCTTCTTTCCTCAAGGATTAGTAAGACAGACACCTCGTTGCAATTCAACATGCTAAGTGCCTTTACAACTCTATGGGTACTGGTGAAGACTTTTTAGAAGAAAGGACATCTCAATGCAAGGCTGAGAAGTAGTTCACCAAGGCAAGTAAACAGGAAGCACACACCAGACTGAGCATTAAAAAATCAAAATACAGACTCTAGAACCTCTTAGGATCTGTTGTTGTATTAGTAAAAATTGAAATCTTGTGTTTCTTTTACCCGCATTCGTGTCATACACTCTCATCCTTCTTATCTGTCTCTGTCTCCCCACAACTTGGCGTAGTGCCTGATGTTTTGCAAGAACACAAAAATGATGTCAAATGAATGAATGAGCGTTCTTATGATTTTTTGCATGCATTTTATCCCTATGAGCTAGTAAGTTCTCTGAAGGTAGGGTCTGGGACTATTTGGATGTAATCTTAAGATATCTCACTGATTTAATCAGCTGTTATTTTCTTTAAAATCCAGGTAGATGTTAGCACCCTCACTGTTATCGTCATTACCATCATTGTCAACATAGTGAAAGCTACTGAGCAGTGACTTCGTGCCAGTGCTGAGCTGAAAACTTTACAAAATAACTGGTGATTGGATTTCTCTTTTGAAACTTCGGCCTATGAGGACTTTGTTGTGGAGTAGCCTCTGTCTTCTACCTCTTTGGTATCTTTCCAAGGTGCCTTACCCAGGCCTTGGCCCAGAGTGGAATTCAATAAACATTTTTTTGACTATTAGAAAAAAGCCACTGTCTTTTCTCAATTTAAGAAATAACCAAATATCTTTAATGAAAACACCACAGTACACCTTAAAAAATAACAAATCTATTCCAAATCTAAAAATTCATTAACAACTCAAGATCACACTCACTGAGTTCCTGATGCTTGCTACTTCAGCAACATAAGTAAAATAAATAAATAAAATCCAGTAATCAAAGCAATAAAAGGGAGATTTCACTTTTACGCTACGGAATTCTGTCTGAACGTAGCCATGATATCTTCTCTTGGCAGATAATGGTAACATTGCCTAAATCATACACCAGTGGACCTGATTTGGATTCATTTCTATTCAAGGCAAACCAAATGTGTCAGACACCCTACTTCAAATGTTCACCATATTGCACAAACTTTAACAACAGATTCCACCGAAATGGGTTTGGGCTGGTGAGTTACCAAGTGTGGAGCCTAAATTAACAGAATTTTCCAGTGTTAAGGAGGACAGAGTGACTTTCTTCTCAGCAGCCCTTGCCCTCTTGGGATGCAGCAAGAGCTGTGGATTCCGCGTTACCCCATTGGTGGCAGGTGTGACTCAGATGGAAGGAAGACTGGAGCTCAGAAACTGAAAATGTGTTCAAACTGCCTTGACCTTCGAGGGTCTGCCTGTTCTCCCTGCAGCGGCCAAGTCCTGGCCACTCTCTGAGGTCAGCGCTGGTCCTTGACAGCCTCTGCTTGAAAGAAAGCCCTGCTCCCCCGCTAGTACTCTGTTTAGCCTTCGTGGCTAAATCCCTACTTCCCAGTATGGCTCAGACCTCTGTCTGCAAACTGGGGCCCAGAGAAACAGCAGCTATCAAAAGCAGTGTGACTCTAGCGACCTACTGTGCTTATTTTTCCAGATGAAGTAACTTGTGCCTGAGGTAAGGGTCTTTTCCCCAAGTTCCTGCAGCGGGTTGGTTAAAAAAAAACAAATTCTCATTATGGAGATCTCCTTTTAGGTATCCAGAACTGGTGTCTTATCCTATGATCTTTAATTTTTATTTTCTTGAGTTCCTTAGATTCCTGACCCATGGTGCTCTTCAAGCCCCATCTCAGACACTCACCCATCAGCTTGTGCAGGTTTGGGGACGGGACCTGAAGACCCCCAGTGACCCTTCTATCCCTTGGAGGCATGTGTTTTGAGATCCAGCTGGCCTTGGCCTTCTTGGCTACCCAGTCCCCCTACTGCTCAAGTTCCTGTTTCTGTGCATTAGAGGCACACGCTTCGTCTCCATGGCAAAGAACACTCATCTGTCTCTTTGCAGGGAGACACGAGTGTACTGAGGTAACGAACGAGGCTCGTGTGGCTCCCAGTGTGGAGTTTCAATCTTGGCTTGCTGGTTGCTAGGCAGGTGAACTGGGGGAGTTTTTTGTTTTGTTTTTTTAACCTTTATGAACCTCAGTTTGTTCATAAGTAACATGGGAATAATTACAAGTCATGGGGCTGCTGAGTGGAGCACGGGAGAAGATGCACACTGCGAATGCTCGGAAATATTAGCTGTTCGTGTCACTGGGAAAAGGAAAAGAAAACGTCAATAAAATTGACACAACAAACATCTAATTAGATGCAACCTGATCCTCATGTAACTGCTCTATTTATATGACTTGAAGCATTTTTCCTAAAAGGAACAGTTAGTTCCTGTGATTAATTATCTAGATTACAGACACAAATGGTGAGGGCTCACTTTAAAAAGTGAGGACATGAAGTGGCATCAGTGGAGACCAGACATAGGATATCAATAAAATCTAGCTCTAACAGACTGATAGCCTTGAGGTTTAGGGTCAGGGTTTTAGGAATTCCTCTATGCTAAAAGGAAATGCTTTTAAATGTTACTTAGCTGAAGCAAATAATTTCTTTTTTCACCACTTGTAAAACAAGACACAAACATAAACCTCCCACCTCTACGTGCCACTTTAGAATACTATTTCCTTTAAAAACAAATACACAAGCCATCACCATGAATGTGGGGTTGTCATCCGGGTTGCTGGAAGAAGGATATTTACAAAATCTGTGACTGCATTTCCTGTAAACATGCTTTGAAGAAATAATCTACTCTATTACCCATGAGTCCTGTAAGAGGGCCTACACACAGAATTTCTTTTAGATGGAAGCATACGGAGTAGATATGCTTGCCTTGAAATTCTTTCTTCTGACCAACCACTTCGCGCTTTTATCTTTGGTTTCTGAGTACATTTAAGGTTCAACTACCAGCAACCCTGCAGGTCCGTAAGTCTGTGTATTTCTCCTCCCCTACCCTCCCTTCTCCCTGGCCTTGGTTTGGCATCTAGCTCTTCACTCTAAGTTACCCTTAGTCCGAATTTCTAAGCAATGATTTCCAGTAGGTTAAACCTACTGCCATTTTTGCAGGTCAAAAATCACTGAATTTCAACAACTTCATTTGATTCAATCTGTTTTTACCATTGTTAGTTTATGGATTTGCTGTAGGCCAGCTCAAAGCCCCTGGACAAGGAGAATAAGGTATGAATATAACAGTAATCAACAAAGGGCTGATTTTTACAGATATTGAAATTACGGTCCAAAAAGATTAAATTTAATATATGTCTGCTTTGAGAAAACCAGAAATTCAAAAACCTGTCAATGGGTTTAGCTTTTTTTCTTTTTCTTAGGGTATTCTTTTCTTTAAATGTGAGGCAGTGCTGATCTACAAAGCACATTTTGCCACTCACCTGCTCACTCAACCTGTCAGCCTCCACCTCCTACCCCTATTTTAACCTTGGGGTCTCTTCTGTAGACTCCCTAAGAGCTTCTCGACTGTTTGGCAAATGCTGATCTATAAATACAAACATTAATTAGGAGGAGGCTGTGCCCTTCCCACATTGGGTCTTACTGACCGTCCACTTCACCATGACCTTCAGACCTTTGTTACATCTTCATTTCTGTCACCCTGGCCTCTGCTTTTGGGCTGCACTTGCCTCTCTGGGACCCCATACTCCTGTGGCCTTCTGAGCTGCATTCCTCCTGCCCAACCCAAGGCTGGGCCTAGAAACAGCCCTGCCGGGGAAGGTCTTCATCCACCCAGCCCCACTGGGTCCCAGTGCTGCCCCATGGTTGCTCCCAAGGGGTTTTCTCAACACACTCGACTCTCCTGAAGTCCCCAACCCCACCCATTGGGTGAAACACCATTTTAACATTCAGTAAAGCTCAACACCATTACTTAGCAAATCAGGATATGGCTTCAACTATGAGGCTGACCATTACAGCTGAGGCCCAAAGCACATTTCGAAACCCAAAGTGGCCAGTCTGCCACTGTCATCTCATTTTTAATAAACTTCTAGGCTTTCTTTTACCACCATAAAAAAAAAAAAAAAAAAAAAAAAAAACAGAGAGAGTGTTAGAAAGCAGGTGACTCTTTTTCTGAACAATGGTTGCATTAAAAGTGTCCTTGAAGCAGAGAGACCACTCAAGAAGGAAATAACACCTCAAACCAGGGGGCCATTCACCAAAGAGAGTTAACATTTGAGGCTCTTTGCAAATTGCTTCCCTTTTTCTGCTTCCCCTTGTTCACTACAGCACTGATAAAAAAGAAAGATGATAAATACGTTCATACAAAAAGAACCCATTCAATAATTCATCACCTTGTTGGCTTACAATATAACCGCTCCAAAAGAAATGTGTTTTACTAACCACTGACCAAGAACGGACACCTGAGACTTAAATGTGGTTCAGAGTATTGTCTTCCTGTGCACGTGTTCCGGAGCTGTCCCCAGCTGGCTGGCTACTTAACCCAGGTGCTGCTTCCTCCTTGATTAGCACTGCTGTTCCTGAATCTACCATTTCTTATGTCTCCCACTACAAAGCATGCTGGCGGACACCCAAAGTTTTGTTTTGTTGCAACCACTAAAATTCACTAGACATGGAATTATAGTATTTTTCAGCCTGAAACAGCGCTTCTCAATCAGGGGCAATTTTGCCCTCCAGGGTACATTTGGCAATGTTTGAAGACATTTTTGATTATTATGACTAAGAGGGGGTATACCACTGACCTCTAATGGGTAGAGGTCACAGATGCTGCTAAACATCCTACAGTGCATAAGACAATCCCTCACAACAAAGAATTATCTGGGCCAAAATGTCTATCTCAGGTTGAGAAACTCTGGCCTAAATGAAATATGGTAATAAAATTCTGTTAGGCCAAAGCCTAGGTACAGAAAGTGATCACAGGATTTGCCCAGAACTACCTAGCCAGGTAGTAGCAGCAGAGAGCCAATCACAGCACTCAGGTTAGCCTGGGTCTATGTTTTCTCTATAGCATATTTATTCTTTTTTGTTTTTTTTGTTTTGTTTTGTTGTATTTTGAGACAGTGTCTTGCTCTGTCACCCATGCTGGAGTGTGGTGGCATGATCATGCAATCCTCTAACTCCTGGACTCAAGTGATCCTCCTTCCTGCCTCAGCCTCCTGAGTAGCTAGGACTACAGGTGTGCACCACCGTGCCTGCTTAATATTTTTAAAAAATTTTTTGTGGAGATGGGGTCTCACTATGTTGCCCAGGCTGGACTTGAATTCCTGGCCTTGAGTTATCCTCCTGCTTCAGCCTTCCAAAGTGCTAGGATTACAGGTGTTAGCCACTGTGCTCAGCCTATAGCATGTTTATTCTAAAATGACTTATTCTTCACATGGAGCTTAACTACAAAAAAAAAAAAAAAAAAAAAAGGTCTGGAAAGACACACACCTCAATGTAATCTGTGATTATTGCTGAACATAGGATTGCATTGATTTTTCTTCCTTGCTCTAATATCTCTAGCCTGGATTTATTTGTTTTTTTTTTTTTTTTTTTTTTTTTTTTTTTTGAGACAGAGTCTCACTTTGTTGCCCGGGCTAGAGTGAGTGCCGTGGCGTCAGCCCAGCTCACAGCAACCTCAAACTCCTGGGCTTAAGTGATCCTACTGCCTCAGCCTCCCGAGTAGCTGGGACTACAGGCATGCACCACCATGCCCGGCTAATTTTTTTCTATATATATATTTTTTTAGCTGTCCAGATAATTGATCTCTATTTTTTTTAGTAGAGACAGGTCTCGCTCAGGCTGGTCTCGAACTCCTGACCTCAAGCGATCCACCCGCCTCGGCCTCCCAGAGGGCTAGAATTACAGGCGTGAGCCACCGCGCCTGGCCTAGCCTGGATTTATTTGGCTTGTTATTTTTGTTTTGCTTTTATTAATACAATAAGGAAATAAGAAACTATTTTCATTTTGAAAAACTATATAAAATGCAGTAGAATTTAGCTCAACTAATATTTATTGCCAGTAAGAACAAGGCAAACCTAGCATTACAGAGTGGTAGAGTAGGGACAGATAAGTGGTACAAATATGGACTCTTCTAGAAAACTGACAACATATATTCAGAACCTTAAAAAAATGTTGTTTTGACCTAGCTGTCACCCTGTAGGAAATTCATCCCAAGGGAAAAAGGTATGTCAAGGATTTACATAAAGAATGCTATGTGAAATATTATTTATAACAACAAAACACTGGAAATAATCTAAACACTTAACACTGCGATTAGTTTAATAACTTAGAGTTTGGCTTAATGAAATCTATAAATTACATTAAAAAGTATTAATTTAACCCCAAATATATACAAATGATGGAATAGTATGCAGCTGTTAAAAACCATGTTTGTCATTATTTCAGTGTTGGTCTCCCCATTAAACTAAAGTCCTCAAGGCTAGGGAATTTGCCTTTTGAATTCCTTCTGCATCCCTGGTATCCAAAGCAGTTCATACAGGAGGTTTGTAATCACTATTGTTGAATGAATGAAATGAATAAATATGATTATCCAGGAGTGATAGTATTACAGCTAATCAGCATCTTTTTTATTTTCTATGTTTATGTTTCAGAGCTCTCCAATGAGCACGTTACTTTTGTAAATAGAAAATAGATTAGTTTGTTGTTGCAAAAAGTACAAGAACATAGAACTTAAGTAAGGAAGAAGAAAAAGAATGCAGTACAAAGAGTGTATGCAAGGACATCCAGTACTTGGGAAGCCTGTTCCATGATGCAATTGAGGGACACAGTGATACGCCTACCATGGATTCAAAATGTGGGGAGTATATATAGTCCGTTGGGCAGGCCACAGTCCTTTGTCATAACCTGTTTTCTCTTTCAGCATTCTTCCCTCATTTGAGCTTTTCTCCCACTGGTAACACCAAGCGCTAAAACAATGGCCATGCCACAAATCAACAGATTCGTGCGGTCTGAGGCTTCGGTGGTCCCCGTGGCATCAGGGGCATTGTGACGGTGGTGGAGGCTAGGGCTGCTTTTCAGCAGGATTGTGTGTGCGGCTGACAAATGGAATAAAAGAGCTATGCTGTGGTGCTCAAAATAGAACAGGCAAAAAGTATCCCAAAAGAGAAAGAGAGAGAGAGAGAGAGAAAGAGAGAAGAGAAGAAAATGGCACAGACATGAGAGGCTAGCTTCTGGAACAACCTAAAAAGACCAACGTTTACCCGGACCCATGGATATGATTCTCACATCCTTTGTAGAACTTTCTTTTTCCTTTTCACAAATGTCTCTTTGGGACTGCAACCCTGAAAAAAAAAAGTGTCATCTGCCCCTTTCCTGGAATGGCTGGATCCCTATGTCACCCGGGTAGAAAAAAAGCTGGGTGATTTTATATATTTGACGACTTGTGGTCATCCGGGTGAGGTGATTGAAGAAATAAACAAATCTAAAAATATAAATCCACATGTGTGTATGGAGAGAGAGTAAAAGAGTCAGCGTGAAGAAAAGAAAGAGGGATACAGCGAGAGCGACAGAGAGAATGTGGACAGCCTATAAAACAGGGTGGGCCCAGCAAGAACTGTCGTGGGGTAGAATTAGCAGTTACTGGCACGGTCTGGAGTTTATTGGCTCTGTCAAGGCCCTCTGCTTAAACTCATTCTCTCTTGCTTTCTTTATCGCCCCAAAACTTTGAGGAGTAACCCATTTCTTTAGCAAGAGAAAAATCCTTTCATCCTCCAATTAGAGATATAGCTCAAGATAAAAATGGCCCCCCAAAGGGCATGGGAGTCACAGGTGTCTCATCTTTCTTGAGCACAGGCTTTAGGGACATAGGGGAGGGGTGACTGTGTGTCTGAAGGTCAGAGGCGGGGGGCGGGGGCAGTCACTGAAGCAGTAACAGGCCACAAAACCAAATGTTTTCTTCATAGTTTGGCCACCTCAAGTCTTATCTTAGAATGCAGCGTTTTTATCTGATTCTATGGAAAATAGCACATATGACTACAGTAGATTAAAGATGGCTGTTAAATTTGACACTCCCTTCAGTGGGAAGTGGGGTCCATTTCCCCTGTCCTCAAATCTGGGGCTGTCCTTTAATGCTTTGACCAGTAGGGTACAGCAGAAGCGATGCTATGCCTGTTTGGGGCTCAGGCTTTAAGAAGAGTGGTGGCTTCTGCCAACTCTCTTGGACCCCTGAACTTCCACGAAAGAAGTCCAAGCACTTTGTGCTAGAACCATGGTGCGGAGCAGCTGAGCCCAGACTTCCAGCTGTCCCTGCCATGTTACCAGGAATGCCATCTTGGACCCTTCAGACTAGCCTGGCTGCAGCTGGATACCAATAAATGACTCCAATTGATGTCACGTTGAACAGAGGAATTGCCCAGCCTAACCCTGCCTGAATTGCTGATCCACAAAAAATTGTGAGATGTAATAAAATGGTTGTGAGTTTTGGCTATAAAATTTTTGAATAGCATGTTACATACAGCAATAGATATTCTGGTCCAGGCGGCAAGAGGGTGACAGTGGTCTGCCCACTTTCAATATTGGCTTTGCCTCAGAAATCCATACACACACACAGACATACACAAACACATATATTAATGACATAAGAGATAAAACACAGTCTGTACTCTTTATGGAATGCAATTAAATGCAATGCAAATGCTATCTGTCTTGGCTCAAATCTTAGCTTTGTCACTTGTCCAGTAGTCTGTAACTTAGGCAAATTATTAAACTCTTTGAGCCTCAACTTCCTCATCTGTAAAGCAAGTATAACAACACCTACTTGTTGGAGTAGTTAGGAATGTTATATGAGAAAGCAAATGAAGCATGGAGCACAGCACCTGGCTCACAGGAGCAGGCATCCACAGTTGAGCTCCCTGCACCATGGTGCCTACTTTAGCTTCCAGTTTCCAAAGCTCAGTTAGTCCCTCTGCTGCCTTGTTTCCGAGTCACTCTGACCTTTGCCTGGGGAATCACTGCTCCACTGTTTGTCTTGTCTGTATTTCAACCTGACTGTCTGTTAGACCTCTAGTAAAGAGAGGGCATCTTTAAAAGAACCTCATCTGGTATCCAAAATTTTGGTCCTTCAAGTGAAAAAGAGACAGGAACTTGTTATATATGGAGATCACATTTCCCTAACAAGATCAGACAACATGGTCTGATATGAGGCAGATCATCTAAATATCCATAATACAGACATAAGAAAATAATAGAGAGCGGCTCTGGAAATTGAGATGATAAGAAACAGAATGAGAAGGGTCTAATTCGGAATTTCATTGAGTGACTGGACCAAAGTGAGAGATAGCCCCTTGTATATGTTGGTGCATCTCCCTGTCCTATAGCTCATGAAGGCTGAGGCAGTAGCTAGGTTTCAAAGACTGTAGACTGCAACATCTTTTGCCTACAACCAAGTACAGAAATATCCCACATGAAAGGCCCAAATTCCATGCCTGGGTGGTTTCTATGGAAGCTTTCCATACACTTGCTATGTTAAACTCCTTATAGTGCTGGCCTGCCAAAGGCCACCCAGTGACAACCATGGATTTCAATCCCTCCTGCAAAATATTTCAACCCGTTTGCGAAGTCAAAATCAGCAGCTTTGATCTCCATCTGAGGTGGGTCTGGGTAATGAAAAAAGCAACTTTTCTTTCATAAACAATTGTAAGGATGATGAAAGGAATAAAACTCTTAAAGAACAACTTAAGACATTACCAAAATTACCGTGTCCTTATCCAGGTTTTGCAACGAATATATTTTATAGTTACAACCTCTTCCTAGACAACTGGGTTTCTTTCTGAAATGGTTTGGCACACCTGCTAAGTGTTTGTGGCATAGACTTGGAAGACAACTAAAACCTTTTAAATCCCTACCATTTGCAAAGACCAGACGAGACTCATAGTTACCACATTTAAACCTAACAGCCTACTGGAACAACATCATCTGTGACTATCTCTCTTATGCTCTTGGGCTACAAGATTGTCTTCCTCGATAGTTTTTATTGCTTCTGGAAGTAATTTGCTCTTCATCAGGTCATCACAAATGAAAACTAAGACAGGTCAGAAGGAAGCTGGTTTCTTTGTCAGCAAGATGCGTCTCTTTGCCAGAGCTGAGAGAGAGAGACAGAGAGCTGGAATTAGAAAGAAAAGGTTTCAAGTGCCTTTCTGACGTCTATGATCTTTTAACACGGATGTAAAGCATATGAGATTTGCAACCTTTCGTGGCCTGCAGGGATCCAGTTATTTGGCCAGTTGTGAAGGCATACCCTTGTTCCCACTCTGGCTGTCATGCTGTCACTGGGGTGCGTGCCTGGTTCATGATACAAAGGAGCCAAACTACGTTTTTACAGGAATTTCAGAAGTCTCGGCATTATCGAAGACCCTTACCAGGATTAAACCCAAGTACCTCCGACCACAGTGTTCTACATATTATAGACAAGAACAGAGGAGCAGGAAGAAAGAGAAGGAAACAGCAAAGAAGCAGGAGTACAAAACTGGAAGGAAAAAGCATCTTTTCATGCATGTTACACATTCATGGTTATTTGGCATTTGGATGGGCAGAGGGTAGGGAAGGGTTTTTTTAAAAATAGCCCACTCTCTTTGGCACAGGACAGCACTAGCATGAAAGGTTGGTTGTTGCCAAGGACTAATCCAGGCTGTGGGGCTGTCCTCCTGCAAATACCACACCGTGACCTTGTCAGCACCTGGCTGTGGTCACAAGCAGGAGATGATGTCAAGGTCCCAGCAACGGTATTTTGTTCCACCTAAGAATGACCACATTCTCTCACATCTTACTTCACATAGTCAAACACTCCACGTAGCCTGATCATGGGCACCTAAAAAGCAGAAGGCTAATGAGAACTCGAAATGAAGAAAAACTAAAAATTAGCCCTACTTAGCTAATAGAAGGTAGCTCTGGATAACCCAGCCCAGCTTATGGGAAAGGGTCTAGGAACGTCTCTCTCCATCCCCGCCTGGCTCCCCAACCCTCACCTTAGTCCTCGGCTGGGTGGCCCCAAACCTGTCAGGTTGGACCACCCCACCTCCAGGGGGCACTGCACCTAAGTGAAGCAATGGCAGCAGGTCCCCAGTGTCACCAGTCCCCAGAGAAGGTGTTCCTACCAAGTGTTCCTACCAAGTTCTTTCAGTGTGGGGAAAAAGACATGGCTGAATGTCATGGAAGAGTTACACGGGGTGGAAACAAGGGCGAGCGGGGAGAGGAAGACCATGTATGCACACACACATGTGCACACACACACACACACACACACACACACACACACACGCTCACGTTGGCTATCTTCTCAGGGCAAGCAACTAATGGTCACTTTTCTTCAACCAAATAAAACCAAATCCAAACCACAAGGTCACAGCAGCCGTCTGGCCCGCCCTACTCTGGCATTTCTGGGCATCGTGTGGCCGATTGCATCCCTCACCCCATGGCTCTTTCAGCCCTGCTGGCCCTGGCCCTCCTCAAGATTCTCTTTCCCTTGTAGATTTCCGCCAGGCACGTGTCAGTTAGAGGGAGCTGCAGAGAGAAAAGCCTTCTGTGCCCTGTGAGCGGCAAACCTGCTCTTCCCGATGTGGCAGCAGGCCCCCTGCCCCGAGGAGTGGGGCAGAGGGGTGGGAGGGCGGCCACAGAGGGCGAGGCTTCCCTGCAGAGAGAAAATGAGTCTTCAGTGTACAGAAAGGCACTGGGACCCAGAAGATGCTCACACTGTAAAAGATGCCTTGGGAAATGCGGGCTGCCTCAGAAGTACCTCTCCTGACCCTTCCCCGCCACCCCCAGCCCCATGCTCAGGGTTAGGGTCACCTCCCATCTCCCATAAGCATCCTGTGTTTAACTGTCCTGGCCCGTAGACAACGAGAGGTGAACTGGATGGCAGGAACTAGGTGCCCCATGCTGGGTTTCCAGCACCCGGCCCTGCTCCTGGCACAATGAAGGGGGCTCGCTAAATGTTTGTTCAGTGACTGACCATTTCGGCAAGCTTCCTTTTGCAGAGGAGGAAACCGGTGCTTAGAGAGAAAGACAGGGATGGGAGGGAGGGAGGAAGGGAAAGGAATCCATGCTTCTGCAAAACCTACAGGCCAGAGAGCACGTCAGGCATCCGACACTCGGTTGATTTGCCTCTAAGAAGGCCAGTGAGTGAGGCTTCCTGCCTTGCAGACTGGCTAGTGTGTGCTGGGACACCCTCTGATGTGGGGGAGAACAAAATGCACCCTTGGTATTAAGGCAAAGGCTGAAGAGTTGGGTAGAGCGAGAGTTGGAGAGAAGCCTGGTGGTGAACGAAATGAGAGCTGCAGAGCTAGCGCTGTGCGGGGAGGATGCTTGAGAGGCCCCAGCTCCCCTGGAGGTCAGCCCGCCCACCTTGCAGGCAGAGGCAAAACCCCCCGGGTTAAAATGTTGAAGGGCAACAGACCAAAACCAGAACAACACAGTTTCTGCCTCGCCTCCTTCACCTTTGCCCGTTATCAGAGTTAAATTTATACCAGGGTTAAATTTCCATGCACAAACACATGCACAGAAACCAGTACACACCACAGCTGCAAGTGCAAATCAGAACAACCCTTCTGGATGGCAATGGATGTAAAAATTCCTCAAAAATATAAGAAGATTACTTCTGAAACCTGGGAATGACTCATAAAAAGTAGGAGATTATAAAACAGCATCAAGTAATTTCTCAATTTTGAAAATAGAGGAAAATGTATTTTTTATATGTATATATATGCTCTAGAAGGTTCCCTACTCAAGGCAGGCCCTATTAGGATTCTCGGGCTCCATCTTTCCACAGTAAGTACCTTAGAGGTCACCGTCTTATTTTCCAGTTGCCTGTGCCGTACACATGTACCTCCCTGCATTATGTCAGGACTTGTGTAAAGCCATCAGATGTTCACGCCGAAGGCACTTTCGTGATCCTAACCCCCTTATTTTACATTTGGGAAAACTGAGAGTTCAGTGAGTTTTCTCAGTGTTATCAGCAGAGGTGAGCCTGAAACACTGTGTATTTCCAAAATGTCCCATTTAATGCCACTATTTAACTGTGGACAATGCCAAATCCTCTCAGAAGAATGCTGGGGACAAAAATCTTATATGAGGAAGAAATTACATGCTTGCCATCAAGAGGTGGACCTCATGTCCACACCATCTCAGTTTCCTCTGGCCCCGGAGGCCCCGGTGGCAGAATCTGAGCACGTGAGCCCTGCAGCCCTGCTGCAGAGGAGAACATGTGTTCTGCGGTCAGGGCATCGGCCACCCTTGCCATGCTCGGGGCCCCTCCACAGGGAATGCAGAGAGCGGGGGTGATAAGGTGTGGCCAAGGGCTATTCTTTTTGTGCCATTTTAGTGATTCCGGGATGTTATGCAGGGAAATCTTTGGCATTGCAGTAATCCTGGATTATAAATAATTTAGCATATTTCTTTGTAAACTACAGTCCAGAATCCTTGCAAATAAGAAAGGATTAACTTTTTTAGAAGTACTTGCTCTTGAGACTTTAAGTTCAAGGCAGAACAATGCTTGCCGTGGTAATTCCATCTATTTTAAGATCACAAAACCATACCAAGTTGAAACCAGAGCAGAAGATATTAATGCAGTGCTCTCTCTGAAGTGCCCAATAGTGGGACGAGAAAGCTTTCAAAGGGAATTAAGTAGACAGAGAAAGCTCCCTGTTCATGTCCAAATCACAAGGAGGCAGCTGAATAGGATTCACAGTTCTCCGTGGGAAGGACCCACACCATAGCTAATGTTCAAAACAGGGGGGGAGATGTCTCAGGAAGATCAAGGACCCAGAATTCTGCTGTCAGAATCAGCTGCCTGCCCATTAGAGCCTCACAAAGACCCTCTACCATGTGTGAGCCTATATGATCCTGCAAATGAGCCCATTTTTCTTTTTCTAACTGGCCCAAACTTTATCTGAAGGAAACTGTCATTATGTAACATTTCCCAAGCATCTTTGAGGGGTATGTGTGTGCACGTGCGTGAACTCGTGTGTGTGTGTGTGTGTGTGTGTGTGTGTGTGTGTGTGTGTGTGTGTGTGTGCGCGCGCGCACATGTGCAGTGGGAGAGGATTGGGGGGGTAGTGAAGAACCACATGAACATACAAAGCAGAAAAACTGGCAGGGGAGCAGCCTTGAGTGTGGAGGAAGAGGCAAGCACCAGGGAGAACCACGGGTTAAGGGACAGCACCTGGCAGGTCACACAGACGGAGGTACTAACAGCAACAACGCCAGCCCAGGGACTGTCAGAGCCAGACTGAAATTGGCAGAAAGAGGCAGAGACTGAGAAGCCATCAGCCGGCAGGCAGGCAGCAAGGCAGGGGCATGAAGGACGACAGCGACAGTCGGTGAACCACACTTCCAACGTCACACCTCCAGGACCATCCGTGATCTGGTCTCTGCCTGTCTTTCCAGCCTCGTGCCCTGCTAATCCCCACGATACGTCTGTACACCATCAAATAAAAATGCAGCCTACTCTACACACAGTTTTCTAGCTTCTTGCCTTTGTTCTTCTTGTTCTCTGTGTCTAGAAAATCCTTTCTCCCCTCTCCTAAAAATGTCTGTCATTTTCCAAGATAGAGCTTTACGGTCACCACCTCCTAGACACCTTCCTCGCTTCCCAAACCTTCGGGCTGGGTCCAGTACCACTCCTACGTGCTCTGATATCTTGCCAATTTCTAAGCTTCCTCCCAAGGGAAGATGGCAAAGAGGTTTCACGTCAAGGGTCAACTTTGAGCTTGGAAAGGGCCATGGCTGCCTAGGGCTCTGTGTTGAGAATGAGTCTGAGACCACATCCAGAATCCCTTGGAAAGAATGCTGCAGTCGGTTCAGGTTGCTGGCCACTTAACGGGTGTGGGTCATAATTTTGCCATGTCTGATCCAGGCCAGCATCCTCATTGGACAGACAAAGACCCTGGGACTGAAAGACGGGAAATATCTTGTCCAGTGTTACAGGCTGGTTAACAACAAAATCAGCATAGGAATTCCAGGCCTTGTGATTCCTAACCAAGGGTTCCTTTTAAATAAGATTCCCAAAGTGTCTATATCTGGAATATTGAAACTCTTAACACACTATTAGCCTGTTCCAGGACAGGAGGGCAATTATATAGTGATGGAGCCAGAGAAGACAAGCTTTGGGTTTTAGCAATTTTGCTTGGACACCCACCTACCTGAGCCCCTGTGTCTTACGATGTTTTCTCCTGCCCAAGCCCCTGAAATTCCATCTTTATGCTTTTCTCTCGTCAGTGCTGTTGGTACCACCAGCGCCTGTGATTCAAGTTAAAATGAAGACTCCTGAGCTGGCTCTCCTGACATCATAAATACGTAATCAAAAAGGATGCACACTCCTTTGCTTCGGGGGGGAAAGGTAGAGGATGGTGAAGCCACCTTTCCCAACTTCAGTTTCCACTCCCCTCACCCTGGAAGCTGACACTTTCCTGAGAAAGAAATACACTCAGAATGGTTTCGTTAGATAAACTCCTTCCCTGTCTTACTGTGAAAGGAATTTTCCAGTGGGTTCCAGTTTCAGGAGTTTACAAGGGAAGAGGGAAGGAAAGCTGGCATGCTCCCAGCCTGACAAGAAGTTGTCACATAAGTGTCTTACAAATTTAGCTGGAACGCTGTATAGGATTCTGTAATGCGCTTACCTGAGACATTAAATGGTGAGAAACATGAAATGTTTTGCCTGCCCACTCTCTGCCCCGTTGCCCCTTGCTTCTGTGAGAGTTTGGGATTAGAGAAGAATTCTGCCCACATAGCCTGAGCTTGCAGAAGGGTCATCTAACCTTTCAACTTCAGGTCAGCAAACTGGGCCGAGGAGAATCACCAGGGTACCCCCTGTTCTGTGCTTCCACCTCCACTGACCTGCTTCACCGGGTTACCCAAGGACACGGCTCTAACCAAAGACATGAGAATTCCCAGAACTGGAGGCAAATGCGAGATGATGATAGGACATCTCCTAACCCCCCATCCCAGGATGCTCAACAGCAATTAGCAGCCATGTCCTTTGTCTCACCTCCGCTGGGTGTGTAGCAGCTCGGTTTCTTCAGAGGACGAGGCAAGAGGGAATGGGATTAGGCTGGGAGCCCTGATTTTCTGAGGGAAGAGGGTATGAAACATTTGCATTTCAAGTTTCTCTGAAGGGATTCTGGACAAAGCAATACCTCCCCACCTCCCCTACGGGCCCTGGGCTCTTTACCGCCTTTGGGTACCCACCATACCCCTCCACAAGAAATCAAAATAGCCACTTTGCAGTTGAATTTCCAAGCGGCTGAAAGAGGAGCTTCCCTTGTATCTGTCATTATTTTTCTTTACGTCCTATAAGAAAGAGGCTCCTGCGGGGTGGGGGGAGGGAAGGAGGGGGCATGAAGGAAGGAAGAAGTGGGTGACAGAGCCTCTGGGGGATCAATAAATTTGACTGCTCCCCGGCACAAGGGGGAGGAGGATGGTGCAGGAAGTCAGACAGGGGAAGGAATCCCAGAATCATAAATTTCAAAGATGAAAGGATCTTTAGAGGTCACCTGGTATAGCCTCCTCTCTTTTATAAATGAGGCAACTAAAAGTCAGAAAAGCTAACAGACCTGCCCAAGGTCATGCAACTTGTGAAGAGAGAGCCACCCGGGACTCAAACCCAGCTCTCCCAGGTCCCCAAGCTGGGTCCCTTCCTCTTCTCTCCAGTCCCAGTGGCTGCTGCCACCACCGCTCAGGCCGCCATTTCGAGCACTGAAGCGCCTGCAGGACGGCCCACGCCACCCCCAAAGCTCTCCCAGGACACTCCTCTCCCCCAAACCCAGGCCGTGGCTGCCCACTGTCCCTGCAAACCCTCCCGGCCGGCGACGCGGGCCCCGGTCTCCCCGTGAGGAGCCCTCACAGCTGACTTTTCACGTGAAGCCGGCAAAGCAGCTTGGGCGATCATTTTTTAACGCCGCAGCTCTCTGACAAGAGGATTAAAGCAGGCGGCTTTTCAAAAAAGTCTCAAGAATAATTTAAAACGCAATATGTTAATGCTTGTCTAGAGTTTTGTACACTTTCGTGAAAAGTCATAAATCTCTCCTGCCACACCCTAATGAGAATCCTGGAACTGGCATGGTTTTACTGACATTAAGGGGGGAAAAAAAAATAGTGAACACAGTCATAAATTAGGACCAGAAGTCTAACTGTGTAGATGAGGCTTTCGAAGTCACTAACCAAAATTGGGGGTGGAGTCGCAAAGCTGGGGATTTTTGAGGGAGTAGGTGGTGGTTATTTTGGAGGCTGGTTCCTTTGTAGTCTTCCTGGAGGATGGGCAAGGGACCCGAAAACAGTGCTTCCCAAGCATGAGCAGTATCAGAATCACCTGGAGAGTCTGTTAACACACAGCCTGCTGGGCCCCCTTCCTAGGCTTTGTGACTCAGCAGGTCCAGGGTGGCGCCTGAGAATTTGCATTTCTAACTGATTCCCAGGTAGTGCGTCCGGGGACCACATTTTGAGAACCTCTGGGCTGGAGAGACACCTTCAGGCCCCTGCTGGTGCGGGGACTTAATTAAAATGTGAAAGATACGATGTGAGGTGGATGGAATTTAAAAATCCCTTCATTGGCACAGCAGGCAGGGCAGGAAGTAAAACCACACAGACAGGAGGGCCCTGTCCTCAGTCACAGCATCCAGCAGTCCTTGCTCAGGGAGGTGAGCAGTGTCCTCCTGCTGCCATCGTCCCCTCTGCAAAGATAATGCCTGTGTGAGCAAAAGCAAACACCAGAAGGCTTAAAAACCCTGGGTCCCCCGTGCTCCGTTCCTCAATCGGTAGAAAATGTCTTTATGTAGAGAAAGTGCAGTGTAAATAGAAAGTAGGGCTCGATTTCCACAAGCTCGAGTCAAAGAATCTGCTGAGAAGGCCACATGACACACGAAATGAAATCCAGGTCCTTGATACCCGGAGGCAAGAAAGAGAACGGAAGATCCAAGAAAATCCAAAGGTTCCTGAATTCTTGCGGTAAACAGTTCTGATCGGATTCACTTGCTATTTTGGAACATACATGAAGTTCATTAATTGGCATACATTAAAAAGGAAAAAAAAATGGAGAAAGAAGGCGCTGGAGGACAAATCAGTAATTGCTCCTTTAGAGCAAACCAAAGTTACTGAGAAAATCTCTTATAAAGGCTCTGTCAAAACAAGTCACTTAAGGATTAGTGAGAGCTAAATCCTCCGTCAGAGAGATTTTTCTCAACAGTCGTAAATGGGTTTTAGTATCGGAAAATCTTAGAAAATATACTTCTCCTGCCTTCACCCCCCTCCCGGAATGGCTCTTTCAATAGCTCTGCATCTAGTAGGAGCAGAGTGTTTCCTTAGGCTGAGGCTGCTTTAAAAAATAAAATAAAATAAAATACACTCTGTCATTCACGGCAAAGTCAGTGGCTGGAAATAAATCTTAACAGGCACCAGTGTCAGTTTCAGAGGCTTGTCCACAACACACATGGTCAAGTGCCGTCCTTTCCCTCTCTCTCTCTCCCTCTCTGCAATTTCCCTGATAAATAATTAGCATACGGCTCTTATAAGCCAGGGCTCACTCTTCAGCTTTTTCCCTCTTTCCATTTCAGTCTCTTTTTTTGTAAGGTTTAACTGCTCAATTTGTTCCTTTAGTGAGGGCAAGAACTTAAACTTCATCCTTAGAAATGGGTAGGTGATTAATTTTTTTAATTAGAAAAAAGCAAACACTGGTAATCCTGAACCTTTTCAACAGCAGCCTTCTAAGAGCACACGTTTTAATTCTATCAGAAAAGGGGCATCTTAACCACTCTCTTAAAATCATCATCCGGGCCCGTGCTGTGTGTCTGAGCAGTGTCTGGAGTTTCTAGCCTTGGATTATGGAGGTCTGTCTCTGTCCACTAGACGAGTATGTGGAGGACCCACTCATCCTGCAAGCACTTAGAGACATGCTAGCGTCTGATCCCCAGGAGATGGTGACCTGGCAAAGCTATTTTCATATCTGCCTCCCAGATGGTCACACTCCACTTTGCCTAAACCGCTTTTCTCTTACCGGGACTCAAAGCTAATGCATCTTGGGCGTCGCTGGTACCACTCAATGGAAAGCTAACACACTTGCACAACACCCCCTATGTGAACAAGGACTGACTTTACCTCCTTGGATATAGACTAGGTTTCTAAATTTTCCATTAAACCCTTTAAAAACATCCATTTGCCAGACACAAATATTTCTCTGGATATCCACACAGCAAGTCTTAGTCACAGGCCTGGTTTTAGGCATTAATATACTAGGCCGCTCCTTAGCATATATGATATGAGTGGGGGACTAGAAATCCCAACCCCCAACTATTTGCCTTTCCAATCTACCTTATTCCTAACAATTTCACCACTGAAAAATCCTTAAGACACTTGAAGTCCAGAAATACCCTTTTTATATTAAATTATTCTGAGAGGCAACCCATTAAGTCTATTTAATTAGCAAGACTCTAGAGAATTCAGCAAGTCTTTTATTTTGGTTGCATAGCCAAGGGAATTTAGGGTTGGGATTATACAGACTTGAGTTGGAATCCAAGAGCCGTCCTCTCCTAGTGCTGTGAGCTTGGGCAAGTCACTCACTTACCCTCTAAGAGGCTCAGCTTCATCATTTATAAAAGAGAATAATATAATAATATTCTACCTGTAAGGAGTAAAGAAAGAAACAGGAAGGGAATATTCTATGGGTCCTGATACTTGCTCAATAATGTAAATTCTCCTTCTCCTGGGCTAGCTGGTCAGGGAAAGCGAGGTAAGGGTAGATTATCATCGTAAGGTTGAGAAGTGATTAAAAAAATAAAATATTAATAAAACAAAATTAAATTAAATTAAAAACCCCAGGGCACATCCTGGGACAGGCAGCTTCAGGAGCTGGTCACCAGTGGGGTGTGTTCTTTCTGTTATTGGTGTTTAATGGGCAGTGGTGGAAACAAGGAGAATACCGTCTCCTGGGACAGAGGACTGCCAAGTGGAGGAAAGAGCCATGAACAGGAGAGGCAGCACCGGAAGAGGCTAGCGAAGGCCATCTTTCACCTACTCCATTCATCTGCTGATAACCAGGTCTACCCACAGTTTCACGAGCTTCACTCCGGTTCTGCCCTAACTTGATTATATATCAGGGCCTTGCACTCATTATCTCAAAAATGACATCTCAAGATCTTTGCCTGTGGGGTTAATGAGTAATCAGAAGGTACCACATAAATCTTCACTTGACTGAAGAGCAAGTTAAACAGTTGCCTCAAATCCTTTTCTTGTAGAGGGAGGGGTATGAATCCTAGATGAATATGCAAAGGAAAGCATGAACCAATTCTCTTGGTGACAGGTCCAGAAACCAAGAGGGCCTATTCTGGAGGTGCAGATAAAAGTTTCCATCAGTCTGAGTGACCGTTGCTCAGGGATGAACCCCTCTGTTTCTGTATTCCACAGCCACTGGGTGGATGCCCTGTGGCTTTGGATTTATTTCTGAGCCCCAGATGGAAGCATTTGGATTTCCAAAAATGGCTTATGTATTTTATTTATGTGGATGTTCTTAAGAAATTACATTTTCATTGAAACGATGGTGCTTAAATGAAAGGGAAAAACCTGGAAAACGTATGCTGTTTGCCCACAGGTACTGTTTCCACAGTGAAGGAGCTAAGTCTCTTCCATGATCAGTCTACCTTGAGCTTCCTCTTAAGCCCCAAAGTCATGTGATAGGACAAAGCAAAACTGCACCCACAACAAAGAGTGGAAGACCCTGTCAAAAGTAAAGACAAAGCCCATACTAAGTTAAAAAAAGATTTGATGTTTCCCTTTTTTGCTTTTATCCTTATCCTGGAGTTATACAAATGACCAACATGGGATCTTAAGTAGTAGTCAAAACACTGCAAGATTAGTATAGGAAGCTGGACTTCTCTAGCTCCTAATATGTGCTGGGCATTTTGTGTGCACTAACTCATCTACTGTACGATGTAAGAGCACAATGAAGCAGGATTCTTTCCTGGCCTTCACAGGCCAAAGAAGCAGAAGCTCAAATGCATAATTAGTAGGTGACAGGACTATGATTCAAACTGAGTTCTGATGACTTCAAAGAATGAGTGAGGCAGGTTCAAGATGGTCTTTAGGCTTAGGAGGCCTTCTGTTTACTGGAGGCATGGGCTTAGTTCTAGCCTCTAGGTGCAGAAGTAGATAGAGCTAGTAAATCTGCCTGCATAACTTAGTTCCCCCAGGGTTGACATGGAGGCAAAGAGGCAGGCAGGGGAGAACTCTTCAGAAAACAAGGCAATACTTTCTGACTTTTTTCTTTTGGAGTATTATCGCATGTGGCTGGATGGTGAAGTGCTCCAAGAACATCTACTCAAAGTGACTGTGAAGAGGTTCTATCTAGTGTATAGTTCTCAGGGAGCTGACAGGAGAGTACAGCGGCTGGGGCTGGGGACAAGGCATGCTCTCAGGCTTACGGAGAGGTGGGACCATGGTAGAGATTTCCTGGAGCTTCCAGAAAGCATCCAGCAAGTTACTGCCCTCATGCTATTGTAAAGTAGCACTGGAGTGTGTGTGGGGGGGGTCCACACCCTACTTAGAGGGACAAGGAGCGGCATTTCATCACAGGGGTTGTCCTCAATGAAACAGAAACCGACTCGGTCTTGACAGGGCAGCCAATGTACAAACACGTTTTACGCATGTCCTTTTCCAACCCCATCTTTTCCCATCCTTCTTTAGTATCTCCCAGGCAAAAGCTCAGAGAAGTAACTGTGAATCTACCATTTTCAAAAGCCCTCCACATGGAGACCACAGAACTCCGCGTGGAGCTCTCCGGCTATGTCAAAAGCTGATTATCATGCGACAGGCCAAAGTGAGTCTATGTCCCAATATGGACATGGTACCCTCACAGCTCTTATCTGATTGAACTGTATAATGTGGATTGGAAATGACATGATTACTAATTTTCTGAGAGGAAAAGGGGAAATCCAGTATAGTGACTGGGTGAAAAGTTAGTAATAAAAGGTAAGTAACCCAGACAGGGAGTTTCCTGAGCAAGCGTAGCCTGGCAGTTTCTAGCCACACTTCTTTCAGGGCCCTCTCTTCAAGTTAGGTCGACAGATACCTGACCTGATGCTTGACCATCTACTGAAACCCCCTCTTCCCATCTCGCCAGGTAGGGGCATCAGCAAAAAGTCTTTTCTGTGTGAGTAGCAACCTACGTTCCAAAACAACTCCCCACACTTCAAGCTAAACAAACGACTAAGTAAACCCAGATTAAATAGAGCTTTATCGGGATGGCGTTTGAGTAATCTCTGAATCAACAAAATCTGGGGAATGTGTGTACAGAATATCCATTATACAAATGTCAGACCACAAAGTCAAACTCTTCTTTGAGATGCTGTTAAGGACTCCCTAATCCAGCCAATATAGGAGAGGGAGGGAAGCTCAGAGTCATGCTAGCTTCCACCCCAGAGCCCGTTTCTCCTTATGCAAAAACCAATAAAGCACATTTTCTGCGGAATTACTTGAGGCGTTTCCTAAAAAGAACAAGATAGCCTTCTCTCATTAGTCTGCATAGAAAGCTCCTTCTCTGACTTGCTTTAATTGCTGCGGGTTAAGCTTCAATATCACACATCCTCACAACCATAACACAACTGGCATCATTGGGCGCTTTTTAACTTCGTTAAGTACAAGCTACAAAGTCCAAGATTAACAGGGTCATTTTGTGTCTGCCAAATGGAATGTTTCAAAATGAAATGATGTAGTCACATAATTAGGGAGAAAAGAAAGCATTAAAATGTATGCTCACACACAGAATTAAGTACGCTCACAAAATGATCAGCATAGGAAAATATAAACAGTAGCCCGAGAGCACACAAGTGCCTTGGATTGTCATAGACATCCTAAAATGGCATCTTCTATATCTATGTTGAAACGCGTGGATTGCCATTTTAATACTGCCATCATAATACTCTAGTGCACAGGTGGCATGAGGCTGACCATGCCTCAGAGTTAGACAGAGCTGGGTCAAATACTAGCCTGTTCACTTACTACCTATGTGTGTTTGGGGCAAGTATCTTATTTCTGAAACTGTCTTATAATCTATAAAATGAGAACCATATGACCTTCCTCCTAGGTTTTTACATAGATACAGTAAGATTACATGGAAAGCATCTGGCCCTGGAATATACTATTATGCCTTAATATTATTTCTGTCCTCTTGTTAGGTCTGAGAGACCCTGTGTGTGTGTGTGTCTTTACTATTGAAATTATGACTATGTGTAGTTGGCACTCAATAAATATTTCTCATCATTTACTCAATAACGAAC
Source organism: Lemur catta (assembly GCF_020740605.2). Classification (NCBI taxonomy): domain Eukaryota; kingdom Metazoa; phylum Chordata; class Mammalia; order Primates; family Lemuridae; genus Lemur; species Lemur catta. The sequence continues at coordinate 91,760,910 of NC_059128.1, forward strand.
ATTGATCATTTACCTTTTACACTGTCGAGAACCCAGAAGTTCTCGAATGTTCTTGAGTCACGATGTCCTTAATGGCTCAGTCATTTTTCTTATAGCACACCTCAGCTCAAAGAAATACCCAACGGTCCTATGTATTTGTTTATTTGTTAATTAGACCCAAATAACAAGAATTTATGGTCTAACAACTTGATGGTCCTTTGAAAAAATAGTACACTTAAACTAAAAGAAAAATTATTACATTTCATTGTTAAATAATCACGTGTACTTACTAATGAGATGCATGTGCCTGTTGGGCGCTATACTTCTCAAACCCTGGCCTCGGGTTGGATGCTCCCACCCTCATTTCCTGCTGCACGTTGATTTTCCTGTGGCGCTGCCTTATAGTACAGCAACTGCCAAAAACCTAGCTTCGTAAAGGTATGACATCACTGAAAGAATGTTGTGCATTCCAGTAGTGAAACTGCGAACTCCCTTGAGCTAGTAATTCACACGGTGTATGACAGATGTCAAGAACTGCAGTATTTTCCTCAACTATTTAAGATGCTTCCTGGCACCCCTTTGAGGTTGCCGCAATGTCCCAGGTACCTCAGCTCACAGCTCGGGAACCAGGAGGCCAATCTACCGTACTGAATCAGATTCTTCTTCTGTGTACCACATCTCACATAATTATGAATTGGACAGCGTTACAGATAAATCTGAATAATAATTAGATTTGTTCTAATGGGGTTCTAACTCACTTTTCTATTTCGCTGTCTGGCCTTTGATATTTTACTTTTTAAAAGCTGTCCTAGTAGCGTCATATGGTCACCATATAAACCCTGCAGTGAAGGTTCTTTAGACTCAAATAGAGGTTTATTTATTTCAGTTGTATGACTAAGATTACCAGGTGATCCTTCTTGTTTATAGGAATTTGTGAGTGATAGATCAGCTTCCTCTGGATTCATTTGAGATGAAGAAAGGGACTGCCCTTTTACATGGGAGAAGAGCCCAACACCCAAGACCTCCGTTTGCATGTCCTCTGTCCTGCATTTAGAACACAGGTCTGGGGGGCAGCAAGGCTTGCCTCTGCTCCTGTTCAGACTCTACCCTATGTTGCTATGGAGGCATGTCTACACAGCTCAAAGGCGGCTTCAACCCATTCAAGAAGAGAGTGGTAAGGAGAGGCCAGGTGGGGCAGAAGACATACTAGTCATGCTTACTAATGGCTCTCTGAGAGGAAATCCCCTGATTTGTAGCATTTGCCAACTTCTGTTCTACAAACGCTCCCACCACAGCGGCAGGATGTCACTGAATTCAGAACTGGGTAAAGGTGCACATAAGCAGCTCTCTCGAGCCGGCTCTCACCCACCACCAGACACAGGCTTTTCTCCTCTTCCACAGCTGCCTGCAGAATGCTCTGAATCCAGGAACGGACTCTTTGCTGAAGGAAGATGTGCAAACGCTCATGTTTATTAGCTCCTAATTAGGGCTTTTTCCCAGACACAATAAATAAAGTTGAAAAAAAAGAGTGCTTTGGAGAGAAAGTAGGCTAATCCGAAGCATTTTATGCAGGGGATGAATGCTGGCCTTCCTCTTTGTGTTTGGGGACACTCTCTGGACCTTTCTGGCTGAGCCTATGAGCTCAGGGGTGGCGCTCCAGTGAAGTCAAGTCAACAGGTATTCATCAGTCACCAACCACAGGCCCGAAATTTATATTAGCTGTTTTGGAGGGTTCCAGGAGAAGACAATGTAGACTCTGCCCGAAGGAGGGGATGATATAGCCGGGGAGAGGAGTCTATTTGCACGTGACGCAGGCTCCAGACTCTGCTCACTGCAACTTCAGAGTAAATCAAGTAACCGTGTCTGTCTTCCCAGGGGTGCCCTTGGCAGAGACAAGCAGGATCCGGTCTTCCTACTGTTGGACGTGTTTATGGGCCCTACTGGCCGATTTGGCAAGCAGCTTTCTATAAAATGTCTTCCGCAACCATCCTGCCCTGCGTGAGCCCATCAGCCTCAGAGCCCTAATTCCGTCCACTGCATCAGGCCCCTCCGTCTCTCGAGGCCCCAAGCACACAATATGGCACTGATTTTCAAGGCCCTTCTTTATTTTAAAATTCAATTGGCAAACCTATTATATTCCACGAAGTATCTCCCCGAGTGCTGTGCAATGCAAAGTGGCAAATTTACATTGTGCTTTCCCAACGTAAATTCGCAGATGAGTGCACGCCTTATTTGGAATACACAGAGATGCAATACTTATTAAAGGGGTGATTAGCTTCCTAGGGACCATGAATTTAGAATGCAAAATAGGAGAAGGTCAGTCTCTAAAAGTTCACATAAGTGATTTAAATGAAGTAACAATGAGTATAATATCTTCTAACATGTTAAAACTTCCCTGGCAAACCTCTGTTATAAAATGCTTTGTTGTTCCATTGATTTAGTAAGCTTGCTGGGGGTATATTTTGCACTTACATAGAGTGCTATACAGAGTATCTTGTTTGCTTGGAAAAATGAAAGGTCAATAATAACAATCTTGGGTTGCTATGATTTCCCTATCATTCATATTAATTGCGTACTAATTTTGGACAATATGCTTAGTGTTAGGAACAGCATTTGTTTTGCCCCTGAGGCATCTGCAGACCAGTTAGTAGGCATCGATGTCCTTTGTAATGTTTCAAATACCATATAACGGTAGTGACATATTTGAAACAAGCAACTATTATGCTATTTTGCACATTTATCCTCTCCAAGATATATCCTGGGTTTTACTGAAAGCCTTCTCTCTTATAAGGTTTTCCTTTATGATATGGGGTGCTTGCTGGGACAGAGCTGAGCTTCCGGTACATAGTGTGTAGAGTAAGATAAGAGTCTTTTCCCTAAATAATTGGCATGGGGGCTAATGAGTCTCCTAGTCGGGGAGTTAGACTTGAACTGTAGCACAACGAAAATTCAGACATGCATGGGCAAGTATGATGGCTTGAGGAGGAGAGTGCAGATGATAGTCAGGAGGCAGGGATGGAAAACAAAGGTCACCGTGAGAGAATGACGGGCCAGTTAGACTCAGCCACAAGTCTGGGAGTCAGATGGGGAGCTGCTGGGATGGGCCGATGGTCTCCTTCAGCATGGTGGCCGGTGTTTGGATCCCTCCAGCCCTCTGTTCCAGGGTCTGTGGATACCTTGGGGAGAAAAGGCTTATGTGTGTGAACTGTAAGAAATCTCTCACCAAATTCTAGGATGCTTTGGGGCTCAAACTACTCTATGTAAAAGTACCCTCCTGAACGACTTCCTAAAGATTCCTAAAACATAAACCCGTTTCCTCACTTCCAAACCCAGGCTGTTCTTCTGTCACGGTAATGAAAGACTGGAGGGGGTTGGTGGCTAGGGCCTTCTCATAAGGACAAGAAGCAGCCGTCCGTAAGTAACAGTCAAGAAAAATAGGGGTGATGTGGTTTGGGGTGGTCGAGGCCAATGTGGACAGTGTTAATAGACTCAGAATAGCAAGCAGAGTCCAGCACCGAGTGGAAGCCCAGAATAATTAATTCCTAAAGACATATAAAACACCTCTATCTCTGTGAATGCAAAAAAAAAAAAAAAGTTGAGCTTTTACAAGGAACTGCAATACCTGCAGTAGCAGGTGAGGGCTTGAGGCTCCAGTCTTTAATGTTAATGAGACTTGTTCATACTGTGGGCTGGGAAGGCTTGGAAATATTTTGGTTACATACGCTGACATCAGCCCCTCCTCTTCTTTCAATTGACATGCAATCTTAGCTCTGTTATCATCTCTGATCTTGGACCATTTCCTGAGCCACTGGGCAACCAATGTCTCTTTCTGAAAGGTGGGGAGAAATGTAAATTCACTGGTTTTCTCCAGAGCAGCCAGAGATTCCCTAATTTGCATCGTTATGTGAGTGCAAAGCATGAGGATAAAAAAAATGCAATTCTTAAGAAACGTCAAAGACAGCTCATTAGATTAACTTTTTTTCCCTGTGTATGTGTTGTTTTTTTTTTTTTTAAACAGGGACCACTGTGCTTCCTTTCAAGTGACAAGAGTTGTGACAGCTGCTCTATAAGGTATTCAATGGTTAATTAAGACACGAATGTCATCGCTGAGCTCTTTTGTGTTTCGTCGAAAGCAGTTGCTAAACAGATGAAAGTAGGTCTGAGGCACGGGGTAGCATAACTATTATTTCAATTAATAAATAGCTCTAAAAGTGAAGGAAGTGATAAAGGCCTCAAGAGCGTCTGTATCTGCCCCGGTTCTGTCAGGAACATTAAACAGAGCACTTGTGATTGCCATTGCTTCTGTTTAAGAGATGCAAGCAAGTTGGGTCACCTGTGCTGAGCAGGTTAGAGTGTGCCTGGTTCTTGGGGCACCCCCTAGTGACACATTCGTATACCCTACCACATCCATTCATCCCTACTGAAAGAAATGGTGCTGAATTCACCTCTCGTTCTTCCATCCGCCTCCTCTCCTCTATTTTCCCCCGTCTTCCACCAAAGAAGTCCTAAAATGTATTTTCAGATAAATATCAGGGAAGCATTTATAAATATTTCAGAGGCATTTCATAAATAAATCAGCAAATCTACAAAAAGACTTCTCTCTTTTAATGAGATCTTGGCTGTGGTATATGCCTTTTATTTGAGCATCATTAAAACCAGTTGGGAAGATTTTTTATACTGGACTCTCTTTGGGGGGGTTTCATAATATATGAACAAACCTGCTATGCGTTTCTGAAACGTGTAGCCTTGTCTCTGACAGATTAGGCAGCTCTGGCGCGAGGGAATAGGTTTTACTCTTTTTAGAGTAAATACTAATCAATAGCAACTGTACCGACAAAAACATTCTTGCCGCCTAATTGCACCACAGCTACTCATAGACCCCAACAGAATTTTCCCCTGGATGTAACAAAATTAACTACCAGGGGCTGAGCTAGTGAATTATCACCATCTCTCTATTCAAATGTAATTAACACAACCCCCTAACTACCACATGTACCATTAAAGTACCATTTGTGTGTGTAATTTTTAAACAGGGGTCCAAGGTTGTGCCCACATCAATCTTTTCAACACATGCATCAAATGCACAGGAAATCAAACCGGCAGGGAGGTGGTCCCAGACATTATAGGAAATCTCTCCCTCTCTGAAATCTCGTTTGTAGTCTCTCTTCTGCAGTTGAATGCCCTCTTTGGTCTCTTTGGCCATGTCAGAAATAGCCAGACTGTATCAGAGGCAATTCACTAGGACTATTGACAATTATAGTAATAGCAGTGACCATATATTGAGCACTTAGGCTGAGAGTCTCACCTACACATTTCATCAACTAATCTTCACAACTTTATGAGTTAGGAAACATTTCCCCTATTTTAAAACTAAGGAGAAACTGAGGCACAGAGAGAGTATGTGACACTAAATGCTCCAAGCATCTAGAAGAAGGGACCACCAGGATCTGAACCCAATTTTAAAACTCTGAAGTTCATTCTGGAATGATTAACCGCTTTGGAAGAGAGGCATCATCATCGCCAGCACACCTGTCAACATCATCTGCATTTGACACACGAGGTGAACAGGGTACAGAGAGCTAAAGCAACTCACTCAGGGCTGCACAGCGTGGAAGAGTTAGGAAGAAGAGGCTTGGAGGCAAGAGAGAGGGAAGAGGCAGTCATGGGAGGATTAGTGGAATTTCTGTCTCTCTCCGTGTACCTTGAGTCCTGGAAGCCATTCCATCTGTTACCTTCAGGGATCAGTGGAAAGAGCAAAGGAAGAGGGTCAAGAGACATGGGCTGTCCACCCAGACCAGACCCTAGCTGGGTGGACTTGAGCCAGTGACATCCCCTCTCTGGGCTCAGTGCCCTCAGCTACATAACAATGATTTAGATTAGAAGCTCTCTCAGGTCCCTTCCAGCTCTAACACTTGAGGCCCTTAAATTGTGAATTCACTGAGCTAAAATATGCTGTATGTGGAAATCTAACGTGGCATTATTTTCTCAAAACTTGATGTGTGGTGTTGCTGTTAGAACCCAGACACCCAGGCTGTCCCAAAGCCACCTCTTGATAAAAGGAGAGCACTGGGCAGAGGGTGCCCATGTTTAGCATCTTTCAGGAATATTTCGCCATTCGCAGAGCCAACAGGCATGAACAGCGTGTGCTACACTCCACCTGCTTCCGGTGTGTAATCTGGCAAGGCTGCCCATGTGCGAGGAGGTCTGTGCAAAGTCGTCGGGGTTTGTAACTCCAGTTAGATCGCAGGTACAGCAATGCTTCGCCCACGGACTCTTGTCAGAAACCTGGCCTCAGGTGTGCAGTGAACACAGATGGGCCCTCTGCGATGGGCGTCCCTCGACTCCTTCCATTCGGAGACCCCTGGCTCTGGCCTCTGAGGCTGTGCACGGGGTCAGCCTGCGTGCTCGGAATGCTGCTCTTCCACCCAGAAGCACACAGGCTGCTTGTGTTCCGGGCTCCTGGGCTTGGTTTCTGCCCACAGCTGGCTCTGGGCACCGGGTGCCTTCTGCAGTTGGGTTTATAGTTGGTCCACCGTGGTGAGGCCTGCCCTTGTGTCCCTGGCCCTGAGGGGGACACTCGCTTTCATGCCTCAGCTGACTGTGGTGCGTGTAGCAGGGGGAGTGGGAGTTTGGTGTCCAGAGGCCCTTGACACCACATTATTTCCATTTAAATATATTTCCCCTTGATTCAGAATGAACTGAGAGAAGCAAAAAATACTAATCAAAATGGAATGCAAATATCCAAGGCTCCTTTCTCTCAGAAAATGCCCTATTTCGCAACCCCCTCCCCCCAATGGCACTAATGTTTTAGAAATAGAAGGTACCTCTGGAGAGACAGGATAACACCAAATTTTAAAATCTGTAGAAAATGAGTACAGGGGTAGGCGGCACTATTAGTGCTACTAAAAATAAGCTTTGGGAAGCTACAATAAATGGAAAAACCAGAAGAGTCATTCCTTTTTTAAAACTGTACTGAAAATCCTGTATGTTCGGGAGCCATTTTCTCCAGAGATTCCAACAATAATAGTTTGGATTCAATATTCATTTCTACAGCGGTCTCTCTCGCAGTTTGTCCCCCTCTCTGCTGCCCCAGCCATGCAGCCTAAAGAGTGAGCTTATTACCCACACAGAGAGCGTGGTGCTGCCAACTGCACACCACGCCAGATGCTGAGAACCGGGGCGACGATGCCCTGGCTTGCTGCTTGGTGTGCCGAAGATGGGAATTCTTTTATAATACTGTATTTGTATTTTATTTTATTTTTTTTGCAGAGGGTTCTAAGGTTACTGGAGACAAACAACCCAGTGCTGACAAGAAAGGATGTCCCCTCAGACCTGCGGATGCCATGATCCATGAGCCTGGTGAGCTCACCCAGTCTCCTTGCTCCCAGTGGAGGGACCTCCTTGCCCTTATGGACTCTGGAGGGAGAGGCCGAGGGGTCTGCTCACTCCACCGGTCGGTCTCAAGGCAGGTTGAAATGTGTTCCGAGAAGCCACTTAAGGCATCGACAGCTCAACTTGCCTAGAGAAATTACTGCAAACGCATTCTCAGTGTTGGCACCAGTGGGTGTAGGGGAGTCACCCTTCCCCACCCCAAATACTCAGACTGCAAGGACACTGGCTCCCGAGAGTCGTCAACCTACTCTGGGTTCCATTCCAGATGCTCTGCAGGGTTATCTCTGCCAGCCTTAGCCACAGACTCCCAGCTAACCGTCCTGAGGATTCAGGGAATTTCTGAGATTTTAACAGCAAAACAAAAGGAGAAGCTCGCCAAGCCCCACACCCTAGGTGTTGATGCTTTGGAGCCTGGCTCCTTAGAACCTAGGTGGGCTAGCAGGAAAAGTCAAAGTTAGCAGTAAACCCAGAGGACCAAAACTTATTCCTGCCTTTCCCTCTTCTCTCAAACTTAGCCTTCATTGAACTGTTTAATCCTCATGTACACAAATAAATAGAGAAAGATGTGCTCTGAAAAAAATCTATAGAAGATAGGGTCACGAGATAGTTACAAAGGAGGCATTTATAAAGCAGTGATTCCACTTCCCTCATTTTATAGACAGAGAAATGGAGGAACAGACCGTTGACGGTTCTGAACAGGGTCCCCACTCAGCGTGTGTTGGACTTTGGGACAGAACCCTGTGTTGGGCTTCTGCCTCCTAATTCAGAGTTCTCCCCACCACACGGAGTCCTTGTTGTTGTTTCTTGTTTGACTCCTGGAGCCTCTGGAAGGAGAGTGTCCTCACATGAGACAGGAGTGAAAGGCCAAGATTTAGAACGCCTCCCTCTATTTTTTACAAGGCAATCTGGAATGCATTATTATTTTTTCCTTCTGTATTTCAGTCTGGGCATTTTTGCCTCTTAAAAGCAGCTCACCCTTCACCACGAAGGCAATGCAGACATCTACCGATCAAGTAAGCCTGAAAGCCCTCTGCTTCCTGCGGAAAAATCTATATGTGCCTTCAGCCTCATAATTGAGTTGCAAAGGGGAAAAATAAAATTGTTTCCTAGCTGTGCGGAGCCGTTCTACCCAACATGCCAATAAAAAACAAGTGGTGTTTTTGTCCATAGGATGTCCAAGTTCAGAGTCAGATCCATGAGGCTAAACAAGGACTAGGTTATTACCAGCAAACGATTACACTCCGGGTTGTATTGAACAGAGTAAGATATTTGAACTCTTGAGACTAATTGGAAGGGTTCTGAAATGCCAATGTTGACATTCCCTGAACTACAGTGGAAACTAACCCTGAATCTTAAAAATGCTGGATTCCAGAAAACCCCATGTTTTTATCAGCAGATGTGAATATTAATCCTGGGCAAGTCACTTAGCTACTTCTTTGTCCTTCTTTGCCATCAAGTAGATAGGTAATAACCATCTGCAATATCTTTTTCGGAAAACTATAGGGAAGAGTAAGTAAATAATAATACTTTCCATCTGAAGAGGACTTTACCTTGTAAACCACTCCCCCCATCCTCAATCTCAATTATGTTCTTGCAATATCTGTAAACAGGTGGATACTATCTATTTCAAAACAACACTGTGAAGTTGGGGGTGATAGTCTAGTCTTAGAGATGAGAGGATGAGACGCAGGGGGTTTTGGTGGCTTATCCAAGTTCATACAGAATTTAGAGAGCAACAGAGAAGGCATAGGGCTAGATTGGCTAGTTCCACCTCCAGTTTTCTCTCCAGCGAAGCACATGGCTTCTATCTTCACACATGCAAAATGCTTATAAAGGTTAAAGGAGTGACACTGTAATAACTAATTAAATTCATCCCCATACTGTCAGTCATGTCAATATTTAGGAGTCCACACTCCTCTCCACGGACATAAATCATTTTTATGAGTCTCTGGCTGTCTTTATGACTACAGCAAGCTCCTCTGTGATGGAAGCTCCCTGGCTGTGTCTGATTCACCAGTCGACCGATGAAACGGCTGGACCAGTCTTGCAGCATACCCTGTGCTCCCAAGGCCATTGCCACGGCCGTGTCTGGGAACACAGGACCAACCCAGTCTTTCGTCATATTCGGTCAGTTGATTTTACCAGCAGACTTGATAGATAGTTGCCTTCCTGTTGTGATTTCTAGGTTCTTAGGAGAAAGCCCTTCTTCCATTCCCCTCTGTCTCTCCTCTGAAGGTTTTAAATCCCTTGAATGGGGATTAAAAAAAAAATCATTCTACAATGAAAGGCAGGTTTAAAGGTTGAAAGTGCAAATACCTTAAAGAAACAATTCAGGGTGATGAACTCATTCACTAATGAATAATAAACAAAATACTAAGCAATATTTTTTGGGGGGGAGCAAGAATGGCTAAAAGAGAAGAGGAAGGTGTCAGGTAACTGATTTAGGGGGAGGATACAGAGGTGGGGAAGGGGCAGAATAAGCATTTTAGGAATCCCAAAGTTAGTCCATTATATTGCTTAAGGCAATGCCTGTTAAATCCTCTAGGCTTTAGGGAAATGGTTTGGGGATCCATTAACAGGTTGAATTTAAAAAAAATTTTTTTTAGAGCAGCTTTATTGAGGCATAATTTGCATACCACAAAATCCACACATTAAAAGCATATAATTTAACGATTTTTTAGTAAGTTTATAGAGTAGTGCAACCATTACCACGATTTAGCTTTAGAAACAGGTTCAATGTGAAGAAACAGTGCTTTGAAAAGGTAATACTGCTTGTCTACGACAAGACTGTATAAGATTTATTCGTATTGATGTCTGCCTAAATTAGGCTCCATGTAACAGCAGACGGGGCAGCCGTGTGCTGGAGGCTCTCCTCGCCCTGGCTTCTGAGTGAGTGTGTGCTGCGATTGGGGGATGAGCTCGGAGGCAGGCTCAGGGAGGAGCCCTTGGTGTGGTCTCAGAAGTCCCCTGCCACTTGCACAGCCTTCCTGCCTACTCCTTGGAAAGTTACAGAAAGCTTTTGGCCACACCTCCAGTTGCCAGAGCCAGTAGAGCAAGCGTGTGATCAGCCCCTCCACCCCAGCTTCCTACACCCACCTCTCCTCCTCGGAAAGCTTGAAGAAATTGGCTAACGTCTTGGCATTCCGTTCTGGGCGCCAAGGCCCTGTATTGTTTTTGCATTTCTTAGAGACTGTCAGCACAACTTCCCCCCAATGGCCATGTGACAGGCTGTGTTGTCCTTTATCTCAGGGCACCAAATGACTTCCCTCATTCCAGGTCTTTCTATTTCACTGTGAGTCAAGTGGAAAACAGAAAGGCAGCCCTATTTTAAGGCAAATGCTAGAACAAAGACACTGCTGTGCTTTGCTAGTATTTGTTAGCAGCAGACACAGGTAAAGAAATGGCTATGAGCAAATATTTGGTTGAGTAAAGAACCTGCTTAAACACCATGGATTTACGATGTCGGGGCAAAGTAACAGTTGTGGAGTTAGAGTCTATTAAAGGGGGTCTGAACAAAAGATATTTCTGCCTTTGCATACATGCTATTCTCTTTTGAGCATTCTCTTTCCTCTTCTCGTCTGTCTTTTCATCTCATAGTTCCAGGAACCCGACAACTAATCACTCCCTTTTCCACGGGACTCCTTCTTATGGAACTTAGGCCAGTGGATGAGGTGTTTCTCTTTCTGTCTCCCTTCCACACCGTGAGCTTTGTGGGGAAGGGACCATGCCTACTCATCTTTGTAACCCTAGCGTCTAACACCGTGTCCGGCAATAGATGATCCTGCTCCTTTGACTGGGAAAAGACTATGGCAACAAAGCTGGGGTGGGGGTGATGGGGGGTGGGGGTGGGGTTGTTGTTGGTGGTGGTGGTTCACATTCAGAGCGAATATTTCCTTCTTCAGCTGTGCTAATTTGCCGTATTTTACACGGCCAGGGTCCAATGTGTGATCATTTGTTGAATTAAGAAATTGCTTTGGACTCAAGAAGCACCAAATGTAAACTTCAATGTCAGATTGCAGGAGCAAGGGCAGGAGGCCTTGGAGAAATGGCTTTCCCAAAGTACTCGTCCACTGAGAGGCCAAGGGGAAGGCAGGTTCCTAGCTAAAGAGAATAAATTCGCACACGCCACAGCCATGCTTTGTGGGAATAAGGCAACCACTCCTCTGTATCTGCCTCTGGAGTCAGATCTGTATCTATGACAAGCAATACAAAGGTGTGCTTTCAATTTAGAGTTTATGGAAGTCCCTCTGCAATTTGAGTTTTATCTATCATGTCCACCGTTGTATCCCCAATACTTGGCACAGTGCCCGGCACACAGAAAGCAGTTAGTTAATAGTTGTGATGCAAATGAATATTTCATAGTCCAACTGGCTTCTTTCTTATAAAATGTTTTTTCTTCCGTGTGCCCTAAAAACACATATGTCCCAGAATTAATTTTCCATTGAACATCTCATTTGACTAGGAAGTAATCTGTGAACATGATTAATAAGTGGATAGTAAATCCATGGGAACCAAGGCCTAGGAGTTCCAATGCTTAGAGAATAAAAGCAGTAAAGACTCAAAATCTCAGTCACCCTAAAGCGATTATTCATCTTCTCAGTGACCACAGGAAGGTCACAGGACTGTGGGGGCTGGTGGGCCATGCAGGAGGATGCTTGCATGGAGGGCAGGAAGGGAACTCACGTTTCTTTGGCACTTGCTCTGAGTCAGGTGTTGGGCCAAGTGCTTCCATCTCTCATTTCAGGTCTCGCAACAAACCCTGCCAAGTGGTTTGGTGATCATGACTTTCCAAATGAGGAGGAGAGGATCAGAGAGACTATGTAACACACCCAAGATTGCCCAGCAGGAAAGCGGCCACACCACACCAGAACTTGAACACAAATCTATGTAACTTAAAAACCAAGCTCTCTCCAGCCCACTTGTGTGTCTGGCCTCCAGTGTCCTTCTGGATTTTGAATCCCAGCAGGGCAGAGACAAGTCTCAAGGCGGTTATCTCTGTAGCCTGCTCTCCCCAGTATGAACCAGAAGAAGCACCAAAACATGTTTTCTGAGCTGCATTCTGTATCAGAAGCATTGGGGCTTCTTTACCAATAAGTGGTCTGACTGCAGCCTAGCCACCGCTGTGTACACACCTGCAAAGTGCTGTCCCCAGAGCAAGTGCTCAGGCAGCATTGCTTTCACTGGTGGGGCATAGGCCACAGCACAGAGATGTCTCCTTAGTATTACAATGTTTGCAACTCAGCCTTAGCAGCAATAACTTAGGGGCTCAAGAAGGGCCATCCAGAGCTAGTGGCATTCAAAGTCCCTTCCCTGTGTCTACCCAGGCTGCGAAACACAGACAACACAGAGCCTCCCTGGTTTGCAAGCTCAGCCTTCCTTCATTCAACAATTAAGAATGATTTTGAGTTGGGCACAGTGGCTCACACCTATAATCCCAGCACTTTAGGAGGCCGAGGCAGGAGGATCACTTGAGGCCAGGAGTTTGAGACCAGCCTGGACAAGTGAGACCCTATCTCTATAAAAAATTTAAAATTAGATGGCCATGGTAGTGTGCACCTACCTATAGTCCCAGCTACTTGTGAGGCTGAGGCAAGAGGATCGCCTGAGCCTAGGAGTTCAAGGCTACAGTGAGCTACAATTGCACCACTGTACTCTGGTCTGGGCAACAGAGAGAGACCCTGTCTTACAAAAATAAAAGAATGATTTTGAGTGGCAATATGGCCCAGTGTGGCGGTACAGAGGTCAGGGCCAGGAGGCCCACAGGGACATTCTTAGGTGAATCCCTCATCTGTTAATAGAAAAGATTTGCCAGATTGTTTCTCAGCATTGTAGAACTCTCTAGGATGGTGCAAATCCTATATTTCTGTACTGTCCAATGCAGTAGTCACCAGCCACATATGCCTACTGAATATTTGAAATGGGGTGAATGGGATTGAAAAACTGAATTTTTATATAATTTTAATTAATCTGGATTTACATCGAAATAGCCACATGTGGCTGCTGGTTCCTGTACTGGACAGCAAAGCGAGGAACCTTTGGCTCTAGGAAGCAGAGGACGAAGAGCACAATGGACTCCAGCTCACACGGATGTGGGTCCAAGGCCCATTCTTCTGCTCACGGGTTAGGGGGCCAAGCCCCAGACACTTAACCTCTTCCAGTCTCAGTTTCTTCTATAAAATGGAGATGGGAACAGCTTCCGCACAAATTTGCTGTGAAAATTAAGTGAGATAAATCACTTAGTCATTATCTGCTGCATCAAGAGGGCTGCCTACAGGAAGGCTAGTGTAAAAATTCATGCAAGAGCGCAGAAGTCGGGGAGTTTCCATGTCTGAATGGCCCATTACTTCATTCACCAACATGTCGCATCTAAAACTGAGTGGAAGGAAGGAGAGCTGTAAGATCCCCTGGGTGGAGCAGCAGAGGGGAGGCGGTTTTGCCGACTTTATGTTTTTCCCAGGGCTGTTCCTATAGGTGTCGTTTGACTGATTGGGTCAAATTACACAAGATCTAGCTAGATATTCAAATTCCCTCCAATGCGTCGGTGTTGTGCAATGCTCCCAGTCTCATAAAGGAACAGATCTGACTGGCCAGGCATGGGACAGGAGGCATCATCACTGAGATCCGCAGTTCACTAGAAGCAAGGGAAGAGTCCTTGATATTCTGTGATAAATGAACAGACAGCCTGAAACACCTCATGTGCTCATTTAGCCGGCATTTCTAAGCTGCCATAATTAAACAGATCTCCCCACTAGACTAAAAGAGAAAGCAGTTGATGAGGGAGTCAGTCCCCAACTCCCTTTGCCCCCAAATGTGCCAACTCTGAATAATCTGCATCAGCTTCATCTTAACAAACAGCTTCCTACCCATCCAACCCTTAACATCATTAGAAGTGCCTGGAGAATTTCTTTAAAATCCCAGTGCCCAGGTCAGACCACCTACAATTAAATCAGAGATGGTATTTTTTTTTTTTTTTTAGCTCTCCAGGTGATTGTGATGCGCAGCTAAGTTTGAGAGCCAAGCGTTTGGAGGGAGAGACGTGGGGAGAAACCCAGGAGCTAACTGCACCGGTGGGCACTGATCTGTATCCCACGCTCAAGGCCTGATCAGAACACGCTGGTGTTCAGCTTAGCACACATTGCTTACTGCGACTAGAATCCATCTCCACCGACGTCCTCTTCAATAAAGTCCAACTCGGGCCAGTTCTACATGGTTAGTGTTGACAGGGAAATTCCCCCATCGCATTGGCGACAGGAGGGGGTGGTGCTTTAAAACCAAGCCCCGAAGAAGTATTAAGCAGGCTTCCGGAGCCCAGACACCCTCAACAGAGGAGTTGTTCCAACAACTTCTGCATACTGCCACCTGGTGGGGCCTGGGCCCAACTTCATCACTGTTCTTCATCCACCGGCGCCCACCCCCCCCCTTTCCCAAATAGATGTAATTTAGGAAAATGTCATGCATTTTCAATCCAATTTACTGGTGCCTTCCACATTGATCAGACTTCCTTCTCCTTTTTCCTCCCATCTGGTTAATATAATTATTGCTTTCACATGGCAAAGCCATTTTATGTAATAGCTTTGTTTGTTACTATGGTTACAAGTTTAGTAGCACTTTGGAATATAAATCTAGCATCCCCGAAAGTAGCTTTCTGTTTGTCAAGGTGCAGCCCTTACGCGCAACAAAAAGCAAGCTGAGTCATGGCATTAGTTTGCTGTCATAAGGATGGTGGCCTTTCTTGGTCTACTTGTATTTGAAAGTTCTCTGAGCCTAGCCTAGACACTCCCGAAACATGGCCGGGTGCCGGCCCGCTTTCTCCCCTTGGAATTCTGCTGCCTGATTGAGGCACCCACAGGAAACTATCTGGGAGAAAGTAGGAAAAGTCGGCGGTGGGGCAGCTGTGGTTGCTGGGCCAGAGCCCTCGCATTGCATAACTGGAGTTTTTACTGGTCAGTTTACTCTTGGCTGATTTATTTACCGGTTAAAGGCAAGGGCTGAAAACATAATCTCTCAGGAGTTAAGTTTCTTCGGTTGTAATCCCTTCCTCTCATGCATCTGAAGCATCACCCCTTATTTCCTGGTGGAAATGGAGTTATAATCTTCCTTCGGAAAGTGGCAAAAGTTCAGTGCTGGGTTCAATCTGCCACCCTCGAGTGACAAAGCGTGACAGTGCTTTGATAGAGTTTCACACCCCAGTGAATCAGCCCCGGCCGTCAGAGCGCAGAAGTGGTACGGCCTGTGCGGTGGGGCTCTCCTCTCGTGCTCAGCCAGAAGCAGCCAGCGCTGGAGAGTTTACGGCATGCTCTGCGGATGTCACCTCACCTGAGCCTCGTGACAACCCCAGGAGGTATGTGTTGCCATCAACCCAGCATCACTCCCATTTTACAGAGGAGGAAATTAAGGCTCCAAGGGAGTGAGCACTGTCCCAAAGCCACACCACTAGTGTGTGGGCCCCATCGTCTTTGGACTCTGCGTTCTGTTTTCATTTTAGGGAGCCCTGGTTGCCAATTTAATAGAGCCTCGCTTTCCACATCCAAACAGCAGGGCCCAAGAGAAAGAAAGAGCAGGCAATAGCAATGCCTTCATGAAGGCCTTGATTAAACTGAACCGAACAAACCCCAACCGCCTTCTTCCTTCTTTACGAGTAAGTTATTGGTTTGGTAGCCCATTGGTGAATTTCCAATGGCTACTAATTAACCAGCCATGTCATTCAAATTTACTATCACGGAGTAGACAGGTATTTATTTATACCACTCACATGGCAGGATAATTTGCAGTTATATAATTTCATGGTAATTACGTTTGGAATTGCCCTGTAGAAACTAGGCACTTTGGAAGTGTGTGATTACCAACCACTGGCTACCCCAGAATTACCCATTAATGACTTGACTCCTCGGCCTAGTAAGAAAAAGTTGTTATGTAAGGGACTTTATCGTTTCATTCCCAATTGACAGAAAAGTAGGAACCTTGGAGATATCAGGCATATTTTTTTTTTTCTCCTTCTTCTACTTCTGACAGGTGAAGAATGCGGTTGTGCAGGTTTGTCCTGTCTCTGGGCATGTCTGGGGTGCCCTGGTGACAGGGAGGGGGCAGGCAAAGTGAGCTTCAGCAAAGGGTGCAGGCCCTGAGTTGGAGCAGGCTGGTCTCCGTGTCTGCTGAGCCAAGGCACAGCCAGGAATTACCAACTTCTTGGGCAGGGGGTGAAGAAGCTCAGAGAACTTGCACTTGGGCTAAGGGGCACAGGACTACTCAGGAGACTGAATGATCGCCTGGTCCTCTGCTGTGTAGCAACCAGGAGAACATAAGTTGCAGAGAGGAGGCCAGGGGCAGAGGAGATGAAGGTTCCATGCACCATGGGTGCTAGGAAAATACAGGTGACGTGGCTCATGTAATATATACTGGGCATGCACCATCCCCTTCCCCCCACACCCCCAAAAAACTGGTCCTCAGTCTGAATTTCATGGCAACAGTGTTCTCCCCGTGCCTTCCTCCCATCCTCTTGAGCTGCTGTCTGAGGTGCTCTTGCTGTCGATTCTCACTGGATATCACTGGGCGTGGGGAAGAGAAGCCTGCACCGGGTGCCTGGAGTGTGCAGAGTAAGAGAATCATGGGCTCTCAGAACTGCACAGGGGCTCTCATTTACAAAGGAGAAGCCCAGGACCCAGAAAGGGTAAATGTGTGGCCCAAAGTCACATAGCAGATAAATGGTGGAGCCGGTCCTGGAACGCACATTGGCTACCTCTGAGTGATTTTCCATAATGCAGTTTCTTTATGAGGGAGGAGTTGATGCTCCAAAATTGAGACTAGGCAAATATACATAATAGCTATATGGGGAGTGCCTCTATCCATCATAAAAGCTACTCAGATTTTTTTAAATTTCAGAATATTACGGGGGGTACCAATGTTTTGGTTACATAAATTGCTTTTGTACCGCCTGAGTCAAAGTTGTAAGTGTGCCCATCTCCCAGATAGTGTGCATTGTACCTGTTAGGATTTAAAAAAAATTTTTTTTTCCACGTATTTACTGCTCCTATACAAAGGCTCCTCTGTCAAATTCCCGTCAGCAGTCAAGAGCAGGCAGACATTTTCTCCCTCTGACCTGCAATGCCCCCAGGGGCTAGATAATGAGAATTCTGAAGCCCACAATAGTTCCTCTTTTCTCTGGCTGCTAGGAAGCTGAGAACTCAACTTTTCCTTGGACAGAAGTTTCCATTACAGTTTTCTTTTCCTTTCTTTTGCTTGATACCTGCTTTCATTTTATATAAATTATTTTGATCTTCCTGTAGCTGTGTTTTTTAGTATAAAATTTCTGGATTCAGGTGGGGCTATCAACCCATAAAATCAATAAAAAACAACCAGACAAATAATAAATCCTGACTCATGGGGTTCAATCATGCAGGAAATAAAATCTTATAGAATTTACAGAAGAGTCGGGAAGGAACACACACTCTCCCCTGTGCTATCCACACACGCAGGGGAAGGGGAAGAAGGCTCAGTTTTAGGGGGAAGGAACAGGAGACAGAAGAGACCAGTTCCTTTATCAGCCCCACCATAGTCTCAGCAGTGCAATCTCGCCCCATTAACCACAGCATGCAAAAGACTTGGAGGCAGAAAAAAGGGCTTTTGGAGACCTTGGAATTATGTGATTTGGGAAGAGAACGATAATAACTTAGAACATATTTTATAAACAGCAAAGGAAATCCACTGACATTTCCTGGCTGGCTGCACTGTGCCTGGCACTGTGTATCCATTTATGTATCTATCATGTCACTATGTATCCATCCATCCATCAATCATTTTATTATCCACGTCCGTCATCTTTCTAGGTAACCTTTTTCTAAGATTTCTCTAAGGTTGATTTCATCATTTTTAACTTTACACATAACGAAGTAGAGGCTCAGCATTAAGTGACATTTTCAAGGTCAAAGAATGAGAAGACATAGGATTTGAACCTATGCCCATTTGTATCTGAAGCCCACATTTTTTTCTACCACATAACTTACATCTTCAGACAATTGCTATCACCTGGAATTGTCTTTAGTAGGCCACCCATTTTAGGTCTCTCTTAGGCCTAAGGTCACCAAGTTTTACCAGTACCCAAATTGGGCTCCCAGGCAGGACAGGTTGGGGGCTGCAGTTATGACAGGTGAGGATGACCACCTAACCTAGGGGAGAAGGCCATCCCCAGGGGTTCATAGTTAACAGTGAGCTATTACAATCGCTATTTTTCATCCTCAGAGATAAAACTGTGATGATACTATTGCTATGATATTGACAAATCTTCAAGTACACCAAATGTCAAAATGCATTTTATTGAAATTTTTATAATTTTTTTTTCTTTTGCTCATGGTTTAAATAAGAATATTCACATTTCCCTTTGTTGTGTGATGTTTGTGTCCTGAAATGTCATACTATTGTGCAAAACTACAGATGCAGGACACTTGAAAATCGTGCTTATCTGGCATTAAACTTAATTCAAAGAAGAATCATGAAGCCCTAAGGGTCTGGATTGGACCGGGGTTCATCAACTCTGGACTAGAATATCAAATCCCAAACCCCAATCTTAGTTCCACCTCACAGCCTTCCAGGACCCTATGTTATTCCCCTGTCTTATAGAAGTAATCACATAAAGCAGTTAATTTCTTTATCTCTGTTTGGAGACAAATGGATGATAGAAGAAAACCTGAGCTACGTGCCTACCCCATGCCCCTGCAATTCCACTCCTGAGAATACATTCAATGGAAATCCATACTTATACTACCCAAGGACATGTGTAAGAATGTTCATAGAGCTACTACTACTCATAATAACTCCACTGACAGGGCTGTTTTGAGGATTTAAGAGGCTGCATATAAAACAGCTAGCATCAAACCTGACACATGGTAGATGATTAATATATAGTCAATTGCTAAGTAAAATTTTTCAGATCTGATGAAAATGATTAAATATACACAAAACTAAAGAGAATGGTATAACGAACCTTCAAGGACTCATTGCCCAGCTTTAATAATTAGCAACCTATGGCCAAGTGTGTTTTATCTATATTTGCTTCCCCAACCATTAAAACAATGTATAATTTAAAGATAAATACTTTTATCCATATATACATCAGTTTGCATCTCCAAGAAATAACTCTTTTTAACAGCATAATCATAAAGATCGGTGGTTGCCAAGGGTTACGGGATGGGGGGGTGAATAGGTGGAGGCAGAGGCGTCTTTGGACAGTGAGATGATCCTGTTGAGACTGTAACTGTGGGCACGTGTCAGTATAAACTTGTCCAAGCCCCCAGAATGTGTATCACCAAGAGTAATCCCTAATGTAAACTATGGACTTTGGATGATGACAATGTATCAACATAGGTTCATTGATTATGCCAATGTACCATCTGGTGGGGGATGTTGATAATGGGGAGGCTATGGGGGCAGGAAGGGGACATGGGAGCTCTCTGTACCTTCTGTTCAATCTTGCTGTGAACCTGAAACTGCTCTAAAAAAAAAAATCGAGTCTATTAAAAAACATAATCACAATACCGGGAACAACAAAGACTACTATTATACTATTAATACTTCTTATCCAGTTTCCCTACCTCATAAATGTCTTTTTACAAAAGATATTTTGCTCAAATCAAGATGCAAACAAGGTTTTGCTCAAATCAAGATCCAAACAAGGTATACTTAGCGTGCATTAATATTTTTTCATTCTTAATTCATTCAATGTCTTAACAAGGGCAATGCATAGGGAGGTCGTCCATGACATTTGGCCACCAATCACAGAATACTTTGTAGAAAAGGAAAAAGGGTATTGTCATGAAGTCTCCTAAAAGCATCCAGAGTTTCTGTCTATAGCACTCTTCTGAATTCCTTTGAGCCGTGGACGGTTGCTGTCACTGTCAAAACTAGATCTAACACAATAAAAGAAAGACCCTTTAACACAAGACCGTGAATACAAATGGGAGAGCAGCTACTATTGTCACACATATATACAGAGGAAATTCTAAAGGGTATTTCCAGGAAGACAGACAAGACCAGGTTTCACTGTTTATGCGGAACCAGTGTTTTAAGCTCCTCAAATAAATGCACTGCTCAAATGAAGGTGAAAAGGAAGCACACGGGACCCACTTTTTGCACTTTGTATCTCTTCCCTCTGCTCTTTCAGCACTGCCCAAAGCAGCTGTGGTTTTCATCTTGCATGCTGGATATCTTCCTCTGAAGTCGGAACAAAGGCAGGATCACATGCCCGTGCAGTATTTTACCTTGTGCTGATTCCTTAAAAAAACAGATTGTCTCCTGGATTGCATGCATCTAAAAGTTCTTCCTTTCAAGGAGGCATCTTACTGTGTTTTATTAAATAACTGGCTAATGTTTCTGTCTCCTCCAAGATCACGAGTTCCCCAAAGAAAGGGCCCTCGTTTTATTCAGGTGTGTATTCCCCATCCCAGCATAGCACCCGGCACATAGTAGGCCCTAAAGCAAATGTGTGGGATAAATGAGTGAAGGACAGTGAACAGAGGCTGTGGGAAAAATATTGGACTAGGAGTCAGAGGCCGGCTGTCTGGACTCATCTCGGCCCCTAACACTCAGGGTGACTTGAGAACAAGCCACCAACTTCCGTGGGCTTCCAGTGATTTCTAAGGTCTCTCCAAACTCTTCAAATGACAGTCCACACTTCTAAAATGTGTTTATTTTACTTCCTACTCTGGTGTGTGGATCCACCTATTAATTTACATCTAAAGACTAATTGCTAAGCAAAGTACTGATATCTTTTGGAACCCTCCACAGCAACCAAATCTGTTTTGCCAGTTGCCCTATACCTTCCGTGTCTATTGTGTTCCCACTCCAGATCGCAGTGGCAACAACCCCACCCAGAACAGCCGGAGAGAACCTCCCGTCTAACTCACCACACGGCATGCCTCCTGCCAGACGTGGTTCAGCTAGGTCTGCCTGAGAGCCGGCGTGAGCTAGAGCCCAGAAGGCTTCTCTGTTCCCCTCAGTTTGTGTGTGACTCTGCTGTGAGCAGGGCTACGGTGCCTGGCCATTTTCACGTGCGGCACAGGGCACTGTGCTTCGAGGGGTGAGCACAGGTTGGTGAGCACAGGTAGGGTGAGCCCACTACAGACTTCCCAAGGCAGTGGAGCCTCCCCTTGGCACCTCTCCTCCCCCCTGCCCTCCATCCCATACCCCCTCTGCAGTATCCCATTGCAGATAAGAACCCTGGCTTTTAGTCTGTTAACAACTCCCCTCCTGAAGGTGTTAGCTGATGGCTTTTCTGAGGCTTAAGGTGTGACCAATATAGGTGCTGGGAGAATGGAAGGGAAGGGCTGAGTTATATTTATTCAGTCCATTTTTACTCATTTAAAATTAAGCATACAACTTAAGTATTCTCTTAATTTTTAAAACCTTTTTCATTGCACCACTGCCACTAATATATGCTCACAGTCTAAAAGTATAAAGACCAAGATTTGAACAAAGGAGAAACTAAAGTTACCATATACTATAGTCCTTTTAAATAATAGAGCCTTCTAGATTTTTTTTGTATGTTTATAAGTGAATATGTTTCTTACATGCCCATAATCAGACTTCTACACATCAGGTTTAATGGACTTCTATTCTATTTCTTCCATTCTATTCTATTCCATTCCATTCCCTTCTACTCTAATGGAGTAGAATACACTCAATTCTATTATATGGCTGCACTTTTAATTTGCTGAAGTGGGGAGTCACATTTTGAGAGGGAATTATTAACAATAGAAAGCTTCAAGACACAAAGGAAGGAATGTTTTGTGGTGGAACAAATTGTAGAGACAAAGAGCCTTTCCTTGCCCACTTTCAAGTCTCCAGCCAGAGGGCCCTCTCTCCCCGCTGACCCTCTCGGCTGGCCATGCATGTGGCAGGTCAGTGTACAAACACAGGGATCTACAAAAGCAGACCAGGAAAAGAACAGGATTGAAGTCAGAAAACCAGGCTTCAATGTCCAACTCTGCCTCTTGCTAGCTCAGGGACCTTGGACAAGTCACTCAACCTTCCCACCTTCAGATTCCTAATTAGTTAGTAAAGCAGGAACACACCGTAAAATTAAGTAGTGAAACACTAAAACACAGGGTGGCACATGAAAGCAACCAGCTTATGTGGCAAAAATACCTTGTCAACTCTAATGATTGTAGAGATATGACGAGCGGTTAGCAATAAGACACGCTACCATTTTCAAGGATTCAAAGTTAATATCACATCCTGGCAGGTGGATCCTAGCAGTAGCCACGGTACAGAATACTTTCTCGATGGCATTTTTGTGAAAGTTGGCGGTTTCTCAGTGTTGGAACATCGCCCAGCTCAGAGTTTGTCACCTTCAGACTGTCTATCTTCTCTAAATAGGATCTACTTTGAAGGGAACATTTTAAATGTTCCCATATTCAAACCCAAAGGAGACAGGCTGGATCAGTGAGACCAGCCAAGAGGTGTTGAGTTATGCACATTGTTAGGGGCCACAAAGCACTGCTCTGTTTCCCCTCCTCCCCTCTGACTCCGCAGTACTAACAACACCTTGTCTGTATGGCCCGGTCATAAAGACCCTGGCACCTGTGGGCTGGCTGTCCTCAGAGAGGAGTTGGGGCCATGCCCAGAGGGGCTTTCATGGAGCTTTGACCCAGTGGCTCCCCAGCTCAGAAGCGTACTCCACGCCTGATGTGGGCAGTGATCAGCAGACTGACCACCCGAGGCAGAGCACTTTGCCTCTTTGGGCCTCAGTTTCCTCACCAGGAACATGAGGGCATTGGACCCAATGACCGTCAGGATTCCTACTTGCTCAAAATGACATGAACCTGCAGGTTCTTGTTCATTTTTGTGTTCTGCTGGTACCAGCAGCGTGACTGCTGTAATAATATAGGTTCTCTGTAGTATCTGTTGAGTGAATGAATGAATGATGAGTAAGTGGATGGAAATTCTGTGCTTGCCATGAATGGAAACACAATGGTTGGGGAATTATACTCTAACTCATCACATGGTATCAAGTGGTGACCAAAAATGCCAAAGCCATATCCGGCTTGCATGGTCTGGAATGAATGGAGGTGCTTTTGAAGGCAGCAGGATGGATATGTTAAACTGGAACTGCTCTTGAACACCTAGGACATGAGGCTGCTATATCAGGGACCAGAAAACATTGCGTGTGGGCCTGGAGAAGGTAATATTTCTGACAGGTATCTCTCTATAGTTTTGGAGGTCTCTCCACATCTGCATTTCTTATAAGCTTGTGCATGTAGTGACATACAGCTATTCAAAAGCCAAACGTCCTGCAATCCGGGGTTAGCCACCCTGGAGCAGAACCTGGAATGCCTTCAGACCTGGCATCAGCTGGCACCAGGCTCTCTACAGCTTTCCATAAGCCTTGGCAAAGTCTCACACCCCATCAGGCCTATGCACTCGGCAGTGCATGGAGATTAGAGTCACTGGGCAGATTGCAGAGTTCTCCCAGCCTCCATCCTGCCCCAACCCCAACCCAAGGCACACCAGCTTCCCAGTGAAGCAACACATTAAATTACACTTTAAGTACAGTGGTAAATCTTTCCCGAAAGCATATTTGGCAATATGTTGCAAAGTTAAAAATGTGTGTACACTTTGCTCCTACAGTTTCATTTCTAGGAGATAATTTGACAAATGCACAAATATATATGTACGCAGAGGTCCCTTAGTCTTGAGTCTTAGTCTTAGAGAAAAATTGAGAACAGCTTTAATGTCCATTATTACTGATATACCAGTTGAATACACGACGATTTACTGATGAATGAAATCTTAGGCATCATAAAAATGATGCATAAATATATCACAAAAGATGTACACAAGATATTACATTATTGACCAAACAAACCAGTTTATATGATATAACTCATGCATTTAAATATATCCAGATAGATTATACATAGAGAGATGACTGGGAGGATTCTCACAGAAATTTTAACTTATTACCCAGACCTTGAAATTTGGGGTAAATTTAACTCTGCACTTTCTATTTTTCTTTATGGATTGAGCCATGGTGTGTCCTTTTTTAACAACAGGAAAAAATTATTTTCGGTTTGGAGTAAAAAAAGAATTTCAATGTCAGTCTTGCAAGGGGAAAAAGAGAGAGTGGTGGTCTCTCCAAAGAGCTGAAATGAATTTCTGAGTTTCTGTGCACTAGTCACGCACACCCTTTTCACCTGACTGACCAGATAGGAAGTAATGTAGCACGTATGCATCAGTTTCCTACTAGCTGCCAGGTAACCGATTTCTGAAGCCAAGCAGGGGTTCTATTATATAGAATGAGAGTCCTAAGGAAGCTCTATTCTATGCATTTTGGAATGGAGGCAAAAAACGTGGCCTACTGCCATCTAGAAGGTTCATTGACGATGGCTGCCCCACATCCTTAGCAGGAAGTGGCTGGCCAACATTCCAACCATTACTAAATAACACTTTTCTCAATTTCAAATAGAGTCCTTGCATCTTCCTCCTTCTTCCTATTTTGAACTACAGGGAAACATAAAACCTGAAAACCCAATCCTTGAAGAATGTGAGCATCAGATTTAGAGACCATCAGCCCATTGTCCTCATTTTACAGAGCAGAACACACAGTTTGGAGAAAACAGATAATTTGAGTTGGATATTGGCAGGGCCTGGATTAGAACCAAGGTCTTCTAGCTCCCAGTCCTGTGCTCTTTGCACCTTCCTCACAGCCATGCCTTTGTTTGGGGCCCTTATTTTCTCTTGAAGGGACTATTACAATAGTCATCAAGCAAGTTTTTCCTCCTCCGGTCTCCTCCATGCTAACTCACTCCCCTGGCACCAATCTCCCTAAAACACTGATCTGACCACATCTTGCCCCGGAGTAAATCCCTTTACATGTTCCTCATGGACGCCAGCACAAAATCCAAGCTCCTCTGCATTTCACATGAGGCCCTACAAGATCTGGCCCCTGTTCCAGCCTTGTCTTCCACAGTTCTTGCCTCCTATACTCATACACACCCTATACTCCAAACAGATGGAACTATTTACATTTCTCAACCAGCTGATGCTTATCTATGCTTATACACGTACACACGTACGCTTTGCCCTATCTAGAATAATCTACAACTTGTTTGCTCAGAAAACTCCTACTCTTCCTTCAAAACCCAATTTAAGTATCTGGAAGCCTTTCCTAAGCCCCCAGGCACAGTTATGCGCCAAACTCCTGGGGATGACTCTACAGCTGCACTCAGTAACCATGGAGTGTGAATTTACCTTCCCACTACAGTATAATTTCCTTGAATTCTTGAGTTTTGTCCCATTTATCTTGTGAACACAGACCTTAACAAAAAATGACAGTAAATTTTTAATAAAATCCTGTAGAATAAAAAAATAACTACACAGATGACTGAATAGATAAATGAATGAAGTCATGCTGCCACTCCTTTTATTCATGAGTTCTTCCACAAGATGGAAACTTCTGGAAGGCTGGAGCCACAGGGAAAACGCTTGGCACTTTAAAAGAAAGAGCCTTTTGCAACATATTCATGCACCACAGTGGCACCCTAAGGAAATAGCCTTTCACACACAACAACTGGAATTGCTTCATGTTCCCTTATTGTCAAATAAATGAGAATTTATTCCAAGGGACTATCCTATAACTACTTAATTTAAGGATTAACTTAATCCTGAAGTACTAATCAGCTCCTGAAAACTCAACCAAAATTCTAGACTGGAAGCTCACGGAAGCCCACAACAAAACCACCCATGCTCCGTATGCCTGCACCTCCCCCACTCCAGAACTTAATACATGGTAGGAGCTCAGTAAGCACTGCTTGCCAAATAAATAAACGAACTAATAACCAGAAATGTAGGCGTTAAAATAGTGCAATGGGCAGTGAAGAAAAAGACTGTTTTTGTTTTCTTAGACTCTTACAGAACTGAAAAGAGTCTGAGTTCATCCAATCCAACTCCCTCATTCAGGGGAGAAACTAAAGCTCAGAGAGATCAAGTGACCTCCTCAAAGTCCCACAGCAAGCTCAAGGGAGAATAAGGACTGTGCCTGGGGCTTCTGACGGTTCCTAAAGTAATGCTGGCAGTAAGGCAGCTTCTAGAAGGTGCCAGACAGCACACAGGCTGGGGTATGAGGTGCACAGATAATCATGCCCAGAGAAGTTTACCTGAGCTTCCAAAGGATTTTTTTATTATTATTATCTTTTAATCTTGAAATGCTTGGAGAAGAGTGTCTCCAGCCAAGGAGCAGACACACTTGTGTGCCCCCTCCCCCTCTTCCCTCCTTTGTTCTTCTCTTTGAGCTGGGTCCACTGGAGGAGCATTGTACGGTGCCCCTGCTGGGTCTACAAGGCCCCTTTTCGGTTCAATTAATGAGCCATAAATAACCCAATGAAGGTGTCAACAAAGAGGGTAATTTATCATGCCTTGTCAGGAAGGGCAAGCCTTGCGAGGCAGACGCTGGTTCACAGTCTGGTGCAACATGTTAAGATTTATTCCTGGCCAGGTCCCTCCTCCTCCAGGCCCCCCACCCCCACACCAAAATTTATCTTCCACGGGAATCCTCACAGGTGTGCTGCTTTGACAAATAAGCTATGAAGTCTGGTATTCATCACTGGCTGGTCTTTGTTGGGATGAAGGCAGCAGGAAATACATTTATTTTAGAAGAGGGGATTTGTAATTCAAACATGCTCAAGGAGAGCAATGAGGTTATTTCCATCCTCCTGGTTCTACATAAGGAGAGAGGGAGATAATGCTAGGACAGCCTCTTTCTTCATTATTTACTACTTGAAGGAAGAACAGCCAGGGCTTGCCTGAGATGGCACCCTGAGCTGCCAGTCTGCAAGCCCTGGAAGTGTTGGGTTGGAAAGTCTCACACTGGAGTAGAGAGTGCTACAAGGTATCTGAAATGCCCAGAATCGCTGTACCAGGAGGTTTTCCAAATTTGCTGTTCAACTGCTGGCTTCCCTTGGAGCATTTATCTGAAATGTGAGTTTGCATAAAAGCCCTCTGAGAGTACTTGTTAAAACAAAAGATTCCCAGGCCTTCCCCCTCACCCACAAGAGATTCTAATCCTGGAGGCCTAGGAAGGAGCCCAGGAATTCGTATTATGCCAAGCTCTCCTATGCTCTTGCCTTCAGATGCCTATGGTTTGTGGAGCATCCTCTGGTCTGGACCAAGAAAGGCTGCTTGGACTCCCCAGTGCATCCATTTGGACTTTCTGCATTGATGGAGATGTTCTCTATCTGTGCTGCCCAATACTGCAGTCACCAGTCTCTTGTGCCTATTGAGCACTTGAAATGTAGCCAGTGGGAGAGAGGAACTGAATTTCTTAATTTTATTTAATTTTAATTAATCCAAATTTATGTAGCCACATGGCTGGTAGCTACCATATTAAATGGTACAGCTCTAACCCATCAATCTGTATATCTGAATTCTGGGGAGTAGACACAAACTAAAAACTCCACATGCACATAAGACCTGATATACCAGTCTCCTCCCACTTCCCCCTATTTTGCTAGCTAAGAAATACTGCAAGCCCCTGGGGTGTGCCCTATGTAGTCACTTCTAAACAAGAAGAGGGAGGAGCAAGTCCTCCCACCTCCATTCCCAAGATCTACACAAGCAGAGAGACTGACAGAGACAATTTCTCAAGCATCTTCTATGTGGGGCTGTGGGGGATGGCTTTGAGAATGAGATATGGCCCTGGTCCCTTAGGACCAGTTCCTTTCCCTTCTCAAGGAGGGAAGACAAATACACAACTGGCCCAACACCAGGTGGCCCACTATGAGACTATAAAAGAAAACACGTGAAGATGCAAGGTGCCAGGAGTCCTTAGCCCCCCCTAGCTGATGTGAACACTTCCAGACATGAGCCATTCCCTCCCCACTTTGGAATTAATGAGACGGCCTAGTAGTTCATTGTGCTCAATTCATTGAAAGAACTTAGACTTCAGAATTCCTTCCTTAAACTCTCCAAGGTAGGCTCCCCACTGTCTCCGCCATGTTGAAATGGGACCCACCTCTATGGTCACACTTGGCACACGGTGACTGTCATCACCTGCTCACTTGCTGGCCTGTGTGAAAGGGGCAGCCTTGCAAAAATAACAGGAAAATACCTAATCCCACAATTTCCCTGGTAGTGGTTAAAGATCAATCCTGAGTTCTCTCACTAACAGGTACCCTGCAGGAGTTCTGTTTTACACGACTTCTGGAAAGAGCTGAATGAACGGAAAAGAGATGTACATCTCTCTCTTTCAAAATTGTTTCTTGGGAATCTGCTTTTGCAGAGTTCCTGAGTAAACAGCAGAAGAACTAGCTACAGCCTCAACCATATATCCAGGACAGAGTCACATCTCCCGCGATAATCCCTTCTCCAAGGAAAGGCAGGAAACTAAGTCTTGGACTCTGACATCTTGCTGCCGCTTTTGTTATCAACTGCCATTGCTATTTTTTTTCTCTTTGTCCCCCTTCAAATCAGCAAGCCACCTGGCCTCGTTGCTGGCATCTCTCTTCCCTTTCTTTGGGATGACACGCCATTGCCCTGCTTTCTTCTCAACCCCCTTTCCCTTCTCTCTCTCTCCCCCCTAAAAGGATAAAATAAATTCTTTTACTTTTATATATCTTAATTTCTGTGTGAGAAATCTTTCTCCACCCACACCTTGAGCACCTACTAAGCTTTCCACCACAACACATAGGGACTGTGAGATCCAGAAGGAGAGGTTCTGACTTACTCATCTCTGAGCCCAGAGCTAGCTCAGTGGCTGAGCCTGGCAGGACAGAACCAGTATGTTCCAAAATGAAAAGGCCTCACATTTGCCTAGGGTGAGGACCCCGAAGTCTTGCTTGAGCCTGCAAGTCAGATGGGCAGGTGGTCCCTGAAAAACAGAAAGTGGTCTGTTCTCTGAGGGTGAAAGGGCATGGGTGTTCCCTTTCTACAGTGTTGTGTGAGGGACCCACCCCACACACAGATATTTTAAAAGGCAGGGGGAAAAAGTCACATGGAAGAGTCACTGGTCAAGGGTCTGAGGAGCAACTCCCTGTCTGTGAGAAAATTCCACTTGGGAAAGTATAGGTGTGTCTGACTATCGCAGCAGATAAGCTCCAGGTCTACAGGTGGGGCCAAGCAGGACGAGGAGGTACGGTGCCCAGGGTTGCCTGGGAAGGTGGGCTGTCGACCGCCCAAGGGCACACAGCCTCTGTCACAGGAGGGAGGGGCAGCCCACAGGCCTCCACTGGACCCCCTGCCACCCTTAGACAACACCCTGCCCCCAACCCAAGCACTTCTCCTTACTCCTCTGGCTCCCTGGAGAAGCAGAACCCCAACTCATGGCTGCAGGGCGAATAGCTGAGGAGAGGAGAGGCCTGGCTCCAGCTTCCAGAGGTAAGCGCTGCCAATCTCCCAGACTCCCAGAGTCTTTCAAGTCTCCGACATTTGATTCCTCCTTTCATCTCATGAAGTGGCCTTATTTTGCTTCCAGAAAATAGGCAGTGGTATCAAAAGTTGTGTGCCTGATGCCAAGACTTAATGCTCCAGAGTAGCTTGCGCAGGGCCCAAACTGCCTTCCCTGCACACACAGAGCTTACAGGCAAACTCCTCACAGGCCACCAGCCACAGTGAGGACCTCGTAACCAAATACAAGGGCAGGAAAAGAGAGCTACTGTCTGGCAAAAATCTCAGCCTTCTCCCCAAGCTCTTCTGTCTTATGATGGTAATAGCTCAGACCCAAAACAACTGGCTGAGTTCCCAGCTAAATCTTCTTTCACTCAACATTACCTTAATGTTAGGGAGTCGTGTTAAGCTATTGCATGGGCTTGGCACTCCAGCTAAACCTAACCCAAATGCCAGAGATTAGAATCTGGAATTTACCATAGGACCTGTGCTAATCCTGAATTCTCAAAGCAATCTCTTTGAGAAAAATATTGAATCAAGAGAGTTTTCCTCCAAAATGAAGATCTACCAGTGGTAGGAGAGGGGCAAATTTTATTTCGAATAACACCGCAGTGCCAATGTCTTTGAATTCACCTTGAAACACAAACTATGGGATCCCTCTGAGTGGAAAGATTTCAGGATGTTTGAAATTTCCAAGATTACTAATGATGGGGAAATCTGAGAGGCCTGAGAATGCAAAGTGGCTTAAGAAGCAGTAAAGATGTAAGAAATGGGGGTGCCATGAGCAGATTCCAAGGTAGTTTCTTGTAAACTCTTTCAGCTGAGATTAGGGCTGGGTCATTCTGGAACTTCCTAAAGGGAAACCATTAGGAACCATTAATTCCCTCACATATCACAACTGCTCACTCATAGCTGTTCATTCACAGTTGGGGAAACTGAGGTCTCCCTAAGATCAAATAACTAACAAGTACGTTAAAAAGTTTCGTTTGTTTATGTATTGCCACCAAGTGCCAAGTTTCTCCATTTCAATGCAACAGCTCGAGATATGCAACTTGAGTTTGCCTGAAGCCCTGGCATCGTGAATGTATGGCTACCTTCAGATCTTGCATGCTACCAGCCATTTGGCGGGGTGGGTAAATGGTTGGGAAATCTCCCAGGAAACCACAGCTCCTGCAAATGACTCAGTAGGTGGTTCTGATTCTTATGAGTCAGAACCAAGCTCATGGCCCAGCCCCATGCCAAGACTCCCTGGCATGGCTGAGATGCTCTGAGCTCGGCTGGCATGTGATACTGAGGACCTCTGGTGTTCATCTGCAAAGGGATGAATGCTCTTTCTGAAAAGCGACCGAGGAGTGTGAACCAGAAAAGCAACAGAATTCGCTCAGTGGCCTGGCTCTCTGGCCTCTCAATTTCTGAAAAGTTTCGATGGCCTTCTACGTCGGGCAACCTTTCACTTAAAAGCTTACTCCTCCTCCTAACCCAGGAGTTTCTAGGTTGTCTCCCACAGTCATGAACTTGTAGACACAGAACGCCCAGTTCTAGTTTTGATTCTGCTGCTTCCTAACGCTGTGATCGTGAGCAGGTAACCTGTTGTGGGCCACAAATACCACGCATCCTAAGTTCATCATCAGCCCAGTGGTCCTCTAGCACCATGAGGGTCACACCAATCACCTAACCTAGACTCTCCCCTAGCTTCCCTTGCCTAAGGAATCATGTCCAAGCTCCTTAGCCTGGTGTTCAAATTCCGATCTATCTTTTAAGCCTCAGTTTCCTCAGTTATTCTCTTTGTAGCTTATGTTCTGGGCAAATTGGACCACTCTCTTCACTCAGTGTACTGGGCATCCCCCATGCTTTTGTAGTTCCTTTTACTTGAGATGTCCACTCTCCACCACTTGAACTTCTGCCCCTGCTTCCAGGCTGAGATCAACTGCCACCTCCTCCTCCACGCAGCCTCTCCGGCTCATCTCTTGTGAGGTGCCTTTGCTCTCTCATGCCACGCTTGGTTAGCAGCCCCCATCAACATACAGCATTCTGTTCTGAATTGCAGGCATTTGTGTGGATGACTTCTCTCTGCTCCTGCATGGCACACTCCTTAAGAAAGAGGGGTACTAGAGGTTGTCTTATTCTTGTTTTAATTTCCCATCATGCCAGGGTATATAAATTTGTTCTAATGAACAAATGAATGAATTCAGAAGATTGAGACGGATATTCTAAAATTATCTGCAGCTGTGGTATTTCATCCCAGAGGTGGCTGCACATCAGTAATAAAAACCAGCCCAGCCACAAGCTTTGCATATGGGCAGAGGCAGAGGCATTGGTGCGATCCATTCTGTTGGCCATGAGATGTCTTTGGGTGTGTGCACACAGACTCCCACAAACCAGATGCAACATCTGCTTTTAAAGGGCCCAGAGAGGCTGGGATCCCTCATTTCTCAATGTGATGAGAGGCGCACTGGCGTCTTGCAGCTGACAGTCGTTCTGGTAAAGAAACACCTACTTAGCAGAGCACCAGCTCCAGCTCCACACCATATGCATCCACAGGGGTGGGTCACAGTGCCCTCTTGGCAGCGAGCCAGGAGGAGATTTGAGGTTTGGTTTCTCTGTGCTCAACAGGCAGCCTTGATCTGTGTTAACAAGGCTCCTGCTTCCGTGTGGCCAGCTAATAAGGAGGCTGTTGCCTGCCTCATGCAGGGAGACCTTCCCCAGAGCTTGTGCTCCTGCCCCACACTGGCCCAGTGGAAGCCAAACGGGGGAGGGAAGAGGAAGACGTTGCTTAAGCTCTCTTTCCCGCTTTCCCTCAAGAGACTAGACCAGTATTCTCAAACTTTAGCAAGGGTCAGAGACCCCTGGAGAGCGTGTTTAAACACAGATTGCTGGGCTAAAACTGCAGAGTATCTGAGTTAGTAGCTCTAGGATAGAGCCCAAGAATTTGCATTTCTAACAAATTCCCAGGTGATACTGATGTAGCTGGTCCGGGGACCACACATTGAGAACCGCTGCACTAGGCTACCCCAAGAAAGGCAAAGGAAAGCCATCAGTGGTTGGACAAGAAATGAGTGATTGTCTCCCTGACTCTAGGCTCTGCCCCATTACTAGCTGTCCCCTACCCTGCCACAGAAACCACCCTTCCGAAGCACACTACCTATGCCACTGGCTCCACTGCCTGTTCCTTGCCTATAAAATAAAACGCAAACTCCACAGCCAAGCTTATATCAACTAAGCCCTCACTGTGTGCCAGGCACTGTTCTAAAACCTTTACACTTTATTAGCTCATTTAATCCACATAATTCTATGCAGGAGGTACTATTATTATCCTCATTTTAGAAATAATGAACCCCTCAGGGAGCCCTCAGGAAATATTTTCTGAATGAATGAACAAAAAGATGCTCACAAGCATTTACACCGTGTGCTACAGGGACGGTGCCCGTGCCAAGGGCAGCCATGAAAAAGTGAAGGACTGGCTTGCCGGCCAGTATTTGTTCCTGTGCTACACCAAATAACCCGTTTGCCTGTAATTGGCTGGATATTCTGGCTTTGTGTAGACATCTCCTCGCTGGGAGGAGAGCCAGAGTTAATCCCTCACAAAGCGTTGTTTAATAATAACCAGAAACGGGAGGAGAACAGAAAGGAACACAGTGATCCCACAGTGTCTGAGGAAAAGGGACCATTCAAGCTCATGGTCTTCACGCTGCCCATGCGGGACACTGGTGTAGCCTGAGGTTTCTTAATTTTTATTATAAAAATAGAACATGAATACCTGTCTCCTGATTGTCACCACCCAATGCACCAGCAAAAACGTCTACTGCTGCCTATTACTCTAATGCAACACTAATGCTTACATTAGAACAGAAAACCAGGTCATCTTTGAGAGTCTATAAATGGACAGCCTCCTCTGTCTATTACTTATTTATGTTTCCCGCCTTTTGCTCAACCAGCCTTGAGGCCCAAACAGAGAAACACACCACACATACAGTTACCCGTACAGATAAATAAAACATCAGACTCAAACTGGTAGCTTCATCCTTTGCTGCTTTGGAGGGGGTGGACATCACCAGCTAGATGCTGCACAAATGATCAGCAAAACACCACCCTCTGAGACTGGGCCAGGCAGGTCATTCCTAAGATGTGTGTTCCTCCCAGAAGTGAGCTTTGCCCTTTTTTGAAGAACATTTCTCGTTTACTGTGGTAGAAGACAATGACCGCAAAGCAAGTTTGAACCCAAATCTCTTTGAGTTGGGCAAGCTGAGATTGACGTTGTTGAATTCAATCACCGGCCCTAAGTTTCTGGGTCACCTCCAAGGGTTTCCCCACGTGGCCTGCCCTGCAGTTTCCCAGCCTAAAGGTTCACCATGGCAATATTAGCCACGGGGAAGTCTGCACATGAAAGAAACCATCAGAGTCCTTGTGCCAAGTTCCAGCAAAAAAACAAAAAACAAAACAAAAAGAAAACAACAACCATGCCAGGACCCTGTCTATCTGATGTCCCTGAGGTCTCTAAAGGACATCTGAGGGGAGCCCTTCTGGGTAAAGGGAACACCCACTTCTGGGAGGAATGTTACTTGCCTTACTCCTTACAGTTTTCCTCCTGGCTGCTCACAACAGCCCTCTCCTAGTGTGAACAAACCATAATAGGTTGCTCTTGGCCAGTTTTCAGCTTAGCCTGGTGCTAGGCAACCTGTGAAGTGGCTCTGACAGAGGGATCTGGTGTTATTAGCAGCACAGGGTATGTTTCCAGTAACAGTCTGGACGGAGAAGCAGAGGGCACCCTTACACACCTGTTAGGTCTTTAGTTTCTGCAGAAAAGTCACCACCTTCTGTGCCCACAGTAGCTACAGAAGTGCGAACATTTGCTTCGGCATTTTCTCTGTCACCATCATCACCGCCTAGCACCTCAAATGCAGATCACAAGGCTCTATCCACCCCTGAGAGCACCTGTGTGCTGTGACCAGAAAGGACCGTTGTGACCATACGATGGCAGTGGTCAAGAAACAAGCCTTGTCCTCCCCATTTCATCTTTTTCTTGCGTAGAGAATTAAGTACTTCTTAGGTAGTTAGAAAAATGAGCAGCTAATACTGATAAAATGTAGAAGATAGACATTTTGTTGAGAGGAGGAGAGAAGATGGTAGAAATCTCCAGATGCCAAGAATTGTGTTTCTGAAACCACTCAGATAAAAACATTTCAACAAGTATAAAGCACCGTGCTGATGTCAGATACAGTTAGCAGACAGGAGTAGTATTAGATCTTACGCTTGGGGAAGGAAGGGTGTGTGTCTTATCTTTCTATTCTAATGATAACAATTGCAAACATTTACCTATTGTGTTCTAGCACTGTACAGAGCACTCTATGTTGGATTATCTCATTTCATCATGACAACTTCATGAAGAATATACCATTATCATATCCCATTTAATGGATGAGGAAACCAGGGCACACAGCTGGCAAGTGGCAAAACTGGAATCAGAACCCATGAAGTCTGACCAGAACTCAGACTGCCCCTTCTGCCACTGAGCTCATTGAGAACCCTGGGCCCAGCGCAGGCACTCTCTGAATTCTTCTAGATAGCACAGAGCTTGAACATGGTTGCAGCTCAAGAGTATTTCCTCTCTAAGTGATACTAGTATTCATTTCCTAAGGCTTTTATCCTACTGAGAAAGCACCTACCCTCTTCCAGCTGGAAAGCTGAGGTTTTCCTAGCTGGGGGAAACTCCTTCCTTAAACCCACGAGGTATCAAGCAGAACAGGAAAAGATTATCACACATTTCCTAAAACTGGGTGTGACCACCGGTTCAAAGCCTCGATAATTCTGTTTTCTAAGCATTGTGGACAGAAATTGTATAATTGATCCTTTGAGCCCATTCTTGTGGGTGATTCCTCCAATCCCCCAAACTCCAACTTGGGTCTTCCTAACACAATAGTGTCTGGTACCATTGCAGGCAGTAAGGTGCAGCTAAGAGAGCTCTGAACCAGACCACCTGGGTTCAAGTCTCAGCTCCAACCACTGTTACGATTTGCATGACCTTGAACAAATCAGCCAACCACTCTGACCATCTGTGATACTATCAGCCAAGTGGGGATGATGATATTTGTGATAATGTTACATAAATCTGCATACCTCTGAGGTTCACAGTTAGGACCAGTGAAGATACTATATGTTAAAACATATATAACTATAAATAACAATAACAGTGATAATGCTTAACATTTATTATTTGCTTATTATGTGCCAGGAACTCCATCAGATGGATATTACTATCTGCATTTGTGGGTGAAAGAGAGGAAAGTGAGGCTTAGAGAAAGAGAATTAGCAGAGGCAGAATTTGAACCTAGGTTTTTCTCGCTCATGCATTCTCAACAGAGCTGATATGGCCCCAAAGAGATGAAAATTGGTTCTTGGGGGCAAAAAAAAAAATCTTATTGTTTTTATGTATGATACATCATACATACAGTATATAAACAAATATACAGTGTATTTGTGGTATTATTCATAAAATCTCACGGGGAGGGCAATTAGGAAAAACAATGTCAAAAAAAAAATCTCCCTAGGAGGCAACAATGAAGGAAAATTTGAGAAATACTGGTCTAACTTCACTACATCATTCCATTTCCCATAATTAATAAAGATGACCATTATTACCAGGCCAGTCAGGCTCCTAAAGTGAAAGGCTGCATGCTGTGTTCAAATATGATCCCAGAGAAAGTGTTGGTCACTTTACTTGCCATTGTGGATGGTCTAGCTTAGAGGTCACGTGCAA
Source organism: Lemur catta (assembly GCF_020740605.2). Lineage (NCBI taxonomy): Eukaryota > Metazoa > Chordata > Mammalia > Primates > Lemuridae > Lemur > Lemur catta. The sequence goes on from NC_059128.1 coordinate 91,797,400, forward strand.
AGAGTTCAAATATCTCCACATTTAAATTCTAAATGATAAATCTTCTGCTAATCAAAACAGAAAGGTAATGCAGCATTAATACTATCCACTCTCCACCCTGGATCCAGGTACATACTTAGATCACTTTACAAAAGCTAGAGGAGGGAAAAACTCATTTTTCACATTTTAAATGAAATATTGGGAAAAACAAAAATGATAATTGGTGCATTTAGAATGTTAATACAAATCTGCCTAGACCTGCCAATGGCGATACAGACTGCTTCTTTCCCTTTGGCTACTGAGAAAACTTGAAATGCATGTGTAAATTCCAAGCAATCTCGGCGGATTAAATGAAAATGTACTGGCCCATGTCCCACTTCTTAAACAAATCAAGCTTCTTTCATGCAACATGTATTAATAAAAGTCCCATCACTGGCCAAGGCCTGATCAAAGTTATTTGCGCACGAGTCCATTTCAACTCGCTACATCCTGCTGTCACCCTCTTCCTCTCTCAGACCTTCTGCTTAGGCGTCACAGCCCCTGACAGCTTCCCTGGCCTCCTCACCCTCAGTTCCCACTCTGACCTCAGCACTGTCCCAGAGACTTCTTGGAAGTCCACTCATGGATTCATTTGCTTGCTGGCTCGCTCATTCATTCATTCATCAATTCATTTTATTGTATTCAACAAATAGTTCCCCTGCTCTCACCATGAGCCAGGCATTCTTTTGACACTGTGGCTGCGCCTCCCTGGTCTGAGTGGCCCAATGGTCGGAACCAGCCTTGCCCAAATTCCCTACCGGACAAAGAAGGCTGGAGAGGAGGGACTCACCGTCATCGGACACCTCATTTTGTACAAATTGCCTTTGAGACGTTCTTCTGGCTGCAGCCCGGCAGGCACGCACGTGCTCACTTGTAACGCCGGGCCGGGCTGGTCCTGAGGTAGCTGCGATAATCAATCCAGTTGCCACAGCGGCCATAAGTGTTCATTTACCACCACGCGACCTGGAGCAATAATATATTACGCCTTTCGCTAGCGGGAGCCGTGCCAGCTGCAGCACGGGGCGGCCGTGCCGGCCATCAGTCACCACTCCCCTTCACAACCTTTTGTTCCCCGCTCATTACAGTGAATTATAACTGGGGGACAGCACATTTTTCAGGAGCGTCTCTGCTGTTAGGTCTGAGCGCTAACTCTTCCCAGGTTGCTCCGAGTGGGCCATAGCAGCGTTTAGCGCGGGATAGCGCCGCTCACCGGACTTCCGCCTTCTCCCTTCCCAGCTCTTAGAATGGCTGGAAAACACCGCGTGTGCACCTTTCTACAAGGCGAGATAAAAAAACTACTCCAGTGTATCTACCATAAATACCGGATAGCACATTTTGTTGCACTCTGTCCTGTCCCCGAAGGCCTGTCCTGGCGGTAAACGACATTATAGCACACGAAATAGGCCATGCTGTCAGCTTTGGGGCTTGGCAGTGCTACTTCAAGATGAGTAGAAGATCATTCCCAAAGTCACAGATGGGAGAATCGGGGGCCTGCATCTCCACCCCATCGGCACTTTTTCAAAATGTTTCACTATAATAGTGATGGTAAACAAGGTGAGATCCTAAAAATTAGAGGCTGGGTCAATAAGAGAAATCCAGAATGAAATTGTTGGCCAAGATGATTCCCGATAGCCCCAAACTGGAAACAACCCAAATGCCCATCAGTTGGTGATGGATAAACAAACTGTGCATCCGTACTACGAAATACTATTCCAGCAATAAAAAGAAATGAAATATTAATACATGCAACAGCACGGATGAATCTCAAAAACATTATGCTAAGTGAAAGAAGTTGAACACAGAAGGCTATGCACTGTATGATTTTATTTATATAAAATTCTAGAACAGGCAAAATAGAGTAACGGAAAGCAGATCCATGGTTGCCAGAGGCCAGGGTTTAGGGGAGGGAATTGGGGGCTTTTGAGGGTGAGGGATCTGTTCTACATACTGATTCTGGTGGTGGTTATATGATTGTACACAATGATCAAAATTCATTAAGCTGTACACTTACAATTGATGGATTTCACTACATGTAAACAGTACCTTCATAAATGGAAACAGAACAAAAAAAGGTGTTGACTAAGGGGAATGGCCCTAACTTTTCCTCCTATGTGACCAAAGTCCTACAAGAGAGAATTGGTATTGTTTAGGAAAACAAGTCATACTCATTAGATAAAAATGAATAAGCCAATCTTGTGAGCCTGAACTGGGAACCAACGTCTGTCATCTGTATGGTATGGTGATAGGCTATTAAATAAACCACCACTGTGACTAAAAAGCCCTGTTAGTTTCAGTTAAAGTTCTAATTAATTCAAGCTGGATCTAAAAGGCACTAAAATAATGGTGCAGTCGCAAAGTAAGTGGTTTCACTTCTTTGGACTTCAGGTTCCTTGTTCTTGAAGTGGAGGAGTTGGATAAAATGACAATTAAAGCTTTTACATGATACAACTGTGCTTTCCTTTGCTCTCTCCCAGTTCTTTAATGTATAGGCCTCTTTGGATTCCATTTAGCTATTAACATCCCCAAGCCAACTCTGGCTGGTTCCAATAGCATCATTCTATAGGACAGGGTGAAGGAACCAGAGACACTTGGACTAAAGGCTGCCAGTGCCGTAGTCAACAGTGGGCCTTCGCAACCATACGTGCTCAAGGCTGATTTCCCTGTCTGGAGACAGAAGCCAGTTTCTATTATATTCTCACCCAGAGGTGTTCTTGGAAGATCTCCAGTGACTTATGTACTTTATTTTTAGTTCCTTGGTGAGTGCTCACTTTGTATTCTAAGAAAACTTTTAGATCTCAAGATGAGGAATTTTTGATCTCACTTTTTTATGCAATTATGAGTCATTCCACATGTTAGCATGAGCAACCCAAGACCTCCCTCTCATCACTGATCTATCTTTTTCATCTCTTCAAAGATCCTGGAGGTAAGGAAAGGTTTTAAATGTTTGCCCTTGAAGAGAAAAGACATGAGAACCGGAAACTGGTGGCTAGCACTGCTGTTATTACCAAGAAATGGTTTTCCAAAGCAGAGCTTTTACAAAGTGCACGATTGATCTTTGCATCACCCAACAGTCCAGTGAGCAGACAAATCTTCTAGGCATAAAACCTGATGAGTCTTCCAGCAAACCTTCCCGAGAAGGCTGAATTAAAACGTAATCCATGATATCTTGAGAAGATTTCTCTTAATTTTTTGAAAGTGTGGATTTTTTTTTTCACATGATAGATCCGGCTAAAAACTAAAATATCTGCAAAGTCATAGCTAATTGTAAAAATAACTATTTCATGGGCCCCTAAAATAATGGTCAGGTACTCTGCACACAGTAGATCTTTCACACCTTAGAACTAGATGCAGAAACTGGGTCTTAGTGAGTTCATGTCTCAAGCCCAAGGCCACCCAGCTTGTAAACAGCAGAGCTGGGATACACACCCATGTCAGACCAAATCCAAAATCAGTGCTCTTCCCTCTACTGCTCATTGTCAAGTTCAAGAACCAGCCTTCTGTGTAACATTTCTATTCGCTAGTCTAATTATGTGTGTTAAGCAGGATGCTCTGCAATTATTTGTCCATGGATAAAAAGGTATATGTTTAGGTTTCTCGTATCTTACACTTCGCATTAGGGATGTAGCCTCAGGCATACATTCATGTGAGCAGTGACCTGTAATCAGTTTATAAGATTATCACTTAAAAGAATTTTCCTGTTACTGATAATAATTGGAGTCTGGTTGTTAGAACACTGTGTGTATGTTATGCGCATATACATACACTTACGTTTTCTCTTTATCTTTAATCTCCCTATTCTCCTTCAAAACACACACTGTCTTTAATCTTTAGGGTCATGTGCAAACGTGATAATAGAGACATGGGGTGGGGATGGGGAGGACGGGGGAGGCTGAGCATAAGGAGAGAGAATAAGACACAACTCCAAGGCTGCCCCTTGCTGCCCTTACACATTCCGGAACAAACAAGGCTAATAATATTATCAAGCCCACGAAACCCTGTTAGAGTTGAAATAGCAGCTCATTGAAGGTCAAATTTATTAGATTTTCTTTTCTACCTTTGTAGAATGGTTGAATAACAACTTTCTATTTTTAGCATGCGCTCTCCTTTGTAATTGCTTCTCCCAAATCAAGGAAGCGGGAGACAGGGCACCTGTATCTATCTTCGCTGGCATCATGTTCTAAATCAAGTCCAAGCACCTCTGCACAGCAGCAGCTTCTTATTTTGAGACCTGGTCCTTCAACTAGTGGTTTAGAAAGAGAGGTGACTTTGCTACGATGTCAGGGGGAAAGCCAGGGTGCTAAGGAAGACTGCCAGTTTCTGTAGGACATTTAAAAAGTGCACTGCCAGGTTTAGAGTTTAACTTTTTTAATTTTTTTTTTTTTCACTTTTAAAGTTAGCTTAGGAATGCCAATTCTGATTCTATTCAATCTCATTCTGACTCTTGTAGTCACTCTTCTGAGGCACTTTGTTCTTTGCTGTAATCAAGGTCATACTTTAAAAGGGATGGTATTGGTTGCTCAGGGTTTCAAGAGCATTACATTTTCAATGTGAAGGTTCCACCACTGTTTTAGAGGACTGTACGTATGAGAATAAGACCAAGGGTCTCGGCCCAGCGAGGGCCCCCATACAGCTCTGTTCTCCAAGTATGGCATCCTCAGCCGGCTATTGCACAAAAGTGAGTAGCTGGTCAAAGGGGAACGGACAAGAGGATCTAAAACATGAGCAATAAATATATCACTCCTACCAGCATGACAAACCATAAAACCAAGGCCTTTGCCACAGCTGGTCAGTCCTCCATTGCTGTGAAGGGGAAAACCACACACACACTTACACAAGGTCATCCAGCCATCACAGAATTCCTATAAACCAAAGAATTGCAAAATGCACTGAACACGAGAAGCACCTGGGGAGCTTTAAACATTCCTGAGTTCCAGCCCACACTGGTCCTGACCCGCATGTCTGATTTAACTGGCCTGAGAGGGGGTATGAGCAGCAGTATTATTTAAAAGCCCCTAGGAGATTCTCCTGTACGAGAGCTAGGACCACTGGTCTAGACCTAGCTGGCCACAGTGAGCACAGTGCTAGGGGCCAGGGACACAAACAGTCTTAATGGGCGAATTTGCAGGTGGGAAAAATTCATGAATCTGTGTGCAATAAACAGCATGGCCCAGAATTCCTGACTGATACTTCCTGTGTTCCCAGAGGGCAAGAAACCATTCCCAATGATTGTCCCTGCAGAAGTCTAGAAATATTTCAGCAACAAGAGTAACACTTAAAACTGCACCCTAAGCCAGGGGCGGTGGCTCACGCCTGTAATCCTAGCACTCTGGGAGGCCGAGGCGGGTGGATCGCTCGAGGTCAGGAGTTCGAGACCAGCCTAAGCAAGAGCGAGACCCCATCTCTACTAAAAATAGAAAGAAATTATCTGGCCAACTAAAAATATATATAGAAAATATTAGCCGGGCATGGTGGTGCATGCCTGTAGTCCCAGCTACTCGGGAGGCTGAGGCAGTAGGATCGCTTAAGCCCAGGAGTTTGAGGTTGCTGTGAGCTAGGCTAGCACCATGGCACTCACTCTAGCCCTGGCAACAGAGAGAGACTCTGTCTCAAACAAACAAACAAACAAACAAACAAACTGCACCCCAGACCCCTGTGGCTGAGGATGCTACATGCCCAGTGTGGTCTGGATTCCCGCTGATGGTGACCTAGGTTCAGCACCAGGGGGAACATGCAAACACGCCAGTTTCCACAGGGTCCACAGCTTGGGGATGTAACAGATGCCTGGTGTGAGCAAAATGAATAGAGTGAAACAACAACAAAAAAAATCAAACAGCCTACTTTGGTTTTGGAGCAGAAAAAGCCAGGAGCTGATTGGCTTAAGAGCAGAGGGGAGGAAGGCTGTAGTTGAATATACCCAGCAAATCCAGCAATTTGGTGCTGGAATGCAGAGACAACCTATAAAATATCATTTCCCTTCCTACCCTTTCTCTGAAAATCCAAAAACTCATGATCATATAAACTGCACGTGTCATGGGGAAAAATGGGAACACTCATCTCCCTTTTTTAAGGGAAATATGTATTCCATGGCTAATGCTGGCAGGAGCCAGGCATTGCAGGGCTGGTATCTCTGGGGACAGAGCACAATGCTGGCTTCTTGCATGTAGGCAGGTGGTGCCAACTGGCCAGCACGCCCTGTTGGCTTTCATCCGGGAGATAGTGGCTTGCCTGAGCGCCTGTCAGGGAAACGTCGTTATGTCGTGGCTGCTGCGGACAAGAAGATGAGGGGCAGGATGAGGCTCTCCAGGCTACAACTACCTAGAACAGTGCTTTGTTAGAAGAACAGCCTTCTCACCGTCAGGGGAGAAAAAGGGCTCTTTCTCCAAATTCCTTCCATTTGCATCTCCTCTCCCACATGTACAAAAATACACGTTCCATCAAGAAGTGGTATTAGACATAAAGGAATACAGACAGAACTGTATTTTAAAGAAGGGAAAATAACTGGTTCAGGCAAGGGGCATTTCCTCGGCAAACCCAGGGCAATGCTTGTCTATTAAGTGCATATGATGGGACCTGAAAGCATGAGGTCACCTCTGCTTGTGGGCAAGCCAGGATCACTTAAAGTCACCCAATTAGCCAGAAGAGCCAGAAGCCAGCCAGCCTATCAACCTAGTTTTTAACTCATGGGAAAGAATCTGCTTCCTGCCCTTTTCACCCAGGTGATGGTGCCCATGTTCTCCCAGCAGTTGGATCCTCGCAAGAGTCAGGTTTGTAGCAGGATCCTCACCCTGAGTTCAGGCTGGGCTCACTCTAGGATTCAGGCAGGTCTGGACCCTCCAGGAAGAAGCAGCATTCCGAGGGGAGAGTGAATGCCAAGTGCACCATTTTGAATCAAAGAGAACGGGCCAGGATGGTGGCGGGTGTGATTCTGAGTGGAGCACAGCATCCCTCACCCCTGCTGTCCTGTGTCCCGTGGGAGAGCAGCTGCAGTTGCATGGGTAAACAAAATGAAACCCAAAACAGCCATTTCCCAAAAAGCAAGAGTAGCATCTGGCCAGTGCCAGGTGAGGTCCTGAATGCTTTGCTGCCTGCAGCCCCAGCAGTGAGGGCTGGTACCCAAGCCGGGTATTGGCAGGAGTTGCAGTAGCAATGGCAGCATTAGTGGGCAGGGCACGGGGCCTTGGGGCCTCTGGGGCAACTATCTGTGGGCATCAGAAGTGGCATCAGTACTATCCACACACACCACCACCACCTGCACGGCCATCCATGGGCATCACTGGGGGTGGGTGATGCCCTCCTTGAACATCATGGCTGAGCTGCTGTTCTCAGCATCCACACCTTCTGAAGATGACACTACCAAGAACCACGGAGAGAGTGAAGACAGCTGAGACACCCAGGTCACACGAGACCTGCTTGAGATGTGCAGATGCCTTAAAAGGCATTTGAAAAGGGGAGGGTTTAAAGTCCCTTCCAGAGGATAGGTGGAGACAAAACCACCCGGAGAACCCTATTTTTTATTCCCAGGCGAATATGACCCAAGAATAACAAATCACAGGTGTTAAAGAAGCAAAATAAAACTGAATGAACAAAATTTCTCTGCTTTTTTCATGTGACGCAAATACAAGGCACCATCCATTTAAAAGAAACAAAACCATTTTTTTTCTTTCCACACCAAAACGCCAACATTTACAAATGAGTTATAGGAGTCGCTTCTGGAAGGCAAAATTCTCTCTCTCCATGGTTCATTTCCTCAGTCACTCAACAAATAGTAACTAAAAATAGATGAAGTTCCCAGCTAGTGCTAGTGTCTTTCAGGGATAAATAACAACAACAATGCATAATTTATGCTAAACACTTTTATATAAGCAACCTCATTTAATCCTTGTGACTCCACTGTGACAAGCACTGTTTCTTCCTATTTTAAAGATGAGAAAACTGAGGTGTAGAGAAGTTATGTGGCTTGGCCAAGATGCTATAAATATTGAGGGACAGAACCAGGTCACCCACTTGGATCTTCCAATTCTAGCCCTAGATTCTTTCTATGCCCTACAACTGTCCCTCAGGTGAAATACAAAGGTACGGTCCTCAGCCATATCTCTCTGCTTTCAAGACACTGAGATGTAAACCCATTAAACAATTAGAAACTAGAACCTATGTTCCCTCCTGGCTCCCAAGGATGAACGTAGAAGGGAGTGATACCATAATTCAGGCAGGACAGACACCCGTGAAGGCTGGAGTTGTCAGAGTTGTTCCAGGGAAGGTGAGATATGAGAATTTGAAAAGGCAGCTAGAACACAGGCAAGGACAAGTTGCAGTAGACGCTGAGCAGTGAATCGGGAGAAAAGGTATGAGTTGACTTTCTAAGCTGAGCCAGAGTCATGCTTCAGTCCTTCATTCTCCTTCACCAACATTTCTGAAGGACCTCGCCCGTACCAAGCACCTGGCCACCCCTAGGAGCACACACACCTATGACACGGGCCCTTGTCTCACGAGGCTCACAGGCTCATGCGACGAGGCAGCTGAGCCCACGCGGTTCCATGATGAAAATGCTGGAAGTCACCAGCCCCAGTCTTGCTTGGCTTCTCAAGTTAGGCTGTTTTATCAGCACTGCTTCACAGAGATAAAACCTTTCAACAGAGAGCTAAAGGGGAAAACACTCACCATGTAAAAATAAACTGCCCAAACAGCATCCTCCCGTCCCCCGCTCCATTTAGTGCCCAGGATTACTGCACACGTGGGAATGCCATGCAGCTCTGGACACGGTCGCCAGAGCAGCTGCTGTGTGCGTGGACGTAGAGCAGCAATGCAGAGCTCCCCCTCCACTTCTGCTCCAATTGTCACGGCCTCATCTGAACTCGGGCTGGACGCTCCACTGCAGGAAGCAGAGGACGGATGGAGGGAACGACGCTTTTCCACCTTCGTCTCGTCAACTGGTGTCCTGTTCCACGTGCCACAGCTCCCGCGCTGGGTGTGAGCAGCAGCACTGACACACTCCTACAAGCCCTTGGCATTGCATCCTCCACTCTGCTCCTCCTTCCATCCTTCTCTGCAGCTGGTTTATAAGTGAGAGCGACTGACACAGCTTCCCTTTCATACCATCTGGGATGTGTCACAAACACCGGCTTTGCAAAAGGATGAGAAGGATCTTCTGAGATTATTGAAACTTTTCAGAATCATTTCTAGCTCTGTAGGCTGGAAATGAAATCTTAATTTAAAGAATCTCTGGACATATTCAAAGAAGAATTTCCCATAAAGGTAAGGGTGGGACTCAAATCCTCCTTATAAGAGGATGGTGAAAGCTTTTGCTTTATGGAGGTAACTTTTGGGAGGAGGGTCCTGGTTTGGTTGGTCACCAATAGATCTGGTACCAATCATCTATTGACCTAAGTTTCTACTGGATTTAACAAAAGTGAGTCTGCTTCCAAAAACTTCAAGGGAAAATCCTATTAAACTTTCCAGTTCCAGGTGAAATGCCACCTCTTCTTGAACTCCTCCTATGACTCCCCAGACAGGAGCAATTATTTCTGCCAAGCTCCTCAAGCACTTGATGGGTCTTGTTCAACTCTCATCATGCTATGAGTAGGGCGGGCAGCTTTTTGAGGGCAGGGACTTACTTCATTCCTCCTTGCAGCTATCCAGTAATGAAAGACTTTCAATGCATACTTACTGAGGAAAACTAGGCATTTTTCTCCAGTTATTTCTTGCTTTGACTTATCCTATTAATATATGGGTTTTACATCTTTTTAAAAACCCTCCTAATTTATATGTATAGTGCAGATTGCTGGCATTCTTTCACTTTAAAGAACTTTAATAATGCACATTATTAAATAACACATGTAAAACACTTAGTATATGTTATTTACATAGTAGGCACTGAGTAAATGTCAGCTGTTGTACTGCTGTTATACACAAGTTTACCCAGACGTTGACTTTGTGCCTTTAAAATTCCTGGTTCTAATTGTAGTACAAATATTTTCGAAAAGATGCTAAATATTCTTGGTCATTCAACCTAATAGCAAGAACTCACATTTATACAGTGCAAAAGATTTTATAAACTGATTTTTACAAGTTACGATTGCTGTATTTTGCTGCAGAAATAGAGACTCAGCCAACACATATGCCTCATTCAAGGTCAGAGAGCCAGAATGGAGCAGAAAGAAGAATTGGACCCAACCAAGAAAGCTGACTTCCAATCCTGACAGTCCCGATGTCTCTTTCTTCCTTGCAGCTTTTGAACATGCTTTTGGTTTATCCATTTTGTTTATTCCACTGAGAAAAGGACAGTTTACAGACTCCTCTCCAAAGAGGTCAGATGACTGCAATAATGGTAGACAAAGCTTTTGAGCAGGATGGTGTATTATTGAAAACAGTTAGAAAATAATAAACAACTGTGCAATCACTGGCACAATTTTAAACAAGATTGCTTTACCTGGTTTTGTTTTCTTTCTTGTTAGGTAATTTCACTAGCAGGTTTGTAACAAAAGAACCAGGGTAAAGCAGATTCTCTTGATGGAAATTTAATAGCATTATGTTCAGTGATGAATAGAATTATTTCTCTTATTCTGATCATGCCTTGCCCACAGTATGAACTCGATAAACAGTTGTTCAATCGAATTATTATTACAATAGCTTGTTGCTTTTTTTCACTGGGCAATAATAACTTTCATTTGTATAATGCTTTATAGCTTACAAAGCACATTCTTCATGTATTACCATTTAATTCTCACAGCAATTCTAAAAGGTAGATATTAAAAAAAAAAGGTAGATATTAATTTCTTCATTTCACAAATCAGGAAGCAGAGGCCCAGGTAAGATAGGTAATTTGTCCAAGGTCAAAATTGCTCACAAAGCATTGACCAGCTAGAAAACAATGACAATCTAGAAGAAAACTGGTCTTTCAGGGGGGGAAGAACAGCAGAGTTGTAGAGTAGGGGCTTTGAACTCAGACTGCCTAGGTTCAAATCATGCATCTACTATGAATTAGCTCTGTGGTCAAACACAAGTTTCATAAACACTCTGTGCCTCTGTTTCCTCATGTGTGAAATGCAATTAACAACAATAGCTACCTAATGGTGTGTTAGTGTGTTAGGATGACTTGTATCAAGTGCTTGGCATTTATTGAATATTCATCTTTAAGACTCAACAAATAGCAGCTGTTACTATTATGATGATTACTCTTTCTGTCCTGGGAAAAGTATCTTAGTAGGTTCCCCAGCCCTTCAGTTATCAAATGCATACCTAGTCTATAATGAATAGTAGAGGGAGCTGTGACTTAGGGGCATGGCTCAAGCATTGGAAACCCTGGTCATGAGTCCTGGTCCCACTCTTTGTCAGCTATGAGATCAGGAGCTAGTTCTCAAATCTTTCTGATGGCCAGTTTCCGCATCTGTGAAATGGGATAACTCTTGTCCTATCAGCCTCACAGTGTTGCCGCATGGGTTAAATCAAGTGAGATCTGAAGGGAAAACACTAGGTAGTCCATTCATTCATTCACTCATTCATAGCCTGTTGGCAACATGCATCTTAGGTGCCAGGCACCGTGCTAAACAGTGGTGATTCAAAAATGAGTCCAGACAGTAGAGGGGACAGACATGTAGAATTTAAGTAAGGCATTATTACAATGTGCCTATTACTGAAATAGACACTTTGGGGGCTGTAAGAGTGCTTTAAAAATGTGAACTCAGCCCTCACTCTCACTGCAGAAAAAGGACTAAAATCCTCTCAACAACCACATTTAGGAACTTTACCAAGAAAGGCAAGTGAGGACTCCATAGTGCCTGTCATCCTTCTTCAGTATGGAAGAACTAGGAACTGCAAGAGGTCTTTTCAGCTATGGTTCCATAAGTTCCGTGACACCACGTCCCTTCCCATCTACACAGTGCAATGATGGGGCCTAATGTCCCAGGCTTTATTTTCTCTCCTTTAAGTATGCATATACTGAAGACCTACAATGTGACAGTCATTGTGCCTGGTAAACAAACATGGAAAGGACACTTCTCAGGCCCCAACAGTGCTGCAATTCAGGGAAGCAGACAGACTCACATACTAATAATTCCAGAATAAGGTACTCAAGCTTGAGGTACAGGTAAGCAAAGGGCTCCATGTTAATGGAGAAAGACCCCTTAACTTGCCTGGAGGTCAGGAAGGCTTCCTGGAGGAGGTGACACCTGATCTTAATCTTAAACGGTAAGAGCGAGTTAGATGGGAAAAAGGAGGGAGGTGGGTATATGACAGAAAAGGGAAGAACACAAAGAAGGTAGAAACTCTTCCGAAAGAGCTAACCAATTATTCTAGCGAACTGCTATATTTTCTTCTCAAGGATAAATACTTGGTCCCCAAATATAATCACATTATGTCCCCTACTTTTCGTGGTTTATCCTATAAGCAGCTTTGTAAACATAATATTCAAAATGACCTACAAGGCATGTTTGATTTCAGAGTCTTTTCCCCCCTAATCCAAGATACCTTGAAAAGGGAATAATTAGTGATCTGCTTTGATTCAATGTCTCCTTTGAAATCATTCATCTACTTTATTTCTCCAATTGGATAAATAAATTATTCAGAAATATGACTATGGGAACATGCAAATCTAAAATCTGAGCTAGAATTTTGGTGGGCAAAGGTTCACATCTCATTACAGAAGATGTTTGATATATGTATTAATTTTCCTAAAATGGTGATGGCAGAGATTTCATACAAAGGATGTTCATATCGGATTAAACACCAGACTCAAATTACCTGAGCTTTCATGTGCACAGAGAATCGAATTCCATTTCACCTTGCTAAGAAGCTGCCCTGGACAGTCATTCTGGATTTAGCAGGCTAATGTGGCCCATTGCCTCTTTACCAAAACATATGACTGTCTAAAATGTTATTTATGGCCTAATTGCCTTGCCTAGAGGTAGACAGAGTGGGGATTTTACAATATCCCACATAATGTAAATTGTGCCCCCAAAAGTGAATGACTGTATATTAACTGCCTAGTAGATGCCAGACATGAAGATAGATCATATTCAATCATATCCAATCTTCCCAAACACCCCAGGGGGCTGGAATTTTATCCCCATCTTATAGATGAAGAACCTGAAGCATAGGAGAATTAAATATCTTATTTGAAGTCAGATAATAAAACTTAGCAATAGTTGCTGTGAGGAATAAATAAGCTAAAACAAATGTAAAATGCCTAGTGTGGTGACCGAGATGTAGGCAATAATGGCAGACATTGCTGTTAGTAAGGAAATCTCATTAATGTTCACAAAATGTATTATATGGAAAATGTGCTGTGGGAAGACGGTTCCTGGTTGTTGGTGAGTATATGCCACACCCTGAGATGCCCACTCAGCAGGTTTGCACAGCGACTTGGCTCAGGTGACTTTGTAGGTGGCAAGGAAGATCTCAGAGAGGCCACGGCCCACACCCTTCTGGACCAGAGAGCAAGAGCCCCAGCACCTGACTCTATCCCTACAAACCAGAACATCACAATACTTCAAACGCCACCCAAGTCTGCAAATTGGCACAGCTATTAAAGTTGTACCTGCTAATAGAGCCTTATGGACACATTCTGAGGTTAATGATGTGTAGAATTTTGGAAACTTCAAAAACCAGGATTACCAGCTTGCTCGGTACAGCCATTCCTGTTGAGCACTTCTGTGCAAGAGGAATAAAAATTAAGTGTTCCTTTTCCTTCCCTGTAAGTCTCCTGGACAGAGGACTATATTAGATATTCTATGGCTGCTTGCCTCTGTGTAACAAAGAGAGTGACAAACAGAAATATTGACCCAAAGAGATGAAAATATATATCTTAAAAAAAAATCATTTCCCTGAAACATTCAGACAATTCCAATTAAGGGATATCTCAGCCTGCTTAATTTGCATTCCAGAACTCCAAAGGGAAGGCTTAGGAGACCTGGGCTGGACTCCTCGTGCAACCATGAACTTGATAGTGACTTTGTTTTCATTTCCTTATCCATAAACTAAAGCATTAGACAAAAATCAGTATGTCCTGAAACTTCACAGAACACAAATGCCGGGAGATGTTGTTAAAATAAAAGAGTTCTTTACAAAAATAAAAAAATGACAACAAAAACTCACAAATATGGCTCCTGTTGACGTCCCTTTCTAGGAGAGTCACAATGCTCACGGTAGCATATTAGACTCTGAAACTCCAGACGAAACAGATGTGTTCATGTCCTTCAAGCCATTGTTTCCAAATTCAGTGGACCATGACATGTAATAGCTTTAAACATCTTGGGAAACTGGTAGAACACACTTTAGGAAACACTGGATTAAATGGTCCTGAAGGTTCCTTCTACTGCTGAAACCATGATCCTCCGGAAAAGGGTTCAGTTTGCCACACAGGTTTATGGCTGAGTCACACCTGTGACAATCCGTCCCCATTCCTTTCCTGTTCAGCACTTACAGTTTCTTCCCCATCTCCCTTTGCTGGCCTTAGGGTGAGGGTGTGGGCTTGCCGTATGAAAGGAAGTGTTTTCTATACTTTCCTGCAGCCAGGAGGGATGATAAAACTTTTCTCAGAAGCCCCCACAGTAAATGGAAACAGGACTTTTTGTAGAATGAGGAAAAAATTGCCTGAAACCAGGACATGAGGTTCTGGACATTTCTTCTCCATCTATAGAGCTACCTGGCTTTATCTCCCTCTCATTGCTACAAAGACTAGATTAGTTTTGCTGTTCCTTCTCACTCCAAAATTACATGATTTCATGGAGGCGTGTTAAAGAAAAATCTTTGACTTTATCATAAAATCATTAGCTTACGGCTGACACATTTAACGAGCATGCTGCTCTTATGATATTCCTGTGGCCAAGACAATGGCCAGGAGCAAAGGAGCCAGCCATGTTTCCCTGTCCCCCTGAAACCAGCCTCAGAGTTGAGTGACCCTCTTAGGAAGCAGGTGCAGGATCTGCCATGGCACTTTACATCGACACCAATTCAGGTGACGCACTTGTGCATCTGATTAAAAGTGAAATACCTGCTCAGAAAACAGGTTGATGCTTTGGCCCACTGGGATGGCAGATCAGACATCTGCCCAGCTGATTTAATGAGGGGGGCAGGGATTGGGGACTTAAGTGACCAGGAAAGATGAATTGAAGACACACCAGTTTTCCCCTAAAATCCATTTTCATCATGTTACACTCTAGCATGCAATTTATTTTTTCCCCTAAAAACAGTTTACTTTCCTATCTCACCAAGTCCAAACTTCTCTGCCCTCCGAGGCTGCTTTGCTCGATTCCCTCTGGATCCCTCTGGATCCCAACACATGCCCTTCATGCTGGATGGTCCTCTGCGTTCTGCCCACATTGCCACCACTATTACTGCTTTTTAGCTGTGTGTTTTACAGGTATTGCTTCAAATAACATTAAAGTAACCCGTAAGACAGATACTGTCATTCCCCTTTTATAACTGGGGAGACTGACAGACAAAGAGTTTAAGTAACTTGCCCAAGGTCACGCGGCTAGTAAGCACTAGAGCTGGGATCTAAGCCAAGGCTATTGGTCTCCACAGTCTTCACTCTTAAGTACCAGTTTACAGAGGCTTTATGCATCTTCTTCCCCAGTCTGATCATTCCATCAAGGTCAAGTGCAAATCCCACCTCCTTAAGGAAGCACGTTCTCAGAGCTCTTCTGTCCCCAGCCTCTTTTCCTCCTGATTTGCCACCCTCCCTCACAGACCATTTCTTTTCTCACGTTGTGTCATGCTCATCTTTGGATATACGGATTCCAAATGGACTGTAGGCAACCTGAAATCAGGGGCCAGGCAAATTATTACTTCTATATCTGCTACGATGCCTTGCATAGTGTCAGGTACCAGGTGCATCGTGCTCCATAGAGACCTGATCACATAAGGGTTCTCTGATGGCCCCTGAAGGCATTGGGCCAGCCTCGATCTTCCCACACCTGAGATACAGACACACCTAGTCCTTGCAGCCAAGATCCACAAGGGAAAAAAAAAAAGTTAACGAGAAGAAATGCTTATCACCCAATGATATGCATGACAGAGACTTAAAAGTCAAGTGCTGATCACATGAAGCAATTGCGTTTGTGTTGTCATAAAGAGTCTCAGCTGCTACTTTGGATGTGGCCTAGGAGATGAATGGGCAGGAGCCTCTGTCCTTTGAGAGACTTTGCTGGCTATGAATGGGCCAAAGGAAAGAAAGAGGGAGGAGGGGAAAGAAGCCATTACGGCTTTAATGGTTTAATCCGCGGATATATGTTGTCAACCTGGCCGGCCTCCAGGAGCACTGAGAACTGCCAGCCCCAGCCAACACAAGCACATGCTAGCTTGACGGGCAGTGTAACAAGACACAGATTGCATAACCGAAGGGACGCGCAAAGCCCTCGTCAGGGTTGTGCTCCCTGGAGTTCCAGCCTGAAAGCAGTAACTGATACGGGCACCACATGGACCGGTTTATATACACAAACATAGAAGGTCTGCAAATACACGTGTAGAAGGTGCTAGCGTTTGGATTTTGTTTGGCACAGAGCACCAGCCACAGACGGGTGGATTCTGTTGGAACATGGAGAGACGCCTTGGCCCCAACCAAGTGCAGCTTTCTTCTCGCTGTGGCCATGAGGCTGGAGAGCGAGTGAGCTGCTTTGAATTCTGAGTGCCTTTGCTTTTCTGGAAGTCTTTCAGTTGGGCTTTCTTTAATGCCTTCAATTATCACAGTGCAAATGATTATATTCCCAGCACCTCCACCCAATAGCTGCAGCAGTTTGGCATTTCCTGTCCTGACTAGAAAATGACCTGGCAGGGGCTAAGCATAAGCCTGGCTCTTCCGCTTTTTTTTTCTGATGCAGGCTTTAATTCATCCCCCCTCCCCCCTTCCTAACTGCTAGAGAAACAAGAGATTAGTGCAGATGGATGGAAATATTTTTTTCCGCTTCAGCATTTGCTGTCAGAACTAAGTACTAAGAAGGTTTTCAGACAGTGTCTCAGGCAGCCTGGAAATTCCCAAACTCATCTTAAACCATAATCACCTGGTCCCAAAAGGAATGCACGTACAGACCAAAGAAAGCGTTCTTTCCCGAGAGCAGCCCCTTGACACGGCACTTGGGGTTCTAGCTGAGGCTAGACTGCTCCTCCGCGCTCCTGCACTTTGTACTAGCTGCTTCTGAGCTGTCCTTGACACGCTGATGCACTATTTTAGACACCATGAAATGAGCACTTGGCAGCACTCTGAACGAGAGGCGACTTCAGCTGGAGTAAGTGCACCTGACCCCCACCATGTTCCCCCTGCCAGGACACCCATGAACAGCAACCATGCTATGTGCCAGACAGATGCTCGGCATGCAGAATCTGTTTCCATTCTCCAACTCGGGAGGCAGGCAGGACTGTCCCCATTTACACTTAGAAGGAATTAAAGATTTTAGAGGTTACACGACCTGCCCCCAAATGGAATAGCCAATTAGTGAGATCAGGTCTGATTCTAAAGTCTGTGCTCTTCACTGCTCTGAGGGATGGGAGTTATGATCTAGATGATGCTGTCTGACCCAGATGCAGGAGAGCCTCTGGTTCAGGGTGTGGGCATGGGGCATGGGTCATAAGCCACCACCCACTAAGCAGACCCCTTAGGTGTGAACAGCAGCAATAAGGAATGATGAGGTGGCAGTGGGAGCACATGGTTGAAAATGGCCAGGTTTGGAGGGAATCTGCAGAGGTGTATGTTAATCCTCCTTGGACCTAGAGCAATTAACCATTTTTGGGTGGTGGTGGTGGAAAGACAGCATCATCTAGCTTTTAGTCCCCTGGCCTCCTAGGGCTGGTCAGCTGACAAAGAGGTTATACTTATGTGTGAGGTCCCCCTCCCATCCCGCTGCTCCCTGCTTGGCCGACTATGCCGAGGGGTCCTCCCTCAGCTGCATCCCAAGCCCTTTCTGAGTTCTGTCCTTGCGTGGATGAAAGTGTTCTACTGAACACTACAGAACTCAGCAGGCATGGCCCAGTTAGCTCTGTGAGCACATTCAGGAGGCTCTGGCAGACAGGTGTGGATTTTACCTTGGTTGGCACGAACGAGCTCAGGTGCGTATGCATCCCAGCTGTGGCAGGGACCCTTGGGCAAGCTCTCTGGCCAGGATATTCCAGGGGAGGTTCCTCAGTGGGTAAAGTCAAAGATTTATACCAAGTTATTCCTTACTTCTAACTTCAGGGAATGGAGAGACCAGAAGAGCAAGGTGGATTTGTCATCTACTATTTGCAGGCAGCTCCCTACCTTCATTTTACATTTTTACTCACATACACCTCCAACGGCGGCCCTGTGAGACAGGAGTTAACCCACTTAACAGACTGGGAAGCCATAGCCCAGAAAGTCCTAGTAACCTGACCATGGTCACACAGCTAGTAAGTGGTGCGGTCTGGTTTCAAGCGTGAGTCTATCTGATTCCCACCCCTAACTGGTTTATCCTACTCTGCTGAAGCCTTTCTGGAGCTCTGTGGATTATTTTTGGTAACCAAGGCATTGAGGTGCCCACCTGGATGAGAAGAGGTGGGTCTCTAGCTGAAGAGGACTCTCCCGGGCTGGCCCCGTGGCTTCTGGACGAGGTGGGAGTCCTAGCTTGAGCCTGACCGGTCCTCACCCTAGGATTCAGCTGTGGCTTCTGGGGAGCTCCCTGCCAAGGCCCCGTCCTAATGGAATGAGCCTTGGGAATCACAGTGTGAGGACAAGGGTCAGAGGCAGAGGGACAGAGTCATTCTGAGATTTGATTCAGTGCCTTTCCCTGTGGCCATGTTCCTTTCTCTGAGTCCTGAGGAGAGAAAGAATAAAAGACCTAGTGAAAACGCCAGGGCCCTGGGGGGTGTGAGGAAGACAGCGCTGCCTTGTGGCAAATGCAGGCAGGTCCAGCCAGCAGGATCTGGGGCGAGGGGATGTCCTGCTGGCGCAGCACGTGGTGGCCTGAGCAGTGGCTGGGCAAACCTCCAAGTGCACCAGAAGAAACTGGGGAGCACGTGAGTGTCAGACACGGCAGCCCTAGTGGCAAAGAGCACTGTGGATGCTGGTGTGGGAGGAAAGGGAAGTGGTGGCCAGAGTGGCCGCTGCGAGGATGGCGTCAGGAGCACCTCTGGGTGAAGCAGTGATGCAGGGGCTGTGGGTGGGGAGAGGTCCTGTTGGAGAATCTTAGGAACCATAAGTTACATAGAATTGTGCCACATGAATTATGCCATGGAGTGTTCCTTGGACCAGAGAAGCTTCTCTTCCTCCCTCTCTCCCTGTAGCAAACATTTAGTGAATGACAACTACGAGCCAGACATAGATTAGGTTCTGGGGATACCGAGAGAACTACTTTCCATTGGGGGAGACAAGTAATCAGCAATGATGACACAGGGGAGGGGTGGTGACAGGGCCCCTGTGATCCTTGCAGCGTTCACCCCTTTCTGAGGACTTGAGAAATCCCTCTCACCCCTGGGCTGGTCCTGCTGGTGACCTGAGGGAAGGAAGGGGCTGAGCACCTAAGTCCAAGGGTTCAAGTCATGAAGACACCGGAGCTGTGGTGTGATGGAGGAGGAACAATGGGCTTCCAAACCAGTGCTAAAGGCAATCAGACCCTCTCACAAATACGCCAGGCCCCTTGACAAAGACCACCTTCCAGGCTAGCAGGACTCATGCACTGCAGAGTTTGTGATGCCTTTTAAGCATCAGCGAAGTCCCAGGCTCCACCGGTGCTTGGCATCTTTGAGCTGTTGTCCTACCCGTCCTGCCCAGTTTCAATTTTCAAGATCTTGTCATAGAGTCGCCCAGTGATGGAACAGGAATGGCAAATATCACCCTCTTCTCAGTTCTGTTGCTGTTCTCACCACCTCGTTTGTACCCTGATGTTGTCCCAAGGGCCATCAGTAGCCAGGGCACAAATCCAAATGCAGAATTAGCAATGGTCTCTGCCCACTCGGCTTAAAACTCTAAATCCCAGAATTAAGGAAATGCCTAAGTGTACAATTACAAGGGACAAAGAGCATCTTATGTTGGAAGAACTTAATATATCCGAGTGGAAAAAAGGAACGAGCCCAACATGAAGAAGCCATCTTGCTTCTTTGTAAAACAGACAATTCAATAAACATGACATCGAGGGGACTGGGTCCTCTGGAGAGGGCAGAAGCCTCTTTCACACTGATGAAGCTATTAAGATGCAAAGAGAGTTGCAACTTGATTTCTCTGTTTGCAAGCACTATTTTTCCCTCCAAGTGCTGGCTTTTTTCCTGAAACTCTAATTATGCCATCCTCCCTCCTTACTCAAAACCTGACCAAATCTGCATCCTATCACACTTTGGTCCCCGCCAGGAACCCTCCCCAGTCGGGCCCATCCATTCCCTGCTCACATGTTAGCACGTAATATGCATTTATCAGTTTTCTAGGGCTGCCATAACAAAGTACTCCAGGCTAAGTGGTTAAAACAACAGAAATGTATTGCCTCCCAGTTCTGGATCCTGCAAGTCCGAGATCAAGGTGTGGGCAGGCTTGGTTGCTTCTGAGGACCGTGAAGGAAGGGTCTGCTCCAGGCCCGACTCCTTGACTGCTCCATGGCCATCTTCTCCCCGTTTCCTCACATTGTCTTCCCTCTGTGTGTGCCTGTGTTCACATTTCCTCTGCTTATGAGGACATCAGTCACGTTAGATCAGGGCCTGATCACTTCATTTTAATTGAGTTACCTCTTTAAAGATCCTATTTATAAATAAGGCCACATGCTGAGATATTGGGGATTAGGACCTCAACATATGAATTTGGGGTGGGGGGAGACACAATTCAGCCCATAACAATACTCTATAGAGATGGCTTTCTGATTGTTTTCAGAAGATGAGTTTTATCTCCCCAGGTAGTTTGTTAACTTCCACCAATGTGATTCATTTCTACTTTCACAAATCTTAATGGTTAGTTAACTTAACACTTAAAAATTGTAAGCACCAAGAAAGAAGGGATTGTACCTTTCTTAGGAACCGCTGCCTAACCCTAGAACCATATCTGGCAGATGGCAGGAATATATTAAATACTTGATGAATGAATAAGTGATCAAAAAGTTACACGTTGGGATTACATCCCTCTGACCTTCTAGAGATCTGCCTTGTTTTTAGAGAACAACCTGATCTTGGCTTTCACTGTAAGAGAGAAAGCTTCTACATTTCTGGTGAACCTGATATGTTCTAAATATGTCGCATCAGCCACGGAAGTAAACACATGCTAGCAATCCAACAGGCAGTCAAAAATACTCTTTAAATGTGATTGAATAGAATTCTGATTATATAGTTTAGCCAAGGAAGTCGGTCCAGCTCAGCACCAATTTTCACAGTCAAAGCCAATTTGAGCAACTTGGGACTGAGGTTTGAACTCCCAACTGCCATGATATTTCTGCAGGGCCATGAATCTCGTGTCATACCTTTAGGATAGCCCACTACTCTGTCATCTCAGCAGAATTGTCCTGGAAACACCCTGAAGTAGTGCATTACACAAAATGATTATCCATGGATCCAACTGGAACCAAATCCTTATCTTCTACAGGGGTGTGGATGTGGATTGTAATTAGTAACAGAACCTGAAGTTAAGAATCACTCAAGACACATCATTCCTTAAGATTTTTGCTATTTGGGTATTGATTTTTAAGAATATGACGTATAATTATTGATAGAAATGTCCATATGTAAAAAAAAAAGAAATGTCCATCTGTTATATAATCCATATTTATTTATGCACGGACAGATGTAGCTATATTTATATGCATGCATTTACATATGTGTTTTAATATAGTGTGTGTTCTTTTGAGTGTCTACTTCATCACCCCCAGCCCCAAATATTACCAGTCAAGAGAGAATTTGAATTGAGAATCAGCATCAACAAAATGTGACACCATCACGTGGTGCCAGGAGAGACACAGGCAGCTAGAGCACAGAGTGTCTGTGTCCCTGGCTGTGTCTATCACGATGACGTGCTCCCCTCTCCACCCGAGATGATTGACGGGCCTGTAATCTGTTGTTGCTGTTGTTCTGGCACACATTTGCAGCAACAAACTCGCTCATGGTCCCCCTGCTGAAAGCTCACCCATCCAAGTGCTGTAGGAAAACAGACTTTGGCATTTTAGCTGCTCACAGTCTGGGTCATCCATAAAAGTTTAATTTTCTAAAAATATTCAGCGAGGTGCTTTTCCTGAATGAGATGGCTTCTGGCTCATCCACGTATTTATGTGAGTAAATAGAAGGAGGATCGGTAAGTCAGGAATCTAATCAGCTATCATCCAGTCCATCTGGTTTAATTAGAGAGCCCAGCAGCTCGCAGGCACCTTTTAGTAAAAGGCTTCAGAACCGGCTCCCAGAAGGGCGGGGGTGCTCCTGAATGTGGTTTCATACGCTTGTCATCTCCCCTGCCTCCAAGGGGCCCATTATCAAATTCCCATCACAGGACAAACTTGAGACACATCAGTGCATGCCTCTTAAGGGCATGCAAATGGAACTAAGTGCGGCATGGGGGACATCACTGAACATCACGGCCGGTCTCTTAATCCACTCGATAAGCATCAATTAAATAAGTATGCACTGGTGCCTACTCTATGCCAAGGACCGTGAGTGAGACTTGGAGCAACCATTGTGGGGAGACAAGCATGTAAAGAGACAATTTCTAAGCCCTGAGATGCACGCTGAGATAGTGAGGGAGCCCCGGGGATGAACCTGACGAGGGTCTCAGCTGACTCCGGAGGGATAATTGGCAGCAAGTGTGGACAGAAGGGGACTGAAGAAGGTTCTAGGCCAATGGTTCTTAAACTTAAGCATGCACCAAAATCCATCGGATTTGGATGGCTTGTTAAAATACAGACTATTGAGTCCCACGCTCAGAGCTTAAGATTCGGTTTCAGAAAATTTGCATTTCTAACAAGTTTCCCTCTGATGCTAATTCTGCTGGTTCAGGGACCATAGTTTGAAAACAGGCCAGTGGCTCCGACCCAGGCTACTTCCAAGTCACCTGAGAGCTTCAACAACTACTCCAGCCTGGGTCTCCTCCCTAGAGATTATGATTTAAGTGGTTTTGTGTGCAAACTGAGGATTTTTGTGTTTGTAGCTTAAGACTCTCAAACTTACAGAGAAGCTACAAGCACAGCATAAATAACTTTTTTTTGTTTACTGAACCATTTGAGAGTAATTTGTTGACTTGATGTCCCATCATTTTTCTTTGTAGTGTGTATTTTCTTACAAACAAGAACATTCTCCTATATAACTAAAATACAAACATCAAAATCAGGACATGCACATCAGTACATTACAACCATTCAAGTTTTGCTGAATGTAACCATAATGTTTTTTATAGTGAAAGGATCTAGTTCAGAATTACAAGCTGCCTGCAGTTGTCAGGTCTCTTAAGTCTTCCTCAATCTGAAACAGGTTCTTAGGCTTCCCTTGACTTTCATAACCCTAACACTTCGGAAGATTATGGGGCTGTTGTTTTAAAATATGTCCCTCAGTTTGGATCTGTGTGATGTTTCCTAATGATTAGCTGCAGTCTGTGCATCTTTGACAGGACTATCGTAGTAGTGACATAGTATCTTCCCGCAGTATCCTATGAAGTGGCCCGCGGTTTCTGTGTGTCTCATTACTGACGACGGCCACTTTGGTTACGTGATTAAGGTGGTGACTGACAGGCTTCTCCACTGCAAATTTATTTTCCTTTTATAATTAATAAGTCTTTTGTACAGGGCGCTTTGAAATTACATAAATACCCTGCTTGTCATCAAATGTGCAATTTGTTCATCAGGTGATCTATCTCAGATGAGCTCATGGTTTCTTATTTTGTGCATCAGGTTACGATCTGTTACTATCATAGCTGTCTGAGGCCAGTGGGGGCCCTTCATTCTGGTTATGACTTCTGTTTTGTTTTTTTAAAACCTTTTCAGGTGATTCTAACGTGCAGCTGAGGTTGAGAACCACTTCTCCAGGTCGATCAAAGCCCCATAGTCAAAGAATTGGAGGCAACATGCAGAAGCCTCAGGAAACTGCAAGGTTTTCAGGATGGCTGGCAGACAGGATGGAGATGGGACAGCGAGAAGTTCAGTCTGTAGGGTTCATTTGAGCCCTGACTACCTCCTCGTCATTATCTCCAATGGATGGCACCCTGTCCCCTCCTGTACACTAAGCTGTAACTCCACACATCATGGTGGTACTGCTCCGCAGTTAGGAACATGGTTTTTAGCATAAGAGGTTCAAATTCCTGCTCTGACACTTCCCAGCTCTGCAACCTTGTGCTAGTTTCCTGGTATGGACTGAAATGTGTCCCCCTCCTAGATTCATATATTGAAGCCCTAACCCCCAGTGTGGCTGTATTTGGTTATGGGGCGTCTAAGGAAGTCATTAAGGTTAAATGAGGTTCTAAGGGTGGGGTCCTGATCCGATAGGATTAGCATCCTTATAAGAGACACCAGAGAGCTCTTGTGCACTCTCTTTGTCCACAAAGAAGTGCACAATGAAGAGTTCATGCAAGCACACAGCTGGATGGTAGCTGCCCACAAGCCAAGAGAGGAGGACTCAGGATGAAACCTACCTTGCTGGCGCCTTGATCTTGGACTTCCCAGCCTCCAGAGCTGTGAGAAATAAATTTCTGTTGTTTAAGCTACCCAGTCTATGGTAGCAGACTATGATACTACTTATCTGATCTATGTCTGTTTCCCATCTGTAAAATGGATGCTAACAGTCCTAACTTGTGGAGATTTGGTGAGTTTTAAATGAGAAGGTAACATAGAGTACTCAACAGGATACCTGGTTTTTAGTAAACGTTTAACAAGCATCAGCTATTTCTATTTCTTGTCCTCAAACACACCTTGCACATTCCCATTTCTCTGCCTTTGTTCACGATCAGTTCAATTCCACAAACATTATTTGAGCAGGTCCCTACCATGTGCCAGGCGCTGTACCAGGCCCTGGGGATACAGAATGCAACAAGGCCTTGCTACAAGCCCAAAGCCAAGAGTGCAGATGCTGCCCCCTGCTGGCCTTGGCAAAGTTACTTCAGATTCCACTTGTAACAAGAGACAGAGTCACAAGGGGAAACCGGCACTTGGTTTGGAACCTGTTTCACAGCATTGGACTGCTGAGAAAATGAGTAAGTCGCAGGATTAGGTCCAACAATCCTTCATCCTCTCCCTTGGCTTTATTATATTCATATGGTAATAAAGTCTTCTCCCCAGCTTACCAGTAATTAGCCGAGGCCCTCCAAACTAGCAGGGGTCTGGTTTTATTCCCTTGACTGCCACAGAGATTTTTTCACCCCCTCCGTGTTGGTTTCAGGTAACTAGACGATGACACTCTCAAATCAAAGGGGTTTTAAAGTAATTAAGCAAAAAACGGAAGGGCCTTTTATGCTCCACCGAAATTCAGAAGAGAGGGAGAGCAATACTCCTGAGCCACACGCAATCATGACATGCAGCAAGGGTTCAACTGACTCATGTTGGGGAAAAGTACAGTCACAATTTTATACCTCCTTTGGGGGTATAAACAGAGAAGCAAGTTCTTCTTTTTTGAGGAGAACTAAGCTAGGATGAGGGAGTCGAAATGAGTTTGATAAGATAAAATCTGAAGAGTCTAAAATTTCACCCAGAGTCCATACTTAAGCACTGAAAGGGACACCATGCCAGGCATTAGAAGAAGCCTAGATTGGGCTTGGACATTTTCCCAAAAGTGGCCCTCTCGTGATCTCCCCTCTCTCCATTTGTGTCCCCATTACTGCTCCTCCTGATTTCCTCTTTGATTTAGAATATGTTCCCTACTAGACAGTGAGTTTGTGAAGGGAGGGATTCCTCTCTCGGAGGTCCCTGCTGGTGTCTCCCAGGGCCTTGCATAGGCAGGTGCACACTGACCCCTCCCATCTTGCATGTCCCTAAATGCGGTGGGGGGCTGGGCACATGAAGGACACAGATGCCCAGCATTCAGCCTGGGATCTGGATGTATTGTGCTTTTCCCTTTCTGCTGGAGATTCCCACTCTTTATTATTTTTCTTAACATCTTCGTGATTCTTTTCCTCATGCCATTGCAATCCTTACATTTTTTCTCTTCCCCTTTGTCATTCTTGACCTCAGAACTAACCTTTCTATTTATAGCCATCAAGCTCCCTCTTCTTCCTTTTTAAAAGCATTTCTGCAAACCCCTCAAAGCTCTTTTATAAACATGAATGGTGGATTAAAGACCCCATGGAGGTGTTCACTAAGGAGCCACATTCTCCTTCCTTATGGCCAGGAGGAACATTTAGGAGAGATGAGTATGTTCCTTCAATTCACAGGCAGAACTCACTCATGCTGGGCTGTAGAGAGGGCGTGGCGCTTCTCACAACGGCCCTTCCAACTCTGGGTAGCCTGGGCCAGGACAGCAGTTTCCAAATGGTGTTCCCTGGAACCTGAAGCTTCCTTGGCCCTCCAGGCCACAGAGGAGAGCAAGAAGAGTAGGAGGGAAGAGTGGACGGATCATGGCTCCCATTCATGCTTCACACACAGACCCTCTGCTTTCATCTGCCATACCAATTAGGCTTCTCTAAAAGATTCCAGTAAGAAGTAAAAATGGTTCCATTGCTAACATATTTTGCAAGCCACTGAAAAAAAACATACAGTGAGACCAGTTGAATGGTGGCAAATCCTTTCTTCAAGGGTAGATTGGATTTGCATATTGGAAACAGCCAAAAGCCACTTGGAGCCAAGCCTGGTGAAAAGATTTGTGAGCACAAAGACTAATAATACCACTGGATGGCAAACTAAAAATAAGAACAGCATAAAAAAGTGGACTGTGGCAATGATATAAAAATATGTGTGTGTGTGTGTGTGTGTGTGTAGCCATGAAGCACTCCCAGGAGAAACTCCCCAACCTAGCATCTGTGACACTGCCGGAACAAGCACATAAACTGACCTCACAAGGTGATGACACTGAAGTTTGGAACTCTCTTCTATGCATAAATTCTCCTGTTATGAGTATAGCTGAGTGTGTGCGACTCATTGCCTTAAAATCAAAGTCCAGATTTCTCTAGTTAGTCTTTGGGGAAAAAAATGCCTCACAGTGTTTAGTCTGGTTTCAAATGTTGCTCTAATACTTCCTGGCTGTGTGACCCCAGGAAAATCATTTAACCTCTCTAAGCTCAGTTTCATCATCTGTAAAATTGGAATAACAATATTACTTGCTTCATAGGGTTTCTTGGGAGATTTAAATGCGGTAAAGCATGTTAATTCCTCAGCACACGGCCTGGCAAAGAATAAGTTCTTTTAGTATTTGTTGCTGTTATTGTTATTATAATTGTTACTTCCATTATCCTCTGACCTGAGGATACGCCAGCATATCCACCCAGCATTCATTCAAGAGTCCCCTTCTCTCCTCAGTTCATCGATGAGGTCCTACTTTGAGAAGCATGAAAAACATAAAAGAGGGAGCACTGCCAACTCATCATCTACTGACTCATGGGAAATCCGG
Source organism: Lemur catta (assembly GCF_020740605.2). Taxonomy (NCBI): domain Eukaryota; kingdom Metazoa; phylum Chordata; class Mammalia; order Primates; family Lemuridae; genus Lemur; species Lemur catta. Next base: position 91,824,841 of record NC_059128.1, read on the forward strand.
GATTAAACAAAAAGTGGAGGCGGTCTACACCGCTAGGGGAAGATGTGGGGGACACAGTCAAGCCCCGTGCATGTTAGCAGGTGGAGACATTGAAAAATGAGACAGGGAGGGTCCCAGGAAGGAATGTGGAAGATGCAAAAACATGCAGGACTCCTAGAAGCACAGGTTCACCGAATGTCAGCGTGGGATTGGTCAGAACCCTCACTCCAGTCCACACACAGCAAGAGCCAGAGAGGGCAAGTTACCTGCTCCTCGGTGGACCAGCGGGATTCAAGCTCTTGTCTCCTGATTCAGGGGCCGCTGACTTTTTCCTGCCACCTGCCCAATGTCCCTGCCTCCCAGTGGGCTCTGTCTGAGCTAAAGGGTTGGAGAGGGTCGAGCAGGGTGGCTGGGCAGCCTTAGCCCGCTGCTCTGAAAACGCTCTCATTTTTCAAGTCTGCAGCCTCAAAGCGTAGCCTGCAGTAGTTCTCCTGTCTCACCTTCTACTAAAAATGTTCACTCTGAAACTTGTAACAGCGGTGACCTCTGGCAGACGGCACGTCCCAGCTGTTAACATTATTCGGCTTACAACAGAAGTTGCCCTCAAGACCCTTGTAGCCAGGCCCAGGGAGGAGGTGACGCTGTCAGGGCCGGTCCTCAAGAAGAACAAAGAGAAAAGTCACCTTGGCACCGGAGGTCTGGGAACCGCTGGCGGCTCAATCGGGCTTCCTGCAATCACTCCCTTCTGTCACTGTGGGTTGGAGACAAGAGACGCTGCCTCTGGCCTGCCCAATTAGACCCTTCCACGGGGCTGTGGAGCCCCACGCATGAAATTCCTATTAGCAATTAGCTGATGGAGGGATCATTTTATACCAGGGCTTATTTTTAGCACACTGTCATCTTTTCTCTGGGGCCAAACCTTTTGTACCCAATTCATACCTGAGTTGCAGGACATTGCATTTCAGACCTCTTTTAATTGACTTCATTAGTTAATGCACTGCTCCTTGAGTCCTGAGGGTAAGTTACAGATGAAGACTAATTTGGAGAAAGTCTGCAGACTACGTAGATGGTGTAGAAGGATGGATGCCCCAGCTCCCCTCCTGCAACCCTCCCCAGCCCACGTCAAGGAGCCTAATTCTCCTCAGGCTCAACTCCATTAGTCATCCCTGAAACCTCTCATGAGCTTCATTTCCTATCCTCCCGGGCTGCTACTAAGGAAGGTGTGGTAGGAAGTATGGAGGCCGTGTTTGTGTCTGGACCCAAAGTAGTTCTCTTCACCAGCGCCCTCTGCCAGTTCATTTTAGTTGAGTTGTTTCATCTCTTGGGTTCCTTGTCTATCCCCACAGGGAGAACTCCCTGCCTCACCCTTTACCCAGCCAGCCAGGTAGTTCTGCTGCTAAGAAAAGTGTCATTACCCGTCTGGGGTGACAACGGAAGTCATTCGCTCTGCGATTTTCCTTTGTGGCTCCTGAGTTACCAGGACCCTTAAGGGCCAGAATATATGAAAAATATGTTCTGGGGCTTCAGGCCTCAATCATTCCACGTGCACTGGGCCTCCTGTCTGTGCCAGGCTCTGTGTAAGGGGACAGGTGTAGAGAAATCCCAAACGAGGCCCCCGGGAATCCACAGCTTAGTGGCAGCATCTTAAAATTTAAATGTCAGTGTCTGGCCTCATCCTAGGACAGCCTCAACCCCCAACCTGGGATGAGGGGACATCAATCAGGTGTGTTTTCCTAAAGAAGGGGCCCTCATGGCTAGTTTGCGATTTGCAAAGATTCAGCCAGTGAAGAAGGGGAGGGGCTGTCCTAGCATTAGAGGATGGGGAAAGGTTGGCACATCTGGGGAAGAGAAAGCAATGCTGTCCAGCTGGACGTGGTGACCAAGCTGGCCTGGAAAGACAGAGGCCTGGAAAGGTGGGTTAGGGCCGGACTTACCATGTGGGTTTTCTCTCTCCAATACACAAGTTGATAATGAAGAGACAAATGTTAGCAAAGCAGCCCTGGTCAGTCCCAAAGTCCTTAGATGCAGAACAGGAAAAGTGGTAATAACCTCAGGGGGAGAAGCCAGACAGGCTCATTTAAACCGTTAGGAGACCCCAACCTCCCTCACCTCCACCCAAATCCTGGCCCCATAAGAAAGGATTACAGGGGCTCCCCTGGAGCCAGTTCTGTTTAGGAGGGAGGACACGGTTCAGCTCACCACCACCATATGCAACAGCAGCAGGAAATACTCAGAGAGGCAATCCTCCCTCACACCCCAGGTGTTCTTGCTGGGTATCCAGCCATGAGTCTATGCCTGGAAGTAAACATCCCTTCTGCTTAGGCGACCACATAGCCTGAGTTGCCCAGGACAGTCTGGCTTATGCTTGTACTGGCATCCCACATGGTTGGTACCCACTTTCATGCTGAAAACTCTTCCATTTGTGTGACAAATTATGTGTTTACCTAGGTTCTCCCAAGTTGTTTTCAAAATTGGTTGGAGGGAAGAAGAAAAAAACCTATAGAGCCACCAATGATTATATTGTAAGATTACTTTTTCAAGATCACAATGACTGGAAGTTTTCACCCATAGAAGTTATATATTTATTTTGAGGTATAGGTGGGGAGGAGTAGTTAAGTACAATTTAGTGTTATAATATTATACAAGCAAGAATAGTATTCTGTGTCCCTTAAAAAGATACCAACAAATGTCAGTTAACAGCTTAACAGAACATCCCCTATTTAATAATAAAACATGATGTTAAAACCAAATCAATTATGTTTACTCATATTCATTTTAAAATATTTTCCTATTACAAAAAAGTTTTCCTATTTGTTAAAATTGAGATAAAATTCATATAATTTAAAATTAATCATTTTAATCACATTAAAGTGTACAATTCAGTCATTTTAGTATATTCAGTTTTGTATGCCCGTCAAGACTACCTATTAATAATTCCAGAACATGACCCCCAAAAGACTCCATAGTTGTTAGCCAATAATCTCAATTTCCCTCTCCTTCCACCCCCTAGCACCATTATTATATCTTCTGCCTCTATGGTTTTATCTATTTTGGACACTTCATATAAATGGAACCACACTACAAGTGCCATTTCATCTCCAGTTTCTTTCTCTTAGCACAATGTTTTGAAGGTTTATCCATCGTGTAATGTATGTCAGTACTTTATTCCTTTTTATAGCTGAATAATATTCCATTGCATGGATATACCAGATTTTGGATATCCACTCATTAGTTGATGGACATTTGGTTTGTTTCCACTATTCTGCTATTATGAATAATGCAGCTATGAACATTCATGTACAAGTTTTTACGTGAACATTGTTCTTAATTCTTGAGTATATACTTAGGAGTGGAATTGCTGGGTTAAATGGTAACTGTATGTTTAACTTTTTGTGGTACTGCCAAACTGTTTTCCACAGAGGCTAGAACATTCTACATTCTTATCAGCAATGTATAAAAGTTTCAATTACTCCACATCCTCTCTAATCATTGTTATTGTCTCCTTCTTCATCATCATCATCATCATCACCACCAACCTAGTGTGTGTGAAGTAGTTTTTACTATGGTTTTGATTTGCATTTTCCTAATGAATAATGACATTGAGTATGTGATCTTTCATGAATATCTTTTCATAGTGTCCCTTTGTATATATTCTTTGGAGAAATGTCTATTCATGTCATTTGCCCATTTTATTTTATTTTTTTGATTCAGTTTGTTTTTTGTTGTTGAGTTATAAGCACTCATATATTCTGGATACTAGTCTCTTATAAGATATATGATTTGCAGATATTTTATCCTATTCTGTGGGTTGCTTTTCACTTTCTTGATAATGTCCTTTGATGCACATGAGTTTTTAATTTTGATGAAATCCAATTTATCAAAATTTTTTATTTTGTTGCTTGTGCTTTTGGTGTCATATTTAAGAAGCCATTGCCTAATTCAAAGTCATGAATATTTATATCTTGGTTTCCTTCTAAAATTGTGTAGTTTTAGCTCTTACATTTAAGTCTTTCATCCTTTTTGAGTTTTAATTTTTATGTATAGTATGTGGTAAGAGCCCAGCTTCCTTTTGCATGTGTGATCTAGTTGTTTCCACAATATTTGTTGAAAATATTCTTTCCCCTTTGGTACCCTTGTTGAAAATCAATTGTCCACACAAATATGAATTTATGTCTTGACTCTAAGTTCTACTCCATTGGTCCATGTGTCTATCCATATACCAGCACTGCCTTGTATTGATTACCTTAGCTTTGTCATAAATTTTGAAATCAGAAAGTGTGAGTCCTTCAACTTTGTTCTTTTTTTTTTTCAATGAGTATTTTGGTTATTCAACATCCCCTCCCTTTTCATATGAATTTTAGAATTAGCTTGTACATTTCTACAAAAAGGCAGTTGGAATTTGATAGGAAATGCATTGAATCTGTATATCAATCTGGGGAGTATTGTTATCTTAATACTATTGAGTCTTCCAATTGATGAACACAAGGTATAATTTCTTTCAAAACTCTTTTGTAGTTTTTAATGTACAAGACTTTCACTGTCTTGGTTAAATTTATTCCTAATTATTTTATTATTTTTGATGCTATTGTAGGTGACATTGTTTTATTAATTTTATGTTTGGATTTTTCATTGCAAATGTATAGAAATACAACTGATTTTTGGATATTGATCTTATATCCTGAAACTTTGCTGAACTCATTTATTTACTTTAATAGTTTGTGTATGTGTGGTTCATTAGGGTTTTCTAGAAGATCATGTCATGTGCTAACAAAGATAGTTTTAACTTCCTTCTTCTAACCTGGATGCATGCTCACTGCTCGCTCACTCTCTCTCTCTCTCTCTCTCTCTCTCTCCCACTCCCCCTTTAGCTCCTTCCCTCCCTTTTTCCCTTTCTCTCTTTCTTACCTAACTGTATTGATATTACAGGGAAAGCTTTCAGTCTTTCACAGTTAAGTATGATGTTAGCTGTGGGTTTTTCATAGATGCCCTTTATCATGTTGAGGAAGTCCCCTTCTACTTTTAGTTTATTGAATGTTTTTATCATGAAAGGATGCTGAATTTGATAAAAATACTTTTTCTGCATCTATTGAGATGATCACCTGAGTTTTTCCCCTTTATTCTAACAATATGGTATATCACATTGATTGCTTTTCATATGTTGACCCACCTTTGCATTTCCTGAATAAATTCCATTTACCTATGGTGTTAATCCTTTTAAAGTACTGCTAGATTGTATTTGCTACTATTTTGTTGAGAATTTTCACATCTATATTCATAAGCGATATTGGTCTGTAGCTTTCTTTCCTTGTAATGTCTTTGTCTGGCTTAGGAATCGGGGTAATACTGACCTCGTAGAATGAATTAGTACGTATTCCCTCCTCTTTTATTTTTCTGGAAGATTTTAAGAAGGTTTGCTGCTAATTCTTCTTTGAGTGTTTGATAGAATTCATCCATGAAATCACCTGGTCCTGGACTTTTCTTTTTAGGAAGTTTTAAAATCATTGACTCAATGTATTTACTTATTTATGTATTTATTTATTCATAAGTTTATTCATACATTCTGTTTCTTCTTGAATTAGTTTTGGTAGTTTGCATGTTTCTGAGAATTTATTCATTTCACTAGGTTATCCAATTTGTTGGCATATAGTTGTTCATCATGTTCACTTATAATACTTCTTTATTTCTGTAAAATTGGTAGTAATGCCCCACTTTCATTCCTGATTTTACTAATTTGACTCTTCTCTCTTTTTTTCCCCCTTGATTAGTCTAGCTGAAGGCTTGTCAATTTTGTTGATCTTTTCAAAGAACCAGCTTTTGGTTTTGTTGATTTTTTTCCTCTATTGTTTTATCTATTCCATTGACCTACACTCTGATCTTTATTACAATATTTCCTTCCTTCTGCTTGCTTTGGGTTTAGTTTGTTCCACTTTTTCTAGTTACTTAAAGTGGAGGTTAAGTTATTGAGAATTTTTTTTTTAATACAGGGCAGGTCTCCTAATATCAAACTGTCTCAATTTTTATTCATCTGGGAATTTCTTAATTTCTCCTTCATTTTTGAAGGATAGTGTTGCCAGATACAAAATTCTTGGTTGATAGTGTTTTTCTTTCAGCCCTGGGCATGCAAATATTCTTCTAGACTCCCAGGAATATGTAGGAGCTTTCCAAAGTCTTTATTACCCATAGGATGTCATTCCCCAGCGTTTCCTTCCAAATTTTTTGTTTAGTCTATTGTTTCTCCCAGCCCTTATTCATTGCTTCTGGTGGCAGATACTAAAACATTTGCCTGTAAATGTTTTAGACCATGCTCCTGGGGAGCAGCTTAGCACTAGGCAAGTTCCCAGCCAAGAGAGATAAAGAAGTACCTTTTGAGTGGGTCTTCAAGGGAGCCACCAGACAGATCAAATAAGAATTATCTGTGAATAAGGTCCATTCTGCTCCCTCAGATACCTGCACTGGACATGTGGACTGTTATTTTCAAGGCTGCTACTTAGCTGGGGAGAAGGGGGTGGGATCAGGGTGAATTAAGACACTAAAAAGTTTGCTCTTCTTATTAAGAATAACTGTGTTTTTTTTTTTTTTTTAAATAAATGCTCCCAGATTCCTTCAAGCCTTTGGTTAGGTTCCAGAGTTTTGATAAAGTTAATTCTGATGGTTATTGAGAGATTTTTTTCTTGCTTTTATGAAAGGGTAGACTTTTGGAAATTCTTATTCAACCATTTTCCCTGACAACACCTATTGTTTTGTTCTGTATTTTCCCCCTATCATAAAGGTGAGACACCTCCTACTTCTCCTGGATCTCATGTGAAGCCAGCTACCTTTACAGTTCTTGAAGAAGACTGGGGGTGGGGTGGGGATTGGGGATTTCTGAGGAAGAAGCATAATTTATAATTTTCAATTAGTATATTACATAGCAAAATTGTAACTCTGCTGTATTTTTACTCTTAAGTACTCCTAGGTCTGGAATATATTGGGGATAATACCAAAAACTACTTTTGTGTATATGTTAGCACAACAAGAACCAAGATCTGCAGAACATGCACAAGTATGAAGTTTCTCATAGGCAATTATTTTGTGAGTCACTTTATAAGAAATATAGTACCCTGACTGAGTAATGATAATAAACAAGATGCTTTTGTTTCTTTAGATTTTACAAATTATACTTTCCCTATAAAATTAAACTTAAACAATTGAGTATCTTGAGTATAAGATTAATATTAATAGAGAGAGGTTGAAGAAGGGTGTAGTCTAGGTATATTATTCTTGTTTTGAAAAAGAGCAGTAATAATAGTGATTCAATGCCAGTACTTATTGTAATAATGCTATTACTTATTTTAGTTATTTTTTAACATTGTATAATCATCATTATTATAGTAATTACCACTGACAGTTACCTACTTACAAGTCTTACTGGAGGGAGTGGGGGGATGTGGACACAGAAATATGTACTATCAAATGCCTTTCCCCTTCCAGCACTTTGACAATTGAGCACATCCCCTCTAAAATGAAAAGTTTTGTCTGTAGAGTTTAGTAATAAATCCGGGCTTGCATTATGTATGTCTTTTTTTTTCTTATTTCATTTCTCTGATAATACCTTTTGATTGTTTTTTTCTTTAACAAAAGTATTGGTCTGCAATAAATTGGGAAGAGGGGGAGAGAGGTGCCAGTCCTTCACTACAGATAATTAAGAAGTGCTAGTTTAGACAATCTATGCTCCTTGGTTTGGGAAATGAAAGGGTTGGGCTATACTTGCTATTTGGATTTGCAGGGAAAGAGAGATCACTAAGGAATAGAATGGCTTGAGCAGGATTTAAGGAACAAGTGGGGCTTTACATTGTTACAACTTAGGATCAAGTTTCCTAAAATTTAGAAATGAAATGTGTATAAATTCTCCTAGGGTTTGCATCTCTCTTGTCTGAATATAGGAATCTCTTTCCATTATGATGGGTGAGATTGGGAAGTGGATTAAAATAGTTTAATTTCCTCTTTGGTTTTGAAGTTCCTTAAAGAAGGAATTTAGAATTTAAATAGTATGATTGGTAGTATCTTTGAGTGAAGGAGAACATGTAAATTAAGTGTCTTTTCATTTTAAAAATTAGTTAGGAAAGCTTGCTCTCACCTAAGAAAAAGAAGAACTAAATTAAAATGTTTGGCACTGAGAGTAATCAGTATATGTGATCCAAATTGAGAAATACAAAATTCTTCTTCAATTTTAGTGCCTGTATTTTCAAAAGCCACAATTCTGTTTGGAAATGGGCGAAGGCACATTTTTTTCATATATATATATAAAATCTTGTGCTGAGGCTAAGCAAGGAGCACATCCTGACATGTTTTGTTTAAATCAAAGAGTTCTGTAAAAGCATGAGTTTATATAAAGCTTTAAATTAAAAGTCTGCGAGAACCAGACAGCACCATGACTAATCCACATCAAGACACTTAAACTCAGAGATGAAGAGCCCCAGGCCCTAAGAAGCTAAGCCTTTCTGGGGGTCCCACGGTAAGACATCAGTAGGTGGGACTAGAACACAGGACCCTGAACTGGGGGTAAAGGCAATACAGTTGACTGATTTCTAATCTAGTGCCCTTCCTTTTGTAGTTTTCCATTACTAGAATTAGACAGGCCATACCATCAGCCTTCAGGTACTTGCTTTTCAAGTTTCTGAACAACTTGAAGCCACTTCTTTGTCAACTGGCCAAAGTCCTGAGTGATCACAGCAGAGTAGAGAAGAAAAATGGCTCATTGAGAAGTAAGCAACTGTCATTGGCCACTGGAGCGTCAGGCAGGGGCTCACTTGGTGATGACGCAAAGCTATCAGGGGCAGGGTGAAGGCTTCTGTTCAAGCTCACATTGCCCAGACACACAAAACCTGAGTCTCAGAAAGGCTCTGAAAGTGCTTAGATCATAAAGCACATCGCACACTGCGGCTGTTGTTGTTGACCTGTGTCTGCCTCTAACTAAAGGCTGACTCTCAAAGCTGCCGCACAGGAGCCTGGGTGAGCCAGCAGGATTGCCAGAGCCCAGACCAATTCCCAGCCTCCCCTGAAATATCTGCTCTGTCTCTGTTTAGGGGGACATAAGATTGCCTAACATCATTGAGACTTTGATTTAGCACAATCCTCAGACTGGGTGATTAAAGCATTTTTGGATTCAGCTACTTCTGATGTACAGAAATGCCAAATGTTCCTTTAGCGAAGGCTAAACTAGACTCTCTGTGGAAAGACTGTAATCACATAAAAAGGATAGGATGATACTGGCAGCATGCTGTGGTCAGCTGGAGAAATTGATGCTTGGAACAGATTCTAAGACTAAAGATGTGGGGTTATGATGTCCCATTATTTCCTCCCACTCCACATGGCCAGTGTCTCCTTATTGTTGGGCAATGTCATTCTCACCTCCAAGCCTTTGTCCCAGCCATTCCTCCGGGCCTGGAAGATGGTCTATTCAGTCATGGTTATCTAGGACAGATTCATGATCTATCCCAGTCAGCTCATTTTTCAAAGCCCAACTTGAATCCTACCAAAATGGTATTGGAAAAAGCCATGGTGAGGTGACCCATGGGCTTTGAGGTTGACCAGACAGACCTTAGGTGCGCAAATGACTTAACCTCTCTGAGTCATAAAATGCTGGGTCTATGAGGATTAAGGGTACTCAAAAATGGGGTGTTATAACTTTTATTATTCCAGCCATCTACTGATGCCCTTCTCCCATGAATACCAAAAACACGAGACTCGGAACCACATCCTTCAGGATGTAGATAATTTGTACAATATTTCAGGGGTTTCAGCCTTGTCTCCCCAAGGATTCTTGAGGGCATGAAGGCACCCCACATCTCTGAAGCAGAGATTCAGTTACAGTGAGTATCCACTTAGTGAACATTTGCAAGTACTGGGCTGCTTTCAGTTCATTCTCCAAAGAGCCTTGAGGAGATTTTTAATCCCATTTACAAATGAGGAAACTGAGGCCCAGAACTAGAGGGTACTTGTTTGAGGCCACACAGCTGGTGACTGGCACTCTGGTCTTGAACCAAAGTTCTCTTTACCCCCAAGTGTGCTCGACACGGTAGGTGCTCATGTGCAAATGCTCATTTATTGATCACCTGGATTTCACGCATATCCCTAGTTGATTTGCACCCTTCTGTTCCCAGATCTTTGCCTGCTGTTGCCTTGCTGCTAAGATGTGCTTACCACGCCGGCCCTCCTGCCCTCTTGCCATTGTGTGCAGAGCTGCACAAGTCTAAGGACCCAGGCAGATAGCAGACCACACTGCGTGGGACAGCTAAGTAGGAAGAGTGAGAACAAGGAAGCAGACAGAACTCCTAAGCAGGTCTGGTGAGGTTGGCAAGGGGGCTGGGAGAGGGGAGATACTGGGGGCAAGTGATATATTACCTATTTCTAGAAATAAGTGGCAATATTAATTCCCCTTGGAGCGGCAAATCAGGAGCAAACGCAGCTGCAATCAGTCATAGCATGCTAATGGCCAGGGCGTCGCAGTTGATGCTTCTGGAAATGAACTGCTCACCTCATAGGTCAGAAGGCAATTACCTTCATTCAGCTCAGGAAATGCCTATTTTTCAACCAGTGAGTGTACTGTTTGGGGATTTTTGTTGTTCTGTTGTTCTGCCTCCATTGGAAAGAATATATAAAAGTCATAGCCAAAGGCAGAACACTTGCCTCACTGACAAACAGCCCATCAACCATGGCAAATCCTCTGTTGCTAAACTATTAGAATTATGAGTCGCTGCTTCCTTGGCAAATGCCTGCCCTGGATGAAGTGCTCCAGACGCTGCAGCTGTCTCTGTCTATTCCGACCCCTCCGAAGACTCTGTGATGTTTAAAGGGCACCTGAAACACTCTCAACAAGGTACACAATGTGGTTTAATAGACACTAACATCTTAAAGGGCTGACCTAGATTTACCTACTCCAGGTGCACAGATACTGCTACAGGCACCCCCCCCCCATCATTTCCACTCAACTTTCAGTTGAAAATACCATGATCTCACTCTCTTTTTCTCTTTTACACTCAAGGAAAGAAGGAATCATCCAGAAAGGGTAAGGGCTGAGGGGGTGGGCAGTGATAAAAGTAGAATAGAGGAAAAAGTGTTCTTTGAATGCCCACTGTGTGTACATCACCCTGATTTAAACCTAATAACCTTAAGGTATTCTTATTTTATTTATATTCAGGTGAAATTTACATAACATACAACTAACCATTTAAAATACACAGTTCAGTGGCATTTAGTAAATTCATACTGTTATGCAATCACCACCTCTTTCTAGTTTCAAAACATTTTCATCACCCCCAAAAAACAACCCATACCTATTAAGTGATCAGATCTCCTTTCCTTCTCCCCTCATCTCCTTTTTACTATGAATCTGCTTTTTTGTCTCTATGGATTTCCCTGTTCTGGATGTAACAGATAAAAGAAGTCATATAACATGTGAAATTTTGTGTATGTCTTCTTCTTTCTCTTAGCATAGTATTTTCAAAGTTCATCTAAGTTGTAGCACATATCAGTATTTTGGTCCCTTTCATGACTGAATAATATCCCACTGTGTGTATAAACCACTGTTTATGTGTCCATTTATCAGCTGATGGACATTTGGATTATTTCTACCTTTTGGCTATTATGGATAATGCTGCTGTAAACCTTCATAAGTTTCTGTGTGAACATATGTTTTTGTTTCTCTTGTGTGTATATCTAGGAGTAGAATTGCTGCCTTAAGCTTGCTTGAAGATGAGGAAACTGAGGCTGAGAGAGGGTAGAAACCCTGCCCAGGGTGATTGAGCTTGTCAGTTGTGGAGCCAGGACTGGAACCTCATCCACATGACTCCCCACCACATTTTTACTTTTTATTTTGTTTTCACAAGAAAAGTTGTCCATCCACAAGTTCTATACCTAGAGCTTCCATACCTAGAGCTTCTTTGGCTAAAAATTCACTGAATAATTATTTTCATAAAAGATTACTATTTTTTTTCTTTTTTAAGACAAAGTCTTGCTCTGTTGCCCAGGGTGCAGTGCCATGGCCTTATCATAGCTCATTGCAACCTCAAACTCCTGGGCTCAAGTGATCCCCCTGCCTCAGCCTCCCGAGCAGCTGGGACTACAGGCATGTGCCACCATGCTGGGGTAATTTTTCTATTTTTTGTAGAGATCGGACCTTGCTCTTGCTTATGCTGGTCTCGAACTCCTGACCTCAAGCGATCCTCTCGCTTTAGCCTCCCAAAGTGCTAGGATTACAGGCATGAGCCATTGTGCCTGGCCTAGATTACTAATTTTTAATCTCAACTCAAACACCCTGAGGTCATATGATTAATATCACTAATTTGAACTCATGGATTCAGTACTTTCATTTGGTTCATGCTGAGATCTGAGCTTTTTGTTTCCCAGGCAAATCAATAGCAACAGGCTTTATCTTGTTAGGTCAAATATAACTTTTATTTTTAAAAGCTCCAATTATGCCCTAATGCAGTGTTTCTACACTCAGAGGGCTTAATGAGATAATAAATGAAATTTTAATTTGACAATTAATGGTATAAAAGTGTTAGGCTACTTTGGAACTAGGAAGGCTTGTGTGTGATTTTCTTTTTTTATTAGCCATTGTTATAGGATACAATTATACTTGTTTCACATTATGATTGGGCAGTAACTCAACTATTAAGAAGTGAATAAAAAAGTAAATTTCTACTCCTGTGCTCTTTGTAGCAAATTATGAAAACAAAATAAAAAGTAAAATATAATTGGGAGTCTTATACACTGCTAAGAAATGGTATAATTCCTTCAACAACAATTATTCCTGGGTAAAAAATGGCTGATCAAACAGTCAACACTTTTATTCTGGACATTCGTCAGGAATATAAACTCATAAAACAGCAGATTATGGAAGATCTTGGGTTCTCTGAATGAAATAACAGATAACTTACAATGTGTGTAATATATTATGTGTACAATTACAAAGTTATTTCCCTATACACCCATGTATGCACACACACACATCTGCATCCAAACACCCACACCTACAGCATGAGGGAGTTTTCTAGGCTCCCAAAAAAGCAAAAATACTTGGACCATTATTTTAATACACACTTACTCAATACTTGAGGGTACCAAGCACTAGACATCATAAAGGAGTTAAAATAAATGGAATCACAAAATTAAAATACAACTCAGGCATAAATCAAATTATCAACTTTAGATATACTTAGCTAAAGTGGGTTACCAACAACTAAGTAAAACTGTTCTCCATGTTCACTGGTAATCCCAGGTATTCCTCATCTCTATGTTACGTTTATTAAAAAAGCAAACAAATGTTTTTCAAATTAGTAAGAGCCACATCTTATTCATTTTTCATTTATTCAATAACTATTGGATGCTCACTGTAAAAGTAAAAATTTTAAAAATGAATGGAAAACTCAGTCCCTGTTGAGAAGACAAGTATTATACCTAGAAAATAATACAACCTCACTCTTCTTAGGAGCAGGTAGGAAGAAGAGAACAGAACTTCCTACATCAAGTTGACTTCTAGCCAAAGATCAAAGAATAAATACCAATAAAGCAAGTAGAAACTATTGAATGAATGAATGAATGAATGAAGTAAACACCACAGACAGAATAACGAAGGTAGCATTCTTTGTTGGGTGAGGGGAGTTTCCATGTGAGTTTTCAAGGAGGTGACAAGCATGGATTAGAGAGGACAACAGAGGACATTTCTGGGCCACTTTAGACAAGCAAGAATTGAATTGACAGGCAATACGTATCAAAAGTCCTAAAAGGTACTAAAAGCTTTAAGAGTTTTTGTGTCCTAACACTACATCTAAGAGCTTTTTTAAGAAAAAGGCTCAAAATATGAAAAAAATAAATAAAAGTAGTGAGGTTTCAAGAATACAAATGTTATTTAAAATAGTAAAATGTTAGAAACAAAACCTAAATATTTAACAATAAGAAATAAGAAAATGATGGTAAGTGAATAAATACACTCAAGTCTTTGGACCTAAAGAGAAGCAGCTGTGAAAGAAACAGTGTTAAGTGAAAAAGATCAGTATCAAAATGTTATAAGTACTAAAATGTATGCATTTACACACTATTATATTAATAAACACAAGAGTTTCAAACAAGGAAGAAAAATCGATTCTTGCTGGAGGAAATGGCACAGAGAGAAGGCCCATGGGTTTGGAATGATGGAGAGGAGAGGAAAAAAAGGAGACTTGATTAAAACAGAGAGCTCCAACTGGTGGCTAGGATGTAGGCCACACTCACTTCTGGTTAAGAATTGGGCTTTGAGGAAGTTATTAATAACATACTCCTGCACAGAGATGCTGATTGCAGTCCTTAGGCCTCTTGTGGGGAGGAGCTCTTAACACCTCAGCTTCTAGGAAGAAGACACCACGGTCCTTGTGGTTTGGGGATTTGTAATTTAATACACGTTGCCATGCAAGGAGATGCTAGGACCCCTGAGTGAGGGGTGGGGAATAAAGGAAACTATCAGTGACAGCTTGATTCCTAATGCTTGCAAATAGAGACCTTACCAGAAGGTTTTATCTGAAACCATTAATTCTAGAAGAAATTGATCAACCATCTGCAAGCTGAGGATGTGGAAAAAGCTTTTTGGTTGAAAAGCTACTGCTGTATTTTTAAGCTCACAGACTCCCATAGACCACAATCTACAGACAAACTTATAAACTAGGGGAATACAACACAATTTTCCTGGAATAATCAAGACACCCTGCCTGGCTCCCCTTTAGCAACTTCTTCTTACACCTCCACCCGACCACTCACCTCACCTCCTTCCCACCAATCCATCTCAATCCACGCTGGGGGGCATGAGCCATGACAGTAAATATGGATTCCCAGGAATGTCCAGCAAAACAGAGGACACACTCATGGAAAAGACTCCATTTGTCCATGGATTTTAAACGACTGCAACGTTTTTGGCCCCTGCAGTGCTAGAAGAGATACATGTGCCACGTGTTCACAACTCATCTAAACGTTCTCAGGCAGTTCAGCATTTAAGCAAAATATTTCTGTGTTTCCATAAGCAAACAAAAGAAGGTGATACTCACAAAACTGCTAGGGTATATCCCACCCAAATTTTAAAAAACTTTTTATTTCATATAACTTTAGATCTGCAGAAGAGTTGTAAAGATAGTAGAGTTCCTCAGCTTGCCTTAAGATTAACATCACACAACGCCATAGTGTATTTATGAGAACTACATTAACATTAGTATATTACTATGCGCTAAGTTATCGACTTTATTCAGATTTCACAGTTTTTCCACTAATGTCTTTTTTCTTTCCAGGATCCATCCAGAATCCGGCATGGCATTTAGTTGTTCGTGTCTATTTTTTTCCCCATCAGTGACAGTTTTTCAGTCTTTCCTTGTTTTTCACAACTTAGACACTTATCAAGAGTCTCTCAATCTGGGTTTGTCTTGTTTTCTAATAAATAGACTGAGGTTATGGATTTTGAGGAAAAATACCTCACAGGTACAGCGCCCTTGTCATCCCATCGTATCGGGAGTACGTAATGTTAACATGACATGTCGCTGGTGATGTGAACCTTGATCACTTGTTTCAGGTGGTATCTGTCACGTTCCTATTCAGTCTAGCTTTACTTGCAGATAGGGCTGCCGGATTTAGCAAATAAAAACACAAGACATCAAATGGGACATACTTATGCTAAAAAATTATTCTTTATCTAAAATTGAAATTTAATGGGGCATCCGGTATTTTATCTGGCAGCCTTACTTTCAGAAGTAAATTTCCAATAAAAGCCATACATGTTCATTGAGCCCCTCATCTTGCCATGGGACTCTCCTCAAGCCACTTTCCACAAGCATCCCTTTCCCCAAAGACTGGAGTATGCGTAAGAATTCTATTGAATGCTCAGTCCCCAAACTCTAGCATCCACCAGAATCTCTTGGAGAGCTGGGCCCCATCGCCAGTTTCTGATTCAAGAGGTTTGGGGTGGAGCTTTGCAATTTGCAATCCTAGTAAGTTCCCAGGTGAGGCTGATGCTGCTGGCCTCGGGGACACATTCGGAAGTGCTGGCATTCACGGAGGGAAACCTGGGTAGGTGCATTTCCTACACCTGCCATGGGATAAAAGGCCTACACAGCCACGCCATTACAACTCACGCAGGGTGGGTCCTGCAGACACAACACACTGCCAACTGACAGATGCCTCATATATAAGAATGGGAACAAAAACAGTCACGACCAGATCCTCCCATCCCTTGTGGGTGGGAATCCAGGCCTAGATCTACATGGGACCCCCCTGTGGTATCACTTCCGTCCCCTTGCAGCTGCTGCAGTTGTTGAGAGGGTACCCATCTGTCATTATCCCTTGTCCCACAGTCAGCACCTGTGACATCATGGAAACTGTCAGAGAGCCCCTTGTGCAGGGTGTGGGGATGTAGGAGAAGGTTGTGTGTCTGGAAGTCAGAACACACCTGCTTCATAGAAAAAAAAAACACTGCAGATAAAAACATTTTCAAGTGCTTCAGCTTAAAATAGCTGGTCCCATAAATTGGAGATGTCCCAACATCCACCCCTCCCCCAAGCCGCTGGACTATATTGAAATAGAAAGCGTCAACTTCTGGTCCAGCTCTTCTGTGACACTTACTTACCCTTGGCATTGGTCACTTAACGATGTAGGTAACAGCTGGCTACCTACAATATTCTCATTATGTTAGGCTCAGCTTTTACTTGGATAGTGGTAACTTTTCCAAGTTGAAAAAGCTCACTGCAGGTCACTGGAAAATGGCTAAAGTCTGTGTTCTTTTAGCATGTACCATGTGTCAAGGATTCTATCAGGTATTTCACGTATGGGATCTTAATAATCTTTACAACGTTATTGTGAGGAAGGTATTAATGCCCCCTTTTTAAAGACTGGCTAAGTAACTTACAAAGCAAGTCAAAGACCTGGGATGTTGTAGCCGTGCTATTATAATCAGCACCCCATTTAATTCTCATTCAACCAGTCCAGTCTCTTTTTCTAAGGGATCTAACCTCAATCTCTTAAACTATCAGAAAGAACATTGGTATTCTTAAATAAACACCCCCAAATAGTGCTACTAGCAGGCTTGTATAAAGACAATTTAAGGGATGGATACCCCTATACCAAAAGATAAATTGGTAAAATACTTTTCCTTATAACAATCCCCTAGACACATAATTTTCCAAAGGAAATAAAGTATAATCTATATCTAAAAATTCTAAAACCCATAAAAAGGGGGAAAACCTTAGTGTTAGCCTCATCTGATGTAAGTGCACTAGAGCCACTTGGTAACACCTTGGGTTAACTAGGAAATCAATCTGAAGGCAAATGAAAATCCAATGTTTTGTCCAAGTTTGAACTGGACAAACAGGTTTATTTCTAAAATCTACCTTAGAGAAAGAGAGGTCACTAAGAGTGGTTATCTGTGTGGCATTTAAATTTGTTTTTGAATTATAGATTTCAGAGCAAAGGGAACAGAAGTGAATGGCACAAATCCTGATGGGGATGGGCCAACGCCCCTCAAAATTGCTTCTTTATAACACGAAGACTTCAGTGATGACACCACTTTTTTTCTTTTTTAGACAGAGTCTCGCTTTGTTGCCCGGGCTAGAGTGAGTGCTGTGGCATCAGCCTAGCTCACAGCAACCTCAAACTCCTGGGCTCAAGCGATCCTACTGCCTCAGCCTCCTGGGTAGCTGGGACAACAGGCATGCGCCACCATGCCTGGCTAATTTTTTCTATATATATTTTAGTTGGCCAGATAATTTCTTTCTATTTTTAGCAGAGACGGGGGTCTCGCTCTTGCTCAGGCTGGTCTCGAACTCCTGACCTTGAGCGATCCACCTGCCTCAGCCTTCCAGAGTGCTAGGATTACAGGCGTGAGCCACCTCGCCCAGCCAACACCACTTTTTGACTTACACCATGAGTCTCCTTAAATGTGGTGGCTATAGTTGTAGGTATCCTTTTACCAATTTTCTTTAAAAGGACTGAAAGGAACATAACCAATGTTTGTGCAAACAATCAGTTCTACATCTTCCTTCTCAAGCCTGATCAAAATCGCTCCCTTCTCCTTGGACTGAGCCCCAGGAGAACGTGGTCTCGGCCCAGGCAGCCTGTCTTCTTGTGTCCATCTCTGGCTCTCCTTGCTACTTTGGGTTCTAGCTCTTTCCATTGTTTCAGGACTATTTGATAAGAAATCTCATCCTCCTGCCTCCCAGCTTACGCAATGATAGCCTAGGAGTGGTGGAATGTAGAGGCCATGACTAGAAAGGCAGCAGCCCCAGGATGGGGAGAGGAAGCTGGGAGAGTGCCGTAGGTGAGGTTGGGACCGGAATGAAGACATCTCTGCACATGTCTTATTCTGGGCCCGTCCATGCCTCCTTCATTGTCACCATAGGCCTGAACAAACCCACAGGCCTCCTCGAGGAAGCCAACTTCATCACCCTTTTGAAGACCCTTCGTTTTAACAAGGGTGGTTATTCCATTGGGGCACCGAGGTGTCAAGGGCCAGAAGCTTTAGAAGGGAAAGAAAGAGAAGAAAATCAGGAAGTGGTGTAACAAAGGCCTAATTATAAGGGAGGAGGAGCTCTCTACAGACAGGTCACTGGAGGGATGCCAAGGGCTCGCGCCACAGAAAGGAAAAGATTGTTATAAAAAGAGTTTTAAAAAAAGAAGAAGAAGAAGAAGAAAGAGGCATGGCAGTGGAGACTGGGAGGGTGGGGCAGAGAATAGGGAAATGAATAAGAATAATGACTTAAAAGCTTTTTTTTTTTTCTGGTTCTCTTCTTTCCTTTCTGCAGATGCTCAGCTGAGCCAGTGCAGCTGGCTCCCTGACAAATGTGGAAAAATCAGCCAATTTGAGCTGGTTGTTAGCAGACCGGGTACAGAGACTCACAGAAATGCAGGGCTGCCTCAGGTGTGGCGGCGGAGCTTCCCCAGCCTTCCTGAGAGATCCTCGGCCAGCACGTGGCCTCCCCGGCCTTCAGGGTCTCACCTGTGCTTCCTTCTACTTCCTGGTTCTGATAGAGGTGACCTTGGAAGAGGCGTCTTCATCCATTTGGTCCTCCTCCTCTCCCCAGCCTCCCCCTAACTGACAAGCTCTTCTTCCTTTGAACTGGTGGGGCTTCCTCCTGCTCACTCAGTGAAAAGCCTTCAGCACAAGGACTCTTGTCCCCCAGCCTCTGAGCACAGATCTGATGGCCCTAGCTAAAGAACACCTGGTGTATATTCCTTTTCCAATCACTGCAGCAGACCACAGAGTCTGTGGACACCCGGCATAATTCCCTGGTGTTTCCCCACAAGACAGTGAAGGCTTCCTTGTAAATTTTCACTCACACCAAATAGTATGCCACACATATTTACTCACTGTTATGTCCACACACATAGTATGAACATGAAAATAAGAATGTGCATCTGGCCATTTGGTTCAAGGAAAGCAATTAACGCTATGGGTCAAGTTCAAGGTGAAAAAAGTTGTTTGTAAGTAGCTGTGCAAGTTCCTTGCTTATCAAATTGTCCCCTTTTCCTGTGATTCTTGTTTAGGCATTGTTTGACAATTAAATAAAAAGAACAAAAATGAGGAACTAAGATATTACAGTAAGTGCTTATGTAAGGGAAATTTCTAGAGGGATGGAAATGTTCTAGATTCTTGTTTTAATTGCTGGTTATATGGGTGCATACAATTGTCAAAACTCATTGGACTGAACACTTAAGATCTGTGCAGTTTTTTGTATGTTAATTATATCCGAATAAAAATTTAAGAATTTAAGAGCTTATGTTCCAGTTATACATTGAAGTCTACACCAGCACAATGAAGTGGCAGCTATTATAAAAAGGGACAGGAGACACATACATTGTTGCTTCATCAATTACCCTTTCCACAACAGAACATTTTCAAAGGAATCCAAAGTAACTCCTATACCATCCTCAAATACATTTTAGGAGCCTATAAAATCCAGAGTGGGTCAAAATGAGTTTTTTTGGAAGAAGAGATGATATTGTTTTATACATACATACATATACACGCACACATATGTAAGTTGACTAGTTATTGCTATTCTTATAATCTGAAAGTAAAATATGTTGATTACTTGAATTAATTGGTCTCAAAAGCCTTGGTGTGGGGAGTACCCTCTGGGAGTTTGGAGGGGAGGGGCAACATGATTGCTTTGTTTGAATTATACTGATTTGAAAACGAAATGAGAACATTTGTTTGATTTAGGAAGATAATGACAAAGGTGAAAGGATTATATGGTCTAATCTCCTCATTAAATCAATATAAAAATTGAAGCTCAGAGAAAGAAAGGAATTTGTTCATGGTCATACAACTAGTTCCTGCCAAATATGCATCTTCCGGTGCTCAAGTTTATTCTCCTTCAAGTTTTTCATTATTCTTGTATTTTTTGTTTTTGGTTTTTTGTTTTGTTTTGTTTTGTTTTGTTTTTGAGACAGGGTCTCTTCTCTAGCTTGGGCTAGAGTGCGGTGGCGTCATCAGCAAACTCTTGGGCTCAAGTGATCCTCCTGCCTCAGTCTCCCAAAGTGTTGGGATTACAGGTGTGAGCCACTGCACCTGGCTGCATTATTCTTGTTTTAAATGACATCTTCTAATATTTTAAAGCAAATATGATATTTATATGCACCATCAGATTTCTAGAAAATATTTTTATTAATATTAAAATATCTTCAGAAAAATAATTTTCTTCTGAGAATGGTTGCTTCGCAAATAAAGTGTGTCTAAAAAATTAAAACAGTCTAGTGTTATACTCAAGTACTCACGTTTATCTTCTTAGAAAATACTCATGTATATCTTCTGCATGAAAGTTATGGCTTTAAAAAATTCTAAATCAGGTTTGCTGTTATCCTATCCTCCTATCCCTAGAATAGAAGATTCTGAAAGGTGTTTTTGTTGCCACAAACCCACATTTTATCCCATCTGGACCTCGATGTTTCCTTTAACTTTTTTTCAGTGATTGGGCAAGTCATCCTTCTCACTGTAGCTTTAAGAGTTGCCAGTGATAAACTAAAAGAGCCATAATCTCAGGGAAAACATTTATTATGCTTAATCAAAAAATAATTCAACACATTGTTCATGGAGACAGTGAGCCACAACGCACAGCCACTACCATGATGTTCACACTCCCACCTGGCAGACTAAAGATGGCTGATTTGCTGCCCACGAGCCAAACTGAACCCACTCTAGGGACCACTGGGTGTGGCCCAGGCAAAAACGTCGAAATCCCAGAGGAAAATTCAGAATCCCAATGTGGGTTTGTTTTGCCTTGTCAATTGCTTTTAGCCAAAGCTAACTTCACCATGGATACTTCTGACAGCCTCTTTGGAAGGCTAATACATTTGTGATACTCTTGACAGATCCTAAATGTCTGAGGTTGGCCAGGGCTCACCCACCCATCTCTGGGCAACCCTCGAAACAATATCTCAGCACCTTGGAAGATGAACGTGATGATGTTCATTTTACAGAGCAAGAACCGAACGACAAGGGACTGTCAAAGGTGGCTCAGATCAGAACTCTCTCCTCTCATTTACAGGGAAGTCAACCTCTTTGGGAAAGGGTAGGACAATTAAACCAGGGTGGTTCTCTGGGGGTTTGGGGGACCCAGAACTCAATGACCAACCACACTGGATTCTGATACAGTCACAGGATCCCAGAGCTAATAGAGAGTTTAAAAACTACCAAGTGTGGTGCTTATCAAGCATTTCTTTTTTAAGCACTGGAATTCCTTTTGAAATTAAATCTTCTATGGATCCCTGGCATAAAAAGCAATTAGAACTGAGGAACTTGTTGCTGAGCAGTTTAAAATTCTCACTATTTGATCCTCACCGCATACTGCTGTGGGAGGTTTCCCAGAGCACATCTGACCACAGTGTTCTCCAAAGAATAGTGACAGGGAGCTTACTACCACTCGGGCTCATTCTACCACAGGCAACCCAGACTCTCAGAGAGAGTCTCCCTACGTAGCCCTGGAATCTGTTTTTTGGTAGCTTATATTCATGGATGTCAGCTTACCTTTGAGGCCAAATAATAGAACTTATGTTCCCATTGTACAAGGGGAAATCTTCATTTTTCAGAAGTAGCCAGCATGTGGTGGTTTAGACATGCGCTTTCATCACCTGGCAGGCTGTGTACACGCCCCCTCTCTCCCACACGTGGGTCCAAGCTCACAGCCCCTCTGCCCCTGCTGCAGGCTTATCAAGACTTCCTGTACATCTGTCTGTGTATGCTGGGGGCTCAGCCTTCAAAAGGACAGGCCTTTGACTGTGCATGTGAACAAGAAGGGAAGGAAAGGATTTTGCTGCTGGGTGCTTGTGTGGGTTTTTTTTTTTTTTTTTGCTAGCTTCAAAGCACACCCCCATCCCTTCTGAACAGAGGGCCATGAACACTGGCTTCTGGCCATGTAGAAGAGGATCAGATTCTGGGGGCAAATTCTAAACAGACTTTGTATGTTAAAAGAAAATGAAAACAGCTGAATTGCAGACAAAAAATACCTTAATCTGCCCCTTTCCCCCCTCAAAAAGGCATCCTAACAGAACTACTTCAAGACTGCAAGGGAGACTTCCTGCACAGTAATGTTAAATGTTTCCAGCAGATCAACAGCTGGAGAGGCAAACTTTTTTTTTTTTTTTTTAGTGTTAACATTTCACAGTTCAAATCACTTAACAGATGTAAAATTATAGGATATACTTAGCACTTAGTTTTTTTAAAAAAATTATTAGCTAAAAAAGATCTTTTTGGAAAATACACTTGATGGTTAGTACTTCTTGATGATGATGGCAAAAATTGTTTAAAATATTCATTATACTAAATAAAAATGTTCATTATCCTAAATCATACTTTAATCGGTTTAACATGTGACTTATACAGGTTTACCCAAGATTAACTGGACATTTTAAGGTACTAAATATATAGCTTTTACGGCCTGGGTACAGAGTGTGCTACTGACCAAGCCAACTAGTGTGAAGGATGAGACTTCGCCAAGACTGGGAATGGTATTGGATGCAAAGTGAACATTCCATAATTGAAACTGATAACGACTCACGGTGGTGAGTCAAGCACACCCAGGACCACAGGCTCAAGGGCAGGGAGGACCAGTCTAGGAGAATGCTTGGACATGCAGGGAGAGGCTCTTCAAGTCAGGGCAAAGTCAGCACAGAGGATTTAACCCGGGGAGCAGAAGCCGCTAACTAGATGGAAAACAGATCTGGTGAGGAAAGGTTGGTGGGATTAGGGTGGTTTTGCCTTCAGAAGAAAAGAAAAAGGGCAACTTGATGACTGTCGTCAAATGCATGGCTGACTTTTTATAAGAGCCTTTAGGGAAATTAAATGGAAGCAGGAGAAATGCCGGTGGCACTTTGGGAGGGAGGCCAGCCAAGCTGGGCGTGCTCAGGAAGGGAATTAGAAGACCTGGACGGACCCAGCTTGTCACTAATAAGTGAGGAGACCTGGGATAAGCATCTTATCCCCTGTGGGCCTCAGTTTCCTCATCTGTAAAACACAAAGGTTGAAGCAAATGATTCCTAAGATTCCTCCAGGTCAAGATGACCTTTTAATTAAAAATAAATTTTAAAACACCTTTCTCAACTGAGGTTAATAAAAGTATCAAGTAGGTTGCTGAGGACCTTCCATCTTAAATTTCCTTAATGTCAGACAAGCATCTAACCCAGTGGCTTCGTTTGGGTCCTCCCAGCATTCTGGCTCTGGCCTGCTTTGTCACCAAGCTGCAGTCCTATCACTCTGCCCGTGACTGCCAGCATAAAGACGACACTCACCCATCTATGGACTGTTGCAAGAAATGATGTATTTGAAAAGTGAATTACAAATCCCCACGCGAGGGGAAGAATGTGCTATAGAAAAGTCATTAAAAACTCAACTTGCAGCTCAGCTTCCCGCTTGGAAACATCAACCACGTAATAATATGCTTCCTGGCTGAGTAAGGTATGGGCTCCCACAGGAACACAAAACCCTGGAAGCTGAAATTTTAGGGTCAAAAGGAAGAAACTAACATGGTGCTGGGCTAGTTTACTTGCACTGAATTTAAGCCACCAGAACACGGGCATTTGTTATCTTCACCGTTCTAAGCAAGCCATCTCAAGTTCAGAGAAGTCAAGAAGCCTGCTCAAGGTCACGGGGGGCACACTGCAGAGTCACCCTTTCAATGAATCTACCGAGTGCCTCCTCTGTGCTAGACGCTGGGGATAGAGTGGGAGAAGCCAGCATGGTCCCTGCACTGAGGGAGTTTACTTTCTAGCAGGAGGAATGAGCAGCTGTAAAAACACAAGCTAATGAGGAAGCACTATTTGGTGGTGTGAAACGGGACAAAAATAAAACCAGGGACTAGGACAGAGAGTGACTGAGGGGCTACTTCTATGTGTGGCCAAGGGAAAAAGAACTCTCTGAGGAAGTGACACTTAAACCAAGAACAGAATGACAAGAAAGACCCAGTCATGCAACGATCTGGGCAAGTCAGCTCACGTGGGCAAGAGGAAAGAGCACGGGTTACAGGGGACAGAGAGTGTCCCCATGGGAGCGCCGTGGGCAGGATGAGCTGGCTGCCGCCTGGCGAGCTCATTTCTCTGCTGGGCTGCCGAGGAGAGGTGGCCAGACAGGTTTCATCTCTGTCTTTGAATAGAAGGCATGGGAGGGAGGCAGAAATCATGTGCATGTGATGCTAGTACCCACATCTGTGAAGGAGGAGCTGGTCACAAGAGGGCTGGTTATCTCGTCTCACCGCCCGAAAGGTTCAAGTTCCCTCTACTGCACACACCACGCTCGCCCGTCCGCTCTCACCTCCCGAGCCACAGCGCGTTGGAGTCGCAGCATCTGAGCCCGTAAAGCAAGGTGGGAGGAAAACACAGCATCCCACTGTGATACCAGCCATATTTCTTCCACGTGGCAAGTTTCATTTTGTTTAATTTAACAATAAACTCATTATATTAATTCAATTCAATAGCAGCAGCAGGGGGATTTCTCCTAATTTAATCTTGGGCTTTGAGGAGTCTTGCTCAGTGCTAAAACAATGCCATACACAGAGATTAAAGGGCTTGTATCATATTGGAAAAACATCTTAGAGTTCCTGAATGCAGCCTGCCTTTAATTTAGGAGCTCATCAGCCCATTTCTTGCTTTATTCAAAGCATCATCTAGTCAGAGAACTAATCTCACGTGGCCTTCTAGGTCCTTAGGTGCGGTCTTTTGTCTGAATCCAAATTTTACAGAACAAATCCTTTTATTAAAAGGGGTGCAGCAGAAAAAGATGAAGTTTTTCTTACCTCCTTGGGTGCTTAAAAAAGAATAATCTTGAAATCAGAAGGCCACAGGTTTCCCACCCCTTAATGAAGCTGATGTTTCAATTTGAAAAATGGTCAATAGATGCACCTATCCAGGGAATATAAATAACTTGAGCTTGCCAATGTTACAAAACTGGTTTTTCACATGTCACTTGAATATACAAGGATGTAACTAACAATCTATTTCAATCTACATATCAATTATGACAGGCTATATAATATGCAGCCTACCAAAAAAAAGGGTTGTTCTGAATTATTTGCTGTTATAAGAAAGAGTATCTACACCTTTTAGAAATCCTGAGGGACGGAAGAAACTATATAATCTGCTGATTTAGTGATTCAAAAACTGGGGATTCCAAATTCACACGCACACACACACACACACACACACACACACACACAATGGCTGGAGACCAAACAATGGTTTTTGTCCTCAGCTGGCAAGAAGAATTAACGAACTCATTAATTAGGATCCCACTTATGCTTGTATTGAATGTATATGAATGCAGGCCCACTCAAGGAGTCCAGCTGGGAGATGCAAACTTCTGAAATTCAAAGACAAACTAGATTTATCTTTGGCGCCTTTAATATGCTCATTGTGGCCACACTGACCACATGGGCTTGTGTGTCTATATGAGGCCTGTGAATCTTTATTTAACCAAGCAAGTTTTAAAGTCTTTTTCATGTCCTTTCAACTACAAAATGCAAAACAAGGCCAGGCGTGGAGGGTTGGGGGAGGCAGAAGAAATTATCTTTATACTAGACTGCTTTTAGAAGAAGAAAGAAATGGCTGAAATCTAAGGAAAGCTTCAGATAACAGTTCTGATTGGCTCCAGCAGTGGCTAACAAGACTTGTGCTCTTCCTGGGGGGAAGTTTGTGGGAAGGGTAGGGAACAGGGAGAGCTAGCAGGGGAAAGGCACAGGCCTTGCAGAGACTGCTGCTTCCCTCCCTCCCTCTCTCTTTCTCTCTCTCCCTCTCTCTCGATGAGAAATCTTTTCTCATGGCCAAAAAAAAAGGAAAAAAACAGTTTGAGAAACAAAACAAGATCCCATTGTGGAAGGACTGAAGACAAGCCACAGGGAGCTTGTGTCACACGGTTCAGATCCCAGAGTGAAGGGAACTCAGACAAGAGGAGGTTTCAACTTTTTGCAAAGTGAGAAAAATCCCCCTCGCTCTGTCCATTTGGAAACAAGATTTCCTAGGTTTGGGATATATTCTTGTATTATTTAAATTTTTGTTAAGCATTTGCATTCTTTATGGACAGTACTTCTTATCATGAAAAAATATAATTTGTGGGAGGGAGGGGGGAAAAGAGAGACAGACTAATATAATACCTAGAGAACAAATAACACAGCAAGAGGGAGCATCCTATTATAGGATTCTTTATGCTAAAAATGGAGTCTTATTTTTTCCATCTAAAAATAAACCTGTGACCTTTTACATTCTCCAGGGCATATATATTTCTGCAACGTCCAGAGTCCCAAGGCACATCGGGCAGAGTGAGGGCTCAGGCCTGTGGGGTCCAGGTCCCCGGAGCTAGGAAGTACACCTGTCAGAGAGGCAGCCGCCAGATTCAAAGAGAAGGAATCCACAGAGACCTGGGAGGGCACTCTGGACTCTCAATTCCTCTGTCAGTTATTGATTAAACCTCTTATGCATACACGCTTGCTCTCGGAAAGCTGAACTTTAATTTTATGCCTCTTACAGAAAAGAGAGATGGATACAGAACGGGGACTGGGAGTAAATAACACTAAGCAACGTAAGAAGAACAAACACCTGCACACATTCTCACTGTTAGACTGTTTTTTTTTTCAAGTCTAAAGAAATAAAAAAGAATGTCAAACCTCACTTATAATCAAAGAAATGCAAACTAAAATGTGTTACACTTTTGAAAACTTATCCAATTAGCAAAGATGAAAAAGAAAGATAATACTAATGTTGATGAAGGTTTATGCAAACAGGCACTCATGTCTATTCAGAGTTGGAATATAAATTAGTAGAGTCTTTCTGGAGTTAAATTAGGCAACATGTTGCAGATGCCTTAAATGTGTAGATTCCAGTGCAGCCGTTCCACTTTTAGCAGTTTATTGTATCAGATATATGCAATAGGATGTTCATCACAGCATTGTTTAGAATAGCAAATTGTTGGGAACAACCTGAGTATTCAGCAATAGAACAATTGGTTAAATAAATTGTGTTACATTTCATACAATGGATATGATTGAAAGTCATGCTTAGAGGAATACATAACTAGTGAAATGGGTAAATGTTCAGGAAATGTTGCTAACCTAAAAACAAAATCTAAAATGTGTGTGTGTATGTGTGTGTGTGTGTGTGTGTGTGTGTGTATATTCCATATCTATATAATGCTTACTGTGTTCTAAGCATGGAGCTAGCTGTACTTGCATTATCTCATTTAACTTGCATTATCTCACAATAACCCCATGAAGTATTTTACTATTTTATGGCTTTCGGCTTTCACAGATAGAGAAATTGGAAAATGGGAGAATGGAAATTTAAACCCAGGCGTAGTCTGATCTAAACCAAACAAACTTACTCTTTCTACCATGAGTGTCAGCATGTGTATTTCTGTGTACATGTGTCCTTTCTCATCAATATACTCTAAAATGTTCATAGTCATCTCTTAGTAGTAGGCTTAGTGATAATCTTTGTGTATAGCTTTGTGCTGTGTTTTCCACGATTTTTACAATTACCAAGTATTTCTTTTGCAACTAAGAAAAAAATGTC
This sequence comes from Lemur catta, assembly GCF_020740605.2. Lineage (NCBI taxonomy): Eukaryota > Metazoa > Chordata > Mammalia > Primates > Lemuridae > Lemur > Lemur catta. Next base: position 91,852,861 of record NC_059128.1, read on the forward strand.
ATTAGCTCCTCTTTTGAGATTTTATTCTGACAGTGATTATCTTCTGACTCATTGAGACCCAAACTATCAAGAAGAGGGAGAAAGTAGCTAACAGACACTTTCCCCCTGGTTGGACTCTGGAGCCAGGCACTTATTGACCATGCGCTCTGGGAAAGGTCACTTGACTCTGTAAAGTGAGAAATAAAGGTAATAAGATATGTAAAGCCACCCTGCCATGCACAACACATGCTAAAGACATGCTGGTTCCCTCTCCCTTGCCAGTCTTCTGAAACACACACATTTCAGGAGTGGCATTCTCCAAACACTACGTAATTTATACTTTTCATTGTCTTAGGGAAGACCATTAACTCAAAATCCAGGGGAAATATATTCTGCCTGAAGAATGCCTCATGAATGCCCACTAGATGCAAATGACTGTGCCTCCTCTCCCAAATTCTAGCCCTCTTTAAATTATAGTCTTGGGGTTTGGGAGCTTCTTTCTTTTTCTATTACAGTGGTCTTCAAATTAAAAACTGTATACCCTTAAAGTGTCACAAAAATCCTTCCTAGAAGCATATGGCACAGATAGTTTTAAGGGAATTAATATCCAGAACCTCAATTTCCCTGATTCTTTCCTAAATTTGTGTGAGAATGCAGCTGTGGTCAAGGGTTCACGCCAGTATACCCACCTGCTGGCTGACATGGTCCTTCTCCTACTTTACAGCAGGACGTGACTCTCACCCCTGGCAAATCCACTACAGGGCAGTGCCCGGGGCTGTGAGCACCACTGGAGTGTTCCCGAAAGAGCCAATTTGCTACAAGGGCTAAAGGTAGGCTTCCCATAAGCCAGGCATTACAAATCCAAGGTAGGCAGGACTTTGGGTCTTACATGAAGAGTTAGAAATAAGGCATTTTGACCTGTTGTGGAATTCAAATCTGTGGAGTGGGGCGGTGGGAATGATGGCAACGATGGTTTGACAACCTTCTCTTCTATCCCTCAGCTGTTATCAGAAACCCCACTAGAGCCAAGAGGAGTCAATGACAACTACTGAAGGCTGTGCAGCCTTATGACACCACAAGCTCACGGTTCCAACTCCCCCCCTGACAAATGTTTAATGAACAATACCCACACCCATGAAAAATCTAAAAAATTAGAAAATCGTACCCCCCCATAGGTGCACTTTAGTCAAATTCTATGTTAAAATTTGAACTCAGAAGTGATAATCGTTGTTGCAAGGATGCATGTTAACATACTGAAAAATGTGTTCACTGAAAAATGAAGTCAAACTTTTACTGACATAAAATAAATCCGATTTGGCTGGCTGACTAAATAATGAGGACAATTAGGATATATTTTCTATGTCTTACATGAGCTAAATCTGCAGAGCCAAGGTTTGATGAATATATATTAAAAGATGTGATAAAATGCATTTTTACCATAATTATATACAAATAATGTGTGGCAGGCAAAGACATACTAAAATTACCAACATTCCTGAATCACTACCATCAGTTTTTAAGTAGACCAGGTTACATAGCATCTCACTAAGTGAAAGAGTAGATATAATTTTTAGCCTTTTGATATCCTGGTAAAGTCTTTGTGATACACTTTTTGGTGTAGGTGGAGAAAGCAGATGACTGTATGAATGTTTAACACATGCTTTTGGACCCACGTGTCCTTCGATTTTTTGCTTTCCACAGAATCAAAGAAAGACTTAATCATTTTTCCTGCTGACAGATCACTCAATGTTGCTGCTGGTGGTTGGTTGTTTTTGGCATATAATTCAGAAGTTCAAAGACAGAAATGACATTGTTCTAACAAAACCCCATCTGTTCCCATCCCTTAACAGGTAGACAATGTTTCTCACCATTTATATCATACAAACTAAAACTAAGAATGGAACTGATATTGAACCCTTAGCATTAATTTTCACCCATGGGTAAATGAACTAATTGGAAATAAAGTCCCATCCATCTCATTAAGAAATGCATTTCTAATAAATTTTTACTTTTATGTTTAATAATTATTTATTGAAATATTTAGTACATTTGTATTGTTTTGATCCACTTTGCACTAAAAATCATTGTAATGATAAATAAATCTAGAAGAATTTTTTATTACTTAGAGCTTTACAGTCCCAGTATTTTTAAAATTTTAATTTATATATATATTTTTATTATAAATAATAAACTTCTCTTTCCTTCTCAAAAAGAAGAATTATGATAGCATGATCTACAAAAAAGTTTTAAGCATAAAAATATATAACATCAGGATAAAATTCCACAGAAATATAAGTTTAAAGAAAAAAATATACAAAATTTTTGGGTATTGAAGAGCTTATTCATGTATTTTTTTAAAAAATGAATGATGGCAAATATTTACTAAAAATAGTATTTAGATTTTACTGGATACATTTCAAAACTGATAGAAGAATTTTATTTTTAAATGTAAATATTTATAATATGCCAGAAATTATATATTTTGCTATTAAACTATAAAATTATGATGAAATAATTTAAATGTCAAATTTTAAATAAACATGTGCAAGATGGTACAAAGAATTTCACATTTTTTTCTTCTGTGTATGGGGGGGAGGGGTAAATGAACAAAAAAAATGAAATTCACCGTCTACTACATCTCATGACTGTTTTTTTTTCTCCATGAGACCCAAGAGAATGATATTTATTTTGAGGGGGGTTTAAGGGGGCTAAAGAAAATATTTGATTTAGTCCTCTTAAGAGATCTGTCTACACTCCAGCTACACCCATAGGCCAGGTGTTGGTTGGGTCTCCAGTAGAGCAGATGATCAGGAACGCATGAACAAGAATGAGCAGGGGTCAGCTCCGAGGAAAAAGGCCATGTCTGAAATTGGGTTCTGCCCTGATGGGTGGACTTGATTTGTCTTACAGAAGGAAAGGAAACTAAATTTCCCACTTGTGTCTTATTGCCACACTCAGGTAATGTATGCTACCGTTTGCAAGAATGGAAGAGATCCTATGGAAAAAATTAGCATGGAGATGGAATTCTTCTCCTTTGTCCACATCTGACTTACCACCTTTTAATGATTTCTAATTTCATTAGGCCAAAATTCCACTAAGTATACTATGTTATTTGGAAAGTCGCCTACATACACCCATGCTCAAATGATGAAAATGACTTGGAAATAAATGACATAGAACACTTATGAGAATATGCATACTGCCTTTCCTCCTCTCAACCAACTCTGACCAGGGGCAACTCCAGGAATAGGAAGTGACCCATTCAATGCAATTGGAAAAGCAAGGGACCCAGAAAGAACCGGGTCCTGCCTCTTGCCAGCTCTGTGTAAGTCCTTATCCTCTCAAGAGTCTTGATCTCCTTATCTTTAAAGTGGAGTTGAAAACAGACACCTTGCCTACTACTTCACAAGATGGCTGTGATTAGCAAATTAGAGTATGACTCTGAAAGAACATTATACGCCATTAGTGATTCATCCCTTTGAGTATTCAAAGATGTTCAATGCCAACACTGTTGGAAGAAGAACCTTAACTTTGTGTTCTCCATCCCATTCTCTGTCCTGATGCCACCTTTCTTTCCCTATAAAGCAGCCCATTTGAGTGGAAGGATGGGTATGAAAAGTGGCCACTGATTTCATTAACACAGAGCAAAAATTTATTATCAGAAGAATATACATTTCAGCAAAAGCTTAGGGCTTGCAGCCCTGGTTCCACTGCAATGAAAAGAACAGCCATATTCTGGGAACAGTCCTATTCTTAAACAACTATGTTTGGCTTGGTGTAGACAGTTACACCAAGATGAATGATGTCTCTACCTTGAGTCATCCTTATGACACAGTATAGGACAATTGGCAAATTAATGGACTGTCTGTTTACACCTATAAGGTCGGGACAAATTACTAATTTTAAGTCAGATGGACGGTCTTAATAAAGCTGTTAACAGCAATGAGAAATGGAAACATCTGATTTGTCTTGACTATGTTTAGACCTCTCAAACCTTGAACTATAATTCAGGGAACCAAGGTCACTTAACACTTTCTTAAACTGATTTCTTTAAGTAATGCCAAAGCTCTCTCCCAAGGTAAAACATTATTATCCTGGACAACTGACACTTCAAAAGGATTCTAATGCATTAAATTGCTAATTGATTGTGCATGACTTTGGACATGAGCTTCAACACTGTCAATCTAGTGTTTATCTGTAGGAAATAAAGACCAAAACAGGGTGTGTAACCATGTAGATCTGGCTGCAGCTTAGGAAAAAAAAATTTCAAGTCTTAAAATTCTCTGAACATGAAAATGAAAAACACAACTAATAAACAGTTGTGTTGCCTTTTAGTCTTTGCCCCCAACTGTACTGCTTCATTTTTAACATATGTTTAACTGCTATTTTTTTTTATTAAACTCATATTTAGGCAGAGAGGAACAAGCTTACCACATATGCTTTGGGTTATATACTAACTATTCCCTGTCAGATGGTGAGTTAAAAAGAAAGACACTGGAAGAGAAGAATTAAATGTAAATCTAGCTTATGAAAATCCCTAGCTTTGGGGAGGGAAAACTTCTATTTGAGAGAATTTGGGATATGCTTCCATAGAGAATTTTTAGGGCACATTGGAACCTGAATCTAATACTATCATAGAGAGGTTCTGTTTCAAGTAAAGACATCTTAAGTCCTATCTAAAAAGTCCCTGAAGTGCCAAAATTATCCCTTTAAGCATCCATCTCTAAGATGGACCTTATTCTTGGCTTATAAGGTTCTGGTGAAAATTAGGGACCTTGCTGGTATTAGGACTTCGTTGCAAAGGGGGTGCTGTGTAACACACAGTAGGCAGTGAGAACGTCCCATGCCTTGGAGATGAGGATTGTTGGCCGGGAACACCCGCATTAATTTACCCTCTGTTTCTACTTACATCACTGAGTGTGGTTCCTTGAGTCTGTTCTGCTGTTATTGCAAGACACTTAGATTCCACACATGTATGTTGATTAAACCAAGCACATTTCACCCACATCATGTCACCTAAGCACCCTGTAAGGCTCATATGGTTATTCCCACATGATATAAAAAGCATCTGATGAAGGTCAAGTGAGAAGGCAGAGGTCATGCAGGCAAGGGCAGAGCTGGGAAGTGAACCCAGATGTCGTGATTCCACATCCAGCTGTCCTCCCTGCCTCCTCATGCAAGTGCACACACTCCGGGCTTCCTGTCCTTTCCCTCCTATCTCCATTTTGTATTTCTTTCTTTCTCCTCCCACCATCTGTATCTTTCACATTCTCCGACTTTATAAATATCCATTATCTCATTACTCAATCTGTTTCTCTCCTACAGAATGGGTATTAATGTTCCTGAATTCTAAGAGAAGACAGAATACTGGGAAGGAATTCTAATAATGATATCTTAAAACTAAGGTTGTTAAAACTAATAAAAGGACAACAAAAGTTGTATATTTGTTGTTTGATTTTAAATGTATAAATCTTATCTACTTTAAATGTGTGTGGTCTGAAATAAAACCGTAATCTAAAGAGGAAACACAAGCAGCATTTCCTTTTATTTTCTCAGGGGAGATACTGGGAAAATACTCTCATTGTAAGTATGTCTGCAAAAGCTTTCCTACACATTAAAAAAAAAAAAAAAAAGACTGTTGAAAAAGAAAGTATCAGCTACTTGACACTTATACAGCCGAGTTACTCTAGCTGTTGCTAGGGACCTGGCATTTACTAGGGTCACTTGAGCTATTCCGATTTATGAGGGTTTAACCCCAAGCAGGGTAGATTTAACCAAGCTTGCTATAAGTGCCCACTTAAGGATTCTTTCAGCAAACAAGAGGAAACATTCTTCAGCTAGAGCTCATGCCACCAAGCCTGACCACGAACGATGCGTTAATTTTCAGAGAGCATGCCCTGTTTTCTCCACAGCTTACCTCAGTTTACATCTCTCTCAAAGAAACAAAGAGCTGGAGGTCACCTGGTCCCCCCAATTGCAAGGACTATGTGGGGACACAGTCCAAACATCCCAGTGGTGTGGAGCTTCCATTCCCCAGAGCTGACCAGGAAGGGGGGGCTCATGCTAGCAGATTATAGAAAACATGATTTTTATGTGCCACCTCCACTATACTTACCACGAGCCTTTGTGCCTCAGTTTTCCTACCCTAGAATGGAAATAATAATATCGCCTACTTCACAGGATTATTTGGAGGATTAAATGAATTAATTCAAGTATGTCACATATAACGTGTACTAGAAGATGATATTAAGTATGCAGTAAATTTAGCTGATAATGTCACTGCTTTCCCCGTTTCTTACCATAGGGCACCCAGATTGGTACAATACCCTTTGCTCAACAACCTTTCTCCCCATCCCAAGTCCCACAAACACTAACTTGTTCTTCCTGCCTTACTCCCTCTCCATTATACCCTCTGCTGGCTAAAAATCAGTTCTAACAAGATAACTGGACAGCAAACTCATAAGCCACCTAATGTATTTTCTCTCCCAGGTACAGGAATGCTGTAATTCAAATGAAATTCATGTCTCAGGAAAATTCTTAAGTAATTGTTTAACAATGGAAATTTCAGGCTAGCCAAGAAATGTTTTTTTGACCAGATACCCCTTTCTCAAGCTCCTAGCAAACATTATTTCACTACACCAGGTTGTCACCTAGCTTCTTGGTTTATCTGCTCCCAACTTTTAATTACTATCACAGGCCAGTGGTATCTTGGGATGACAAACTACCCAGGAATCTTTCTGGGGACATGTCTTCAATGTAGCGCACAGAGCAGCACACTGTGAACCAGAGAAACTGAATGCTAGTTTCAGAGCCATCGTTTATTCACTCAGTTGTGTTGGACAAGTCACTTTAATTTTCTGAGCTTCAATTTTCTCATCTGTGTAATGGGAACAATAATATGTGTTCATACTGCTAATACGCTGCAAACCAAATCTGGCTTGCCCCCCTTTTTTTGTAAATAGAGTTTTACTGGATCGTAGTCATGCCATTTGTTTATGAACTGCCTATGGCTGCTTTCATATGCTACGACAACAGAGTTGAGTAGTTGTGACAGAGACCATATGGTGGCAAAGCCAAATGTATTTAACTATCTTCCCCTTTGCAGAAAAAGTTTGCTGACTCCTGCTCTAGAAGACTGTGGTGAGAAACCAGTAAGATAAGTGATCTGGAAGTGCTTCGTAAACTGCAAATATTTATGTAGAATATAAATCTTTATTATTGCCTCTTAGACATTTATAGGCAATTAGTGTGTCACTCACCCCAATAGCGGCATTCTTCCTAGCTAAGCAATGCCAAACACCTTGAGTCTATTCGGCCAGTTTTAACTTTCTCTCACTGCCTTTGTTCCTGGGTGGGGTATTCTCGGACTTGCTCCAGTTTATCCTGTTCATTTTCCTTTTAAATTTTAATTAATGTATAGTATACTGGAAAGGTTATTATCTGGTTCTCAAGTGAAATCTAAGTTAATACAGCCAAGAACTGGGTTGGCTTTTTAAATAACAGCTCTGTAATGAAGTGCTCTTGGTCAAGTGGAAACAGCACCGTCCAAAACCAGTTAAATCATTAACTCACTGTGAACACTTGAGCGAATTATTTAACCTTTCTCAACCTCAGCTTCCACGTCTATAAAAGGAGAGAACAAATTATATAGAGCTCAGGAAGTTACCGCAGAGACTCCAACAGCATATTTGTAAGTAACCTGACATGTAAAATGCCCGGAACATAGTAGGTCCTTAGATAAGGCTATGGATGTAGCTTCCTCACGTCATTGACCAAGATACTTCTCTATCACAATAGCGCCCAGACAATTTTAAATTTGAGAGTCCACTTATTGGACATAAGTATCCTACCTTGCATTTGTCCCTATTGAACTTCAACTTGCTTTTGATTTATTGAGGTCACTTTGACTTCTATTCCTGTCTTCTTCTGAGGAGTTAGAATTTATGCCTTTCCGAATTTGTATTCTGTGGACCTCATTTCCAAAGCATGAAAGAGCAAGAGAAAACACAGGTTAACTAGGGTCATAAGGCTAGCTGTCTAAGGTAAAATTAAGTGTAGATTTGGCACAATTATTCAAAACCCAGTACGACAAAATGCTTTGGCTGTAACTATCTAAGCCTTAAGAAACGAAATACATTTTCCTATCAATTTTTCACTTCACATTGCTAACACAGACCAGGCCGAAGGGGTAGAAAGACAAATAGGTGGTCAAAATTAACAGCATGGTTAGGGGAAAAAGGAATGGGAAACATGTGACTTTTCTCCCCAGAAAGCTCTTACTGATTTTTAAACGCTTCTGCCTTACCAAAGTTTGTTTTCAGAGTGTTTTTAATCTGAGGCATTTTATCTGCTAAAACCTTATTTTTTCTGCTTCATTTTCTGCATTTTCCTCCAGCATCTTTGATTCTCAGCATTTACAGCAAGCACCGGATCTCCCCCCTAGCCCAAAGCTCGTTACACTACCGCAAAATAAGATATAAGCACCTCATTAATTACCATCATCAAGAGAATTAGTGTGCCTATCGATAAATATTAAAGTTGCACATTCTACCTCTAAAGAATGAACTTGCCATGCACAGGTATTGGATGTCTTACTGCCTGAGACAGATCTCAATCACAGGAGACAAGGAAAGCCCTGGCGGCAGATTCTATTTTAATCCAAGGATTTAGGGAGGGACTTTCCTGCCAACTAAGGATTAGTTTTTTTCCTTAGAGTCTTGTGACTTTGAAAACCAGCTAAAAATGCATATCAGAATGTAAAATGCCTAAATCAGCATTGTGAGAATCATTTAAAATGCACTGACAAAGCTGCTCTTATAAGTTGAGATATTAATTACAAAATTTTTAAGCAAAAAAAAATTAATTACATTGAAATGCACAGAAAATTGTTTGGAAGAAGTGTTTAGCTCAACTGCAATTTGTAATTTTCCAATGACACAATAATGGTTATACTAGTTCGTATTTATTAAAGTTATCAAGACGCTGAGAGCACAGGTGCTCATCTGTTGCCCACCACAACTCTAAGAAATCTGTACTATTGTTTTAATCATCAGAAAAGGGAGGCTGAGTAACTGGCTGTAGATCACAAATCTCAGTTTTATTAAATCAGCTGCATCCACGGGAAAAGAAGACTGAACAATTCTAAGAATGTGCTTCAAATGATACAAACTAATTATATACCTGTAAAAGAGCTTACTGAAGCCTGAGGTTGCATTAGTTGAAGTACAGTGTCCAGGACAAAGGAGGTAATGGCCTTGCCTGACTCCTTGGTCCTCAGGATTCATGTGGGGCGTCTGTTTTCAGTATAACGAACACAGATTACCTGGACTATAGATAAACAATGGGGAAAGTGGCCAAGACAATGAGGGGACTTGAGTCATGACACTGAGAAATGACTGCGGGAAACACGAGTACCAGGCTTTGTGAGAGACTGCAGAGAGTACAATAAATAAAAATAATAGCCCGCTCTCAAATCTTCCCTTTTTCTCTAATTAGAACCACAAAGTGGAGTGAATTATTAACCTCTCTGGGTCTGAGTCTTCTCATCTCTAAGACCGTGCTAACAATGGCATTTAACTTTATTCAGTTCTTGAGAAAATTTAGATAAGGTAATATAAATAAAGCACTAACCACTGCACCTGGCATTCTAGAAGCCCTTAGCAAATGCTAGCCACTAGTATTATTGTGGCTATTGTTGTTATTTTTGTGGTTCTTAAAATAGAATGGTACTTGCCAAAATCATTGCAGAAAACTGGTCTCCCGGGGTAGACAGGTGGCATGCCAACAAAGACTTCCGTGGTTCCAAAGGTTTGGGAAATGCCAACTTAGAGAAAGTTAAGTAAAATTTTTACTCTATGCATTGTGGCTTTCCAAGAAGAGGTAAAGGTATGTAACAATTCCAAAATTTGTTTGGTTAGAATCATTTTTAAAGAACATTCCTTGGAAGGAGTATGTTCTATAAGCTTGGGGTACCATGGCCACAGAAGAACCTACTCATCTGATGTCAGTGAAGCACACCCCAGAGAGCCTGTCCAGAGGTTTTGGGACCCATGAGGGCTAAAGAATAGCTGAATGTGGTAGATTGGGGAGGCAGCCGCTAGGCAGGTTGAAACACAGGAACGTGCCTGGTGGACGCAGGGCATAAGGCAAGAAGCAGCTCATTCTGAAGAAGCCAGTAGAGCAGTCACCTGGTAAAACCTTACTTTTAAAGTAAAATGGCCCAAATAAACCTGAGACTCATTCAATGAGACCTGGAAATAAGGTTGCCCCATATAGGCTCAGCCGAATACATATAAATGAATAAGGAAATGAATGAACACTTTTAATCCAAATTCCTATAAAACATATCATAAAACTCACACCACTATTATTAACATTATCATTATTGCTAAAGTTATAAACAGACTCAAAAAGAATATCCATCGAGCCTTTCTTTTCCAAGTTGAGTATGTCACATATATTATACTCTTTCGATTCCTATGTCCTTATTTGTGAGCTTAAACTCAAGGGCTCCACTGGAGTAAGTGTGGTGCACAAAACCAAGTTCCAAATGTGAGAGATTGGACCGAATCCAGGACAGGCTTTGTGTAGACATGGATTTTCACATGCTTATTCAAAATATTTGCTGTCAATGGTACTTGGTTAAAGTGATTGTTACATACAGCACGGCTAACTTTTTTATGTAAATGAAATGCAAATGTATGCAATGTTATCTTTAATGCAGATGTAGCAGAAAGTATTAAGATATGCTGAGAGCCTAATTAGGTCCTACATCAAAAATTATATATAAACTTGACTCCAATGTCTCAAGAACACAAATTGAGTCTAGAAATCCCAGTTTGCAAGCTTAAAAAAAAAGATGTACATATATATTTTAAATCACAGTTCCTTTTCTTCTCACTTCTCTAAGACTGAACACTTGAAAGGATGATCTTGGATGGATATTTCAGCTTGGGGGAGGGGGCGTGGAGTAGGTGGGAAATGAACAAGTTTCTTTCTAACAAAAACCAGGAAGCAAAAAAAGAAAATCAGCCACAAGCCCCCCAAAAAGGCAAAACAAAGCTGTCTGGTGCTTTCCATCTTTGTATTAAAAATGATGACTTGCCAGAAAGCATATTTTTGCATTTATTTCCATTTCTAACCTTCCTGGAGACAAACACATGTGCTTGCCTTCCTAATTGCTGTTACAGTAAAACCTTATGAATTTCAGTTCCACTCATCCTCCACGTTGATCCTTCCCACAGGGGTGAAGCGGAAGTTTACCTTTAAAGAGCGAAAGTGTTGACAAAGCAAATAAATATCATAAAAAGCACTGCAGCATGCTTACTCAACGTGCAAAATGGAATAAGCCCTGCTTAAGCACTTAGAGCATTGTTTATATAGAAAATGGGTAAAACTATTCAAGTGCTTTTTCTGTTTATCACAACAGATCCCCCCAAAGAACTCTCCTATGTAATACTTTGTTAGCCCCTTATATCTTACTATAGCTAGTAGAAAAGTGATAAAATTGGATGTCTTCATAATTGTCCATAACCCAGGCTCTTCGCTAATTCAGAGGGACTTACATTCTAATTCCTCAGCCAACTGTAGTGGGCTGAGAGTCACAAGGACCTGGGACCTCTCTTGGCTCTAGCTGGAGATTGGACAGCTCAGAGGCCAAGAGCCTCAATGGCTTATTTCCTCCTTCTTTTATGGGCTTTTCTTCCCCCATTAACATTCCAGAATTGCTTTGGAAATCAAAAGAGGGGAAAAAGGATACGGAAATAATCTGAAAAGTATGGAAAGTATTTCATAAATGTGTCACTGGTCTCTAAATTATGAGTGTGTTTGGATGTGGATGTGTGTGTAGTGTAGTAAACACATGTACCACATGTATATGCATATATTTGCATTCATGAATATTTACATTATACATACATTTGCATGCAGATTCAGCTCATATCACACATGTATATATGTATAGGTACACATGGGTAAGTACAGATGCTTATATGAATATACTGACATCAGATTAAACACATATGTAACACATATGAATATATATGTATATGATGATATACTCATATACATCTACTCATATATAGACACACACACACTCTCATAAATTGTGAGGGTGTGTCTACATGTGCCAATACACACATTAAATGTGCATGTACCTGAGCTGATTAACCTGTGCACCTGGCAGCAGAGTACCTGAAATGGCCCAAGACAAAATCTAGACCTGTGTATCCAGGCTGAAGAACTTAAAGCAAACAGAGCTTACCCAGCTCTATTCCCCTCTGAGTTTCCTTCCATCTTATCTAATACACCCTCTGAAAGGAAGGATCTTTTTTAGTTCGGCTAAGATCCCCAAATGCTCTTAACATCTCCAAAGCTCTCTAATACAAAAGGACCCAGTTGCTGCAAGGCACAAGAACTGCACTGGCTTCACAGCTCCACGGAACATGCCCAGCGGAATACATTACACACTGCTCCACGCAGCTCCTCTGAAATTGATATTGCTGGCATCACTCGTCCCAAATTTCTAACATTGTCATGATAACCCCATTTGTTCTCAGGCACTGCTTCCCACAGTTTAAAGTAACAGAATTTTCCCCATGTCTGTCCTTCATCATGCCCTTTCTTTAAAGGAAAAAAAAAAAAGTCTTCCCCTGGGTTCTTCCTCCATTTCGTGAAGTAATTCCTGGTGTTGTCAGTCAACTATCAAGTATATATATATAGCAAATCCTGTCTACTGACTCACAGTCTGAATGATTTTAACCAGACTTGCACCCCAAGGAGTGGACAATGGATGATTTAGTCTTAGTGCTGAATAGTTTGGTTCAGATGGTAACTGCTGTTGGTGCTCAGAAGAGGTAGAGGTTGTTCTGGACTGGAATGGTTCCTTAAGAGGTGGATACTGAGCAACTCTCCTGCCTCCCGGACCCCAACCTTTTCCAGCACTCCTCCCAACAGAGTAAACCATCTGGCTACTTCAAGCCCCTCTGAATCCCCTATGTAACTTTGTGCACTTTACTTCTCCTTACATCCCAACGAGGCTATCCCACTGTCGGGATTTCACAGGCTTGAAATGTCTTAGATGGGTCTTCCTGTTTCTCCCCGTTTGGGTTCCCACAGTAAGTCAGCATCGGAGCAGCACCTCCACGTAGCTTCTCACAGCTGTCACATGTATTCCCCACTCTCTCCCACTACTCAAGTCCAGGCCTTCCCACCTGAAGCCCAGGAGGAACGTGCCCTCTTTGTCTCAGAAGCAGCATTCACAGTGGAAAGCACGCACGCCCTGGAGAAAGAACAGCCAGGATTCTAATCAGAATTGCTGCTTCTTCACAAATCGACTTTGGGCAGTGACTCGGTCCCTTCCAGACCCAATATTCCCATCTCTAAAATATGAATGAGGCTCCTTTCTTATCACTTATTGAAAATAATAATGCCTGGCTACTGTGACAACCACCAAGGCCCTGCTTCTCCAACCCAGGTGCTTCCCAAACCTTCCCCCTCAGAGATTCTGATACAGAATATCAACAAAAGGCCCTTCACATCTCTATTTTGAAAAGTTTCCCAGGAGATCTTGGTGCACAATTAGATTTTGGAGACTCTGCTGTAATCCCTCACAGAACTTGAAGCCAGAATTCCCTTCTTAAAGCATAACTCAAATCACATTATTCCCAAGCTAAGAAACTTTCAAGGTCTCCCTGTTATTGTGTGAGGACGTTTTAGGCTCCCTCACTTATCTCCTCTACTTCCCAAATGATAACCGACCCTTGTGCCAAACTAGGTGATTTCTTGTTGCCCATCAGTTATGATGAATTCAGCTGTAAGAATCAGGGTCTTGACAGACAGTGGCCTAAATGACTAAGCTTTTATTTTTCTTCACATTCCATGAAGTCTGCAGGCAGATGGCTTTGAACTTTGCTTCAGTGGTTGCACAAGTTCAGGGCTCCAAGCCACAGCTGGGAATTCTCCTGGCCTTCCCCTCCAGGGGGAGATGACAGTAGCACCAGCTGTAAGCGCCAAGTCCACACCTGTGTCTATGCTCCAATGCTAAGAGCAGGAGAAGGCTGCCTTGTTCTCCTCAAGCACCCCCCACTTTCCGACTGGCCATACCTGGGTCACATGGCTGCAAGGGAGGCTGGAAAAGTGATTGTTATTTTTTAGCCTCTATAGTGGGAGACTGGCAAGGGAGAAGGCAGGCTCTGTAAATGGCTTTGAGTAACCAACCCTTAGAGTTCCTTATATATACCCTAGATATCACTGCCGAAACTTAAAATGTCCTTTCTTTCCAAACCTGTGTCTATTTAAATAATTATAGCTAACAGTTAGTAAGTGCTTGCTACAGGCCAGGCAGTGCTCCAAATGCTTTATAGGTATTAATTCTTTTTTTTTTTTTTTTCTCGAGACAGAGTCTCACTCTATTGCCCAGGCTAGAGTGCCATGGCGTCAGCCTAGCTCACAGCAACCTCAAGCTCCTGGGCTTAAGCGATCCTATTGCCTCAGCCTCCCAAGTAGCTGGGACTACAGGTATGCACCACCATGCCTGGCTAATTTTTTCTATATATAATTTTAGTTGGCCATATAATTTCTTTCTATTTTTAGTAGAGACAGGGTCTCACTCTTGCTCAGGCTGGTCTCGAACTCCTGACCTCGAGCGATCCACCCACCTCGGCCTCCCAGCGTGCTAGGATTACAGGCGTGAGCCACTGCGCCCGGCCAGTATTAACTCTTAATAGTCACAAATAACCCTGTGGTAAGAGTACTGTTATACCAGCCTCACAGGTGAGGATACTGAGGCCGAGAGTGGTTCAAACACAGGCAGCCTGACTCTGGATCTCACACTTGTAGCCACAGCACAATGCTGCCTGGAAAGCAACAGGTTAAGTACAACCTTCTCCTTGAAGAATATCTTGCTTGTAATCCTCCCAACCAGATGCACCCTTTCCTTCCTTAAAATCTTCTGATGTCCTCCTACGGCTAGGGCAATGGTATCATCCTAAGTAGGGTGTGTCTAAGGCGAACGGAAGAATGATTCTTAATTACACTAAGAAAACACACTGTCCTACCCAGTATGTGTGAACATCCCACCTGTGCTTCTAACCTCCCGCAGTGCTTGTGCACCCGTCACATTCCTTCTTACTAGTGCACTGGGACGGTGAGGGCAGGGATATGTGTGAATGATGTCTACATCGCCTGGTGCGCTTTCTATGATGCTCTGCTCAGAGTGAGCGTCCTTGGTCAATTAACCATGTGCTGACGTCAGGGAGGCTTGAAAGGTGAGTAGGATGTGCTCAGGCAAAGGAGGAGTATAAAAGGTAAAGGCTCTATGTCAGATCATTTATATTCAAATACTAGGTTACCCACTTGTGGCTGTATGATTTGAGACATCTTACTTCACTCACATTATGTCTCTGTTCCCCTATCTGTAAAACCATGGCAATAAAAGAAATTTCCCTATAGGGAAGTTTGGGGCCATGGAGTGAGTAGTGCATGTAAAATGCCTGACATAGAAAGACTCCAAATTTTGGCAGCCATTAATTAACACACACACACACACACACACACACACACACACACACACACACACACACATTCATTAACTGGTGTGAACAATGTATATGAGTGGAAATGGGCATGGCAATTGTGTCATCTGCTAAGACGCTGCAGGAAGATAAGTTTGGATTTCATCAACACAATGGGGTGATATTCAGAGCCCTGCATAATCAATAACACATCTTTCTGTACTTTCGTGTTTTCTTATTTCAAAGCTGGGTAAAACTATGACCCCTGAGACACACTGTGGCAAAGATTCTACAGATTGAAGTGAAAGGGTTAACTGAGGACTAACTGGTTAATTCCATTCTAAACCACACGTGTGGTTTTGCTGTTCAGACGAGGGTAGGAGAAAATGGTGTGTTGAACATAAATCCAAGTTTGCATCTTGCCTTTGGCTCCTCAGGAAAGAGATGCAGGCAGGCAGCAGTGCTCCTGGTGGTAATCAATGCTCAAGGAAAGACAGAACTAGACGCTCGGCTTCTGCAGGTCTATGAAAAGGTGGGGCTATTTCAGGATCAGTTACAAACCTTTAAGAAGGCAAACCTATTGTTGGTGTTCCTGCAATGTTCCAGTGGAGAGCTTTGGATATTTTTGTCTAAGCAATTTTGGGTTTCCCTCCGTGTGAGTGGACACTAAAACGAACTATCTATGAAAAATGCACCTTTATTTATTGAAATAATCAACCCTGACTCCTTCCTCGTCATGATTTTACATGAGATGAGAGACCTTGTCACACTGTCTTCATCACCAGATAACTCCCAGTGACTCAAGAAATAACAGAAGTATCCAATTTGTATACACTGATATATATATAACCATGGAATTCTCCTACCTCCTTAATCTCAATTCAGAATGCCCAGTTACATCGCACTGGGGACTCATTAAACTGGTCTCTAAAGAGTCTATAAAGAAACAAAAAGTGAGCCATGAGAAAGAAAATTAACCAATGTTGAGAGGTGATTACATACCCAGCACTGTACAAGGTTCATGACATACTTTTGTTTCTTTAATATGGACAACCCCAAGATAGAGAGAAGTGGTAACCCCACAGGTTGGGTTTCTACACAAAACCCAAGCTAAGGAGACAAGCATAACAGGGGCACAAGAAAAATTTAGGGAGAAATAAGTTGGTATCTAAAAAAATTATGCACATAGCATTCATCGTAGAAAAAAGCAGAAATTTGTTGGATCTCATCATACCCCCTTTCTGCACTTGATTTTAGCCAAAAGGCCGAGAAGTGATTTTAAAGCCATTTTCTGGTTTAATTTTTGTTTATTTTGCTCCGTTTTTTGTATCACATGATTGAGGGTAAGGCAAAAGCCCCCCAAACTTTTTGATGTTTAAGATCCCTGAAGTCTTAGTTCAGTCCCAGATCACATATCTAATAAATCAAGCAGCCTCCGTGACGCCAAAGCCCCACTAGGTATGAGATGATGAGCCTGTGTTAGGCTCCGGGATGCTCTGGAATATTCTAGACATTGCCTTGGCACAGCACTGACTCTGGGACAAGATTTAATTTCTCTTCAGACTTCTCAAATCGTAAGACACATCTTCGTCCACGTGTGAGGCTGGGTATCACAAAGGCCTGTGAAAATGTCTCTACTTCAGCACCCAGCCAGCCACTCATCCCTTTGCAGGGCTGCTGGGTCAAGTTCCCAGGCCCCAGCTGTGCTTCGGTGGCACGATTCGGGAGCACCTCCTCAGAGGCAGTGGGGCAAACCCCATTCATTGCTGACAGCTGTTGTCCTTGAGCTATTACCTCACACTCATAGAACTTAGTCCAACTTCTAGAGTTGAAAATGCAGCTCAGACCGTCTTTGTGACCAAGAACAGGAGAGAATATTAGGTAGAAGACAGGACATCCTGGAGCTATTGGGTTGAAGACACTAGTCAATGAAAGGTCCCTGGGTTGACCATTTTATTTAACCATTCAAAGCAGCCACCAGAGATGGTTCTGAGTTTAAAAGCAGGAGAAATCTGGTCCCGTATAAATCAAGCTTATTATGGTAAAGAATGAGTGACGAAAAATTAAATGAACAGATGAAGAAAAAAGTTTGGAAAGGAAAAAAATCCTCTCCTTGCTACCTTTTACCAAATGAGTGCTGGTGAGAATAGCTGGGCTTCCTTTGTGCACATAATCTGCCATGCCCACATTCTTTCAGGCCCCACAGTAATGTTCCTAGCCGTGTATTTGAATTAACCAGACCCAGAGGATAAAACTTTCAAATTAAACACATTCCTAAAGGATTTCAGGCTCATTGTGTATGCACCAAGGAAACATAACATCCTAAAAATAATACATACACAGAGAGAAGCACATTTTCCACGAACATTAAAGTGGAATATGAATTATGACCCAACTCATGGGAATAGACATCTGATTACATGCAAAATGGGGCTTTTGTAAATAACATCAGTCTTTGTGAGCTACCACAATTATTATCAACCATTTAATTTCACTCCCTAGCAACTCATCCATCATTGTTAAAACTGTCCACTTTTGTTTTTCCCCTTCTGATTCATGAGGCTCCAAATTTTATAAAGTTCACCGTTAAAGCTATGTCGATTACTAACCCAGCAGTGAAGGAGTTCACAGAGATTATTAGATTCACCAAGGCATATGCTGCATTGTATATCTGCTATTTCGGGATGTATTCTGTTGGTGAATTGCTAGAAGCAGCAGAATTACAATGGTAGCCATTCTGTTCACTTTTTATACAAAGGAATCACGAAAATGTGTGTAAACTTTAGGAATTTGGGTAAGAGCAAAGTGACTCCCAAGGAAATCAAGTATACTGAAGTACACTTCTTCCTGTCTCCTGTGCCTGCAATATTTGACACACTATTTTATGAAATCCCATCCACAATTCCAGTTGGTCTATATCATATTTAATACGCTTGCCTCCTAAGTAGGAAAATAAGCCACTTGCTGGCCTCACAAATTCTATTTCACAACAGAGTCATAAGAAATGTTTATCAGTAGAATTAAACTTTTCCAGTTGGCCACCAAAGGTGTCCTTAGTCTATTCCTGTTTTAAGCTCTTAAAAACCAGGCACAGGAAGCACCGATGGCTGATGACCTCTGGTTCTGGGAGGAGTTGCTAGGTGGCACATCGGAACAATGCCATTAACAGCTAATGGGAGCCCTGACCTCATAAAGCACATTGAATGTTCTGTCCCTTGAAATTACATTGCAGTCAGAGGTGAGGAGAAACCTTTCACTGGCTTCCAGAAACCTTTGAGTTTTCACCACATCAGAAGCAAACTTAGAAAGCCTTCTAGCCTGCAAAAAATGCCGTTGAATTTCCCCATGCAACTTCAACAGCATTAATCATGGGAAGTGAGCTAGCTGTATTTGGTTGGATTGTAAAAGCCTGTTTGTTTATGTGTCTTCTATTGGACTATGAGCCCACTGTGGGCAAGGGGCCATTACTGTCACATTCATCTGTGGGCTGCAGTGGTGTTGGTTGATTTGACATTCACTCAAATGAAGAGAAGAATACTTAAGCTGAGAATGCAAGTTTCTATTTCTAATAAACATTTAAACCTTTTTTTTTTTCATTCTAGTCTTGGCCTGAAAAAGTATTCATTGGGAGTGCTAGCTGAAATTTCTTTTGAAGCCACTCATTTACCCATTAATAAAGAAGCAGAAGAAATGAAAAGGGAGATGGCTTTTTTGTTTGTGTGTTTTAGCACCTATGTTGTATCAGGCACTGGCTTGGGGTTTTGTTCCTTTTGTGTCATTGGATCCTTAACTATACCACTGAGATTGACAGAATTATCTCCATTTTTAAACTTAGGAAGCTGGGGCTCGGGGAAAGTAAGTAATGTGCTCAACTCCTAGGTGGTAGAATCTGGATCCATCTAGCTCCCAGGCCCGAACTATTTCCTCTGCTCTGTTACAGCAAAGGTTTTTTTATTCAAGCATCATCTCTAATAGATTTAATTTTCTACTTTAATTCCCTGTTTTAAACCTTCCAATTTAAAAAGAGACCCCAGATCCCCAAAACAGATAGGTGGTACATAAAACTGTAGCAATTAACATGTGATGTGGACTTAGAAAAACTATGGGATACAGGCCAAATTACTTTTTCTCTCAGAGCCTCAGTTTACTCATCTGTAAAATGGTAACATGCAATGCTCATCTCACAAGGTGGATGGGAGAATTAAATGACTCTACAAACCTAAGCCCATGGCACAGTGCCTAACCCACAGTAAGCATTCCAGGAAGGGTAGCTACTGTCATTATAGCTAACCACTTGTTCAAACAAAAATGTTTCTATCATAAATTATTTCCTACACTTTAATGACAAAGAAGAAACTTGCTTAAAAAAAATTTTTTTCCCCAAATACTGACAAAAGCTTGCTCTAGGAATCCCATTTCTCTTGACATCTGACAATAACCCAGATCTCTCCAGCTCTGCTACTAGCTTGCAATGCATTAACTTCAGCATGTGGCTCTGCTTTTGCCTGTCATGGTTATTTCTACATTTGTGCAACTTAATTCAAATAAATATATACCATAAATGCTGAATTCTATTAAGAAATAAAATTGGATAAAGCATGCTGGGGGCAAGAGGAAAAGCTGAGTGGTTTACAGAGGACCCTTCCAATCTACGGCACAAGAGAGGCCATGCCAACGAAATTTATACAAATAGCCCAGACATGAAGACTCTAGAAATGATCTTGTTTTAACAGCCTTAACTAGGATTCATTCAATCATTCAGCAAATATCTACTGAGCTCCTACTACGTGCAGGACCCTTTGTTATGTGTTGGAATAATATGGTGAGTCCAAACAGATGTGGTCTCTGCCTCCTCTAGTTTATAGTCTGTTAGAAAAAAACAGCATTCAGTCAGGCCAAGAGTCATGCAAATAAAAGCAAGACTGCAGCCATGAAAAATGCTAGCAAGGAGAGAGGACAATGAAATCCTGTCTAGCAGGCTCTGGCCTAGCTGGGCGGGTCAGGGAAGTTCTCTGAGGAAGGGACACTTGATTCAAGATTTGAAGGCTGGCCCAAATGCCCATCAACTGATGAATGGGCAAATAAAATATGGTCTGTCCACATAATGGAAAATTACTCAGCCATAAAAAGGAATAAAGTGCTGATTCATGCTACAACATAGATGAACCTGAAAAGCATTATGCTAAGTGAAAGAAGATACACAACAGAGGCCACATATTATATGATTCCATTTATGTGAAACGTCCAGAACAGAGAAATCTATAGACATAGAACATAGAATAGTGGTTGTTGGCTGGACCTGGCAGCTCACACCTGTAATCCCAGCACTTTGGGAGGCCAAGGTGGAAGGATTGCTTGGGATTAGGAGTTCGAGACTGGTGGTTGATGGTGATGAGGCTGGCTGAAGAGTGACTGCTGGTGTGTATGATGGGGAGTGACTGCCAGTGGGTACAAGGTTTCCTTCTGGGGTGCTGAAAATATTCTGAAGTGAGATAGTGGTGATGGTTGCACACCTCTGTGTACACTAATAAGCACTGAATTGTACACCTTAAATGAGTAAATTGTATGGTCTGTGAATTACATCTCAATAAAGCTATTTGAAAACACTGAAAGGTTTGGAAAATAACAAGCTGAGGAGTGAAGGTCCTATGGGTGGGGGAAGGATAATGAGCACAACTGGAAAGACAGAAAGAAGGCCAGGGAGGGTCAGCCATGAGATCAGACTGCAGATGGAGACAGGAGCCAGTCGGTGTAGGGCCCCGTGAGCCACGTGGATGCTCTGTCTGCCCTAAACACAACGGGATGCCATGGGAGGGTTTTAAGCAGACAAGAGGTAGGGGCAGGGCAGGGAGGAAATGACACAATCAAATTTGTGTTGTGAAAAGATCACTCCAGATAAAGTAAGAAGAATAGATATGTGGGGGCCAGAAAGCGTACGTGCACAGCAGTTAAGAGGCTGTGAGAGTCCAAGGCAAGGGTGGAGGTAGCATAAAACAGGCAGAAGTGAACAGATTAGAAAGATGCTTAAAATGCTGAATCAATAGGACAAGGTGATAGTTTAGATTTGAGGGTCAAGAAGAGGAATGAATCCAGGTTTTTGTGCTTTGTAACAAGATGGTTGGTGGTGACATTCATGGGACACTGTAAGAGGCCTAAGTTATCAGGGAGAGATATCGAGTCTGGTTGTGGACGTTGAGTTTGAAAGCCTTTGGTATCCAAAAGGAGGTACTAGGGAAACATTTGGTGCTATGATTCCAGAGCTCACTGGAGAGGCCTGGGCTTGAGATGTGAATCTGTGGTTCATTCAAAGAGAGACCAGTGGAAACGTGAGTGTGCATGAGGTTGCCTCAGTGGGAAAACAGGAGGGCCTGAGACTGGGCTTTGAGGAGCCCTGACACTTTATAGCCTGATGTTGCATAACTGGAATCCAATCATAAAACAAACCCAAACTGATTCTATCAAGTGGCCTAGAGTCATCTGTGTCAAGGTCACAAAAGTTAAGGAAACACTGAAAAAGTGTTCCAGATTAAAGGAAACTAAAAAGACACAACATCTAAACATAATAGGTAATCCTGAACCAGGACCTTTAAAATTATCTATTACGTGATTGAGACAACTGGTAAAACTTGAATGGGGTGAAAGGATTTGAAGGCTGTAATGTATCAGTGCTAATTTCCTGATTTTGACGGTTGTATCATGAATGTGCAGGACAGTATCTTTGCACACAGGGACTATAGACTAAAGCATTCCGGGTGGTGGGGCATGAGTTTGGCAACTTATTTTCAGACGATCCAGAAGAAAACAAAGTTCTTTGTACTAGTCTTGCTACTTTTCTGTAAGCCAGTGGGCGTGATCCACTTGAAAGGGAGAGCAGCTTATAGAAGAGAAGGAATAATCCATTGTGCACAGGTGCTGAGAAGGAAGAGTTGAAGCAAAGGAAGTTTGAGAAGAGACCTGAAATAGTTGTGTTGTGTGGGGAAATAAGTGAGCCAGAAAATTAGAGGAAGACCACCAGGCGGGTTTGTGGCCCATATCAGGATGGGGATTATGGACAAAACAATGTCATGACTTTTAACCACATTCAAGAAATTTTTTAAAATGTTGTATTTAAAACAGATTCCTTAAGTTATGTGTATATCCAACTTAGTCAACAAGTTTATTTCTAATAACAGATAAACTATACTTTATAGTGTCTCTTCCCCATTAATTTTACTTGAAAAAAACTCAATAATTGTGAAAGATATTAGAAAACCATAGATAGTTTAAAACTCACAAAACTGTTAAATTCAGTGTATGTATGCATATATATAAAATATGCATATATACAAATACACACATATATTTCATTTTTATAAAAAAACACAGGTTATTTAAAATATCATCATCCAAAGACTTACTTTAAGACCAAAAAGAGCTGGCATTAGTAACTGTTCAATACATAGCTTTTGAACTAGACTGAATTTATTTACAAATTTTTAGCCTCTTGACAAGATTTTAGCAATTGAAAAGGGTAACAGACTCAATTACTCAAAAATATTAAATCTAAAGGTATTATTAGCTAGCTGAAACTCAATTATGATGTAAAGAAAAATTCTTTCTGAACATCAAATCCAGTGAAATGAGATACTTATAAAAGTACAATTTATATTCTTTCTTTCTCAGATCTCCAGGCAAAGGAAACCTTTATTTTACACATCTTCATCTAGGATCTATGATGCTTATAAGAGATAATGCTTCCAGTTTATTTATTTGAGTTATTTCTTTTCTGGTCTATACCAAATGGGAATACTCTTTTGGTCTGGCTTTAGCTCGGATGCATATTTGAACTGACACTTGACTAAGCTCAGGAAATCAACCAACTACCTGGAATATTGTCACTAAAGTTTTAAAATATGCGGTTGTGTGCATGTTCTAGACTTGCATGTATGAAGCAGTTAAAGATCTTCCTAGCACATTGTCGGAGGAGGATAGGGTTAGAGCTATATCTACTGACTTTCAGAGGTGTGCATGGTATACTGCTAAATGAAAAAAAATGCATAGTATAATTTGATTTTCATACCAAAAAAACAGAGAACCCTGCTATTTGTAAATCTATACATATGTACATCTGTAATAGCAAGGAGAAAGATGTGAATGGATAGGTCTGCTGTTACTTATTCCATTGTGATGGGGGAGTCAAGGGATGAGAGTAGAACCACAGAAACGATTAGAGACCCTTGTCACACAAAAACAGATGTTTATGCAGAATATAGAAAGATGTTCATAATTTTGTTCTCAATATTATTTACTTCCCTTCCAAAGAGCTGTAAGATATTTGTCCCTCCTACTTATTCTGCCAAGGATGGTCAGTTTATCACTGATTACCTGACAGTGTTTGTCTTTAAAACGCTGCCTCTCTGTGTCACAGGAAGTACACTGTGAAAAGGACATATTGCACGTCAGCTGTGTACGTCAGATTCAGCGCACGCTCTACCCGGGAAGAACTCTTCGGTTAATTGACTGGTTAGCAAAATTACATGCAGAGTGCTTGAAACTATGCAGAATTACAAAGAAAACCCTTCCAAGTAGCTCACATCACATTTAACCAATTGTGGTTACCACTTTTATGGATCATAAAAAAACCATAAAATGTGGCCCAAACATAATTTAAAGCAAAGAGTATTGAACTGAAGAACAATTCTACCCTTACCCCCCACCCTCACCCCTCTACACACACAAATGAAATAAAATCCGGCAAATAATGCCTTGGTGCCTTTCTGGGCATGAGAATGAGTCAGTATGAGATTTGGCCAAATTCATAACCTTGAAAGTTAATTACAGAATAGAAATAATAAAAAGTTGGTTTCCAAGAAAACCACAAGCCCCTAAAAGGTAAAGACCAAGAATTTTACCTACATTTGGTAAACAGAGTAGACCAAAGCATGCCTGCTTCACCTTTTCAGATGACAACCTTAAGGAGTTCAATCACATACCCAGGCTGGACCAAGTATAGATGTTAGACACATTTCGCATTCACAGCTAAAGTCATCCCAAGAAAATGAAAAGAGGAAGACACTAAGTTTAACGAAGGTGTAGGAGCTTTCTAACACAGCCCAGATATCTACCTATTCCTACCCCAATCTCACCAATTATCTTCATACAAGATCATAAACTTGGAAACTAGTTTTCATTCATGGACCATCGTGCAATCCAAGGGATTCTTGTGAATAAGGCCAGAGTAGTAGTTTGAGACAATAATTAAATAAGGAATCATTTCTTATTAGTTATGTCTATTTAAACATTGCATATCTATATATTTATATTATATAATAATAGCTATCATTTATTGACTGCCTACTGTCAGGCACGTTGCCAGGTGCTTTGTATAATTTCTGATACCTTTTCCCTCAAACAACTCTGCAAGGTAGGCATTCTCTTTCCTGTTTTCCAGAGGAGGAAACAGATTCAGATCTGCAATTTGCTTCATATTACCCAGCTGTTTAAACCAGGGGCTATCAAATTTAAAAAGTCTATGCTCTCTTGGCTACACCTCAAGGAGTCTGTGCATGTTGATCACTAAGCTTGGAAGGAATTTAGGCTCCATTCTATGGCTACAATACAAAGCGGAAGAGGCAAAGTGAGTCTTCGAGCTGCCTCAGGCAAGCAGCAGAGAGTAGTACTGAGGTTTCCCTTAGTCCAAATGTTCCTTCTGTTCTGAGATTTTTTTCAGAAAGGACTAATTCTTCCCCATAATGCTTCCAGTTCAGTCCTCACTTACAAGTAAAACTCAAGAGCCCTGAATCTGTAGCTTTATTCTGAAAACACACAGCTATGCTCAGTGGGACCTTTCAAATTTATAAGACCTCCTGCCATTTTCTTCCTCCAAATCCATCACCAACCAAATGAGAGACAGGGGTGATTCTTTGTTCATCTCCAAATTGACCTAGACAACAGCTCCACATAAACAAGACACTCAAGCCTCCAGATTTTAACTTAACACTGGGTCTTCTCCAAGTATTATTTACTTGCTATGGTGTCTAATTTGGTCACCACCAACCCGTGTGGCTATTGCTCATGTGAAATGTGACTAGTCTGAATTGCAATGTGCTATAAATGTAAATATACACCAGATTTTAAAGACTTAATATTTTTTAAAAGAGGAATGGAAAATATCTTATCAACAATTATTTAATATTGGTTACATGTTGAATTAAAAATATTTTGGATGTATTAGATTAAGTAAAATATATTATCAAAATCAATTTCACCTATTTCTTTTTACTTTTGTTTTTAATTTCAGCTATTTCTTTTTACTTTTGTTTTTGATGTGGTTACTAGAAAATGTTAAATTACATACGCCACTTGCATTATAGTCCTATCAGCCAATCCTGGTCTGGAATGAAGTCTTGCCAAACCTATTTAAAGACTGCTAAAGTTCTGTGTCATATACAGGTTCTTTTTGTCTTAGTTTAATCCTAGAAGGAAGAACTGTATTAAAATTGCAGCTGTATTAAATCCTAGATGGACTGAGACTAAGGGGAAAAAAAAGTAGGTGGGTTTGAAAGAAGATCAAAAGAAAAAAGGAGTATCAAGCATTTTATTTTTAAAATGTGATTCTTGATTCATTTGGTGACATAAAGTGATTTTCAAAAGAAAGTCAATAGCAAGTTAGAATTAAGTTTCTTCCCAATTCACAAGGTTGAGTCGAGTACAATATATAGAGGCTATTCCTGGACCTTTGTTGAAAGCTATTGCCTTTCCAGTTGTTTAGCTGATCACTTCTGAGCGACAATTATAGTTCACTGTTGTCCCTCTTAAAACAACCATTGACATCCATCCAAAAAGTTATAGCTTAGAGATCAGGGAATATTTATGTGATATTTATAGTCTGTGAAGAAAACCCTGGGGAATTGCCAGTAAGGAGGATTATTTATCAATTTCTCATTCTTCAAGTTGGAATTTATTTGAGATTCATATCCAAAGGACATTCTGTAATCCTATGTAACGCTAACGTGTGAATATAATTTGGCATATTGGTCAAGTTCAAGGAAAAATCCTTTTTCTTTTTAAGATGGGAAGGGGCAGGAACCCTGCTTAATCCTACTAAAATCATCACAGACCAAAAAAATCCACTCAAGGAAGTAATGTTACATACTTGAAGAATTTTCTGAAGTTAGCCAAGAAAAATAAAGTAAGATCAAGGAGGAAAAGCTGGAGTTTCAGTTTCTGCAGATTGTACTTCCTGGTGATAGAAAAACAAAAGTTAAATTCAGAAAAATTCAGCTAGGAAGTTAGAATTGCATAAAAAACAATAGAAAATATTTAACTACGTGCATATGTTTGTACACAAACAGAAATAGATATAAACAGAACTTAATTAGCATTGTAGACTTTAATTATCTTTGTACAGTAATTGGGAATGGTTTTGTTCTGATTTATTCTGTAACGCTCACTGTGTTCTGTTAACAACTAATTTTTTTTCCCCTTCCAGCCCATAATAGAAGGCTTTTACTGCATACTTTATTGCATCTGCTTCTCATTTAATGACCATTGTTCTGGTCTGTCAGAGTGAGCAGCTATACAACTTCCCAAATCTGCAAGATTAAGCAAATATTTTGACAATGCTTAGACTTTTTCTTTTCTTTTTTTTTTAACAGAACAAATAAAAATAAAAAGAATTTTTACTTACCCACACAATGTTAGAAGAGTTCTTAATCCAAAGAGTATAAAGAACCAAGCAGCAGTGAAATGTACTTCATGTGGCAAAATACATCAAGCAATTTTCTGTTCCATTTCACTTAAGAGTCCTAAGAATCCTGCATGAACCACACTGCTGGGGTCACAAGAAGCATTCCTGAACTACAGTAAGGTTGTGGGCCCCTGGGGCAAACAAACCACCTGGAGACTTTGCAATTGTGATGAGCTTCTAGAACAAAACAGAGGCCTTGCTCACCTTGAAAGGCCCAGCAGGTAAGCTGAATGATAGGTGTCTCAATCACTGGCTATGTATGAAATGTCATTTTTTAAAATGGTTATGCTACATACAAAATTGCAATACCACTGATGGCATAAACACCAGGTTCATGACCCTCCCCACAGAAGGTGGATATACATACACGAACAGAAGCATTTCTAAGCAACTGAGGAGAGAGAAACAGTTGGGATAAGGACATTATGGAGAAAAATCCATTAACACATAAATGTTCATCTATTCTACAAGTAATCTAATGTTAAGGAGCAGAAAATAAACACATAAACCAACAAAAACATGACATGGATATACATGCTAAGAGGTAGTGTGGCCTTGGTATGTGGAAGATGCTGTCATTGTTACTAGAATGAGTAAGGGAGTTAAGAACAGAAGAGCTTCAAAGAGACAGTCTATGCCCTTCAGAGTAGATTAGGAAACAAGTTACAGAACGATTACTAGGAATAGAAAACAAGGTGAGAGCAAGGACTGAATTA
Organism: Lemur catta; assembly: GCF_020740605.2. NCBI lineage: Eukaryota > Metazoa > Chordata > Mammalia > Primates > Lemuridae > Lemur > Lemur catta. The sequence goes on from NC_059128.1 coordinate 91,880,796, forward strand.
ACCCCAGAGGCATAAGCCTCTTACAACTTTCATGTGGGGAGCCTCTCTTTGGAGGCACCAGCCAGGGAAAATTCCTATAAGACACTTGGAGCAGCCACAATTCTGCTAGAAAGACAGGAAAGAAGACATGGCAGGGATGGGACGGGAGGAGAGCGTCCGCGAAGACAACGTAAGAAGCAGCAATCCTTTTTGGAAGATGTAGAGGTTTGCCTCATTGCTGTTAGATTGCTTCAGGTGTCCATTGGTTTGTGTTTGCTACAGCAAGGAAAATACAAAGCAGGATCTGTATGTGCTTCAGGAAGCTCAAGTGCATGAAGTTCATTTGCCAGTTACTGGCAAATCCCTGGTACTTGGGGCGGGAGTCCTGTGGGGCACGCCTCTGGAACAGTCCCTTTGCTGTTAACACCATTGACTGGGCCCTTATTTGGAGCAGGTCTGTGCCTTTTAATGAGCATCTTTGCTGAGTTCTCTGGACTGTTCCATTAAACACTCATTCTACCAAAAATTCCTGATAACTCTCTTGAAAAATGTTTTCGTGTTACCACTTCCAGTTCTTTCTAAGGTTAGGCACTACAAAGAAACAACAATCCAAAAGCCTTGGAAGCCTCAAGGTGTGTGTTTGCCCTAGAGCAGAGATTTATAAAGTTGTAGTATTGAAATCACTTGTCCCTCCTACTCTCAAAACAAGAAAATAAACCAACATCAAAGCTCCCTGAAGTACAGAACAGAATAAAACATCCTGGTGCAGATTTGCTGGCCTCAGTCAAAAGAATCTGAATCAGTAGGTCTTGGAGTATCTGCATTTCTAACAAACACTGGAGGTGATTTTGATGCAGTTAGTTCACTAAACTTTGAAAAACACTTTTGTCCAGAGGCAACATGGTAAATGGTCTAAGAGTGAGGTCTGAAGCCAGACTACATGGGTTCATATCCCAGGTCTTCCACTTCCTAGCTGTGTGATCTTAGGAAAATGACTTAATCACTCTGTGCTTCAGTTTCCATATCTTTAAAGTAGGATAATGGTAGCAATGTGTAAGAATTGAAAAACATGTTCTTAGTATAGTACCAAGCATGTAGTAAGTACTCAAAAAGTGTTAGCTGCTATTAATAGTGGATTCATCCCAAAGTGCTTTCAACTAAGGAGCCAAATTTGTGGTGGTGGTGCAGGGTGGGTAAACTGAGGCAGATTCCAACCAAACCAATAAATGAATCCACCTAAGCATAAAATTGAATCCCTATTAGGGTATCCTTCCGCCATCATTTCGGCATGGTCAGTTCCAGTCTAGAAGGTACAGACCTCCTATACAATATGGATCTCTTGTAGCACAATATTTCCTAACAACCCTCTCAGGCATAGGCGCAGCTACAGGGCAGGAGACAAAGCAACTGAACCACCAAGCACACGTCCTGCTGCCTCACTTCATAGGAATCCCATTCGACACCAGTCTGGGAAGAGATGACCTTGCAATGCAAATGCAGTTAACTCAATTCAGCAGGCATTTATTGAACCCCTGTGATGTATCAGGAACTCCACTAGATGCTGAGGATGATCCAAAGAGAAACAAGAAAATGACCCTGTCCTCAAGGAGGTCATAATCTAGAGAGTGAAAGAGATAAAAGTAATTTGAAGGCAAGGTCGCCCGAGCCGAATGCTATAATAGAAGATGGAAGAACGCCACATGAACGCACAGCAAGGAGTAATTAACTCTGATGGGGGCAGTTAGGAAAGCCTTCCCTAAAGAGCAGACATAGCGTGCCATCATGAGAGATCAATAAGGCAAGCCTATGAAATTGTTTAATGACTTTTTCATTCATGGAAACAATCCAGAAAAAAGCCTAAGGGACCATCCCTGTCTCTGCGTTAACATGGGTGTGCTTACGATTTGATTAAATGTTTGTTGTTACTGTAATATATCGCATTTAAGAAAAACAAGTATGAACATTCATCTACTAGTCTGATCTTCTTCAAAGGGAAAAAGAATCTTACAATACTTTCCTCTTTCAAAAGCAAACCCTCTGAGTTAATAACAAAATAAGGACGGCAAATCATCAAATGTACCACGGACTAGTCGGCCAAAGCAGAACTCCGAGAAGGCCCGAGTTTGTTTTGTGTACAGTAAGACAAAATGTGATTTTTTTTTTCCCTTATATATGGCTGCCTCTTTCTACCTGACTACAATCACTAATAATTTCTTCAGACCAGCACAGGAAACAGGTATTGATCACAATAAACCATTGCATCCACAAACACCTGCTACAGCAGGTTATGGTATCCATGGAAACCCTCCGATAGAACCAATGTGAATTCAATTTCAGAAGTAATGAGAGCAGATAATTTTACACTCAATCAATCACTGTCAGCTGCCGTTATCAGCCAATCAGTCATTATGTCAGTCAGTCACACTCTCAACAAACTTCTTCTGTGGCACGGTCAGATGAGAATGTTTTGACATCCTAAAGAAACACCATCAAATTGGCTCGTCTTTCCTGGCAAGGTGCCAAAGACACAGCAATGCGTTGTGTTTGCAAAGGCAATAAACAGATAGGCCAACCAAAATACACTGTGGTAGTGGAAGATGCTAGGCAGCAATTTCTATAATTGTTATGATACTGAAGACAGAGAAGTACTTTAGACCCAAAAGTCATATAGTTTAATCCCCTCATTTAAACATGAAGAAACAGAGCACCAGAGAGGTTAACATATTGACCCAAAGCTGCACAGCTAACTGGTGAAGTACTCAAGTCTAAAACACCAGTTTTCTCCCTATCCAGTGCTCTTTTAGGATATCATGCTGCTGTTATTTAGTGCCGCCTTTGTTTTTTTCTTTTGAGGCAAGAGGATGAGAATATTTGAAGGTTAGGTTCTAACTCTAAACAGAGAGCCCAGAGCCCGTGGGAGACTCACAGGATATTTGTGGGGCTTGTGCTTTGGGTCCAACCCAAACCTCTTGCTGTTTGGGGTTAGTTTTCCCTGGCCAAATACAACTTCCGGTTTCTAAGGAGGAACAAAAGACTTTGAAATACGACAGGGCTACCAAACCACTGTTACAAAATGACATTTTTGATAGGTTTAGGGCAGGACTGTCAAGAACACATGGATTGAATTCCCTAAAAATGCATAGGAGAGGGAGGTAAAATTTGAAAGAAAAAAATCTGCTTCTGGCGAAATCCATTTGGGCTCTTGTCAACTTCAAACATTAGAAATTTTGGAATTTTGGAATTCTGAAGAAGCTGAAAAGCATTTAGTTTCTTTCTTTTTTTCTTAGGCACTGCATGACGGCTTTGCCTGTTTCTCAGAGAAACAGTTTCCCGAGGCTGATGTTCACGCTCTTTCTTGGTAAAATACATGGATCAGCTTGCTCATTTTGAGACATCAACGTGCAGGAGAACCTACAAGAGCTGTTAAAAATGCAAATCCCCAGATCCCACCTCCAGAAATCCTACCGAGCAGGTGAGGCTGGGATCAGGAATCTGCTTTTTTAGCAAGGGGCCCAGGTAATTCTCATGTACTTTCTCTGCCAGCCACTTTTGGAAAACATTGATAACTCACACTATTTTGGTAAAGGATTTGGGTCATTTTTTGATGGTGGTTTTCCAGTTACATTTCTCCGAACCACTTTCAACTTCATAAATTGTGTGTAACATAAGAACACGATTTTAATGGCCATGATCTCAAGCTTTTGTACATGTATAATCATTTTCTATTAGCTGAAAGTAGGCTTTATCTTAAATAGGTAGGTGGTATATGGGACACTCTAGTTCATTGTATCAAAATCTGTCTAAGGCAAATGAGGTAAAAAAGCAAAGTAAGGATATGGGTTCTGGTTTGAGATGAAACCAGTAATTGCAGCAAGAGAAGTTTGGAAGCTTTAACATGAAATGTTTGCTTCATTTCTGTAGTCCAGTCTGCTTGCATGACCTCAGCTCAAGCAACCTATTTTATCTTCTTGCAAAATGCTGATATAAAGCTTTTTGTTTCTTTCTACATCAATAATACTGATCCTTTCCCTACATTTCTTTCTCAGCTCAATTTTTATATTTTTCTTATGTGTTTCAGGACAGATGATGGGTCATGGAGTGTGTTTAAAGGACAAGCAAATGGTGTATACACTAGGTAGACTGTATACTCTATGGGGACATTTTTCTCAGTTGTATCTCCCAAATATCACACAGTGTTTGGCACATAGTAAGTGCTCAATGAATATTTATTGCATAAATAAAATGAATGAAAGGATGGCTGTAGGATAGACAACAAGTAAAATCTCACCTGTCTCAAGACTGTCTGAATGAACAAAGCTAGTTCAAAAGATCTACAGTTTGTAATGTTAACTGATAACCACTCACCTTTCCAAAGGTTGTTCTTATTGATAAAACCCTTGGTTAGGTGTTGTTTACCCCACAGAAACCAAAAGCAAATATAAACACACCTTCCTTTGTAATCCCAGCAATCATACAGATTTTTCTTTGTAATCTTCAGCTTGTTTCATTTTTGTTATGACTTTAATGGAAATGTTACTAGAAGCAAAATACCTCACAGACATTGGGTGAGTGGAGGGGAGGGGGCATTGGGAAAAGGCATAAGGAGATGGGAGAAAAAAAAACCCCAAACCTCACCAGGGCATTCAGCAATAGATCCTTTAAAAGTCCATAAAAATTAAGACCTCATTAATAACTCTCTTTGCTGTCATCACTACGAGCATCCCAGGCTCACAACCTCCCTGCATCGTGCACAGGACAGAGGCGACCCTTGGGAAGTTTATCTAATCTCACTGGTAGGTTTCACAGCCTCATGCCAGTGACGACACAGAAAACAACTTTAAATTTTCCCATGAAACAAGCAAACTAGAGGAAAGAGGAGTGCGAAGAGCTATCAGAGATGTTTCCCATTCTATTAGGGAAAAAAGAGGAAGGCAGGCAGGGAGGGAGGAGAGATTAACATTTGCTGAGCATCCACTGACAACCAGGTGCCACACTAAACTCTTCACATACATTATCCCACTTGATGCTTGGGACTAAAGCTGGGACTAAAGTAATAGCAAATATTTACTACTGAGAACTTAACCTCAGTCACTGTTTCCTGTGCGTTAACTATTAACTCACAGAATCCTCCTTTCAGCCTTATGAGCTAGGCACCTCTACGCCCTTCTTAGAAGTCACAGGAAAAAACCACACAGAGAGGTTAAGTAACTTGCCCAAGTAGTCACAGGTGGTAAGTGGCAGAGGCAGGGCAGGAACCCAGACGGTCAGCTTTGGACCTTAGGCTCTTCAGCTACCACAACCGACCGTTCTCTACAATAGGCTCTAGGGTGGCCTTTTCCCAAAGGCCAAGTTCTTTCCAGGATACAACTTTGATTTTATGTTTCTAGAGAAAACAAAACAAGCATATCTCAGCAATAGCCTGTTAGACTCTTTCCCAGCACTATAAATCACGTGTTTTTGTTACATAGACGTGCTATGTGGTCATAATTAAGGTGATCATATAATTTATTGTCCAAACCAAAACTCACCTGGGAGTGAAAGAGGGTGCTATTAATATTCACCCAAGGATGACAGTTGTAACCTGCAACTGTCTCAGGAAGGTAAGGGTGTCAGGGCACCCCAGTCCTAATGAATACGTGCACATGCGTGTGCACACACACGATTAGATATAGTCACTTTCAGACACATTCTGATAAGATCAGCTGGACTACAGACGTGATGCCTTCTGACACTGTGCGAGCCCATCCTCTTTCCACCCCAAGAGCTACTAGCCCTTTCTTTATTTAACGCGTTTCTTTTAACTTGTTTTCTCACAAAAGACTGTGCGTAATTGGTCAGCCACGAGAGATTAATTTGTACTTAGCTGGCTGAGCAGACACGTGATAACTCAATAGGGGATGATGCCAGCGCGTGGACCAGTAGCCTCTCCACAGAAGCCTTCCTACCTGCCCGGTACATCGTCCCTCCCCAGCCTGCTTCTTTGGGAATTGCCAGCCAAGCCCTTTACTTTATTTACCTCATTTTTGCCTGCCTGGAGGAATTCAACCTCGTAGCTTTCAAGTTTCCCCATGGGCCAGTTTCCATTTTTCTTTTGGAAGTGGAGACAGTAGCAAAGAGACCCAGACTCTCCTGTTCTGAAACAATGCAGGAAAGAGACAGTGTATTGGAGCATGAGGCTGGCAGGGAAACAGGACAGAGCAAGGGCAATGTCATCTAGATCCTTCACCCTGCTCACATCGTTTACAACTGCAGCCAGACACGGAGACCCGGCCAAGAGCGACGGAGGTGGAGATGATAATGGTGGCGATGGTGACAATGGGAAGACGTCTAAGCACCCACAGAGTGCTTTACGTAGATATCCCATTTAATGCTCTCCCACCCGTGGGTGGTGAGTATGATTATCACTACCATTTTAGGGATAGAGAAAGTTGAGACTCAAGAGGGCAACATTTTTGCCCCAAAGTCCAGTCTAGGAAATTTGACCCAAGAGCCCACGCTCTCACTCTCGGGGCTGGACACTGAAATGCACAAATCGACCCCAGATGACAGAATGCCGGACAGATGGGGCTGGAGAGATCCACGCTTCCCCACTCCTCACCTCACACAGGCGCACTCCAGCTCAGGGCTTTTTCCTCCTCCAGAAAATACTTACCTGTCAAGAACTTCGTAAAAATGAAATGAGAGAAGGTCAAAAAGCCACATAACCAGGAAGTGGCATATAAATGTTAACTGCTATCACTACACCAGCCCTTAAACTCCATTTCAGAATGTATTTTATTCTAATAGAGCAATTTAATACTTGGACATCAGGCACAGCACTGGGGAAAATCCCACCTAACCATGGAAATGCACTGTGGCCTGGGTTTATGCCTGTCATACAGTCGCCTCCCGGGGCAGGTGCAGTTGCCGCATCCCAACGCACTGTCGATAAGGATAAGGTACCTTCTGACGCACTTATAAAAAAAGCACAGAGTACAGGGGCTGGGGAACAGAGAGGAGGGCAGGAGGCAAGGAAGCAGGAAGCAAAGGATTTTATTTTTTTAAATGTCCCCACCTCCTCTAACCTGTCCCTTTTCTCCGATTGTCTGGTGTGACTAGTGGAGGTGGTGACTCCTAAACACCACGCACCTGGCTCTCGCCTCCAGATTACACTGGGAAGCCTGGAGCACCAGGAGAATTTGTGGTAACGTACAAGCCAGAATTTGGTTCCCAGAGCAAAGCTGTGCTCAAAGGGTTTGACATCACAAACAAGCCTGGAAAGAGTCACAACCACGGACCCCAGCCTCCTTCCAGCCCCTCCCTAACTCATCACCAGTGGGGTTTAGAGAGATCCCAATTTAATGAAGCAGGACGGGCACAACGCTTGGGAAGAAAAGGAAATCTGACCGGCCCAAAAGTAATTAGCTTCCTCCGGTAGAAAGAGATTGTGCTGGAGTCCTGACTTATTCATTTTTCCTCAAGGGGCTGGGAAGTTTGCTGGTCTAAGATTCACGTCTTTAAGGCTGTTTCTCAAGTGAGGAGACCACGAGGCCCTGTAACTGGAGTGCCAGTCCCCTTGGTGGCACCTTCTGCTCCTCTCAGAGTCACTTTCCTGAGTCACCCAGCGATGAGGGCGTTATCTGGACCCAAGCAAATAGAGTAGCCATCAGCTGCCTGCGGCCGCTGAGCACTTGGAACATGGCCAGTCCAAACTGAAATGTGCTGTCAGTGTAAAATCCACACCTGATTCGGAAGATGATGTAAACATCTCAATAATTTTTATATTGATAACATGTTAAAATGATAATATTCTGGATATATCGAGTTAAATAAAATATATCTTGAAAATTAATTTCACCGGTTTCTTTGTCCTTTTTTAAAAACATGGCCACACATATAACTAAAATTGCACACGTGGCTGTCACTCTGGCTTATGCCCTATGTCCAGTAGACAGCACTGGTCTAGATTCTCGCCAGCTATGATGTGTTTCAGGGACCAGCTGCATCAGTATCGATGGAGAGCTTGCTAGAAACACAGACTCTCAGGTTCCTCAGCCCGGAACTGCTGAATCAGAATCTGCATTTTAACAAGTCCCCTAGGTGATTTGCATGAACATTTAACATTTAGAAGCACTGCCCTGGGGCCTAAAACATGGCTTGGCACACAGGAGGCACATGAGAAATATTTGTTGAATGAATAAATGAGTTATGTTTAGAAAGCTGCTGCAGTTGGGACAATTGGGGAAAAGGCAAGGCCTGTTCCTGGCTTTCCTCTTAGCTCATTAATATGGATGTGCCCATCAGATTAATCACCTTTCATTTTAGCAGGACCATAGCATCAGGACTTGAGGGAACATGGTCCTTAAGAGAAAGCGTGGTCCACGGACCAGCAGCCTGGACATCATAGGAGCAGGTTAGAAAGTCAAAATCCTGGGTTCCTCCCCGGACCTACTGATTCAGAACCTGGGTCATATATAGACCTCTAGGTGACGCGCAAACACTCTAATGACTGAGAAGCTGGAGTGCATGGGATGGGGGTCTTTCAATCGCCACACTGAAGCAAAAAGGCTGAGACCAGGACAGAAAGTGGGGAAGGTGGGTACCGTGAGGAGACCAAGCTGGATAGAACTACTTCTGCTGGGATCACAAGGCACCCAGAGCCCCCAAGAGGCAGCACCAGGTGTACAGGGGAGACGAAGACCTTAGAACAGGGCAGATGGAGCAGAGAGCGAGGACAGGCTGGGCCCCAAGGCACGCGGCAGTGTCTGCAAAATCACAGCGCTGACAAGGGATTGGTCTACAGCCCAATTCTCCATTTCATTCCTTTCTAGACCCAAAATCCTCAACACAAATGGAATGTCTGATCACTTTAGCTATAAAAACATATAAAGCCATTTTTTTCCCCTTAAATCAGAAGCAAATGGTCAGTGAAAAGGACGGCGTGGCATGCAGGGAACAACAGCCGCAGCTATTGTCTGTGTCTCCTGGCGCTCTCTCCCAGACATCCACAGCCGCACCAGCCAACCTCACTCCAGAACAAGGAGGGCTGGAGGGGCCGTGGGGGCGGGTAGAGAGGAAAGTGAGCAGAGACCAAGAAATCAGGGAACAGGGAAAGAAAGGGGGAAAAGAAAAGAAATTGAGAGGAAGGAGTCAGGTCTCGGAAGTTCCACCAGAAGCCGTGTGTGAGCGTGGGAGAGAGAAGAGAGGGTGGGCAGGATCGGAGGAGAGGAAGAATACGAAGGTGTGTCTTAAATGAATTTCCCTTTTCATTAGCACGAGGAAGAAGAGGAGCCTGCGTCTGGCTAGAGAGCACTGAAAAACAGGATGGCCCTTGTGCAAGTTCAACTTCCTCCACCCAATTCTGGCAAAACATTGTCAGCTCTTTCTTCACTCTGACAATTGTCCCAGGGAACAGGCTCCCCCAGGAGAGGCTGTGGGGATAGAGCCAGCAGGTTTCTACTGGCTGATGAGCCTCTCATGAAGGAGAAGCGGGGCTTAGACACATGGAGCTGCATGTCACCATCACCCCACCTGCACCCAGGCTGGAGCAGCATGGAGTTCCGCCTGAGTGAGCCAGCAGTGAGCCGCGGGAGGGTCACTTACAGGTCTTCGTGCCGAGTGGCGGGTGATCCCCAGCCACTATACCTGGGGATCTTTTGCCAGTTTTTGCTCAATATTTTTTAAGAAAGTCAAGAAACTCCAATTAGACCGGGTGGGGTATTACACAGCAGGACCCAGTACTGAACTGAGGAAAAAGGAGCAAGAACTGCTACCAGATAAATTCCAACAGGCCTTCAACAGACAGGGAAGGAAGACCCTCTTCTGGTGTGAACTCAAAGCCAAGTTCTTCTGACTTGGAGTCTGCTCTGATGAAAAACAAGGACTCTCAGTGGTATTCAGAGCCAGCCTCCTGCCAAACAGCCTACCTGGTCAAGGTGGAATTGGTATTTGCAAGTTCAAGGCCCTTCTTGGAAAGCATTTTTGCTCAAAAGGGCTGCCCTGGTGTTCTCAATTGTTGGGGCAACCTGAGGGGCTCATCTCAGGCAGTTCCATCCACATGTTCATTTCTCACCTTGAATGGGGCAACCCGCCATACTATAGCCACTTCTGCTGTGAAACCTCTAAGGATTTTCTCCTTTTATTCTAGAAGGGGTGGGGGTCTCCGGCCTGCCGAGAAGTGGCAACACACAGCCTTGCCCCAGCAGCACAGAGGGCCTTCTCTGGTGCCATGCATGAACGGGTGCCAGCTGTCCTCACGCCCAGCGTCCAGGGAGCTGCACTACCTCTCTTCGGGTCAGCCAGCACGTGGCCTGGGTCGCCCCCCAGAAGCCTTTTCCACATGGGATTAGAATTTAGGAAATAGGCAGGTTTTCCATAGGACTGATTGATGTCCCTTGACTTTTGAAGGATTGCAAAAGGAAGACCACTTTTCTCATTCTATACCCACATTTTTCCTGAAGAGGAAAACAACAGGGCTCTGGTTTTTGCAAGCAGGAAGGAACAAAATGCATTAAAACCATAGAAGTGCCTCTAGAGGGCTTGGTAATAGCAGCCTCCGATATGTTCTCTACCTTCTCGAAAGGGCAAATGGAACTTTTCCTTGGAGTGTCTCTTACCTTGTTCTTGAGAAATAAATCAGGAGGAAGGTGTTGAGAATGGTTTAAAAAAAAGTCATTGAAAATCTGAGGCATCTTTTTTACTGCATTGTTCCCTTAAAAAAAAAATCAGTTTTACTTTTTTCCTTTTTTTTTCTTTTTGCATCCAATACTACATAAAACACCTCAGTCCTTTATTGCCCCCAAATCATTTATATCCTCAGAAGAAAAGCAGAGGAAGCCTGATCTTCTGGCCACAACCTTTTTGCCTTGCTTTCCCAGCTACTAAAAGGGAGATAAAATCATTCATTCAACAAGCATTTTTTAATAGATCCATTTTCCAGGATAGAACTATCCTAACTAAGACACTTGTTCCTACAGTGACAAAAATGAGCAACTTTAGACCCTGTGCAGGGGCTCACGCCTGTAATCCTAACACTCTGGGAGGACGAGGCGGAAGGATCGCTTGATCTCAGGAGTTCAAGATCAGCCTGAGCAAGAGCGAGACCCCATCTCTACTAAAAATAGAAAAATTACCCCAGCATGGTGTTGTGCGCCTGTAGTTCCAGCTACTTGGGAGGCTGAGGCCAGAGGATCACTTGAGCCCAGGAGTTTGAGGCTGCTGTGAGCTATGATGACGCCACTGTACTCTGCCTAAGGCAACAGAGTGAGGCTGTCTCCAAAAAAAGAAAGAAAAAAAGAGCAACTTTAAAACTCTCCAGGAAGCAGAAGTGACGCATGTGTTTATGTAACTAAGTATTTAGATATAGCTTTGGAAAAGACAGCACACGCCTCACAGAGGCTACCAGCATTCTAATAACCTGCCTAACCTGCAGGTCCAAAAGTGCACTATGATTCATCTTCTCACATGCGTATTTTAAATCAGCATCCTTTATGACTGCTTCTCTTTAAATTCTGTTAAAAACCAAATAACATCAACGATGCTTTAAAGTAAGAGTATGCTGGTATGACTGGTTCAATTATATGCAGGTCTGCTTGGCCTGTTCTCGCCCATAAGCGTTTGACAACTTGCTCCTAGGTTACGCAGTTCCACTTCTCCGAGTGCCCACTTTATCCCGGGAACAAGAGCTGAACACCGTGTCCCGGTTTCCTCTTGCCGGTTAGCCAGGGCTTCCGGGGTGTCAGCAGCTCAGCGAGACCACGGACGGGAGCGTGGCACAGACACGCCCCTGAGGCAGGGTCTCGGCCCGCTGCGATGAGCCACACAGAAGAGAGGACAAGACCCCTGTCCCAGAGGGGACTGTTTTTCCTCTCACCCCACACCCCAAATCTCCTCTTGGTGGCCCCTGGCCCGAAGGCCCAGGGAGCGTCCCGGCGGAGCAGCGAGCCTGCTTCCCGTCATTCGAATTGCTTGCAAGGGACGATCTGCTGGCACGTGCGGCTTTAGAAACTTCATAAGCTCAGGACTCAGGGAGACTATGAGGTCGATTCCAGCAGGATTCATATCATCCCTCTGAACAATTCTCATCTGTGTGGGAAGCCTAAGGGGCGGTTTTAAATAAAGGCCGTTGGAGAGAGTGGGGTTCAGGCTTCTTCTACTCGGGACTCGGCTCTTCAAGCACCTGCCTTTTCCTGGAGCCTGGTGGGAGCCAAGGCCCACTTCCGGCCTTGGATACAGCCATGGTCACCCTGCTGCCAACACCACTGAGCATCACCTTTGGACCTCTTCCTCCTCACTACCTTCCGCTTCGGTTTTCCATCATGTCTGTATTCTGGACAAATCTCCATCCATAAAGTTTGACTTTCCAAACATGCCGCTGAGGTAGCAGCTCTGAACAGTTCCCCCTTGGCGACCCCCGTTGGGTCTGAACACCCTTCACGTCCCAACACTGCATCGGCTGAAGTCGACTGGACCTGAAACGCTGGCGGCTCAGTGTTTTCGGAAACTGCGGAGAGTTCTCTTGCCACAACTCTCTTGTTGTCGTCAAAAGCAATTACAAGTTTCGGATGATGGAAAGCACTGTCATGAAGAGCTGGCACAGCAGCCAAGGAGACAGATGTATTAAACCACACGGCTTCTGAGAACTCCCACTTACACTGGAGCTCGGCACAGAGACCGGCTTTGTGACATCCCCTTCTCTAATATCCTCCCATTTGAATTTAAGGCATAAGGCTCATCTTGGATGAGGAGCTGAATTCTTTCTGTGGACGAACAGAAAACTGTAGAAGTTGGTCATCATACAAGGCCACATTCTCCAATGAAAATAATTTCGTAAATGCAAATATGCTACCATTAAAAAAATATAGTAGGTTTGATTTTAATTGAGTCAACACAAAAAATCCAGCATTTCTAACTGGTACCGTGAGGAATATAGTTCTGCAAAATGTTAACTAATTGATAGGCTATGAACAATGCATTCCATGCTCACAGAAGTAGGGAAAACGGCAGGTTAGATAAAATTAAAGGTGTTTATTAACTGCAGGACTTCTCAGAGCTTTTAATATGGTAATAAGTGCTGTGAAGTGAGTGCTGTGAAGTTAGAAGACTGAAATCAGTATATAGCCAATGCATTTGATTTGACCACAAAACCCACTTCCCTGAACCACACTTTTTATCATTCTTTAGAGCTGGGGTCAGAAAACCACCACCCATGGGGTCGAATCTAGCCACAGCCTGCTTCTGTACATCTTCACTGGCCCACAGCCAGGCTCCTTGGTGTACGTGTGTTGTCCATGGCTGCTTTCACACAGCAACACAGAGCAGAGTCGTGAGACAGACACCACATGGCTTACAAGGCCCAAAATATTTACTCTCTGGGCCTTTAAAGAAAATGTTTGCCAATCCTGTCCTCTGAAATACAGTTTGGGAAACCCACTTCATTCCTGGGATCAATATTTCTAACAAAATTTTTAAGTCAACATGGAGAAGCTTACCATGGGTAGTAGAATTTGTTTAATGACTACAGCAAATAACTCTCTTAAAGGATCTTGGCAATAAAGTAGAAAGACATGGAACCATTATATATGGCCTCTGTCTTCAAGGAGCTCACAAGCTAGTCTGGAAGGCAAGTATGTGAAAAAGAGAACAACAGGCACAGATAACTCGGGCCAAGAGGTGTTCCTAACACCAAGGGAGGCATATGACACAGTGGGAAGAACCAGGAGTGTGGAAGGGTAAAACACACATGCAACTTGGAGCTGAAAGAGCTGGGTTCAGTCTTGACTGTGACACTTTCTCCTAAAATAACAGTAAGATCTACTTTTAACTGAGCACTTACTATGTGCCAGGCACCATCCCAATTGCTTTCCATGAAGGATTTCTGTTCATTCTATCACAATGAAGTAGCTATTACTAGCTCAGTTTATGGGTGAGGAAACTGAGTCTCAGGTTGATTCACTCATCCAAATAAAGCACATACCTAGTAAGTGGTAAAGAACACAAACAAGTTGATGGATAGGTAACCACTATGTCTTAGTGGCTCCTTTAGGGATATCACTTATCCTCCGCATTCCCCAGAGGTGACAGTCACAGAGCAGTGGATAAGGCAGTGCTCTCTAAGCTCCAACACCCAGCCCGTGTTTATTGACCGAGCGAAATGCTCCAGCACTCAGGTGGTAGGGAGGTTACTGTGGGCTGAATGGCTCATGCTGAAGACTGCATCAGAGCATGCCATGGAAGGACGCCAGAAGGGAGGGAGAGGCGAGGCACTCAGGGTAGATAGGAAGTGATACTGCCACATTCTCAACTTAGAAGGAAGCAGGAAGGTTTTGCAAAATATATATACATTTTGGGGGGGGAGGATAGCAGAAGGTAGGAGCTATCTACCTACCTACCTTTTGCTTCCCCCATCCCTGCTACCCCTAGGGGGTGGAGCAGAGATAAACACACCTTGTGGGGCATACTGATCTAAAAACTTGAAAGCCTGAGCTCCACTCAGCAGTGGCCTGGGCAGGAAGAACTGTGGTGTGCAGGTGCTTGCGGTAACAGAGCTGAATGCATAGCTGCCCTTTCTCTGGGAGTCAATCCAGAGATCAGTACCCTGTGAATGGGATCCTCTCCTTGGCCAGAATGATCTGCATTGGCACCTTCTGGGCAAGAATCCTATCAGGTATATCACCAAAGCCTCCCACAGCCGTTCTAAGTGTCACTCCACAAGAATAATACACCAGGGCAGCTATGCCACCTAGTGATGCTTGCATGTACTGTTTGCATCCCAGACAGCGTGGGAGAGGCTTCAAGGAGGCTTGGCGTTTGCTATTTCTTGCCAACACTTCCATGTGCAAAAGAGTCTGAAGTCTCAGTCTTGGCTTCAAAACATTTCTTGTAGCTGCGCTGACCATTCCCTGTAAACCCTGGAGGACATGAGTGTCTTCATGCTAAGAATGCACAGCCCAACTCTGTAGCACAAATTTCCAAAGAACACACAGCAGACACTGCCCCCCGCATCCTGCTTTCCAGTGGAGATGGAAGAGGTACCTCCTCCCACATCTCACTGTGACTGCGATAACCTGCTTTCTTTATCGTACAGCGTGGAAGTCTTATGCATGCAGCATCTGCTGCTTCCTAAACTAAATAAAAATGCTATTGTCTGTAGTCAGAAACAGAAAAGACAGAGGATGCCTGGTGAGGATCTGTCCTCCATCCTAGAGTGGCAAGAGTTAAAGGTGCTAATCATGAGTGCCATGTGGGTGTAGCTCATGCATGCAGAGAGTAACTAGTGTTTTCATTAAATGGGACCACCCCTCCACCAGGCACAGCGGTGGAGGGAAAGGTCTTTTAAACCACATCAAGGTTTAGGAGAAACTCTGGTCAAATTATACTAAATGTTTTTGTTTCTTTCTCCATTTCAGATCCCTTGCAAGAGGTCCACTGAAAAGCTAGAATTCTAGAAGTCCGGGTGGCAAACCTTCGAATTACAGTTTACTGCAGTGGTACCACTAACACTGCTTGCAAGCAGTGGTTCTAGTGTCATACAATGCTCATATGATGAGCTATGACTGTGTTTTTCCACAAGGAAGGGAAACATCAGTCCAGGAGAGAAATGGAGGATGAATGATATTTATCAGATTGTAGCTTCTGGAAATGGATTTGCTTCACTAGATCAAAGACGGCCTGTTTCGACACATCATCACCAATTCTGTGGGAAACATTCTAGATGTTCTGAGTGTGTATTTTGAGACTGAGTAGTCAGTTCCCTCACTGATTGTTTCTACTCTAAGTCATAGTGTGTTTTCATGCACTCTTGATGGCCTTTATACGGCTTTTATAAGACAGAAGCACAAATGTCTACAAAAAGACCAATGGGGAAGAAAGACGCTAAGATGGAAATGTCAGGCAGTGTGTCATGCACAGCTGGTTGGGTTGTGCCCTGTACACAATGTCCAGCCTGTCCCCCAGTTACCTAGCTGTGTACCTGGTATAGGATTATGGAAGTGACACTTTTTTCTAATGCACTAAAAGTGCCTTTGGGACTCCATTGTAGCACAGTATAAGTATCCTAAGGGACAAAACCCTCCATATTCACCATTCTTAATTTATTTTACTGTTAAAGATTTACCCAAAGTACATCACTCCTGCATTTCCTGCAACGACTAATGCCTGTGTGATGAGGAAGAAAGAAAACCAGACCCGATTGGAGCTACTCAATCACTTGGTCCAGAATCACTTGCTTTTCACCCAAAGTCAACAGTCTTGATTCCACATATTTTAAGATGCTCATCGCAATGTACTGTGACTGTTTGCATACAGCTGTCAGCTGTGAAAACATTTTTTTTTAAAACACAAAAAATCTGGCTTCCCCACCCCAACCCCTTCCCTACAGACACTGATGGTGGCCTCCTGACTCACGCTGACAAAAAAGGCAAAGGCCCCGGGTTCTCTCTGCTCCCTCCCTGTCCAGGTATGATTAGGCCTTGCCCAGGTAACCCCCTGGGCGGCAGAGGGAGCTCAGCGAGAGGGCGCATCATTGTGAACAGGGCTCCATGACAGCCACCAGGAGGGCTCTGATCAGTTACAAATGGGTGGACACCAGGATGACTCTCCTGATTTCCCAGTCCCCGCGGGTTCCGGATCTGGTGCCCAGCAAACAGCAGAGATCAGGGAAGGCAGGCGGAGCTCCGGCAACAAAGCTGGGAGGCGCAGCCTTTGAGATTATCTCCAGAAAACAAAATTCTTGCTTCCCCCTTCTCAAGGGGCTACAGGGAGACAACACGGCTGATGGTTATTTTTGCAGCCAGATAAGAAGTAGTGTAAGAAGTGGGCATAGGTTCAAACAAATGTGCTCCCTTAAGAATCTATCCAGCATAAAGAGTTCCTGGACCTCAGTTGTTCCTTTAGCACTCTCAAAGCACATTCCTATAAATATATATGGCATTCCTCGGGGAAGATTTCCTCTAGAAAATTCAATACTTCAGGAAAAGAGGAAGTAGGGGGGACAGTTTATTTTGGTTATTTTCTTTGTTTGCTGCAAAGCTATTTCTTTAAAACGAATCCTTTTAAACTAAAATAGACTCCATTGTATTTTTATCCCAAAGCTGCTGGGTGGTAGATGTGACTTGGAAAACTATAGTTTGTTTCAAGCAAACCCATTTGGATTGAGCATGAAAAAAACAAAAGTGAAAAGAATAGTGATGAATAAATGGAAAGGTTTAAAGATGGATTTAGTCAGCACCTTCATACCTAATTGTTGCATTTACATGTATGTAGCTTCTCCTAAAGACAAGAGGAAACAACATCATGTGGGGAACAGAAGGAGTAAGGCAGGAAGCTAAACATTTGAAAAAGAACTTTTATTTTCCAAACAAATGTTCTTTCCTAGATGCAACAGAATTAATCTTCATTAGTGAGCACAGCCATATGCTTTTTCTGAAAAGTCTCAAATGCTATCTGGTGTCCTCCTTAGGACGAAGTCAGAGGACAGCAGGGATAACAGAGACAAAAGTCCAGGGGTGCAGCAGCAGGATTGGAACCCACAGCACCTGCGCTTCTCACCCTCACCTGGCCCCAAGAAACACCAGGCATTCTGATTTAGGCTCCAAGCAGTAATCAGCACCCAATAAAGCACCTTCAATGAGGACTTTTATGTTCTATTTCCTATCATTAAGCGTACTGTTTTAAATAGTCTAATTACCTTCGTGGAGCTGGAGGCATACGAATAATATAGGTAAATGACACCATCGATCGAACACGGTACTGTTGGTGAAAAAGACCAAATTCTTTGGGCTGTACTAATGAAATAATGGTTGACTCTCGCTTTAACTCTCCTGAATATAAAACACAGTCTTGAACTTATCTAGGTAAATTCAAGGTGCTAAGGATGCCACTGATCATCCTAAGCCTCCTCTTCTCTTCCCCAGTTCTTTCTTCTTTTTTTAATTTGAAGTCTGAAGTCACTCTTTCTGTAGTGAAGTTTCACAGTGTGAGTTTTAATATGTTTTATGGGTTGGTTTTCATTCAGATTTCCCCTCACCCTTCATGAAGTAAGCATGGTTTCACTAAGTGACCAGGACCACAGTGAGGACTAATATTTGTTTTGTGGCTAATGTTTACAGAGCACCTTAAGCTGTCTGGCAGAAAATTTCTTCCTTTTCCAAAGAAAACACACTCGCCTTACTTCTTGTACCACCACTCTGGCAACGCCTTGCAGGTGTTTCAGCTTCTCTAAGGTGTTTTAGAGGTTTTGGGTTATGTGCTAGGCCATTATTAGGCCCACCATACAAAATAATTTTAGAAATAAAGAGGCTGCTTCAAAAATTCCAGCTGGTTTTTGAAAGCAATATTTAGACAAACACAGGGAGAGAAATGTGATCATCCTGAACTTTCATCGCACATCAAAATTTCCTTCCTATATTTTTAGCAACATTTCATTGAAAGTGTAGAATGGCATTGCTAATATCTATAGACAATGAACTGCATCATAAGGATTTGAGAAATGTTTTCAGAAAAAGTGGCTTTAAATAATTAACATCGCGGTAGTCCTCCTCAACTCTTCCTCCAGCAGAGCAAATGTTTCTTGACAGGTAGCATTCCTTTACGTGGGACTGTAACCCCAGTTTGTTCAAGGTAACTATTATTATTGAAAAGTATGCTTTCATGAAACACCATGTCTTAGAAAACCATGCTTATTTTTAGGTAATAAACAACTCTTAAATATTCAATTAATCACTTACCAACTCAAATGCATAAAAAGATCCACATACTACTCCTATTTTTTTAAAAGGGAAAAGAAAAATATTAAGGTAGGAGTAAAAGCAGGTTTTATAAAAAGAACTTTAATCAAGAAAGTAAGAAACTAGGAAACAACACTATCAATAGTGGATGCCAGTTTTGGAGTGTGTACTATTAAAGTTCTGGCTCCGACGTTAGGTCCTCTTCCATGGGCTTTCTCAGCTCTCCCCTAAATATGAGGTGGGTATTAACATCCTTCTATGAAATGAAGAAGCTGAGGCTCAGACAGGCTAAGGATCTTATCCAAAGGCAAAAGCTCTTAAGTGGAAAAACTGAAATTCCTATCTGGAACGCTTGGGACCCCATGTTCCCTCCACTGGTCACAGCGCCTCTCAAATCGAGGAAAGCAAAAACGGGAGAAACTGAAGAACCTTGACCCGTTCAAGAACACAGAACCTGGGATTATTCACAGGCATGGAATTAACCATATTTTGGGTAAATATGTGTTTTCCAGCCATCGGATCAACCATGATGTGATTCAAACTGGCTTTTATGAAAGCCAAAGATACCAGATGGACCCTCTTTCAATCTGGTGTTTTTGTCATCTAAACACGGTCCTAGAAATCAAAACAAATAGAAACATAAAAAACATTTTTTAAAAAACATGGGCAATCTCTAGACTAAAGGCAAAGAATGAGAAATAGTTCCCAGCACCAGTCCTAGAGTAGACAGGGCCTATTTTAATGTTAACAAAAGCAGACATCCGTCCAGGTTCCTTCTGTAAATAGTCACCACTCGCTACTTCTGCTGAGTGGAGATAAAAATACCCGATGCGGTTGTCCAAAGTGCTTTTGACGGTATTTGGCCTGTTCAGCCTTTGCATCTGCCTTCCCTAGTGGCCCCTGACGTCCTTTAGGTGTGCCATGAAAAGGCAATGCCTTTAATGATCTCCGTTTGACAAGAATTGAAATTAACCTTTTAGCGAATCTTTCACATTCAGTGTGAAACAACAGAACCAGTGGGGCTGTGACATTTTTGGTAGGTGAGCACATCAAAGGCGCCTGCCTTCAACCATCTCCCTGAACACCCAAGGGTATCTCAGGCTGCCAGGTCTCCTTAGACTCGACAGGGGGAGGGAGAGGGAGGAAGGACACGCGAGCAAGCTCGCTGGAGAGTGGACGTAAAATGAAGGCGTTTCAACCTGCTTCTAATTCTATCTTACGCACCTCATTACACCTGGCTTTGGAATAGTCAAGAATGAAAGAGAAACACAGGATAAAAGACAGAATGTTACTTCTGACTGTCAAGCCCCCAAATGCGGAAATACACCAATATTTGACTTCTATCTCCCATACTCACACGTGATCTTTCTGCCAGCATTTCTCAGAATGATCACGTTTAGAATTTCTGTTGGAAAGGCAAGTGCCTTCAGCATTTCTTTAGATGTCATGAAGCATTTTTAAACGGAAAGCACATGAAATCTGGAGTCAGCTTGTAACACTGACGTGTAATAGTGAAAGTGACAACAAATGCTTAGGCTCGTCTCTAAGGTACAGCGCTTCTTGCGCCCCTCAGCTCGCGGTCTAGTGGTCACCTTTTAGGCATGAACACATCTCTAGAAACTTGTTTCTTTGCCTCTTTCATTTCTTCTTAAAACAGGGAACCGAAGGGAGGGGAAACCACACAAAAATATCAGCCTTTGTACAAAGTCGCCATCAGGATCCATCCCTCAACCTTCAGCATCTCACCCAGATTTACTAGAGAACAGTGATAAAGCTAGGTGGAGGGTTTGGAACTCTAAAACTGCTAAAATCTCTCTCTTCATTTGGGAAAAAAAGACCACTATGGATGGGGAAGCTTGAAGGATAGGCATCTGGATGTGAAAGGCATTAAAGAGGAGATTCAATACAGAATCAGTGGGACCAGGGGTTTTGTGAGTCGCTCTTACACAAGCATGGTTTACTGCTGGCTGAACAGGGTGTGTTCTGTTGTTCAGTCCCAGCCCCTCGCAGGCTGGGGTAGGCAGGGAGGCTTCGTGGACAGGAAGGACTTCAATCAGACTGTGCTGGGGCATCCGGGTGCCCTCGTAGGGAACAGAGCAAGAGCAAAGGAGGGGATGAGAATGTGCAAGGCAAGGCGTGAGGCTAAGGAACAGTGTTGGCCGGAAGGTCATGTGTAGATAGGGGAAATAGAGATCAGAAAAGCAAGGTGCCACGGAGTGGACAAGGCTAGAGGTTCAGAGTCCATCCATGCGGGGCTTCTGAGTGACCCTCAGCATGCCTTAACCATTTGCTGAAGGAGTGAATGTGCAGGAAATGAAATCTTTGGAGGAAGAAAATGTTTTAGGGAACATTAATCTTGCAACACAGTCCGGGATGCCTTTGAAGGAAGTTAGTTCAGGAGCAAACAAATCCCCTTAGAAAGCAAGAAAAATATTCTAGCACTTTGGGGAGGCCAAGGAGGGAAGATTGCTGAGGCCAGGAGTTCGAGACCAGCCTGAGCAACATAGTGAGAGTCCCGGCTCTACACAAAAGAGAAAAATTAGCCAGGTGTGGTAGCACAGGTCTGTAGTCCCAGCTACATGGGAGGCTGGGGCAGGAGGATTGCTTGAGCCCAGGAGTTTGAGGTTGCAGTGAGCTATGATGATGCCACTGTGCTCCAGCCTGGGTGACAGAGTGAGACCCTGTCTCTAAATGAAAGAGAAAGAAAGAAAGAAAAGAAAAGAAAAAGAAAAGCAAAGAAAAGAAAGAGAGAGAGGAAAGAAAAAGGAAGGAAGGAAGGAAGGAAGGAAGGAAGGAAGGAAGGAAGGAAGAAAAAGAAGGAAAGAAAGAAAATACAGGGAGGAGGGAGAAAAGCCCTGTGTTTAGGCTATAGCAGAAGAAAGCAAGAAGGGAATCTGAAGAATGCTAGGAAAGTTACAAACTAATTGAATATCATAGGCTGAGTTGGGAAAGAGAGAACAAAATTTCTGATAACCAGGTCTTTGAGGGGAGAAGAAAGATGTGCAAAGAAGAATGATGACAGTATTAACAGAGTCAGGAAATTCAGGGGGCCCTTTGTTCCTATTTCTAAAACTTATCACTTTGTATTTTAACCAGATAAAACCGCTTGTGTTATAATTAGCCAGTGCTGCCCATTAGACTAAACTAGGCAAGGACAAAGTCTGTATCTTATTTGCCTTTCTATGTTGTAAGCACCCGAAGCATAACACCTAACCCCAAAGAGCTGTTCAATGCATACCTGTTGTGCAAGGCAGGTTCCATTTTGGAGAAAGACGAGGTAGTCAGCTGGAAAATGGTGAATTTATGGTGACTATGCATTTCCACGGGCATGACTAATGTTGAAATTCGGGAGAGTGAGGTCATCTTTGATTTCTTCCTTAACTGCTAACCATCCTTGCCGCTCCAACAATACACAATTACCCCTCCATCTTCCTTGCTAATGTCTATCAACTACAGCTTTTCCTTTCCAAGGGGCAGAGGAGTGATATGGCTCTGAGGACAAACCGGTCTCCTAGAAAGAGTAGACAGAAGACAAGAAAGCCAGTGACTGACCCTGGGGGGATACCTGCATCTATGCTGAGGAGGAGAGAGATGAACGTCATTCCCAGTTGTTGTAAGAGTCAGAACAACCACGATTCTTGCCTCCTGAAGGAAGCACATAAAATGCAGCCTACCTATACCATCTCCAGATGAATGCAGGTAGAAGAGATTCACTGCATGCCTCGGAGTGCTGTTTACTCAGCTGTAGACGATGATATTTAATTGTCACTCTTTGAAAGATAGTTCACTTTATGTTTCCTGCCTAGCAGAGAGTTACTCAAATGCACCTATTTATTATAAGACCATTGTATAATCAATTATGAATGTTTCTGAAAGAATAGAGGTTTGTAGAAACCTTCCGTACTCCATTCAAAATCTGCTGTGAGATACGCTATTGAGATTTATATCAACAGAACCTTTCCTCCCACCAGGAAATTAGAGCCCAGGATTTCCTGCTATTTATGGGCTATAATAAAAGATTCTTATTTGCAGTTTTCTTTACCTGTCTTGCCCCCAAATAAGGATCAGCTTGAAAGCTGGGACAAGGACAGACGGTACCAAGGAGAAAAATTACAGTGGATTCAAAGTTTTCAGTTCTGGCAGCCGATAGCCCTAATCAAGAAAAAGAGATTTGGTTCCTTTCAATAATAGAATAATTCATAAAATGTAAAAGATGGACCCAAACACCACAGTTCCACATTGGGGGGAAAAAAAAGCCTTTCTGACAAGTACAACTCAACTTGCAAATAGCAGCAGGGACTCCTTGAGGCCACTCATTGGGGAAACAGCGGTCACAACCGTGCCGAGGGCTCTTAGCAAGCTGTTCCCTGTGCCTGAAATATTAATACCTTTCCTGCTCTTCTCTACTGGGCTGGCTCCCCTGCCTTTCACCACTCACGTCCGTGGACGGGGAGGGGTTTCTGCCTCATCTGATTTATCCTCAGTGCCTAGAGCAGGGCGTGGATCTAGAGCTCAGTAAATAGTGAGTAGATTGTCCACTAACTCCTTGCAGAGAGAGACACTTCACACTTCTCGGGAGCTCCCCCACACCTGGCATCATGCTGGGCAAAAATGAACACCTGATAAACACGTCCCGGGGACCCTGGCATCTCGTTTCCCACATTCCCTGTGGCTCACCTTCCCTCTCCTGCTCATCCCGCTCCAGCCAGTCAACGCGCTGCAGGAGCCGGCTTCGCCCTGGCCTGGTCCCAGGTGGTTGCCGTGACAACACCCCAGGAGCAGGCACCGGGCCTTCCAGGTACACCTCAGGGCAGGAGGGGTGAGGGGTGACCCTGAGGCCCATGGCAGGGGATGAAGTGTGGAGATCCCCTGCCCAGTTGATGACACCTCTCTTAGCCCTGGATCACCGTCAGCTGCTCGGGGAAACTGTGGACCCCTCACTGGAGGTTTTGCTTATCACACCAAAAAGCACGCAGGGAAAGAGCTTGTGATGCTTCAACGGGAAGGCCACCTCATTCTTTTTGGTGAAAGGAGAAAAATGGCAGGACTCCAACATCAAAGACAACGTAAAATGTCAAGCCTGAACCTAAAGCAGATATCTCCAAAGGCTTTCTGAGGAAGGAGCGGCTGTTCTTCCTCCCTGGAATTTGGTGTTCAAGGGGCACGGCAGGATGTGCTGATGTCAAGGTCATGCTGGTGTGGGTGGCAGGCACAGCTGTTATGTGCTGACCCAAGGCACGGATGGGGTTCATGGGGGCTTGGTGGGACAGGGTAGACAGGCTTCGGACCTCACCCCTCACTCTAAAGCGTAATTCCTGTACTTTTAAGTATTCTTAGGCACCAGGCTAAGGCCCTTGATGGTTTATTCATCCCTAGGTATATTAAAAATAATTCAGATTTCCACAGCCTCTCTCCAATAGCAAGAGTTAAAAGAGTTAAAATTTAACCTACTGCTTTAGTTGCAAAGAGTTAGAGTATTATGCATCACTGCATCGGCATTGCATATGGTGAGGACTCAATAACTGTCCATGAGCTGAATGGAAATACTACAGCTGAAGCCAGCACCCCACCCCAAGGGGCACGGCCACCTCTTCTCCAAGTCACCTTGGCTCTGAAGAGTGCCTTCAACAGGGACAAAGGCCTGTGTCCCCATCCAGAGCTTTTGCTACTCTGTTCGGCCAAAGCACAGATCCTGGGGCCATGCTTCTCACTGCAGATGCAGGTCAGTACCCCCAGCCTCAGCCACCCTCTCATCTCCGCAGCGCTGCACTGCCGGTCGGTCCTGAGTTTCACTGGGAGCCCTGCCTCTTTGCGCCACTCTCCTTCCGACAGTCTCCCCTCTCTCCCCACCTAGGCGATAAGCCCTAGGGTGTCGCCAGGGGCTCCTGGCCCATAGTGCTGATGATGCTGGTCCCTGCTCCCCAAGCAAGTAGTCCAGATGCCAAAGAGGGAAGGAGAGGATTCACCTCTGTTCCTTTGCTGACGAGAGGCATTCCTCTGAGTTGGCATTGCCCTGGAGAGACCTGTGGGAACTCTGAAAATCAGAACTGGCCAAGTAGATTAAAAATGAGAACCCAGCATGGTGTGGAAGCTGACCAAGGTCTGCACGGAGCGTGTGAGTGGAGCGGAGCGCCACCCCTGCCTGGGTGGAGTCAGGGAAGAGGTCTCAGAGCAGGGGACTTAGAGGGAGTGCTGAAAGACAAGAGTGAGCCCAGAAGACAAGAGCAGGAACGGTGTTTCCGGCAGAGGCAATAGCTTGGATAAAAGCTCAGTATGTTTGTGACCACTGCTTCTCAGGTGAGCAGTTTCAAGGAGTCCCTGGGTAGTATTTGCAAATCCTGTGTGTATTAATTTATGTGTTCAGCATACACACAGCATTCATCTCTGGAGTGATGACAGCGGTTAGGCCCTCTCGTCTCCCAGCTGCACAGGGATGCAACAGGAGCTCCAAGTCTACATGGAGAAGTCTCCATCTCTGAGTGTGAATATTCACGTGCTCACTATCAAGGTGCAGGGACATGCTCCCCATGAACAGGCTGTGATGAAGACGTAGTAGAGTAAGGCATTCTACTTCATGTGAGCTCCTTTTCCACACTTGTTTTTTCTTATTTATTATGATAATCTGAAAATGACAGAATTTACACAGTTGAAGTATATTATCTGAGACTAAGATCCACTGCACGAGGAAAAGATTGCAATGTAAGGCATGAAGAGGGGAACTCACAGCCAGACGTATTCCTCAGTGTGTTCGCTGGCCTGCAGGACAGAGTTGCAAGGGCCAGGCTGGCCTCGCAAAGCCCACAATCACGACGTGCCACCTAATGGCACTACCAGCAACACAGCCTCCCCTTGCAGACTAAATAATATCTGATCCCTACACGTTGTGGAACTGCTGACGATCCTAAGTAAAAATTCAGGCTCTAGAGAAAACATGGATTCTCCTTATCTTGGGTTATCTTATTTCATAAAAAGCAAGCTTGTAAAAAAAATCTTGGAGGGAAAAAGGCAGACAGAAGACGGCCACCACCTGGGGAGAACATGCCAGAGTATAAAAATGTAACTTGATAAAGCAAACAGTTACCTAGAACCTGTTACAGACGTTTCTATCTTTTATTTCTTAAGTGTAAAAAGTAATTCAGATAAGGTTCCCTGACCTTGCAGCTCTACAAAAGGAATTTTTGTACATCAGCTTGATGCACAAATAGTGTAATTAAAATATAAAATGACATCCTGGAATCAGATGAGCCTGGCTGAAATCTTTGGTCTCATAGATTGTATATCTTTGGGAACATTCTTGAAAGTTTCTAAAGCCTCATTCTTTGCATCTGTAAAATGGAGACATTTATCTCCCTAGAACTGCTGAGGGAATCAGATGATGAATGGGTATAAAGTGTTCAGGGCACTGCCTGGCACATAGCATGTGGTCAATAAATATTAACTACTGTTATTATAAAAGAAAAAAGCACCAGAAATGACAGCTTTTCAACTTAAAAATCCCAAATCAAGTTTCCTATGAAAACAGAGAAAAACGAGCCAGTGTTGCAAGACAAAGCAAGAGCACGTTTGGCTTAGCCTTTGCAAATGTGAAAAATGCTGGGAAAGCCAAGTTCTAGTCCTGGTCCTCAGTGACCTCTCTGTGTGACCTGGACGTGTCAGTTCACCTTGCTGGGCCTGTCTCGTGCACCAGAATAAAGTGTGAGCGGAGTTGGTGCTCGGTAACATATCAAGCCCATTCCAGCCGTAACATTCTGGAGTCAACCTCTAGGGCAGCTGTGATGGCAAAAGTCAACACAGTACATTTTATAAACCATAATTAGAGGACAGAGTGATGGGGCCTACTGCCCGCATTATGTAATTAGCCCTCTGCCCCAGGGAGGGAGTGCCTGTGTGCAATTATGCAATCGCAGTGTGAAGGGAGAGACACCAACTCAAGTCACATCATCGGGAAGAACAACTGTGATTCACTGGAGTCACAGTTTCTAGCCAAGAAGGTTGTCCAGGTAATTTTAGTCTGTACCTTCATGGTGCCAAATATTTAAATAGTTCTTTATTTTTATAATACTGTGTGATACAAAGGCACATTTACGTGGCCTATTCTTATTGGCTTTATATCAAACTGGTGAGCTACATCCCATTATCCCTGGACCATAAGCTGGTACTCCCACATAACCTCAAACCCTAGTGCAGACTTTAGGGTTCTCCAACTTTACAGTGTATGGGAGTCACCTGGGGAGCTTGTTAAAAATACAGACTCCTGTCCCCAATATTGATTCTGCAGGGCTTCTGTGAGTCCAGGGATGTGCTGTTTTTCACAGCCTCCCCAAATTCCTCTGATGTCAATGTTCTATACTATAAAAAAAAATCTCCCCAAGATTCATCATGGATAGCATTGGTGGAGACCATGCAGATGGCTGAGGGACCACCATTGCCTGGATTGAGGCTTCTGTGCTTCCCCTAGTCATTAGGCAGCAAGAAAAGCTACTGCCCAATCTGCCCATCCCCTATCCTGGCACAGAAGCAGATTTCTAGAATTTCTAAGATACAAGCCAACTTGGGAGCAATAAGCATTCCCCAGGTTCCCCACCCTATGTGTGCTGTCACGCCTAAAGCAGCTTCATAGCTTGCCCTGAGCTAGTCACTCACTCTTCCTCATCTGCCTCCAACAGAGACTAACAAGAATCATTCCATGTTTCCAGTACTTGACATGGAAAACATGAGTCCAAAGCAATTGAGAAAACAATGTATTTAAGACTTCAGGATGTTTCATGAATTCACAGTAGTGTTATCATTCAAGACACAGCTCAAATGTCACTTCTTCCGGGAAGCTTTCCTTAAGGACACCCCCCTACAGAATCTTAGATTTCCCTCCTACGTAATAACATAACATTCCCAGGAAAATATTCACCACAGGAGGCAAGTATCACCATGTACTGTAATTGTTTTATTTAGAGCATGTGCTCCTTGCAGGTAGGTACTAGATCTATACCAACTTTACATCCTCAGTTCCCCTCTGCCTACCCTGGCTAACTTTTACTGATCTGGGCAGAACTGCCAATTGCCCCGGAGAGACTTCCCTGACCCAAGTCAAACCTCTTTTCTGTAACTGCTCATGGCACCATGTTCTTCTCCTTTGAAACACTTTATAATGCTTCTGTTTTCCATGTATTTCAGTGACTGATTGATCAATGTCTCTGCCCTTTACTAGCTCCATGAGGGCAACAAAGAAGATTAACACAAAGAAAGCACTTAAATAATATCTACTGAATAATGGATTCAGAGATCAACAACTCTAGCTTTGAAGAGATTAGTCAGAGAATATGGGGCAGAGATGGATACCTGGATAGTTTCAACCCTATTTGATCTTGGCTGCTTCCTGTTCTTGCATTCAAGGAATCCAGTATAAAGCTCAGGCTGGTACAACTTTGACTCTGAAACTGGGAGAGAAAGGCCCTCTCAGAACACAAAAATGGTATACTAAGAACTTATTTCCATTGCATAATCCATTTCCTTCCTGTAAGACTCTGGTCCTAGTTCTTTAATCTGACTACATTTCATATTCTCTAATGACTTCTCTGTTCTACTCCAAAATCAGGGAATTTCTCTCTCTACCATGTCCAGTGTTCCCTTCAAGGTTGTTTGCAACTTGGTTTTAGTATCCTAGTGGAAAGCCAACAGTTGAATCCCATGGCCAATGTTCCTCTTCTGGAGTAAGGTTTGGGCCTTTTTCTTATGCCTACTTGTTTGAGAAATTTACTAATAAGTCGAGTGGGGTTTTTTGCCTGTAAGGACACATTTTTCAGGAGTAATAAACTCTTCTACATTCCAAGTCCAACATGACTGTCCCATTTTCACTTATCACCCATCAACTTCTAACAAACACAGCTTAATGATTCCATGGTGGTAGACAGGCATTGTGGAACCAGAAATGAACAGGACTATGCAACATGTTCATTAGCCCTAATAACATTTCAGGAAAAAAATCTTGAGAATGTTAAGTATTTACTACAAAATTTGAGTTTCACCAGAGAAAACTTTTTTTTTTTTAAGGTGCAAATGATAAAGATCTGAGTAGTCTACAATTTATACAACTATCAGAAGAGAAAGCATATTCCTCAAGAAAAATAACATCCTTTCAAGAAGTTACAGGTAATTTAGAACCAAGTAGGTAAAAATGTGGTTTCTCATGTCTATAAACTCCAAAACTTCTTCCTTCTAGATCCCCATGCTGTGAAAGAAAAGGGTTAATAAGATTTTTAAAAAATCGTGGATAGGCTAGGCCTTGGTCCACTGAGGCACTGTCATTTTTGGCAACTGTATTAAAGGTACAATTGTGGAAGGGAATGAATACAACCCTCATTTCAATGTCAAAGGCTAAACATTTAGCCCAGATGTCTCTAGCTCTCCCTAGTTAACCATAATTGGCATATTATCTATGCATTGGACTAAACATGTAAACTCCCCTTAATTTTTAATCTGTATAATTTAAAAATACCTTTGTCAAGTTTTATGATAGTGATAATAAAATAAAATACTGATGATATTGATGACAATGAGGGTAATGCTAGTCCTTTGTCAAATGTTTCACAAAATTTCAAAAATTATGGTACATGTTCCATATACACTTTTCATTTAATGATTTCAAAACCATTGTAAGATTATTTCCTCCATTTTCAGGAAAGAAAATCAAGAATCAGAACAATTAGGTAAAATGCCTGTGGCCAGACAAATACTGGAACAAGGATTTAGAGACTGGTGTTCTTTCAAGTACAAAATGGTGCCATTCTCAAAATATATACAGCTATACTGCTGCCACGTTTGGGAAATAAGTCCAAGTTCACACCATCCTACCCTCTGTAACTGCATAGACCTTTATCCCATCCATTTGTAACTCCCTAAATCAAGGGTGCTAAATATATTTATTTACCCTCCTATGTTAATATCTCAAATCCATTGGCTACTTAAATTACTCCTCTCAGATGCTTCTTTGGTTTTGTCAGCTTGTTCTTGAAGTGTCTTGGTCCTGCTATAGATTATATTATGAATCTATGGCCAGAGACATGCTTCTGGTTTTTATTCCAGCACCCTCCATGGTTATACCCAGCCTTTGGTCTGCCTTCTTAACCAAAGCCACATTTTGGTCAAATTCTTCAGAGAAATGTTTGCAATGATTTATAAACCCATTTACTAGATTGCCTATAATTCTGGCTTCTCACCTCCAAGTACAATTTATTTTTTTCATAGGCTTCGTTAATACAGATTCTCTTCTGTCTCTTTTTAGCACACCTGGCCCATGATGGCTTAGTATTTCACTATTAGATTCAGAAGTTTCACTACACAAACGATCATATAAAAGTATTAAACTGGATCATCCCTAATCAATGCTTAAAGGTCTCTGCTGGCTATAGTTCTACATTCAGAGAAATAATATTGTCTATCTAACCATTGTTTCCTGTCTCTAAGATAAGAGTCCCCACCCATGAGAGTGTTTCCTCTGATATTACGTTCATTAACAATTTTAGCAGGAGGAAATATCTGGAAAAATTCACTATGTCAATTACCTTTATTTGTCAGATTCTCACAATAATTGTTCAACTGTTCTATGTTCTTTGACATCTGAGACTTGACTTCAGAATATTTCATGGCTCTATGTATCACCAGTCTACATAAGCAAAGCAGCATATACAGCTGCATGGTTGTCCTATAAATCTGAGTCACTCATATAGTAAGTATAAACCGCTCTGGGAAAAATAGGGTTTCTTTGCCCACATCAAGAGTTTCAGTTATTGAGAATGACCACATTCCCCTACGTATGTGCAGCCCTATTCGCTGATGTAGCTCATTTGGCTCAAGATCTCCAGTACGTTACCTGATAAAACAGCAAAAATTTTTATTGGGTACACAAGCAGTTAAAGCCATTCTTCCACTGGGTGAGATGAAGAAACAAGTACTCTTGAAAAAACAAAGAGAAATTAGTCTGATAATGAAAAACCACTGAAAGCAATTTATGAACTATTCCCCTGACAGTATATAAACTCCTAATATACTATATGTAATTCAGGGTTGGTCTTTTTTTTTTTATTCCTTCCTTCTAATCACGTACCTTTCTAGCAGCAATACTGACACCTGAATCTCTTTTTCTCACTGCTTCAGAGGGAAATACAATAGCAAAAATAGCTATGAATTCAATAAAGCAAATAGCTTGTATTGTTTATTCAATGGTATGCCTCTGATAATATAAAAAAAAGATTAATCAACTAGTTGTGAAACCAAATATTTGCAGAATCCAAGCCCTTACTTAAAAACCTACATTTGTAGCTGCGTGCCCTTAGATAAAAATCTAGATGATTGCCACAAATGAAAAGAATTTAAATGGTAAAACTATCATTTCCTTAAAAACTATACTAGCCAAGAAAAAAGTTTGGCAAAATAAAATTGGGTGGAGGATATAATAAACAGGCAGCCATGGCATCCCAAAGGACAGAAGAGCAAAAAGAAATTTCAGAAAGGATAACAAATTAGTTTAGCAAAGTCACAATGAGAGAGGGCAGACACAAATAAAGGCAAAGGATGTAGCGTCCAGGGAAAGAGGAAGGGGCGAGTGGAAACAGCTGGAATTGTTCAGCTGTGTCAACATTCGGCTGTTTCACAGATTGACTAGCAAAGTGTCATCTGAAACCAATTACATTCCCAAAACCCCACGGACCCAGTTCATAACATTGATTAATCCACATTGTGAAAAAGTCCCCAAGCAAAACTAGAACAGCTGTCAACCCTTGGAGCTCAAAAAACAGCAATCGCTTAAGGAAGGGAAAAAAAAAAAAAAAAAAAACGAAGAGGAAGAAGAAAACCTCCTCTTGAAATTTTAGAGATTTTCAGAAGGTATGCCTATCGAAATATTATAGAAGATAGATATAAAACTACTCCACCTCGTGTCTGTTTGAGCACAACTGACTATAATTAGAAAAGCCAGGGTCATGTTAAAATAAACCCGAAGTCCATTCCCAAAGTCAGCACAACTGCCTCAAAGGCTGTAATACCTTCTGTCGTTTTGCTCCCTTCTGGGAATAACATCATAATCTGATTTTTGAAAGTATGTTTATATTCTTCCTTCTCATTATTTCAAATGCATTAATCTACTTCCTTTGGGCCAATAAAAATGTAGTTTTATTTCATGTTTAATAATAATCTTTTTTATACCTTGTTATATTTCACAGAGGTAGAATACACAAAGTTCTCGATTTGCAAGGATCTAACTTGTGCATGAGTCAAATGTACAAATGGCTACTATACCCCTTTGATGAGTGAAACTACCTGTATAGGAGCCTGTAAAGGTATTCACACACAGGGTTAGGGTTAGGTAAAGGTATTCACACACACACACCCCTGAATGCCCTCATGGGAGCCTACATACTCTGTGCCTCCCAGAAAAGCCTCTCATCCAAAGATAACAGAACTCATGCCAAAAGCCTTAGTCTTGCCTCTGAAGCTACTGAACCCAGAAATCCAGCCATGAGGTATTATAGAGGAGACTCCAACACCATATAAGCAGCCATGGAACACCTCAAGATGTCTCCATTTCTGTAGACCTTGACCTGAAATCACCACCTGAGGCCATGTAGGTTGTAGAAGTTTCTAGTTCTTTGGATGGATTTTCCCACACAAATAAAATGCATGCCTATTCATTTGCTCATTCATTCAGCAAACATTTATTGAATGTCTGCTCTATATCAAATGCTACACTGCACCCGAGAAAGCAATGTACAAAACATTTCCCATGCTAAATTTTGTAGGTGAGTAAACTGAGAATCAGAACATTTAGTGACCTGCCCAGGGCCATACATCTAGTAGGTGCTACAGTTTGTGCTCACATCCAGGGCTATCTGACATCAAATTCATGCTCTTTCCCAAAAACTGTATTACTGCATTATGCTTGACATAGGCTTTCCTAAGCTAGCTGGGGAATGCAAAGCATGACAATATAGTTCCTACCAGGAAATAAATTCCGAGTTACAAAAAGCTTGGTATAAATTGGACTTTAAGAACATAAACGGTTTATATATTCAGATTCCATTCTAGTTTTGCTCCCTCTTCTGTAAATACCCCATTAGTAATCTAAGGATCTCATCTGTGGAAACACCACTCTGTAACTGCAAATTTTATGAATCGAAGCATGTCTTTGATACATTGATCCCTTTTCCCCTACATACTTAAGCATATGTCTCATGGCACTAACCAATATTACCAGTACAAGATTGTTTCTAACTCAAACCACTCAGAGAAACACAAACCTTGATTTCATTGGTACATCGTTGGATTTTAAAAAGAAAAGAAATAAAACACAACCCACGTGCCATGCAAAGGAACACAGGCTTAGTTTTTGGATTTTGGAATTGAAGGTCAAAGTTAACAATAGCAGCAAGTTATTTCAGATGTAAAGACCAAGGGTTACTAAATACTGTTCTCCAAATAGTTATAACACTTTCAGAGCTTTCAAGTAGGTAACATCTGCACTGAGTTGTTTATATATATATACATATATATATATATATATATTTTTTTTTTTTTTTTTTGAGACAGAGTCTCACTCTGTTGCCTGGGCTAGAGTGCCGTGGCGTCAGCCTAGCTCACAGCAACCTCAAACTCCTGGGCTCAAGCAATCCTACTGCCTCAGCCTCCCGAGTAGCTGGGACTACAGGCATGTACCAGCATGCCTGGCTAATTTTTTATATATATTTTTAATTGTCCGGCTAATTTCTTTCTATTTTTTGTATAGACGGGGTCTCGCTCTTGCTCAGGCCGGTCTCGAACTCCTGAGGTCAAATGATCCGCCTGCCTCGGCCTCCCAGAGCGCTAGGATTACAGGTGTGAGCCACCCAGCTGCACTGAGTTTTGAAAGATGTGTGTGTACGGCAGGGCCGGGGACAGTATAGAGATGGAGGCAGGACACTCAAAGACAGAGCAATAAGAAACAGCTAAAGTCTCTAGACAGATCCTCTAATTCTTTCTGTTTACTGTGTTTTTTTTTTTTTTTTTACTCTGGAGGATATTTATAATTATTGTTCTTTAAATGCTCATGATGTCACAGTTAAAGAACACCAATTGCTCCCAATAGAACTCTAACTACAGTATGTGTTTATAAGAGCAAATTACTGTTTATACATGGGCAGGATTATAAATGAGGGGAAGAACATTACAAATTATATGTTACTGAAAGAAAGCCA
This sequence comes from Lemur catta, assembly GCF_020740605.2. Taxonomy (NCBI): domain Eukaryota; kingdom Metazoa; phylum Chordata; class Mammalia; order Primates; family Lemuridae; genus Lemur; species Lemur catta. Next base: position 91,914,700 of record NC_059128.1, read on the forward strand.
AAACATTTCCATTTCTTTCATTTCGTGAAACGATATCATTACCTGTATCACACCCCCTTCTCTCAGTTGTTCAGGGGACACTGCCATCAATGAGCTACAAGCAGTACATGGTAAGCCTACAAGGGGTACACTAGTAAGTTTATATTTTTATGTTATGACTTTAGACCATAAGATTATATCCAAAGTGATGGAGGCAAAACCACTCACATTTCCATATGCTAAGCTACTCCATGACATCATTAGAGTGCACAGGTTATATAACTCTAAGTGCTGAATGGAGAAATCATCCTGAGAACTACACACATCTATGACTTTCAAATAAATCTATCCTAAAAGGTCTACCATTAAAAAAAACTGAATTTAAAAGAACCCAAATGAAGCTTTGTATAAGCTGGGTTCTTATCACATACAATAAAAAATGTCTTTGTGAACTAATGGCAGTCAAGATATATATCTGAGGCTACCATATGACCCTAAGGAGGATGGAAGGAACACTGTATTAGGCCTGCCTCGTTGGTTGTAATACTGTTTTGAGGATTAAATGAGTAAAGCCCATGTAATGTGCTCAGAACAGGACACATAAAATAAAATATAATAAAAGTGTTGGAATAATGTTAAGTGTTCATAGTCAATGTTTCCATTCCACTGAAGTTCCAGGAAAAGTGAGTTCCAGGAATTTAGGTCTGGGCAGACCCAAGACAGTTTTGTAGCAAAAGACTACTTTGAAAAGCGATGGTTTCCCATCCACTTCTCAGCACATCAAATGCCTCTTTTCTTAACTCATTGCAGAAAAGAAGCTGAGAAAGAGCAGGCAGCACATGTTGGCTCTGATGGACAACTGGCCAAGGGCCACGCATGGTTTCCCCTCTCTTGCTTCTGTGCTGTAAATGGCTCCCCTGAGCAGTTTCCTGAGATTCATATGCCAAAGGCTTTTGTTGGATTGTGAGGCAAGGCGGAGGGCAGAGCGCAGGTGTACTATTTGTCACAACAAGCCTCCTTACTTCTCCTGTTTTATTTAAAACCAAGATACTCAATGACCATGTGGGATCGTTAATAGCACACATCTCAAAAGCATGGACTCTCTCAGGGCTGGAACGGACATTAAAGGTTGTCTAGGCCCTCTTCCTTGTAGCACTATCTGTCATCGCTCAGTGGTTCGAATTCTCAAATGGCATGAATAGCTACGCTGCTTATATTGCAGGGCTGTGACTTGTCTCAACCTAACGGAGTCTCAGTGATATTGGCCTAGAGGATAAAGGAAAATGGACTTGTGCAGAGTTGAGAAAACCCGCAATTGAAATTCTCATCTCAATTCATCAGGTATCTGACTTAAAGGAAGGTAAACCTTTAGTAGGAATGCACACGTTGCCTTCTCAAGCTACTTCCTACATCAATGGGATTATGCTTCACACATCTTCAGATTAGGGACAGGCAACTCATGATAGATCTACTTTAAAAGAAAAAAAAAATGTTGGAGTTTTCTGGAGTTACACAACTTCTCCACCATGTTTTCCTATCACAAATGCCAAGCGTTGCTGAATTCATTGCTAAATTTCAAAAGGCATTCCCTGGTTTCAGACATGGTCGTTTTTCAGAATATCAAGCATTCCATTTCAAGGAACATAAGACACTGTTTCCCGTGCCTTACCACTCATAACTAAGCTTAACCGTAAAACGTGGGGTGGCATGAGGCTCCAATGGTTTCTGACTCAAGAACAATGCCAACCACAGGATGGAGCCTACATACAAGTCTACAAGGATGTGCCTGCTATTATGAGAAGCAAGAAAGCTCTCCCAGGACCCCCGCTGCCATGTCAGCACACTTTGATCTTGCTTCTCCTTAGGAACTCTTGAGAGCATAAGCCTGTGCCTTTAAATGCAGCCTTGGCTGCAGCGTTGGATGTATTCCCACGACCCTTTGCAAGCCTCAAAGAACAAGATCAAAGAATGGTATGAGTGGTAGTATACATTAGAGAAGCCACCTGAGGAATTACAACTATCCAAAGCCATCTCACTGTAAATCAAAAAACATACAAAAAGCACGTACTCTGTCCCAGACCCTGCCCTGTAGTAGCCAAAGGTCCACTGAGTGATACAGACACAGAATAGACGTGAGATATGGGCAGTCACTCCGTTATCTCAGACAGAAACCATTTCTTCTAATCTATGGCAGCATGTCTACAAATGGGTTTAAACAGATCCTCGGTAAGAAGCTCTGTTCTTTGGCCTAAAATTGATCCTGACTTTAAAATGCTGGTAAGGAAATAGACCACATCTATCAATCCCTTATCATTCATCAAAATATCCTTCTTTCCCATAGGACTAGGTAAACATTCTTTCTCATTATCTTACTGGACTGTTCTAGGGGAAAGTGTCATGAAGTTAGCAGAGTCCTGGAAATGGTTTTCAATGTTCTAGCTCCATCTGCTTTGCCTCAGGTGAGGCTAGGGCTATGGTTCCCAAGCTGTGGGATACAACTAACTCACAGGAAAGCCATGGGACATTTTAAAGTTTGCTGCATAACACAGCAACATCTGTCAGGTTCAGCAGGCAGTACTATTATTAAGTTCTTCGAAACTAACTACTGGCCAGGCATAGTGGCTCATGACTGGAATCCCAACACTCTGGGAAGCCAAAGCAGGAGGATTGCTTGAAGCCAGGAGAACAAAACCAATCTGGGCAACATAGAGAGACCTGTCTCTACCAAAAAAAAAAAAAAAAAAAAAATTAGCTGGGCGTGGCGGTGCATGCATGTAATCCCAGCTACTAGGGAGGCTGAGGCAGGAGGCTCGCTGAGCCCAGGAGTTTGAGGCTATAGTGAGCTATGATTGTGCCAATGCACTCCAGCCTGGAAGATGGACTTAAACCCTGTCTCTAAAAAAAGGAAAACAAGAAAAAAGAAAAGAAAGTAACTACTAATAAATGATGAAACTGGTAGGTATCATCTCTTATTTTAGGGGAGTATGAAAAAGTTCTGAGACAGAAAGACACCATGAACTGAGAAAGTTTGGAAATTTAAGAACTTTGGAGCAAGGAGGCACTCTCCATCAGACCTCAATGTCCTCAGTGTCCCTGTCCTCCAAGGTCACCTTGACATGACTTAGTTTTGTGTCCTATCACCCCTTACTAGAGAAGCCCCGCAGTGGGTATACATCTGTACACACACACGTGTGTTTGCACACTTAAATGCAAATGCATCAGCTTAATAAATCATCAAAGTACTTTGCTCCCATTGGGCTATGATTCTCGTTGGCAGGGCACCTTCAGTCAGGAATCTGTTTGAGTGGAGAAGTAAGGGTTTGGGTTGGGCAAAATCCCATCCCAACTCCTATCTTAATTGAGCAGAACGTCCTATGAAACAGGGCAGATATAATTATCTCAGTTTTTGAGATGGGAAAACTCAGGTCCATCTGAGTTTAATGAGGTTAATGGATTTTCCCAGAGTCTCAAAGCCACTAGAGCAGAGCTGTGCCCTGACCTAAGTCTTCCACGTCTACACCTCCTCTCATCACACCACAGCTGCTTAGGTCCTGAGCAAGAATCAGTGCGCCCTTCTCTGCCTCAACACACATACTCAACAGAAGAAGCAAGGAGACATTCCCTTTGAGGCAGGAATTGTCCCAAATCACACCCGCCCCACAGGGGGTTCTGGAATTACTTGGCTCCTGGAGCTGCCAGGCAGCATCCAAAGGAGGGAAGTCAGCATGTTGTCACACTCCTGTGGCAGCTGGCAGGCTGTATCAAAGCTTGCCTTCCCCTTGGAAAGCTCAGTCCCTACCCTCTAGACTTGCTACTATGCTAGGTCTCTCTCCTCTTATCAGAGGAAAGGCTGTGGGGTGCTGAAGAGCCAGCAGGGATGTAGCCCCATGATCCCCTAAGATGGGCATGCATCAGAAGCATGGGGAAAGCTTGCTACAGCAGAGGCTGCAGGGCCTGGCCCCCAGAGTCGCCTAGGGAGGACCAAAGAATATGTATTTCTAACACATTCCCAGGTGATGCTGCTTCTGCTTCAGGGACTCCCCCTTGGAGAGAGATGCATCAACATACAGTGACTTGTGCCTTCCCAGGGCCTTGTGCACCACTCCACACATAGCAGAGATACTTACTGAGCAAACATTACGCAGGGTATCCCTTGGTCATTGCAACAAACACATTTCAGCAGCATCTATCATCAGCTTTGTTTTAGACCCAATGGTAAAAGTTAGATAAAAGGCCCTGCCTTCTAGGAACATGTAAGCTAAAGACAGACACAATTCATGCAGGCATGCATAGGAAGATAAGACTACTCGATTCAGATTATAATAAATCTCACCGAATAAAACAAAAGGCTTGCAACAGAGACTGCAAGGTTCCTCGGGATGTCTCTGAAGTTTGCACTTTTTAATTTTCCCTGATACCATCATCATGCTGTGTAGATCACTGTGCAGATGTTACAACTGTATTTAATCACAATTCGAAAGTCAGATTGGGCTGCTCCGACCTAATGGCACGTGAGTCCTTGAACTGCCATCGAGTGGCTCTGACAGCAGGCGTGGCTGCAGCAGGCAGTTACAGAAATGGGTTTAAACGTGGGTGACTCACGGTATCAAAGATCTGTGAACTGTTCAGCTAAGCAGAGGAATCATCAGAATAATGATCATCTTTCACTCAACCCCCCTCCCTCGCTTGTTCAAAGAAAAAAGCCCTTAATTGCTTCTTGAACTACACACAAGTGGGCCGTTGACTGTGACTGTAATTCAGCGTGGAGAAGCAAGGGAAACACTAAAACAGATTTTGTTGAGGCAATGTCGTGAGCAGAGAAAACACTGCGGTGGGATCAGCGGGCACGGGCCACTGTTAGTGGAATGATACCTTCTCAGAGCACAGCTTGAGATACCGTCAGCAGTTGAAGAAATCTTTAATTGTAGATGGTACCAGGTGTGATCAAGGGCAATATATTAATTCAGGAGTATGGGGGGAGGCAGACAGCAGTGAGACAGAGAAAGAGAAGGAGGGAGAAGGAAGAGACATCATCTCAGAAGGATACCACGTTACGGATGCCCCAGCAGATTCAGGTTCCTAATGGAGAAGACACTGTTTAAGGAAACCAAAGAATTCTGGATTCAGTCTCCTGTGATTTACCATCTTTCTACACCCCTGTAACAGGATAGAACCAGATAAATTATTACATCTTGAGAATTCTGAACCATTTCCTTCATTCTAGACTACCTGTGCCCAGGAAGGGTTATGAACGTGGGGAGGCAGAAGCTGCTGTGGCCACACTGCCATTCCATCCAAAGCCATGGCCCTCTCTCTGTACAGGCGGCACTGGCTACAGGGACTGGAAAAGGGGATGCCACAACTGAGAAGCGTGTTGCCAATGAGAAGCCTTTTGTAAATACTTCTCTTCATGTTTACCTAGGAAAGATGCAGCCCTTCCAAGCAAAGTCCGTTTTGAAAAATGTGCCCTTTTACTTCTCTGTGCTGTTAGGTCCCTAAAATAAAAACAAATGCTCACATTTCTCTAAGTCTCCCATCCCACCCTCTCCTGAGGACTCTCTTCTTCTCTTAAATGCCCTTTGCACTGCCCTACAGGGGTAGCCCGTCCATTTCTGTACCCTCACAGGCAGACCTGCCCTCCTACCTGAGCGTTCCACAGCCCCTGCATGGGGGAAGGTGGGGTCAGGCTCCTGTTTTCTGTCCCCCGCACAGTGGCTACAGTCCCATCCTCAATAACGCTAAGCCGCAGCCTTGTTTGGAAAGCAAGCCTTAGTCAAGAGAGCAAGCACTCTCATATTGGGAGAAGCCTGGTACCTACATGCTAGTGAATAATAAGAAAAAAGTAGCTAATGATAATTAGCATCTGTTTAGTGCTTGATAAGTTCCAAGTCCACACGAGGGGCTTTAAACAGATTCACTCATTCAGTGCCAACAATAACCCTACTAGGTGGATACTATCATGATACCTATGATACACAGAAGAAAGCTGATCCATGGAGGGGGTAAGTAGATCGCAGAAGTCTTAATGATAGGGTACAGTCATGATGTGAAATCATACCTCTCTGACTTTGGTGTCCCCGCTCTGATATTCTATTACTTATGGCCAGAAACTATGCCATAGTTTCAGGACACCTGCATTCTACACAGGGACAATTGGAAGGAGGGTATTCATCTATCTATCATCTATGTATCTACTTACCTACCTACCTACTTCATAGAATCAGGGGGTTAAAGGTCTACTACATTTTGGGCAATAAGACGATTGTTTTTCATATGCTGTTTCTCAACTTTTACAACAACTATATAAGGTAAGTTCTTTTACCCTCATTTAACAAACAAGAAAACCCAGAGCCCATATGATGGACTAACTTGCATAAGTCTCTATGAGTGGTAGGTATAAACGATTAAATTAGTGAAGTCTACATGATTCTCACTCTGCCTTCCTGGCTCCACTTGCCCAAAATTCCTTTACTAACCAATTACAGATTATTATCATACTCTTCCTAATCAGTAAAAAAAAAAAGAAAAAAGAAAAATTAACTCTAATCCAGGACTATTATAACACCCTTGAGGATCTTACATATTCTGAGCATTAAAAATGATGCCACCAATTCATTTAGACATTGCCTCCAAATTCTCATGTAAAAGGTACTCACTATAAAGAAAACCGACAAAATTGAAATTTATAATGGTGATATTATAATAATAGATCAATTAAGGAGATTTAAATTACTTATTTCACTGCCTGATCATAAATGCAATTCTATATTGTTCATCTAGTTTATAAAACTTTCTCCGTAACACAAGCCTGACTTTATTTCCCTGGCGGCAAGATATGCTCTCTCCCTCTTCAGCAATCATGATTCCACTTGCATCACCAAGTAGCATATAACGATTTCAAGGGTCCCTTAATAGTAGCTACATCAACTAGCTAGCTCATCTCCTACTGATGCTCCTACCCAGTTTCAGAAGAATTATGTAAAAAATGCATGATTCCAATCTCATTGTTGAATTTCTTCTAAACTCTTGTGCTCAGGATGGAAAAAAGAACAGAGGTAGAGTAGAGCTTCAGTTAGCAAATATTTATTGAGAAGGTATAATGTACCCTCTCTGTCTCAGGCACTAGATATCCAGAAGAATATTCCTTGCCCTCATCCTCAAAGAGCTGGCTGGAGGGTTGCAGAAGGGAGATGCTCAGACCATACAGTGATTATCAGCTTCCACAGCTTTATGTTTGCTTCTGCAAGGTGGTGGTGAAGAGCTCAGGTTTTGAATTCCACCTGGTTTGAAACCTGGCTCTATAGCTTTATGTCCTGTGCAACCATGAGCAAGTTATTTAAACTCTTGAGAACTTCGTTTCTGTATTTGTAAATGGAGACAATAATAGAGTGGGGAGGAGTAAGTAAACCATGTATACAAGGAGGCCAGCATGTGTCCAGCATAGAGTAAGGATTATTAGAGTTAAGGACCCAGCACACAGCTGGATGGAAGTTAGCTGGTTGACTGGAGCCACTTCTTAGGCAGCTCAGGAACCATGAGTTATTCAGAGCTTCTCTCTCTTACTTTTTCAGAGCTTTGCATTCTCTTCCCTTGGTTGCAACTCTCACTTCCCTACCTCCACACCTCATGCAAATTTCACCTGGTTAACCTTTATTTATGCTTCAGTCTAATCTAAACCTCCATTTCCTTTTCTTTCAGAAATTCCCATCTGATCACAAGAGCACCTAAGCTTAGCCCTATCTTTGTACCTGTCACTTGCCCTTGAGAGACCCCATTTTTCTTGCCTAGGGACTCTCTCGGAAGGCCAGAGTGTGAGAAACTAGACGGCAGGACCATGTGTCAGTTCTATGCTATGTCCCCAGCTCTGAGTACAATAATGCACAGTAGCAGATGTTCAATAACCATTTGCTTAGAAGATAAACGGATGAATACAAAGAGATACCATGTCTAAACCTGCATAAATCTGCCCTTCATAAAAAGGGCCTTGCTCAAATTTGGCATCAAATTTTGCTGCCCTGTCTTGTGCCTGGTGTCATTAAAATCTTTGGGTAAGAAGCAGGAATGTTTTCGGTGTCACTTTGAGGACTTTCTACCACAACATCAGCTGCTTGTCCTCCACAAAGTGGGTATAGAGTGCATTACATGGCCTGCTGGTTCTTTCTTAATAAGATCATTGTTGCTAGATATAGATGAATGCAGATACAATTCAGATGTTTATACCAATGTCTAGCATAAATAAATGTGGGAAGAATTGGGGTCACCAACCGTTAGTAACAACATCTTCTTGCTGTCCTGGGAACTGTTTTAGATTTTGGCTTCATCCTCACCTCTACATAAAGAGATGGGGATGGGACTGCAGCTTCTAGAATTACAACCATTTTGTCAACTTGTCATTTGACTCACTGGCTGGCTGGTGCCTCTCCCTCTGGGTCCAGAGACATTCTGCACAGGAAGAAAGCAATAAAGTGAAGTCACAGGGCCGACGAATTCTCCAATCTTCAAAGCACCTTGTTCTGTCCCACAGTACATACATATTTCTGGTAAGCACCATGGAGAGCCTCACATCTGTTACCTCCTGCACCACTGGGAATCAAAGCATTTATCCCCATGAGATGTTTTCTAAAGGCCTGAGGGCACTGGGCCATTTTATCCTCACTCCCTTGGAGAGAGCTTCCCTGACTACATGAAAATACCTGAAAAGGCTAACTTTGTCTGTTCCTTATTGCCTTAAAAATAAGAGTACTCTTAACCTTTAGGGATTTATATTTGGAAGAGGAAAATGAACTAGATATGGCTTATAAAAAGGCAGGAGGGTGAGTCATTTTTAAAATTGTTTACAAGCTTGGTTCCAAAAAATATACACATTTGCACATCACTGAATACAAACTGGTCTTATTATCCTCAGTATATATTATCCCTATTCTCAATTTTCTTTTACTTCTCAAAGAAAATTATTAAGTGGAGCTTATATAGTAGGTGCTGGAAACCTACTTGATGATTAGAATAACCAGGACTCACAATCAGTTAGTTAAAATTAGCCCTGGGAATAATAACTAGAATTCTAGGAAACTGGGAGACAGAAGACCGATATTTAGGGTTTCAGCTTTACTATTTACTAATCATTTCTACACTATGGGGATAACACAGTCACTTCACAGGTTTGCTGTGACAGTCCTATGTAAAATAATTTTATAAAGTGCTGTACTTCTTAGTAGTAACAGATCTTTCTACAGCTGACCCTTGAACAACAGGGGTTTGAATTACATGCGTGTTTTGGGGATGTGAAACCCACGTACATGGAGGGGTGACTTTTCATGTATGTGGTTGTGTAGGATCAAGTGCAGGACTTGAGTCTGCACAGATTTTGGTAGAGGAGGGCGATCCTGGAACCAATCCCCCCATCTACCAACCAAGGGACGGCCGTGGTTCCTCATGTGAATTGAAGGGCAAATGCCAGCAGGGCTGCTCTTTCAGGGAAAGAGTTACATCAACGTATTTTTTCAAGTATTAAATCATATTTATAACTAAATCTTTATCCATTATTTCTTTAGGTTTCTTTTAGGGAAGACATTCTAAGATTCTAAGAGAAGAGGTAAACTGTGCATAATTTATTTGGTCAGTTAAATACTGAGTCAAAGAACAGGAGAGTGTTGTCCTTAGTAGAAATTTAGAAAGCGTCTAATTCTAGTCCAACCCACTCATTTGGCCAGTGAAGAAGCGAAAGTGGAGACAGGCTGGATGAATTCCTCATGGGGACATGGAGAAGAACAAAACCAGGCTGGGATGGAAGGGATCCTCGATCCCTGTTCAGTACTCCATGCTGAACACACTCTGCCTTTTTGGCTTTCCACGTGGAGCTCGTATCTGAGATCACAAAAGCCTCCCAGTCATAAAGATGTGGAATTGTTGTGAAAGCTGTGCCTGGTGGATGAGGGCTGCACCTGACAGTTCCTGCAGGATTCTTCCTCCTACCTCCACAACAGGCAGGCAGGACTGATGGGCCCTCCCTGAGGCCCACATGGCTTCCTTCTCCCGCTCCCAGAGCATCTGAATGGGTCACACCAGCTTCACTAGTAGCGACCATGTGATTAAAATTCCAGGCAGAACCCAAAGTAGAAGATTAAGATTATGAAATGCCTAGCTGCAGTGGGTATCAGATTAAAGAGGAGGCTTGTTCGTTTCGATTACCGGAGCACGAGGCCGTATCCCCTGATACAAAGCCATATGTACCCACTGACTTTCTGGAATGGGGTAATTGATTTCCTCATCCCTCCAAATCTGAGGCTGAAATCTCTCCATGTTCAAAAGCCTAACATAGTTCACAAAATCCTTCGGTGCAGGAAAAGCCCGATTTAAACAGACCCAAATAACCCCAGAATACACTGTTGCCGACACCACATCTGTTGTCGTGTTTGTTCATCTGGAAAGGATTCTGTAGTTCTCGAACGCTAAAGGGTGAAATTAGGAAAGGGGAAAAAAAGCCCCCTCAGCTCGCACTTCCGCCCACTTCTCCAAGCACCTTCTTTTTCTTCCTTCTGGGGACTGCAAAACCAACTAGAATCAGCCTCATTATGCAGGACAAATAGAAGATGGGAATACGTAGGCCCCTCTTGTTTATCAAGTCTAAAGGCATGAAGAAAAATAAAGGGCGAGGACAAAAATAAGGGATAACTCATGAGTCATTTCTGGTTGGCTTCGGAATGACGTTAAGAGGACACACACAGACCCTGGGCCTCTCCTGCACAGAAAGCCTGGTGCTCCGTCTCCACCCCTTTCTGGCTTAACCAACATTTAAGGCCCAGGACGCAGCTGGGGGGGGAAGTGGGCAAGAGGCTCCCTACCACGGAGATTACTCCCTTGCAGCCGGCCTGAAGCGAGAGGCAGAAGAGGGCCCAAAGGAGCTCTCACCTCACACTGGCCCCAAAGGGAGCTGTCTCCGCCACCCTCCTCACTCGAATTTTCTGCCAAGCCTCTCAGTGATGGCGAACAAATCATTTCCTCTCTCTCCTTGAGAGCGCTCTGGTCTATTTAGCCCTCTCTAGGTTCACTGGAAAAGCACACGATTCTTCTGGACCCCATCAATCACGCTCGGGAGAAGCCCACCAACCCGGACGTTCACCCATCGTGTCGGGAGAAACCAGAGTAACAAGTGCACAGACTCAAAGTCGAAAAGGGAGCACGTGGCTTCCCCCCTCTGCGAAAAGCAGACCGCTAACATGCTGAGGTTTCTCGTAGAAGCCCAAAGATAGCCACAAGAGATGGGTAATTTGTTTGACCTTTTTCAGAGGTGCCTAAATATAGGGAAATATTTAACACTTTCCTTTGGGATCTGCTGTATCTTCTTAGAAGCTAAGGAATATCTCTGTGTGTGTCTCTCGTTTTCTAAATTTCAACTCTTCTATTGCCAGTTTGAGTTCTCTTGGCAGAACCCTCGAGTGTTCTCAGGAACAGATGCCTGGAGGAGAGGGATGCTATGAGTTCTGAAACAGAGCAATGCACAGAGCCGGGGAAGCAGCTGCTCCGCTCTAGTCACTGTGTATACAACTTCACCAAAAGTGTTTAGGAAACAGATCATTCTGGAACCTATACCACCTATTCAAAATTCAGGCCCTTTCAGTTCCACCCATCCTTTTTTTCCCCCCTATGCTGTTTGTTTTCTGCCACGAGTTTTAGCAATCTGTTTATGTTGTGAGTGAGTGTGTGTGTGCGTGTGCATATGTGTGTGTGTATATTTGTGTGTGTTTCCCTCTCCAGCCTGGCTGAATTATCCCCAAGTGACTCTTAATCCTCCACCGTAATTCCCAGTGATTGCACTGACATGATAACGGGCGCCCGTTCTCCTCCCTCCCCTCCCCGTTCCCTCCCCCCTTGTTGCTAAGCTCAGCCAAGGATGCTCTCGGGAGCTGTTCATTTAAAAGAAGAAGTTCATAGCAGGGTCACACCAGGCTTTTAAATGGAGAGAAGCCACCTTGGGTAGGAGGAGAGCTCGAAGTCACAAACCCTTCCATATCTCCTGTGACCCCAGCATGTATGGACGTCAGTCCTAAGTCATTACTCTTTCCAAGGCCTTTGACTTCCCTGTGGTCTACCTGGATGGACACAGTGACTAGCAGAGCCCCAGACTGGGAATCAGGAGGCCAGGCCCCTGCCCCCAGCTAGCTGTTTCATGGTAGGCAAGTCACCTGCCCTCTCTTGCCCTCAATTTCCACAATCATAACAATGGCCTAGACCCATCTGGCTGCATGATGAATCAAGCAGGACTTTTCAAACTTTCACTATGCAGAGTGATCACCTAAAGACCTTGTTAAAACAGACTCCTGGGCCCACCTGACAAGATTCTAATGTAGTAGGTTAGTCCTAGGGCCTGAGAATTTGTTGGTGATGCTGATGCTGCAGGTCTAAGGACCACATCTGGAGAACCACTGGTCCAAGGTCTCTTTCATCCCTAACATTCTACTGCTCTGTCCCCAGGATAGCACAGGAGCAGTCAGAACTATTTGGCCCTGGTCCTGTGAAAAATTCCACAAATAGTTACAAAAATTACAGGCTCTCCCACACTTGCATAGTTTTTTTTTTTCTCACCCCCAACTTCTACTCTTATTTGCAAAGATAAGCAGCAAAGATATGGGTGAGGAGAGCAACTGGCTTAACTTTAAGCTGACAGTAGTTGCTGCACTGGTGAGGGCATTTGAAATTACAAGACAGAAACAATTCAAAATAGCAAAGTAAGAATAAGAATAAATTATATGGGTTCCACTTGCCTAGGGTGCCATGCCGGGTCATAGTTTGCCAACTGCGTAAGTCAGCTGGAACAGTGCAATATAAATTTGGCCGTCTTATGCACTATGTAAAGAAGCATAAAAAATAACTCTAGAGCAATAAGAAAAGTAGTATTATCATGTACACCCTCAGATATTTACCTTGCTCCTAGCTCTATAATCCTTTTCAAACTGCAAAACCAGAAATCTTTCTGCCATTTGGCAAACGGACTGTCATCCATCAAATATTTGCAAATTCCTGCACATGTCCATTCTCACAGAGTTACACAGCCTGGTGTAAAAGAGAGACAGTACTGGGCTGAGGATGCTGGAATTATGTCTGAGAAGGAATTCTGGTTTTAAGCTCCTGCTTTTGGATGCCTAAATATTTCTGCCCATTTGAAATTCTACTTATTTGAACACAATAGCTAACACTAAGACATAGTTTTAAAAGAGAAGTTAAAGAACTCAGAATAACATTACCAGCCCAGTGTTTCTCATCCCTTCTCCCTTCTTGAAAATGTTTGCTGTAGTGAGCCACTATTATTAGGAATGCATTATATGCATCAGATGAACTAAAATCAAATAAATATTAAGAACCGTTGCACTAGGATAAGGAATAAAATTTATACATAAAAATTTTAGCTTTAACTTAGAATTAGATTTGGCCACTTTAAAAATTGACAAATGGAATGGAAGCCACATAGGGGTCCATTCCCAAAAGTTCTGAACATATTTTTTCCCTAAATTTCCCAACAGCTTTTGAAAAATCTGTATTTGTTTGAATCAGATGTTAGCAAACTATGGCCTGCTGCCTATTTTTGCAAATAAAGTTTTATTGGAACACAGCCACACTCATTTGCTTACACATTGTCTATGGCACTCCCACTCTACAACAGCAGAGTTGAGTAGTTGCTACAGAAAGCATATGATTTGCAAAGCCTAAAATATTTACTGTCTATCCCTTCACAAAAAAAAGTTGCCAAATCCTGTTTTAAATAATGGAAAGGAAATAATGACAATTTAAACCTTAAGATGTGAATGTATAACCTGCATACTCCAACCAATTACGAAATAAATTAATTATAATACAAACCTGTTGGATCAAAACCCTATCAGCCAATGTCAGAATCTAATTCTTTTTCCTGGCTCTCAGTAGTGTCTTCAGATGTAAAGTGATAATGCTTTGAAATTCATTCAGCTGTTTAACAAACTTTTGAGAGCCTATTCTATTCAAGTGCTAAAATCAATTTAAGTACTGAAAATTTATATATACACCCCATATCCACCAAAAAATAAAAGCAGAGAGACACACTAATCACGAATTTCTGCATGTGATTTGAGTCATATAAAAACAACATATGAGAAAGAGGAGAAATGAGGTCTTTAGAAGCCATAAGTCTGCAGTTGGCAGATAAAATGCCATCTCAGATGATCACATTCAATTGTCACTAATGTTAATATATGTCGGTAACAGTCGAGTGCTGCACACCAGAGGTTAGCTTTACTGCTCATATGCAGATGTTTGCAATACTGAATCTCTGCCGTAACCCTGTGGGAATGGCATTTTTTATGTGTTCTGCAGTGAATTTATGGCCAGGGAGCCATAAATGTTATAGTTCTTTAAACCTTTTGCTTGTGGAGATTGTCACAGTGCTTGAAAAGTAGAGAGACACAGATGTCTTCCGTTAGCAAACCATTTCTAGACCTGCTCAGGGATACGGTCTGTGCCAGCTCCTGAAGTTCCAGTCGTCTATATTACCAATGCCACACGGGTCTGAAACCCCACTGTGGACTTGGTTCAGTTCAGAACTGCAGAGTTACCAAGGCCTAAACGCGTCAGGTGCCTGGCTAGGCTCTGAGACAAGGCCTTTGACCTCCAGGCACTAGGCCATATACACAGTAAGACATGGTAAGAGCTAAAACAGACTGGATGCATTAAGGACAAGAGTCAGTGGAAGTCTGCTTGCAGGAGGCCATGTCTGAACCAAGTCTCGAAGGACAGGTAAGCAAGGAAAGGTATGTGCGTGTATCTGTGTATGTTTGTGTTTGCCTCTCTGTGTGTGCATGTGCTATTCATGCAAGAAAAAATGCATAAACAAAGCAACAGCTGCAAAAAAAAAAAAAAAAAAAGGATGATTTGTTCCAGAATGCACATGTAGTTTAGTATTGAGGAAGCATAAAGCGGCAGGGGCGGGGCTGGGGACAACATTGTATAGTGTGGAGGGAGTGTAGGCATGAGCTGGATCTTGGCTCAAAGTCTGACTCTATCACCTACCAGAAGTTCGACCTTGAGTAACTTGCCAAATCCTACAAACCCCAGCATCCTGGTTAGTAATGTATACTGCAGAGGGTTAGTATGAAGGTGAAGGGATGTATGGCTGGGTCCTGAGAGCAAAATGGGCTCGTAAACCAACCAGCCAACAACAAGGCCACCAGGCAGGAAAAATACTCATCCTGTATAGTTAGGAAAGATCTTTTTTTTTTTTTTTTTAATTTAAAGAATTCCATCTATAACCTCCCTCATCAGCACTGAAGAATGCTGGAAGAAGTCATTTAAAAGAGGAACTGACAGGCACAGCAAAACATCTCAAATCTCCCATCCACCTGTGCCACCATCATGCAGGTAAAAGCAACGCTGCCAGGGAGACGAGAATCACAAAGCCAGTCGGCGCTGTTCAAAACGGTGGCCCCGTGAGCGCCTTCCTCTATGTCTAAACTCAGCACAAGCTTGCTCGCTTCACGCGTCCCCAGCACCATCGGGGTGCGAAACAGACTTCCCCTTGAAGTAACGCAAAACCCACTTCTGACATGCCAGGAGCCACACGGCAGATGCAAAGTTTCTTTCAGGAGAAATGATTCAGCACCTGAAGCATAACAAAAGGAATTAATTTAGAACTTTCTGTTAACAGGAGCTTTTCCAGTTCCTCTTAGAATAAAAAGCCCCTCATGATTATGAGTAAATCCCTATACTCTGGGAAAAAGTCAAAGATTAGTGGCCACCCTTCACCAGGGCCTGCCTTAAGTCTACGTGAACAGGAACTCCACACAAGAACACAGACCTTGGTAACCTGGGAAGCCATCCTGTTTCTTCCAACTGTGGCTGTTTCCATTGTGTTTTCTTGCATGAACTGTTGAGCCTAAGAATACTGAGTTACAGAAATGCCCCCTGTATTTCTGGAGACAAGATTTGATTTCAGAAGTCACATAAGGCTTTGCCTTAAAGAAAAAAGAAATGTGTTAGTTCAAAAGCTGCCTTGTCTAAGGAGGACGTCTCCTTGGTCAGTAATAGCTGCACTTCAAAGAGACAGCTGTAAACTGGGCCTATGGTTCTCACCTGGTTTGAAAGACAAGACAGGCCTCTTCCTAGAGCCATGGACTGCCGGAGCTGGCAAGGACCCCAGAGATGAGAGCTGATCAGAGAGAGATGCTAATGCCCAAGTCGGGCCCAGAAGGAACCATGCGGTTAAAGTAATTAACACAAAGCACAGCTCATGTTGACTTCTGAAATCATCTCTGTCTCCAAGAACACAATCACCGGAGCCAAGATGTCTCTGTTTTTTGCTAAAGTAATAGCCTTATCAGAAAACTTAGAAGTTTGCCCCAAGAAGATTTTACAACTCATTGTTCCCCTAGTTAGAGTTAGTTGAAGGATCTGTAGTAGCCTTTTAGAAGACTTTGACCCTAAACCAAACTGCCTGTTAGTATCGGGAGCATGTATCTACCCTATATAATACCTGTGTGGATTTTCAGTTTTGGAGATATTTCTGGCAGGAGGAAATATCCCCATCCAGATACCCTCCTTTTATCTATTTTCATAAACCTTTACTTTATAAACTATATCTTTGGCTCTGTGTATTATTATTATTATTATTATTTCTGTTTCCTACTATTTTTTCATCCTTTGCGATGACCCCTGCCTGAGAGATCTGATCGGAATAAAAAACCTCTTTGCTGGGAGCGTAGCTAACTCCCCACAAACTGGCATGGTCAACTTAGAGACCTGATCCAAAGAAAGAGAAAAAACCTCTTTGCAGGGAGCGTAGCTAACTCCCCGCAATGAACAATACATGCACACACACATGCACACATACACACATGCACATACATACACAGAGAAAAAAGGGAATCATTGCATCTGCATGGCCGAGACCTGTATCTTTCAGAAACTTGGTGCAAGGTGGAAAGGATGCCTTTCAGCTGTCTGAATACACAGTCCATCCTTGGGGATCACTTCTAAATGGTCTCCAGATAGAAGCCCCCTTCTTGTGTGGTGGAGAGTAGACCCATCCAGCTGTAGCAAAGCCATCATTGTAAGCTCTGGTCTCTGGGATGTGTTTGCTGGGTTTCTCTGCAGCTCACCTACCATGATAAGCTGTGGGCACCAAATATGTCCCTGAGGGAGTCACTGTCTCAGCATGCGGTTGACAAACACAGCTTTCCAAAGATGGATGGTAAAACATTCCCAATCACTGACGACCATTCTGAGGGTGGATATAGTTAAACAAATGAACCACACAAGGGTAACCCTTAACTACAGGGCCTGGGGGCTGGAATTCATTCTCATCTCTTCTAAGTTTCAAAGCACCAAATGGGATAAGCCCAGGGTCTTCTCCCAAGGGGACTTCTCCCCCTTGGGAAGACTGTACATTCTTGACCTTCAATAGGTAGAGAAGGATGCAAGAGTTCTGCCCCAGAGTGGGGTGAAGTGGAGAGATTGCCTGTCTAGGAGCTCTGTGCTGGGTTCTGACTAACCCTTCCACGGGCTGCCGGGTCATGCTGGGTGAATCACTTTCGGGACCTCGTCTTTTTTAGTCTGTTCACTAAGAGGTTTGGATCAACTAAATAATCCTAAAGCTTCCTTCCAGCTCTAAGTTTATTTTATGATACTAAGTGAAAATAACCCAAATCAAGTTTTCCTTTTGAATATGAATGAGACAGTTGCCAACACAATGTCATTGGAGGGCTCTGAGAGAATACCCCAGCCTCTACTGGAGAGCTCTGAAAATCCTCCCACCTAGTGATTCTTGGATCAAGGACTGAAAGACACTAAACTGTCCTCAAAGTGTAATTTGGGAATGCATGCCCATTAACTCATTATCGGCCCTGTAGCACCGCCATAAAGTAAGCTATCCAGTAAGTCAGCCAAAGGTTAGGTAATTTGTGTTGGGGCAGAACAGGTCTTAAATCTCTAGCCCACAAAGATGACGGCAGCCACAATCTATATAACACTGAAATGATTATGGAGCTCGAGACAAGATGAGACAAGAGACAAGCTATTTAGTTAATGAGAATTCCAAATCTCTCCCTGGGAAGCAGGAATCCCTGGTCTCCAGCTACCATGTCATCCAGTCAGGCTCGCTGGGATCTGCCACTGTCATTCATCCCTGCTTGATATTTTTTGCCACCCCCAGGATGTCCCCCTAAATTCACCACCTCAACACACACGGTCATGTGTGCTACTCAGAAGAACTGCAAACGGTGTCTGAAAACCTCGCAGTCTCGTCTGTCCCTGCTATCACCTAAAACAGTCCACTGTTCCATTTACACAGGCTTTTCTTCAGCAGATTTGCAAGGTAACATCTGCCTCCGAAACAGATGTTGATGCCAGAATTCTCTTCTGCTCATTAATGCTTTTCCGGTTAACATCTAACTATCTCTCTCATTAGTTCTTAATAATACTTTTTGTATCCGAGCCATGCCAAATCCGCGCTCTTTAGAGCTTTGCATTATTGTTGCTTCTGTTGCTGTTGAATTACGCTGCTGAATAAAGGAAAAGTAAAAATAAGCCCCTCTAAGAAGGCTGCTATGTGTCAGAGCGCTATCTTTGTGAACTGAACAAGCTGAAATCAATTAAAAGTGTGTGTTTGGAGAATGCGTCTCAGCTGTCTAATTGCACCACCTCTGCTGTAGGGCCGAAGTTTGACTCCCTGCCAAATTGCCATCAAAATGGGCGGCCATTAGCACTGCTGCCGCTGAGCCTGATTCTAGTGCCTGTGTAATGAAGGAAGCCCCGTGCGCCCGGGGCTTGGCACACAAAGACTCCCCCGTCCCAGGGGCGGTCCTCAGAGAAGGGCTCTGACAAAAGACACTCAAAAGACTTCTAGGATAAGGGTCCTGGGACTGAATAATTTATCCCACCCAGCTTCCTCAGTCTGCCCTCCTTCCTAGATTGACGATCAGAGGCATGTGTGCCATGCTCTATCCACAAGCGACTTCACGTAACAAGAATTAATTCAGGAAAAGTAGACTCAATATACATTTGCTGAGTGCCTTGCAGTGCCAGGACTTACACCCAACCATTATCAGAAATGTAAGTACTATTTCCGTGCGTTCATATCCAAGCAAGCAGATAAAGTGAGGTTCACTTTTTCCTGATGTGTTCTACAACGACAATATTAAAATCGACTTTCAAACACTTTCAAACACTTTTAAACACTTGATGGTGGCCCCAAGACTAGCCTTTATGTTTCAAGAAGCCAACACCATAGTCAAACAATTGAATAAACCAAGACATAAATAAAGCTAAAGTTGGTCTACACAATAAGGGAAAAGCCAATCCTCTAGGGAACTTGGGCCAACACAATGCATTGTTTGAGATCAGGAGAAAGAATGCTTAATAAATCATCAACAATAGTTTCCATGGATACAATAAATATATAGTCACCTATATTGTTTAGCTTTATAACCATTCCTACAGGGAAGAAATAACCAAGGGTCTTGGTGCTATTGCAAATATGAAACTCATTTAACTTAAAGGCTTGCATAATGTCCAAAAAAATGTGAAATAAAACTGAAACTTAAGACTAATCAAGCAAACTTTTAGTCTCTGGACCTCTAGGCAGCCAACATTTCTTGGTCCCAATGAACTACACTGCAGCTCCATAATATGCTGTTCTTTTTATAGTAGGTTCTTCCCTTTCTGCCTAAGTGGCTGCTTTTCAACAAAATTACTTGGCAAACACTGCTTTATAAAGTATAAATCAGATATGTTACTCTGGAATCTAAACCCTCAAAGAATATGCCCCATAACACTACATAAAAATGAAAAGTAGAAATACTACGTTATTGCTGCCAAAAGAAATGTAAAAATATGAATGAAAAGGATTGCTGGGTGTGTTTTCCATGAGCTTCCATTTGAATAACATTCCCCATTTACTTAAATCTTCACAATCTCAGGGGCTTATATATTGTGAAATAAAAGCACATTTTATGAGAAAATTAGAATGTTGTGAACTGCCCTGGGTGGTGCCGACATTACACAAAGAATGGTGAGTACTAACCACAGTCAAAACCTCGCTCCCCTCCAGCCAACAGATGCCATCTGAGGGTTTGAAGCAGTGTGCTCAGTGTGGTCATTCAGACTGCAGATCTGGGAGCTCTCCACAGCTCCTTTCTCCAGATAAACTCCAGGGGAATCTCGGATGACAGTGTAGGTGACCGATGAAGCAGGTACAGACCAAGTAAGACACTGTCCCTCTCTGCCCAATTGTTTAAACACTCCCTACCTCCAGCACCACACTCCACTCTCCCACAGCTCCTCCTGTATTTGCTGTCAACACTGCTGCCCAATTCTCCCAGACTTCTCTTCTGAAGTTATTTTCTTAGATCCTCTGGTTAGACTGATGACTAACACCTATCTCACTCACATGACTAGGGTCACAATATTTACTCAGCTATGCCACAAAGAGATAAACAAAACAGGTCAATATTCTTCCATCTTGAATAGTTCTCTTAAATAATCCCAACTAGAAAGAAAAGCTTCCTTTCCTTTGACTGTGTTCCTTTCAATATGAATGCATTAGGTGCCATAAGAGAGCACCCTGGTCTCAAAGCTTCCCCAAGACAGAGCTCAAGGGCTTGCACGAGGTGGCTGTCAGGTGTGGGTCTGCCAAGGGCACCAGCCAAACAAATGATATAGGTACGAGGCCACTTGGCAGATTGGGCATTACCCTCTATGTCAGGAGACACAGGCTGCCAATGCAAAGGCTACAGAGCTGTTGGTTTTTTCATCCCTGTCCTCAGAGGTTACTTTGGAGAGTGAGGAGGTGCAGAAAAGCATATGGGAGAGTAACCTACACAGCATGACCTCCATGATACAGTGGTGACTTACAGGTGAGCCAACTGTAAGTGAGCATGCTCATCTGGACTCCTGTAGGATTGCAGATTTGCAGGAGGAAAGCACCTTTCACATCAACCCCTTGGAGGTGGTGGCCACAGCAAAGCTGTTCTCATCGTAACCAATCAGTGATGGCCGTCTGTGAAGCTAACAAACTGGAAGGGAAGGAAGGGGCAGGTCTACTCTTTCTCTTGCCCCACAAGGTCTAGGAGAAGTCAGCTACCCACTGACAGAGGTGCCAGAGCTCCATGAAATGGGGTTTGAGCAGGCATATACTGAATGAAAGGGAAATAATGTTTACCATAACCATGACCCATGGAGGACAGAAATTACCTCAAGGGAGAAATACAGACCTCTCTTCTTCCACTGCTGAGTCCTTCAGGGCATGTGATGGCCAGAGATCTTTTCTAAGGTTCAACATGGCCCAGGACTTTGTCTCAGTGCAGGAGTTGGGCATAGAAGGAGCCTCATGCTGGTGAACTTGGCAGGTCAAATGTATGATATTCATGAGAAAGATCCAGTCTTTTCCCATAAGCACAGGGCATCAAGAGACATCATTCCTGGGGTAGCTACTCTTTTAGGTGAGTGAAGAAAAATACTGAGATTTCCATAGATTCCAAGGATATCTCAGAATATTGAGAACTCTTGCACCCAGAAAGACCTATAGATTTAGGTGGCGGAGCTTCACCCTCCAGTTACAAGACGGAAGATCTAGACCATCAAACTGATCTAGGAGTGAAATTTTTTTCTTATTTATTGTAAGTAATCAAATATGACCACATAGCAAAAATCAAGCAGATCCAGGTAGTGGATATTTCAGCTGTTACCGTCTGGTCTATTTTAGGAGCATGGAGCCCAGCCTTTTTTCTGCTCCAGCCCTAGGTGATGTCCACCCACTGGGTATAGGGCAGACCAGGAAAAGGAATCTTAACATCAGTGATACTAGCTCTCCCACCCAAGATGCAGAAAGCTCCACAAAATGCAACAAGTGTATCTTATGCTCAGGGCGCTATGGCAAAGGCAATGCTGAGCAGAGATAAGTGGTTTCTAGCGCAGATAGGAAAGATCAGGAAGGAAATGGGAAACAGGCTTTGAACAGCTAATACGTATCCTGGGTGGGGCCAGATGCTGGGGATACGATGACAAATAAAACCCAGTTGTTGCCCTTCAGGGGCACTGTCCACCCAGCCCACAACTACCTACAATTAGCCTAAGGTAGAAGAATAGATGTATGTGCAAAGTGCCTCAGGAACAAGAAAGAGGCGCTCCTTTGTCTAAACGAAGAAGGATGCACATAGGCACTATTTGAGCTGGGTATCGAATGGTTTCTCCAGGCAGAGAAGAGGGAAAGAGGATTCCAGAAAGATGGCACTGTATCTCCTCGAGAACCCACATTCTTCTGGCATCAACCTTGCTTCTTCTATGCCTAGGACAGTGCCTGAAACACCATGGGCACTTAGCAAACGTTACTGGATAAATCAGAATATTCAGGGCATGGATGGACAGACTGTCATTTGGGCATGAAGCTGTACTGAGGGGAGTCATTGGTCAGAGCTTCCTTTTCGAAAGATGTTTCTGGTGGTCTGGAGAGTAGGAGTGAGCCGGCTTGTCCAAGGATAAGCTAGAATGCCCAGGTAGGAAGCTTTACACGGTCTGAAGGGAAGAGCAGGGTGTGCAGAGATTATCAGGGGAGGTAGTTTTCAGAAGTATTTTAGCACTTACAGTAGAAATTTGTTTACCAAAAAGATATTTTAAAAAATATTTATTAAAAAAAGATAATGCATTTGAAAAGGCTTACTTCCTGGAAAGAAAGAGCTTTTAATAACATGCACTAATAATTTTAAAGGAAGCTACAGATAAAACCAGTAATAAAAAGAGAGTAGACGACTAAACAAAGTCAATAGCTACCCATTGGAGGAATCCCGGCTACTTTGTAAACAGCAACTCAGCCTGGGGGCCAGGCCCCAGCGACAAATGCATTTTCCAATTTTATGGAGAATGAGATAAGACAGCCCCGAGGTTGTGCAAGGATACAAAAATCTAAGAGTACACTGACTGGAGGTTTAAAACCTTTTTTCTTTTAAGCAGCAGAACCCTTTCCTTCAGCAAAATCTTATGCAAAATCCTGTAGGCAAATCAGATAATAAACAGGGATGCTTGTTTGAAGTGGAGTGTTAGGGGCCCTGGGACCCCAGATCTGTTATTTTCAGAACATACAGGCCCTGAACAAACATGTTTGTTCCCCCGGAGCTTCTTGGGGTACAGACTTCTTTCCAAAAGTCAGGAAAACTTCCAAACTGGCCCATCTTCCACACTAAAAACCTGATCCTCAGAATGATGGGATGTACCCCAAAAGATCTGCGTTGTTACTTCCTGCTGCTTATTTTATAATCAATAGGAAGTTCAGTTATGAATCACAGGCCAAAGGGAAAACCTCCAAAGTGTGTCCACAAGTGGGACAAGTGAGCGCAGCAAGAGACTGGCTCCTCTTGGTGAATCCCAGAGCTGGGACTTCCCAGGTGAGGAAAGCAAGTCTCCCTGCTGACAGCACCTCGCCTACCTCACACCCACCTGGAAGGAGTCTGCGGCAGAACCAGGTATAAGGGCTCCCGAAGCTTCTATGTGGCTTTGGGGAGTGACTGCGTACACCAGTGTCCCTTATAGAGCTGCAGCCTTCTCAGGAAAAACTGGAATTTGGTACGCTTCATATCCAGTGCTCTGGTATAAGTAGGCAAAGCAATGCAATGTGGGGTAAATCCAAGGACATTTTGTTCTTTAGCAGAGACTGACAAGCTCATTTAGTAACAACAATTCACAGTCCTCAAGAAAATGCTGAATATCACTTGCAGACATAGTAAAATTCAGGCAAAGACAGCCAAACAGCACTGGAAGCTATTTTAGACGTGCATATTTTAATACCATAAATTCTTTATTTTTCTTAACAAAATAGTCCCACAAAATTATTTGCTACTGCAAAGACCCTGTGAGAGAGGTTATAATCCCCATTTCAGAGATGGGGAAACTGATGTGAGAAGACTCTCAGCGATGAGAGGAGAGCAGGATCTTCCTTTGCACACAGCTGTCTGTGGAGCTCACACAAAGAGCTTTCACAGTCAGCAAAATGCAGCCTGCAAGTGCCTAGGGAAGGCGGTTCAGAGTCATTAAAAATCGGCCCTGTCCCATCCCAAAAGGACATCTGGATAAATATGCACTGGGGAGACATGACTTGCCAGCTTACCTGAGGAATTTAATCCAAGGTTGCTTTAAATTCACAGTACTTATGCTCTGGTCTGCGCTTTCCTTGCTGATGGGACAGCCATTGTATGAGCATTTCACAGGAGAATTTACCTGGCATGTCTTTCTCGCAAACCCTTTTCCAGGAAATAAAAATTAAAGCCACTAACTGTATAAACCACCCCATCTAAGCAGTCTTTCCCATTCCTTTTGATTTTCTTTTCCTGATCCCTTTTAAAATGGATTTTACACTCTAAAGGTTGCCAGGCTGACATCCTTGGGGACCAGTCCCATCCGTGTATGTGCAGAATCCACAAAACATGCTGGACCACACAGAGGCAGAGGAGGGTGGGAGTGGGGGGATGGCAAGAAAAATGTGACCCAGTTACCCTTCCCAGAACCCGGGGTCAGTCCTGCTGAAAAGCACCGTCAACTCTGCTCCGAAACTAGCTTATTAGCAAAGCTTCTTTGAAATAGCAGGGAACTATTTCCTAACACAGCTCTTTATGACATGGATTTGAATATGCAGCAATCTCTTGCATATTTGCCTTAAATGCAGCCCAGTGAGAAAGAAGCTCATGAAAAACTCCAAGTTCTTTCTTACTCACAGGTTTCTTTCAAGCCCTTTAACACAGCACAAAAGGTCTGTGATTTGGTCCTGGCCTATCTGATCTCACCTTTTCTACTTTCCCCCTCCCACAACATCCTGCATCCCAGCCACACCATTCATGGTGCTTCCTTTGCCCCAGAATGCCCTTCTCCAGAAGCCCCCCCTGCCTTGCAAGTTTAGCCCCCCTTGGCAAAGCTTTTCCCAGTACCCACCAGTTTAGGCTGATTATTCTCACTCCAGGTAACTATGGTACCTTGCAGATTCCTCTGGTCTAACTCTCATTCACTGTGTACAATTTACTTATATAGAGCCAGCTTTCCCCTCCCAGACTATGAGCTCCCTGAGAGCAGAGGCCATATCTAATTTATTTTTGTGTGGTCTGTACGGAAACAAAGTGCAAGACACACAGTAGGCAATCAAAATGTATGTTAAAAAAAAATGGAGGGTACACTCACATTTTGACCCAGCAAAATATACCACTGAGAGTGAGTGGTATGGCAATCTGTGCAGAGTTCACTATAGTAGCAAGAAATTGGAAGCAATCTAAATAGCCCCCACTAAAGGAGTGTGTAAATAAGATACCCATATTAAGGAAGAAGACATAATAGAATGAGGCAAATCTATACGTACTGAGAAGGACAAAGAACAAATGGAATATCAGGTGAAAAATTCTGGAACAATGATGAATAAGGAATTCTTAGCAATCATTACTTCTGAAGAGGGGGTACCACTGGGGATATGATGTGTGATTTTAATTTTTCACTTTATGTATTTTGTTAGGTATTTGACTTTTTGAAAGTATGCATTGTGTTTGTAATTTCACAAATGGATACAAAGGTCTTCCCTTTAAGTGGAATTTAACTCTAAAAGTTGCCAGGTTAACAATCCTTGCAATTAAATCTATCTAGTAAATGCAACCATCTGCAATGGACCCATGTAGTTCCTCAAAAGGGAAAGACAGAATAACGAAACCATTCTGCGAGTGCTCATGATACATTTCCCATGGTGCTCTCAGATAGGCTTCTCTCTGGTGCAATGCTTTGGAAAACTCTTCTCTGCTAGTCTGATATCCAGAGTTGAGTTAACTCGATAAATATTTATTGGGCATTGGCCATGTACAAGGTACATGTGCACAGCAATGGATGCCAAAAAAAAAAAAGTGAGTAACCTAAGGTTTTGGCATCCCAAAGGCTCCTTACTCTACCAGGGGAGACCAACATCAAGAATTTTAAAACAAGGCAGAATGTGAGAAGCACTATAAAGAGGAAAAAGCAAACAAGAGCGGGGAATGGTTCCAAATGGGCAGACACTGGAGGAGCCTATGGAGGAAGCAAGATTTGAGCGGGGTCCAGAAAGACAGATAAGATCGACTAGCAGAGATACAGGAGAGAGAAGCCTGCCTCATCTTGTCTGCCTCCTGGCACACTAGGGTGGTTAAATACCTAAATTTTAACAGGCTTTCTGCATGCAAAGTAAATTAAAAAAAAAATTCCTACATACCTGGAACCATATCCAAACCTTTCCCAAATATCTACCAGAGCCTCGCATTTCCCAGCCCTGCCTCTTTCTCTGACCTCAGTTCCAGCCATCCTCTTCCTCCCCTCACTGCAGCTACCTTGTCCTCCATGGGGGCTTCAGGCTTTTCAACTTACCTTCTTCCCTCTACCTAGACGGCACACTCCATCAAAGCAGGAACTTTGTCTTATTTACAATTTTATCCTCAGTGCCTGGTACACAGTAGGCGCTCAATTAGTATTGGGTGGAATAAATAAGTGGATAAAATAAAGTTCTCAACTAGAGTAGAAAACAGTTGACAAATGTAGGACCTCCTTTTGGATAATTCATCTGGCTGTTTTAAAATTTTAAAATACATCTATCTGGGTTATAAATCACTTCACCTTCCCTAAACCACAAGAACTAACTAGTATTAAGTCTGATACACCATTTCCATTTTCTTTTACTCCCCATGTACTGTCGCAGCTTTCGAATACATGATCATCTCAGTCTGCAGGCTTGGCATTTTAGTTCCTACTTCACAGTTGAGAAAACTGATAATCAGGGCAAAGAACCTTCATTCTTGGTAGTCACAGGTCATTCACCGCAGGAACTAAGGCTGGAACCCAAGTCTTCTGCATGGTACGCTGGGACTAGTCCAGAATTGCTACTCCTGTTCTTGACAGCAGGCCATAAGGGCTTCCAAGGGCATGTGGTGTGATTTGAGGAAAACCTTGCCCAATAAACAGGAAATACTAGGCAAGTTTTGACAATTACTCCTCCTTTGCTTTGCTTTAAAGGGAACTTATCTCCTTCCTGATTACTGTTATTGGAATGTCTAAACTTTTTAAAATAATAAGTACTACTTAGGAGCAATTGCTTTTTAACTGTAAATTAAGATCATAAGTCTTTTGTTTAAAATGCAATTGCGTGTTCTACTGAGCACTTTCAAAGGTTCAGGGCTGTAATTCCCTCGCAGGCAACGTATGCTTCAGTGAAATTTTTCATTTGCAAATTAGGTTCGTTTATGGCAGAAAATGAAAAGTCATCATCAGACAGACCAAGAAATGGGGCCATTCTTTACCTAGAAGGTACAATTAGCTGAAATATCTGTGGGGAAATTTTATCTTTCACGTATTGTCAGTTTTACAAAGGTATGAAAGAATCACTCTAAAAACCTAAAGAACATACCTAATTACGGTTTACCCCAGCGACTGTTCATATCGCTGCCTGTTTACTCAAATTGAAACGGGAATTGCAGACATTCCTTGGATGAGACACTCCACAATATGGAATTCAGTGATGCGGTTCTGGTTCACAGCTTCTCAGTGCAGGGTTTGGGCAAATTAATTTGGCATAAATCTATCTATAGATTCAGATGCCTGTATAGATATGGGTTCCAATTATCTCCTAAAGGACAGTCTATATTACCCCCCACTAAATCTCCAGCAGGGGAGGGGGAAGGCTTTCTTGGAACATTACCTCCCTATTTATTTGATTTTCTAGATAAATTAGGGAAGCTACAAGGGAATGGGAAGGTAAGCTCACACATCACAAGCATCCTCAAACAGCTATGGGACGTGAGGCTGCTGATCAGACACGTGTTGGTGGTTATTTATAAAATGTTACTTATCACTCCAATACTAACACACACAGACCCCCTCCAAAAAAAAAAACAAAATTTATTTTCATCAAGATCGTGTATCGTGTTTAGCTCTGACCATTTTTATTTCCAGCAAGTTAGATCCATTCCATTTTTAGTGACAACTCCTTTAGGAAACACTCTTTTTTAAACCTGTGTTTTGAGAAATGAAACTAATGGGCCAGAACGGGTTTATCATAAAATACTCATCAAGTCAGGAAATAAAGTTCAAATCCTTCTCCCCTTAGGTGAACGAAACTCGTTTGTAGGACACTCTCAGAGTAACTACCTAAATGCCATCCTTCTAGTTATTGAAGACAGTTCTTGAAATAGAAAACTTGGGTTCACTACTATTATCTTTTGTCCAACTTAATTTAAAAAGAAGGAAACAAGTTTGGTACTGAATCCAAGAAAGTCATCAATAATCTTAAATTACAGGAACAAAATTCAAAAGAGCCAGAAATTATCTCCTTTCCTCTTCCCACCAGTACCTAGGAATGAGTGGCCAATTTTTTAAATTGTTCTCCCAATTAATTAATCATAGTACTTGGAAGAGCTAGAACTCAGGTCTTATGTGAAAGAAGCAGAACAATCTGCCTTCTCCACTGCAGGGTCGTCTGTGGACAGCTGGGACCATTCATTTGGAAAGGTCTGCTCTCCCCTAGAGAGTGAAGGGAATGACACATTCCTGTGGCTCTGATTTTCAATATTCCTTATCAGCCACCACGTTATCCATCACCAACGCATGCCCTCATGGTACAGGTAACTCGATCACAGCTCACCTTGTGCTCCTTATGGTTTAGGTTAATGTCTTTCTGAGATCTGGGAATGGCTAATCACCATCCCTGATAACGTTGACTCTTACCAGCTTTAATTTCAGAAAGTTATACTTAATTATCTGCCTGGAATACCAGCACAAGATGTTTACCTTGTGTATAATTCTATTATAACACTTATTGTACTGTGTGGAATATTAGTTTATAAGACTGTCTCTTTCACCAGAATCTCCTTAAAGATAGGAGACACGTCTTCATCTTGGTTTGCACATATTAACTGCTCATCAAGTGTTTGTAAAATGAAAAAATTAAAGAAATCATGAATAACTGCTTACATTCTTCTCCATGGAAGCACAGCGTCAGAGCAACCTGCTATAATTCACTCATTCGCTCTTTTATTCGGCCGATATTTAAAGTATACTGAAGACATTGAGATGAACAAAACAGACATCTTAGGATGTTTATGGTTAAAAGAGAAAGACACTCAATAAGTCATCAGAGAAGTCAACACCCAATTGCAAACTGTAACAAAATGAATGGAAGGAAAGTGAGGGCGATGAGAGACCATGAGAGACTGAAGAAGGGCTTGTTTATTCTGGGACTAAAACAATCGGTAGGGGTTAGCAAGAAGAGAGGGAGAAAACAAAATTTTCTAGGCACTGGGAACAGCATGTGCAAAGGCCCTGAGGTGGGAAAGAGCACTACATGTTCAAGAAACTGATGGATCAATGTGGCCAGAATTCAGCAACAGGAAGGTATGATCTGGAAATCTAATCTTCCCGAAACCTAATCTCTCCTTCTTTCCCCCAAGTATCCTATAAACATCCTTCCTTTAAAATAACAAAATAAAACCATGCAAGACTTTGTAAAGCTGGGGAGGACTTTAAATTTTATCCTCAGGGAAACAGAAAGCCTTTCCAGCAGGAGACTGGCAGAACCAGATCTGCTGCGTTTCCAAAAGACCATTCTCCCTGCTGTGAGGTGGTGGAGGAAAAGGTGGGGGGCAAGAGCAAAAGGGGAAGACTGTCCGGAGGGCCACTGGGAGCTGGGGACCAGGACCTGGCCCAGGGTGGGGGCAGCGGAGAGGTCTGGTATGAATGTTGGAAACAGCTCCCAGGGTCTTGGTGGTGGATTCGGTATGCCAGTGAGGAAGAGTGCCTGTAGGTTTGTGCGCGCTCGAAGCCAACCTGGACCACCAGGAGCAGTGGTAGCAGCCCCATCTCCCAAACCATCTCCCTTGGTTAAGAATGCACCCTATCAGGCCCTGGGTTGTCCCCCTGGATCACAGTCCTGGCAGAAGCTGCACACACAGT
Source organism: Lemur catta (assembly GCF_020740605.2). Classification (NCBI taxonomy): domain Eukaryota; kingdom Metazoa; phylum Chordata; class Mammalia; order Primates; family Lemuridae; genus Lemur; species Lemur catta. Next base: position 91,944,625 of record NC_059128.1, read on the forward strand.
TCTCCCAGCACTCAGCACAAGGCTCTGCACCCTGGTCCACGTCCTGGCCCCACGGAAGACTGCGGATGCTTGAGAGAATCCCTGCTCTCCTCCTTGGCAGCACCTGTCAAGCAGAGTGCAGACACCCACCCTGGGGGTTACCACAGGAGAAGTCCCTCCTGAGCCCTACCAACTTGACAAGCTCAGTCAGGGATGCCAATGACTGGGCTACGAAATGTCACACAGACAGTGAAATCTAATCTCTCCTTCTCTTCCTCAGTGGCCTGTAAACATCCTCCCCTTAAAATAACAAAATAAAAGCCCTGCTTCCCATTGTGAGTTTTGGCCTTGGCTGCCCCGACTGTCAGAGCCGCAGCTGAGGACCTCTGGCCTCCCGAGCTTTCTGCTTTTGCTCTGTATTCCCTCTGCTCCAGCCCCCTGACATCCAAAGCTCTTCTTAAAACATCCTTTGATATCCGATTTCCCTTTTACGTGGCCCCTACTGTCAAAAGCACATTTTTGTTTTCTTGCCAGAGAACGATCCACATTCTTCTGTGTACCCACAACTCGTTGGTTCTGCTCACACGTCCCCAGGCTGGTGGGCTCACTCCTCAGCATCTCTCAGCCCCTCTCTTCCAGGGCTGCCTCCTACATGGAAACATGCACCTACTTTTCCTTTTTCTTTTGTAATACACGACACTCCTCTCTAGCTTTTCTTGCTTGGCTATTCTTTTCCCTACGTGATGGTATTTTATACAATCAGATTCCTCCCAGTTAATGGACTGAATGCTTTTCTAAAAGGGACCACCGGAAGCTTTTCAAAGCCCCAGCAAGAGACCCCATTCCTCTATTTCAGAGTCATTCTGTACTTAGAATATGAATGTCTCTTAATTTTGAATACTCAGTGGGGTGAAAGCTAGACAAAAATTATTGAGTGTCTACTATATGCTTGGCAGAGAGATATCCGTATAATAGATGTCTTTATTCAAACACTCAGATCTCCCTTGCTCTCTGAATCCTTCCACTGATTTTCAGGTGGGTAAGTCAAGAGGAAGCAACCTGCTGACTAGCCACGGGGAGGCACAGAGGGACGTGGGCTGCCCTGCCCTGCGGGGTGGGGCTGAGGATTTGGCAGTGGAACATTGGCACTGAGCATCGGCACTGGCAGTGAGTGGCCAGGGACAGGCAGGGAGGAGCCTCCCCCACAGTGACACTGGTTATCGGCCCCCAGACAGTTAAGACCTAGCTGGATAGGACTCGGGGTCATCCATACCTGCCTTTGCTCCTCCCCACTCCCTGATTCTGGTCAATTGAGCGCTGAGAGTGTAATGACTTCCACTTTCCAGATGTAAACCATGGGGTTGAGGGCTTTCTCCAAGGCCTCGTGGAGAGGGGGGTGCGACCCAGAGCAGACTGTCCCATCATCAAGCTGACTCTGCAACCCAACACCAGCCCAGACGTCAAGACTGCGGCCCTGCACAGCCATACCGTCCCCAGCATCTGGCCTGTCTAGGCTATGGAGACTCTGCCTGCCTCCCAAAGGCAGAGCGTGCACAGGCTCAGGGCTCTGTTCTCACTCGCAGGGCATTCAACTGTCCTGGCAACTGCCCCACCCTCAAAAGACCCCAGACATGGCAGCCAGCAGACAAAGACCTCCACAAACGGGCAACCCCAGGATCATCTGCATGCAGGGAAGAGGCCACCTCCCATCCATTTACCCGGGCAGAATGTACTCTGCGGCTTGGACCCAAAAACCCTCTGCAAGGACCACAAGTTTTATGAAACCAAAGGGGACCAACAACAAACTCAATGAATCAGAGGGAAGCAGAAGGGGTTTCTTCCCCTCCTCTGATGGTCACACTATGCCAATGACAAAATAATTCACCAATTTTTAAAATTTCCTGGGGAACTATGAACACCCTGAGTTCACAAAAGTTACTTCTCTGATAGAAGAAAGCCAAATCTCGGATAAACAGGGCTGCATTTGGGGAGGTGGGAAAAGCCACACGATGCGTGTTCTCATCGTTCTCATCCCCCCCTCACGCACAACTCACCTGTCATCTTCCTGCGCTTCCTCACTGCAAAACCAGCACTCCTCTCACGGTCGGCTATGCACAAAATATCCTTCTGTTCTCCTCGTCACATCAAAGCACCTTCACGCTATGCAGACAGGTCATCGAGGGAATGAAGAAAATTAACAAACCCACCCAGGTTATTTCCATTAAAATTAGCCCCTCAGCTTGTAGGCTCTGTCAGTTTCCATAGAACACAAACTCTGACAAGTCTGTTGAAAACTCTTAACCTCTCCAGGTTGTGTCAACAGCTTGCAAACACAACAGGAGGATGGTGCCTTTGAGTTCTGCCTTTTGTTCTGGAATAGAGGCCGTACGGGTTCCACCACTAGCAGCTTTTACGTTTATCTTCTTCTCCCTTCTCACCCTTGCTGCCACTTAAGGAGCACGAAACCTCCTTGTAAAGGTGGATAAAGACTGACACCTGCCAATTGTTTGTAAGGTCCTGAGAAGACATATCTCTTGCCTACTTCTCACCCATGTTTACCCCTCTGTCCTCTTCACTCGACTCAGCTGCACTGACAGTTGCCTTCTCCAATTCTTCAAATAAGTCAAGTTCCTCCTGCCAGGGGGGTTTTGCATGTACCATTCCTCGGCATGGAGCCCTCTTCTTCTTACCTGGTTCACCCTTACTCACCCCTTTGCATCTCAGCTCAAAAGTCACTTCCTCAGACAAGGGGGAGTCTCATATTTTAGCCTTTCATAGCCCTTATACATTTATTCTGAAGCATGTTTCACAGGTGATAAGTATGCATGCTACTTATGAGATTATTTAACTAAAATCTATCTTGTCCACTAGAATGAAAAGTTTTGTGAGAGTTGGAACAATGTGCGATTTGCTCCAACACAGAACTTGGCACATGATATATGCTCAATAAGTGTTTCATTACCTAATTAAAATTTCATCATGTCATTCCTCTAGTTAAAAAAGTTCCAGTGGTTCCCATGACATTTCATAGAGTCTGAAGTCTTCCAAGACCCTCTGGAATCCCACCCAACCCTAGGAATTCGAGATTATTTCTTATCAGTCCCCTTGAAGGTATTCTCTTCTGCCTTGATCATTGCTCTTCACCTGAAATGGCTTCTTCTCTCCCCTCTGCCTGGTCAAATCCAGCCCCGCAGGAAGGTGTAGTGTCATATGGGCGGCATAACACAATAGAAAGAGTGTGACTCCAGATCAGAGTCCTAAGTTCAAATTCAGCTTTCACTAGTTATTCTTCCCGTGACCTTGGCCAAGCTTGCTCTGAGCTTAAATCCTTTGAGCTTCTCTCTTTTAAAATGGTAGAAATAATATCTACAAGGCTATTGTGAAAGTTAAAAACACTGAACACATTCCCTGGTACACGGTAGATACTAGGTAACTACTAGCTCCACTCTCATTCTTCAGATTAGACCACCATAAACCAAAGTCTATAATGCCTAAAAGTTGTCATAATGTAGAAGCAGTATGGGTCAAGTTCATCTACAAAATCAGTTGTCAGGAAAATCAAGACTTCTCTTCACTAGCGGTAAGGAATTTCTCACAGTAGATATATGAGTTCATTCCCACTGGGGTCACGCAGGTCCTAGTGGTGGGTCTGTTTTCCCTGGTAGCAAAGCAATCCACAGTTACAAAAACTTTTTCTAAAATTGCCCAACAAAACTCTAGTTTCCAGCAAATCTTAGCATCCTGTGTCGTTGGCCATTTTATTCAAGGAGGAGGAGGAGAGTTCAGGCAGCACCTACTACGTGCTCAACATCCCAGTAGAGGAATACAAAAATATTACACATAAGCCTTTCCCACAGGCACTAACAACGTAGCTAGAGAGAGAACAACTGCCTTGATAAGGTGATACCGTATCCACCAAACACAAGCAATGAATTAAAAAGCCAAAACATGCTTGCTCGTCAGGAGTTTGTAACTCTCTCCACCTGTGATCCCTTCTCCCCGTGCATCCAAATCCTACTCACGCCCATGAAGCCTGCCTCAACCGTTCTGGACCAGTTCCTCCTCTCCTCATCCCCTCCTTTCAAAACTCTTTCTATTTTCCACACTGATTTTGCCACTCACTTCACATTTGCACGGCCGATGCTGTTGAACGCAGTCGTCTTTCCTCGCATAACTCTCATTTCACTTTTTTCTCAGTATATATTATACACCTCTCCATCTATTTATAAGCCCGAGGAGGCCTAGGGACCTTGAAGCTTCTGCAGCAGGTTTAAAACAAATGTATTTTTGTTTGAATGAAAGTAGGTCTTGCTAAGAGCAACTCAAAGCAGAAAGAGGGGGTGAGGATGGAAAGTAACCTGTATGGGATGTGTGCTATGTGCCGGGTCCTTCCCTTAGGCCTATTTAAGTTCTAATAATCCTAGAAGAAGATACTGAGTCTTCTCCTCCTACACGCATCTTCCCGACCATGGTCGCTGAACAGCCAGCCAGCCTCTGCCCGCCTTGGCCTTGGCTGCATTCATTGTTTGAGTGGGCGTTTATTTAACTGTTTCCAAAATCAGGGAGGTAATTACCTGCGGTATCCAATGGGCTGGAATCACCCATGCTCTGCTTGTTCCTAATACACCCATCAACCAAATCCAAACACACAGGAGACCACTGACAGCAAACAGCCTCTTTTTGCATGACTGCCTATTTGAACACATTTACAGAGGCCTCAAAATGCAAGACCATGTAAGAATGCAAAAGTTTAAAAATGACGGGTGGCAGTTTTGCCAGGATATATAAAACTACAGTCCCCTTTTTATTTTTATAGGAAGTCCACTGTTCACCATTTCCCAAAAAGTTCTTTGTTCTTTTGCTCTAACAAAGTAAATTATTCCTCACCTTGGGCAAGTTAGTAGGAACGTGAGAAAATTACATTAAATCAGACATCCTTGAGATCAAAATAGATTGGAACAGGGGTTCTCTTTGTTTAAAATAGTTCTTCAAAGAGAAAGCAGAAGAGCTTAAGGGAAGAAAAAGTTGTCAAACACCCTCAAGCACTTTGGAAGCACCTGAGATCTACAAACTATTGATATGTTAATTAAAATTTACTTTTATCTGGTATAGGTGTTTGCTGGTCATGGTCCCATTACCCTGTGGCACTTCTGGCCTCTTGAATAAAATTTCATTTCTTGAAAGACATTAGAAAATTCTTCCTTTTCTCTATTTCAGATTGGTTTCCTCTCCCTTATTGCAATTTAGTGAGCCTTTCACTCTGGCTTGGTAAGAGCATAAAGCTGGTCACCAAACCTCAGGGACAATATACAATCCATCCAGTCTATCAGCTCTATGGCCAGCTCAACAACTAACCACCTCAGACAAGATAAGGAGAAAGTCAGAGTTTTAATCAGTGAGCAATTAATAATTGTGTGTTGACTAGCTGCTAGAGAGTGGAACATCTCTGGAATTGAAAATGTCTAGAGAAAGAAAATCCTTTTTAGCAATAACCCTCCTCAGCAATCTATTTCAATATTGCAAAGACCTCACGGCTGAAAATTCTTCCTCGTGCCCCATATAAATTCTCATGGGACAGTTTGTATCCTCTGATTCTACTCCAGGGAAGACGTGCTTTTAAGACGCTTGAAACTTTTTCCTTAAGTGATCCCTTGCACTGGTCTTGGTCTTGAACCAATCAGGAAAGAAGGTCATGCACAATAGGAAACTTAAACCATGAAAAGTCAAAGTCACATTTTATAGTGTCTAGGAAGTGTGTTGTGACTCTGCAGTGAGGCAATGTTGTTTTGTTATATTAGTTCATGTTTTCCCTTAAAAAGCTAATTCCATATACAATGTTAATGCTAACAGAATTTTTACTTTATTCTGTAACGGAGGCTGGCAAACTATGACCTGTGGGCTAGATGCTTGTTTTTATAAATAAAGCTTTATTGGAAACACAGATACACCCATTTGTCGACGTCTAACGCAGCTTTCTTGCTGCAGCAGCAGGCAGAGTTGGGCAGTTGCAGCAAAGACCACATTGCCTGAAAATCCTAAAATATTTACTATCTGGCCATTTATAGAAAAAGCTTGTAGACCTTTGTGATCCCCAAAACGTTACCACTAAAATGCACAGTTATCAAAAATACTAATCTAAGGCCCAAAGATAATACTACTTTGGCCTGAAGCCAATCACCATTGCATGATTAATTCCACAGCAGTCATTATGAAGACCTCCAAAAAGCCATAATCACCTTGTATGATCTAATTTGCCACCACCATCAACAAACCCTGTTTTGCCGTCTCATTTGACACACCCCACCACATCACACTGGCGGTGAAAAGCACTAAACAGCAGCACCATATGATAACAACATTAATAGATATCACAGACGCTGCGCTAAGCATGTTATGTAGATTATTACATAACCAAGACGTAAGATACTCAGGGGCAGGATTTTGTCTGTTTGGCTCACTGTTGAGTCCTGGGAGCTTAGAACAGTGGCTAGTGTAACCGGCTCCATCAACAAATTTCAATGACCCCTATATGTTTTTTATAATCCCCTCCCTTAACTACTTGACCTTTTGAGTTGTTTCCCAAAAATGATAGAAACCAGTTGAAATTCTGAAGGCCCCAGGGCAGGCTTCCTGGCCAGGACTCACCATTGCCCTTGACCTGCCCCAAGCCACGTGGCCCCTCCTTAAAAAGCCCAGGATTTTCATTAGTCTGAGAGATGGAGTTGAGGCAGCCTCTCCCTTTCTCCGACAAGACTTCTGTCTGTTGTATTCAAAATTCCTTTCTTCCTTGGCAATCCTCGTTGTCTCAATAATTGGATCTTTGTATGATGAGCAACTAGTCCTAGACCAAAACCCCCTTGCGGTTTTAACAATGCTAACACATTGTAGTTACCCAATAAATATTTGATGAATGAATGACAGTTAGTTTCCACAAAAAATGCCACAGCGTTTGTCCTGGTGTTAGGCAAAGTAGCAAGGAGAGATTTGAATCCAGGTGGTTTCAATCTCTTAATACCTCACTGCCTCTGTTAACATGCGGTTCAGCCAGCACGCCCTCCTCCAGCCCATCTTGTTTTCAATTAAATAAAAACCCTTTGGCAATGGCATAACTAAATCTAACCTGATTAAATAGTAAGCATTTATTGGGAGTTGATTTACTAAGCACTGTATTAGAAACTACAAACCTAAAAAGAAACATAAGATGCTTTTTGCCTGTGGCACATGCAGGATAGTACACTTGTTAAAAGCAGGAACTCTGAAAGACTGCTCAGTATTCACATCCTAATGCCACTGCTTCCTTGCTACATGACCTTGGGCAAGTTATTTAACCCCCAGTGCCTCAGTTTTCTCATCTGTAAATGGGGGCGATTATATTATAGTATCCAAGAGGTTCTTGCACAGTAACAGTGTCTATCACATAGTAACTACTAATATATACCTGTGAGTGATTTATTATTACATTATTACATTTTGGTTAACAACAAACCATGTATATGACAGTAGTCCCATTAGACTATAATGGAGCTGAAAAATTCCTATCACCTAGTGAAGTCATAGCCATCTTAACATCTTAGTGAAACACATTACTTATGTTTGTGGTGATGCTGGTGTAGACAAACCTACCACACTGCCAGGCATATAAGAGTACATCACATAAACTTATGCACAGTATATAATACTTGATAATGAGAATAAACAACTATGTTCCTGATTTACATATTCACTATACTATACTTTTCATTGTTATCTCAGAGTACACTCCTTCTACCTATTAAAAAAAAAAAGTTAAGTGTAAAACAGCCTCAGGCAGGTCCTTCAGAAGGGATTCCAGAAGAAGGCATTGTCATCATAGGAAATGACAACTCCATGCGTGTTGTTGCCCCTGAAGACCTTCCAGCGGGACAAGATGTGGAGGTGGAGACAGTGATAGTGCCGATCCTGACCTTGTGTAGGTCTAGGCTAGAGTGTTTGTGTCTTATTTTTTAAAAAAAGAAGTTTAAAAAGTAAAAAAAAATAAATTAAATAAAAATAGAAAAAAGCTTATAGAATAAGCATATAAAGAAAGAAAATATTTTTGTACAATGTATTTGTTTTAAGCTAAGCATTATTACAAGAGTCAAAAAGGTAAAACAATTTAAAAGTTCATAAAATAAAAAAAGATTACAGTAAGCGAAGGTTAATTTATCATTGAAGAAATTTTTTTTTGTAAATTTAGTGTAGCCTAAGTGTACAGTGTTTATAGAGTCTACAGTAGTATATAGTAACATCCTAGGCCTTCACATTCACTCATCACTCACTCGCTCACTCACCCAGAGCAACTTCAGTCCTGCAAGCTCCATTCATGGCAAGTCCCCTATACTGGCATACCATTTCCTTAAAAATCTTTTACAGCATATTTTTGCTGTACCTTCTTTATGTTTAGATACACAAATACTTATCATTGTGTTACAACTACTTACAGTATCCAGTACAGTAACATGCTGTACAGGTTTGGAACCTAGGAGCAATGGCCGTAGCATGTAGCCTAGGTGTGTAGCAGGCTACACCATCTAGGTTAGCGTAAGCACACTCTGATGTTCACCCAACAAAGAAATCACCTAATGATGTCATTAAGCGATGCATCACCATATTATATGCATTTAATTCTATGATTGAGAAAATAAGCTCTCTTCTGAGACAGGTTTAACCTGGTGTAACCTTCCCTGGCCTCCCCAACCTCCAACTGGGTCAGAGTCCATCATCTGATCCCCACACTCCTCGCACCCTGTACTTCTCTGTGCAACAGACTGCCATCTAGGCGCGCGCGCGCACACGCACGTGTGTGTGTGTGTGTGTGTGTGTGTGTGTGTGTGTGTGTGTGTGTGTGTCCTTTGTTTCCATGTCCTATTTTCTCCTGTATTCCTGCTTTACACCCAGGAGACCTCCATAATGTTTGTGGACTGAATGATTGTGCGGTGTGGACCTCCCAAAGGGAGGAGAGATTACTGTGGGTTTGAAAAAGTCTGCAGGAAAGTGACACCAGAGGTAGTAAGGGAGTAAAATGAAGAAGGCTGAATGGTTTGCAGGTCTTGATGTTTTCTTTTCTTTTCTTAAGGTAAAGTAACAACAGCAGTATGTGATTTCTAGAGAAGAATGTATATAGCTCATCCTCAAATCTCAAAAACTCCTTTAAGTGGTTGTAGAGGAGGTTGGGCTGGGTTTTCTCCTCTGTTGAGATAGAAGCAGAAATTATTGGAAAGCATCCATGCTTGTTGGTGCCTTGGTCCCTTTCCCACACTCATGAGAATTACCAGAGTGTATTCTCAAGGAGGAAGAAAACCCTGGTAGGGAGATTTTCTTTCTCGTCTAACAATGATTTGGTGATTGAAGGCAATACTACAAAATAAACTTTTACCTCTGTTAATTTGAATATGGTTCCTGAGTTATAACTGTTCTCATCAAGTTCATGTACATATAAGTATATAATCTTTTCTGCTCCCTAATTTGCAATTACTCAATTCAAAAACTCTAGTTCTTACTAAAGCATAAGGTATGTGTTATCTTAAGATTCTCATCTATGTCTTGTTTCACAGGATATTATCAAGAATGCCGATATTCTGGTGAAAGCATAAACCTTATCTTCATTTAGCTATCAGAGATGGAAAACAAAAAAAAACCAAAAACTAAGGAAGAAAAATTGCTCTTCATAGGCAATGCAAATGAGTGAATTTTAGAAATGGCAAAGATAAAAAAATTATAATCCCTTTGGCATGCCATTCATTAAGAAAATTCTTCCTGAGGATTATGAGTTTTAAATATGCTCTACACAGTCAATCATTTATTCATTCAACTCCACTAATATTTATTGTGCAATCATTCATTCATTCATTCAATCAATTCAACTAATTAATCAAGAAGCCTCTATGTGGAAGGCTCCTGCCAGGTGTGGGAGGCTGGGTTCACTGAATTAGACATGTCACTGAGTAACTGTGCCAACGTAGACGGGGATGACGTAACCCTGCACTATTCAAAATATGCCCCGTGGACTGACACTGGTCCTCAAACCGGTCATTGCTGGTCTGAGGCGAGAGCAGTGAAGAAACTGAGAGTAAGTTTTAAAAATCTTTCCCAGACATTTGACAGTATAATTTTATGTCTGTTAACTCTAATGATAAAACACTGGAGCTTGTACTTTTATTTGCCTTTTTCTTTCAAATTATATTTTATAAAAGTATTGATCCATGATGGATGCGGGGGTGGTTCTTGACCATAGAAGGTCTGAGAAACCTTGCTCTGGGAAAGGTAAATAGCACAGTGGCAGGAGAGAGAGAAAGCAGAGAGCCAGCGTGTTTCCAGACTGGGAAAGGGAAGCAGGGCACAGTCTGAAACGGCTTCCCTGGAGGGACTGGCATTTGAACAGAGCCGAACAGGATGGGGAAAGGTTTGGACGCAAAGACAGGAGAAAGGCCCTTTTGAGGCAAAGAGAAAGGTTGAGGCCAGGAAATAAAGGGTTTCTACAGGGTCCCATGTGTATTTAAGTCTCTGTAAGCAAAGGGCAGGTGAGCAATAACACTAGTAATAGTAGCTAACATTTATTGAACACTTAACCGCGCAAGCAGGGCTCTGTGCTTAGAACATGGGGGGAATTATCTCATTTGTCCCTTCCAACTACCTCCAGGGACACTGATTTGTGAAAATGGTTCCCAGACAGATGAAGGATATTAAATTGGAGGTGAGGGTGCCCCTTCAGGGAATGGGCTTTCAGTGCACAGGCAGCCAGGGGACCGATGCCATTTGAGGACAGCGGGGCACCACTCTGTTGTCTGTCTCCTCCCAGATGAGAATGTGTTCTTACTGGGCCTGAATCAGATTTGTAAATATTCTCCTTAAATGATGGGCATGATATTGTTCTGCAAGGTCTTTTGTAACGGCGATGTGAGCCCACAGCGGAATGGGCAGGTGGGCAGCAAGCACCAGCTTCCCAGTGCCGCAGCCCCTCTCAGCAGCCCCAGGGAAAGCTCTGCTGGGTTGGGCTGTGCCTGGCCTCTGCTGTGAGTAGCCCCTTTGAACACATAAGATTTTGTGCCTTTGGCTAATTAAATACGGACCTTAATCTAACCTTACAAGTTGTGTGTTCCACTCCTACCAGTTGGTACAGAAATGCTGCACTTGCCTTTAAGTAAGTGTGAAGTGATTTGCATAGACAATTTGAACTCAATCCTAGCTACCTCCAGAGATGCAGGAAGTGAGGCTAGAACAGTTAGGTGAGGCCGGGAGATAGATGGAGGCCCTGACTCCCAGGCGTAGGACGTAGGACGTGGACTTTGATTACGAAGACAATAGGGAGCATAAAAATCATATGGGAGTTTCTTTACCTCCATAAAAAAACATTCTTGGGCTCAGCAAGAGAATGTTGTGGGAAATGACAAAGTTATTCATGTGGCCCTAGGTCATGATACTCTTGAGGAAAAAAAAAATGGGCTGAAATAACAGAGTCAGCTCTTCCTAAGCCAGGTGTCTCCAATGCCTACAGTCATTCCCAAGTCTACGTTTTGCAGATAGGGCCTTGAAATGTCTAGCTTAGGAGTTCCTGAGCCTGTTTAAAAAATATATATATACACATGCACTAAAAAACATATATATGCATATACACACAAATGCATATACACACAAATGCACATAAACACAAATGCATACACACACAAATGCATATACACACCGCCACCTTCTCTTGAGATTCTGCACGTAAGAAGGCACATTTGGTCTGGTCTGCTTACCAATTTGTGAAGCACTTCAGCAAATTTTAAGATGTCAAGTGCCATAAAATCAAAGTCCCTGTTATTGTGGTAAATTGGCCTTGGTTGCCAAAGCAAAACTAGAGACAGAGTTAACCGTGGCAGCCACGAATAGCTGTTCTTTGAGGGCCAAAATCATGATTTTCACTGTTTTTCCATCTGAAACAGGGGAACATTACTCACTAGAGCCTGAAACTGTTTCCTGCCCCATGAAGCTAAATTCCTACGCCAGCAATATGGTCTCAACAGAAGCCCTTAAAACAGAAATGTCACTCCGCAAAGTTCTCATTTCAGCCAACAAAGCTTTAAGCTTAGACTTAACTGAGAAACTGAAAATTTGCCTTACCTCAGAGAGAACTGGAGAAACATTTTTTTTTTTTTTTCAAACACCAGGAAACTGATGTCACTGCTTCACCTATCCAATGTCACCTTTTCCCTCTCCCCTCAACCCAACTAAACTCTGGAGAAAGTGACAAAGGGCTGAAATTTCAGCTTTACCCCACAGCTGGTATGTACTTCCAACTCATTTAGTGCTCAGGTAAGTAAGCTTGGTGGGGAAAAACACCAGATAATTTACCCCCTTAGCATCTGTTCCACGAAAAGGGGAAAGAAAACTATATTAACATGATCGTTAGCAGAAAAATGCAGTGCTGTTAGGCCTGGTTTCTCGTACAAACTTCTTTATTGTGTTCATATTTACTAAAGTATTTGTTGCTGTGACAACAAGAAATTGGGCATTAACATTTACCTCTGTTGCATGATACAACTTACCATCCCTTTTCTGTAAGAATTTGGAGTCGGAGATTCCTCAAGTAAAAATTGTGTAGACGAAGGCTACACCTGCAAAATGGTTTAGCAAGATGCTGGGCTCTAACTCCCTCCGATGAAACTGGTTATGTAATTGGCTTTTTAGCCTGATTGGTTACCCCTGCTCCTTATTCTTGGCAGGTTGATCAGCCCAAGCAAGTGCATCTCTTTTGCTTCGGAGTCCTGACCAATGTTTGCCCACATGGTCTTTGTAGGTTGGCTCTTTGCCCAGATGGTATGAGAATCACTTTATGACATCAAAATATTATGTAAACTCCTACATCTTTAGAGTTATGCTTTTATCCCATTAATTAAAAACTCTGACAAATTAGTAGCCGTGCTATAAAAATATTTATAAATCCCGAGAACATCTACATTTATTTGAAAAAGAGTAGTACGGAACATGTCACGTGTGCAGTAGGCACTGCTGGGTGGTGGGGGGTCTGTGGATTCCCACGCCCCGTGGGTTCCTCAAGGATCCAGCACCCACAGGGTTAGAATCTTGGGTCTGGCCCAGTGAAGACACTGCTCTTTTCATATCTCCAGGGCACATGAAGGAGCTGGCTTGCAAGTCCTTTCGTTTGGCCCCTTTTACTGGGAGGTGCTCCACGAGGAAGGTTTGGTAATGGATATTCCAATAAAATGCAAAAGGGAGCCACAGTCAAGGGCACCATTTAAAATGAAAACCCACATGAGATCTCTCGGCAAACCACCGGGTTTACAGGGAGCCTGGCTGACTTGGAGGACAGGACACTTGATCCTGGACACGCCATACCACACGGCCTGCCGGCCACAGCACTGCTGCTCTGACCATGGAATTTCCAAAAACAGACTCCCTCAAAGAAAGCCAAGAGCACATTTTTGTGGCTTCAGAGTGAAGTGAGGTTTCTCTTTATTAGACAGAGACGGCATTGCTAAATAGGCTCCTTTTCCCTCACATGGTACCAGTCTTAGAGAGACTGCCTTCCCAGAGAAGTGCCACTGGGAGGGAAATGCCTCGGGTAAGGGGCCACGTCGTTTGGGAGACTCAAGCAGGCTCCAAAGAGCCTTAGGAAGGAAGAATCAATTTCAGTATCACAATTTTTCTGAAGCCAAGAGGGCCTTGACAATGTGGGCACCAGAATGGAAAGATCCAGTAGTTATTCTACAAGGAGGAGCCAAGGGCCAAAGAGCCATGAAGAAATCTAGGAGGGAGGGCTCAGCTCCAGGGGGCTTCCCTGGTGAGGTGAGCTATGAGCCGGGTCTTGTCCTGGCAGAGAGGGGACTACCTGGGTGGGGTGGGAAAGAGTGAACCACGGACGGGGGACAAAGAGAAAGTGGATGGATGGCTTAGTGTCAAAGACTCACCATTAGTGAAACATTGTAGACCAGGCAATTTAATGATGTCCCACAGGAACCCACTGTTGATCCTTCAACATTTTTTCCAAAAAGCACAACAAAACAACACTGTCCTTGATGGAGGACAAACCATTTTAGCAATGATGGGCGAGATGAACTGGGAAGGCAAGGAGCCTAGTTATGAATATGGGGTAAACGTTTAGGTGTGATGTGGACAGCATTAGAACGAAGACGGTGGATCTGGGATATAAATTCATAGGCTTGACTCCTGATCAACTCATCAGACCTGCTGCCCAACTGTGGACCCAGTTTTAGGATTTTAGGTGTAGACAAACCAGCACAGGGTTGGCTGTGTGCACCACTGGCTGGAAGTAGCCCTATTGTTCCCTGCAACCAGAAAACAGCAGTAGCTGAAGGACCCCCACTTCCCTTCTCCCAAGCACCTCCCATCAAAGTCACCTATCACCGGACCCTCTAGTCCCCGGCCAAGCAGCCATTCCCGTGAGGTGAACTGATTCGACAAGGTAGTAAAATGGAGAAATTACCCAGGTGATTGCAAATTTCATTGAAACGTGGGATTTTCGACTTGGAGAGGACATAAAGCTCACACAATGTGCTCACTTTATGAGGGAGGAAACAAAGGCTGAAGGAGCTGACAAGGTTTCCCAGGCTCCGAGAGCTGGACTCAGCAGGGTGAAAGCAGCTCCTGGCTCCGCCCCTGAAACACTGGTGAAGCTGCAAGAATCCTGTTTTTTTTTTTTTCTTTTTTTCCCTGAGCCTCAGATTCCGCATTTGTAAATAGAAAAGATATAACGAAATGGCTCCTAGGTTCCTGCTAGCACTAACTTCTTGTGTGATCAGTGCTTCTAAAATTGCAATGTGTCCAGGTGGGGAAGTTCATTTACCCCCTATCTGGTTGAAGCTCACTTAAGGGAGTGATTTCTTTCCTCTGAGGCTCTCATCTTGCCCGTTATTCAGAGTGAGCTGCCTCCTGGTGTGCTGTCAAAATACATCAGCTTCAAAGACAAACACACACCTTTCAATCCTAGGCCAAGATAGTTTACTGTATAATTTATGATAATGTTAAGTCTGTTTCTCATAAATGTTAATGGTGTTACTTTTTTTTTCATAGATGGGTAATTCTCAGAAAAGCAGCTGGATGTTAAAAGTTACTTTTTTTTTTAACAACATAAACTGCCTCAGCCAACAAATCTCATTAAAACAAAACTCCACTGGATTGCAGGCACAGAGATTCTGCTAATGGTAGTGAGTAAATTCAAAATGAAACCATTCAGAGGTTCTGTTCTCATCATTGTTTATCTACCGTGATTTGGTTAAGTTCATGTTCACAGACTTTTCTCCATTTAAATGTATAGATATTAATTAAGAACTCTGTAGCTTAAGCCAGGTTCTTCCTATTCCTTTAAATTGCTGAGTTTGTAATACAATATGCCTAAGTACCTCCCATGGTAAATTCTTTCCTGCTAAAAATATTTTATTATCAAATATTCGAGTCTTTTCTCATTTATAGAAATTGCAGACTTTAATCTGAAGTGCCATCCCTTCATCTTTTATACTCTATAGAATTGTTTTGACTACTAAGTGTGTCTGAGGAGTTCTCTTCTCAGACATTGGGAAGTAGGGATTTGAAATCACTTGAATCTTTCAAAGTTAGTCCCTGACAAAAGAAAATGAGTCAATAATTTCAGTTTAGCTACTCTACCGAGGCTTCTGAAATTCCAAATTTTGTATTTTGAAGCATCATATCATTCCTCAAAGTAAGAATGTCAGTATCCTTAATTGTTGATGCTGTAAAATACAATAACAATAAATAAATTTTAACATAAAAAGATTTCAAAAGTCCACAATTAAACAGCCAGAAAAACATGTAAAAGAATTAGGTTAAAAGACTTCAAATTGCTTGAACTCAAGATACCACCTAGTTCTTCCTCCACTTGATAACTCTGCAACCTTATTCATTCATTCTTTCTTTCACTCAGCAAAGACTGAGTTTGGCAACAAAGGTACTGTGCTGGGCATTGGTTATAGAGAAATGCCAGAATATGGCGTCTACTCGCAGAAGAGCCCATGGTCTAGCGGAAGAAAAAGACATATGAACAGATCATCCTACAATGCGGTGGGTACGTTGATAAAGATATGCAAAGAGTATTAGAAATGGAAAAGGGCGGTGGTGGCGGAATGTCAGGGCTTCAAGTTTTCTTAAAGAAGGTGAAGCCTCAGCTGAGCCTTAAGACCTGCCCTGTCTCAGGGCTTCGCAGCGCAGTTGTGAGGCTCTCCAGAGATAAAGCCTGGGAAAGGGCCCTGTGAACTGAAACACAAAAGAGCTGTACTGGGATTATTTTCCATGGTGAGAAATAGACAGCTACAGCATAATGAGGGAGTTCTTTTGCATCTCTGGCTATTAAGGAAAACATCCAAACATGATTTGGAAGAGGGTTTTGAAAAATCCAGTTTCAGCAGATTTTCTCAATCTTATTTGTATTTATAGAGGACTTAAAACGAAAGGACTATGTATCTCCATTTCACAGATGAGGTCATTTAGGCACAGGGCCCAGAGAGTTAGCAAAGACTGCTAGGGAAAGGGGAAAAAAAAAAAAAAGCCCCAGCAGAGGTCAGAGAGAGCAGCTTGGGAGCTGGAGGTGGGCAGTGATGGGGGGGATGGCATTTTCCTGCCAGGACACTCCCTCAAGGGTGACATTAACCCTGCTAAAAAAAAAGGGAGGAGGAATGATTTCTATTTTTTTCCCCTCCATAACAGCAAGTCAGAAAGGAAACAAAAGCCACATTTCAAACTCCCAAAATGTTTTTTAAAACAACTCTTTTTTCCATTTCTTTCTAAAGCAGACAGAGTAGGTGTTAATGCCGAGTTCTTCTGTTCATGTGAAATGAAGATGGCATTGCCCACCTTGTCCTGAGCAACCATGATATGGACTTCCAGTGCAAGAGGAAATAAAAAGAACATTTAAAAAGGAATCCATGAGGGTTGGAATCCGTGGAAGACATTATGAAAATGGGATGTCAGCAGGAGATGGGTGTTGAAATGGCGGGGAGAGGAGGAGAAGGAAGAGGTGAAGGAGGAGGAAGGAGGAGGGAGGAGGGAGGAGGGAAGAGGAAGGAGGACAGAGGGGGGAGGAGGGAGGAGGAGGGAGAAGGAGGAGAAGTGGTGGTGGCCACCCTGGAGCAGTCGGCGTGAGCAAAGGTGGAAGGACAAGCATCCAGCTTACCCAGAGGGAGGACAACTTCTGAGAGATGTTCTCAGAGGCAACTTTCCACCAGGGCTTGCCCCACCAGGGCTCCCAGGTTGGCTCTAAGGGCCATCATCAAATATCAGACTTAATGCACCCTTTCCCTGTCCCCATCACAGTTCATTTTTATGGGGGAAGCAAATGGCAGCAGGATAGCAGGGGTGTACCAGAGTTGATGCATTTAGTCTCTGCATGCTTAGGGTGCCAGCCCTGGGGATATGAAGATCCAGTGGAATCCAGGCTGTGTTGGAGCAGCTCATAGCTCCGTGGGGTAGACAGATGCCTGCTCACTCACGGTACAGCATGAGCTGTTGAGGGCCACAAAAGAAGTGTGTGCAAATCCTGGGGGTATCAGCTTGGGGGACAAGAGTTTTGTGGAACAGAGTTGATACTAAGGGAGAACACGGACACTGGGGGTGAAAAGACACAGCAGGTTTTGGAGAGGGAAGCTGGTGTCAGATCTCATGTGACGGCCATCGGCTTGGCTGTGGCTCTCAGGCCTGGTTGTTCATTAGAATCACCTGGAGGTCGGGTGGTCCTCCCATCTCGGCACCCCCCCACCTCCAGCAGCTGGGACTATAGGTATGTATGGTGGCACACTTGCAGTCCATACGAAAAAAATTTTTTGTAGAGATGGGGTCTCACTATGTTGCCCAGGCTGGTCTCAAACTCCTAGGCTCAAGCGATCCTCCCACCTAGGCCTCCCAAAGTGCTGGGATTAAAGGTGTGAGCCACTGCACCTGGCCTAAAGGTCACATATCTTTTTAACAGGAATGAAAGCCTTAGATTTCACTATCTACTCAGGAGAAAATAACAAAAATAACTAAAATTTATTGAGGGTTCTGTTAGCACTTCAAAAAAAAAAAAAAAAACAAGCATTATTTCTAATCCTTAACACCACTCTGTAAAATAGACTAAGTTCTAACAATCCCATTTTACAGATGAGGAAACTCAGGCTCAGAGAGGTTACTCTCTTGCCAAAGGGCACACAGCTAGTAGGAAGCAGAACTGGGGGGCTGTATGCAGTGCAAAAATGCATAGTTCTCGTGAGGAATCCAAGCATCCTTTGCGAAAGGCATTACTAAATATCATCAAATGACTTTGGTAGCCCACCACCCTTTCTGACTCAATCTCTAACAACTTCTCAGAGAAGGAGCTTTTTCTGCTACAGGAGCGATTTCTGCCAACCAGCAAGCCTGAAGTCAGCAATGATTAAATTGCCCCTTGAAACCCTTAGCCACTTGCATGTCTCTTTGTCTTTGGGGTCTCATCTCAGCAATTCATTTCAGCTTCAGTCTGCACAAGAATCTCAAATCTGTCATGCCGAGGGCAAGAAGAAATGCCCTCCTAACAAGACTCTGGGCATCGCTGGGGCTGCCTGCAATCCAGACTTCCAAAGAGTCATATTCTTCACGAGCAGGTAACGAAGCTCATAGGAACAGGAGAAACTGCACAAAAGCAGAAAATGACAATTCAGAACACATACCCATTGAGTGACGGCATTAAGGAAATCCTCAAAGCCCCTAGCAATGTAGCTGCCAAAAGAAAAAAAAATGACTTATTAAAAAAAAAAAAAGGCCCAAGTAGAAGTTATAATAAGGATCCATATATATACTAGAGGTTATAAAAATTATTGTAGCATTAAAAGTGATAATTGAATAATGTCTTCTAATATTTATGAAGTCCTGGACAATATAAGATGGGTTGCTTAAGCATAAAGGCTAATACTGCCTCGAACACCAGGGAAATAAGAACTGCATGTAAGAGGGAAAATATTCATTTGGTATTTCTGGATCACCTCTCTGCTGTTTGCAGGAGAGTAAACAGCATTTCCGGACGGCATCTCAGCAGTTCTTTGCACTCAGAGAACTTTTCTTTCTTAAGCCAGGCTCTGCTGTTTGAGCTGAAAAGTTCGGGAAGACATTATTCCTTCTCTCCCTGGTTCTATTTCCAGATTCTCACAGTGGATGATGGAGAGGGTGCTCCTCCGTTGTGGAGAGACTGGGAACTAAGAGAAGCATTTTTAAAAAAGGCAGTTTTGGAAAACTGCATGCCCACCGTCTTTCCTTAGAATCCAGACACCAGAACTAGAGAGCTAGAATGTATTTTCAAGTGTCTCCTCCAAACGCTCAATTTTTAAAATGAGGAAACCAGGACTCAAGATAGTGCAGTGATTTGCCTGAGGTTACACTGACTTCATGGCAGAACTGGGTCTAATAAAGCCATAACTTATATTTTATATATGGTTCTATAATCTGCAAAGCCCTTTCCCAGATATGAGCTCATAAATGCCCCATTTCAGGTATTCCTTTCTTCAGGTGAAAAAACTTGAGGCTAAGAGAATCAGTGATTCCTGCCCCCCGCCACTCCCGGCAAGCTTACACAGCTAGTAAGGGGTAGATTTTAGAGCCAGGTGTCTGGGATCCCTCTCTGGTATCCCGAAAATTGCCTGTGCCAGATGTGTGGTTAGCAGGCAAATGTCAACATCCGTCCCAGGCTCCAATTGTTCTGCTTTGCCCCAAATGTAGCTGCGCCATTGCTCTCAGGCCACACCCCAGATAAGGCTTCGCGCCTGTGCATTACCGAGTGAAATATATTCGGGCAGCTTCAGGCACATGCTGTACTGAGAAAATTGAGACAAAAGGCTAAGGATGTTTGGGCACAGGCAAGAAGCTGTATTACAAAGGTACATCACTTTCATATTCATTTGCACATTTTTCCTCATAAGAAAATTAGGCTTTAATGTAACCTCAATTTCAACCTTGTTGCTTTATCGCCTAAAGCCCATTAGAGAGCTATTTCCCAAGGCCAGGAACTTATGATTGGAGGTCAGGAGGCTGGGGTTTTAATCGACTCATGATGAAACTTCTTTCCCGGGGCTTCACTCTTCTGTCTCAGCTCTGTTCTACTCTTGGCGGGGGCGGGGGGCAGGAAGGTGCACCCTATATGGGCAGTGAGGATTTTTCTTAATACACCAAAGGCTCAGTTTACTGCCCATGGCAGGGCGGGAGAGGGGAGGGGAGGGGAAACAGCTTTCATTGACTCACAGACCAATGTATGTCAGAGCAGCTAAAGCCTGCAAATACACCTTCCAAAATAATGAAGGGCAGGTCGTCTTCTTTGCCCTGGGCTAAAGCAGGTGTTCAATTCACTTTAGGGTGCACATGAAGAGCTCCTAAAGAGTTTCCTGTGGCCCAAGACAACCAATCCTGGAAAAATTCCCCGGATGAAACTATGTACAGATTGGGAGTGTTCTAGCCCCACACTGAAAGCATCTAACTTGTCTTAAAAAAAAAACTACTGATGCTTGGGCTCCCCCATCCCTCCAGAGACTCTGATACAATTGGTCTGGGGTATGTAACTACCCCTGCTCCACCGTCCCAGGTGATTCTAATATACAGGCAAGTTTGAGAAGCACCACTACAGCCTTGGCCTAAGCTAGATTTCCTAGCATGCCTCCGACCTGAAATGTCTTCCCCCACCCCTCCACATCCATACCTAGGAAAGAAGAGCATAATCATATTGTCCACTGTCTGCGTGCCAGGGGCCAACCTTTCCAGGCACTGGACAGATCCAGGTAGGGTGCTGGGGAGAAGACAGGAGCAATTCACTCCAGACTGCTTCAAAGTGCTGGAAGTCTCTGCTTATTCTCCTAAATAAAATGTTTATCAGGCCTCAGACTTCACTGAGTACAACAGCCACTGGAGGCCTGTATGAAGGCTCCTTACCCCCAAGCACCCAGCACCACGCCAGCTCTGCCGACTCCCTTCAAAGCAGATATCCCTGGCTGCCTCCCCGGGCCACCTCCGCACCTCTCAGCCCTGTCTGCAGCCTGGCACCCCCACCATTTAGGTATCAGCTCCTTTCCCTTTAAGCGATTCCCTTATCAGGGCTCAGAGATAATGCAAACACTAGGAAAATACTATTTTTATATTCTAGTGGGTACAGCTTATAATAATTCATGCTGGTAGGTTTTGTTTCCTATATATTCGGATCCTGACTGCAGTCTACCTCCAGGCGGGAACAAAATGGATGCAGTCGGAGGCAGCGGGGGAGGCTCCCGACCTGCGTTTGATGCCGATTCAGCACCCTCTGTCCCCAGGAGAGCAGAGTGTAGAGTCGGCCTCACAAGTGTTGATTCTCCTAAGGAACTCAGAAAGACCAACAGCACAGGAGTACCGAACTTGAACTTGCACACGGCTTTCTAGACAGAGACTCTCAAGAATAACCCTCTAGTTTCTCACAAAGGTAATTCTTTAAAAGCAATGCCTTCTGTTGTATTTATTCAACCATTTCTTTTAACCTTCCTTTTGTTTTTTTCTCAGCATAAATTTTCCCTAATTTCTTTATTTTTCAAATCCTGCCTGGGAGCAATAAAACCTCTCTCCTAACCCAGGCTCTGCTGCTAAGAAGCCTTGTAACACTAAGACTCAACCCCTCTCTGAGCCTCAGTTTCTACATCTCATAAGGAGATCACACCACACTAGGTAATTGCTAACTTTTTATCCTGACCTCACATGACTCTGTGACCGAAATCCCTCTTTATTCCGTTGTAATCGGTGGGTCTTATTTCCAGCATCTAACCCATGGCAGGCACTCACACCATCTTTCCTTATATGACCCACTATTGTCCCCTGGCCTTACAAAAAAACAAACAAACAAACAAACAAAAAAACGTGTGTGTTCTAGGGCAGCGGTCCGGTCCGCAAGCTTTTTAGCACCAGGGACTGGCTTCCTAGAGGGGGGTCTGGGGGGCAGGGAGGCAGAGCTCAGGTGGTGATGCCAGGGTGGGCAGCAGCTGTAAATACAGACGAAGCTTCAGTCCCCCCCCACCCAGCACTTACCTCCTGCTGTGCAGCCCCCACTTCCTAAGTTTCACGGAAGACAATTTTTCCACGGGGTTGGGGGTTCAGCAGCCGGTCCCTAACAGGCCGCCGACTCTCCACAGCCCAGTGGTTGGGGATCCCAGTTTTAGCGGGTGGGGGGAAATCAATAGAATTTTTAAAATTTAAAAATTTTTATCATTGTTAGTCTCTCCTATTATTGCAACATCGGTGGTGATGAAAATAAATTGCCTATAAAGTACAAAACTGCCTCTTTTCATCCACTAAATGTCATATTTTACATCTATTAACATTAGTATTCATATCAAAAGCCAATTATCACATTATTGCAAAAAGTGCATCTTGTGAGGGCAAAAGGGATAAGGATGCTACAAAACCTGACATTAAACACCCCATACATATTTATGTAAACTGATGGAGTTTTGATATTATCCTTGGTATTTCAGGTAGAGAGGTATTATCAAATTACAAACCGGGAGATTGTTGCTATTGTTTACCTGCAGAGCAGTTAGTTTCTGTACTGGTACTATGAGATTACAAAATATGTCTATGCTACTATTCTGATATAAAGAACACAATGGTGGACACAGAGAATCTATTCATTTTGTCCAATTCATGCTTATTTCAATTATATATCAAATTGTTCTGATTGTTAGATCACAATGAATATGTTATGATATTATTTGATCCCAAATATTCCCTTTTGCAAAAATTAGATTACAAAAGTAATTTTATTGTACTATTTCAATCATTTTTCTATAAACGGATTCATTTTAAAAAAAACTGACAATCTTTCTGATTCCTTTGTTTAGCAAATACTGTTATAATTTTCTGTTTTTCTCTCTCCCCATCTCTCCTCCCAGTTTTAAATCAGAACGGTCGACAGGGATGAACCTAAAATTCCTGTTTTCCATCAACGCCCTGAGATCAAATGCTTTTGATTTGAATAAAATTAGTTCCATTAGCACACTTTAAAAAGTCAATTACCAAAAAGGTAGTGAAAACTCATCACACTGACTGAGAGCGATGTCATACAGCCATGGGAACTGTAGCACGGAAACCAGAAAAGCAAAATTTCATGTTGGGAAGCTGTACGATTATACCAGTTGACACAAGTATTAATGTTGTGATCTTTTTGAAATCTCATTTTACCTTAAATTATAGTTTTGCAGCTGTGTAAGGAGTGTGCTGGGAAGATTTTTGGTCACTTTTCTTTAGAAAGCTCCTCTCCTGAGGCTACAAGGAACTAACCTTGGCTAACATAAGCACCACTCCAGTCAACAGCCAGACTTTGAATCTCCATGTCCTGGAATCAACAAAGGCTCTCAAATGTCTTTTTCCCCCAGGGTTTATTGAGGTATAATCAACACATAAAAACTGTATGTATTTACAATATATATACAACATGTGCACACGATGTTTCAGTATATGTATACATTGTGAAATGATTAAGTCAAGCTAATTAACATATCCATCACCTCATACACCATTTTTTGGTGGTAAGAACCTTTAAAATCTACTGTTTAGCAATTTTCAAGTTTACAATACATTATTATTAACTACAGTCACCATGCTGTGCAATAGATATCCAGAATTTATTCATCCTAACTGAAATTTTGTACCCTTTGACCAGCATCTCTTCATTACTGTCTTTTTTTTTTTTCCAAATGACTGCTATATAGGGATGGTGAAGAGTACTAAATGAGAAAATTATCAATATTCAAAGAGTTGTAATTAACAAGTTGCTAGTTTTTCACCTCCTATTCTAGATGTCAGATAATTTTCATTTCTTAATCATCACAACACCCCACACACCTGATAAATATTGCTATCCCTATTGTACCAATGAGAAAACTGAAACTTAAAATGGTTAAGTGACTTGCCCAGAGACTCCAGGCCACCACTGGAACTGCATTAGCCTATGAGAAGCTTGTGCTCTCTCCGCGAGTCTGTGCTGCTGGGGTGCACCACAAAGCGAGATAGAACACCAAAGAATAAAGCAACTTAGGTTGCTAAGTCAATAAACTAAGGCAAACAACACTGCATGCATTTTATTCTTCCAATATATTTTTGGAGGAGAACAAATTGCCCTGGGAGAGGTATGGTATAATTTCATTTGGAGCATCGTCCTTCTGGTAGCGGCAAACTGAAACACACACACACTAAAATCAGATTGCAATTAAAATCCAATTATAAATATATTACTGTATTAGACACCTACCCAGGAAAGATCCAGCAGGGGACCTTCTCTGAAAGGCAGCGTGTCACGGTCTTCAAACTGCTTCCATGTGTACTTCTGACTGTGCCCCCTGACCTTGAGTGCATGTTAAACAATGCCTGGCAGACTTTCTCAGAGAGGGAAAGGACTCAATTTATGTCTCATGATAGAGTAACTTTAATAATACTATTACCAATTTACGTCGGAGGATGACATGTGAGGAATATTAAATCTTCCTCATGCAGATTATTAAACAAATTAAGCAAAGCATTTGGACAGGTGGGATTCCAGAGATGGAATTTGGGTGAGGTCAGGAAACACAGGGTCCACCAAGAAGGTCCACATGTGACCTTCACACTTTTAGGCCCTCTGTTCAAACCATTTGTTATTTCTCTGACTTGAAATGTTTAGCAAATACTTATCCAAAGAGGTGGGCAGCAGAGAACGTCCCCTCTACTGGAGGCTTTCTTTTCTTACAACGTGATGCACAAACCCAACGAATGGCAGTATCAAGTATGCAGCCTATCTGATGATCCAGGAATTTCCTTCCAGGTGCCTTCTGGAAGATTTGCACGGCTGGCATTTAAGTTGATTTTCTTTCATTTGACAGAACATTTCACCTACAGAACTCAGGCTTCCAATGTTTTTCAACAGTTGTCCTTAAACTCATTTGTCATCATTAATATGGGCCACCCAATAGATCACCAAGCACGAGTCCATTCACCCGTCCAGCTCTCCAGCGAGGACACGGGACTTGGGCTGGCTCTCAATATATTTAATTGATGAAAATGTCTACGGGCCAGCCATCGGACCCCCACCGTTTCTTTTTAAGTGGTCTGGCATAGACTATGAGGCCACACTGTATGCATCAACTTCTTACAGCTATAGGACAGGTGCTAATTAATCTACCTAATTACACAGTCCGTGGAAGAGGCTTACCCATAGGATTCTAAATCTGGAGGAAAAAAACATGGGAAGGAGAAAGGCAGGGAAAGCACTTTTGGTTTTACACTGAAATGTAATTTCTGGAGTCAGCTTACTTGTCATTTCTACTTAAGTTGAATTGATTTGTGTATTTCCCATATATCACAATTTCTGTGTGTGTGCTAGCATGCAAGTGTGTGTGTGTGTGTGTGTGTGTGTTTCCCTCCAGAAGTATATTTAAAGGCACTAAGAAAAAAACAGTAAACTGACCCGAGAATTATTAGCTTACCTTTATTTTTTTTTAACTGCAAACAAAGTAAGAAAAAATCCAAACAGTATATAAACTTAAGATCAGTCACATGAAATGTGCAAGACCCCAATGACGCTGTAATTCCAGCTGGCTCCTGTTTGCAGTTAACCACTTACAGGGCCAGTCACTGGAATTCCCTGGGCGTCCATACAAATGAATATAATTACAGATACCATGAGCACAGGCCTGTGAGGCTGTTGATGATGTTAGATAACTCAGGGATACAGGGAGAAAGAAATCCTGGGGTGTGCAATCGATTTTGTCACATATATTCCCTTGGTCTTTTTAGCTTTGTGGAAGGGTTGAAATGTTCTTTCTCCACCTCCCAACTGCCAGGGACACCTACGAATGCTGTGATATCTGCCAGGGAAGGGGAGAGAACTACTCCTGAATTTCCTCCAGGGGAGTAGAAGCAGATCGCAAAGGATCTATTCTCTCAGGGCACGATCCAGCATGGGCAATACATCCCACGAGAAAGGAAATCAGGTGATGAGGGAAGTCAGCCAGCATGAGCTCACGGTGGCCCTGGGAATGAGAACAATGTGAATGTCCCCAGCACCCAAGAACCAGTGGCCACTGCAGCATGTGCCTGCCCTGCTCCCTTCCCTTCTACGAATGCCCCTAACCCGTTACAAAACAATAACTTAGTGTCAGGAGTTAAAATAGCTAAAAATAATTTTAAAAAAATGAATAATTTAAGAATTCACATGTCTCGTTAACACTAAATGACTTTCCAGCTGGGCAGAAAATCAAAATCTGCATTTGGCAGTTTTACAAGTCATTATGGAAATATGTCTACTCTTCATTTGATCTCCTATTTCTAGATATCTTCCTCATTCTAGATATTTTCCTCTTCTGTATGTTATAGAAGGTATTTCAAGAGGCTAAAAAATTGGGTACCATTTGTGATTTGAGAGCAAAAACAGAAAAAAATAGTAAAACCTGACAACTTAAAATGGCAATGCCTTCTTGAAACATTATGCTAAGAAGCCAGACACAAAATGCCACATATTATATGATTCCATTTATATGGAATATCTAGAAAAGGCAAACATATAGAGACAAAAAGTAGATTACTGGTTGCCACGGACTGAGAGGACAAGGGTGCAGGAATCCAAACAGTATATAAACTTAAGATCAGTCACATGAAATGTGCAAGACCCCAATGACGCTGTAATTCCAGCCGGCTCCTGTTTGCAGTTAACCACTTACAGGACTTGGGGAGATGAAAAAGGTCTGGAACTAGACAGTGATGATGGTTGCACAACACTGTGAATGTACTTAATGCCACTGCACGGGACATTTTAAAATGGTAAATTTCATGTTTTGTTTAATTTACAATAAAAAAGCCAGTGACAATATTTTAAATGGTGGAATTCAAAGTTTGGGTTCTAATGAATGACAGATGAATCAAAGGATCAGAAGTTCTGGGTGCTCTGCTAATGCTGCCAGGGCTTCCCAAGGGATTAAGAAGAGAAGAAACGATGCCTCCATCTACCTGGTTTCCCACCTTCACCTCCTCATCCTGAGATCTGATGGCAACTGACAGAGACATACAACTGAGAAGAGAATCACAAGGAGGCAGATCACCACCTTTTCCTCCTTTCTCAGTCGAAAGTCCTCAGAGAGAGTCCAACTAAGCAGGTGACCAGCCCATATTCAGTTAATAGGGTTTCCAATGTATTCCATTTCCCAAGAGTGTTTACAAACAATAAGAAATTGAAGGTGTACAAGATTACTGCTTATAAACTCCAAAATGCTCTGCACAGCTACATACTGATTATGCCTCCCTTCCTTATCAAGAAGGCAGGAGAAAAACAGGAGGAGAGGGGAGGAAGCAGAAAGGGAATGGGAGGAAGGAGAGATGACAATACCCATAGAAACGTTCTGACCCTGCATGAGTAATCAGCACCGTTCCATTGCTCTGAAGAGGCATAACAGTATGAGTTGTAATCATCTTGGCATAACAACTTATTGGTTACCTCACCCATAAATGGAGATAATTCACATTTGTTGTGGGAGGGGTGAGAGAAATGTACATATCTGGTCACTGATGCTGGTAGTCGGCTCTATATGACCTCAGGGCTGGAGAGGCTTCGAAATCTTCTATAGCCCTCTCATTTCACAGGTAGAAAAAGAAAAGAGAGGCCCAGAAAAGAAAAGATCTGAAAAGACTTATACTTTATGGTGGGCTTTAAAGATTTGGATTCTATGAAAATGGAAGAATCGAGTGAATGCTTTGTGGATGCTTTGCCCTTAGCAGTGTGAGATGTTTTGGCATTAGAGCACACACACTTAGATGCTTAGAATTCAGAGTTAATAGACTTGGGTTCAAACTATGTTTTGCCATTTAATAGCTGGAAATACTTTGAGTAAGAAGAAATGTAATCTTTGTCAGCCTTAATTTTCCCATCCATAAAATGGAGATAAGTATATTCTAGCTATAAAGATTAAATGAGCAAAATATAAGTAAAGGGTTTAGCACAGTATTTGGCGCATGAAGACTGACAGATATTGGTGGAAATTATTACTGTTAAAATCCACTCTAGAATGGGTTTTTTCCATAATTTTCTTTCAAAATGTTCATAGTGAAATGTTGAGAAACTCATTAAGAAAAAAAAACCTAGGGCTTCAAGAAGAAACAAAGAGAAGGCTAGTGTCTACCTTCACAATTAATCCTGTATCAGTAAGACCCAGTCAGGTTTTCAAAACAGCTCATCAGTAGTGGTAAAGCTCGGGTCTCCTGACTCTGCAAATAAAATTCTTCCTAATATTCCATGCATATAAATAACTTCAGCATAAATACTTCCTTCAGAGTATGCTCCTACTATTCAACCCTCTGTAACACCCAGTGAGGCAAAACAGGGATCAACCAAGAGTGGGAAGGTTTAGCACTCTGTGCTTGGCCAGCAAGGTCACACCACTTTTGAATATTAGGTGTGAACTTGACAGTCACCAACATTCCTGACTCTTTCCTTTTACCAGGGCCTATTTCACTAACTCTTCAGGTGCCCTGATCCTCCTCATGATTCAGCAAAATGTTTCCACTATCTCTGTATTTATCTGTTTAAAATAAATAAATCGATGTTTTGAGAGTTTTGAATCACCTGTAGAAAATAAATCTAGACTCTTGTCAAATAGACTTCTAGCCGATTTCAACAGCACTTGCTGGGCAAAGTGACTCCAGCACTTCCGTAGGGGATACAGCTGTCCTCTTGGGAGCTGCTCCTGGGTTAGGGGTTGGGATGGGGTGGAGGGCTCACTGGGAAGGACTGGGGAGATGGCAGGGGGCTTTGGCCATGCCTGGAAAGCTGGAGCAGCTAGGTGCCAAGGACTCATGCTATTGAAGTCATAATACATAGTATTAATATTCCTAAGAGCAAACGTGCTGAACTACTTATTATCACTTAGTGTTCTAAGCACTTTTTATATATTCATTCATTTACTATGAAATGGAAGTCAACATGCCAAAATCCAAGCTCAGTTTGGTACAGCAGAAAACGCACTCAGCAGAAATTCCAATGTAGGCAGGTGGGTGGGGAAAGGTAGGGGAGAAGGGGCAGGATGGAGAAAAAGGCAACCAGACTCCTCAGTTCTACCACCAAATGGATGGGTAACTCTAAGCCAGTCATTTCTCCTTTTTTGTAAAATTTCATCATTGGCGAATAGGGAAAATTTCATTTGGAAAAACAGCACAGAGCTGGAACTGGGGGTAGATGCTGTGACCCTGATTACCAGTGGAGACAGAACATATGGGTAGAATTCATGGCCCTTGGGGCATTCTCCATTGCCTCCCTCACTTTCTCCTTCTCTCCCTCCCTCTCTCTTTTTAAAATAGAAACCAGATTTGCATTCAAGTCTTTAAAAAAGAGGAAATTTGCTCACTAATCTATTTTTTTTTGGTGTAAAATAGAAGTAGAAATTCATCGAAATGCATAATTCAGAATGGTTTACAAAAACCATGCCATTCTGGCAAAAATAAATTCAATTCATTTTAATTTCCTCAAAATATAACCACATTAAATGCTAGTGCACACACACACACACACACACACACGTCAACAGGAGAATTATTAATTTTTTACATCTTAACGGATGTTTGAATAATCAATAAACCATGACCTCCATCATGGCAAAACAAAGACAATTCAGCCAAGTGTCTTATATGCTAGATTACTATTGCTGTTTGAAAATATTTTTCACAGTAAAAAAAGGATAATCATCCTTGCTCCTACTTTATAGGCATTGACTATCCCAGTTCAGACTTTTCTTTTACTTCTTTCCAATATTATTTTTAATTAGTAGTCTCATGATATTCTAACAAATAATGTTAAAAGAGAAATAATAAAAATGTAGATTTCAATGTGCTATAATTCCAATTCCAAAAACAATGAAGTGTAATACTTCGGGGCTTGTTCTTTAGCAATTATAAACATAAATAGAATTTCCTTTGGCTTTTAGATACATTCTAAGTCTGTTGTAACAGAACTGCTGTCAGAAATGCAAACAGCTGAAAGAACAAACACTGGCTTTACCTACTGTTCTATAAATAAGGTCAAACTGTACAGCTGACGGGGAAACACAGCCCATAAATTTGGTACCACCATTTGCTTGGTACATTTATATGACTGACCTGTATAAATGTGTGCTGTTTTCACTGTTGACACTTTTATAAATATAAAGAACTCGCTGCATAAATCCTGCTATATATCTCTTTGTATCAAAATGGAACACTCCACTGTTGTGAAATCTGGCAGTTAATAAAAATAGCCTGCTTTTTATTAGATTCACCCAACCATGGGAACACAATAGTTTTATAGTAACTAAGTAGGCTTCAAAAGGTAACCTTTCCGAAAGTAAAAATGTAAATAGTAGAAAATGTATAAAGGAAACATTTTGTTCATTATCCCCAAACAAATGTTGTCTTTTTTTTTTAAAGGAAGTACTTTCCAAATTATTAATAAGCATATAAAAAATATCAATCAGACACTCTATAAGGTTCTGCCTGGTAACAGCTAATGCCCTCGGGGAGTATAAAGAGAAAGCAAGTTCTTAACACCTTCCTGAACCTTGTAATTATGGAATAGCTACAAATCCACATGGAATAACTGTCACAAGACTTAAGGTAATGATTGTAGTAGCAGTAAACCAAATTAAATTTATCCTTTCAGTAAGGTTACATAACCATCTTATTGTTGGAAAAAAAAAAACAAACCCAAACCAAATGACCCAAAGCAAAAAGAATCAGAAGCATTTCTCAGGATGAAGAAACCCAGAGAGTTGAAGGCTGCTGACTGGTCAGGGAAGAAGGTCAGCTGCCCCTGTAATGTTAGGCAAGCCCAGGGGAGAGGGTGAGTCACACATCAGAATGGCACAGGAGAGCCCAATAAGACTCATTGGCTCGATGGAGAACTCTGGGACCACAACTACGTTCACTCTGTGAACTCTTCTCTGCTCTCCTCCAGCCTGAAATAAACCAGTCATTGGTTGAAATTGACTGGTTGCTCTGGCATCACACTCCAGGTTCATTTTTAGTTCCAGGAATCTGGGAACATTTGCTTTCCTGCCACCCCCTTACCTTTCCTAAAGCCTACCCTTCTTCCTACTGCATCATCAGGCTCAATGAAAATACAACTATAACTAGAGCAAAACACACTGAAATTCTCCCACAGGAAGGCAAAGTCTCACGAACATATTGCCAAAATGCAACTGAAAGGAGAGGCCAAGTTTGTTTGTTGAAACCGTTGTCTGGTTTCTTTGATGATGTGCCTGATTCCTTATAGACTCAGGCAGGTAGGTCACTGATTTCTGGAACCACAATTTACTAAGTGAACATCCCTGGGTTTCTTTGCTTCAGCATCAGATCTCTTATTTGGCACCCATGACAAGCACCCTGATTTAGCCATTTATGGTTCATTGAGAGTTTCTGTCCCTCCCTCCCAGTCTGAGAATTGGCTTGGTCAGTCTGAAAGTACAGCGCGATCTGCTAGACTTTTAAGGCATACTGATGGTCTATAGTGTTAATAAACTTTGCAAAATTTCCTGATCAGTTTGGCTTTAAAAAGAATTCCTTTCCCATGTAAGAACATGGAGTCTAATGTTAGCAAAAGCCTGGACATCGCAGCCTACCGCTGGATTTGAATACCAGCTCCTTGTGTAACATTTTATGCCTCAGTTCCACATGCATAAGGCCAGAGGATACACCAGTACCCCACAAACTCTATAGGCAGGAGCAAAAGGACCCATGTAAAGCACCTGGGAGGGTGCCAGGAACAGAGCAGGCACTCAGTGAGTGTCAGCGTTTATCATTAACCCCTAAGGAATGCAGCAAAAATTCCTGTTTTCAACTCCTTGGGTAGGAATAATAATATAAAACTATGCAATGGCCCAAAGTTGATTTATAAAAACACAAGCATGTCATAAAATCTCATTCTAGATTACCAAATGCACACCACAATTTTCAAAACTGTCCAGCAAACGTAACAGGAGCAAGTGTCTGACAGGTGGGGCCACACCTTGAGACTTTTCTGAGTCTACAGGCCTTCAGGAAAGCAGGTAGTTTCCTTCTTCAATTCTTCACTCTCTCACCCCCCAGTCTTCTACTGACTACTGCCTAAAGAAACGTACATGCCTCTCAACATACCACTGTTCTGAGAGATTTCAAGCGAACTTACCAAATGAGGTTATTTTTCTCTACATAGTAAAGCTGAAAATTTGAACAATTATTGGGTCTTTTAGGAAATATGCGTAAACCATTCTTCTCCCTTTGGTCTTAACTACCTGTTTAATCAAGGGGAATGTGTTTTTATTTGTAGGTATCTGGATATAATTATTCAATTCTCTCCTTGGCTTTGGAGAGTGAACATGAAAGTCAACACTCTTGGTTAATAATTAACTTCCTTTTAAAGATGGGAACCCTTCGCAGGAACAGAAATCAAACCAAAGGACACCAGAACTGGGATGCAGACCAGAAACTATAAATTTGATAGGTTGAAGACTTCTATTTGTGAAAAGAGCCAAACACCATCTTGTTCAATCTTGATACTCATCGCTGAAAAAAAGAATTTAAAAAAATTAGTTTCTTCATTCCTTTTAAATCTGGAATGAACTAGATCAAGAGTACCTTGATGAAATTCACTAGTTCAGTCAGAAACTATGTGTGATGTGGACCTGCAATACTTCAACAGCAGAACTTGATTTCCCTGTACACTTTCTGAAGGCAGGACCACCCTCCAGGGTGAACTTAAGAATCCTTATGAATTACAAGTCCCTTTCCTCCCCTTTTTTTGCCTAACAGTAACAAGTTCACTTTCTTCTTCTCTATGTTGTTTTGTTCTGGCAAATGTCCCAGTTAAATGTTTGCTTTAACAAAACTTTTGTTATCTGTTTATATCATAACTTTGGAGGAATAATATGATATATTCCACTTACAGCAAGTGCAGACACAACCTACCAACAAAGCCTATTTTGTTCCTCAAAGTGTGAGAATAATATCTAAGTGTGAGAGTTTTTCTCACACTTTGATGCTATTCTCACATTTTTAACGTCAGAGACTTGTATTTCCACATTAAAAAAAAAAAACCCACAACTACCACCAAATCCTAAAACCATGTGGCTACAAAATTCCAATACATCCCTTTCCCTAGGCATAGCTGCTTTTGCTTGGCACCAGGAAAGCGGGGCACGGGACTGTTGGAACCACGGATGGTGAACTAAGACAGCTGAACATGCTAAGCCAGCCCACTGGAAAATCTAATCCAAGCATCGCTGGGATCCAGACCAGAGACTTCGTGTCAGGTTCAACAAGAGAGACAGACAGATAAGCGCCACTAAGGAGATCCTGACCCAGCTAGCCATCTCTCTGCCACCTTTGCAGTACTAGGACTGACCCATGGTTGTGTATATAGATTGGGGCGAGGAAGTGGAAAACTGAAAAGTTTGGGTGGGGGGAGAACTTCTGGCTCCTCAAAAGTTCAAGAAAAATGCTTACCAAAAGGTCCGAGTGGTACTTGTTTTGAATATCTTTATCACTTGTCTTCCTTTTTAGGGATTAATTGTGATTTAAATTCAGTGTGCCACTACCACAATTTATTTTCTACTGTTCTTGAAAGGGTATGGGTAGACCCTGGCCATACGGGCACAGAAGCCACCCGCTCCCGCTCGAGTCTTACACTCTCCAGAAAGATTTGTCCACAAAACCATTCTGAGAATGGTTTTGCTACCTAACTTATCCTCCATTTTCATTTTCTTTCTTAAATGGCTATGCTGCCCAGCTGTTGTTAACCAGCTGTTATACTTGAGCTAGAGATGGGCCCATTTTAGTAGTGGTGAAGTTCATATTTGAACATATTTGTAGCTGGTATCAAAAGTTTAGGGTCCCATCTACAGTTGTTATGAACAATTCAAGCAAAATCATTTAAGTGCTTTTTTTCTTTTAAAGTATGGTTACTATTTCTTTTTTTTCCTTTAAGAAAAAACAGCATGCAATAGACTACAATGAGACAAAACACACGGGCACATTGTCATTGCAAGACAGAAATGGGGAAGAAAAGGGATTTCATTTCTTATAAACAGACAATAAATGGCTACACAGTCAAAAGGACAGTTCTTCAGAGTAAAGGGTTTCCATCGGTGTAATTCAGACACCAGGACTGATCAAGCAACCCAAGGCTGGCAGTGAGGATGCTGATCATAATGATGGCTATTATGACACACTGCCCTGGTGAAGGCTCCGAAACTTTGTTCATGGTGCTGTCCTACACAGGACACCAACTCTTCCCCAACTCTACGCTCTTAAAATAAGGCTCATGAACATCCCGTTTACTCTGAGTACAAAGTCAAGATGGCCCCAGCTTTGCATGAGATATTTCCTGGGATTTGCCAAGTTGGCATCCACCCATTCCAAGAAGGGATGGCCCAGCATCCAATAACTGGAGACCAAAGCTGACAAGAGTCAAAAAACAAAAAAAAGAAAAAAAAAAAAAAAAAAGGAGGGGGGAGTCAGGCAGGGAGTGGCTGAGTTATCTCTTCAGACCAAAATAAACATGACCCAACATTTCCCAATATAAATGAAAAGTAAGATCCCAACAAAATCTAGCTCTGTTTACTCTAAAGTTGCCTTTTAAAGACTAGAAACGCCAACATGTTTTATTCCTCCGCAGGCTCCTCATCATTCACTCAGTCTGCACCTCATCCGATACAGAAACTATCAGCAGCAGCAGTGAAAAGTCTAACTTTCAAAGATGTTTTCTCTCTGGAGCCCAAGGCAGCCCAATCCTGGGGGTCATGCCCCCGCTGCCTTTTTGTGTTTTTGAATCTTAATTTTCTTAAAGGAATAGACCTTAAGCTCTTTGCTGCAAAGTTGGTATAATGCACACACTTGTCCTCATTTGGAAAATGCCGCCTTTCCTGGCAGCATGTACCCGCAGCCTGACTGAGCTTGCAGTGGAAAAAGGGAGCAGCCTGCAGCCGTGAATCGCCACCACGTCGGGCCTTTCCGAAGGCAGGTGTTCTCCAGAGCCCGAAACACAGCTCCTCTCAGGGCTCAGAACAGACCTAAGCCGCACTTAGTGTTTTTAAATTTAAAATGTGTGCTTCCATGAGTGCCACTCTTGCTGAACAATCAATTTGCATTACATTAAATTAACATAGTAATGGACAGCTATAAAATTACACATTTCATGCATTAAAGTTAATGATGAAATAATAGGTAATAACAGGTTACCAATTCTGACATAACTATCACACAATCAGTAAATCCACTCCGCAATAATGAGTAACTTTAAACATCCCATTTCCTGGGCAAGAATCTTGAAAGAGGAACACATAAATTGGAAAGTTATTGTCTATTGGGACAACATAATTACTCTGGAATGAGAAATACAGGGGTCTGTTAACCTGAAGCATATGGTTACAGTGGATTTTTCCATGCTTTCTTTATATTGAGTAATTTGGGAGAATTTAATATAGTGTCACCTTTATTTTGACATGCTGTTTCCATATCATTCATTTTTATGGTAAAAAACACTAACTCACGTGCTTGGAATAGGATCTGAACAAAGGTGGTAGTTCTTGGTAATCCAAGAAAGTGAGAAACATATGTATTTGGTTCTTAAGATTCATTTGGGTTTTTAAATTAAACAACATGATTTATTTTTACTTGTTTTTTTTTTCTCTCTCTAATTATCTATGTGCATGAGACACTTTTCAAAAAAAGAAGTACTTAAAAAAAGTGACTCACGTAGACGTGGGATGGAGCTAGCTGGTTTCTTGTATGCTGAATGATGTATGAATAAAAATATTCAGGGAGCAGACTTCATACAAGATAAAAACTTAACTGCTTCAGGTTGGCTGTCATTACTCCCCTGGGGTAAAGAAGACCACTCTGAAAATGCTCAAGTTGCAACACTGCCTGTTTTAAGCACAGATCTTTGCAAGTCCTTGATGAAAATGTGTGCACTTTTATACCGCAAGAAATCTCAGTCCCTTCATGCCTCCAGATCAAACTGCTACCACCAGCAAAAACCTCGTGAACCACAGACAGGTAAGTTCCTACAAGATGAGAGGAGAGTCTTTTTCTGCAGGGTCTGTACGGTTTTCTGTGGAACATTTGTGCCCCTCAGGATATTAAGACGTGCTCTGAGGGGAAAAAAAATTTCTAAGCAAAAAAAAAAAAAATTGTTCTGCA
Organism: Lemur catta; assembly: GCF_020740605.2. NCBI lineage: Eukaryota > Metazoa > Chordata > Mammalia > Primates > Lemuridae > Lemur > Lemur catta. The sequence goes on from NC_059128.1 coordinate 91,980,772, forward strand.
AATGCTGGGCTATACAAAGTTAATAACTTCTTTTTCAGCTGCAAACTTTGCCATCTGTAATATGTTAATACGTACAGAGAAGCAACAAGGGGGAGATACTGCAGATAGCGTTTCCCCAAACTAAACTGACCGCAGAACTATTTCCCATAAAACAACTACAACAACCTCACCAATCACCAGTGTTCCACGGAACACAGTTTGGGAAACACTTGTCTAACTTGATTAAGCAGAACCAGCATATTTTGCCTAAAAAGATCCGAAGTCCTGCTTACTTTCTTAGAAAATGAAAATAAACAAACCAACAGAGAAGTCCTGCTTACTTTCTTAGAAAATGAAAATAAACAAACCAACAGAGGGGGGGAAAAAAGAATAAAAAGTATCTAACTCACAAAAGTGAGACTGGGACAAACAAGGAAGGGGAAGGTATTAACAATGCGTTAACTTTGGGATAAATTAATAGAAGGCTTTCTGATTTCCAGGTGAGAAAATGTGCCCAAGTCAAACCAGAGGCCCCCTACGCTGGCAGCCAGATGGTAACCCTGTGACTTTAAGAGACTTCATTCGTGCCGTGGGGATCTCAGCATTTCGGAGGCTCTGATGAATGAGTTCGATTCGGCAAGGAGACCTTCAGGTGAACCCTTTGCTCACCAATCTCTTCATGAAATCCAGAGACTCCGCCACGGAACAGCACTCACCTGCTGTCCTGCCTCGGTGGCTGGCACCAGGGCGGGAGAGACAGAGCGAGCCTAAGATCTGATGGGAAAAAAGAACCTGAAAATAAATCGCTGGGAAAAATTAAAAGATGTCCCCCACCACCACCGCCGAAAGCTTTTAGTTTTGTTTTCTCCAAGTTCTAGCCCCACTGACCTAGGTTTTCTCTTAAAATCTAGTTAAATAAATTGGACTGAAAGGAATTGTTACCTGATTGGAAGCTCCTCTCACACCAGAAAGTTCTGTGAGATGCTGAAGGACACCATTTGGCACTTCTCAGACTTCATTTGCACGTTCTCAGTTGTACTGCTATAAATGTAACCACTGGTGTGCACATACATTCACAGCACACCGAATGTACAACGTCAAACTTATTTTTCAGAGGGAGAAGATTTTCTCTTCAACATGTCAATTGTCTCATTTCACCAGTGTCTGCTCACTTCCAAAAATGCAAAGACAGAGGAAGAAAAGTTGGTTCTGGCTTCGCTCTCTTTATATACAGGCAGAAGGCCAACCCCCATGGGACCCCAAGTTTTCAACGATACCATGATCCCCTTAAGTCCTCTGGGGACAGGTGTTTTTAAGGCAGGTTAAGGAATTATGTTGCCTGGTAGGGGTACTTAACATACCAGCACGTGGAGGTGTGCCTGAATTGAATAATAATCCCCCCTTCGAAAGTCTACTCATTCTTAACAATCCCATTTAAATGCCATCTCCTTCAGCAAATACTTTATGGTGTTCCCACCCAGATATAACTTCTCCCTCGCTCCTCAATGGTTCTTTGCTCTAACTCCCAAACAGTGCCTTGACACAAAGCAATGGAACCAGAAAAGATATGCTCCGACAGTGGACAGAAGAGAAGAGGAATGTTCCAACCCATGGGGGAGGCCTGGTGAGATGTACACGTACAAGGGGACCCCAAGACCTTAGCAAGTGATACCAATGTGGGGTTACGAATGGGAGCAGAGAAAACTCATGGCAGTGTTACCAGGGGTCAGCCCTTCGTCTAGGTTTTATTATAACACTGGCACTCCGGGAAAGAAAACAAAGAGGAAGAAGGAACTACTGTATATTCATATTTGGGGAATATTTTTAGTCTTGTGTTTTTGACGTGTGAGCTGCCAGCACAAAATACACCAAACACCTTCCTAACTCTCTCAAACCAAATAAATAAATGAAAAGAGAGGCTGTTGAAAACCTTGACAAGCAGCTTGTCAAGAAAAGCTGTTTTTCACATAAGAAACCTCCTTTCAGAACCCTAAATCCTACCAACTTCCATTCTATTTGCAGTACCCTTATCTGTTAGTATCACAACGGAAAAGTGTAAATTGGACCCAAAAAAATTCCTCTTTATTTTTAAAGCCAAAAACTGATCAAGGAGTTCTGTCTACATTTCAAAACACTATTCATATTTCAGAGATATATTTATAGATTTTACAAAGGGGTGCAATATTGACTTCTGGGGTTAATGCAACATCCATAGATTTATTTTATACATTAGGTCCTTCAACCTATGTTACTGGGAGTAAATTTTTTATGATCAGTTAAGTTTGGAATCAATGCAGAATTTGGAATGAAGTATTTATCAGAACCATTTGTGACTGTAATGATTTTAAGCCAATACACATGTTATTATGTAACTGTCTGTCCTGTTACAAAGTCCAACACAATTGCTCGGGACTAGCAGAGAGCGACCCAGAGAGTTTGAAAAGAAAATCTAAAAGAGCAGCAAAATGATCCCATTTTTAATCCCACTGACCAGCACGAGAAAGAGGAAAAAAGAAACCAGAAAAATGCAACTTTTTTTTTTTTTTTTTTAAATTTTAGAAATCTTTTGGAGAAGAAACCTCCCAAAGACTTTAAAAAAGGAGTCAGTACCTTCAGAGGTGTAAGACTGCTGAGGCTGAGAAAAATGGCAGCATGGCTTGATTGCATAAGGATAGGACTGACCCTACCTGGAACTTCCAACATGAGAAATGGGGAGCGTGGCTCGATCAGGCACTCAAAAATGTCCTGCCAGCCTGCCTGGTAGGTCCCTACCCACTGCTTTGGGCTTAAGTATCCTCAAATCACCCTGCAAAATACAAACAGGTCAACTGCAAAAGGCACAGCAACAAACCTCACTTGAGCTTGGACTGTACTCACAGATCCTTAGCAAGGAGCTGCTGCACACTGGGGAGGCTCAGGTGTGGAAGGAGAGCCCCATGCCTGAGCAGGTAAGTGCTGCCAGGTGGGTCCTGGGCTAAGCAGGAAGGGGGAGGGACAGGAGGAGAAAGGAACTAAGACAGCATTTACCATTTTCACATCTTGCCACAAGGTTAATCATGTGAATATACAAGGATTCATAATTCTAGACTACATATAATCTAGACCATATATAAAGTTTTTTTGTTGTCATTGTTTTTACCCTAAACATCTCCAAGATTTTTCTGTGGATTCCCAGAGTGTTTAAGCTGAATTCCACAGCTCCCTACACTCTCTTAGCATTTGCAGGAATATTTCTTAGCTTCTCTGGCGTCTCTCGATTCCTCAGGAATATATCTGTTAGCCCCTCCATCTTTCTTTTTCATTTTGAATAAGACAGGTCCAACCTTGACAATTATTAACTGTAACTTATCGAATATTTTCCTCTAAAAAACATATTTAGGGAAGCACTGACAAAGACACTAACAATAAATAAGCAGCTTCATGCTGATTCACATTATAGTATTTAAATGTGCATTCCGGAAAGAAAACTTTAAGGTGTTTTTCCAAAACAGATATAACACTGATTTCCAACCTGACAAAAATAACCCAAATCCAGATCAATCTAACTTATAAATAATGACGTAAAAATATTAACTCAAAAATTAGCAAACAGAATCCATCAGTGCAATAATAGAATAACATATCACAACCAAATAGGGTTTATTTTAGGGATATCAGGCTCATTCAAGAACAGAAATTCAGCTGGGCACAGTGGCTCAGGCCTGTAATCCTAGCACTCTGGGAGGCTGACGCAGGAGGATCTCCTGAGGTCAGGAGTTCAAGACTAGCCTGAGCAAGAGCAAGACCCCATCTCTACTAAAAATAGAAAAATTAGCCAGGTGTGATGGCGTGCACCTGTAGTCCCAGCTACTCCAGAGGCTGAGGCAGGAGGATCATGTGAGCCCAGAAGCTGGAGGTTGCAGTGAGCTATGATGATGCCACTGCACTCTGGCCCAGGTGACAGGGCAAGACTCTGTCTCAAAAAAACAAAACAAAAACAGAAATTCTACTTCTGTAATTCATAATATCAACAAGTTGAAGGAGAAAGATCACATGATCATCTCCACAGATGGTAAAAAGCATTTGATAAAATCAAAATCCACTCTGATTTAATATGCCCTTAATAAATAGAAATCTATAAATATTTTTAATATGGAAAAAAGAGACATAAATATAAATGTATCTCAACTCTAAAGTTCAAATCATGCTTAATTACAAATAAGCAGCAATCCCATTAAGACAAGAATGGTCACTATCAATACTCTATAATTTTATGTTTTCCGATTAATACTAGTCAATGCAATGAGGAGAAAGACATAAATAATAAAAATTAGAAAGAGGCAAAATTATTATTTTTGCAGATGATATAAGTGTCTACCTAAAAACCAAAGAGAATCAACTGAAAATGAATGAAAACATTAAAAGTAAGGCAGATGATTATAAAACTAGTATACAAAAATAGCTTTTCTCACAGGAACAAAAGCCAATTAAATATACATAAGAAAGATACCATATACAAGAGCAAAAAGGCATACATTTTCAAAAATAAGTTTTAAAAACATATAGAATTCATAAGAAGAAAAATTCTAAATCCTACAGAGAGACATAAAAGATGACAAATTAATGGAAAGACATACTTTATTCTTAGATGGAAAGACTCATTGTAAAGATGTTATTCCCCCCTAAATTACTCTATAAATTTCATGTGATCCCAATAAAAATGCCAAGAATACTTCAAAACTTGGAAAGTTAATTCTAAAATGTACATGAAAAATTAAACTGTGAGAATTGCCAGGAAAACTCTGAAATATGGTGTTATTAGCCCTACTGGATATTAAAACATACTATAAAGCTAAGGCAATTAGAACAGTTTGTTACTAGCAAAACAACAGTCAGAAAAATGGAGCAAAAATAGTTCAAAAACATTATGCACACAGAAATTTATTATATAATAAATTTGGCATTTTAAGTGTGGGAGAATGATGGATTATTCAATAAATATGTTGGTATAATTGGCCAGTTACTAGGGGGAAAATAATTCTGGTTCTGTTCTCATATCTTACATCAGAATAAATCCCAGATGGCTCAAAAATCTAAATGAAAAAAATAAAGATCTAAGAAGAAAAAAAAGGACATTGGAAAAATAATAATCTTAGCTTAAGGAAGTCTCCACTAGGCAAGCAACAAAAACCAAATGCCATAAAAGATAAAAGAGGAAAAAAAAAAACCTGGTAAATTTGCAGTAGCATTTGAAACTTTTGAAAGGCAAAGAATATCAACAACAAAGTGAAAAGCAAATGACAAAGAGGCAAAAATATTTGCAACTCATATGCTAGACAAAAGGCTAATTTCTTCCAAACAGAGTACCTTCAAATCATTAGAAAAAGAACAAGAACCTTATGTAAAAATGGGTAAGGTTAGTGTCCTATGTTGGGCTCTCTAGAAAGCAGATTTGGGAGATGGAGAATAGTGTGCAGGTTTACTGGTGAGTGTTCTCAGGGTCAACACCCACAGGAGAAGGAAAGGAACCAGGACTGGTCAGAAGAAGTCAGGCAGTGGTGCAATCATAACGAGGACCTCAGCTGGTCCCACTGGCAGCTCTGAAGCTGGGACGGCCATCCAGAGTTGCCACAAACTGGTAACAAAGGGGCTGAGCTTTCACAGTTCCACATTGACTGGCCCTTGGATATGGGATATCCTGAGAAAGAGATTTGACCTTGACCAGGGGTATGTTTTCAGCTGAAGCAATCCAAGAAACGGGCTGAAGGCTGAGTTCCTTCTGCTACCTGCATGTACAGCAGCTGAAGGAATGAGAATTTCAGTCCTTCAGAGGGACCCGGGCAGCTCAACACAGTTTGCACTACTATTAGTAAGACTCAAATCATAGAAACAGAAAAGCAAATGGCTAAAAAACCCACAAAAAGATACTCAAATGCACTTACAGCTAACAAAATGTACATTAAAACAAGTATCATTTGTCCCATTAGATAAGCAAAGATAAAGTGGTTGCCAACAGAGTTTTTAATACTGATATTCTTAAATGCTGTCGAGAGGAATGTGAAGCTCTAAGATCTCTTGGAGGACAATTTGGCATATCTTTCTAAATTGAAAGTGTGCACATCCTTTGACCTAGCATCTCCACTTCTAGGAATTGTTCCTACAGATAGTTTCATATGTATACCCCAAATATGTATGAAAGCTAATAAACACTGGCTACTTGGGAAGTTTGTTTGGAATTGAAAAGAGGATAGCAGACTTATGTTTCATTGTATATCCTTTTATAGTATACTGAATTTTTTATCCCGTATTTGTGTTATTTTTTTAAAATAATAATTAAAGAAAGAAAATCCAAACATGAAATACCTATCTACAAAGGTATCTTCATGGCATATGCTTATATCTAAAAGAAATCCTTTTTTGTTTTCATATTGCTATAGCTAGAATATCTCCTAGATTCTCTTACACTCAATATTGTAAACTTGCTCCTATATACAGGGAATCTGTATGAAGTCTCTCGATGTATTTATCTTCTGCAGAGAAAACTACACCAATTTAACTCAAATCCTCGCAGGTCTTAACACTTTTGGAAAGGAAACTGAGCTACTGGGATATTGCTCTATGTCAATTATGCTAACAGGCACTCCAATATATTATCTAATTTAATCCTAACAATCTTACGAGTTATATGTAATAACAGAATGCACAAAGGTTAAATGACTAGTTCTCTGTAATTAACACAAGTGAAAATCCAGTCCAGTCCAGTCCATATGTAGATATTCACTTCTTTCTACAACATCCTCCTGCCTCCCACAGTATTTTTCTTTTGGCTTTCAAAACATTTTGTAAGCGACCATTGGTAACCTAAAATAAGTGGTATAATTTCCATTTTAAAGAAGGGAAGACTGAGAAGCAGCAATGGGTAAATGTCTTTCTTGCTCAGAAAGCTACAATTTCACCTAGTACTAGAATGCCAGTCTTCATCTGCCCTTTATCTCCTTTTGAATACACTTTAATCTGCTCATAACACTTTCACTAAAAGAAAATTCAAAGTAGGTGGGATCTCTGCCCCCATCTTCTTTGCATTGCCATTAGAGAAAGGATTAGGGGAAATATGTTCAGCCAGGAGAAGGAGGTAGAAGTCCAGCATGATTGTTTTCCTTTAATCATTAAATTCAAGGCCATATAATGGAAACCTATGTTGTAGTCAACTATTTGAATCCATGGGGAGAAAGGAGACCCACAAACTTCAGAGGCAAAAAAGCAATAGGGAGACACAGTGAAGGATCCTTCTCTCAAATGTCAGGATGATTTATTTAACCAATGAGTTAAGAGACAGTGGGTACTTTGAGTGAGTTTCCCAATAGCCGATGCAACTGCTGCCCAAATGAAAACAGCCAAATGCTCCCCCAAATTAGGCTTGAGACAATTTCAGAAATCTTCTCAAAAATATTTTAATTGTAAATAATCAGAATGGATGATGGGTTGGTTTATAAATATATTGAGAATTTTTCCCCTAGTGTTGTTGTTATCCCGAGGAAAGATGTTATTGCTTCTGCTCCACTGACATTGTTCATCATTTTGCCCAGACCCTTCAATAGAGATTGCTGCTTCTCACTGCCGACCATCTGTTGTCATCTACACAAAGGATCTACATAAATCCCTACTAGTTGCTGTACCTCAGAAATGTCCCCTCTTAAAGACAACCACAAATTAATTGTCGCTGCTTTAAAACTCTGAGAAAGAGAAATGAATCTAAATATACCTCCCTCCCCCAACACACACACACGTACACACAGCAAATTTCATCTATAATTTAGAAAATGGATGCAGTTCAGCAACAGTTAAAGACTAATTTCTTATGCTTTTTGTGCATTTACATAATTGATTCGCTAGATAATGCACTCTGCTTCCTTATTTAATAAACATGTTAATGATTTCAGACAATTACTCAAAACTGCCTACAAGTGTCTGCCTAAGAAAAGCAACAAAAAATAATTAAAATGAAAATACACACCAAAAGGCACATCCTTCATATCACATTACACAAGATATTAAGTCAATATGTCACCCTGTCACCAGTCACTTGCTACCTGCTGTTATACATTTATTCAAATTCTAATGTATTAGCTGAGGCTGATACATTGGTTAGACACCCAAGCGGGCAAACACACAGAGCGAGAGAATAAACCTGGTGCTTTGTCAGGGTAGAGGCAGTAAAATAGCAGCAGCAAAGGAGGGGAGACAATAAAACACAGGACAGAAACAGAAGGTTGAAGCAGACGCTTTCACAAGAAAACGGTCTTCGGGCTATTCGTGGTGGGGGGCAGTCACAGGGGAACTAAATGGATTCCATTTCCTCCGCCACCCCTGAGTGCTTGGATAGCACCAAACAAGCTGGCCCAACATCACAATAGGTTCAATTTTGGCAGATGCCTCATGCATTCTGGCCATTTTGGGGCTGTCTTATTTTATTCCCCAGAACTTTCACATGAGTCAACCACAAGCCACAGCTTGAACCACAGAGAACCGTGGACATCTTCGTGACCCGAGGGAAGGGTGAGGAGAGAGAGGGGCATGAAGAAGCTCAGATGCTAGGCAGCCATGACTTTGGCCCCTTGTGGTGCTTGGCCAATCCCCCTTGAGCTTGGCACCCCCAGCTCCTGCTGGAAACCAAGTCGTTTGGGCACGGTGTGTCTCAGCCTCCCTTCCCAGCGCTCCAGGAAGAGGGAAGATGGTGACCCAACAGGAGCAATAGGACGCTGAAGAAGGAGCATGGGCGTTTCCAGCCCTTGCTGGAAGCTGGCTGATTCTGGCTTGGGGAGTCCAGGTTCCACCCGTTCCAGAAGACAGGTTGGAGGCAGAAGAAAAAAGATGAAATTGTTTGAGAAGGAAGTGGGCCATCCATCATGTAACTTCTTGTGCTAGAAAAGGGTGTGGGAAGAAGAGTGAGTGAGCAGAAGTCCGGGTGGACCAGGTGACACTCTTTCCACATTCCTAAGCCCATGGGTCCTGGGTGGAGGCAACCCATGACCTCAGTCCTGAAACAGGAGTTACAGGTCTGTAGGCAAAGTGTGTGTGTGTGTGTGTGTGTGTGTGCGTGTGCGCCTCATCTTTAGGCTTTCGACCCGCCTGCTTCACTGTATACACTCAACCTGTCCACAGCCTGGGTGTCATGCAGAGGAAGTGGGAAGACACGTGGCAGAGCAGAAACAAGGACAGTTCATTCAGAGTCACCTTAGGAAATAGGCACGTTATCAGGAGGTATGGAGAGCTACCAAAGGATTTTAAACAAAGGGTCACAGTAACTGATTTGCTTCCCAGAAGGATCATTCTGGCGGCAAAGTGGAAAATGGTGGGAAGGGGACAGCGAGACCAGTGAGGAGGCTGTCACGTGGCTCCAGCAATGCTGGAGGTGTAGGCCAAGGGAGTGTCGGTGGGATCCGAGTGGAATGGGAGGCAGTGTGGGGCTAAAAGAGGAGTGTCAAGGAATCAGACCAGAGCAGAGGCAGAAGGAGATGCTGGTCTCCTGGAGCTGGAGGGACTAATAGTAAGCGAGCAGAGGGTGGGGCATTTGTAGCATGGGTAGGGTCCTTGGCTCAACTTTGGACATGCTGGATGTTGGGACTCAGGTGTCTAAGGTACATTCAGATGAGGCGTTCAGAAGCCAGCATGGACTTCTGACCAGTACTTTCACTTTCCCATATGTGAAATGGCCCACTAGACTACAAAGGCAGCAAAGGGGAGATCTTTTACCTGGGTCATGCTATCACCTTGCTCAGTATCAGAAAGTCTCTCCCTAGTCTCTGGAAATGCAGCCAAGGCATGAAACACAATGGATCCACTGCTATCAAGGACTAATAAAAGACCTAATAAATAAATAAATTTAAACCACTGTTCCCCTTCAAGAAAAGAAAGACCAACAAAACAGGGCGGGAAGGAATTGCTTAATGATATTAACAGCATGCCTGCAATTTCCTGGACAATTGATTGAGGTCAGAAAGTGGAATACATAACGTACTAACCAAATATTCAATATTATTAAGAGGACCTTATAAATCTACTCAGCAGTTAATTTAAAATTAAATCGTAATGGGATCCTGCAGCCTGACTGGTCCAAGAGGAAAGGAGGCCTAGATGACCTTTTATCGGGGTAAAAATCTACCCAGTCAACTCTTTTTGAAAGCTGATTAGTCACAGGGAGCTCAGGAACGCTGCATGCGAAGCACAGGGACCGCGGAGAGGGCAGCCGCGTCTATGTCTATGGACATACCCTACCCTGACAGGGCTCCCCCTCCAGCTCTGTTGGGGCATAACGTCAGAGGCAACATTCTCTGTTCTTGAGCATGCTTCCAACAAATGAACAAAAGCTAAATCAGGGATTCCAGGTGCTGAGGTGCAGCTTACATAAGCAAATGTAACCCAGGTGTTAGGGACTTCATCCATTCAGCTGTTCCTGTGCTATCACCCCTCATTACCACCTCGAAACGCAATGATCCCTGGCCTGATGTGCCATCATCACCAAAGGTCTGTGGAGCCAGGGAGGAGTTCCCATCAGACAGGCTCCTCCCACATCTCTGCTCAGCAGCCCCATCTGTGGTCCTTTCTGTCCCCTCGTCTGCAGAGAAACCTCACCTTGAAGCCTGGACACCCAAAGACTTCCTTCTCTCCTACACACAGCTCATCGGACAAGTTTCTCATCCAAAGAACCCCACCAGCCCTACTAGAAAAGAAGTTACTGCAGCTGCTAAGAAGATATCATTCTCTCTAAATCCTTTTTGTTTTATTTATTCATTACCTTTCCTACCTCCCTCCAGAGAGGATTTAAAGAAACTTATATGCACTCATGAGATGTTAATGGTGAAAAAATAAATAAATAAAATAAAAATAAAGAAACTTATAGCAAAGGGTAGATGTGCCATAGTCAGTTTTGAGGAAAGGAGGGAGCGAAGACACTAACCCCATGATGACTAATAAAACTGTCGAGACTCCATATGTACAAATGATGAGACTCCATATAACACAAGCCACGAGCTTCCAGGTAGCCATAAAAAAAGGGAAAGCGCTATTAGACCTCTTTCTTAATGTCACAAATGACAAAACATACTAATACCCCAGAGGAGAAAAACTTCAAGGCAACTTTCAAAGCATCAGCTTAGGAAGGCCAAATCATTGGATAAGGACTCCCATTTCTTCTCTTTCATATCCACGTGACTTCACACTGTTTTATATGGTATTTATTTTCTTAATTACTCCAGAAAGAACAGCTAGGAGTCAAGAATTTCTAGTGTGATGCCGAGCTCTGAGTTTATAAGCAAATAGCCTCACCTTTCCAGTCAAACAGGAGGCAAAAACTCAACGTCCTTTCCAACTCCAATGTTATATGGATTTTAAGATAAATATCATTGTTTTTTAAAGAGTTTAGGAATCTCACACATAGTAAAACTCCTTTATATGTGGAGAGACAAGACTAACAGCCTCCTATAAATTAACTCTGAAGCTTGTATAATAGGAAGTTATGTTTTTAGAGATATCATATGATTTAATAGTTCTGGGCAGCAATAAATCACACATGACATGGGGCATTCCACCATATTTAGAAGTAGAAAAAATACACTATTAGAAAATCACATGTGAAGCATTTACTGGCCTCCTTTGGTAGATCCTTTTGGAACTTGTTAAGTTCTATATCAATTGCCATTCTTTAAAAATGGGCTGTACAACTTAAAAATAATTATTGTAGAGTCATCACTTGCACATACATCAACATTCACAGACAATATGTACATACAAACTGACCATCTCATAAATTTGGCCCATATTTAACAACCTTGTTCAGCTCTCCCTATGCTAACACTATTATTAATATTATTATTAGCAGTAAGTATTATATTATGTATAACAACCTTAATTTAAGCCCATAGTCAAAAGAAAACATCCCTAATGAAACACAATTTCAAATTACAGTTAAATCTGTCTCCTAGACCAAAATATGCAAAAAGGCTCTTGCTTATATTTTTAAACTTCATGTGACTTATTTAAAGATTCAACGTTTTCACTGAAATGAGGCACAGATGACTAAATTTTCATTTAGGCTAAATAGTAACTCAGGCAGAATTCTACCTGTGGATTTGGATTTGTTTCAACACTTCATCAAAACATATGGAAACTGTAATAGTTAATAGTTTGACCAGGGGACACCATACCTTTCTTTTGTTCTGTTTAAGATAATATCTGAAAAAAAAAAAGTGCTTGTAGGAAAATTGCCATTTCGCTACTTAAAATTAGGCATTTGTAATCATTACATTGCTTCAGCTGCCCTTTGGTGCATTCAATTTTAAAAATTAAGTTAAACAGACCTATGCGTATCTGTGGAGGCTTTAAGTTCTCAGAAGGCAAAGACTCACCTTATTGAGCAGTAAAATACGGGCACTGAGCTTCCTGGATTATCTGACCCAGGATGGCAGTTCAGCTGCACACGTGCTATAACTCCCTACCTATCATCCACAGCAGACATCACTAGCAGATCGTGGATAGCCTTCTTTTACTCTATGCCCAAATGTGGCCATGGATTTCTTTTCAGCACAGCACTACAGGCACTTATACCAACTGATAGCACCAACCCCAAGTTGGATAAGATACACAGTAGTCAGGCGAAAGAGCCAGCCCTACACCCTGAACTCTAAACTCCTTATACAGTGCTCTTCCACTAGACACCAAGGGCAGCGCTGTATACTTAATAAGCAATCACTAAATGGGATGAATAAATAAATGAACCTTTTTCTTTTGTTCTTTAGGGCCCTCTCCTTTTCTTTTTTTTTTTTTTTTTTTTTTTTTTGAGACAGAGTCTCACTTTGTTGCCCGGGCTAGAGTGAGTGCCGTGGCATCAGCCTAGCTCACAGCAACCTCAGACTCCTGGGCTTAAGCGATCCTACTGCCTCAGCCTCCCGAGTAGCTGGGACTACAGGCATGAGCCACCATGCCCGGCTAATTTTTTTGTATATATATTTTTAGTTGGCCAGATAATTTCTTTCTATTTTTAGTAGAGACGGGGTCTCCCTCTTGCTCAGGCTGGTCTCGAACTCCTGACCTCGAGCGATCCACCCGCCTCGGCCTCCCAGAGCTAGGATTACAGGCGTGAGCCACCGCGCCCGGCCGGGGCCCTCTCCTTTTCTTTTGGGAAGACATGTCTGGAACAAAGCTCTTCATTACCAAGTCATAATATTTGGGTACCAGATGAACCTTAATAGGCCAATAAAAAATACTGAAACCCATCCCCAGATGCAAAAATACTGGAGCATCCCATTATAACACATCTCATAATACCAATCCAAATATCCCATAAGTTAAATCCCACAGGATAAGTACTGCACACCAGCGCTGACTTTTACTATTATAGATCTGTGACACCTTGAACTGAATATTCCCTTCTTTGGGTACCAGCTTCTTCATCTGTTGAACAAAAAGTTTCAAAGATCTGATGTGGAACATTCTTTCTGAAGATGAAACTTACGAAACATTTACTTCAAATTCAGCAGCGATTTATTAAATGCCTACCGTAAGCAGAGAGCTAGGATAAGTGCAAGGTGAAACCAGTGGACAAATCACAGATTCTGGATTCTGCCCTCCAATCCTGTGTTCACTATTAGCACATGGTTTGTCTTGCCACTTGCCACATGCGTACCATGAACAGGGACCACTTGGCTTCAGAGTTGGGGAAAATAATTGTTCATCTTTCTCCATCAAGCTGTCAGTCAGAGCGGTTTGGGAAAAATTCCAGTGCTGTTTCATTCTCTGCAGCTCAACAGCTTCTCTCCTCTATAAGCAAACTAAAAACAAAAAAACAAACAAATACTGCACCTCCCCATTCCCCCACCAAATATCCTGGTGGAAAATGATACACCAGAAAAGGCAGTGGCAGAAAAGTAAATGTTATAAACACGTATTTTAAATGGACATTTTTCTGAAGTCGACACCTAAAACTCACATTCTTTTAAAGCTTCCTCAATTCCTGAGCTGGAGAAACAGCGGAGCTTCTGCCCAACTACCAATGATAAGAAGATACTAGAAGGAAGTGGCAATAGGCAGTCCTGAGAAAGATAACAAACATATCAACTTTGTTATGGGGAAATAATCATTACAGTTCTAATAGATACTTTCTTCCAAATCAATCATGTTTGTGAGCAAAAGTCTGTTTATAGTTAAATATTGTATATTTATATATAAATGCATAAAGGTATATATTGTTATATATTATATTATAATGTAAATATTAGTTAAGTTAAAACCTAGAAAAAATTATTGTATTGTGTTTCATTCATTCGTTCATTCATTCAACAAATATTTATTGAAACTTCTTGTGTGCTAAGTACTATTCTAGGTGCTGGGGCATTTAGTGAACAAAACAGACATTTCTGTCCTTATAGAGCTTACATTTATATAAAAACAAAACCAGAAAACCAGCTTTTTAGGACATCTATCTATGCAATCCATCAATCCACATTCAAAGGTATTTATTGGGTAACTACTTCATGCCAGGCTCTAGGTTAAGATGGGACAAAATAAAAACCTAAGACCCAAGCACTTAGAGATAAATAAGCAACTCAATGCAGAATAACAGAGGTCCAGACTAAGCATTGTGGACAAAGGGTGATCAGTGTTCCTCACGTTTTAGGAGAAGACAGAAGTCACAGCTGAACTGGCTTTTGAAAGGAGAGGAGGAGTGTACCAGGTAGACTAAAAGAGTAAAGGCGTCCTGACAGAGGATCACATCAGAAAGAGGCACCAGCGTGCAGAGGGAGGTGAGACACTCACAAGAAGCCCTGGAACCTGGAGCACAGGGTGAGGATTGGGAGGGGAGGATTCCAGAAAGGCAGGTTGGAGTGCCAAGGGGCTGGGTCTCAATGCCAAGTCCAGGAGTTTGCCCTTCAACCTGGGGGAATGGCATGATGAACCCACTACTCGTTAATATCTTGTTCAAATATGCTTATACCACGTATCCCTTAGGTAGGGTAGGATGGCTCATTCCTCAGTGTTTTGATCCTCTTCTAACTCCAAAACAAGTGAGGGAAATTTTACTAATTATTAGCAAGAAAGGAGATGTGGGTGTGACTAGCACAGGCTGGACAGAGCCCAACACACCCAGAGAGAGAGTATTTTCTTCCTCTCAACAGCTTCATCCAGTGAGCAGCTGCTAACCTACTGGCGGTGCCAGAGAGACTCAGTGGGTCTGACGGCTGTTAATGGGCTTTATTACCTTGTTGAGTACTTCAAACTCCAGTCACTAATTACAGGGCATCGACTTCAATGTTTGGCTATATAATTTTTGTTAATTGATTTGCATGAGGGGATTTGGGCATGACGCGCTCTAAATTTTCTTCCTGCTCTAAAACTCCATTACTCTTCTCCATGGCTACGTGCATCAGTAATGACCTTGTGTATTCGGGATCATGGGTGTCATGCATGGGCTCCCTCTTCAATTGCTAAGAGCCCTCCAGAGCAAAGTGTTACACAAGGGCACACAATGACATGGAGGCCCAGGCTGGAGCAGGAGACAGCCATTATCACTCGTGCTAGCTAGCACTTATTGATCTCTTAACAGCAAACAGCTTTTGTAAGGCTAAGCCACTTTTAGCCACTTAGACACCTTGCCTACAGTGGGCTTACACAGCTTATGGACATGAAGCAGGTGGTTCTGCTTGATTGGTGGATCTTAAATCCTTATATCCCATACTTCCTAACCAAGTCTCCATTTCTCCCTCATTTCCCTGTACCAGGTCTTTAACTTAGCCCTTTTCTCATGCTTGATTCACCCTTTTGCCTCCCTAAAGTCCACAGTTCATTTTGAAGGTATTACTCCTCACCAACAAGATCACTCTCTGGGGTCTTTGAATGACATTCTTCCTCTTAACTTATCCTATTTATGGGATGGAAAGGGACACAAGAGGAAAGGCCAAGACCCACAATATTCAATAAATATTGAACTGGTTCAATATTTACATGCCAGACCTCCCTGAGACCATCAGCCAACCACTGATATACCAGGCAGGTCGTGCTGACTCTCAGATCCATGAGCCTCCTGATGCCCTGGCCTTCAAGGTGAAAAGCACAATTACTAGGAAACTGTGAACCACAGCACTCCATTATCAACTGAGCTCCCGGGCACGAGGTTCTTGGAAAATCCCTGCAGTGGAAAGAAGTAATTCTCAGTGATGCTAGGTGACCTGTCATCTCAGATATGTCATTTATGGCTAGGAATGGTAAAAATTCTAAAGTCTCCAAATAATTAAGCTTTACTTCATACATTCGAAGGGATTCAAGGTTATCATATAATAGACTCCCTCTCTCAACCCTGCACTCTGGTACGTTTCTTCAAGTAGGAAAGAAAACGGTGGTATCAGAGCTAAGTTAACCATTGTGTCTTTGCCTCAGCGTAAGTGTGTGTCCTGCATGGAAAATGTGATTGATTGTGTCGGTTGTGGCGGAAAACACAGGTTGACATCTTCAGCTGCCTCAAGAGTAGAGAGTGGGCTGAGAAATGACAAAAACGATGGCTGTGCCTTTGGCATTGTGAAAGGAAGGTCAACCTGGGCAAGCAGTCTCTCTTTGGGCACATCAATGATGCAGACACTAACACTTCCCTGTCAAGATGTTGGAAGAAAGTTACAGTTAGGAAGAGTAAGTTCTGGTGTTCTATTACACAGCAGGGTGACAACAGCAAATAACAATGTAGTATAGATTTCAAGACTGAAAGAAGAGAAGATTTTGAATGTTATCACCACAAAGAAATGATTAAATGTTTAAAGTGATGGATATGGTAATTATCCGATTTGATCATTATACAATGCATACATGCATCGAAACATCACACTATATGCCACAAATACGTATAATTATAACGTGTCAATCACAAATAAAAAATTAATGAAAAGAATGAATATCAGCATGTTACTTCAATAAATAATAAAAAACAAAATTACATTAACCTTGAAATAAATAAATAATAAATAAAATTAAGGTGATTTTCTATAGTAAAAAAAAAAAAAGATGTTAGAAGAAATATGTCTTCTTTAGGCATGTCAACCTTAATTGAAATCTTAAAACCAGCCAAATCCAACTCAAGAGAAGACACCAAAAGTGTTTACATTTTGAGAAGGAAAAAAAAAAGCAAGAAAAAGAAGTTAACTAGCAAAGTTAGAAGAGTTGCTTGGTTTTCCCTTTGTAAGTGGATCCTGGCTGTTTGGGGAGTTGTGGCCTCAGGCATGGGAAGATCTTTGGAAGAATCCTTGGGCTATTAGGCAACAGAGACTGTTCAAATGGGAAAGATTAAGCAAAATACACTTGTGTGTGATGCCTGACAAATTCATCTTCAGCTGTGAGGGGAAAAAATTCATCGTTTCCTTCAATAACATTAATTATCCAACCACAGCAGAAACTTGACAAAGGCTGATGATGTGTTTAGAAACAGTGAATGTGGTGAATCACTGGGCTCAGATCCAAGGATGTAGACACCTTGCACCAGCAGCCTTCTCCCCGCACACTCCAGGCGGAGGGAGACCCCAGCGTTTCCACTGAGCCAAGGCAGCCATGGGCAAGTGTGCATTCCGGGGTTTGCGTTCTGGAAAACGGGATCCATTATGCAGAGAAAGATGCCATCGATGTCTCAGAACCCAACAGGCAGAGTGTTAATCCAGCTGTAACCATTTACCCTCCTCACCCATGACTTTTCTGGAAGATATTCCCTAAAACTTTTGCAGAAGAGAAAAATCTCATGAGCTATTCAAAAGCCAAAGAACTGTTCCTACTCTTTATTGGGTGAGAAGCCAGTTCCTTGTCACTTCTCTTTCATTTTTTTTTTTAAGAGTGCAAAGCAGAGGGAAAGAGGGGAAGAAATGTATTAAAATATTTACAAATCTGTTCCTGCTACCATTTTTAGTATAATTCTAGAGTTTTTTGTTTGTTTTGTGATTTTTACAGATGGTCCAATAGCACGGGTGGAAAAGGAGGCTGCCTGAGATAGCAGGTTCCTTGAGTTGTTTCTTTTAATCAGAAAGGAAGAAACAAAGCAGTTTCCTTTCTCCCCCACAGGCCAGCACCCCCTACAGTACATGAGTCATAGAATAGCTAGTGGAAGAGCCAGCTCCATCCAGACTTCTCAGCTCCTCTCTATTATCCTCCCCAGAGACAGGGAGAGATGGAGCAGCACAGCCCAGCAGGAATCTGTGGGAGTGAAAAGCAAACAGGAAGCCTGAGACCCTAGGAGGTAGAAGCAGTCTGGGAAGGAAGAATATTCTGGTAGCTATGGCATTGTAAGAGCCACCATTTGGGTTAGGGACATGAAATACAGCCAAGGCTTGGAGCTATAAAGACCCTTAGGAATCAACTCTGTCTCCAGACTCCCCATTTTACAGATGATGTTAAATCTGAGGTGAAAAGGGGTTAACACATTTGTTGAGATCACACTCATTTATGACTTAGTACCAGCCCCTATCAAAGATTTGCTTGTAAAGGACTTTCCAGGATGTAAAATATGGCCAGTGCGGATTCCACCCAACACCATCTATCTTTTGTAAGGAGCGGTGAGAAAGCTGTTCCTATGGAAGAAGCCGGTACTGCCAGAGCCTCCAGTTGCTTCTAAGTCACCCAAACAATAGTGTGATCTATCCTATTTCAAGGAATTGCATAATTTATCTTTTTTCAAGCTTCAGAAAACTGAAAAACCCTACATGGTACATGTAGTAAATCTGAAACAGAATCTTTAATTAAGTGAGCACCTGGTACGTGGCAAGTACTCATACATGTTTGCGGGGCCAAGTATTTTGGCCCAATGGGAGTGGATTATATCATCTGAAACATTAGGTTTTGATACCTCTTAAGGAACTATAAATACCCGTTTGGCCAAAATGTAGGCAAACATCAAGGTCATGAATGTACAAAGAGGCTTCAATCCAGAGACAGTTCCGTACCGGGCACGGCAACCAAGGAGCTGTGAGATGGTAGGGACATAGGTTAGCTCCTCTGTTTCATCTATAAATGAAATAAGAGAAATACCTTTTAATTTTATGGAGTTATTTGTGTGAACTAAGTGATATAGTAAATATGAAACCACATTATAAAGTTAAAAATATCGGATACAACTATTTGTGCTATACAAACACAATATATTTGATTCTCAAAGCCCTTTTCCCCCAGATTTATTATAACACTTGCTCCATTGTTATCTAATAGTCAAGATTTAAGGGACACCCCTCCCCACCATGTGCTGGCACCATCAAAGGCACTGGGCATACACAGATGAGATAAAGAAAAAAATCTCTGTGATTTAGTTTATGCAGATCTCTCATAAATATGAGTGTATATGCTTTAAAGGCATCTGATTCTCTCTCTGTCTAGCCCAGTGACTGGTCCTAGCTCCGTGACTGCCACACAGTAGGCTGTTATTAGGTGACTGGTAAGTAAACGGATATATAAATGCATGCATGGTGGAATGACTGGATGAAAACAATTGCAGCTTCAGGATAATCACCCCATGCCTCAGCACCAGATCAGTAAAATTCCATCATATGCAGAGCTGAAGAGCGCAACAGTGTTAGGCCTCTGAGGTATGTGTATGTTCCTTGGCTGGAGCCAAATCCTAAACCCTGGAGAGCACAGAAAGCCACAGCTCAATTCATGAGAGGATGTGCCAAAGCCCAACCCCAGCTGCACACTGACTTGCAGGGAAACTTACCCAGTTCCCTTCCAGAAGAGTCTGCCATGACCACTATCCCAAACGGAGTGTGGATCACATGTCAGACGAGGACGCCAAGTCCTCGTCCACAGAGTGTGGGATGAGCAATTCCATCCTGACAGATGTGATCCCCAGAGTGCCTGGAGTGACAGTGTGGAGTTTTCCACTCCTCCAGACAGCGGGCAAATACGTGCCGATCTGACTTGGCTTACATGAAGGCCTGACAGTCTCCTCCTCCTCCTTGGAAGTGTCATCTTCACTGGAGATCAGCCAGGACGTTTTTTTTGCAAGTCCTGGGTTCTCAACTTTCTAGAACTGGTGGGGGCTGGGCAATCTGCAGCATTAATTGGATATTACCCCCCCATTCCCCCTCCAGGGTAGCAAATGTTGGTCAAAGGCACGTTATTTTTACTACTTTGTGTCTAAATGGCCACGTAGCTCATTGCTTCCTGGGTGGCAATCAGTCTTTGCCTTTATTGAATGAACAATTTTTAAGAACTTCTTATATACCAACCACTCTTCTAAGTTCTTCACAAATATCCACTCATCGACTCCTCATCCCCTCCTGTTATCTTCCGCAGGTGGCAGATGCAGTAACCAAGAGCCAAAGAGGCTGAGAAGGAGTTCACGGTCTGGATTGTTGTGGAAGTTGCCATGTCAGCTGCAATGAGATTTGATGAAAGGCTGTGCACTTTGTTCCTTTTTAAGGGTGAGTCATTCGGGAGCATGTTCCATGGCATTTAAAGGGTAGAGGCAGGGATGGAGTGGGGAGAACCGTAGGAAAAGTACATTGTTAATATTGCATTCGCATTTATATCAGCACCTTTAACGGAGGAGAGAGGATACTACGGGAAGTACACATTTGAAATGTGATAGGATCTTTCCTCAGATTCAACTTTAGTCTTTTTAGGTCGAGTCCTAAGTAAACTGTAAGCATAGAGTAACTCATAATATATAAAAATATATAGACAGACATAGATATACATAAATAGACAAAAATAGATAAATCAGGGCCTCTGACTTAAGAACAACCTCCTACCCTTTGTTAATTGGAAAATAACCAGCTCTCACAGATCCTCCTACACACAATGAAAGGGGGTAACTGAGCCCACATCAAAAGCTCCAGTTATCAGCCTTTTTGAAGGAAAACCCACACCCTTTGAGATACCTCTCTCCTCATAAAGAAGGTTTGCCTTTCCTATCCTATTTACCCACCTCCCCTTGCCAAACATCATCAAAACAATAAGCCACCATTTGACCTAAGAGGTAAAAATTTAACCCTGAAAATGTACTGCCTACTTTTTTCTTCCCAGTTTATCACCTACAGCTATCCTTTTCTTCCATCAGAAACCCTTGTCAAAAATTGATGGTTACTGCATGCTAATTTCACCACAAATACCTGAACTGAATTCTAAGTAATTAGCAAATCCAGGTAACCTGCAAGATGCTGATCTTTTTTTATAACCACAAAAAAGTCAGAGAGGATATTTTAGTTCAAGAACATTTCCAACCAAGAAACCTAACATCGTGTTCCAAAATACCACACCGTGTTGCATTCATACATTTAGGCGACACATTGACCGAGGGTAATGATGTACCTTTATGGTGATCACACTGCATTGGGAATGTGCAATGGCAACAAGGTGTATATTACGTATGTTTTACCAGTTTGGGCAGCTGTCCACAAACAGGGATCAGCTATTATCAAATTCACTTTGTGAGGTTCAGCTTTCCACTGTGAATGAAATGCATTTGTTTGTTCCAGTAGGAATATGTAGACTTACTGAGAATTTTCATTTTGTGAGGATCGGAAGACGAGTACACCCAGAGGATAAAAGCCATAATTCCTACATAATTCTAGAACCAAACTATTATGCAGTGGACGCTGAGGTAGAAGATAATTCATTCCAGTCCCTTCTCTGTGATCACCAGCTGCACATGCCCTCAGTTTCCTTGTCTATAAAATGGGGATGCTAATAAATACCTACATCAAAAGGTTGTTGGGAAGAATAAAAGAAATAAGATGAAAGTGTTATGCAAACTTAAATCAACGCACCACATAAGCTCTCATGTTCCTGGCAGGGATCACTAATCCAGAAACTGACACGACCTAGTTCAGACAAACAAAAAATAACAGCAAAGTTGCATCAGCCCACCTTCAACTCCTGATGCTAATGAAGCTGTTCCCTGTTTATAGATACTAGCTTGTTAGGTCTATAACCTAAGGTAATGTATGTAAAGTAACTACGAGGTGAGAAAGATAACTTTTATAATTTACAAGTTTATATTACATGCCACATTTTTTCACAGCATTGTTGTTTTAATGTTGAACCACATTTCACACTATAGTATCTTATTATGGAGCTTTAATAGTCAGTAAATAAGTTTATCCTTATTAGTAATAAAAAAATTTCCCTTACAAAACAGCATTCTGCAAATGCAAAGCAGGAAAGAAGGTAGATGAAGAGACACTACTGAGAATGCAGTGAGGGCCGGATGCTTGGTCTGTAGCTGGTGCTCAGTAACTGCTCGATGAATAAATGGATGAGTGACGAACCTGCAGAGGTGATAAGAAACGTGGTGGCGAGTGGCGGATTTCAGAACTGCATGCTATTTTAGAGCTATCATAATTGATCATAGAGAAGACGGAAAATTCTCTGAGTGGGAAATCTTAGGGGGCTATAGGAAGACAGCTGTCTTCATAAATGAAGACATAAAAGTCACAATGCAGAGTTAATGCAAAGAAAATTCTTTTTATTCCTTCACTAAGGCCCGACCGATAATTTGTTCAATGAATGAAGATTTCTATCGGAAATCTGGGAAGGATGCTTTGGCGGGGGAAGTACCAATCTAACAAGCCCACTTTGCACTAGGGCGAGCTTAGAACTGCTTTGAACCAAGTTCCCATGAGAAGACAATTGCATTGCAGTGAAGCACCAGGGCAGGGTTTTAGGTACGTTCAGGAAGAGGGTGGCAAACGTGGGGGGCAACTTCTTTCTCAGAAGCCCCAACGTGTAACACAGCAGAAAGCGGACTTGCTCTGGTTGAAGCAATAGGACAGATGACGCTGGGGCTGGAAGGGCTGTGCATCCCATATCAACCCACAACCCCCCGCTCCCATAAGTACTTCCAAGGAGCAGAAAACCACGATTCTTGTGGCCTTTGCCTGAATTTCTTTGAGAGCTTTACAGTAATATGGGGCAGGGAAGCAGGCAGCAGCTACCTTGATTCAGGGTTTAATTGTATTTAGGCAGCATGGTATAATGTAGGAAAAATTTGGATTTTGGATTTGACAGACTTGGGTTCAGACACTGGCTCTGCCGTTTTCCAGCTACATAAACATGGACAAGTGCAGCACCTCTCTGAGCTCAGTTTTGTCTTCTGTAAAACACAGATGAGTGACATTTATCTCACAGACTGGTTGGGAGAACTTAATGAGATAATATATGTGCATCCACATGCCATGTGCTCCATAATGTCAGTTTTCTTCCTTCCTGTCTTTTCTTAAAGTTTTATTGTTTTGACTTGTTTTTATCACTACTACTGGGCTTGGGTGCACAGCAGTGCAAAAATAGAATGTCCAAAAAAAGTTCTTGTGTATTATCTGAATCTTTAAACATTAAGCAATTTAGATGGTAGATAATTTGAAAATGCTAATTATAGGCAATTTCTTCTCATAGCCAATGTGAACTTCAAATCTGTTAGTCCAAAGATGTATTTGTCTTCCCACCTACAAAGGCTACTTAGTAAAACAAACTCATGAGGTCTAAATAAAAATGCATTGTGGCAACAGTTGAATAAATTAGGGTACAACCATCATGGACTATATATGCAGCTACTGAAAATCATGTTTTTGAACCATTTCTAATCATATAGGCAATGCATAAGATATAATATTTGATGCAAAAGGCAGAATGCAAACATATAAAATAGAAATGTATATACATGAACATATATGTCAAAAGTGGTCCTAAAAGTGGATATTTTATTGTTTTTGTTTTCTGTTCTAAAATGAGTGTATATTTTCTCTGTAATCAGAAAGAAATTAAAGATTAAAAACATTTCAGATTATAGAGATGATACAGTTCCATAAACTGAAAAGAAGGTGCTTTGCAGTGTGACGTGCAGCTCTTCCCCTGTCACATGCATACGTGAGAAAATGCCCTGGATCACCATCCATCCCACAGAAAGATGTGCTTGGTGACCACGTGGTCCAGCCCTCCGTCCTAGGTCATTACAGTGGTGACGGTTCCAAACACCTGATTTTGCCCTTCATGTAGCGTGAACTGAAAAATTTTAAAAAGCAAAAGAAATCTCTAAGTGAGTCCATATTTTTATAGAATCCAGTCTCATAAAAGGCCTGCGAGGCAACACACACCGAAGGAGATGCTGTCGGTGGGGGCATTTCTGGTGCTAGCAGGGGTCTCAGTGAGGAACTCCAGCAACTGTGAGTAACATAAAGAGGTAAAGTGATAGCCATCATGGCCCCTCTTTTTTAGCCCTGACATTTCAAAATAATTTTTATAAATTAATAGAATTCTAGATCTGGCTCACCTATTCCAGCTGCTTCCTTTTGCGGCGAACGAAACCAAGGCAGGAGAAGGTGAATTGTTTTATCTCCCAGACTTAGTTAATGAAAGAGCTGAGACCATAAATGAAGTCTCCAGACACAAAATCCAGTTGTCCTTCCCTTACCTACAAGCTACCAGCCCAACAACTGGGCTTTCTGTGACTAGTTTCCAGCTACTTGCAAGTCTTCAACATAAACCCGGAAACAAGGCCACTATTCCTGGAGAATTTGGCAGAACACAGAATTGTTGTATGCTCCATTTAATAGGGTCAGAGCAGGTCTTCCCACCTCTGTGTCACTCACTGCACTCAGAGAGCAGTTCATAAGGTGCCGGGGCCCAAATTATGCCGGGTGATAAGTCAGTGAATGAATTCATCGATGCCAACGGGTCCAAGTAGCAACAGAAACACATTCCACATAATACATCGATATTTCTTTCCATCTCTTTCAGTGGGGTTTTACCAAAAATCTGCTTGCTATTTTCCAATTGACTATCTTTCTGTTTCTCCATTTATTTGTGTGTATATATGTTTGTACAGATCAGTTGCTTTAATATTAGTATACTGAAGCAAGAAAGGCTGCGTAGAAATTCAACAGGCAAAGGGTCTGGGTCTGGGAGGAGAAACCAAGAAGACAGCGCTCTGGCAGACACCAGTTGGCAGGGCTGGTGAAAGTCTAGAGATCAGTGTCATGATGGGACAGGCAACCTATCAGTATCTGTTCAGAGGCAAGTCAGCACTGCATAAGCCAGAAATTCCTTCAGGCAAAGGCTTCAGCGGGCAGGGCACATAGAAGGCTCTGGAATCTAACAAATTAGACAAGAAAACGACAGCAGCAACCAACACATAGATGTGAGCCTAATCTTCAGATAAAAACAATTGGAGATTTGTACTTCCTACTAAGGAAGGGGGAGATGCTGAGGGAATAGACTGGGAATTGAGACCAGATGTGTACGGAGCAGGGTACACAGGGGACGTAAAAGCAGTGGTAGCTGAAGAGGGAGAAATCACGGCTGCTGATTTGCTCTGGGGCAACGATGACTCACACAGAGTCTGTCACAGGAAACCTGGTGTCATTTTCTCATCTCAAAACCATCACACGGCACACTTACAATCTCGGCTGCCATTCACTGAGAGCCTTTCATGTGCAGAGGGCTACACTGAGCTCTTTACATATTCTTTCTTTCTCCAAAATGAGGCTGTTCTCGCCATGATTCACATGGCTGAAATGAAATGACTTGTACAAGGTAATACAGCAAGTAAGTGATAGAGGGATTTGATCCAAATTCCTCAGATCACCGAGTCAGGGCTCAATGCACTGCTGGGTAGTTTAGATACTTATGCAACCAAAACAACCAATCAAACAAAAAACCTAGAAGATCCTACACCTGGAGATTTCACCTCTTAAGGGAATGTAGGTGTCTCTGCATCAACGGAATAGCCAATAGGTGAGCCCCGGTGGCTCGGTGGCCTGTCTCAAATCAAAAACATGTGGAGGCTATATCCTTAATTATGTATTAACAGGTGCTTTTTCTGACTTTGAGGATAAGGTTTCATCAGTACTTTAGAGATATTTTCCACATTTGTTGTCTCTCTGTAGTCTCCAAACCTCTAAATTACCAGCAGTTGCTGGCAGGCTGATAATTTTCACATGTGGTAAAACCAATCCATTTCAGACTAATTAGGGAGATGGGACGTGGAGGGTCAGTAGAATTTTAAAAAAGCAAAAAAGTTTGCTTTGCCCTGAACGATCAGGTGCCATTGTTTCTAATCAGGAAGAGTAGCATAAACCTAAATAATGCAACCATTGCCTTAGAGAGGTCCTGCTTTAATGAAAAGGTAAGAAAGGTCTGTAATTAGGACATCATTTTGTATGCTCTTAAATACCTACAAGCCCTTCGTTCCTGGTGGGTAGATCACATGAGCCCTGTGTGAACTTGCTGCGGCAAGCCCTTTCCTCCTCAACAGTGCTAGTTACATTTTTTCCTCAACCTCTGACACAGTTATCACAAATTCTGAATCAGTAAGGCCTAAATTAACACTTTTTTTTTCTGTACCAGATCTGCAGATTATATAGAGGGTTCCTGTTAAGGGCTAAAGTGATCTGGAAGCTGAAACACAGAGTTTTGAAAAATTAATAGAGGTATGGAGGTACAACAGAAAAATCACAATTGTTCCAGGTAATTACAGAGCACTTTCCAAGAAGCACCACAAAATTGCAAGTGCCCGTCAATACTAAAGAATACCGTGCTGTTGACTGTACAGCAGAGAATCTTTTCAAAGACAGATTGGGAGCTTGGCCCATGTCACCGCGAACCCTGCACCACCTACCTGCTCTCACAACTGCATCGCACCCTCTGAAGCTCCTACAGAGAAGTAGGTATCCTGTTTCTCTCCCCAGACCCTCCTCCCAAACCCCAAAGAATAAATTGCTTTCATTGCGAAATACAGCATTTGTATGTGGTAGAAAGAACAGTTTCATTCTTTTCACCTTCCTGCTGCTTCTACTTAGGGAGGAGTACCTTTCCTGTGTCAACACCACACCAGGAATCTAGGGACAAAAGTGGGTTTTCCACCCACTTTTGGCTAGGAAAATGCCATCGACTGAAAGACTGTCACGATGCACCTCCAACCATCACCCATTGGGGTTATTTCGTGCTGGAATTATAGTTCCCATCTTCTCAACAGTTCAAAAGTGGCTGTGTGTATCCAGGTCCCCTCTTTATTTCCAGAGCATTTCTGTGATTTTATAGCTGCTAAACCTCACCAAAGTCTAGTCCTTTATCTAATTCCATCTTTTGATCCAGTGTCTTTATCCTAGACCAAGGCCAGTGGTTGGTGGTTTTCAAAACTCTTTTGTCTTTTTTCTGTAGAACCTTTACCCAAAGAAATCTCATTCTAAACTCCGATATGTAAAATAGATCAAAGGCTTGATTAGAACAGAGCTGGAGACCTGTGGACCCACCAACCCCCACCCTGGAGGACCTAAGGGTTCTGTGAATCCCTTGAGAGCGGAAACACAGGGAGAGGACTCAGGGCAAAAGTGTTCATAGAGATGAAAGAGGGGAAGACAACACTCCACTGTGAACATGAAAGCTGAAAATCTTCAACCCGTTATTAATTGTACAGGGCACATGGAAGTGTTAAACTTACAGGCCTGCCTTACAAAAATTAACCATATCTACCCCTTCATACAGGCACTTGCAGAGATCTCATTTAATCCCCACAATGACCGTCTGCGGTTTACAGCTTGTCAGCTTACAGATGAAGAACTGAAGCCCAGAAAGACAAAGTAACTCGCCCAAGGTCACACAGAACTAAGGGGGAGCACCTTGACTTTAGCTCCAGGTGGGACCCTGAAACCTTTACTCTTAATGTACACAGGGCTGCCCTCAGATGCAAGTTTTCCAAATGCCTCTGGGTGGGACCCATCAGCCCACTGGGAGGATATTCCGGTATGTGGAGGAGAAATGTAGCAAACATAAAGACTAAAGCTTTTTTTAAAGACAACACAAACATTTTGAGATCTCTTTCCTTCAAAGGTTACTGAGGACCTTGATGAAGAGACAAAAATGACACTGACAGTATTGAGGACCTGGGAAACTGACTAGGTTCTACTGAATACCCCCTGCCTGCCCAAGCCCTAGAGAGACACACGAGTAAGAGACAACTTGCAATACCAGAATAGTTTCCCGTGTTAGCCTTCTGAATACGGTTAGAGAGAAGGGCCCAGGGGCAGGAATAGGAATTAGAATAGGAACAGACATCGGACGGGAGCAGGAACAGGAGGAAGAACAGAAGGAAAGGGATGGGCAGGGGAGGGATAAGAAGCAAACCTTACATAGCGTTTAGACTTTCGAAAGAAATTGCACAACCGCTGATAACCATTGTAGCACCTGATATTTACCCTGTTCTTTTTGTATGAACCTCACAGCACCATGACATTACAGGAAGGGCAAATGTAAAACCAAGCTTCACAGCTAAGGAGTACGTGGCCTCAGAGAGGTCAGCTTGGCAGAAGTCACGAAGCTAGTTAGAAATGGAGCCAGAGCTCAGACCCAGACCTCAGGACTCCTGGCACAGTGCTCACCTCACCACACAGAGCAACTTGTGAAGCAGAACAGACCCTTTACGTGTCATCCACAGCTCCTCTGCCTGCCAGTGGCCAACACAGTGACAGAGGCTCTTTTCTTCACCTACATCTTTATAATGAGATTTGTCCCCCCATCTTCATCTCCACAACCTCCTCACCAACAATGCTCTGAGCCCCGTTGTGCTCACCTCTTCTCAAGACCTGCCCTCCCTGGAATTACAACAGAGAAGGATAAAGACAAAGTTGTAGTTGCCAGATGTCTCAAATTGGCTGCAGTGACACACAAAAAAATCACAGAATCAGCTGTATCTCCAATACTACTTCTGTTCAAAATCGAGTCCTTGTTGTAATGACATCTAATCAGGCCATGGAATCAGCTGAAACGAGAGTGTCTGTAAAAATCACTGCTCACTTGGTACTCAGCAGTTAAGTCTCTTAAATGTCAACCTGCTAGGAATTATTAAGAGAGTTTTTTTTTCCATCATTACAAATCTCAAAGCTATTGAGTCTTCTCAACTTCCTGCCGGACCTAGATATATACATATTCCTGAAGATATAAATGTTCTTTATCTGCTGGGTTTGAACAATGTTGAGTTACTTAAAGCAGTGTCCACACCATTAGAGACATTGAGATTAATACTAAACATTCAGTTCCTTAGCCAGATATTTATAAACTTTTAGAACTTTTGGGGGGTGTAGATAACTCGACCAGGATTTTTGGCTTTCATAGGGAAGTTTCTCTACAACCAGGGGTCTGACGAAACGCACTACACCTACAATTTGGTCATGTGACCACCAGGTGGTGATAGTGTGCCACAACCCAAAACCAGCAAGGCTGGGCTCAGGGGGCTTTCCCTACACTTCCTATATAGAAAAAGCAACCTCTTAAACATAGCTCTCACTTAATCCCATACCACAGCGGTCCCCAACCTTTTTGGCACCAGGGACCATTTTCATGGAAGATGATTTTTCCATGGACCGGGGAGAGGGGGAATGGTTTTGAGATGATTCAAGCACATTACATTTATTGTGCACTTTTATTCTATTATTATTACATTGTAATATATAATGAAATCATTACACAACTCACCATAGGTTGGGGACTCCTGCCCTACCACATTTAAGGTGTCACTTTTAATGTAGCGTCTCAACCACCACCTTCATAATCTGTGGAACTCAGCACCGAATCTTTAACCTGGCATTCGGGGCCCTCCAAACTGGCCCCAACCCCACTACCCACACTCACCCCCGCCCCAGTCTCCTACGCAGGCCTCATGTCACAGCCACACTCAAATCCACATGTCCTGCATATTCACACAGGCAAAAAACACTCCTCACACTTCCTGCTTCTGTGCTTCTTGCTCTTCTATTTCCAGTTACACCCTGATGTCCACCCACCCTTTCAGGCACCTCTAAAATATTTGAAAACTGTTGCTCAGACAAAACTCCAACAAAGGAGTTTTAAAAACCCAGCATTCTAGTATTTAGGAATACATTAAGCATTGTTCTTGTAGAAAACTTGTAAAATATAGATTAGCAAGAAGAATTTTAAAAATACCCCAAACTTGAACACTCAGAGGTAGTTATTTGATGGTATTAAAGTGTACTATATATTAATCTTGATAATTTTAGGATAAATGTATGTGTTTCAGTAAGAGCTAGATCACAGCACCAGCCTTATCCACTTAGCTATATCTCTTGAACATCTTTCCACGTCATTAAATAACACATGAGGCATTTTATGATTCCCCCCCCCCCCCCCCGCAAGGAGTCAGCCCGGTGTGGTGGAAAGTACGCTAGGCTTGAGATCAAAACACTGCGCCCAATCCTGGTTCTGGCAGGTACTAGCTGTGTTTGGGCACGTTATTTAACCTCTCTGAGTCTCAGGCTACAAAAGAGTATAATGTTTCCCTCCCAGAATCTCTGACAGCTTAAAAGAGATCACTTATGGGATTGTGTCTAGCTTGGAACCTGCCTGGGAGTGACCTCTCAATTAGTATTCATTTCTTTCCACTTACTTGATGTGATTCTTTCTCCCCCAAGCCCCACCATACTTTGTACCCTCCTGTGCCTCTATCCTGCAGGGTCTCACCTTAGTAGAGGAATCTGTGAAATTGCTGTGTTCCTCCTGCCAGGGCATAAGGAGGCCTGGCTCCTCCGGCTGCCCCCCCCCCTCATAACCCCAGCACATGCCAAGCCCCCGGCCAGCATCCGGCATCTGTGGAACTGGATTCAGCATCCGGCCTCCCTTTGCCTCAACCATGGCATCTGGGTCTTTCACGCTTGCAGCCCTGTACACAGCTTCCAAGACAGTCTGGGCGCCTTTCAGGCCCTGGCTTGACTTTGGTCTCAAAAGCATCCTGTCTGGAGCTTGGCTCTTTGGGGTCCTGACGACGCCTCTCTGCCTGGCATCCTCCGCCCGTAGCTTCTCTCTTGGCGGCCAGCTCTGCCTCTTCCGCTCCAGGTTGCAGGGGAGGGTAACCTTGCTGAGTGGGAGGACGAGCAGCGTCTCCTCTCTGCCCCTCCGCCGATTCCTTGCCCTTTCCTCACCCGGGAAATAAACACCCCAGCTTCAGCGGGGAGCTCGTCCACTCTGAGACTTCCTTCAGCCTTAGAAGCTTTTCTTGTCCTTCGTGTTTCTTAATTGTTGGTGGTGGATTTTTCGTGCCATTTTCAGGAAAAAAGCATTCCTTTTTTGGCTCTTCTTCCAGCAGTTGATTGATGCGTATTGGATGCTGAAGGCACTGCCTGTTTTTCCTTCAACAACACCCTCTGCAACTGCCTTCCTTACAAACTGCTTCAGGAAAGAGAAATAGCTCACATTACGGTGCAGAACACCTGGGAGGAAAACTTCATCTGATTTCATCACACAGTGATGATTTTCCTCAGGCAGCATCCCAGGTTGGACCTTGCTGCCAACTCCACCAGGCTGGTAAAATTGAAAAGAACGCCCAGAAGACAGCCCTCACTGTGCTCACCTACTCCCAGAGGGACAGTGTGTATCATACTAGTTCTAACTGTGGGAACTAGACCTGGATGTGGATGTGATTACCTGCCGCGCTACTTCCTAGCTGTGTGACCCAAGGCGAGTTGCTTTGCCTTTCTGATCCCCAGTTTCCTCATCTGTCAAATGGGTACAGTAGTAAGACTTCCTATACTAATTTCCTGTTGCTGCTGTAACAAATTACCGCACATTTCGTGGCTTAAATCAACACAAATGTATTATCGTACCATCGCAGAGCCCATGGGTCTTCAAATCAAGGAGTTGGCAGGCCTGTATTTCTTCTGGAAGCTCTAGAAGAATATTTGTTTTCTTGCCTCTTCCAGTTTCTGCAGGCCACCTGCATCCCTTTGCCCTTTCTTCCATCTTCAAAGCCAGCAGTGCAGCATCTTCAGATCTCTCTCTCTTTCTGTCTCCCATCTTCTCTGCTTTTGTCATCAAATCTCCTTCTCTCACTCTGACTCTCCTGCTGGCCTCTTACAAAGACCCGGGATCACACTGGGCTCACTCAGTTCATCCAGGATCATCTCCCCATCTTGAGGTCTTAATTTGATCATGATGCAGAGGCCCTTCCCATGCAAGGTAATGTTCACAGGTTCCAGGGATTAGGATGCAGGCATCTTTAGGGGGTCATTATTTTGCCTACCACACTTCTCTCATAAAATCATTATGAAAATATAAAAAAATAGCACTTATGTACATTTTTTAGCACACTGCCTGGCACATTGTCAGTGCTCCAAATCTGTTAGCCATTATTATAGCAATATACCAATACCAACATTAGCAGTAGTAAGAGAGGTGGCTGTTAGTGCTTATTTAAGTAAAGCAGGGCCATGTGGTTCAAACTTTAATGGAAGCAAAAGGAAGTATTATTGGGGCTGGATCACACACAGAGACATCCTTTTATAGTTTCATATCCTCACCTTTCATTTTAAAACCAAATTTTTATTGGGCACCCACTAGGTACCGGTACTTTTCATACCTCATAACAGTTCTGTTTGGTAGATATTACAGCCCTATTTTATAGGTGAAGACAGTAAGACTTAGGTTACGCAATTTGTTCAGGTCATTCGGATAGTGACCAGCAAAATAGCATTTGAACTCTTTCGTCTGACTCAAACCCGTCCTCTTTCCTGGCACCAGGACTTGGTGACTTACTGGCTCACACACCCTCTGGTCAGCAAGACCACACCAGGCCTCCCTCACTATCCACCAGCACACTTGGTTTTCGGGGCAGAAAGAAAGTTCCTGCTCTGCCAGTGTCCTCCACAGCCCTGTGCCTACCCAGGGCACACAGTGGGTGGGCAATGCCACCCTTGCTGTTTTGCTAGAAGAGGAGAGCCCAGTGAAACCTGCAAGTGCCTCTGGGGCAGTGGTTCTCAGCCCTGAGCACGCATCACCTGAGGGGCCTGCTAAGTCAGATTGCTGGCCCGGCTGCCAGAGCTCAGTAGGTCTGTATTTGCAGTTCAAATAGGAACCTGGGCGACGGTGATGCTGCTCCCCCAGCCCCACACTTTGAAAAC
Organism: Lemur catta; assembly: GCF_020740605.2. Classification (NCBI taxonomy): domain Eukaryota; kingdom Metazoa; phylum Chordata; class Mammalia; order Primates; family Lemuridae; genus Lemur; species Lemur catta. The sequence goes on from NC_059128.1 coordinate 92,013,642, forward strand.
CATTCTTCTGAAAGTAAATTCATTGGAGGAGAATAAATTGGATCTGGAAGTAAATTCATTAGAGGAGAATAAATTGCTCAGAGGCGTGGTATGAATGCTCGCTGGTCCCCACCCACTCTTTCCACTTTTTGATTTTCACCACTTGACTATCACTGCCCAGCAGAGGGGAATGAGTGACCTGCTCCACATAACCTATAACTCACTGCTCACTCTCCTCCACTGCTCCTGGATGTGGCCCCCATCAGGGACCTTAGCTTCACTGGCCACATCTTTAGAAGAAAGGCCTGGGGCATCCATCCTCCCAGTATATTCGACTCAGCCAACCAATAAAAGACAACACAAGACACAAAACGTCACCTTTGGAAATGAGGCAGCTGAGGAGAGGAACGAGTCCTTTAAAAGGGCAAAGGTTTTTCGGGACACCAATCTTCAATGCCTCACCCCAAAGCTTGCCAGGGTTCAAGTTCTCAAGTGTGCCCTGGCGGCGTTATTCAGATGTGACCCTCTAGGCTGAAGGGCGTGCACATCAGCATATTTTGGAACAGCTGTTGATGAAGATTTTAACTTTTGCTCAGGGGACCAGTTGCAGCAAGGAGCATTTTATGAGAACAATACATATTGTAGACACCTGAATATATTTTCATGAGAAAATAAGGATGGAGAAACAAAAAGATGGCATAGTGTTCTGATACAGCAGATGAATATTTACTTTATGGGGGCTTATCTTTAAGAGAAAAAAAAATACCCTTTGCAATTTTACATGCCTCCTACAACAGCAATCCATATGCAAAATGACAAACACTACAGCCACCCATATAAATACCATGTATTTCATTATTCCCTTCTTACGGTGACACAAAGACCAGCTGCTACATGAAGTATCGCGAAAACATAAATTAGTGGTTATAAATAGCATATTTAAAGCATGAGGCTGACTAAAATCAGTTGGTTTAACATGGGCCAAGAACAAGTCTGAGGAATTGATAAGACAGGACGGAAACTCAGGCACAATATGCAGATGGCAGGAAAGCAGCCCCCAGACGCTCCGAGAGGGGCTCTCGAAACAGTCCCAGGGGGATAAAGTGGATTTCTCAGGGGCTTGGAGGAACCATTCTATGCTCGGTTGACCCTTGCCTCCCCGAGAGGGACCAATTCACAGACCGTTTATTACCACTATTTTTAACTTCTTGGCAATAGAACCCAGGACAATGGGAAAATCGCCCAAAGTAAATACACACTCTCATTTGATTCTTCTCCTGGCAAGTGGTTTTCCATTATTTTCCGTTAGAACCATTTCCAGAGCGTCAGTCTAAGGGTTCTCTGAGGAGCATACATCCTGGGCCGGGGAGGCTAGGAAACAGCGTGCCTTTGCTCTGTGCTTGGGATGCCGGGTCCAAACAAGTCCCTGGAGAAGCCTCTCCAAGTGTTTCACCTTTAAGCCTCCTTTGTGAAATGTTTATTTCCCTGAGTTGTGCTACCAAAAAAAATTATGTGTAGTCATATATAATTATTTTGGCATGAGACATCTTAGTATCATCAATAACATTTTTGAACACTTTCTTTATATCAGGCACGGTACGTGGATTCTCTTGTGTAACCCTCCTCTCAACCCTACGACCTGGGTACTGCTATTGTCCCCATTTTGCATCTGGACAAACAGGATCACAGAGGCAAAGCAACTGGCTCAAGATCTTGTGGCTGGAAGGCAGTGGAAGGAACCTAAAACTCAGATCTGTCTCCAAAGTCCATGCTTTTAACCACTTGCACTCGGCAGCCTGAACCCATCCATGTCACCATATCATGTTAATACAGTTCCAGACCAAAGAAAGAGCTAGTTAAAAACTTATGAAGGATAAACGCACAACTTGCATTGGAAATGTCAAAACACCTAACATCATTTCAGGAGTCCCATTCAAGTCTTCATGGATCCCCACCTGTCCCGGACCTCACATTAGAAACACTGACCTAGACTCACCAGAACATCATTTGCAATGTGAATCTTCCAGGCCTACACAAAAATTGCTAATTAAAACTATGTCTGATGCTCTGGGATAAAGTCAAATCCAGCCAAAATACCGAATGACATGCAAGGCTCTTCTTAAACTGGTTCTCACTATCTTTTCGGATCCATCTTGCAGAACTGTGCTATGCACACCGAGTCTGAATCCATGGGTGAGGGGCCCGAGAATCTATGCTTTTAAAGCAAGCTCCCCTGGAAACCTGTATAGGTAGGACATTTGGGAAACCTTTCCACCCTGTTCATGGTCATTCACAGACACGAGAACTCTAATCTCCGAGGACGACTCACCATCGAGCAGGGCAGACGCCCTACACTCTCAGCTTCGTGCTGTGCGTCTTGCCCAGTCTCCAGCCTGAAAATCAACGTCTCATGCTTTTCTCCCAGGCCCGGCTCACAGGCCTCCTCTGGAAAGGCTTACCTGCTGGCTTCTATGAGAATTTGTCACATCCCACCCACCAGCTCACATTCTGCCTTCTCTCGGGGTGAGCTGTTTCCTAGTCCCACCTAGTAGACAGTAAGCCCTTTAAGGATAGCACTGATTCTTACTAACCTTTGCTTCCTCAGCTCTTACCAAAGCACTGGCCACAGAAGGTTCCTACTAAGGGTTAGCAGATTTCATTTGTCTGAGGGGACCAGGAGTAGCCACTGCCCTGGAAACAGCTGCTCCCCTCCCAGGCAGCCTAGGCCAGTGGTAAGAAGAGGGGAAGGTACAGGCCAGCAGAGGGGCACAGACACAAATTAAACAAAGAGAAAAAAAATGACATTTCATTTTTCCCTTAAAAAATGTGATCCAGGATTAATAACACACAAATGGTTCTCAGGAAATAGTATGTCACTGTGATCAAAACTTTCTCTCATACGCCCTGACAAAATATTTTAATATTTTCATTTGTCATCTTAATCAACCGCTCTCACACCCGAAATGGAGCAAATGACTCCTGAGTCTGATTCCACCTTCCCAGGCCCCAGCAAACCTCACCCACCCAACTTCACATTCTCACCTTGCATCTGGTCCCTGGCGAACACAATTTAGCTGACACCCAGCTAATGTTTACTGAGCATTTACCGTGTTCCAGGGACTAAAGCCTCCACTTGCATGCATAATAGCTAATCCTTACAATAGCCTCTGAGGTGTACTATCATCATTCTCTAGATGAGAAAACTGAGCTCAGAGAAGTTAAATAACTTGCCTACAGTTACACAACAAGCAAAGCTGGGGTTTGAACCCAAATCTACTTGACTGCAAAGTCCATATCCTTAACTTCTCTGATAATTTTTAAATAAGAAGATCCTTATGATTTTACGATGACATCCAAATACAAGTGGAAGAAGGAATGTCTCTGGGTCTGTGCTACAGCTAGCTGAAGAGCACTATTTCCGAGGACACGGCTTTGCATCTTGCAAACTCACCCCACCTGGAGCCCAGAGCTCACCAGGCAAAGGTCCTGCTGAGACCACAAGGGCTGTGTCCGTGGTCCTGAAAACCTGGGGCTCAAATTTAGGAAACAGTACACGGCTGCCCAGTCCAGGCCTCAGGGAGCACAGGTGCCAAGCTCCCTTGTGAGCAGCCCTTTGCAAAACAGAAGGGCCCAAAACACTTGGGAGATCCTCTGTCTCATTCGCTTATCCTGAAGATGGGGAAACTGAGGCTCACCAAAGTATGGTGTTTGCACAGGTCATGTAGCTAAGGAGCCACAGGGCTAAGTCTCAAACCCATGTTTCTCACTCTGAGTCAGGCTTGTCTTCTTTCCTTAATTTTTATTTTAGTTTTATTTATATATATATATATATATTTTTTACAGAAGGTGTCTCACTCTGTCTCCCAGGAGCACAGTGGCATGATCACAGCTCACTGCAACCTAAAGCTCCTGGCCTCAAGTGATCCTCCTGCCTCAGCCTCCCAAGCAGCTGGGACTACAGGCATGTGCCACTATGCCTGGCTCTTAATTTTTATTTTTTAATCACATAAGAAAATAGGATCATTTTAGCAGTGAAATAATAAGACCATATATAGTGAAAACAAAAGTCGTGAGCAGAGTGGTGCAGCCTTTAGTCGCAGCTGCTCCAGCAAGATCCCCCCTCTTAAGAAAAAAATAAAAGTCTCCTATCTCGCTCTACCCTTGGCTTCTGCCCTTCAAAAATCACCAGCATCAATAGTTTGGTATGTACATCATCATACTAGTACCTACAAATATATGCACACGTTTCTTTAACAAAAATGGAATACACATTTTTGTCCCTTAATATATGTTGAATATATTCCCAGGTCAAATGAATCTACTTCTGTCTTATTAAATGCTGCCCAACACACCACAGTCAGGAGGTTGCACAGTGTGTCCAAACATTCTCTTCCTGGTAGACAGCTGGGCATGCCTTCTGCACACCACTCAACTGCCGTAAGTAATAGACTCCGCCAATTTAGGAGTGGCCTCTAACTTATTTAGTTTCATGTGGATCCAAATAAAAACCTGTTTCCTAAATGGGAGTGGCTGGGGGATCACTTGGTCTTCAGAGAGTAGCCTCCATTTCCCATGTATCAGTCAGCCCTTAAAGCCAAATTGCAAAAATGAAATATTTTTATCAACTACTTAAAAACCTGCTTACTGAGCTATGTGCACTTGGGCAAGCCACAGTTCCTTCATCTGTAAAATGGGAAAGTAACAGACTTCCCTTTTCGACTCGTGTCCTTCACAATTACATGAAACGATACGTGTAAAGTACCTAACACGATGTCAAGCACAGAGTAAGCGTTTAATAAAAATGGCTATTATTAGTGTTGGTATTGAAATTATGGCTGGCATTTATACATCACCAAAAGAGGCACAGGGTTTTAATATGAATGTCCATGCTCTATATATCTTGACCTATTACCAGTGTCTGGAACATTCGCTGCCCCGTATCTATTGACCGCCTGCTCTCATGGGTAGGGGAAGCAGGGCAGCAAAGAACATTGGAACAGGGTCGGTAGCCTTAGGTGGATATTGGTGGCTGAAGATTTCAAAGACACGGGAGACATAACCCCAACACAACCATTCAGTGTTTATAACGTGCCTTCTGTAAAGCGATGGGAGTTCTGATGTTTAAATCCAGGACTTTTTGTATCTGCAAATAAAGCAACTTTCAGCAGAGAAGAGGAGGATTTGCTGCTCTGAGTTAAGGTTCAAGAATCCAAGTGAACACAAGAGCAATTCGAGGAAAATGCAATTAGAAAAGCAGGTGAGAAAAGCAAGGAAACCCGTTTTTTAAAAATACCGATAGGCTTAGGTTTTTTGCCCTCGCCTGTCATTTTACATCTTTGAATATGTTTGTCATTTGTGTGGTCTGCACACTCCAGATTTTGTTTGGAAAGGAGGACTTCATAAATCACTGTATGATTACTGCAAATAATTGAACCCAAGACTAATTTGTGGTTGCACACACGCTCAGAACCATGCAGAAAATACCACTGTCTGCACGAGGGCCCGGTTTCCATCACCTCGCTGTCCCGCATTCGAACGGGCATTTGAGTGCTGCAAATCTGGGCGGGGTGGGGAAAAGGATAAAGACACTTTTTAAAAAAGTAAAAACAAAGAAGAAAAGAGAAAGTGAGGGAAAGACGGAAAGGGGGGAGGGAATGAGGAAGGAAAGAAAAAAATAACTTCCATTTTCTTATTCTTAGCTTTAAGAAAGACTCCAAGAATTCTACTGGAAAGTGTACTTAAAATACTGATTCACTGTTAACGGTATTTAAAAGAGAGAGAGAAAAAAAAGAGCAACGAACCTAATGTGTGTTTTTCAAAATCCTTTGATTCTAAATCTACTCAACTATAAAACTGAGTTATTACTTTAAAAGCGAGATACATCCTGACTTTCCTAAAGTGATGCAAAATATTCAATCCCAGGCCAAGAAAAATCTCAAACCAACCAACAGAAGGCAAAGAAAATTAAATACAGAAGCTTGCCACTTGAATTATTCGGATCCAAGGAAATTAAAAGTCTTTCATCTTTTCTCCCCAGTTAACTTTTCAAACAGTTTAAATACATTGCCCCAAATATTTCAAAATATAACCTGAAAGTGATCAAATTCTATTTTATGAGCTGAAGAGTACAGACAGATATATTAATTTTATCTAGAATACTTACACCCATTTCTTTCATGGATACTGGAAAATATTCCTAGTACTGTGTCTATTAAAATGCCTCTAAAGTATCAGAGAAAAAGATTTTTGAGATTTTTGACTAATTTAACTGTAAAATAAACCATCATCCCAAAATGCTTCTTAAGGATAAAAGATACTCTATATGAAGAAATTACAAACGATTCTGCCATTTTTTCAATACACACACACAAAAAAAAAACTAAACAGGAAAAAAGTTTGTGAATTAGTTAAAACTACTTAAAATTAAAAAAAAGGCCTACCTGTAAGTGATAAACAAAAACCTACCAAGAGACACCTGTTAAGCAACAGAAACATCATCTCAATGGCACAGTCCTTGACTGTACAGACTATATACACCGTGCGCACATTTGAAATTATCTTTTGATGGAAAGAAAGCACATTGGCATACCTAATCCACTGTTTAACGTTTTAACATGACCCTTCCTCATCCACATACTTTTTTCCTTTGGTACCAAGAAAACCTAAACATATTCAGTCTTTTTTCTAATGTGGATTCAAACCTAAGTAAACGTCATCACAGGAATTATTTGTGGACTAACCTGTTGGAATATAATATAGATCCCGGAGGTCATCAGGCCACTGCTCTGCCCCCTTAGGCTCTCTTAAGCCATCTCCAGGCTTCAGTGTCTCCACTGCATGGAGAACAAGGGCATCACTCAACCCAGCAGTTACCACAAGTGTCGTCCCTGGTCCCTTGAGGTCCCCAAGACTCTTTCAAGGGACCCATTAGGTCAAAACAATTTTCATCATAATCTTACAACAAGAAGTTGATTTTTTCCAGGGGTTTTATGATGTATGTTATCCCAACCAATTTAATGCAGAAGCAGAGTTGATAATCCGGCTGTCTTCTATTAAGCCAGACATGAAAGAGATTTGCAAAAATAAAAAGGAATGCCACTCTTCCGTTTTTGTTTTAGAAAATAGTTATTTTTTTCATGACAATCTGTTATCTATGTTAGATGCAATGGATTTGTTATTATTTTTGAATACAAATATTTTTAAATTTTTTCTCCATTTTCAGTCCTAAGATGACAAATATCAATAAACGTAATTCACATCAACAAAAGCTCTTTAAGATCTGCAATTATTTGTAAGAGTACAAAGGGGTCAGGAGACCAAAACCTTTACCTACCAGTGATTTAGCATAATTCCTGGCATACAGTAAATGCTCAATACATGGGTAGTGAATGGACAAATTGATTGACTAAAAGGTTTTTATGGTAATTTTAAAATGTGCAAGACACTCCAGAGTTCAATAAATGGACATGGTCAGTAAAGACCCTTGGATGGCCATCGTTAGGTCCTTCAAACCTGCTTATGCATGATTTTTTTTTGAAAAAGATAATAAGAACAAAAAACTGTAGAGCAACAATCATTGCATTAAAGATGCCAGATAAGTATGGTTTAAAGACAAGTCAAGGCAAGTAAAGGGAGGATCCAGGTAGGTTTTGGTGCAAATAGGTTCTGATTTTCAATGGGCTTCCTTTATCTACCCTACTAGCACTTATTTCTCATTTCAGAGAAACAACATCTCCTAAGAATTCTGAGACCATATCCTTCTAAAAGGTTTTATGAGATTTAATACACAGGATAATTAAACTACACAACACCATGAGTGGTTCAGTGCTTATAACCCTACAAGATCATAGGGTCATCTGTGAAGATTAATTAGTTAACTTGTTGTGTTCCACGGCCATACTTCACATCCTTCTCCCAGCTTTCTTCCTGGTGATGATGATTCATCCTACAAAATCCACTTTGGACAGCATTGCTTCCAAAAATCTTTCTTTGAATTCTTCTTTTCCAGAGAAGTTTAAAAATACCTACCTCTGTCTTACCCCCGTGTTTCGTACTTACGTCTACGGCAGCATGTAGCATGTTCTATTGAAATTCGTTATGTTCACTGTCTCCCTTACTAGACCACGAGAGCCTTGAAGGCAGGGCCCGTGCACTGTGCATCTCTGTGTTCCAGCACCTAGCACGGTGCCAAAACGCGGTAGGCACTTTAGAAATCTACAAAAAGTCTATTCAGTCATCTTACAGATGCATAGACCTGTTACCAGAATTAAGAAAAATGCTAAAGAACACTAAGAGTGGGTGACATTCCATTTGTTTCCAGCCTGGCTAGAAATCCAGCACGTGTGTGTCTTCATGAGGGTGCGTTAGTCTTGCCGCGTCTGAGAATGAAGGGCAGCCACCTACAGAGCACCCTCTCCTAAAAACACACCTCCTGGAAGAACATTGAGCTCTTTTCATCCTTCTGAAAGGACACAAATTGCAAACGGTCTAGGCAAGGATTTCAAATGATAAATTAAACCAAGGTAAAAACTCACAAGGCAAAAAGCAATACTGAAGTGAAAAAGAGTCAATTAGCAGGAAAGGACCGAAGAAAGGGGAAAATGTGACAATCTAGAATGCTTATGAAACGTCAAAGAAGGTTAGAAATCCATGCTCCAAAATCAATCCGACTTTGTTGCCACCTTTTAAGTGGCATGCCCATCAGCAAAGAACAAGCATTTTCATTAGCAGAGCAACAGAAGAATTTGTATGCCTAGGATTAGCTTTGGCAAAAAAAAAAAAAAAAAGAAAGAAAGAAAAAAATGAGGATAAAGTAGGTCATTTCCATGTTCAGCTTTAAGAATATGGCCATATGGTAAGAATTAAGATGTTGCCCAGAATCTAATATGGGAGAGATGCCTGCATACTCCAAAAGAAGAGAGAAATACCAGTAGCACTTGAGTGAAAATCTGGGATTGGGTAACTAACGGCAATCTAATCTTATGAAAAGCATAGAGCAAAGGTCTTGAAGCATAAAGAGCTTGTCCATCCTTACAACCATCTGATATAATTGGACGTGTATCCTTTTGTTAGACTTTGAAAATAGCAATTTATTTCTCATTCATTAGTCTGATTTCAAACCACCGTTATCAGATGTCTCAATTATTAGAGACTCCAAGGTCGTATAACACCCAGACACTCTTCATATACGTGTTCTTTACCCTATTATAACTCAGTTTTCCTCCTTAGAGGTAGAGATTTGGCCCAGGGAAAATTCCACCATGGAAGCACAAAATGTTAGAGCTGAAATCCACCCCACAAACTGACTCATCTAACCTCATCCACTGTGGGAAAACTGAAGCCCAGAGAACTCAAGTTCCTTTCCTGCGGTCACAGAGCTCAGCACTCTCAGGAACAGACCAGTCCTCAGGTCTCCCTTCCTCTAGCTCAGGGCTGTTTCCACGATACCAAAGCAAAGAAAGTCTAGATACTCATTTGGAAATGTGTGTCTGGACAAATTGCTTGCCCTGAGCACCATTTCCTCTCTACATAAATAAAAGCAATGCTTTACACCTGCCACCATCACCCTGGGAACATCCATGATGTGTGTGTTTATTCCCTCGAGCCAACTGCAGGAAGATGGAAGACAGAGCATCGCATGAAGCAGCGCTGCTGTTTGCAGGAGGGGGCAGGTTGGAGTGAGCCAAGGCCCACGCACGAGTTTAAGGAGAGGCAGGATATTTCCCTAGCCTCAAAGCATCTCCCCAAAGTGTGTGTTGATTACAAAGGGGAAAACAGTAACTTTACGGTGGAGGGATGCCTGGCAGGCAGCACCTTAGGAGATGGAGGCTCACATCACCAGAAATGGGACGGGTCTACGTCACGACGTGATGCACTGTGAAGAGATCGCTTCCCTCTGTGCTGTTCTCCCCCAAATTCACGGCGTCCATTTAACCAGGAGAAAACACCAGAGACCCCAAATTGGGGGCCTTCTGTAAGGTACCTGACCATTGCTCTTCACAAGGGTCAGGGACATGAAAAACAAGGAAAACCAAGGGACTGTCACAGGTTGGAGGAGATGAATCAGGCAAGACAACTAAATTCAGTGTGGGGTCCTGGAACAGAGAAAGAACATTAGCAGAAAGACAGGTGGAAGCCAGAGGAGGTCTACAGCTGTGGCCTGTGCTGTGCATTTCTTAGTTTGATGACGGCACCGTGGTCATGGGGGATGTTAACTTTGGGGGAAGCTGGGTGAGGCCTGGCCGGGAGCTTTTTGTACTATTCTTGCAACTGTTCTGCAAGTCTAAAAATCATTTCAAAATTTAAAAAGAAAAAAAAAAGCGGCTCATGGATGGGCAGAGGATAGAGCTGAAGACTTTCCCTCCTCTCAAACCCTTGTTAGAATCATGCACTTACCACGCTTTCTTTCAAAAGCAGTTTGCACAAGCTCTTTTTGTTCTCATTTATTCTGATTATTTGTATAGCTATCTTTAAGAAATAGTAATGTTTTCATGGCAGAGACCAAGGGAGAATCTTTTTCATGGCTGACAGCACCTGGTCCCTGTGTTTTTCCACAAAGTAAATGCTCAATTAAAAACTCTGCTACGTGAACGGATGAGTTACAGACAATAGTTACATGTCCCCCCTTTTCATACCTCTCTTTCTTGCAATTTTGTCAAACACACATGCCTTGTCTAATGCTGTCCATCCTTGGAATGCACAGAGAAGGGGAGGGTTCTTGATGCTCCCACACCCCTCTGCCCCAACACAAGGACCCTTTCCTCTTCTGGGGCTGAACTGACACAGAGAGAGCCATCTCCTGCGAAGCCCAGTTCCCACGTGCACAGAACTCACGAGCACATCTCTCAGCAGCTGACGTTAGCAGTATCCCTGCTTCCCGTCGGTAAGGTAGACACATTCTGCTGCACTTGTGATTTTGCCCCATCTTCCCATTCCATAAGTTAAAACATACAAGGTATCTTTGCAACCGCATTTCTATCTCTTCACAGCATCCAGCACAGCACAATGCCCTCACGCACTTCACACCAAGAAGAAAAAGCTGTTCAACTTTCCCTTGTGCTCTTGATCTAGACTGCCCTTCACCTCCTTCTCAGTCTAATGCCCAGTCATCTTCCCAACCTTCATGCATTGCATCACCTCCTCCGGGAAGCCTCCCCTGGACACCCTCTCTCAATCTGCCCCTCAGATAAGTCTCCTCCACCTCAGAATTAAGCACTGCCTGCTCTGTGGTGCCCGTGTACCCGGTAGGTAATTCTGTTTCAATACTTGTAACACTCGATTTTAATTATCTATATACACATCCACCTCCCCAACTATAACAGTAGCTCCTTGAGAGCAGTAACTTTGCTTTATTTACCTGTATCCTTAGCCCCTAGGAGAGTACTTGGCATGGAGTCAACCATAGCATCGTTACATTGAATCAAGAAGACTGTTATTCCTACTGTCTGGCTCCTACCACCCAGGAACGTACCAAGGTGGCAGATGCGTGCAACATGCAGGTGGTACCTGGACAGATGAACATAGGCTGCAAAGCCAGTCCACAGGTCCTTTTCGTTGTTGCAGCGAGCTGGGAGGCTTGGATGTGTCTCTCTGCAAACGAAGCCTCGGCACACTGATGAAGCATGAAGTGATTATCTGCTGACACTCTGATTTCACTGAGCCTCTGCAGAAAACTAAACGATATTTATCCTCCAGACCTGTTGATCCAATCTTCTTCTTCTTTTTTTTTTTTTTTCTGTGAGCATTAATGCTCAATAAGAAGGATGGGACATAAACCCAAACAGCCTGGCAGGATCCCCAGTGACACCCAGGTTATTCTAGTATAAAGAAGAAGTGAAATCTTCCCTGAATGTTCTTATCAGAAACTTTATCTTTGCCAACTCTGTAATTGGAGTGGTTTTCCTTGATTGCCCCTGACATTGGTAGAGCCTTATGATGACTCCTTAACGTTTGGCTGGCTGCATCACTGGAAATCTTAGATTCGTCAGTCACTGAATTCTCTCTCTCTCTCTCTCTCTCTTTCTGCCCCTACCGCCAAGTGAAAACCTCATGCTGTTGATCAACAACAGAAATAACCTAAACTATCATCCCCCTCCATTCTGTGCTGGGACTCAAATCCCACCCTACATCATCTCCTGGATTATGACAAGGACCTCGCTGGTTTCCCTAACTCCAGGCCATCCCTATCTGCAAACCTCAGGCCCAGCCTAATCTCAACTCTTCACCACGGCTCTGGTGTCTCCCCACGAGCAGGTAATCTGCAGTCACTCCCCTCTCTCTGACATTTTACCACACAAGCACCTCAAAATGCCCAGGCCACAACCTGCCTTGCTGCTGCTCCTCTTCCCTGGAATGCCCCACCCTCATTCTCTACCCAATAAACTCCTACACGTCCTTCACTGCCCAGCTCTAAAGCCACAGATGTTAACCTTCACCCCAGGGAAAGCACATCGCATTACTCAGTACTCAATACTAAATTTCTGTCTGTGGCTGGCCCCTCCTAGAATGTGAAGAATTACCCATTCATGAATTGCCTGCAAATTCAACAATTTGTTGAATTTAATTATTTAACTCCTATCATCCATGTTTTCATGTGCATATGTGTTGTGTTTTTTGATTAGACCACAAGTTCCTCCTCGCTCATATCTCCTAGCACTGCACGCTGCATCCTTGGGTCATCTAAAAAGACACGTTAGTCGAGTGACAGAAGAGCAAAAATCATCCTACACCAGAAGATGAAAGCCCCAGGATGACCCCTGCAGTTCTCAGACCCTGGCGTGCATCAGAAGCAGCTGGGAAGCTTGTTAAAAATCCAAATGCCCTGGCACTGGCCTCTGCGGATGCCGATTCTGAAGGACGGGGGTGGGTATAGCAAAATCTGTGTTTTCCACTAGGTGCCCCCTTCCTGCCAGTTAGTTAACTGTGCTGCTCCCCAAACATGAGAACCACTCCTTTGTACCACGGGTTTGGTGAGTTCTTGTACCCCACTTGCCCTTTAAGATCCCTCCCTTTGTGGTCAGAGGTCAGAGGTGAAGTCACAAGGAGTCACTAAAGAAGAGAAAGCGCAGAGACCTCGGTTCTGGCTTCTCTTGGGAACTGGCTCCCGATCTCGGAGGCAGCTGAGAGGTGATTGTATCTGGAGAGCACACAGACTACTTATCTGCTCTCTCTGAAATGCCAGGGAGTTTGAAAGGCACTTTGTCCAATTAGAAGTGTGGAGAAATATTCATCCTGTCCATGACAAAGATGAAGTGCTTCTTTCAAAAGCAGCGGTGGCAGCCTGCCAGGTTTAAGAAGTCCAACTATTCCACATTGAGCCAGCAGTTATTAATTAGTTTTATTAGTGGCAGGTCCTTAATGCAAAATGACAGAGGGAGAGAAAGAATATCCCCGTCACTACTAAAATACAAATTGTCCAGATTTAGGTTGTGTTGTTCCCCAACATGTACAGGCGGCCCGCCAGGCCCAAGTGGGGAATGGAGAACGCAGCCAAATGCCTTTCTGCAGAGTTCCGGACTATTAATGGCATGACAAAGAGACTCGGAGACTTACCTCAGGTAGCTCTGGGGGGGGAAATCCACCCATGTTAATTATCAAGGAGGAAGAGCCTCCAAGGGGAGGACGGGAAGACCTGCGGGGAACACCAAGAGTGGGAGGAGGGGTCCTGGTGGGGGTGGGAAGGGGGCCTGGGCCACACCGTTCAACAAGGAGCAGCCACTTCCACCGAGCACAGTGCAGGGACTACTTTGCTGAGAATTAGTCTTCCACTGTCAACCAGTTTTTTATGACCATTAATCACATTTGTATTTATAAGCGCTAAGACAGGATAATCAAATCTCATGCTTCAAAGCATATGTTTATCACCACAGGCATAAAAAGGAAGGGGAAGAAAAAGTTTACAAGCCTGCACTGTTGGCAAGAGCTGCTGTTTATCTGGTTGCTTCCCCAGAAGCACCCTGGGGGGCTCTGGAGAACATTTTGTAAGGGAGAGGATAGAACTGCCCAATGTTTCACTTTGTTAATGTTTCCACTTCTTTCTGCGCTGGTCCTCAGGCGGGAATTTAAAGGAAGTCCCCCAGCATCCTCTGCCTTGACCCTCCCCTAACACAGCCCGGAACTCCTTGCCTCAAGCCTACCAAACCTTCCTCCTCTGCCCCACATGCTGGAGTCCCGACAGGCCCTGAGTAATGTCTTTCTCCCGCCCATCTTTCTTTCATCCGCTTGTGTGCTCCCTGTAATTCCCCAAAAAACCCTACAACCCAACCCCAAGCTGCCCAGGCTTTCAAGGGGTTTTCCCACCCGACATACCTTAGCCTAGAGCAGGGATGGGGAAGCTTTTTCTCTAACAGGCCAGATAGTAAACATTTCAGTCTTTGCAGCCTATACAGTCTCTGGCAACTACTTAACTCTGCCCTTGTAACATAAATGCAGCCCCAGACAATGTGTAAACAAATGGGTGTGACTGTGTTCCAATAAAACTTTACTTATAAAAACAGGCGGTAGGTGAGTCCTAGTTTCCTGACCCTAACTCCAGAGCAGCAGTGCCCAATCCAAGAGCACAGGCACTGATAAGTTCTGCAAAACGAGATGGAATATTTCCAGAATTCTGACAGAAAAGGTGCATCTGCCTTTACCACAGTCGCTTAGGCTAACCTAAATCTCTTGGCTGGAACCATATCAGCTACTTGTTTCGACAGTACCTACCTCACATTGTCTGAGTAACAAAAATCGGGAAATGATCATTAATAAATACAGCTGGATGACCGAAGTCTTTCAAAACATGGGTCCACGACAGGGAGAGGGCAGGTAACAAAGGCAGCCCCAGTGTTCCAGCACATGGGGGTCTCAAAAGCATCTACTGCCGCACTTTTCTTTAGGAGATTCCCTCAAGTAGCGCAAGACACTTTTAAGGAAGTAGGACATCATCTCCTAACACATGAGCAACCAAGGCCAGTGTGCAATGCCTTACCCCCATTCTCAATAGTAAGAGCTCATACTGGAAGCATTCGGTGGGAGAGGAAAAATGTTATAAGCTCACCAGAACCAAAGGCACTACCAATCCAGTCCCACGTTTTCTAGAACAAGATGAAAAAAGGAACAGCCTTGGGAAAAGGAAACAAGACCAGGGGGAAAACAGGAGCAAGGCGGCCCCGCTGCTCTTGCTGACTTGCCGGGTGATGAGTAAAAACGTGCTGAGCCGAACACCCAGGTCATCTTCATCTTTGACTCTGCAGTGTTTAACACAGTCCCTAAATGTGTCTTGAATGTGTGCATTTTTACGTCCGTGCTGGATGTTATAAAAGATTTAAAAATGGACATGAGATGATCTTTGCCTTGGTAGGGTTAATGGTATAAGAATGGAGAACATAAAAGGAGAAAGACATAAATAATACATGGTGTCCACACGCAGGCACTCGATTTGCAGGTTCCCGCTCAGCGGCCATGGACGCTTGTTTTGGAGAGGACCTTCTCCGGCCTGCTTGTCTGATGTCCCAGCCCCTAGCAGCTCTGTGACAGGCAACGCAAAGGATGGCGCGACAAGAAGCCCTGGGAGGCCGGCATGACGTCGATACCCCAGTAAGGAGGAGAGCTGCCGCCTAAACAAGGCCCTAGACACTAAAGACAGAATGGATACCCATCATTATGCAGCATTATTTAGAGTAGAAAAAACCCAACAACTATCTGCAAACAACCTACATGTTTATCAATTAATGTATGTCTATGCTATGGGAATATTTTCAATTCTTTACAAAAAGAATAAATAGGATTTATATCTATTGGTTTGAAGTGAAGTTCATGATAACATTTTTAAATTTATTTGTTCCTCAAACTTCAAAAGCCTATTGAGGCTAATTCTTGTGTATGTCAATAAAAATGATTTTTTTTTCTCCATCATTTAGTATTAGGTCCAGAAAAAAAAAAAAATCAGTGTGTCTTGCATTAAGAATACCAGGATGCTCAGATCTAAAAGTAGGAAACATACATAAAAACAGGTATAAAACTTCACTTTACAGAGGGTATTTTCCCATTAACAAAAAGGACACCAATTGGTTTGATAAAATTGAGTACTTTCTATGGCACATGGAAAACATGATGCCATGTAGAAATGAAACTGATATGAACTTTACAGAGACAACTCCTGCAGAAGGTGAAGGCTACCTCTAAAAATCAGAAGATAATTTACTAAAGAAAGAAAGTCATGAAAGACAGTTTACATAAAGAATTCAAGGGAGAGCCAACATATCACCCAATGGGTACCTTACAGAATGCCTGTGTGTGTGTATATATATGTAATTTTATATATAACTTATATAAAATGTAAATACTTTTGTTTGTATATATGAATCTTATTTTCCCACTGGCTTAAAAAAAAAAATAGAGACCTGGTTGATCATCAACAGCTCATGAGCTAAGATACTTAGCCTTTCAGCTGAGAAATTGATGGTCTATAAACAAAGACTGAATGCACCAGGGAGATATTTTGTACATTTGAGTTTTCATGTGGGAAGCAGTGTTGTGCAGTGGAAACAACATAATCTTTAGAGTGGAAGAGACTTCGGTTGAAATATTGGCTCCACCGCTATGGCTTTGGGCAAAGCTCTGAAACTCTGTTTCCTCATCTAAAAATAGGAATGGCTGTACTTTCCTTGCACAATCCTCAGGCAGGATGGAAACACTATACATGAAGGCTCTTAAACAACTCTTGGCAGAATACACACTCAGTAATTGTTGCCTGTATTATTATTTCACAAATTGATACTTTTTTTTAAAGGCAAGCACATCTATCTAGGCTGCCATCTCTCTCCTTGTAGCAAAAAATAAAATAAAAATAGAAATCAGTTCTGATCAAGGGCACACCGAATAGCTGAGAGTGAAAAGTGAAATGGGAAGATGACACTATCCACACCGGCACCTTTCTTGTTCACTCAGAGCTGTCCCAGTACACCACAGGACCGGCTATTGTATTTCCTACGCTGTGTCACAATCATTTTAGTGAAGTCCAGTGCTTTGCAGATGAACACACTGTCGACCTTTAAAATATTCATCTTCCTCTCTTTTGTTCCTGCCAATAAAATTGAGATAGTGATTCCTTATCTCGTCTCCCTCGCCAAACAATAAAAAAAGTAAGTGGTACTCATGCGGACCCTGCACATGCCGTAATCCAAGGACACACTCTGGTATACCAAAGTACAACTTTGTCCATCGAGGCAGCTTCAGCAAGACCCGAGGTGCCAATGGGCTCATCCATGATTCTGCTCCCCCACATTCTGCAGTCTTGCATCTGTTTGGAAAACCTGATGGTAACAGGAATATTTAAAAATCAGGGCTGCAGAGCGCTCTAGGTCTGAATGCCAAATACCTTGCCATTCAAGCTTCACTTCTCTCAGAAAACGCTGCCTAGAATGAAGATTACAACTGCGGTCCGGGCTCCATCTAAACCTTGTTTAATAGTGCACAAGGTACTTGGCTTGATAGCCAAGAGACACATGCAGCTTTGGGGAAGTAGCTCTCCACAGAGCATGTTGCGTGCAAACAGAGGTCATGTCAGCACACGTCACCCTTAACCAACATGTTGCTATTTAAGTAAGTGCTAACCTGCAGTTTCAGCAATTGTGATTTATTGAGGAGGGTGGTGTGAATAATGCAGAAGACCTGACCACTGGCCTTTAATTCCTCTCATTTAGACAGGCTGCTCTTCACCGTAAAATAGTCATTCTGTAAATTAATGTGTTTTATTTTAAAAGTGACATGTTGTACTAGCTTGTGCTTAAAGGCAAATTACTCTAGATTGCCAGTTTCCCAACCAGGCTATAAGGGATCCAGCATACCCTACCCAGAGTAGGGGAAACATCTAAAAGATCAGTAAAAGATAGTATCTGTCATCTCTGCCTAAGACTCACAGGTATCCTACTAGCCAACAAGGGCATACCTGCTACAAAGTAAAGAGCACAGTGCTCAGTAACCAGGGATCTCTCTGCAGCTCAGCACTGGGCTCAGCCTCATCTCTCTGGACCCCAAATACAGGTGTTTGCTGTGATCCCTTGTGGTCCTAACTTCCCTGAGACCAAAGCCAGTCAGGCAGGGAGTCAGTCTATTGCTTTTCCTTGGTTAGCACTGAATAATGATTTATGGAATGCATGAATGATCGACACATACTGCTGCCAGTTCATATCCCAACCCACCGTGTTCCTCACCCAGAGGATGTGATTTGGTGAGCAGAGACTCAAGTCCACCTCCCAGCTCTGTGACTCCGGTAATCAGAGAGCTCAGGCAAGTCCCTTAACATCTCAGAGTCTCCATTTTCCCATCTGTAAAAGAGAGCTAATTCCTGCCTCGCAGGGCTGTTGTGACGTCAGACAAAGTATCTACAGTAGTGAATAGCAAATGGAACAGAGTTTGCAAATACCACTTGTTGCTATTACTATTATCTTACAATTCTTTGACATGAAAGCTTCGACAACTCTATATTATCTAGTATATAAAAACCTAACTTCAGCCTGGCAATCAAGGCCCTTGCCTCTCCTACCTTGTATCTTTCTACCTCCCACTAAGAACCATCTATTTTAACCATACGTCATTTTATTAATCCTTGAACACATTATGACAATTCCCACCCCTTATACTTTTATTCCCACCATCCTGAAATACATGTACTTCATGTACTTCATCTCAGCTCAGCCTAAATTCTACCCATTTATAACATATTAATGTATTTTTAGCATCTTCCATGTACTCTAGAGGAATAGGCACAAGACCCAGGCTGGACATTGGGTGTATTACATCCCACCCATCCCCAGACAGTTATCGTGCAGGGTGGGGCTGGGGGCAGCACATGACCCAGCGTGAGACAATGAGTATCTTTTTAAAGATTCACATAGAAAAGGTTGTGCTTTTTCTCTTGCATCTCTTGCTGGAGAGGAACTGACTGTGAACAGAAAAAGGCAAACACAGAAACCCTTTGACTCCCTGAATCCAGCCCGCCCTGAAATTTGCTCTTCCCCTTAAACCTTCTAGTTACATGAGCCCATTAATTCCCATTTTTGCTTAAGATACTTTGAGACTTGTTTTTCTCATTTGAACTCAAAAAAATTATGACCAATACCAATAACAGTATCAGTTCCATTTGCTTGTGAATAAACTTTATGTTAATTTCTTTACATATATGATAGTTTTTAATTCTCTACTTTCCCAAGATCACACAAATAGTGACAGTCTCAAATGTCACCACCCCCAGCTGAATGCTCCATTTCCACCATGTGCCACCCTGAGACGCTGATGGCTCTGGGGGCACCCAGGAAGTGTTGCTGGTCTTACGATGGCCCGCTTTTCAAGAACTGATGTAGCTGGAAGTAGATCCTATAGCCTTGGGGAGCGTGCTTTCACCAGCGGCACCTCTAGCTGCCCTTCACTCTCTCTCGCACCAAGGCCAAGGCCGTGATAACGAATGGCCCGTGGGAAGTGCATTAAGTCCAGTGTGAATCAACGAGAGCACTAATGAAATTGCTTCAAGTTCTAGAGCAGAAGGTGAACAGAATGCCTTTCAGAAATGTGTGACATCGTGCCCTTCCACATTCCCAGAGATGAAAGAAAATGCATGTGTGGGTGGGGAGGCATGGAGAACAGGAGCAAGGCATCACATATTTCTTATTTTCACTTAAGATGTGTAATAATTTCTCCCTTAGACCATATTGTTGGAGAGGGCGATATTCCCCATACTTGATTTCATAGACAATGGACACTCGTTTGTTTTTTCATGGTTAGTATTTTTAAATGTGACACTGAACATTTCAGTGTGTTGGTCAAAGAGTTTCCTGAATGTTATTTCATCATGAACTAAGGTTTGGAGGCTATTAGGTAGTACAGAGTATTTGTTAACACACAGGAAGAGCCACACTGCTTGGGTTTGTATCACACTTATATAATTTTCCAACTGTGTGACCTTGGGCAAGTTAATTAACCTCTCTAAGCTACATTTTCTGTCTCATAATATAGGGACAACAGCAGTACCAATCTCACTGAGGTGCTGTGAGATTGAAATAAGACAATGCAAGTAAAATGATTAACACAGTGCCAGGCCAAAAAAAAAAAAAAAATGCTAGCCATTTAGTTGCTATTGTTGTTGTTAATAATAATAATAATGTTATTATTTCAACATCACCAATTATAGTTTTTTGTAAGACAGTGATGTCTTTAGGATTTACAGAGGTATATAGGTAGGCTTACTCTATCACTAAATGGCCGCAGGCTCTCTTACTTTAATAAAATGCATTCTGTAGTTTTGTTTTTTTTTTGACTCTGTAAGATTCAGGCTGTAAGCCAGTACTGCTGTCAGTCTGGCCATTATTTACATTCTGCTTCCAATTTACAACACGGTATAGTCAAGTCTGTGAGAGTCATTAAATAAGATTCATACCACTAAACATTGCAGTAACTCTCTCGGCCACTAGAGGTCTACTCCTCACTTGTGGGTTTGCTGCTGTGCTGGGCTTCCCAGAGGTCTGCGTGTCTACCCAGAGCTCCATGTTTTAACAAGCCAAACCACACTACACAATGCAAGGATTTTTTTAAGCCGGTATTCAGAGTTCTCCACAGCGGGGTTCCAATATACATTTCTAATCTCCTACCCCACCATTTATCATATACAAACCATCACTCCCCAACAAATGCACAGCCTCATTGCTCTCCCGATGTGCCTTGGTCTCTCATCTCTGTGCTTTGACACACACCATTTGCCCCACTGACAAGCAACTTCCCACCTCCCACCATCGCCCACCCACACATACACAATCCCCAACAGTCCTTCCACCTACCTAAATTCTTTCATCCTTCAAAGAGTGGTCAGGATCTACCTTTTTAAGTTTAACTAATGATCTGTCTCCTCCTTTGGACTCTCTGAACTTTAGGTCTCTACCACTCACTAGCCAATGAGTCATGGACTACTTGTGACATTTCTTGTATTATTACTTTGTACCTTTATTTAACTCAGGACCTATTATTGCTTTGCCTCTTCATCTAGACTGTAATCTCCTGAGCCCACATAAGTTATTCTGTCCCATGTGAGTGTCCAAAAGCAAGAAAAGGAAGGTCTGGCCATTTAATGGGCACCTAATATGACAATGCTCATCACCTCATAATCTCAATCAATAGGCCTATTAGATAGATATTTCTATTTCCTTTTTAGAAATTGAGCATTAAAGAGAAAATATGAGTTGGCCAAGGCCTCACCCCTCACCTTTAATAAACTAAGAGCCACAATTCAAATCCAGATCTGACCCCAAAGTTTATGTATTTTTGCCCCATTATATCACATCTATTCATTGTTGTATGCAATAACTACTCAGTAAATTCTTAGGGGTGACTTGAATAGCAGAGTAGCAGCTTATGCTGAATATATGCAATATCAGACTATCAAGCAGCCAGTAGCACGCACCACCAGTCCTCAGACCCCCTGAGTCTCTGTGTGACAGCTCAGCAATTCAGCAGTTTACCACGCAAGTCAGGGCTGCTTAAGAATGGAAGAGCCTCTTTCTCCAGCATTCCTACAGCTCTGAAAGTACCTTGCCTGGCCTCACCAGCCTATTACAGCTTGCAAGGATCTAATGATCTTCTCAGATGGAAATTGAGAAGGTGGGAGTCACAGAGAAGCTACATAAGCAGCACTCAAGGCGATTATCAAAGAGTACATTAGGCTATGCACACATTTTCTCTGCTAGCAGCTTTGTAATTCCAGTAGCACTACGATTCAGTTAGCCATAATATTATGAAATATGTCGCAAACAACTGGATTTCATTTCAAACAGCATAAATTAACAAATTGCACATGTGCACACAGCATCTGCTAACCTAATAATTAAGATATTTAAAAAGTCACCTAATGGCATGAAAGTCAGGATAATGGGATAATTGTTACAGTGTTTTAGAAAAATTTAAAGACACATAATCCAGTCACCCATGTAGCACACACGGAATGGAAGGTTGCTTTTTCATGGCCTCTTTGAGCACCGTGTTTGGATTAGCATGATGTGAAAAGCAGCAACTGCTGTTATGTAACTAAACCCTGCATATACAGTTGTCAGTCTGGGTAAATTTAACTCTGCAGGTTTAAGGCAGAGCTTGCTTGCCAGAGCAGAACTTAGGAAACAACGAAAATTTAAAGACGTACTGCCCCACGGAGCACAGGGGAAAGCTGGTAAGGGAAGTGTTCGGGCTACAGGGGAGAGAAGGCTGGCGTGGTTTACCTATGCCACACCGGGCCATTAGCCCCCTGTAATGGCTGGTTTGAAAACAATGAATACTGACAAGAGCATGGTTGTTCAATTACAAAGCTGTCTGCATTTTCCCTCCCCCTACGTGGCAATAAAGGCACTTAGGGGGCCTAATGTAGTTCAGAAAGAAAGGCGCTGAAACCTAGAATCAGAGAAAGCTTTAATAACAGGTTGCCTTACAGGGAGAACAAAGTGGATCCTGTCTCCAGGCAAGGGCTCCACCGTTCCCATGGCATGAAGAAGCCTGCCAAGAGCGGAACCGTGGCCCGAGTTCTAGGCCTTGCCAGCCGTGTGGCTCAGGAGCCCCTGCGCCTCCCTGCACCTCAGGGTTGCCAACTGCAAAATAAGCGACAAGTGTTAGCTCTCCGGGAGTCCCTTCCAAATCTATCATTTCTCTCTCTGGTTTCATTGGTGGATCTATATTCATTACAGACAAGGAATAACTCTTTAGGTAACCTCTCATTCTTGACCAGGCTCTCTTAGGCAAGGCTGAGAGAAGGACATTCACTGGGAACTGTCAAAATGTCAAAAAATATAAATCCAGTGGACCATGTTTCCAATACTCTTCACTACTCGGCAGAACCCATTATGAAGCAGATTTGTCCTGGACCTCATCCAAAAAGACTTGGTGAAATCAAACACAACAAGGAGGTTCCTGCTTATAAGGTGTCTCCCTGTCTCAGTACCTTACAGTGAGGGGTATAAGCAAGGAAGAGCCCACCACCACATACTGATGGGGAGGGACCCCCATTGAGTTCAAGGGGGGCTTGAGAGTTGTATTGGTTCAGTTGCTTTTTGTTTTGTGTAAGGGACATATTTTATAAGGATGCACGTAGGTTCAAAGAGATGCTCAACTGACTCAGAGCACTTGAAAGATTTCCCACTCTGTTTTGTAAATGCAACAGGGCCACCTCAGGTACAAAATTTAAGGCAATGTCAAAAACCTCAAGCATCATGATAAATAATATTTTAATGCAACATTTAGAAAAATTAATATGAATGCAAAAAATCCATGATAAGTGAAATACCAACATTTTAAATAAAGAGAGCAACAATCTAGGAATATCTAGACAGCCAGGTTCTTTTAAAAGAATGGGTCTGGTTCATGCAAAATAAACCACTGTATGTAAGAACAGCTTCTGATCCCACTTTAAATGCAGGAACATAACCTAGATCTAGGAAAACTGAGTGCTGGTGATGTAGTCACATTCTCATCGTTGTCATATCCACATCTGCATTTGCTAAACGTTCTGATCATGGGTACTCGGGAATGAGCAATACCAGCCTCAGAATTGCACTGGTGAGATATGCAAACAGGAGGTATCTATAGTCCATCTTCTAAGACTAGACTGAACAGAAAGTCTCAGGGATGACTGCAGGAAAATGTGTGTCCTGGAAGGAAACATTATCCAAACAAGTTTTGATTCTAAAGTGATATTTTGTTAAAATAATCACTATTTGAGGAGTGAGAAAGCTTTGGCCTGCATTGTTTTCTCCCTTTAAAAGAAAAGACGACTCTACATACTGGTGTATATTTATTTTCTGGAAGTGCAGTTCTGATGGTGCCACTTCCAGCTCAAAAGCCTCACATGGCTCCCAGCTGCCTACAGACTTAACTTCAAACTCCGAAGTCCAGCAATCCAGAGCCTCACTCTCCACCCATTCCTACGATTCCCCTTTCCTCCACCCAGAGCCGACCTGTCCGTTCTCCACTCGGGGTTTCCAGCCTTCCTGTCTCTGCCCAGGCTACTCCCTCCTAGGAGCAAGAAGGCCTTCCTCTCACCTCCCCTAACCTAGTTCTCCTTTGCTCAATCTTATTCACTCTTCCGATCTCAATTCTGAAGCTGCCTTCTTCACGAAGCCTTGGAACTCTGTTAGGCACGAAATTATCAGACAAATTAAAATTAGGGAAATGATGGCTCCAAGTAGCTTTTGCATTTTAGTTTAACCTTACATTAACCAAAATGCTTCATTTACCAGAAATGCCCCATTGTCAAAGCATTCGGACTACTCCTTCTCTGCCCTCGGGAGCAGCTCCAATAGGAAAGAAAAGAAAAAAAACGGGAAAAAATAAAGCTCTTTTTCCTCACTGACTCCTCCTGGACTAAAGCAGGTATTCAATAAATGAATAAGCAGACACATCCAACTTCCTATGGACAAGTCAGTCCAATGGCCCCAGGAATCAGAGACAGATATATGAGATAAATATTCTCTGTGCCCTGAAACCACCCCCCCCACACACACACACATACACAAAAGCCACACACTATTCTTCTTGGCCCAACCAGGGAAGGAAAGAAAAATCCCATTTTGACTCCTGAAGCTTAATTGGAGTTCCCAGCTCTCCCAGACCTAGGCTGTGATTTGCTTCTGCAACTACGGGCCTCGTGTTCAAAGCCTGATTTTCCCCGAGCCGAGCAATTCAAAACCATCTTAGTCACACAGATAGAAGGTGAAAGTATATTCCAAGCAAACTACTGGACTGAGGTCGAGTTTATCAAACCAATTACACCAAGATGTTATGGGAAGGGGGGAAATGTAATCACATATGACAGGGATTATCAAAACTGCTTACACAGTAAATCAGGAAACCGATAACAGGCTGACAATGGCATATACCTGACTGAGGAATTTCAGGCTCAGATTCCCCAGGCTTGTAAAACAGAAATAACAACACAGAACAAGCTGTGCAGCGCTGCCGGGTCCCGGGCGCCTCTGGGCGCGGGGTGGAAGGTGAGGGGGGCCCGGTGCAAGTGGAGCCAGAGAGTGGCTCTGAAGGACGCTCCTCCGAGGCCTGGTTTGGCAGGATGCCATTTCTCATTACGCCGTTCACAAACATTTTAATGGGTCCTGCCCTTGGACACTGCAGAATTAGAGCAGTTAAGTCAGGGCTGAGACAAGGAAAATCTTGAGGGAAGAGAAAGAGGCACTCAGAAGTCGAAGTTGTACGTCGTGGGGTAAGGACCAGAGCGCCACCCCGACAGAAGAGTCAGGGAAGAGAGTCACTCTGCACAGTTTCTGGCATAAACTGCCTTTCTGAGGAATGGCCTAGAAAGCTATAGGGGGCTTCTCCAGCATGGAAGTGCAGGCACGCTGGGAAGGTCTCTCTCCTTGTCGGACCCTGCCTTTCAGGGTGTCGAGAGGCCATCCATGGTAGGCCAAGACATGCAGAGTGGTGTCATGTTGTACCCCAAATAAAAGAGCAATAAATTAACTTTCCAGAACGTATAGTCACTGCAGGATCTGCGGGGCCCAGAGCAAAAGCAAACTGCAGGAGATACCTAATGAATCACTGACAGACAAGACACCAAAATAGAGGCCCTAAATAAAGCAACTGACCTGGAAAAGGAAATAAATACCCACATTTTAAAGGAGGGGGCCTCCTCGTCTTCTGTGTGCCTCACTAGGTTTTGGTTTTTGTTCACGATTTGGAGCCATGAAACACCCTAGGAAGTTTGGCTGACTCAGGGCACAGACTTAAATTTTATCAACGTCGGGAGACAGTGGTGATTTGCATCAAGTTCAATGCTGTCCTTTTGGCAGTTGTTGCACTTAATTGAGTGAAAAAAGCTGTCAGTCTAAAGCCCCAATCCCCAGGTAAATTCACTCTGAACTAACCATCTGCCCGGGCTTCTCCCAGGGTAGTCAACACTTATCATCCAGAGGACTGGATTCACTTCCTCATAATTAGATCATTCCTGAATTAAATTGACGGTCCCAGGGAAAAAAAAAATGCAAAGTGTGTTTTGAGACCAGAAAGCAGAAGCCAACTTATTTTAACAAATGCAACAGACTATATATTTTTTCACAGCGATAGCGTGGTACAATAAATGATTTTTCTAAATTAGGCTTCACAGCAATTACTATCTTCCATGCCACCTTCACGATTTATATTCAGGTTTTTGTTTAGAAAGTGGAGGCGTTTCTTGGAAGCACCACACACAAACCCAAAGGATGGGTAGCTATTGTTTATAGACCCAGGTGCCCAGGCAAGGTCAGATCAGGTTGGCCAATCTGATCAAATGTTGTGAATGTCCAAGTCTCTATGCATTTGTTGACACATCGGTGAACCTGCTGCTCATTCAAAATGAAGGGAAAGAATTACAGGCAGTTTCGTGTATCCCATGGTAGCCGCCGGTTGGAAAGGCTTGGGCTAGGGGAGGCAGGTTAAACAATCCACTAAGAGATAAACCTGGAACCAGGCCCCCAAAGCAGCAACACAATCGTGCTCCAAGCAAAAAGAGGTGAAGAAATGAAATGGGAGGAGATTCTGAAGGTTTCTCTGTAAACACGATTTCATTCCTTGGCAGTAATTGGGTGATTTGCCGCGAGTCAGATTCAGTCTCGTGGGCACTTAGCTGCGTAAGGTTTTTCAAACACTGTGCATTAGCTCAAATTTTTCCAGGAAATATTTCTGAATTAACTAAAGTGTTTAGTAATTTTATTCTGTTGTTCTTCAGAAGTTTTCACACCGCTTTGTTATTATTATCTTTCTGATGAGACACAGAGATAAAAACCAGCGGACTGCTATCTCGTAGGGCCTTCGCCAACCATGGGACAGGAAAGGTTAACTCAAAATAGAATGAGACCAACTCATTTTTGCCTGAATATCCAGATTATATATTTCAATGCCTACGTTTGCAGGGATGTGATAGTAGAGGGAAGATAATGAAAGATGAACAGAAACGGAGAAAGAGCCATTAGGTCCTCATAACATTACAGGCTAAATAGAACCCACTGTTAGGTTCTATGTAATATTTAGGTATGCAATGTAATATTTCTATTTCTCAAAGCTGTAATATTTCTCAACCTTGCCTCATCTTAACAGTCACCTGTAGCATTTGATAAAAACATAGGGCTTTTAGGTCCTTCTTCTAGAGGTTTAAATTTAGTAGGTCTGGGTTGTGCCTCAATAATCTATTCTTTTACATGAACTTACAAGAGGCCAAAACTCAAAGTAAAATGCAGAGGCTAGAGGCAAAGCCAAAAGAACCAGAAAAAAAAAGCACAGATGATGTAATAATGGCCAGGGGCAGAGGGTACGCACCCCTCTCTATACATACTCTGGGGGTGGTGGGGGTAACACCCTCACAGGAACAGAGGATGTGACTTTGCATTCTTGCTAAGCCAAAAGGTAGAAATGAGATGTCTATTTTAAAAAGACCCATGGAAAACCACACCTTTCATGAAAGACTAGAAAAACTCTACCCCTTGCCCAGGGAACTAAAGAGGACATTTGCCATCTACTTGAAATTCCAGGTAGGAAAAAAACAAAATCCTAAACCTGTGGAATATGCAAATATATCTAGGTTCTGAATTTACACTACCCTGTGTTGCAAGACAGGGACATTTCCACAACCCAAGATACACAGAACTCCCTGGGAAAAATGATTTCTGATGAAGATGAATTTGCAACAAAATTACAATCATATAAGGAACAGATCCACTATGCATAAGATACAAATAATAAAAATTAGTACAACTACTTGATATAACAGACTATTATAAAACAAGAAAGTCTGAAATTATTACAGAGGTTTAAAAAAAGAAGAAATAGGAAATACACCGAAGTAACAGAACACTCTCACCAAAAAATAGACAAATCTGAAAAAAAAAAAAATTCTAGAAAGGACAAATATAGTCATTTAAAATTAAAAACTCAAAGAACATGACACAGAAGAATGCATTTGGCACATTTCCATTTATGTGAAATTCGGTAAGAGGCAAAACTAATCCAGGATGAGGGAAGTCAGAAGAGCTCTGGGAGGGTACTGCCTGAGAAGGGCTGTTCAGGGGAGCTGGAAACATTCCCTCTCTCGATCTGGGTGATGGAGACCTGAGTGTTTTCACATGTAAAACCATCGTCACTCCACTGTATGTGTATTAAGCCACCATTTAAAAAAATTCAATAGGCAGTTTAAACAGCAGACTAGACAGAGAGAATGAACAAACTTGAAGAAAGAATCAAGGAAATGGCCCAAAAACAGTGGCCACAGAGGAATAGAGATAAAAGATATGAAAGAGATGTAAAATAGAGGATAAAATGGGATCACTCGTATGTCCAACAGAAACTTCAAAAAAAAGAGATTGAGAAAAGAGAAAAATGTCCAAGAATGTTCCAGAATTAAAGGAAAATAAAAGTTATCAGAATAAGCTAAATAAGCACATCAAGTCCTGAGCAGAACAAATAAATCAATCCATGCCTAAACGTATCATAGTGACCCTACAGAATGCCAAAGAAAGAGAAAATCTTAAAAGCAGCCAAGAAGACAAATTACTTACAAAGGAGCAACGATTTGACTGACAGCAAACTTATCATCTGCAACATTAGATGCCTTCTTCTGGTCAAAGGCCACTGCCAAGCCATTGACAATGCAGACAATGAGTTTTGTTCAGAACGACTGCAGAGAGTTCATATTTTTTTCACTGAGACCTTTAGTATTAAATGCATCCTTCATTTATTTCTTCAACAGCTTTTTATTAAGCACCTACTATGTGCCAGCCTGGGCAAGGAACGTCTCTGTTCTCAAAGAGATCAACATTCTGAATTCAGGTAAGCTGTGATAGGGAAAATACAAGTGCTCTAGAGGGCAAGGGAATGAAGTCTAACCCTGAGGAAAGGACTCAGGGAAAGCTACCTGGAAGAGGTAGATCCAAGGTGAAATTCATCAGATGGATGGGAATTAGCAAGCAAGGACTGTAAACCTCTTGAGAGCAGAGGCCCTGTCTGTCTGCACACCATTTTTTCCCCAGGAATCAGAACAGTACCTGGCACAAAGGAAATACTGCATAAATGCTTATTAAAGAAATGAATGAGTGGATAAATCAATGCCGTGGCAGGAACACAGGTATAAGGGAAGGCATGAAGAGATGAGACAGCATGGCATGTTTGAGGAGCAGAGTTCAGTACGGTTAGAGAGAGTATGCATGTGAGTAGGGGAATGACAGATGAAAATGAGGCTGGAACGCTAGACAGGGGCCAATTTAGGCCATGGTACACAGTTTGGAGTATATTCTGAGAGCAACAGGAACCCAATGCAGGGTTTTAAGCACGGTAGTGAGATACGAGATTTGCATTTGCAAAAATCACTTGGGTCCTAGTGGCCATGTCAGAAAAGTTAGCACTGTTCTATAAGGGGAAAGAACACTTCTTCAATGGTAATATGACGTGCAGCTCTCAGACTTCCACCCAAAAAGAGCAAGTGCAAGAGGGAGCAAGAAAGTGAGAGACAGAGGGAGAGAGAGAGCTTGAGACTGACTCTGCGTGAGCAGGTCTAAGAAATAAACATAACATCCTGGCTATCCAAATCCTGCAGTGGGTGTGTTGTCCAATCAGTCCCGAGGCTTATGGCAGAGATAAAATAGGAAAGGAATATGTCCCCAGCTCTAGCCGAACATTCTGTTCAGGGTTTTCAGTCTAAAAACTTCAGTGTGCTGGTCGGCATCATTGCTGTCCTCGTGTTGTTTGGCCTACACTGGGCCAAATCCTGCCCCAAAATATCAACGTGTCACATGTGGGCTCAGACAAGGCTTTCTGACTTTTATAAAGTTTGAGTTTTTTTCCCCATTTCTTGCAAAAGCAGTGAACCAGAGAAGGGTCCATGGTAATAATTATGGCTTTCCTTGTGTGGACAGCTTGCAGAAAAGGGGCAGCAAGCCCACAAGAGGCTGGCTGAATAAAGCCATTCCTCAGCCAATGCCAAGTTCGGCAACTTTTCTGTTAGCGGCTCCTGTTAGAGATGCAAAGCACTGGAGGAGCTGGCGGGGGCCGGGGGCGGGGGGGGGGGGGGCGGTTCTGAGATGCGTGGTCTTTGTGTTCACTGGCCTTGCATGTCATAAACTCTGCATCTTTCATATTCATAGTCCATGGCTCACACGCATCTGCAAAGCCACAATCGCAGGTTGTTCTAACAATTGGTTAAAGTTACTTGTCAGAAATTGCACGCCAGGAATTCCTTTAGCAAGATTGGAGTTTCGCTTTGTCTAGTCAGCCGGAAGTCAGCCAAGACAGTGAGGAAGAGAGTAAAATCTCAAGTAGTTCTCTGGCAGGACCCTCTCAGGCCTAGAAAGGGCAACAGGACACCTAAGGGATGAAAGGAAAACCTGCAACTGGAAGGGTGAAGAAGCTGCCACAGGAACAGGCAGAGAGCAAGAGAAAGGAGAAAAACAATCTCTAGGGGCTGCTGTGGTCAGCTGACTTGGCTGAATACTGCACAACTCCGAAGAGCTCTATTTGCCTAGACTGCAACCTTCCCCCTCCACAGATGGCGGCGGGCATAAACAGAGACAGAAAGGGAACCCCGGGTGCAGGGGCTGTTATGCAGACACATTTAACACAGGGGACGGGATGGCAGCTGTGGTGGGGGGTGTGGTAAGAGCTACGAGCCATGGTTGAGAGCAACCTTCTAGACTCAGACTAACCAACTCTTCTAGGCCTCAGTCTTCTCATCTGCAACATGGGGATCATAATTCTTGCCTCCTGGGCATGCAGAAAGAATTTTAAGGACTGCACCCAGTGTGGTCAGTACCTAGAGCAGAGCAAGCTATCAATAAGTGAGGGATCCTCACAATTATGAATCCCTATCAAATTACATACCAAACTCCAGGATAATTGTTCTTATAAACTTATTGAGGATATAGACAATATTTTATTTCCTCTTTGTAACCTCAGCCCTTAGAGTAGTGCCTGGTGAGCATAAGAACTGAAAACATGATTGAAGAAGGAAGGAAGGAAGGAAGGAAGGAAGGAAGGAAGGAAGGAAGGAAGGAAGGAAGGAAGGAAGGAAGGAGGGGAGGGAAACAGGGAGGGAGGGCCTCTTTTATTTCTATATTGTGGGCATCCATCAATAGTGTCAGCATATCCCAAAATACTGTTTGTTGAACAGAAAATATTTATTAATCAGCTACTTACTCACAGAACAATAGCTGAGTACCTGCTGTATGCAAAGCACTGTGTTAGGATCCCTGGAAAACACAAAGGCAACTCCGCAACATCCCTGTTCTAAAAGATCTCACGATTTAGAGATTCCTACATAAATAACCCTAGTAAAGATCAGCTGTGACAATACCATTACAGAGGCCCCAACAAGAGAGGATACTGACCATCCTTCCTTCATCTGCACCACCAAACAAGAGATGTGACATTTTTTTCCTAACTAGTTCCTTCCTGATGGAGAGAAGAAAAACCTTCCCTCTTTCAAGCTGTGGGAGAAGAGGACGAGCCTGTGATCACGCCTGGATGCAGCTTGCTCGCCCTCAGGCCTGGCAGCACACGGCCCTGGGCCGCCTTCTCTGCCCGCCACTGCTGCAGCTCAGGCTCCACACCAGGGAGGGTCTGATGTTTACTGAAGAATGTCCTGGCTTGTCTTTCTCTACCACGATCCTACCATATGGATTCAACCAAGGCAAAGCTTTCCCAGGACCCAAGAGGCAGGGTGTGCTGCTCCAAACAACACTTCCACCACTGGGAATAGTAAACAGTCGAACTTCTAAATTCCAAAAGATATTACTGATACTGTTTATAATTAGCACGCTAAATAAAACTGAGGCAAGCTGCTGGCTTTCACAGGCCTACTCCTATTATTAATATGCAGTTGGAAGAATATGTGTGTGCGCACATGTGTGTATATGTGTATATACACATGTACACATACATACGTGTACACACACACATGCACACACACATGCACACACACGCACTACTTTTTAAGCCCAACCTTTCTGAAATATAACATAGAGAATGGCTACAAAACACATCTACCATATGGAGATGAGAAAGGCAAACGGAAGAGACTTTATCGGTTCATCCCTTGTGACACCCCAGCCAAGGATGGATTCCAGGAAATTCGATGGACCTGGGAGCAGCTGAAGATCAAAACATATTGCAGATTAACCACATTTCCAGAGCTAAGCTCTGAACTAGAGAATCATTTGAGGAGCATCCAGAATCCTGAGTTGTTACCCTCCATTAGCTAGAAGCTTAGCAATGGAAACGCACATCCTGGCTTCCCTCCCGACAGGAAAAGCACATCACACATTCGTACATGAGAGACGTCTCGTCTGTGACATCTCTTTAAAGGAATCAACGGCACAAAGACTTAACTCAGTCCTCTTCTCATCCAGTCTACCTTTTCTTCACAATTAACATTTGGCAGTCTGTGTGACTCCCAGCTGAGCAGCAAAGCATGAAACCATTTCCCTCTGTGGGTTTGTTGTTGTTGTTGTTCATGATAATTCTGATGACTTCCAGAGAAAAATGCTGAAAGTGACATTACTAAGTCAGATTAACAGCCAGTGTCCTTAACTCCCACTTCCAAGTACTTCATAACCCAATGTGTTAAACAAATGCAAACAACAAGCAGACCGTCATTGGGAAAGCTTTGAATCAAGCTCCCTAATAGGGAAACCTCATATCTGTATTAATTACATATCACAGAAATTGCATATCACTATAGCTAGTGCTTTTACTTTCACTGATAGTTACTTCATACATGCTTAGTCACGTTTTCAATGACCCAACCAGCTCATCCACTGACTTGGAAGGTTTTAAGTAGCTTAAAACACAAAACTCCAGCCTCTTCTACAAGGGAAGGCCTGAGACAAACACCCTGCACTTCTCTAGGAGAGACCTGTTCTTTCCCAGTATGGAGTAGGCTAAAGGGACAGTAAGTTCTCTACAGGGTAGGAAAGGAAGAAAAAGGGGTCCATCAACTGATGCACAAGTAAGCAAAATGCGGTATGTCCACATAATGGAAGATCGTTCAGCAATAAAAGGACCAAGGTACTGATACATCTACAATGTAGATGAACCCCCAAAACATTATGCTAAGTGAAAGAAGCTAGGCACAAAGACCTTGTATGATTCCATATAAGTGAAATGCCCAGAAAAGGCAAATCTATATAAAGAGAAAGTCGATTAGGGGCTGTCGTAGACTGAGGGGTAGAGAGGGGGGTTGGGATCCCACAAATAGACATGAGGGATCTTTTTGGGGTGATGGAAATGTTCAACTAGACTGTGGTGGAGATTATGTAACTCTATAAATTAACTACAAGTTATTGAATTGTATACTTATAATGAATGAATTTAATGGTATGCAAATTACACCTTAATAATAATATTTTGAAAACCTAAAATACGTAAAGAAAGTGTACTGTTTGTCAGTTCCTTTAAAAAGTTGGACCTTAGTCACAGGATTATAGAATGTCAGAGCTGGCAGGAAGTTGTAGCTCTATGGAGAAGGTGAGGTCTCCAGGTGAAATTCATGGTTGTTTATAAGCTTTAGACTGAAGTTTCTTTTCTGACCCTAAAGATTCATAAATGAGTGTTTTAGAAGCTGAATCAACTGTAAAAGGCTCACTGCTTCGGTACATCTAACAGCAAACATCGTAATTCAGACCTAGCCACAGGAGCTTGTCTTTGTAATAGAAATGTAAAATAGATCTTTATTTGCCACAAAATTAAAATGTGGTCTAATTATGCAGAATATAAGAAAATTGTTGTTGAATTACCACAATAAAAAAAAACCACACACACTCTAATTTAAAACAATGATACCATAGCCCTAATTACCTTGGGCTCTTCCACTGCAGATTTGAACAGTACAAGAATATGAGAGGCAGCCATGCCTAACATAAAATATACATTAAAAAATAGGACTCTATTTAGACAAACAAATGAGCAATGTAAAAATTTTTAACAACTTTTTGGAGAAAAATCAACCACACTGAAAATGACTGGTATGCTTTAATTATCAACAAATGTTATGAAATGAATATTTGTATCACCCTAAACTTTACGTTAAAGCCCTAACCCCTCAATACGATAGTGTTATAAGGTGGGGCCTCCAGAAAAGTCAGAAAATAAATGTCTGCTGTTTAAGCCACCCAGTCTATGATATTTTGTTATAGCAGCCCAGGCTGACTAAGACAAACAAATACTTAACTTTACAGTTGTGTAGACCTCTGTATAATTCATTACAGTGATCAAGGTCAAGCGGTTACACAACATCCCTTTCTGAGAAACTCGATCAGGGGTTAGTTATTCATGTGCATTAAAGTATGTGAGAAAATATTTAGCCTCCCTAAATCTGCATTTTGCAAGGGGCTATTCTTGCACTGACTTACTTATACATTTATAGTCTATCTCCCAATGCTTTTGCCTTGGCATAAAGTGAAAATTAAAATAGAACTGCATATTTAGCTCAACTTCCCCGCCACAGAACCAGTCCCTAACTTTCTAAAATGTACTTCAGCCTTAAAATGATTCCTGTCTCCAAACTGCTTCACTTTTCAGTTGTCTGTGTGTCCAGGGGCCAGTTGGACCGACGCTCCCATGATGCCGAGGGATCCCCTGAGAGCAGGTGTCTCCTCCCCTAGAAACACAGGGAAGAATATGCAGTTAACAAGGAAGGGCAGAGCTTCGCTGGCCGGCCCATGGAGGAGCTCAGAATTTAAATATACTCATGATCTCACACTTAAGAAGGCTCCAAACTGCCCCTAGGGACCAGAACTTTTCCTGTCAGTATTTCTCTGGCAAAGCCCAGTACTGTTTCCCTATTCCACCTAAATGACCCAGCTGATACTTTTAAGTGGGAAGAAAAATTCCAAAACTAAAGGTACTGCTTATGACCAAGGAGGCTGGTCTAAGTCCTAAACAGATGATTTTGGGGGTAGGAAACAAAGAATTCTGTTTCAAATCATGGAGATTAACCCCATACTTATTATAAATAATATAAAAAATATAAAAATAAAATAAAATAAACCTAAACTACACAACCTCTAAATTACAAAATCCTATCTATTCCCTAATTTTCTTAAAATGGCTCAGTTTACCTAATTTGGGGGGGGGGGGGAAGCAGAAACAGAAATGACAGAAGTATGTCAAGGTGGGCTAAAGCTAGGAATACCTTTTTTTTTAAAATAAGGAATAAGAAAATGTATATGCATATATAATAAAATGAATGTATTGAAAGTTTGAGCAACAAAGAGGAAAAATTCCCTCCTAAATCACCACTCTGAGGCTACTAGACTTGTGGTCATAAATGTCTTCTCTAACCCACTTCCTTCTGGATTCTTATAGACCCCTGTGTTTTGCAAGCTGACACAGGACCCTTTCAAACGACCCTGCCTAACCTTCTCCACCAAGAGCTGTGACTCCCTTCCCACATCTCTGCACAGAAAGGCCCTGACCCTCGGCCTTCACGGGCAGGCAGGATGGTGGCCAAGGTGAGAGCAGTCAAGCCAGAGAACTCCCCAAGGCGGTTCTCAGGTAACCTGCTGGTTAGATTTCATCTTGTGTGGGTTTAGCTTTGCCCAGCTAGGCAAAGGAGGCACTTGGCCGGGTTTAGAATGATTTCTGTTTAGGTTTCTTCAAGGCTCAATTATAAACAGCCCAAATAAAGCCTCTGCTGTCCTGAAGGGCACCTTTCAAGAGAAACAAAAATGGGACGCTCGCTTAACAAAAGGGGACTGTTTGGCCACCAACGTCCCGAACAGGGTCTGAGTGTCTAACTGGAAGGGCTTTCTGCAAAGTTAAAAAGACAGAGAAGAAAAACAACAGCAAGAAAGGGATCATCACAGAAGCACCCACTCCAAACCTTCCATCCCCTCAGAAGTGCCAACAGATAAAATATAAACCTCTTTGAAGAAAACTCCAGCCGGAGCTCAGCTTTCAGGTTTTAGAAGACACTGGCATCCCAAGGCCTCCCGCTGTCAGATCAAACACACACAAAATATTTCCCTGATATTTGCCTGGTTTCACCCACACCATAAAAAACAGGCTTTCATTTTAATCTACTTACCACACTGTGGGTGAAGGCCTCTAATTTCACAGCACAGAGATAACACAAATAATTCATATGACATATTAGTGGAATATCGACAGGGAAAACATTTAGTCGGGGCTCCCTGAAAACAATAGGGAGCTCAGCTACTGCCTCAGAAAGCAAAGGGGTGGCTCTTCCAACAGGGCAAAGCCCCCTCCCAGCACACTACTACAGTCAAGATCAGGACAGCCTATCAGCATCCCAGTGGTTTTAAGTCAACAGGTCTCTGTAATTACATGACACTTTTCTAGTCCCTCTGTGGGCTATGGCATTATCAACGTCCTTCCAGGACCTCCAGAGGCCGTTGCATAGGTAAAGGTCCCTAGAAAACAGGCAAGTGTCACGAACACACAACAGTGGCAATCCCACTATAATCACGACCAATGTCATCATCCACCTCACCAGCAAACACTGGTGCATTTCTTCTTCTCCTCCTGGTCAACTTAAAAAAAAAAAAAATCTTCCACTTAGTTTCTCGTGGCTAGAACCATCCTTTGAAGTTCTCACACCTTCTCTCAAGACCTTCTTTCATCTTTCTCTCCTGCAAAGCTTTTCTCCCAGGGCAGTGAGGAGACCCCTCTCCACAGCTACTGTTCATCCCACTTCTCCCATCCCGAGGTTCTGTCTGCCATGTGTGAAGCAGATTCCCTTTACAGACAGGACAAATCAATGCTGGGCTGTAGAGAAAGTTTTTTTTTTTTTAAAAAAGGCAGCAATTCCTCAATTATCAATTAGGCACGTGAGGAAGGAGATCACCATCAAAGCAGAGAAAACACAAATGCAACTCGAAGCCCCAGGGGGGTATTAGA
The DNA here is from genome assembly GCF_020740605.2 of Lemur catta. Taxonomy (NCBI): domain Eukaryota; kingdom Metazoa; phylum Chordata; class Mammalia; order Primates; family Lemuridae; genus Lemur; species Lemur catta. Next base: position 92,050,518 of record NC_059128.1, read on the forward strand.
ACCTAACTCCGGGTTGGCAAACATTCTTGGTTTTGTATGCCTCAAGTAAATGTAGGATCACCAGGTCTCAATCTGGTTTGTGAGACACTTTTCTCTGTCTTCGTGCCAATCCATCCCCTTCAATTTCTCAACCACACCCACTTGGACCTTAGATTTATTTTCTCCTGATATTACTTCACAATCCAGGAACATGACCTCACAGATGTAAAACTCATCTTCAATTCCTATCAGAAGTGCTGCCCAGAGCTAGGGCTCCTTGCCTCCAGCCTGGCCTTCCTGAGCACCAGGCACTTGCTAAATTTTTTACCTAATTTCACACAAAACACACTGTCACATGTTTTCTGCCAGACCCATGTTCCTAACTGCCCATCAGACACGTCCCTGGCACCTCCAACTCAGGCCATCCCAAGACGAACCCGTGCCCTCACCCCTCCCATGCCCTACCCCACCACACTGTCCCAGCCAATAATCCCACCCCAAACTCTGATCCTGACTCCTGTCACTGCCTCCAGCATGCACCTCCAATTCTACCTCCTGGGGATTCTACCTCAGCGTCCGACCCTCAGCCTCTACCTCCCACTCCCACCCAGTCCTAGCCTGGGATCTCTCTCTCCATAATTATCACAGCTTCTCCCAACTTGGATCTTGTCAAATCTCCATCCCCAACACCATAAACTTATATTTAAGTACTTTACCAAAAAGAAAGGTATTTTTCACTTGCTCAGAGTTTTGCTATAGGAAAAGGCCCCAAATGCTTAGCCTGGCACCTACCTACTTTCTCCCAGTCCTCACCAACATACTCCATGCTCAAGCCCAGCTACATCTCATTCACGTTACCTGAATGTGCCATGAACTCTCACCTCACGTGCTTCAGCCTGGAATGCCCTCTCACTTTTAGCCTAGAGAATCTTCCCATTTTTCCAAAACCTAGGCAAACATAACTACCTCAGTGAGCTTCAAGTCTATTCTCCTTCTTCTGTGCCCTAAATAGTTTGCAAGTATCTCTACTATAGCACTCTACACTTTTTAAATTAGTGAATGGGTCTTGCTTGCCCATCAATTCCCTCAATTCAACTTTGCCCCTCCATTGACCGACATGGGACCTGGCACACAATAAGTGCTCAAGAAATACTTGATGAATCAATGCAAGAGGCGATATATTACACCACCTTCAAACATCTGAAGCTTTCAAAGAATATTAGGTTTTCTTGCCTCCTCCCAGTTTTCCCCTGGCTGGCTCATCTTTCACATATTGATTCTAAACTGCATCCCGAGGGCATTCCCTGAATGCCCAGCACAAAGGCAGAGAGATATGAGAAAGAACCCAGAAGACAATCTACAACCCTGGGCTCAAGGAACCAACACCAACGAGAAGACAAACACAGCTGAAGCAGCAAAATGTGAATCCAATAAGGACCATAACTAATGACAGACAAAACCACAGTGTGTTTGCTACTAAAAAAAATAATAATGGAAAAGACCGATTAATAAAGGGCTGTTGTCAAAGGCATGGCAATTTTCATTACACCATTTTATTAGGCACTATATGATACTGATATCTTTTTCACTGAGGTTTGTAATAAAACTTCTCCACTACACATATTCTTAATCTAGATGCCAGATGCTGATGCTATCTACCGTTCCTTTAAATGTTCGTGGTGTTTAAAATCAACATTGTTGATTTCAGATACAGGGAGCTCGAAGTTGTTTGTGGAGAAAATTTGTTTTCAATAGTTTGGTCATCAGAGCAAGCATTATATATAGGAATGTTAAATGTATTCCAAAATATGTAAAATCTCTACTCTATGGACAACGTCTTTCTGAGGATCCAGATTAGCAGGTTACGGTGTTGACAATCCTACAGAAGCAGAATCCTGGGGTGGGGGCAGGTGAGAGACAGAAGGCTACCACTTCGTCCCTTTTAGATGCCACAGAAGCAGAACTTGGAGACGGGTCCTTGTAGGCAACAGTCCAGACTGCAGATGGACCAGGTAAGTTTTCAGAACCTCCCTGGAGATGCCATCCTTATGGGTGGAAACTCATGGATAATTACTGCTAAACCCCCCAAAGCCAGTCCTCCTGGGGGGTGAAGGAATAAAGTCACTGGAACTTTGTCAAAATGTAATGCCTTCTTGGGCTTTTTCATTTACACATCCCACTGGGAGCAGTCGCATTGGATGCTGCCTTCTCAGATCCCGTTTCTGCTGTTAGGGTGGATTGTGACTTAAGGTATAGAAATAGGCCTCTGTCTTCCTGCTGTGGAAAAAAACTGACAGAAGTCCTTCCTTGGGAGACAACTGACAAAATAAAATGACCATCATCCCTGGGCTCTTAACACTCCTTCCCAAACTTGAAAAACATCAATTAATAGAGGTTCTCAGGCTTGGTAATGAGGATAAAGAGGTTGAAACACACATACAAAGCCTGTTTTCAAACCCTGGCCTGATGCTATTATTGACCTGACCTGTCATAACTGATATCTTTCCCCATTCAGGCTAGTCAACTCATTAAAAGGCAATATAAGCCAAGTATTTTTATGTCAAAGTCATGTATCTTCATCTTGATCTGCCTGGCTGATAAAATATGTATGCATGCATGTACGTATATATGTGTGTGCATATATGAATATATATAAACACACACAAAAAAATTCACTTTTCCACTGAACCAATTATTTTTGCTCACTAACTGTTCAATAGCATAGTATTGGGGCTTCTCTTCTCAGCTAGAGTCTATTTCCTAAAGATCAGCTACTCTAAGTCTGTATGTGTGTGTATCACCCACACTATCACAATACAAATTAGACAAAATAGATGCTTAATGGTGTAATTCACTTTACAATGGCACTATTATTACAGCATTACTCTATTTTCATTAGTACTGCATATTAGAATCGGCTTCCAACATGTCTGAGTGAAGAAATAAAACAATCTAATCACAGTGCCAATTAATTCTGTAAAAGTCATGTAGTATATCAAAACTAAAACATTTTCACAGCATCCCTGAAGGACAGGATTCCACATTTAGTTCACTTCTTCTAGCTTGCTGTGCCTCTACCCCTTCCATACTTTGACCTATTCTAGTCCAATTATAAGCTGAAATCGATAAAAGACCCTTAGCAAATTTGATTCTCTAAGAAAGGATATTATAATCCATCAGCACACCCACACCTTGTGCTAACATTATTTTCTTAGGTTTACCCAATACCATCTCAATACCAATAACTACTCTTCCTCACGCTGCTCTCTCATCAGCTCAAATACTGTAACAGCAGAGCAATTTCGAACAGGTTGCAAGTCTCTAAGAGTATTGCTTGCAAAGTGCATGTAAATTATTAGATTACATTACAAGTGAAAGACTCAGCAGTGGGTCACCATAGTAGAGCATTAATGTAGAGCAAGTTGAATGGAACCCTTGCAGACAAGCTTTTCCAATGTGATTTTTTGGCAGGGAGGAGAAAGTGAGTAAAGGGAAGGGAGGGCGAGGAATGATGGGTTGCTGAAAAATGAGGCCTGAGAGAGCACCCGTGCACGGTGGGAAGATGGGAGCTACCCCAGCCTCAATGGCTGGACAGGGCAGCCGATGGGTACCGCAGGAAGAGTGGGGAAGGGAGGGAGGGAGGGAGAGGTAGGAAGCAGCCAGACAGGGGCCCCACCTCTGGTTCAGCTGAAGGTATGGGGTAACATCAGGAAAGCCCAACATGTGGCTGATGGGGTTGAAGTCAAGTGAGCTGTCCTCACTGGGCAGGATCCAGCCTATGGTAGCTGAGTTGAGGGATCGAGGCAGGATGCAGGCCCGGAAAGAGAACTGGCAGTAAAAGGAAAACTTTCAGGACTTCCGCCGAAGCCCTGAGACTTGCTTATTACACAGAGCAGCCAATCAGAACAAAGGAGGAAAGCTCCAAGAAAAGGAAGCTGAAGACTTGAGGGGAAGGGGAGAGGCAGCGAGGGGACCCCAACAGCCCTGTACGTGCTCCGTCCTCACCACCATCACTGGAGCCACACTTACTGCGGGCCAGGCCTCTTGCCAGGCGATGCGTGTGCATAGCCACACGTGATCTTCCAACCACTCTGGGAGGCCGGCATCATCACCCCAGTTTTGGGGTGAGGAAACAGACTGAATGGTTAGTGAACTTACCTAGGGTCACCCAGCTAGCACATAGCACAACCTGCCTCGGCCCAGGTCTGTCTCACTCTCAGCAGACTTATGAAAACCACGAACACGTATTCCGTCTCCCAACACGTCCAGCCTCGGTCTGAGTTGCTCAAGACTGGAGTAGGCCTGGGCATGCTTTTAAGGAGATCAGTGAATCCAAGAAAGGCAGAAGTAGGACAAACGAGGGTGGCTGGGTTCAACCCCAAGGCCCAGTTGGAAATATAAGCCAGTAGGAGATGTGCTTGCAGAGCTGGGAAGTGCTGAGCTGGTCTATTGAGAAAGCAAACATCTCTGCGGGGCCATGTGGGAGAGAATATCTGCATAGTTAATGAGCACCTATTTTATGCAAGGCACTGTGCAGGGGTAAGATATAAACTGTGGCCCTGATCTTCTTAAGAAGACTAGGAAATAACACTACAGCAGTGGTCCCCAACCTTTTTGGCACCAGGGACCGGTGTGATGGAAGACAATTTTCCACAGATGGGGGAAGGGATGGTTTTGGGATGATTCAAGCACATTACATTAACTGTATACTTTATTTCTATTATTATTACACTGTAATATAAAATAAAATAATTACACAGCTCACCATAATGCAGAATCTAATGCTGCTGCTGATCGGACAGGAGGCGGAGCTCAGGCAGTGATGCAATCGATGGGGAGCCGCTGTAAATACAGATGAAGCTTCCCTCGCTAGCCTACTGCTCACCTCCTGCTGTTTGGTCCTGTTCCTAACAGGCCACGGGCTAGTATAGACCTGCGGCTTGGGGGCTGGGGACCACAGCTATAAGACAGCGTAAGAGGAACCTGGCAGAGGAAGAGGTTACATGTTTGTTGAATGAGCAAGGCCCATATGCCTGACTGCTGTAACAGACAGGGGTCTCGGAAACTTCAGAAGGGAGAGGGAAGATCTTATCTAGAGCAAAAATGATGATAGGATTTCAATGAGCAAAGAGAGAGATGTGGACACAGGACTGGGATTGAGAGGAGGAGGGAAGGGTGAAGGCATATCCAAGTTACAGAGGTGAAAAAGGCCAAGTTCAAAACACATTGAGAAGAGAACTGTCTGAAGTACCTGCTTCAAAGTTACCCAGACAGTGGACTGCATTGAGCAATGGCACCGCTAGAATGTAAGATTCAGGAAGGCAGGGATCTCACCTCTCATGTTTGCTACTTCATCCCCAGACCCTAGCACAAAGAAAGTGCTCAGTAAAGTGCTCATTTGTAGAATGACGGAGGCCACCCTTGGTCTCTTACACAGTGATGTTAACTCCAAGCAAAGGGGGAATCCCAGAATTTGTATTCTAAGCCAGTCTTGGCAGATGTGTATCTAAATGTATTAAGATATTAATGAGCATGTGCTAAAAATAGCATAAACATACTGTATAATTATAAATAATAAATATTTACATTATCCCCCCACCTCCTCCCTTAAATCACAATGAGTAACCCCTGGAGTTCAATATCGGTTACTGTGGAAACACTCTCTCCCTCCATCCCACCACCAGGCCACGGTCCCCCAGAAAGGCACCTTCTTCCTCATGCCTAGGACAAGGTTTTCAAATTGTGTGGAACAGCTCATAAATAGATCATGAACCCAATCTGGTGGCTCACGACCTGTATTCGAAATAATAGAGCAAAAGTAACAGTGCATCATAGGTAAAGGATAAATATTTTATGTGAAAAGTTTATTTCTCCATCTGTGTGTGTGTGTTTGTGTGTGTGTGTGTGTACTGGTTCACAATGTAATATGTTTTTCTCATTGTGGATCACGGTATAAACATTTCTAAGATATCCCTCTAGAGAGGCAAGAAGTTCCAATATTAGGATACTACCTTTACTATTCAAGCTGAATGATCCTTGTTTTCCTGGCTGAATGTGACTGTCAAAAGGTACTGCTCTTTGGGCTGGTAAACCGGGCCCATCCTGAAACATCAAGAAATTCTGTGTAACATACTAAGTTCAGCATTAGTTCCTTCAAAGCATCCCCAGTTTCAAAACACACAAGCAAACTTTTGTGGGAAAAAAAAGATTTATTTTTTTCTAATTACAAAAGTAATACATACATAATGCAGGAACCTTGGAAAATACAGAAAAGTACAAAGAAGAAGAAACTCACAGATAATCCCACCAGCCACAGCTGACCATTATATCATTTCATCACTTCGGTATACGTGAATCCAAGTTAATTTACTGATATAATTTAATATATTCCATATATATACACACACTATAATTTTTTTACAAAAATGATGGCATTCTCTGCACACTGCTATGAAACCTGTTACTTTTCACTTGGCAACAGATCATAAACATTTTTCCCTGTCAAGAAATGCTTTTCTACTGCAAAATTATTTTTAATGACTGCGTAGTATTCCATTCACAGACTTGTTCTTGAGCACCTCCATAAAAGGCTCCGCCTGGAGGAAAACAGCTGGCTGCAGAGAGACACATCCGCACCGTGCCCCCTGGCTGTGTCTAACCCCAGTGAGCACCAAGTACGAGATGCTCAACTCTATATCCTATATTTTACTTCCTACTAAATCAGAGGATGAGACACGGGCACTATTTTTACTAGGCTTTAGGATGGCTTTACTGATATAGCCAAAAGATCACTAGTTAATTTTCAACTAATAATAAAAATGCCCAATGGAATTAAAAAAATAACAACCACTGACAATCTTCCTCTAATCATGTGTAGCCAATAGCTTACACTTTTTTTCATACATATCTACCACCTAATGCTAGATTAAGTGGTACACATCTTAATATTCTCACAGAACTTCCAAGGATCCTGGCACCATATACAAGCAGTAGAAACATCAGATAAGGAAGTATGAGACCTGGGTTCTAGTCACAGCCTTGCTTCTTACTAGGACTATGATCTCAGACACATTTCTAGACCTCTATGAGCATCGGTTCAAAGGGGGTCTAGGCTAGATGATTCCTAAGGCCCCTTCTAGCTCTAACACACTTCAGTCTAATAAAATATGACCAGTAACAGCATCATGAGTGAGCATCACATATTGAACATACACCCACAAGCTCAAGACTGAAAAGTGAACTTTAGAACATTCAAGAACGCTGTAAAGGTAGCATCAGTTCTCCCTCTGACTTTCTGTGGGGCCTCAAGAATGTGGAAGAGCCTCACCAACCTTCAACTGTCATCCTCCACACTGTGGAATTTTACAACTTCCAGGTTAACAGCCTGGTCTACAGAAACCGCCCGGGCTCCCACTTTCTGCATACACCTGCTCATCCCAAGTGCGCGATGAGTGCCAGAAACGGGGAAATACAACCCCGGCAATTTCACACTTGTCATCATCAGTCAACTAATAAGAGCACTAAAAGAGGAATCACCTGTGATGATCAGGTTATTTCATTTGCCTTTGCTTTCCCAATGCTTCATTACCTGGACAATTGAGAGTTATGGGCAGTTCACCCTCCCGGGTGCCCTGTCCTTTCAGAGATAATATTCCTGTCACACCAATGTTCCTGGGAGTACATGCTGTGTTGTCACATGGTCTTTTCATCATCCACTGGTTTTATAACTGGAAAGTGAAAATGAAAAGCAATGCAGTTTATTTAAGAGGCTTTAGACTTGCTAAATATACATGTGTTTCCTCTGTGACTGGATGTTGAAAATCCATTAATTTCCACACAGTCATTTTTCCCATGCCTGGCATCGATCATACGGGATGATAACAAGCCTCTTTGCCTCTGGAAGGGCAGAATCACATCTGGTTACCTTTTCTCCGTCTTTGTCCATTTCTTCAGGTTTCTTTAAAACTAATTGGAAGAGTCAATAAACATGCCCGCCAATTCCCTTAACACACTAGGAAGCAGCTCACCATGCCCTTCAGACCTGTTCTCACTCTGTTTTTCCAAGTATTCCCTTACCTGCCTTTGTCAATTGGCATTCTCGACAAGTTCGTCATAACTTCTCAAAGTGTCAACTTTTCCTCTTTTCATTGCCCTTGTTAAAGATAATTTAAAATTAGAAAGTCACATTCCCAGCCATTTCAGAGTCAATGCTAATTTCATTTTCTTTTACACAGAAGTCTCTTTTCCCTCCAGAGAGTCTCTGCCTGTGTCCCCAGCCCCCGCTCCCCAGCCCCAAGCAGGCGTTCTTAATCTTTGCACGCACCGCTCCGTTCCCCTACTTCACCCTTCTTGTCTTTCCCCCAAAATACTTCACCCAGCGAAACACACTTTAGCTTGTGGTTCTCCTTCCTTCACTCCACTTCGGAGAGAAATGTCTGGGTCTAGAGATTGTAAAGTCACCTTCAGGAAAGAAGCATACAGTTGGCTGTCAATTAATCAGGATAAGACAGAAAAAAAAATACATCATGTTCAGCTTGGTTCTCAGTACATACTTTTATGTTGGGGGATCAAGAGGATTTCTCCCGAACAACCTCAAATTCACGTGTATGCCTTTTGTTTGGCTGTAACTAATTCCCTACCTAGTAGCACAGTAGCTAATAGTCTGGAATACTTAAAGCAGTGATTACCACACTTCATTACAGATTCAAACATCAGTTCCTCATTTTTTCCCCCATTCTGTTTCACCTCTATTCTTTGCAACCTGCCTGTTTATCCTTGGTAGCATTCTTAGCTTATAAAATAAGTCAGATGATTTTATATTCGATAATATAAAATCCCACATCTACGCTGACATGTAGATTTTAAGCCTGTTTATTTTCTCCCATTAAGCACAGACCCAAACATCACCATTCTTGTCACGTGTACAATCCCATCAAGTTTCAGAATGTCATTTATACACAATTTTATTTCTTCTTACTTCTTTCACACACGCCTACCACTTACGTACAGCATCTTCACTACATTCATATTTCATCAACTCCATCAGTATTCAGCCAAACCCTCCCCCGAAGTAAGCTAGGTATTTTTAACAGCGCACTGCCTCTTTCACTGGCTTGAGGATCCTGACACCCTTCGTTGTACCCTAGAAGAATTCATTATGATCTACGGATGGATGTAGAAATTTCCTAATTGTTTCAGAAAACTTCAAGGTAGTTCATAATCAAGCCAGGCATAGTGGTGCACACTTGTAGTCCCAGCTACTTGGGAGGCTGAGGCAAGAGGACCCTTGAGCCCAGGAGTTTGAGGCTAGCCTGGGCAACATGGCAAGATGTCATTTCCAAAAACAAAACCAAAAAATCCTAGGGGAAAAAAAAGTTTATAATCAAAACTAAAATGCCCAATAACATTGTGAAGATGATTCCAAGGCTGGGAGATTACACCATAATGTCTCCTACTCATTTCCAACCTCTGATGGAGTTTCAGGGAAAAAACCTCCACTATAGAAACTTGATACCTGGCACAGTCCTCAACCAACTTCATGGGTGTGTGAAACTTGCACTCTCAGCTGTCAGGGGGCACCACGCAGGGCTCCCCAGCTGGCCACCGGCGCCCTAGTTCTGTGGACAAGACAATCGCCAGCAAACCACAGTGCCATGCCATTACTAATATACCATATCATACAATGTGACAAGACAGTTTGTAATAATGCCATGTCAATAAGGCCATAAAAATCTGTTAGGGAAAAAAAAAATTGTTCTTCCACTAACACAAGGGAATTGTTACCTGGAACTCCTTTGAGCAGCAGCATGTAAGAGCTGGAGTGAAAAGGCAGCGTGCCTAAACCGTGAGCTGTGGTACATTTCATTCCCCACCAATGCCATTCCCCACTAGGATTTCTTTAGACAATCTCCTTGATGTCTTTACTCCAAAAGCAAAAATAATGATAATAATAATTGGGCTGTCACAAAAGAACACCAAGACTCCCAAGCTGAATTTCCAATGCTACAATATCAAAGATAATCACAAGATAACTGCAGACTGTTATTAAGTCAAGTGGGACAGTCCTGAGAAAGTCAGCCTCTGCTGATACGGCTGCAGAGATGCGTCCATATTGGTCCAGTGAACAACGGCCTATGCTTGGAAAGAGTTTCCTCTGGGGCAATCTACATGTTTTTTCTTGATGTTCTTGAAGTTCTTTCTTCCAACCCTAGAGTTTCCTAACTTTCAAGATTTAAGAGCCCTCAACCAAAGATACCCCTTCAATATATTTAAGGAAGAAGCAAAATCAGCTAGAGTTTCCATGTACCATTAGAGAGGGGGAAACTTACATTATGTTATAGTAATATAGCAAATGACTTATTTGTAAATACTACAGCCTTCCTAAATATTCAAGAATGTTACATCCCCTCTCACTCTAGAGAAAGAATTAAGAAGACTCTAGACTCTGGTTGAAATTTTCCTATAATGTAAAAACCTCAATTAATCAGAATCAACTAACTGAATTTCATTTTCCTACTTACAACTTAGAGAAAAAGGGAGGCAAATAACAAAACATACTGATATTGAGGATTTAACAATAACAACAAAAAAAAGGAAAACAATTTCCAACCTGAGATCAAGATAGATTTAGTCCAATCTCCGACACTGTGTCCATTTACAGTTCTATAATGTACAATCAGAATTCATACTCAGAACAGTGACCCTGTGGCTTCTCAAACCCCAAGGAAAGATTCAATTACATTCTCGATGTTCCTTCTAGGGTAGGAAAGAGGACTAGCACATTTAGAAAACTTATTCTATAAGAAAAGGACAAAAAATATTTCAGTTTAATCTGCTGTTAGTCAGAAAACCAATTCATCAGTAATGTCTTGGTACCTTTAGAGAAAAATCATGATTTATTGTATATTAATCAACACTTGAACACTGATTATCTGGTGGTTTTTTTTTGAAGCATTAATTCAAAAATGATACAATTTTACTTTTTTTTAGCATACAGCCTGAAAAGATGAGTGAAAAATTTAACAGCTCATTTCTAAACCAACATTTCTTATTATGAGTTAGATTTTTTAAAAAATTAAAAATAATAGAAAAGAGAATGAGAGAGGGAGAGAAAGGGAGAGGAGGGGGGAGAGGGGGTGAGAGAGAAAGGGGGGGGTACTGCTCCTAAATTCCAAGCAAGGAAGACAATCTTCATATTCAGAAAGGTTGAGTGTTCACTCCACCACCCGGAGACCTTTCAAAAAGAGCCTCCTTGCTCTGGAAGAATTTATCACTGATCTGGGATGTTTGGGTCAGTAATCTAGAGGGAGTGGGTGATGTCTACCTCAAAGTCCCTGTACATTGACACTGGCTAGAGGAAGACAAAGACAGAGAGCAGCAGGATGTGTTATCACAGGAGAGCAGCATTTCCTATAATTCTTTTTTTATTTTTTGCACATAGGGCAGTCACATCACAACTCTTTCCCCACACCCCTAAAATGTAGTTATATATTTTGCTTCCACGCAAGCACATACATAAGCTAAGAAGCACAATTCGTCAAGGAGACTAGGAAAACAGGAAGCGAAAGGAAGGGTATGCTCAGAACAAGTGGCATATGCTTCAAGAGACCGTATCATGCAGACAGAATTTTCAATAACCTCCAATCCAGTCTGTCCTTCCAACATCACACCACAAGTTCCTAAATGCAAAAATGGGAGAATTTAGAGAAAAACGCTCATCAGAAGTGACAAGAGTATAGCCCAAGGAAAAGAACCCATGGGCTTGTCTCACTCGCATTCCAAAGGTTAGCTCCGGACAGCGGCCAGTTTGCTTCCAAAAGCGATTCAGCTGTTACCAAAAATCCTCAGAACATTTTCATCTAAAGGCACAGCTATTGCAATTAACACTGTCATAGCTCCCTGTGCCTCACTTTAGAAATCCAGTGTAGAACCAAAAAGGTGTCCTATATCCCCCACCTCTGCTGCCTTGATAACACAAGCTGAAGGGTCTCATCACTGGGGGGCTTCAGCGCAGGCTCCAAAATTCAGTCTAAGAAACAGAGACATTTTCTAAAGCCCAGGGCTCCTTATAAAGCCAGTAGGTACTGGAAAATTCCAGCAGGTGACGAACATAAAAAAAGTCTACTATAAATGTTTCGAGCCACTCAGGTCTTGAATTCTAGATTAATAATTCAATTCTTTTTAAGAAATAAGAGGAAGACAACAGAAAATGTTATCATAACTATCATCAAATGCATTTTCTAAAATTATTCTATTACATTTTTAAAAGGTATAATTATAAATGTTTTTATGAGCAATTTACCGGAAAATTAAACTCTCTTCATTTAAAAAATAATTACTTCATCCCTCTGGCAAAGGATTTTCTCCCAGCCTGCAGCTCTTTCAAACTATGGGGGCATCATTTGTTCACTGTGGAGAGCAGGGTCCGTGCGAGAAAAGTAGATCTGAGAATCTATCTCTGGAAAGGGCGCTGTATTGCCAGCTAGGAGCACCTACTAGAAAGTGAAGTAGCCCAAACTGAAGGGGCCAGGGGAGTCCACGCACTGTCAGAGTCAAGGACTTACGTGGCTCTAGAAGTCCTCGGGGCTACAAATAAACTACAGGCTCTGTTAACTGATTTTAAGTCAATCTAAGCTGAGCTTCCAGGGTGTTCGATCTCAACCCAACTGAGCTTTTCACTGTTAATCTCATCTTTTGGTTTCGATTTTTCCCTTAGGTCGGCCTGCTCTAAAAGCCTTCAACCTTCAGCACTGGTGTTCCAAACCTACTGCGCGGTCCACAGCCCTGGGAGGATAACGTTAGTGCAGGCAAAAATGTAAGCTTCCGGCATTCTGGAAAAGGGTTTTTAACAACAGTTATGTCACAAATGCTCATGGCTCCCTGAAGTCCCTGAAAGCCTTGTTAAATTAAAGATTTGTTGTGGTTTTTTTCCACTTCATTCCTACTTCCCATGTTGCCTCCTGCCTTTCTTTTTTCCCTTTCATTGTGCTGTAAGGATGGAACCGAATGACACCAGCATCATTAATATCACCTAGAAAAGGGAAAAGTTTCATTTAAACTGCTAACATTCCCTGCATGGTTTTAAAGATGGGGGGAGGTCATCTTTCAGATTACAAAGTCACACATCTGATTTTGGAAGCTCAGGCACTCAGGGTACACAGCCCATTCACACTTGGATTCCTAGGAGGTAGGAATTCAGCAATATCCTCAAGTCTACCTGGGGAATGTCTCATGAGGTCACCACAATGTCATTAGAATCCAGACTACAATCTCTATGGACTTCAAACACCGACTGGCTGGAAGCTAACCCTGCTAGCCCTTTGGAAAGCATCTCCCAAATCAGAAACCTTCCCATTTCACCCACTGCCAAGAACTCCACTCAACCCTCCTTGAGGTTGAAAACGCTAATTATAAGGTGATGATGTTTGCTTTTCCTTTCCAGTCGTGTGCCTTTATGTTTTAAGTATTTAAAAGGCGTAATCACCTAGTGTGTAGGTTAATTTCTTTCCGATATTGTAATTTATGCAACATTAATACTGGATGCCAGCTCCAATTTTCTTACTGCTTACACTCTGGGAGCCGACTTGCATATTCTGCCAACTCCATTACATCATCTGAAAACCCAAACATTTCCCATTTTCAAATCACTCTCAACTACCAGGCATACTTACACATTCTCTCTTTTTCTCCCTAGCTCACACACATAAAGATTGCTACCCCTGAGGAGCAGACGTTACATCTCAGGTTAAAGTCTGCAAATGCACATAATTTCTGGAAGCTATTACTACTGCTGTGTTAGCTAAAGGATGCCTCCATCTCTGACCTTCCTTTTTCCACTCAGACTGTTATATAACCTAGTGCCTGCGTGCAGGATGTGAGTTGAGTGTTTGGGCCTTACCTCCCCCCTCCCATTAAATCTCCTAAGATGGATGGCCAGGGAGGGGTTGGTTCAAAGAACCAGTGGGGTTCTCTGAGGGGGGGGGTCTGGGAGGAAGGGGATATGGGTCAGCAGGTCAGCTGTGCAAGATTCATCCCACTCCTACTTTGTCTCTCTCCCCTTTTTGCTGAGCCTAGGGGGCTGGTGGTACTGAATGCCCCAACGTTATATAATTTGCAAGAACAGCAAGTTACGGATTTGCTAGTCGGTTCTGCAGCCTGCCACCCCGATCTCCTGCAAGAACACCTTCTGGCAAGAACTACACCTGAAGATGTTAATATAATAACACACGGGAAGGGGGGTGGGTTCAAGGAGAAGGGTGGCAGCACAAACCAGAAATTAGTGCAGCTTCCTATACACTATGCCCCCCCATTCAAAAAAAAAAAAACCCTCAGAAACACATGAAGGGGATTTTCTCCAGTGTTTCTGATTAACCCTGTTACATAACCCGCTCGCATTCCAAATCCACCGTCTCAGGGTCTAAATATACTCTTTGCAGCCAAAAGCTCCCCGCACACAAACTCACCGAGCTAGCGGCAGGTCCGGGCCCCCAGCCCTCACCCCCTTCCCTTGGGTCCTGGCCCTCACTGCCCCCCTCCCACTCAAACCGCGGTTCCGCGTGGTCACTCTTTGGAAATCGCCTTTAATTAAATGTTTTTCGCGTGTGTCATCCTGATGGCTTTTACTGTACTCGAATTCCGTGAATGGGAAAGCGCCCGGACAGGGGGTGTGGCTAAGGGGGGGGGAATACTGTAAAACAGCCAGCACATGATCAGCCATATTCCTACCTCCAACTATAACACCGAGAGGAAGGGAGCGGCTCCCGGGCCCCCATTCGCCTCTCCCAGCCCTCCCCAAACGACGCCACAAGCCGGGTGCAAGAGGAGGGGGCGCGCTGGGCCGGTGCCCAGGCCGGAGAGAGCCTCTCTGTCCTCAGCCCCGGGCGGCTCGCGCGAGCCCGCTTCCTCCGGAGTGACAGGCGTGATTTATACATTATTTACAACAGTAATTAAAGCCGTAGCTTCCTCCTGTTCTTTACAAACTCCAGGCGCATTCAAATAAATAATCCCCCACTCCCCACCCACGAGAAAAACCCACATCAGGTTCCAGAACCTTTAAGAAAGAGGGAGAGAGTGAGCTTTCCTCAACAGCTTACTTTAACTACGACAGGAGGGGGCAACGGAGCCGCCCCCCGCGCACGCACACGCTCCAAACACCGAAATGAAGTGTAAGAATCGCCTGGGGAGGGGGAAACAGCGCTCGCACGGTCCAACCTGCACGCAACTTGCACTGACCGTCCCCGGGTTCCTGCAGAAAGGCTTAGAACCTCAGAGAGGGAAGGATTCCCAGGGCAGAAATAAGTTTGGGTGCCCTTCGGTCTTTCTTTTTCTGCTTGTTTGCTTTTGTAGACGCTCCCTCCGAACGCGCGTGGAGCGCCCCACAGGACCGCCGCCCTCGGCGCGCTGGCGCGCACACGCCCCCCGCCAGCCCCGGCGCCGGGCTCCGAACCCCGGGTCTGCAAACTTGCGCATCTCGGCTCGCCGCGCCCGCCAGACAACTTGGCGAGCACCTCGCGCGCCCGCACCCCGCTTCCTCCGGCCCTCCCTCCAAATCCCGAACCCACCGCCGTGCTCCGGAGAAGGTGCCCACGTCGCCCCCAGACCCCGGAGCGCCCCCTCTCTACCCCCAGGGCTTCCCAGGTCTCTCACTCCGCCCGTCCCCCACCCCCAGCTTTGCTGGGGACCGAAAACACACCCCCGACTTGGTCAGCCGGGGCCGAAACTGTCAAGAGGAGAAAAGGTAAACCGGGAGGAGGGTGACCATAAACAGATTTTTTTTTTCCTTCTTAAAAGGACACTGCCGCTTTAAAAGTTTCTTTCCCGGGCCCCCACTCCCCGGTCTCCGTATTTTGGGGGAGCGTATTTGATTTCAGCAACGCGGTTTTCCTCCTGTCTTTGCAGAAAAATCAAAGCCGGGGGGCGAGCCCGCCGGCTGTCAACCCTCCCGCCGCCTCCCCCGCCCCCCTCTGCTCCCGCAAGCTGAGAACGGGCTGCAAAAGTTTGCAACATTTCTGGGGGGCGGAGGGGGGAGGGGTGGGGGGTGCTCCGGGCTCGGGGCGCCGCCGCAGGCTCGCGCGCGGCCGCCGGACCCCGCGTCCCGGGCGCCCGCTCCCGGCCGCCCCCCGCTCCGCGCCCGGGCTCCCGCCGCCCCCTCCCCAGCCCCTCTCCCAGCCTCCTACCTCTGCTGGTGCTGGAATAGCTCTGTCTGCGCACCGGGGCGGGCGGCTCGCTCTTGCGGGCGGATTCCTGGTTCAGCGGGGTCTCCCTGGAGCCGGCGGCCGCGTCCGCGCCGCTGCTGCCCGGCTCGCTGGCGGCGGGGTCGGGGGCTGCCGGAGCTGACTCCATGTTTTTTCCCAATGTAGAGATCGCTGGAGATGGCGAGCTCCGAGACTCCCTCTATCTTCTGTTTTCAGAGCAACTCTATGGTACCAAAAAAAAAAAAAAAAAAAAGGAGAAGGAGACCGGCGAGAGCAGGAGGGAGAGAGCAGGCGGCGGCGGGCGAGCGAGAGCGCGAGGGAGCGCGCGGAGTGTGTCTGGGTGGACGTGTGTGTGCGCCCGAGAGGGGACGGGAGGCGGGTCTGGCCACAGGCAGCGCTAGCGAGAGCTTCTCCAGCCGGCCCCCACACCCACATTCCCCACCCTCCAGACCCCAGACCGAGAGCCACAGACTGGCTGCCAATTTTGGGAGGTGGGGAAAAGAGAGGAGGAGGAGGGCAGAGCCTCCCGCACCCCAGTCTTCCCCTCTGCCCAGCCCAGGGACAGAAATGAAAATCGGTGAGATGATTCTGTGCCTACTTCTGAGACTCTCTCGGGCACAGAACTCGTCCCCATCCGCACCCAGCCTGGGAAGAGACACATCCGATTGTCCACGTTGGGAAATCGCAGGTAGCTCCCCGCCAGCCCTGCCCAGGGCTGAGGAGAAACTAAAAAGGAATTAGAACTGGACTGACACCCCAAGGAAGGCGGAGGATGGGAGGACGTGGCACTTTTTACTTTGGGATGGGACGGTCAGTGGGTTGCCAATTTTGGTTAGATACATCTGTGCGTCTAAAGCACATTTTGTGAGTCTAGAATAGCCACGGACAACCAATTTCTGGTGTGGCTGAAAGAGGTCGCCTTCAGCTCCTTTGCTGTTTCTCCGCAAAGGATGTAGAAACCATTTGGCAGGGCACTTTCTACTGAAGAAAACTTTGGCCTGTTCGGACGATGACTATCTTAGCTGAATGAAATATGCCACGCTGCATCTAGCTCATGTGTGGCTGCTAATTGTCAATTCCCATTGGTACGTTTGCTATTTAATGTACAGTCTCATCCATAGAAAAACAGATATACTGGAGAGGCTTTAATAAAGTCTGGACTCTGGATGATAAAATTCAGACAATTAACAACTTCTAATAAATCACATTATTGTAGGCATCATTCTACACCCTCCTCCCATTGAAACACACCCATCCCCTAGTAGGTGCTTAATGAAACCCAAGAAGAGAGGAGAATTGCATCAGTATTACCTTGACCCCAAACTCTATTATGAAGAAACACTACAAATTGGATGCATGGAAAATATTCAAACGGTAGTAGCCCCGTTTCTCTGTCTCAGTACTTAATGCACCATTGCCTTTTACCTGAGAAGACACTGATGAAATCAGTCCATATTTAACATTCGCCCACATCTTCCTTTCAGAAGGCTTGAAAATTTTGACAATACAAAATATTATTATATACCAGAAGGTGGCATAAATATGTGTGTTTAAGGGGGTGGGGTGGGAGAGGGAATTGGGGAACATTTTGCTTTTACTAACTTCCTAGTTTGGAAAAATACTTTTAAAAAAGATAAGGGGGGGGAAAACCTAGTTAGATAATAGCTTAAGAGGAACCTCCATATGCAAATTTCACACATGGTTCCTGTTACTCTTACTGATCTCGATCTGATTTCAAATACACAATGCTCTTTGTCATGATCTGTGTGTTAATCAGCAAAACCTGTGGTCCACTCTTCGGGGTGATGTAAATGAGATGTGAACAGTTCTGATACCTTAATCCCATCTCTGCAAGGATCCCTGGCTTTAGCCTGTCTGTTGGCGCCTACAAACAATGCCACGATTGTCTCCTCCATCCCAAATCAGATGTGTGGGTTTCCCCATACATCAAAGCACAGATTTCCAGAGCAGCCTTCACTCCATTTACTATTGGTTAGCCTGTTAATAATGCTCTTGCCTAGCTCGTCACACTCAACTTTCCTAAAGAAACAAATATATCAAAGTGTACAGTTTAATAAATAACTTCCTCTAGGACCGTGAGCATCTCAAAATACATCCATTGCCTCATATTTATTTTAAAATACTTTAAAAAATACTCTTCATATTATATTTCACCAATAATTCTATTTGGGATGCAAGTGACTTTAAAAGTATCCCTGACTTCCTTTTAGGTACCAGTAGCAACTTGTTAACATTTTTGGTTAAGTCTGTTCCCCTGGACCTTCAATGGGTTCCTCCTTGTTCTCCTTTCAGTGAGTGGTATGTAGTCACCCTGGAAAGACCTTCCAGAAAATGGTCCTAGTGACCTTAATCAATTACAATAGACTCTCTATTTCCCCCTGCAGTGAAAGATCCCTGCTCCAAAAAGCCATTTCTCCTAACTCTCCAAGACAATTACTGCCTCTGCAATTTAAAACAATTGGGAACTCAAGTGCTTTCCCCAAGGGAAAAATAAAAGTGAGTTAGATACGTTCCTTGGCTGTCAATCATTGTTACTAAAGTGTAAATTACCTGGATTGGAGAAGCATTTGAAGCCTGAAAAGCACAGTGATTAGGTTTATATTTCTTTCCTTCCTTTCCTCATGCCCCTTTTCCAATTACTAATTAAGGCTTTCCAACTTTCCAAATATTTGGAGAGATAGGAGCCTTCTGCTCATTGACAAAGGGCAACAGTGTCTGCTTAAAAATGGTTATTTTACTTTGCACTACTGACAATGGCTTAGAAAAGCTGTGCTTTATAAAAGAGATAAGTCTAAATTCAGCTTTTAGCAACTCCTTTCACTTCCCAACCCCACGAGGACCCTCCCTACCTCCTGGCCAATCCCAGGCTCCCCTCCTAACGGTGACGCTACGTTTCTCCTACTCTCAGGTAATTACAAGGAAACCTCAGAGTTAGCTTTGACTCTTCTCTCTTGCTCCTGTCCCTAGCTCTCCACATCCTAACATACTTACCGAATGCCTTAAATTCTACCTCCATGACATGTGCCCCTTCTTTCTGCAGCCCTCCATCCAGTTCCAGATGTTATTGCCTACCTAAACCATTCCAGTAACCCCCTAAATAACTGGCCTTCAGTCTTATAACCACTCTAATCCATTCCAGATAGCACTGCCAAGCTAATTACCCTGAACTACAGCTCTCATTTCCCACCATGTCACTCTTCTGCTTACAATACTTTAATGGCTCCCCATTGCCTATCCAATTAACTACTAACTAGTCAACATGATATTCACTTATCTACCTCACTTATGGCTGCACTCCTGCACCAAGGATGGCAGGTCCATCTTACCTTGTGGAAAGGTGTGGAATCTGATCAATCAATGCTATTTCCCATGGGCGGAAGATAGAGAGTGTGGCACTCATGCCAGGAGTTTGCCTTGCATCCTTACGTATCCCCTACAAGCCACACGTCGTCCTCAGGCCATGACACATGCTGCTGCCTACTCCTCCAACCTACCTGTAGTCCATGGTACATGAATAGTTGCCTCTGCCTCTTCTCCCTAAATTCCCTCCCTGCCTTCTCTGTTTACGGAATCTACCATTCTTTCAAGGCCCATTCTAAATGAACTCCTCTGGGGAGCCTTCCCTGGTTTGCCCCAAACCAAATACCTGAACTGTCTTAGTGCTTTGCACCCCTCTTGGATATTTAGCATGCTCTATCCACCTTGTGCTAGGGTTGTTTGAACATTTGTCTTATCCTCCCTGATGGAAGATATGTTCCTTGAAAACAGGGATTATGCCCTTGCACATAGTAGGTATTCATTAGCCTTAGTGGATGTGGGGAACAGAATTGATGAAGTAATCATAAGGAAGCATGTCCACACAATGATTCCATTACACAACAAGGATGAAAACCTAAACGTTTCAACTTTCAATCACTTGAAATAAGCCTTTCCTTCCTGGCTAAAAGATTCATCGGCATGTATGGGCTGTTAAAATTTATATATGCAAAAATGGTTGACAGTTATTTTCTTGCCTTTCTTGGAGAGGGAGAGAAGGAAAATGATGGAAATACATAGTAGAATTTCCTCGGGAGCATAGAGCTTTCTACAACATACATAAGAACAAAGAAGACAGAAAATTAAAACTGAGTGCCCAGACAACAAGTTTCCTTTCTTTCGAGGAAACATCAAGAAGCTGCAGCTGGGCCATATGCTGCAAACAGAAGAAACTCTGATGAAAATGTGGCACTGCTCTTGGACGTGGGAGGGGCTCCATCTTGCCACGGGGTCTGTAGTCAGGGTGGCCCCCCCACTGGCAAAGTCCAGTGTAAGAAGAGCCCTCCATCAAAATCAGAGAAAAAATGTTGTGTCCTGAAGTCCTCCTGGGTGGGAACAGGAGAACCAGGCTTGCCAGACAGTAGGAAATAAAGATGAAGATTGAAGCATTGCAGTGTCCACCTTGGATGACCCACTCTACTCCTGCCCCCTTTATAGATGAGGAAATGAAAATACAGACAGGAGAAGTGACTCGCTCAAGGCTACCCAATTAATCAGTGGCACGACGCGATGGCTTCAGACTGCCTGATTCAAGACCCAACTCTGCCACATACTAGCAGTGTGGCTGAAGGGAAGTTACTAACCATTTCTATGCCCACATTTCCTCATCTATAGATGAGGGTTGTTGGGGGAGCAGTTAACACATTAACTGCAGTGTGAGTTGTTTTTAATTCAGGCTAGTTTTGAGCCTGGGGCCACGTGAAGCATATGTAACTGCAGTTGGTTCATGAAAATCTTACTTGTTGATGTTCTTATTGTTACAATCAATATTGACAATTTAATTGCATATAACTTGCACATAGAAAACAATAAAAAATAACAAATTTTTCATTATATTAGAAAGAATCATTTTGTTTTCAAAGTTTTTATTCTATTTTCATAATAAAACACTGTAGCCCCAAGGAAAATTTTTTTCTAGTGTGGCAGTTAGTGTGTTAAATAAGACGATCCTTCTGAAATGCTCAGCATTCTAAATTTTCCTATTATCATTTTTCATCTTTCCAGATGTAATAAAATACTGTATAGAATGGCACTGTCCAGTACTGTAGCCATTAGCCACACGTGGCTATTGAGTTCTTGAAATGTGGCAAGTCCAAATTGAAATGTGTGATGTGTTAAAATCTGCATTAGATTTTGCAGATTTAGTACAAAAAATGTAAAGTGCTCATTAATAATTTATATTCATTTCGTGTTGAAATAATAGTTTGGCTACATTGGGTTAAATAAAACGTATTATTCAAATTAATTTCAAGTCTTAACTTTTAAAAATCTGGCTACTAGAAAATTTAAAATTACTGTGTGGTTTACATTATATATCTGTCAGATAGTGATGGTATGAAATATCTCTGGCACATAGTAGGTATTCTAACAATTTAGTAAGAGCAATTGCTGGGCCTCGGCTGGGGGCACCACTGGGTCAAGAGTTAGTATCTTCCTGTCATCTCACAAAATTCTAATTGTGCACCTGCTATTTGCAGGGCATTGAGCTGGGTGCTAAGGAAAATAGAGACAAAGCTATTGTATCTTGCAGGAAAGGTAAGATGTGCACACCAAAACTAAGTGGCATTATATGCCTCTCTTAAAATTATTTAGCAATGAAGCTTAGACTGCCACAGAGACCTCCCTGAAGCAGCTAATGATCTTCCTCAGGGCATGGAGCAGGAAGGGCCTTGTCTTGGGCAGCTAATATTCTTTTTGATAGCTTCTGGAACCAGGGCTATGGAGTTCAAAAAGAAAGAAGCATTAGACAAGATGCAAGTGCCAAGGGACACAAGGAACAGGTCTTCTGTAGCACAGTGTTTCCAATAGCATCACCTGAACGTCCCCTAGGTGAGGTGAAGTGATATTGTATCGGCCTTAGTGTCCTTTATAGAACAATTATGACCATACTGAGAGTGCATTCACTAATTTCTGTGGCTTTGAAAAACACAAAGGTAAAGAAGGCTAGACTGCAAGCTTCTTGAGGGCAGGGACCTTGTCTCACTTGTTCACCTGTGCATCCCAGTGCCAAGCACTGTGTCTAGTATGTCATAAATGCAATATTTGTTCACTGAATGAATGAGTGAGTGAGGTATGGTTAAAATAAAAAAGAACACTGTGAAAAAATCAACAAATATGTGAGTACAATTTATTGAGTTCCTATTAGGTTATAGATACTTTCTTATGTCTCATACTTATTTTATAGATTAAGCTTTTCCACTTTGCCATAAAGCAATTTACTTAACTTCTCTAAGGCTCCATTTTTCCATCTATAAAATGGACATGAGGACTTTTCTTCAACTACTAACTCTGCAGCAGTGTCGGTGAGGATCAGATAACATAACGTAGATGAAAGTGATTTGGAAATTCTAGTCTTTGCAATAGAACCACTTATGTGTTGCTCAATATGATTGCCATTAGCCACGTGTGGCCACTTAGCATTTGAGATATGACTAAGGAATTGGATTTTTTCCCCTTTTAAATGGACCGTTTTTAAGAGTAGTTTTAGGTTCACAGCAAAATTGAGCAGAAGGTACAGAGATATTCCATATATCCCCTGTTCCCACGTGGGCACAGCCTCCCTCACTATCAACATCCTGCATCAGAAGGTACATTTATCACAATGGATGAACCTACATTGACACATCATTATCACCCAAAGTTCATCGTTTATGTTAGGGTTCACTCTTGGTTTTGTTGATTCTGTGGGTTTGGACAAATATATAATGACATGGTTCCACCATTATAATAGTATCATACACAGTAGTTTCATTGCCATAAAAATCCTCTGTGCTCTGCCTAGTCATCTCTCCCTTTCTCCAACCCCTGGTAACCACTGATCTTTTTACTGTATCCATAGTTTTGCCTTTTTCAAAATGTCACATAGTTGGAATCATACGATACGTAGTATTTTCAAATAGGCTTCTTTCACTTAGTCATATGCATTTAAAGTTTCTCCATGTCTTTTCATGGCTTGATAGCTCATTTCTTTTTAGCACTAAATAATATTCCATTGTCTGGATGTACCACAGTTTATATATTTACCTACTGAAGGCTAGCTTGGTTGCTTCCAAGTTTTGGCAGTAATAAATAAAGCTGCTATAAACATCTGTGTGCAGCTTTTTGTGTGAACATAAGTTTTTAATTCCTTTGGGTAAATACCAAGGGGCATGATTGCTGGATAATACGGTAAGAATATGTTCAGTTTTGTAGGAAACAGCCAAACTGTCCTCCAAGGTGGCTGGACCACCAGCAATGAATGAGAGTTCCTGTTTCTCCACATCCTCCCCCAGCATTTAGTGTTGTCATTGTTCTGAATTTTGCTCATTCTAACAGGCATGTTACTGGTATCTTATTATTGTTTTAATTTGCACTTCCCTAATGACATATGATGTGCAGCATATTTTCGTATGCTTATTTGCATATCTTCTTTCATGAGATGTCCAGGCCTTTGTACAGTTTTTAATGGGGTTATTCATTGTCTCATTATTGAGTTTTAAGAATTCTTTGGACATTTTGGAGAGCAGTCTTTTATCAGATGTATCTTCTCCAAATATTTTCTCCTTGTCTGTGACTTGTCTTTTCATTCTCTTGACACTGTCTTTCACAGAGCAGAAGGTTGCTTTTTCAGGTTTTGTTTTTGTTTTTGTTTTTTGAGTCAGAATCCTGCTTTGTCACCCCAGTTAGAGTACAGTGGGGTCATTATAGCTCACAGCAACCTCAAACTCCCAGGCTCAAGTGATACTCCTGCCTTAGCTTCCTGAGTAGCTGGGACTACAGGCATGCACCACCACGAGCAGCTAATTTTTCTACTTTTTCATAGAGATGGGGTCTCGCTCTTGCTCAGACTGGTCTCGAACTCCAGACCTCAAGCAGTCCTCCTGCCTTGGCCTCCCTGAGTGCTAGGATTATAGGCATGAGCCACCATGCCTGGCCAGAAGTTTTAAATTTTAATGAAGACCAGTGTATCAATTACTTCTTTCAGGGATTGTGTGTTTGGTGTATTTAAAAAGTCATTGTCATCCAAAAGCATCTAGATGTTTTTTTCCTATGTTGTCTTCAAAAAGTTTTATAGTTTTACATTTTACATCTAAGTATGCAATCCATTTTAAGTTAATTTTTGTGAAGAGTATAAGGTCTATGTCTAGAGTCACTATTTCGCTTGGGGATATCCAGTTGTTCCAGCATCATTTGTTGAAAAGACAATCTTTTCTCCAATGTATTGCCTTTGCAAAGATCAGTAGATTATGTTTATATGTACTTATTTGGGGGGTATCTATTCTGTTCCATTGATCTTTTTGTCCATCCTTTTACAAATACCATAATGTCTTGATTATTATACCTTGGAACTGGATTTTTAATTTTATTTAACTTCAATTAACAACATTAAATAGCCACATGCAGCCAGTGGTCACCATATTCAACAATGCAGACTGTTAGTTTCAAGTTTTAATCTTTTGAACTTCTGAACCACTATCACATTAATATTCATGTGTAGATTTTACATTTTACAAATATTTGTTTTGCTTCTCCTACAGGAAAGATGCTGTAGGGGATTCTAAGATGAATCAGGTAGATTGTACATCCTTTATGAGGAGGTAAGACAAGTTCATAAGCACCTGCACTTTAAGATATGAAGTATCAAGTGCCCTAGAATGGGTTCAGGTAAAGGGTATCAGAAAAAGCAGCCAATGTTCCCTGTTGGAGAAATCAAAGAAGGCTTCCTTCAAAAGGAGGCATTTCATGAGTTGTTTTTCCTGGAGTCAAGACTAAAGATACAGATTTGGGAAGTGGTTATGGAAACAGATGAGCTTTTTGCAAAGAGAGTTAAGGTCACTGACTCCATTTGTATTCTCCAAGTGGACCTATTCTTAGTGTAAGAATTTCCCTGTGCCAGGCAATGTGCCGCCAGATGGAGTAGATCTCATACATACATACTTTTTCACCTTATATCAGTGGTTCTCAAAGTATGGTCCCCACACCAGCAGCAGCAGCAGCACCTGGGAACCTATTAGAAATCCAAATTCTCAGATCTCAGCCAGACTTACTGAGTCAAAAACTCTGGGGGTGGGGTCCAGAAATCTGTGTTGTAATTCCGGTGATTCTGATGTACACTCAAGT
The DNA here is from genome assembly GCF_020740605.2 of Lemur catta. Taxonomy (NCBI): domain Eukaryota; kingdom Metazoa; phylum Chordata; class Mammalia; order Primates; family Lemuridae; genus Lemur; species Lemur catta. Next base: position 92,075,846 of record NC_059128.1, read on the forward strand.
TTGAGAATTACTGTCCTAGATTCAAGACCACCTGATTCATAACTGCACAAATATGAGCACCATGAATTCCAAAAGAGGGCTTTCCTTATGAGAGATAAGATCCATGCCTCTGTGCACCTAATAATCTTTTGATTTATGATTGCAGCACATCCACAGAATAACTAAGTCTATGTGTGCCCAGTCATTTTGGTGATAGTTACATAGAGATGGATTTTTTTTTTCTGTTCTCCCACAAAAACTTGGAGAGAGCTTAAATTTGAAAATTACAAAAAAAAAAAAGAAAGAAAAGGAAAAAAAAGCTGTCAAACTAGCCTGGGGCACTGATGATTCAGAATGCCAGTTCTGCCCTGGTGAAGATAGATATTTAGATGGAGGCCCTGTGTGAAACTGAGTAAGAAATCAGCAGGAAATATTTTCTGCTTAACAGATCAGAAGGGTGACAAAGACAGCAGCAGTGTTCCAAAAAGCTACATCATGGTAGTTATTATGGGTCAAACTTGCCTTTAGAAAAAGTTCTAAGTTGTCCCTCTCTCTCATGCCAGAAGAAGTGTTCATTTACCCAACATGTTGACCATCTCACTAATTTTTTTTTCCTGTTTTAGGTATGTCAGTTACATCTTACCCAAAAATGCTGCCTAACAAACCACCCCAAAACTCAGCAGCTTACGGCAACAACACTTTCTTCTCATTCTCTTGTCGGTGGGCAGGCTAGGGTTCAGCTAGGCTTGGCTCCAGGTCGCTGATTGGGTTTTTTTCTGCTCTGCATGTCTCTCATTCTTCTGGGACAGTGATTGACCAAAGCATGCTCTTCTGGCAAAAAGCAGGTACACAAGAGAGCGAGCCCATCCACTAAGCGCATGTCAAACTTTTTCAGACATTGCTTTTATTCACATTCCATTGGCCAATCACATGGCCAAGTCCAAGGTCTAGGGGTCCGGATGTGTCTTCTGCCCTTTCAAGAGACCATGACAAAGTAACAAAGGTATGACTCCCCTCACTTAATAGTACGGGACATGAACAATGGAGGCCAATTCAACCACCCAGGATGTCTTATCTCTAGATCAGAGGTTTTCAAGCTTGGCTGCACATTGGAATCACCTGGGGAGCCATAGAAAGTTCTGATGCCTGAGTTCCACCCCCAGAGATTCTGGTTTAATTAGCTTGGGGTGCAGCCCAGGCTGGGAGTAGTAAAAGCTCCCCAGGTGATTCCAATGAACAGCCAAATCGGTGAACCACTGGTATTAAACCAACTGCTATTGATTAAACAAACATAATTCTGACCACTGCTTTGGGAAGGACCCTTTCCCATTCATTTTGGGAACTCCCCATCTTTTACGACCTTTTACAATTAAAGCACATTACTGTGTCAGATGCAATTTCACTTCTCTGGTGAGTAGCCTCCGGTCAGATTCATAAAAAGGTATCATCAGAGATTTTCTTAGTGTTGAATTCTAATGAATTGCTGGTGATTCTGTTTGTTACTTATCTATTGTTAAAGTGAAAACACTGGTGTGGGTGCTAATTGCTAACTTTCTACGTTTCTGAGGTAGAGAATCCTGCTGTGTCATTAGGAGTTAGGATCTACCTTCTCAAGGCACACAACACTTGCACAGATAATGCACATACTTATTGTGCTTTTCATTTATTTTCACATTTTCTGTATATATGTACATCGAGAAAGATTTCCCTTCTTTTTTTTTTTTTTTCTTTTGGTGACTTCTGGCAAAGTTCTGTAAATACATGGAAGTTATAAGGAAGCTTATAATTGTTTTTAGGACCTTATAAAGATCTCTTCTAATGTTTTGGGTTTGTTTTTTTTTTCCTGCCGTAAATCACCCTCACCCTTTGTAAACCACGCTTCTTCCCAGAGGAGTTTTTTGTCTCTGTATGTATTTTTAGTCCTAAAACTCTCATGTCATTTATTCTATAACTAATTTTATTTCACAGTTCTCAATTTGGGATATTTTTAAACCACTTTATGACACTATGAACATAAAAATATTGCATTATACCCCCTTTTCTGATATTTTTCTGTTTGTAAGAAAAATAATATTTAAAGACCACTCCATGTTTTGGAAAATCTTTCATATCTCTTAGGGATCTTCTAGATAGAGTGATCAAGCAAAACATCCTCCCACAATTTCCCAATATGTTGTCTGGCTCATAGAGCTTATTTGTTGGAAAAAAAAGATAAATCATCAGTTTGCATATTATTTCACCCCTCAATTGATTGCTGGCTGTCAAGATGCTTGAGATTTTGAATAACCAATCAAATTATTAATTTTTTGATGAAATTCCATAATACTGTGGCTAATTACTGATGCATATGCAGAGTTGGGGGGAGCTCTGTAAAAAGCAACAAAAATATGGGTGTCTAAGGCGAGAAAAAAAAAAAAAAGATGCATCTGCCCTGCACATGAGTCACTGAGAACATATTGGATACATTTATCAGAGTAGGAAGCACTATAGAGTCAATAACATTTCACTTTGACACTTACTTCACATCCAAAAGTTAGATCCACAAATATTTTCTTCCTTGGGACATGGTGTCATAATAAAGAAATTAAAGCCTTGGGACTACACAGCTGTTACCCTTCGCTTTTATTCCTTGATGACATGACAAAAAACAAAACAAAACACCATCACATACCAACCATCTTTTCATTGCAGGGCGTGTAAGGCAGGAGTCTTAGAACTACTGCCAAAAAACTGTGTGACTTTGGAGAAGTTGCTGAACATCTCTGGGTTTCAGGTTTTTTTCATCTGACGGATTAGATGATTTCCAAGGCTCCTCTGCAATTCCATAATTGCCAAACGGATACTTGGCACTACAAAAGACAGTGCTGGAGGAAACTGTGTTACAGGAGATGCAAACGCTCAATATGGAAGATGTTATGGGCGGGACGTTCTGGTGCTGAGGAAGTTAATTAAACAGAGAAATAACACTGTGCCGTCAGAGAACAGGCAGGGTCCTCAAGTGACAGGAGGAAACCAGTGAGGTCAGCGAGGACTTGGCCAAAGTCCCTCACAGAGTTGGTGGCCAAATGAAAGAAGGACCCGGAACTCCCAACTCTGCATTCGTGCCTCAGGCTGCTTCGTTGGTCCAAGTTTAGCAGCCTCGAGATTTACTGGCAGTGCTCACCATTTGGCTACAGAAAGATCACTTTAAATCACCATTTGTTTTAGTGCGAGCGAAGGTATTTTTGAGGGCAGACGTGAATCATCCCAATGAATATGGACTCAAGTCATCTACACCTCAACCATATGATTACACAAGGTCAGAATCAGCTTCCGTCTTAACCAAGTGATCAGGCTGGATTCGAGGTCATTTGGCTCTACTGATTTGGGATATTTGGGCAAATGGTACGACTATTCAATCTTGGGTGTACCCCAGCACTGCCTCCAGTGATACGGCTAAGACTTGGAATCCCAGCCTTCATACTTACTGGGCTATGGCTTCGGGGAAATATCAGCCTGTCTCAAACTCTACTAGAGTTCTTACATAATCACATACAATCCTCAGTGCTAGGAACTGAGTGATGGAATCCTTGCTTTGCAAAGAAACTTAGCCCAGATGTATTAAGGGGTTTGACCAGAGCTCCATAGGTACTATTCAGCAAATGCAGGCTCTCAATTTAGGTCTGTCTAATCCTAGTGCCTGTAGTCTTTGCACAACACATTTTCTCTAAAATGCAAACAACAATAAAATGAAAAACAAAAATGATGCTGAAATCTCAGGCTAGGGAAAGGAAAAAGAAAAAGGAAAAAAAGGTTTGGTTAGTGAAAATAAGTAAGAATTTTAAAACCTAGCTCCAAATTCCAGGTCTTTCTTCTTGAGCATCATTCCATCCTCCTCCTCAGCACATACTGGATATCATCGTACAACTAGCAGCTACTGAGAAGTCAACCTTCAAGTGTGTTAAGCTTAGTTTCTGCACTTTACTCATCTTTCCCACGTGACAGCACAATGCGGTAGCTACTATCATCACCCCCACCTTATGGCTAAGGAAACTGTAGCACAGGGAAAAGTGACATGGCCAAGGTCATAGAACTTATGGTGGCAGAGCTGGTATGTGACAACCTTCTCCCAATTTTGGACTGGCACCAGGCCTGCCCTTGACCACTCAGAGCACCTGCCAGAACTGTTTAGAGTTCCCAAAAAATCACTTTCCCTCCCTGGACATCAACTTCCTCATCAACTGAATGAGGAGGCTCGGCGGATTGATTTGTAGGGTCCTTTCCAAACCTAACACTTGTTGAATCTGTGTAAGACAAAGAGACATGGTTGGGAAGAAACTACAGTAAGAAGAGAAGGGGGAAGAAGATGAGGAAGAACAGTAGCCCCCCTCCCCACATCACCCAGCCTACTGCTGCCTTGACTCTGCTCTTGGCCCCAGAGTGGTCCTTCCACATCTTGGCCAGCTGAGTTCTCTCAAAGCAAAGGCTTTTCAGGAGTTGGAGAGGCCTTAAAGTGGCAGAAGTTCAAGCCCTGTGTTCTGGGTACAGAAAAACCTGGATTCAAGGTTAGGTTTTGCTCCCATCAGCCCTGTGACCTCAGGTGAGCCACTGCTTCTCCTGGGCCTCAGTTTCCTCACTTCTAAAATGATGGGCTCAGTAACCACAAAGTCTCTTCTTGCTCTTATAGGTAGTGACTGTGCGGAAAGTGTAAGCCTCCCTCCTCTCCAGTACCTCCAGGAACTCTCAAGTTTTCGCAGCAAGGGCTTTTCTGGGGTAAGGCACAGAAAACTATCATTAAACTGTGACTTTTCTGAGAGAGGGAGTACATTAAACATATATATACCATGAACCCCTCAATCCTCACTTATCCATTTTTTCATGTGATTATGTGGTCATTCCCTCCATGGACAAGTTTTTGAGGACATTATAAAGTAAACGTGACATTAGTTACCATTTACTGTGTGTCGAGCAAGCGCTAGGAATTTTGCTAGGTACTGGGTAGGCAGCCTAGAGTCTCAGCTCAAAAAACTAGCTCAGCAGGTGGTGGTGGGTGGGAGTGGTGTGGGGATGTGATATGGAGTATGCATGAGAATTAGTGGATTAGTTTGGCCCTGCCCATCAGAACCATTGTCCATCAGAATTCATCCATTAGCAAGGTATATGATGGAAAGAGCAGGGGACATGCTCATCCCAGGACATGAGTTTGCATAGCTAGCTCAATTATCCCTGGCAAGTCTTTGTCCATATGGGACTCTGTCAGGTTGTGTTCCATTTCAAGGAGCAGAAAACTCAACTCAAAATGGCTAAGAAAGAAGGAAAATTTTTCATAATACAAGAGGTACTCTAGTAAGATCAACCTGGGGTTGGCTAGTTTTGCGGCTCAATGATATCAACAAGGGCCTTTTCATCTTTGTACTGTGCATCCTCTGAATGTCAGCTTGGACCTCCTGCTATGTCCCTCATGGTGACAAAATAGCTGCTACTGCTCTAGGTATTATGTCCAGCAGAAGAAGAGGGCTATCCTGTCCTCGTGCTCTTTTTTATTTTTTAAAGAGAGGAGACAATTCCCCCAAACCCTTCAACTGACTTTCATTCATGTCTATTGGCAAGAACTGAGTTACAAGCCCATTCCTAAAGCAACCACTTACAAAGGGATTAGGAGTACAAGAATTGGCTTAGGCTAATTGAGATATACTCCTAAATTGTTGGAAGATCACCTCCCCTGAAGGGGGGTGGTGCCCAGGCATAAATGTAGTCCTGTTAGTAAGCCAAAACCTTCAATTTCTCAGCTGAAAATAGGGGAAACAACCATTCCTCCTTTGCAGGACAATATTAAAATCATGTGGCAACATTTTGTATATCTGAAAGCATTTGCAGATGTAAGGTATTATTATTCCTCTACTATATAAGCAGAGATTCTCTAATGGAGTGAGGGTCAGAGTCACTTGAAGGGCTTGTTAACACACATTGCTGTCCCCCAGAGTTTCTCATTTGAGTAGGTCTGAGTGGGGTCTAGGAATTCCCTTGTCTAACAAGTCCTGGGTGCTGATGCCATTGGTGGCCTAGGACCACACTTTCAGAATCCCTGTCCTAGACTATGAGTTTCTTGTGCCTAAGAACCTTGTCTTATTTCTGTGTATTCTCTAGCACTTCACTACCTGGTACACACAGCAGATAGTAAATATCAAGAATAGCTAAGATTTATTCTATGCTCAGCACTGTATTAAGCATTTTACATAGATTGTTTTCTTTTATCCTTACTGTAACACCACGAAGGAGGCACGATCATTGCCCTTATTTTACAGATGGATAAAGTGAGGCATAGAGGCAGAAGGCCAATAAATAGTATAGCCAAGATTGAAACTTGGATCCATGAAAATCAAGAACCCTCACAACTAACTATAGCTTTTTCTTGAATATAATAAGTGGTTGCTATTTGTTGAATGAATATAAAGTTCTACAGGAAGGACAAATAACACCTCCTTCCCCCATTGACCTTGACTTACCTCTCACTGACACAGCAGCCCTGCACGAGATGTGATGAGAATGTAAGAGCACCAAGAACCCTCACTCTCCCCATGTTGCACCCTCAGCTGTCCACGACTTGCAGGGAGAATTCTGAGGCACACATCCCTCGACGTGCAGGAAGCCTTTTTACAGATGTGCACTCACTCTCTAAGTCACCAGGGTACCATTTGGTAAATTGCTGCTTCAAAGCAGTGAATGGTACCCTGGTGGCCTCACAGGCTGATTGTATCCCTAAAAGTGTTTAACTTATCTCTGGGGGGAATTTACACCCTGGGAAAATCTGGTTCGAAGTATAAATGAATCTTCTAACCAGCCAAGATTGAAGATATCATAAAATCATAAAGCCAGAAGGCACTCCCTGAGAGCAACAGGTTCATCTCCCTCCTGGCACACGCTCGCTACACAGTCTTAGGCAGGTGGATGTCTCTGCTGATTTCAGTAGAGCATCGGGAAGGCGGTCCCAGGATGTCATTCTACCTCCCTGGCCCTCATAATATTTTCACTCATCTAACTTAACTTCCTTCTGCAGTAGCATGGGCTCATTTCAATCTTCTCAGCCCCCGGCGGGGATGGAGGGCAGGTTAGCAACAGCACCCTCAGAGTCAGAACTTTATTAAACTTCATGACAGGCATTAAGCTTCTAGTGTGTCTAAAGCTTTTGGGGTTAAGCCCTAGTTTGACAACTTTCTTTCTCATTCCTCACTGTAAAATAAAAATGCCAAGGATCACTCCACTGGACACTTTCCATAGTGTCCAAATCAGGATAGATGGTGTTACACCATGGTAGCAATCAGCAACCCCGATATTAATAGCTTATAACAACCCAGGTTTATGTCTTGCTCACACTAGTGTTCCCTGCAGGTCAGCAGTGAGGGCTCTGTTCTTCACAGTCATATTTCAAAGTCTGTTGGCCACTGCACCAGTAGGAAATCATGCATGGACTCTTACAGCTTCCACCCGGAGGTGACACTTGTCACTTCTCTCCACATTGCGTGAGCCAAAGCAAATCACACGGGCTCACCTAACTCAAGGCAGCAGGGAAGAGAAATCCCAACATGTTCCCAGAAGGGAGCATGAGCAAATACCTGGTAAATCTGCACTAATGGTACCATAAGGAACATTCTTGTGTAGGAACTTCTTCGAAAAGGTATTTTTTAAATCACATACCTGGAAGAATAATACTTGGAGAAAAGTTCAGTGAAGTTGTGAGTAGGTATATGGAACAGGAAGATGCATCTACAGTTCTCTCTTTTTTATAATATGTGTACTTTTTTGGGAGCTATGTTTATTCCAAAAAATTAATATTACCATCTCATGTACTGGTAATATATTCAAGGGGCAGCAGAGAGGGAGGGAGATTTAAATTCAAATGAGCTAGTGCTTCCTAAGTGTCAGATCCTAGACTACATGCCGAGAGTGCAAAGTGAATAAGAAACTGTCTGTGATCTTAAGGAACTTAGAGTCCATGAGGGACAGAGTCAAATTAATAAACAAGTTCACCATAATGCACTATACTATGATGGTTGAGTGCATAGGCTTTGGAATCAAAAAGACCTGAATTGCATCCCTGGTTCTGTCTACTCAAGGGTGTCCCTCATAATTTGTCCATAATCACAGTGGCCTCATTCAGAGGGCTGGCAAAAATTAAAGTAGGTAATCCATGTAAAACTTTGACAGTACATATTAAATACAACGTTCAAAAAACATGTTGTTGAAATAAAGATGTGGGTTGTTACAGGAGCACAGAGGGGGCTGCAGTCTGGGGCATTAGAGTGTCCTGGAGAAAGTGGTTCTGGGCCCGGTGCGGTGGCTCATGCCTGTAATCCTAGCACTCTGGGAGGATCACTTGAGGTCAGGAGTTCTAAACCAGCCTGAGCAAAAGTGAAACACCGTCTCTACTAAAAATAGAAAAAATTGTCTGGTGTCTTTGTGAACGCCTGTAGTCCCAACTATTCAGGAGGCTGAGGCAGGAGGATTGCGAGAGCCCAGGAGGCTGATGCCTTGGCTCTCTATGACACTCTAGCCCGGGCAACAGAGTGAGACTCTGTCTCAGAAAAAACAAAAGTGGTTCTGGTATTGTGTTTTTAAAGGTGACTAGGAGTTAGTTAAGGGAAGAAGGAAGTTAAAGACCTTCTTAGCAATAAGGGTAATATATCCATGGTTTGGGATCTAAATCAGAACAAGGGCATAGCTGGTTTCAAACCTTCGCTTTGCCACTTGTTAGCTATGTGACCTTGGGTGAGTAACTTCACCTCTCCAAGTCTCAATTTCCTGACATCTTCTTCACTGGGTTGTTATGCGTATTACATTTCAAGCCAGTACTTGACCAACTGCAGATTCATTGAATGAAGGCTTGATCTTGTGCAAGGAATGGAGGCATGGGTTGCCAGTGCTTTCGTCTACACTACATTGTTACCAATGCCTCCATTTTACAATGAAAAGCACGAGTTGCTCACTACCTTTATTCCATGCACAGAAAGTATAAGGGACAAGCAGTTTCATTGACCAGGGTTGAGGACAAGGGTAAGGAATAGAGCCGTGTGTTTGTTTTTAGTTATAAGTGGTAGGCTCCTTATTAGCAAAGGAAGGTAATTGACTTATAGCTCCTACTAAACTTAAGAGGCTTTAGTTCGTGCCAGACAAAAATTAAATAATTAGCAAGGAATGTTCAATTCCAACATCCTCAGCCAACTGCCTATTTCTCCATAAAGATGGGCCCCCAGGGAATGGAGATGGATGTAACTGCAATTAAATAGGCACAAAAACCTTGCAGAGAGCTGTCACCACAGTGCCAGAGCTTGGCTGGGATCTATTCTACAGCATCCACCATCCCCCATCCATGGGATGCTCCAACAGAAAGTGCATCAGAATGGTGGTGAGCATTCCGAGATTTTCCCATTCTGAAAAACAAAGTCCAATAAAAGAGATAATTCTAAAAACTTATCCATGAAAGATAATTGTTACAGAAAATATGGCTGAATGGCTATGATGTTTCCTTTAAGGTTTCAAAGTCATAGGCCCTAGTGAAAGATGTGGCAGGAATGTGTGTGTGGGGGTGTGTGTATGTGGGTGGGTGTGTATCTCACCTTACCTGAAATTCTCAGAATCACTACTATCCTGCCTCCTGTAATCATTTGTTGAGTATTTATTATGTTTTAGGTGCAGTGTCAAGCTATGTGAATATAGTACAGAATAAATCATAAGCCCTCTCTGGGGCTCTGTATAATTCAAGACTAGGATCAGCTATGTGTAACAGAAATCCAATTCAAAACAATAATGTTTTTACACTAGCTAGAAATTAATTCTGTTTCCTGGGTAAAAGAAGAGAAGGAACAGGAAATTGAGGAATGCCACGCCAGCTCCATGAAGTCAGGAACCCAGGCTACTACTGTCTCATAGCTCTGGCTTCTTTAACACTATGCCATACAGTCCAATATGGCTGCCTTAGTTCCGGCCATCACATCCACTTCTTAGTGAGCAATAAATAAGCAAAAACAAGAGAGATTATATCTCCTTCCTTTAAGGACATTTCATAAAACCCAGATACTTTCCAACTTCAAAGAATGCTAGTAATTCTATAGTATTTACATTAGGTGGTCATGTACCCAGCTAAGAATTAGAAGTTCTGTTACTAAAAAGGAGGGCAAGAATTGGTATTGAAGGATAATTAACAGCTTTGCCACAGGATTAAAGAGCTTGCTTTCCTTCTTTTCTCCATTGTCTTATTTATAACCAAATCTATGAAGTACCACCAACTTCCTCCAAGAGGAAAAAAAGCCCCAGGCATAAGTGTATTATAGGAAAAATTTTTCTTGATTTTCTTCCTATCTTCAGATTAATGATAGCTGAAATATTTATATAAAAACCAGAACAGGAAAATATAAAAATATCAGAGGAATTTTAAGGATGTCCCTCCAGGAGATAATTGTTTAACCTCTTTGGAAAAAATAAACTTAGATGTTTACCTCATGTTGTATATGAAAATGAATTCCATAAAGTATAAAAATTCAAAAATATAAAAAAGAAAGGATTCTATACTTAAATTTAGTATGTTATGTGTTTAATCTAGTGGTAGGTAGGGCCATAAACAGATCAAACACGCATACATACAAATATACATGCACAACACCATGCACAGAGATTGCATATTAGTAAACATTCAAAATATATATGTAATAAAATGGTAACAATACACTTAACGTAAGAAAAAGATGAATACTCCAAATTGAAAAATGGTAAAGGCAATTTATAAAATAATTATATTTATGTATATGGATTCAAATATAATTCAGTCCCAAACAAACAAATAAAAAGGGAAAGAAAAATCTCAGCTAAAATAATCGAGGTTATTCTGCCCACTCTTCCACACACTGAGCCTAAACTCTAGATTGCACTTGAGACAAGAGATGGAGACCTATTTCCTGTCTCTGTCACTTCATGGACACTGTAAGGGATCATCCAGAGGCATTTGGACTGTATCTGATGTTTTGCTTTGAGGGCTGTCTTAAAAATCTAAACATCATGTGGAATGCGACATCTCTTTACCCAGAGCTGGTGAGGGATCGGGGAGACAGACTTTCTCAGTCACAACTGGTGGGAAATATAAGCTGATAGAAGCTTTCTTGATGGTAATTTGGCAATGCATGAAGTTCAACAGCCTGGGAGGTGTCTGAGAACTGTAGCTTGTTCAGCAGGCAGGGGGACAGATTGTTGGCAGCGTTGGTTAACAACTTCGGGGAGCATTTCAAGAAGATAGGCTAGCTAGTTGGCCCTATTTAAACGTTTTGATTATGCTTCTCAATAGAGGTGTGGGTCTGTAAGCCAGTGTTTCTCACGGCAGTCCTGGGGGTCTTGGTGGTCTCTGGTAGCCTTTCAAGTGTTCCCCAGGTCTTTTCATGGTTTCAGAGGGAAAAGGTTTAAAGCAATTCTGTGTATGTATGTCTGAAATGTGAACTCAATGATGATTTTTCTAGAAGTCTAGTTGCAGCATTAATAATCATTGTATTCTTTAATGTTGGTTATGCACTATTAGAATTGTGTTAATTATTCTGTCTTGGCTAATTTCAGATAATCAGTGTAGTTAATATTGGTTAAAATATTTTTTTAATGTCTCTTGTATGTTATTATTTTTGTTTGTTAAATTTGAATTTTTTGTTGGCACTATATCGTTATATCCTCAATGAACCAAAACGGACAATTCAGAAGTCACTGACTGAAGTATGTGAGTGGTAATAAAATAATACAACTCAGAATAATGCATAAAACATGAATAGGGCAAACAGAAAAAGTGAGTCTCTGTGTGCTGGGACACCTGTATTTGTGAGTGTGATGACTTTTCGTACACAGTCAAAAAAGAAAACAGGGAGTAGGAAGAACTATGATGAATCTGCAAATTAGATTTTATTGAGCCAGCCAGCCATTCATTCACCATTCTAAGTGTTTTGTCTGATATGAAACTGCCAAATAGTGATATGAAACTGTCACATTAAAAAATATTTCTCTTTGAACACAATGACTTCTCTAGTAAATAAATTTATATTTCCTATAATAAGCATAGAATAATGTTCTCCAGCATGAAATTTACGAACATTGTTGCTAAAGGCAAAGGAGAGACCAAAACTACAGAAGCCTCCTTCAAAGCCACACTCCTTATAACATAAAAAGGAACAAGTGTCGCTCCTGAGAAGCTTATGAAATGATCCTCAATATAACAAACAATACACTTAGAGAGAAAGAAGACAAGCTATGAGTGAGATTGCTTTATCAAATGAGACAGATGGACATAGCATGACAATAGTGGCATGCAATGTGCAAGTGCAATTACTCTCTTTTTACAGGCTGGCAATTGGAACAAGCCAGTGATATGCGGCACGCAAATCAGGTCCTGGCACAGTACGGTGCTTATATGAGGGAGAAGTGCTGATGAGCTTTGGTTTTGTTGATCACTGAAAAAATCCATGTACAGGAATTTAGGTAATGGCATTTTATGAACTAAGGTAAAACTGAAAAAGGCATCAGGCATATATGCAACAAGAAGAGGCATTACCACATACACACAAAGATGTTTTATCTGAACATGAATCCACAGACTGATTTATTCAAACAGGGCAATTGGGAGTGAAGGATACTCTTTCTGATCTTGATTTAGTGCTGAAGGAAATATTGACCTCTGTGAATATAAGCAAATTACACCATGTGCGCATTTTTTCAATTTGCTAGCCTAAGAAGACAGCAGGTACAAGAATGTTCTTCTACATTGATGTATGCTTGCTGTGGATAAATGAAAAGTTGTGCACCAAGGTTTTTAAAAGCAAGGGATATAACTTAAAATAGTCCAAGCAATATTAAAAAAAAAAGAGTAAAGTCAGACTTATCCTACCTAACTTTGAAGCTTACAACAAAACTTCAGGTTATAAGACAGTGTGGCGGAACTGGTATGAGGAACAAATAGATTATTGGGTAGACCAGAAAGCCCAGAAATAGACTGATACTTATGCTATGAATTATTTTTTAACTTAATTGTATTGAGATACAATTCACATAAGATAAAATTCATCATTATAAAGTGTATAATTTAATAAAGTATACGACTTTTTAGTATATTGGCAATGTACAACCATCACCATTATCTAATTCTAGAACATTTACAAAATGAACCTCAAAACTGTGAGTAATGACTTCCTCATATTCTCCTTCCCTATCCCCTGACAACTACTAATCTAGTTTCTAGTCTGCGTGGATTTGTATATTCTTTGCATTTCATATCAATGGAATCATATAATATGTCACTTCTGTGACTCACTTCTTTTACTAGGGTAATGTTTTCAAGGCCCATCCATGTTGTTCATGTACCAGTACTTCTCCATTCCTTTATCATGGCTAAATAATATTCCACTGTAACACTATACTATATTTTGTTAAAACACTCATATGGGTGGTTTCCATTGTTTGGCTATTATGAATAATGGTGCTATAAGCATTTATCTACAAGTTTGTATGTCAACTAGTCTTTTCAATTTTCTTGGGTGTATAACTAGGAGAGGAATTCCTGGGTCATGTGGTAACTCTATCCTTAACTTTTTGAGAAACTGCCAACTGTTTTCCACAGTAGCTGCACCATTTTACATTCCTAACTGCAATGTAGGAGGGTTCCAATTTCTTCAAATCCTTGCCAATAATTGGTATTTTTTATTCAAAAAGTTATAGTTGTTATAACAATCCTGGTGAGTATGAAGTGCTATTAAGGTTTCCATATGCATTTCCCTAATAGCTAATAATGTTGCACATCTTTTCATGTGCCTGTTGGCCAAGTTTGTTGATCTTTTTAGAGGGTCGACTTTCGGCTTTGTTTATTTTCTCTATTGTTTTTCTATTCTCTTGTTTATCTCTCATCTTTACTATTTAATTTCTTTCTCTTGATTTGGATTTAGTTGGCTCTTCTTTTTGTACTTCTTTTATTTTATTTTATTTTATTTTTTTGCCCCTTCTTCCTCCCTGTACTTTTTTAGGGTGGAAGTTTAGATTGTTGATTTGAGATTTTTTTTTATTTTAATGTCATTTTTTATAGCTATAAATTTCACTCTGAGCACTCTTTTCACTGCATCCCTTAAATTTTGGTATGCCATGATTTTGTTTTCATTTATCCCAAAGTGTTATTTATTTTTGTGGTTTCTTCTCTGACCTATTGATTATTTAGAACTATGTTAATTTCCACATTTTTGTAAATTCTCCAGTTATTATTTTTTAATTGATTTCTAATTTCATTCCATTATGGTTGGAGAACATGCTTGGTATGATTTCAATGATTTAAGTTTATTGAGACCATTTTGTGGCCTAACATATGGTCTACCCTAGAAAATGTTCCTTGTGCACTAGAGAAAAATGTGTGCTCTGCTGTTGTTGGGTGAAGTGTTCTATAGATGTTCAATTGATTTTTGACAAATGTAACAAAACAATTCAATAGAGGGAGCAAAGTCTTTTCAACAAATGGTGATGGAACAACTATCTGTCCATATGGGGGAAAAAACCCCAAAACTTCTACCTCTCCCTTACACTATACACAAACATTAATTCAGGGTGGATCATAAGCTTAAAATAAAAGTTAAGACCTTTAAGCTTACAGTAGAAAGTATAAGATAATATTTTTGAGAATTGGGAATAGACAAAATTTTCTTAGATAAGACATGGTACACAATAATAATAAAAGAAAAGTGACGTATTAGACTTCATCACAATAAAAAAACTTTTGCTCATCAATAGGCATGGATAAGAAATAAACAGACAAGACATGAACTAGGAGTAAACATTCAAAAACTATATATCTAACAGAAAACTTGCATTTAGGATATATACAGAACTCCTACATCCCAATAATAAAAGACAAATCACTCAATATAAAATAAGAAAAATACCTGAAAAAATACTCTACATAGGAAATTATATAAATAACTCATGAACATGTGAAAATGTGCTCAACATCATCAGGTAAATGCAAACTAAAGCCATCATGACATATTCACAGAATACTACATACCCACAAAAATGGCTAAAATTAAACAACAACAACAAAAATGGACACCACCAAGCAATAGCAAGGACAAGAAACCATTGCAGCTCTCACATATTGCTGATGGTCTGTAAAGTGCCTCAATCATTTGAGGAAAAGATCTAATAGTTTCTCATAAAACTCAATATACACTGACCTCATGACCCAGAAATTCCATTCATAGATATTTACCAAGAAAAATAAAAACATATATCCCCAAAAAGACTCACACAAGAAAGTTCACAGCAGCTTTATTTATAATAACCCCAAACTGGAAATGGCTCAGGGGTCCACCAACAGAAGAATAGTTAAATAAGGTTATTTGTACAATGTAATACAGCACAGCAATATGAATGAATGGGCTACTGATACACCCAGTGGCTTGGAAAATCTTTAAAATGTAATGCTAAGTGAAAGAGGCTTTGCAAAAAATTGTGCATACTCTATGATTTCACTTATATGAAGCCCTGGAATAGGCAAAATTAATCTGTGTTGAAAAATGTTAGAACATGATTGTCCCTGGGACAACACCCCAGGATGGGGGTTGTCTGGGAAGAGGCACGAGAGAACTTCCTGGAGTGGTGGTGCTTTTCTATATATCAATAGGGTTTGAGTAACATAGGTGTTTAGATTTGTGAAAACTTACAGAACAGTACATTCAAGGTTTGTTCATTCATTGTATGTAAATTTTATTTTTCACAAGGAACTATAAAAAATTTGAACTCCAGTTAATGATATACATGCTGCAATTTACTTTTTGAAATATATCAAAAAATAAGATGGAGTGATGGATGAATAGAAGCATAGGTAAATGGAGAAATATAGGATAAGACAAATGTAAGAAAATGTTAACTGTAGAATCTAGGTAGTATATGAGTGTTCATAGTACAATTCTTTCAACTTTTCTGCATGTTAGAAAATTTCATAATAATGTTCAAAACAAGGGTCTGATAAAAATAAATAAAATCATGGCTCTTATAATTCTTGCAAAGACCATTTCCATGATTTTAGGTGTTTAATCATATGACATTTCTTAGTTTAGGTCTTTTGAATAAGATAAACTTATTTAGGTTTTTAAAAAATTTTTTAATGTCAAGGATGAAGTGTAGGATGTCTTATAAAGACCAGTGTGTGGTGCAAATAACATAATCACCAAGAATTTCATTTGATTTTCTACACTCATCAGAAAATGAGAACCATAAGGACATACAGAAATACTTTCCGAAATCAAATGCAATAAGAGCAAAATCGGGAATCCATTTGCTGCCATCTCTCAAGTTGAAATATTCAACCTTCTGGCTTTTAAATGTGATATGCTCATTGATTTAGCATCTGACTGAATGATAAAAGTAGTCTTCAGTAGAAAATCCCTTCGTAATTTCTATGTCCATATTCAATCCAGAACCATTTGTCAGAGCCACCAAAAGCTTGCTGCTGTTCCTGACAACCTGTGACTGTAAATTTGGACTTTCTAATATAGTGAACATAAAGAGAAAAGAGAGAAATTGGCTGGATACAGAACACAGCCTATGGCTCAAGTTATCTGTCAGATATTAATATAGTCTTTGCCCAGGTTCACAAGAAAACAGAACCCAAGGCAAAAGATTCTCTGTTAACACTCTATTGGAAGGTACAATCTCAGGGAATTAAGAGTGAGGGAAAGGGGTTATTGATTAAGGGAAGGAGAGAGATCAAATACAAGGGAGTGCATTACTGAGATGGCCAAATTCCATACCAAGCACAATTCAGTTGCTCATTGCTAGAGGCTATCGCCATTGCGACCATATGTTGTGTGTTTCAAAATAACCCTGGCGGTGGTGGGTGGGTAAGAGGGATAGAAGCGGGAGAAAGGTTGACACATTTGCCTTCTGGTTCTCTCTGCATCTTTTCTTCCAGTGTTTGAAGTCCACTTTCAGGGCTGGTGGCTTTCCTCTCAGTTGCATCACCCAGCCCCTCCAGGCTGCCACGGAGAGGCCAGAATCCCCACGGGTCCACTCCAGCCAGTGCACAGGTGTGGAGTCCTCTCCTTGTCAGCTGACACCGTACACGGGGGCTCCTTATCGTGGACTTGATTGCAGCAGCTAGGTTTTAGAATCTTGGGGATAGAATGAGCGGTAGCTAGAGCAGCTTTGGTCAGGAGGTAAGGCAAGTGACCGCGGTGAGTGGGACTGAGCAGATCTGGGGAAGTTCTTAGTGGGCCTAGTATGCATAAGTTGGTAATAGATTGCAAATGATACAAACTTGACATCAAACTGACACACAAAATTATCATTAGTGTGATAAATTTTTAAATTTTATAAAATTTTTGAAAATCTTCAAAAATTTAATATAAAATTGGTTTTCTTTATGTATAAAGAATAGCGTATAAGTGGGACTTGGTGGCCCAAAATTGGATAACTGGAGCCATATACTGAAGTCCCTGCAGTTTCATACAAAAAAATTCGTAAGTCATATAATTTATTGTATTGTAAGACAAGGCAGTTTTCCCATTATTTAGCCATGTGTATTTTATAATTGTGTCAGGAGAAACAAAGCCAATAATAGTGACCAAAGTATCAAAACAAAGCATGTAATCTCAGCAGGACTCCATAATGGGAAACTTGGTATTCATCAGTTTGACTCTGATGTGTCCAGGGGTTAATTTATTTTTATTTCTCCTGACTGCAATTCAGTGGTTGTTTTTTCCACCCTATTTGATAATTGGAGTCTTTCTTTGATTTTGTAAAATCTCAGCTAACATCTCTTAAATACTGCCTTTCTGTCATTCCATCTGTTCTTATTTCTTAAACTTTATATTTACATATATTTCCCAATCTGTTATCTGTGACTTCTAAATTCTTTCATATTTTCTTTCTCTTTATCTCCCTATTCTGCAATCTAGGTAAATTCCTCAGTATTATATTTCTAGTCATTAATTCTCTTTCCAACTGTGTCCATCATCAGCCTGGTGTTTATTCTGTCTTGTGGGTTCTTCACACATTCTATATTTGTCAGGATTCCTAGATGGTTCCTTTAATAGTGCTCTGTGACTTCTTTACTATTTTTATGGTTGTTCTTCCTTCCTTTTTCTCTTTAAATATCTTCAATGTATTTATTTTTAAATCCTTTTTTTCTTTTCTTTTTTTATTTCAAAATGTTAGGGGCTACAAATGTTTCTGTTACTTGGATATCTTTTATAATGCTTAAGTCAGGGCTTTTAGTGTACCCATCACCTGAATAGTGTTCATCATACCCAATAGGCAGGTTTTTAGCCCTCCCCTCCGCCCCCCTTCGCTCTTATTGATTTCCTGTGACCTTTACATCTATTTGTGCTCACATGTGCTCATCAATTAGCTCTCAATTATTAGAGAGTACATGTGGTGTTTGTTTCTCCATTCCTGGGATACTTCACTTGGGATAATGGTCTCCAATTCCATCCAAGTTACTGCAAAAGACATTATTTCATTCCTTTTTATTGTTGAGTAGTACTCCATATCTGTATACACACACACACACATACACACACACACACACACCACATTTTGTTAATCCTCTCATAAATTGATGGACACTTAGGTTGATTCCACATTTTTGCAATTGTGAATTGTGCTGTGATAAACATTTGAGAGAAAGTGTGTTTTTGATAAAATGACTTCTTTTCCTTTGGGTAGATATCAGTAGTAGGATTGCTGGGTCAAATGATAAGTATACATTTATTTCTTTGAGGAATCTCCATACTGTTTTCTATAGCAGTTGTACTAATTTGCACTCCTGCCAACAATGTATAAGCATTCCTTTTTCTCTGCATCCACACCAATATCTATTGTTTTTTCACTTGTTTTTCTTAATTTTCCTTTTTTTAAAAATTTCAGAGCATTACAGGGGTACAAATGCTTTGGTTGCATAAATTGCCTTTGCACCTTCTGAGTTAAAGCTACAAGCATTCCCATCCCCCAGACAGTGCGCACCACACTGGTTAGGTGTGAATTTACATATCCCCTCTTCCCCCCACCTGCCCAACACCCAGTGAATGTTGCTTCCATATGTGTGCATAAGTTTTGATTGATTAGTACCAATTTAATAGTGAGTACATGTGGTGTGTGTTTTTCCATTCTTGTGATACTTCACTTAGGAGAATGGGCTCTAGCTCCATCCAGGATAATACAAGAGGTAGTAGAGTTCACCATTATTTATGGCAGAGGAGTATTCTATGGTATACATATATCACATTTTATTAATCCACTAATGGATTGATGTGCACTTGGGTTGTTTCCACATCTTTGCAATTGTGAATTGTGCTGCTATAAACATTTGAGTGAGATGTCTTTTTTATAGAATGTCTTTTTTTCCTTCGGGTAGATACCCAGTAGTGGGATTGCTGGATCAAATGGTAGTTCTACTTTTAGTTCTTTGAGATATCTCCATCCTCCTTTCCATAGAGGTTGTACTGGTTTTTAATAAAATCCATCTGACAGGGATAAGTTGATATCTCATTGTGGTTTTAGTTTGCATTTCCCTGATGATTAGTGATGTTGAACATTTCTTCATCTGTTTCTTGGTCATTTGTCTATCATCTTTTGAAAAACTTCTGATTATATCTTTTGCCCACTTTTTAATGGGGTTGTTTGCTTTTTTCTTGCTGATTTGTTTTAGTTCTTTAGATTCTGGATATCAGCCCTTTATCAGATGTATAATTTGCAAATATTTGCTCCCATTCCATAAGTTGTCTGTTTGCTGATTATTTCTTTTGCTGTGCAGAATCTTTTTAATTTAATCAAGTCCCATTTATTTATTATTGTTGTTGTTGTATTTGCCTTTGGGGTCTTAGTTATAAATTCTTTGTCTAGGCCAAAGACAAAGAATTTAAAAGAGTTTTTCCTAAGTTTTCCTCTAGAATTTTTATGGTGTCAGGTCTTACATTTAAGTCTTTAATCCATCTTGAGTTAATTTTTATGTACGGTGAGAGATAGGGATCCAGTTTTATTAACTGCTCTTGTTAGACATTTTATTCTCTAAGGTTCCATTTTCTTATCTGTTAAATGGGAATAACCATAGTAAGTTTTCTATAAGATTATTATCAGGATTAAATGAGGTAATTATACCCATCGAGTCTGCATACACTTCACCCAACCAAAAGATAAATGAGAAAATTTTGCTAAAGGACTGATGGTGAATATTTCATATGTTTAACTATGATTTAAAAGAATAGAATACATCATGGGTTGAAAAATAATATGCAAACATCATATTCTCTGAAAGAGTAAAAATAATGCAACTAAAAAGTGATGGAAGAGAGGAAAAAGGGAGAATGAAGAATAAGATCATTGACTGTACTACATGCAATAGATGGGAGTCAAATGACACCATTTAAACTGAGGAAGAGATTGAACAATTAAAGAGGGTAGGCAGGATGCTATAAAAAGTATTAATACAAATGTAACCACTACAGCAAAAATACAGACTTTTTGAAATTCCAAAATAAAAATTTTAAAAAACAAATAAGATGCCCCAAATAGAGAAAGCAACTCAGTAAATATAACACAATACACGCAATAATTTCAAATAAGATTATATGACAGAACTGAGATTAAAGATTATATTTACTTCACTAATATGAATAGGCTTATCTTGAATATTTTAAAAATGTTTTCAAATTTGCATGTAAAGTAAAACACAACTCTACAGTGTTTAAAGGACATACTTAAATTTAAGAGATTCAACAAGGTGAACATAAAGGAATGGGCAGAGAATCTCCAGGCAAATGAAAACAGTAACAAATTGAGGTTGCAATTTTGATACCAAAGTAGACTTCAAGGCAAAACTCATTGAATGAGGTAAAGAAAGATACTTTATCAAGTTAAAGCCACATTCCACAATTAAGATACAACTGGTTGAATATCTACTTTGTTATAAAACAAAAAGTAAAGGAATATAAGGAAAAATGGAAACACACTAATAATTGAAGGCATTAAAATAGCACTTTCAGTATGAGATACTGAAAGTATCAGTCAGGTGGATAAAATATAGGTAAGGATATGTAAACTGCATAATTGATAGCATAGATCCTTTGGAGATATGTATGATATTGCAGCCTGATAATAGAGAATATGCAATCTTCTCAAGTGCATGTGAAAATTTCACCAAAAGTGACTGAATACTAAGGCACAAAGTAGGTTCCATAAAATAAAAAATATTACAGTTACTAATCACAATGCAGTTAAATTAGAAAATAAAAATGAAATAAAACCTAAAAAATACTTTTCAGCCATAAATTAAACAAGTAATTGGTTAAAGAGAAAATTAAACAGAAATTACAGAACTCCTGAAAAATAATGACATTGAAAACACTACATATCAGAATATAGGGTACATTTAAAGCAATGGTCAGATAAAAATTCACAGCCTTAAACATTTATGACAATAAAAAAGTGAAAGAATAAAAATAAGTGTATTAAATTCCTAACTCTAAAAACCAGAAACAACAACAACAACAAAACAAGCCAAAAGAAAACACAATAAAGAAGATCAAATGATAAAAGCAATAATTCATGAGAGAGAGAACAGAAAATCAGTAGGTAAAGTTACCAAATCAAAATCCTGGTTCTTTGAAAAAAAAAAATCAACAAAATAGATAAACTGCTAAATAATTAAATGAAGGAAAAAGGTAGAAAATGCAAATATATAAAATAAGAAATGACAAGATGAGTTAACTGCTGATATAGAGGAATATTTTAAAAATCATGAGACTACTTTGCACAACTCTATGCAAGTAAATGTGAAAAATGAGAGGAAATACATAATATCCTAGGCAAATGTAGTATAACAAACTAACCCCAGTGGTCATAGAAAGAATAAGAAGACCAATTTCATAGAAGTCAGAAAGAAAAAGTTATCAAGATACTACCCCACAAAGAAGCATGAGATTCAGATATTTTTACAGAAAACTTTACCAAACCTTTAGAAGCTGGGTAGTCCCAAAGCTCCATAGATTGTTTCAGATTGTAGAACATAAAGGACACTTTCAAATGGTTTTCATGAAAGAAGTACAACATTGATACCTAAAGGTACTAAAGACAACTCAAAGAAATTTACAGATAGTATCATTTGTAAATACTGATTTAAAAATCTTAAATAAAATGCTTGCAAACAGACTCCTACCCCACATGAAGAAAATAATATGTCATAATTAACTGTGGTTTATACCAGGAATTCAAGGATAGTTCACTATTACAAAATCTATTAATATGATTCACCATATTAATAGCTCTATGGAGAAAAAACTTATAATTATCTCCATAGATTTTGAAAAAAAAATTTGATAAAATTCAGCACCTACTTCTAGTAAAAATCATGAGAAAATAAGAATGAGTGATATTTCATCAACATATGGAGATATATTTGTAAAAAATATTTACATATACTCATACATATACCTCAGTTCTAAAGCCAGCATCTTACTTAATGCAGAAAGTCTAGAGGGAATCCTACCAAGTAAGGTTAAGAGCAAGGTAAGTAAGGTGCTCCTTATTTTCACTACTATTTAATATTGTTCTGGATATACTAGCTAACTAATGCATTTTGACTAGAGAAAATAATTAGCGGCATGATAATTGGAAAAGAAGAAATAAAACTTTTTTATTTTCAGATGACATGATAGCACACCCAAAAAACTCTGAGAATTAATGATAAATAGTAAAACAAACTCAGACAATAGAAGAATTCAGCAAGGTAGCAAGATATAAAATTAACATACAAAAATCAACAGCATTTGTAAAGAATAGGAATTATAGTCTTGGCATCCATAATTTAGAAATTCCACTTTGAAATCTTCCTCTTAAATTTTTAATTATATTTAAATGAGTGTCAAATCCATTTAGGAGAGTGATAGTCCTTTTAATATTTATCTTTCACTTCCTCACCTCCAAATAAAATCCTTACTTGATGATATTTTCATAGAGAAGGAAAATTTCATTTTATAATTCAAATAATTTTGAGACAGGGCAACTGAATTATTTTATGTAATATCTGATAGAGTGCATTATACTGTATCAGAGGAATAATATATATTATATGGAATATTATACAAATTTTTAAGAAAAAACTTCAAGGCTACATGTAGATAATTCATGAGAGAAGATACAATTATAAAACAAGCATAGAAAGATGAAAACCCTTACTAATTATCAAAAATGTACAAAATAAGATTCAATACCATGCAGTACAGCTACCAAATTAGGAAAAAAACATTATCATCAATAATAATAAAAGTGTCAACATAGTGCTGTGGTCAAGCACATGATTTTTGGAGTCAGAAAAACATGGAGTTAGATCTATGCTTTGCAACTTATTAGCTGTGGGACATTGATGAAGTTATTATAGTTCTATGAGTCTCGGTTTCCTTATCTGTAAAATGGTGCTAAATGATACTTACCTTATTCAGTTATGCAAGGAGTGAATAAGAAAACATTTGGAAAGAGCTTCATATGGTGCCTGGACCTTAATATGATAATAAATTCCAAATTCATAACTAGTGTTAGTTATTATTTATATCATTCCTCAATTTTCTATTTACAATTCCAAATCCAAAAAGCTCTGAAAAGTTTTTCCATAACTCATCTGGCAGCAATACCCAAACTAATCTGTCCTCATTTGGTAGTAAAATCTGACCTAAACTGAGGAGAGGCTATTTATAGTCTCTATTTCTAGTACTTAGAGTGAATATTCATAGAATTTATTACTGAAATATCAATGGGATTGATTATGAGGTCTCGATTCAGACACCTCTGAGAGTTTTACATAGTATGTAGCATATTTACCATCTGACCTTTCTAAGATCTAAATGATTTGAAATTCCAAAACATAATTGACCCAAGGATTCTCAATTATGGATTGTGGAATGCTTCTTCTTCAGCTACTACCATTATTACTAGTTCTACTATGTAACCCTAAAATAGGGCCAGCCATGGAGAGGGAGAATAATACCTTGCAACATTTTTTTATAGCAAAAAATTGGATATAAAGAAAACTTGCAATAGGAAAATGATTAGATAAAATAGGGTCTATCAAATAGATGAAGTATCTGTTGTTATTTGTGATGACTCTGCAGCAACATGAAAAACATTACTTTTCCATGCTAAGCAGAAAAAAATAGAACATAAAAATTCTAACTAGGTTAGAATTAAAAATGTACTACTATTTTTAATGATACAAATTATATGGACTGAAAAGGCACATAGAAAATAAATATAAGTGACTTATGGAAATAGTAAGATTTTAGGTAATTATTTTGCTAATTTAAAAGGAAAATCTGCATGTTATAAAACTGTTTAGGAATTAGGATGATGCTGAATTCACGGTTGCCTAAATATGACAAAGAGCATTATCCTGATTTGTTCTTTGCACATTATATGAATGTATCAAATTATCATATGTCTCCCCAAAATATATACATTTATTATGCCTACAAAACATATGTATATATATATATGAAATAATTTAGCAATCTGAGAATCCTGTACATTTGATCTGAGATTTGCAGTCAAGAATAGAAAGGTTGATTCTATGTAAAATCATCAAAGAAGCGACTACTATGTCAGAGCCTCTCAGTCTTACACTTGCCCCATCAGACACATGGATTCACATCATCACTGGTCACCGAGCAACCAGGAACAGGCCTGCCCCCAAATTTTGCTGGGCGTGGAGCAAGAATATAAATGGAGGCCCACATATAACAAGTCTAAATATTTAAAGGGATCAATCATTTCACAAGCAGTTAAACCAAGCATGTTTTCACAAATAATGACAGAACTTAAAAATACGTGCAAAATTTATGGTTTTTGTAAGATTGAAAATAAGAAAATGATTAAAGATGACTGAATGTAATTATTGCACATGGCTGGGTGATCTGTTGATGGGCTTTCAGGGCTTGGAAGAGTAACAAAATACTGACACATATAATGTTTCATAAATTATTATATATCAATTCTATGAAACTTATTTTTCTGGCCTTTACACAAAATCATTAATTATATATTATAATTGAGATTTTGATTTAAATTGTGTTCTATGACAGTAGTGATTTAAAAGATTAAAAAATAAAATTATATTCGATCATACAAAATTTGAACACATTTTATCAAAACTAAAAATGAAATGGATGTAAAAATGGACAAATCTAGTATCCAAACATATCCCATCCTAAAGGGGACCTCAGAGTGGCGGTGCCTAAGGACGTGGACATACTGACAGGCATCGACTGGATGGCACGTCCTGATGCCTGTTCCTCCCAGGCTGCGGGGACCCGAGAGCCCAGCAATGTGGGCTGTAGACTTCCCTACTTAGTTTACATCAGCTGTCTGTGAAGTGTTTCTTACCAGCCCAAGAAAAGCATGAAATCAGTTTAGCAGAGAGAAATAAACAGATGGACAGAGTCATTTATTTTGAGGGGAACTCTGTGCTGTTTGAATTAAAGTAATGAGCACTTTAAGATGCAGTGAAGCTGTTTTCATATTTCATTTGAGTAATTCAAGATGTAAACAGAGCCCCATGGCAGATGAGCAGTACCAAACTTCTTCAGCTTCTGAATATTCTAATAAAGGATTGGGGAAGGAAATATCCTCCCTCACACAGGAGGTAATAATGATAACAGTAATAATGATGTTGCTCTCATCGACAGCAACTTCTTATTGGGCATGACGACGTACAGGCCCTGTGCATGGCACTTTATTATATGCATCATCTTTGGTTCTCACTACAACTCTGCAAATCCCTGGTTAAAGATGGGGAAACTGAGTCTCGGACCTTGAGAAACTTGTGGAGGGGACAGAACTTGTACGTGATGGACCTGGCATCTGAACCCCCTCCCGTGTGATTCTAAAACTTTCTTACTCTTTCTGCCACTCCACGGACTAAAGAAGGTCTGCTGTCTTCCACTCCTCCGCTGCAACGTGATTGCATTGCTTTTATTTAAATGTAATCGCTTTCTTACTGATGCTGTGTCGCTAAAGTGACAAGCAAAGCAGTGACCTGTATTCTGGCCCAGGCTCCAACAGCTATTAGTTTGGGATATTGAGCAGATTTCTAAGTTTCACTTTCTCCATACTCAGTGCTATCTTACCCACCAAGTGTAGTGAATGAAAAGGCATTATTTTGGGTAGGCTTGTTCCCAGGACAAAAGTATAGTAATTAGGTAACAAAGCTATTCATATGGTAGTAATTATAGCATAGTATAGTTTAGAATAGTATAATACAGTGTAGCGTAGAATAGACTAGTATAGTTTAGTATTGAATAGCAAGGTAACCTCTGTGCAATGTTGTCTGCCTGCTAACATGAAATTGTTGGGGATTAAATTATTTTAAAATGAATATTTTAAGGCAGGTTCATATGTCAGATAACAATTGCTTTCAATCTATAAGAATTTGTTATATATATAATATGCATCAGACTCTACAGTAAGAACAGAATCAGAAGGTAAGAGGAGGGGAGATGTGAGAAAGTCTTATTCTCTCTAGAAACCAATGCTAAAGATCTCCTTGCCTTTGGTAATAGTATCCTTAGGCTACCATCATAGCTTCTTGGGTGCCAGCTATCACTCCTACTCCATAGGCCTAAGCGGCCAACCTTCAAAACCCTGACTGGCGCTAGGAAGCAAACTGGGGCTATTGGGTTGAATACATGGTAATAAAATGTTCTGTATCCATCAAAACAGGTTATCAAAGTACATTTCTTGACATGAGGATAAAGTTATTATTTGTAATTGAAAAATTATCGAACAAAAATGTAATACTATCTCCTTTTTGTAAGAGAAATATACTTAAGTACAGAGAAACATACATACGTGTATTTATCCATGGAAAAATACCAAGGAAGAGAGACAAAATATTGGCAGTAATTCTCTCTGGGTGGTGAGATTTTAGATAACTTTATAAATTTTATTTCATTATCCTCATATTCTTATTTTCTATAATAACCATGTATGACTTCTAATAAAAGTTTATGCTACTAGAAGAAAACACACTCTTCTTTCCCTCATCAGTGTCACACAATTCCATAGCCCCATGTGCCTGGCAATGGGAGAATCTGCATTGTTCTCAACTGGTGAAGTGCTGTTGCTGATAGTCCTAAAACTCAGTAACGAAGGGAAAGAGGGAGACTGTTTTGTAACTAGCAAACAGTACTCAGCCTTTGAGTCTGTTGGTTGGATTTGCACATCTGCCTGGAAGTGAGCACTGGGCCCATACAGTTTCAGGTTCTTGCTTAGGATGAGACTCTAACAAACAGTAAGTGGGTTTCAAGGCTCACACTAGTTTGGGTCTCCAGTTACCATTGGCCTCGGGAGAGAAACCAGTTAGCAGACTGGCGTAGAGACCAGAACACAGATTGGGTTTAAGGCTAACTGGCTATGTGGACTTGGGCATGCATTTTGACTCCTCTGAGCCTGTTTCTTCACTGGTATAATAAAGGGATAGGAGCATATGATCTCCAAGTTTGTTCTTGGAATAAATGTTTTGCGATTCTCTTCCCACTATGATGTCCCCTTGGCTTCCGACTTTGTAAAACAAAAAAATCAAAACTGATTGTTTTTGAAGACATGTGACTGTTTTCACCTGAAGTCATTGCCTGTCTAGGATCAGAAAAGTGCTCCTGCCTTGGGGATGGTGCTCTGCGCATCCACCCTGGGCTCAGCCAGGGGCCCAGAGTTCTCCGATGAATATTCTTGACATGAAAATATGCTCAATGTAAATTGTTATAAAGGAAAAAGAAGGTACAAAGTAAATGGAGGTGGAATGATGGAGATGTCCAGAGTGAGGGCATGTCGAAAGTTGATTTCCTGGGACTCAAAGACCTCTATCCTGTTAACAGCTGCTCACGTAGACCTCAGGGTTGATGGGGTAAAATGAATATTATACAACTTTTTGTGAGCAGTAAACAAGCTAACATATGGAAAGCACTTAGCACAGGGGCTGACAACTAGAAGGTACCAGTAAATGGCGACTATGATTGTTATAACGTGTAAATGTGGTCTGCATGCGTCTTTTTTCCCTCTTACATTGACCACTTCATTCCTGCTTCCTGTGCTGTTGTGCAGACTTTTGACCTCCTCCCCACCCTACTCTTTTCCTATGTCTAATACTTTCCTCTTCTGAATGCAGTTTTTGTTCCAGAGACAGCCTTGCACTTGGAGGGCAGCGGACTCTAAATGGTTAACCCGGAGCGGAAAGTATACAGTGTCAATATTTAGAGTGGCACTATTTGACCGAGGGTGGTTTTTCCCTCCTCAGAGTAATTACTCTCTGTTTGGATTCTCGGTTTTCATAAAAGATACTTGGCTTGCTAGCTATTACATATACCAAATGAAGCCTAAGCTTGTGTAAATGTTGAATAATGAATTAAAATGAAATTGCTGCCTGTGACAGGCCTTCCATGACTCAGTGTGGTTTTGGAGTCAAAAAGTCCCCTATGCCAGCTTCCATGAAAGAGAACGTCAGAGTTGCCACATAGCAACAATCTCATCATGGTTCCGTTTGGCTGAAAGATGGGGACAGTTCTAGAGGTAAGCAGGGCCTATTCCTTCATGAGTGGCCCTTCCTGCATACACAGGCTGTCCAAATCTTGTCCTGGGCACCAGCAACTCTCAGAGGACAGGGCCCTTGGAGCTGAATGAAGCATAGCCACTGAATGTCAATAGCACAGACTGGAAATGGTGACATCTCTCAGGACATACTCAATGCTTCCCTAGTATTTAGCAAAGACGCTTTCAAGCATGCATGAATATCTAACTTCATGCTAGCTATGTCTTGAAGCCACTAAAGGGTCTTAAGGAAAAAAGTGATGTATAGGATTCATGGAAGTGCAGAAACTAATGTAATAGACCTAGTGAAAGATGGTAACTTGAACTAGAGTGATGGAGAAAAGCGGATAGATTTAAGATATATTTTGCAAATAGACATTAAATGATCTGCTGGTGGTTTTACGTGAGGATTAAAGCATTAAGAATGATCCCAGACAGGTGTCTGACATGAGAACTAGGCAGACGGGCATTTGTCATTTACTGCGATGGGAAACTGGGATGTGGAGATTAGGTTTGGGGGGAATTCAGAAGTCCCGTTTAAGCACGTTAAGTTTGAGGTGCCTGCCAGATGTCCAAAAGGCAGCATCAAGGTGCCAGTTGACTCTGTGAGTCTGGAACTTACGTGAAGAGGCTGAAAGGGAGATAGAAATTGTAGAGTTATTACCATATGGATGGCATTTAATGGTTGGGACCAGATGAATTAGAAGAGGAAGTAGAAGGCCTAGAACCAAGCCTAGGACATGTTTGCATGCCGTTGGGGATGATCTAAAGGAAGGGGAGAGATTAATAACGCAGGCACAATATATTTTATTTTCTTTTTTTTATTTCAGCTCATCATGGGAGTACATAAGTTCAGGTTATATACATTGTCCATGTCCCGCCCATCCCCCCGAGTCAGAGCCTCAAGCATGTCCATTCTCCAGACAGTGCGCCTGGCACTCACCATGTAGTCAAACTAACTAAAAGAATGGAACTGGAATGTTCCTAACACAAAGAATGCTTGAAGTGATGGATACTCCAATTGCCCTGATTTGATCATTACACACGGTATCCCTGTATTACTGAAACATCACATAAATATATACAACTATTATGTATTCATAATAATTAAAATTTTAAAAACAAAACAAACAAAACAAAAACCATGCATTTGGGAAGGGATTGGTAAAAGCCAATTTAGTCAACATCAATCAGAAGACATTTTTAAGTCCTCATATCTTTAAATGTGGTTCTAGTCTATAAGACCCATCTGACCTCCGTTGCAGATGACTAAGGGGTAAAATGTGTTACACTGTGTTAATCCAAATGTGATTGTAGTCCTTAGGCGAGTAAAGAGAAAGGTAGGAGATGATGAACCTTTAGAAGAAAAGTCAAGTGGAAAGGTGGGGACAATTTATTTTGGTCATGGTTGTGCATGTGCCTATTGTACTTGAAATTAAGAGAGAGCTTGATGCTAATATGTAGAAAGACATTCCTTGATTGAATTAATCGAGGTTTTTTTTTTGTTTTTTTTTTTTTTTAAGAACAGACATCTTTGCTATAAAGATTAATATATTTCTTTTTGACCCCAACCCTGACCCTGGTCCTGATACCTCAAGGTCCTTCAAGCTCTGCCAAAGCCATTTTCTACCATTAGACAAAGCAAGTGAATTAGGAACTGAGCTAATTCAGCTCAATTCAATTTGGCAAATATTTATTGTGCGTCTTATATTCTGCTATAAACTGGGGAGACACAAGTGAAGATGTCCTTACTCTCATGGAGCTCACAGTCCAATAGGAAAACAGACCTGTAATCAGTAATGAGCTCATCTCTGTGAACTTAATGAAAAATTAGAAGCAGCTCCAAGTTACCATGGTGGCATGGGCCAAGGGCTGTAAGGCAATGTCTGCTCTGGAATTTCTGTTTAAAAGAGGTTGAGTGGCAGCAATCTGACTGCATGTGCCAGGAATGAGGCAGGATGAATGGGTGGGAGTTAGGGTCACCAGATTTAGCAAATAAACCCACAGAACACCAAGGTAAATTTGAATTTCAGATAAACAATAAATAATTTTTAGCATAAGTATGTCCCATGCAATATTTTATTTTTTGTGTGTGTTATTTATCTGAAATTCAAATTTAACTGGGAACACTGTATTTTGTATGGCAGACCAAACAGTAAGGGACTTGCTTCGCAGATTTAATTGTTTAGCATTTGACCAAAAAGTAAGACAATGTCAAGGTTAGGAGAGGCTTTCTGGAGGGGAGAACCCAGGGGCTGGGTTTTGAAGGCTGAAAGTGAGTATCTAGGCCCTTGTTATTCAAAGTATGATCTGCAGACTAGCAACATCAGCATCAACTGGGAGCTTGCTGGACATGCAGACTGTCAGGCACCACCCAGACCTACAGACTCAGAATACATATTTTAACACGATTTCCAGGTGACTCATATACCTGTTAATGTTTGAGAAGCCCCAGTCTAGGTGGAAAAGAGCAAGGAGTAAGCAAAAGAAATGGCATGTGCAAATGTACAGATACTCAAAACAGTGCAGTGGTCTCATGAAAAATCAATCACCTGTTTGATCCTTTATCACACACAGCCTTAACACTATCTTGCCCTTTATTATTATTCTTTTGTGTAGATATTCTTCTCTCCATTATAGGAAGCAGGAAGACCCACATTACTCTTATTTACTAGGAGTTATAGTCTGATGAATGGTCAGAAGTTCAAAGACAGAAAGCTTAGTTATAACATGCTATTAATAGGTTATTTTCACTCATGTTCAATTAAGAGTTTAATATACAGTGGGCTACACTCTCCATGTACCTAAGTCTACCATGCACTAGGTGGTACTTCTGCATTTTTCACATGAGGAAACTAATGCCTGGAGAGGCAGAGCGACTTGTCAGTTCAAAGGCAGAATTGCACCCCACGAGTGTCTGACTCAAAATCCTATGCCTTTTGCCCATTGCCTTCAAGAAAGAAGGCACTATTTATTAACAGCGTGAGAAATTTTTAAATTTTTGAAAACTTTTGCAAAATTCAGGTTAAGCAGACTTTGCTTCAAATATCTAGACATTTTAAGTAGCAGGGTTTTTTTTTTTTTTTTTTTTTTTTTTTTTGGTTTGGTTTGGCTTTTGGGTTGGGAGCAGAATTAACTTGCCAATTGCCCTAATTCTATATTCTTATGTGTATATATAATGATGGGCCTCATTGTTGGCTTAACATTGTCCCTTCTCTTCATGTGTTTGAATGTCAGCCCTCCTTCAAGGCCACCTAACACTCTTTCTCCTTGTTTGCCCCACAAATGCTTTCCCATACCAGCCAAGCTCACAGGGAGCCCTAGCACCAGCCCTTCTCCCAGTTCTTGTTCCTATTGATTCTACCATGGTTCTCAACTTTCCCTCTAGCAGTGAACTCCTTTTATTAAAAAAACTGAAATCTTATGCACAAACCCAATTTGGAAGAGAAGTAGAGCCCTGAGATACTCTACCTCCCCCAAACTCAGGACACATGGGGGACATAGTTTGGAAGAAAAACCAATCTGTGCCTCTTGTATTGTGTCTCCACTTTTTCTTTCCACATGTGTCCATCTTCCCAAATGCATGAAAGCTCTGTAAGGTGGACAATATTGATTATTATGGCCACCACCCTATCCAAATCCCCAAATGGAGTTCGTGTACCTCTGGGCACAAGAGGGCAGAATTATTTTTAGGGTAACCCTGAAAAACCTAGAATTATGGTCACTTTATACTTTTATGTGCCTTCCCATGATTCATAGCACAGTACCTTCCATATAAAATATGCTTAATCAATTCCATACATGCTGATTAATTGACTGCTCTTGGAGTTAAGTGGATCATTTTAATCTTGTTGGCTGAAATATATTTATTTAAATTGTATAAATTGACTGTACTCTTTATAATAGCTTGTTGTTTGTGAATAATGTTTTTAAAATTTAGAAATAGCAGGAATAAGAACAACTTATATGCAGACAGTAAAATAGGTTTGATTTACAGGTTATGCTGCTTCTGTGGAAATAAATATGTAGTTAGAGATAATGTATTGTACATATTTAAATGCTAGGAGGGACTTTTTGTTGGGATGTTCTCTTTCCTTAAGCATTTAAAAGTTTCTTCCAATCCCTTAAGTATTAAATCCATAAGCCAGTTAATCATTTTAATGAAAACATTGCTGAAAATTCTGATGAGCACGTGAATTGGTGTCTTAGTTGCACATGGAGGTCTAAGTCTCTGTCTCACATAGAAAATTGTGGCTTCTTCAAAGTCCAAGTGGGATGATGAAGTCATTCGCCTATTCATTCATTCACCGAACATTGATCAACTTATAAATGCCAGGCACCTTGCTAAATACAGGCAGCTATGCCTTAACACAACATATACATTCCCCCAAAACCTCATGTTCTGCAAAATCACGCATTTAAAAAAATAACAGAAATGGGAGGAAAAATAAAGTTGGAATAGACCACTCAAAATCTTGGCGATTTTGGAACCAGAGCGCTAACACAAGTAATAAAATCCAATAATGGTTCTATAAAAAAATAATGTAGTTAAAAAGACATGTTAAATTTCTAAATGATAAATACTATAGTAAATAGTTACTAAATACAGTAAATATTTATAAAGGAAGTAGTTTTCAAAGGCAACAGTGCTTGGGGGCAGTGGATGTGAAGTGGAAGGCAGGGTGGGGGCCAGGGTGGCTGAGATACGGAGGCAGGGCCCTGGTCATGGAGGGCCGTGCTCCGGCACTTCCAAGATGGAGCAGGAAGATGTGGTCAAGAGAAAAAGTGACGTGTGTCAGTTTAGGTTTCCCCCAATGGACCTTAAGAGCAGAACTTTGGTGCAGGCAGTTTATTGGGAGGTGATCAAGGAAAGCACAGTGAAGGGGTAGAATAATGAGACAGGCAAGGGAGGAAAGGCCCTTCACTTTAGTAAGTGGCGTCAGTGAACAGATTCCCACTATAAGCAACTGTGACTCAGCCCCACTGGGACCTTGCCAGGCTGCAGACCACTCCTATGTATAGGCCAAGTAATCTTTACTGGAGGCCAAAAAGTACGCCGAGCCAGAGGGAGATGGTGAAGGTGACTGGCATGTCCTGGAATCTTCTGCAAGTCACTGTGGGAGAAGTAGGTAGGCTGAGTGGATCCAGGCGGGAAACCTACAGTATCTGCTAGTGGGCAAAAGGGGATTGTATACAGCAAAGCAAACGGGCATTGGGTGGAGTACTGTATCCGTTTGTGGCTTGCTGGAGTCACCTGTGTTTGCATACATCAGCTGCTGTTTGGTGGGACAAGATAGTAGAGAGAACAAATTGCCTATGAACCAATGAGACTTCCAAGGCATGCTGCCGTCATATCCCTATTTATGAATTGTGTATGAGAGTTAATTTGCATTATAGAAGTCACGTGTTATAGAAGAACAGATTGGACTGGGGATACCACCTTTAAATAAAATACTGAATAGTCCCTGATTGCAAGAAACTTCCAGTCTAATGGGGGAAATGGGAGTTCAGAGTTCCTTGAGGTGCTGTGGCAGAATATGTTACAAAATGCAATGCATCCAAAGCTATTTCCCCCATCCATTCTTGGGGGATCGGGGAAGAGGTACCGAAGCTAAGTCCTGAAGGATGAGCAACAGGTAGACGAGTAGGAAAAGAGGAGGAAAATCCTAGAGAAATAACGTGAAAGAATGCAGGGGACCTTCCAAAGGTGAAATCATTGCCCCACTCCCTGGAGGTCACTAAAGACCCCAGGACTTCAAGGGTTTAGCATAAGAAAAGAGGGAACGTAAGGACTCAAGAATTTAGGTCCTCAGAGAAAATTTTAAGCCGTAAGGTGGGTGCTCAACCGATCCCTGTATCATGCAGAGCCTGGCCGGCTGCAAGCATTGGATAAATAATAAATACCAGTTCCTTCTGTCTCTGGGATCAGCGTCCTGCCTTGACCTTGCTTATCAGATCAGGTCGAAAACCGAGGTCCTCCTTACCACATGTGGTCATTACATTTCCCACGGCATTTTTCACAAGAGGCCCGGGCTGCTTCCCTGGCTGTTCTCCAGGTAGGTAATTATCTTGCCTCCTGTTCTAACTCCCTTGTGGTTTCAGTTGTAGGAGAGAGCCTTCTTTATTCCCACGTGATTGGCTGCTGGTACTGAGAGGTTTCATTCCGGAAATCTGTTACCTTCTGCCCTGGAGCTTGGCTGGTGTTCAGGGGTGGGAGAGGATGTTTGAGGACAACTTGGCCAGGTCTATACTTACTAAGAGAAGTGGAGAATTGGGACTAATTTCCTGATAAATTGAGCACCAAATGTAACGTTTTACTATATGACCTCATTTTTTAAAACATATGAAAACCTGGATTGTTCAGGGAAAAGAAAAAGTTCCTAATTCAAAAGTACTGACATAAAATCTGTATTCGTTACCCTCACCATAAGAGCATGCTGTTTTGTCAAAGTGGCCAGTAATCACGATGGTCAAATTTTCTGAAGATGACACGTATGAGGACAGAATATCTGCATTGAGAATGTACCAGAAAAATCTGTCTGTCTGAGTATCTATCTCTATCTGTTATCATTGCATCCATAATCTTTTATCTCCTTCTATATGGATTGTTAGTGTACAGTTATCAGCACACAACCCTTGGTGATGACATTTCTGGCAGTTTTGTCAGACAACCAACAGTTTCTGAGTACCCACAGCTGTGTGGCCGTGTGACATGGAAGGTGTATAATAACAACACTGCCTGTCTATCCTCAGTTCACTTCCAAGCTCTAATGCAGCATAAGAAGATCAGTTCTGAAAACAGGCCCGAGTTTAAATTCTGGCACCACTACCTCTGTGCCCCTGAGCAAGTTAGTCAATCTTGCTAATCAATAGGTTTTTTCATCTATAAAATGAAAATCATAATATTGATACCTAACTATTACTAACTTATAGAGTAATAGATTCCATGATATACTGAAATTAAAATGCATGGTGTCTGGTACATAACAGGCTGAACAAGTGTTTGTAATCATCGCTATAATAAAAATCATCAGACACGTATACAAAACACAATTGCGCTGCTAATTGAGTGTCCTCCCCAGAAGTTCAGAGGAGAGCTGGTGCTCTGCAGCAATGTAAGATGGTGGTTAAGAACATTGGCTTTGTGATTAGACAAACTTAGCTTAGAATCTTAACTTTGCTATTTGCTAGCTCTGTGACCCTAGACAAGTTAAATGACCTCTCTGAGCCTTGTTTCCTCGTGGTAAAGCAGGATAGTTGTAGGATAAAATGCAATAATGATTTATAGAGTCACATAGAACTTACCACATAGAGACCACTGAAAAAATGTATCCTAATTATTAGTGATAATGAATACAATGCATTTGATGATTTGACCAGAGCAGCCACTCAAAATACAGCTTTTGAAAAAATCTTTATCAGCCTAAAAATGTCTGTGTAATATTTATCAAAGGCCCAGTTGAAATATACTGTCCATGGAGGTCTTATGAAGGGTGGTAGTTTCTCCAGAACAGCCATGGGACAAGATACATTATCTTGATGAAAAAGTAGGCTTTCACTGACTTCACCTTTGGCGCCATGCTACTGGCTTGCATTGGGGAACATGCAAGTTATCATTTGCATGAAAATCATCATCACGTTTAAGCAGGGATATTCTTGGTGTCAAGACCACTCCTTCAAACCATATTCCTATTTGAGGACCCATGGAAGGAAAGTCCTTTATACTTCAGTTTTTTGAAAACTCAGATCACTTCCTAAGTTAAACCTGTACATTTTTAAACTTTCAATTTTGAAATGATTATAGATTCACTTCAAGTTGCAAAGATTGTACAGAGAGGTCCTGTGTACCAGTCACCCAGTTTCCCACAATGGTTATACCTTAGGTCACAATAGCACAATCAATATCAAATGAAATCAGGTGCATTCAGGGTGATGTGGCTATAGACACTATAGCACAATATCAAAACCAGGAAATTGACATTACTTTTAGTGGCTTTAATGAAATGTATAGCATACCTAAGTGATATTAACCCTGATTTTCTTACTATCTTTATTTTGTTTTCTTTTTCAGTTGATTTGATCCCATTTTTGTATCACATATAAGATAGCTGCCTCAAATTCTTTCAAGAACAAGGTTGGGAATAGATTAGTAAATGAAACAAAATATCCTTGTAATTCCAACATATTCCAACATTATGTCGTGTTTGGAATATTGTTCAAGTTGAGTCAATCCATAACCAGAAAGAAGCCTAAATTCATGATATCTGTTCTCTGTACTGCAGACTCTTAACCAGAGCATTCTAAAATAAAGAAATTGGGTTGCCCAAGGACAGTTATTTAATTTATTAAGACTTGGATTTTTAATGATCAAATTAGAATAATGGTATAACTGTACTAACAATAGGTAACAGCTTTTGAACATCTACCATGTGCCAGACACAAGGCAGAGCACTTCACATACATATTTAATTTAATCCATCACAATTGTTTTATTGTTAAATACTTTCCGGACATATTTAAGTCTCATGATAACTTTATGATGCAAATGCTGATCTATTTTACAAATGAGGAGACTGAGGCTCAGAGAGGTTATCTGCCTATGGTTACACAGCAACCTTCGGTTGGCCAAACCCAGAAGAACCTCCACCATGGCACTTGGAACCACAGTCATATTTTTATTGGTGATTTAGTTTCAACAAAATGATATCATTGGTCATAATTAATGTCAGCAAAATGACATCGTGACATGCTATGAACTTGATTATAAAATTTATTTTATTTAGTTTGTAACTTTTTATATTAAAATAAAACTGTAAAAGACTTGTGCCTTATTTCATGAGTGTATATTAATATTTTAAGTATCATTGTAAAAATATTTTAAGTTAATATTAGGGATATGAGAGAATTTTTTTTCCCACTGGGGAGGATGATGTATCTCTCAAGTTTGGGAAATACTGATATAGGCACATAGGCAAGTCTTTATCTTTTACTTGTTTTATCTTTTTATTTTAAATCTACAGGATTTATAACTACTGAGAGAAAGAGATATCCCACTGGGATGGGCTAGAAAGATGGGATTTGAATTAGCTTTGAAAGAGGTGCAGAATTCAGAATATAAATGACATCTGGCTACAACACCCATCACCCAGGTGATTTGAGGTTGATTTTCTCACCTGGATGGCTAGAAGGGCATTCTTTATCCCTCATGATTCCAAGTGGAGCCCTGCAAAACTGAGAACTTGCTCAAAAAGGGAAAACTTTCCAAGCAGAGGAGGCCGTGTCTTCAATCAGAAAGTGAGTTTCAGATAAGTGAAGGTGAGGGAGGAGTCCCTTTTGCTGGAGGAGCACCTGGCACACAAAAGGGGATGAGTAGAACATGTCGAGGCCCCACGTAAACTAGGCGGACAGGGCGAGGGCCCACAGGGGAGTTAATGTGGGAGGGATGAACCAGAATCGGAACCCAAACCAGAACCACATAGTGGATGCCTCTGAATATGGAGTAAGGAGTTTAGATGGCACACAATGGGGAGGCCTTGCATATCTTGAGTAGGATGGTATGAAATAGATGGTGTTGAATACTGATGCAGAGGACTGAAAAGAGCATTGGTTATGTTCACCAGAATGGAGCTAAAACAAGTTGAGTAAGGCAGGTGGTGAGTAACAACCCTCCTTCACTCCCCAGCTAATGGGGATTCTGACATCCTAACTTAAGAGCACTGGTGAACTCGGGCTAGTTACGGTAGAGCCTCAGCTTCCCTGATGGCTTCTCACATTTTGGTTGGATCTATAAATATGATGGAGAGGCCTTAATATTTTTTCCTAGTCCTGCTAGCAAAGCTGTACCTATGATCTCCCACTGGGACCAAAAACCAAATTGAGATTCCACAAGTACACTTTAGACAATACTGGGCAATAGCTCGTTCAGGAAGACTTCCCAGGATAGCTACTGCAATCAACTTTCTCACTTTGGGTTTCTATAGTAAAGAACTTGTCTGAAGGTCTCATGCAGAGAATTCAATTTATATCATCCAAATAGGTGAAACATGAAGTGCACCTCACTAGCTCCTGGGGTTGGTAGCAGTCGCCATGCTTACCTTCACTGTTTGCTGGTTTCCGGGAACAATGAGTGGAAATTCATATGTTACAATTAAAAAACATTAACAGCAAACATCAGAGAGAAGAATCAATTAGTTAATGTATTACTTAAGGCTATCAAGGGCAACCGTTCATTTTGAGTAAGATTTTTTTTACCCATTATTAAAATCTTAAGTGTCTACCGATAACTGAAAATATGTTTGAATTTGCTTGAATTCTACTCTAGGGAGCAATACCCTGACAATATTTCCTGACCAAATACTTCAAATTATGGCATGAGGTCTAAAGCTAAATGCATTAACTTTCCAACACAAATAAAAAACTGATCTATAAATTTTGCTGTGGCTTCTTTGCTGTGCATCTGTCCATCTATAATTTTTAATTATGTGTTCTGTTCAGGGCACTGTGCTTGAAGCTATAAGGTAGCTGAAATGTAGTTGTTACCCTCCAGGAGCTTCAGTTCTTTTCCTCTATGGATGGAGATAAAGCGTCATTAATAATGACAATAGTAATAATGACCTTCCTATATATACTTTAAAAAAATTTAGGGACTTTCATTTATGTAATTTGATCTTTTAATTCTCCATTTGATATTCAAGGGAATTCGTGAAATAGTAGGTAGGTAGAGGCACTACTAGCTACATTAAATGAGAGAAAAGAGGTCATTTAGCCCAGAGTGATCTAGTGACTTACTCAAAGTTACAAATGGAGTGATGGAACTAGAACGAAGACATGAATTTCCAGACACATAATGAAGTACTCCATTTGCCTACGGACCAGATTTTGAATTATATCACACTACCACCTTCCGTATACCATAGTGGAAGTACTCCGTAATGGCAAAGGAATTTGGATGTAAGGATCTTCCAAGCTGAAATAGCAAATTTTCTAAATTTTACAAATTTTCTGGCTCTGTAGCACAAATTCAGATGGGTGAAACAAGATTAATTATGGACAGAATGTTTACAAATTTTAAATATGAAATCAAGAAATAAAAATGTCCAGATGCCAGAAATGACGACGAAACTAAAAATTAAAGTCATGGGAAGTGGCAGATAGGGAGTCGCGCCTTATCTGGGGATGCTGGATGCCCTGGGACAGGGGACATGATACCTGACAAGAGAGGAGTCTGGAAGTCAGGCAGCTGGCACTAGGCAACTGGCTGGTGTAATGAGAAACTCAAATCGGTAGCCTGAGAAGCGGCACATGGTGGCACACAGTCATTCCGGACAGTGAATGATGAAGTATTTGTCCCGAAAAGAAGCTGGAATCCCATGCTAGGTGCTGTGTGCCATATGCTGGTGGGGCCCCATCACACTATCTGAGAGGCACAGGGGCTTAACTTTAAAATTGCTTGAGGATGTCTATTCACAGAAACCATAATTAAAATGCTGGGTTGCTACAATCTTAAAAGAATCTCTAGAAGACTAAAGAACAGATAATTTCTCAACCAGTAGAGGGAAAATTGAGAGATAAACCCTCCCAAACTTTGATTAATTAAAGAAAAAAAACAAGAGACAAAAAGATTTAAAGAGGTAAACAAAGCATTTAATAGAATAAACAAGTCTACCTATATGAGTTAGAAGTATAAGTGGCTTAAATTCAGTGGTTAAAAATAGAGATTGTCAAATTAGTTTAAAAAAAATGAAAATGGAGTACATCTAAAACCTAAGGGCACTAAAAGGTTAAAAATAAAAGAATAAACTGATTAAATATAAATGCATAATTATATGTTTTATATATATCAAATATACACATATATCAAGAAAATACTAACCAAATAAAAGCTAGATAGCTTTTTTTTTTTTTTTTTTTTTTTTGAGACAGGGTCTTGCTCTGTCGCCCAGGGTAGAGTGCTGAGGCGTCAGCCTAGCTCACAGCAACCTCAAATTCCTGGGCTCAAGCGATCCTACGGCCTCAGCCTCCTGAGTAGCTGGGACTACAAGCACATGCCAGACACCCAGATAATTTTTCTACTTTTTGTAGAGACGAGGTCTTACTCTTGCTCTAGATAGCTTTATTAAACACTGACAGAAGAGATTTTAAGACCAAAAGTGTTATTAGTGATAAAGATGTTATCTATATAATGATAAAATTATGATTTACCATAAAGCTATAATAATTCCAAATTTAAATACAAAAAATAAAGATGCAAAAGTTGACAGTATTACATGGAGAAATCGAAATATTCATAATCTTCATAGGTGATTTTAATATTTAACTTACTGTAATGATGCCTCTAAAGTTAGAATTTGGTAAGAATATAAAATATTTGAACAATACAATCAACATGCTTGCTATAATGTACGGAAATAGAACCTTATACCCAACAATGGAAGAATATACATTCTTCTCGAGCATGTATAGATCACCTATGAAAATGGATCATGAAGCATGTATTATAAAGCAAGGCAAAAATGTAAGTCCCAATAAATTCCAAAGAAATGATGTCATACAGATGATGTCATACGGATCACATTTCTGAACAAAGTCCAAATAATTGAAAAATAACTAAGAAAAATATTAATCCCAAATATTTGAGAAATTAAAAGCCCATTTCTAAATAACTCATAGGTCAAAGAATAAATTATAGTGGACAATTGGAAATATTTAGAACTAAATATTAATGGAACCATGATTTATAAAAACTTGTGGGATGCAACTAGGGGGCTGTGTGTAAAAGAACTGTATGTCTTAAATGTGTCTATTAAAAAAATTGAAAATCAATGAGCTAAGCATCTTATTCAAAATATTAGAAAAGAGTGAAATAAAATAATGTATAAAATGATTGCAATTTTTGTCTGTGATGGAAAAGATTATATGACACTACCCCCACCACTAAGAATCACTATACAACTTACAACTACGTAAGTATACAAATTTTTCGGTAAAATCTAATAAAGAAACTATTTGAAGGCAGTAGAGATCAACCAAGGTAGACAGGACTTGAGAGTCTAAGATTGCAAAGAGAAGGTAAGCATATTGAGGGCAGCCTCACATTTGTCCCCATTTGTTACCCTGAGGGGATTTGCTGATTTGTGGAATAAGAAAAAGAAGTAGAAATAATCAGCATGAGGTCTGTGACAGTCTCATTGAGCTGGAGAGACAGAAGTTAGAGTTTGGATGGCTAAAGTGGACAGAACTCGGGAAGCTCAGATCTCAACGAGGTAAGAACTGCAGAGAAGTTAGCCTGAAATTCCACGGACGGTTTTCCTTACAGCTGTTTGTCAACTCCTAAGCTGCAGGTGCACAGGGAAAGGTGCCAGGAAACTAAGCAGAAAGCAGCTTCTGTGAGCCTAAAGAGCTACAAAAGCTGCTTTGGTTGGAGAAAAAGAGGTTGGAGCTGGGCACCTATCAAAGTGGAGACACCTGGTAAAGACCCCAGGCTTTCAGTTGAGGCACCTGAAGGGTAGGCTCTAGGAATCAGAGATGTCCCCTATAAGCAAAAGCAAATTGCAAATAGAGACCTTTTCTCTCTAACAAAACCTGAAATCCAGCTTTAACTAGACCAAGGTGACCTCCCTATACTCTATCCACCTGCCAGAAAAAAAATAAGTCTTCTCTGTAGAAAGATAACATTATTTATTGGTTTATACAATGTGTAACATTCAATAAAAATTACTACAAAATCTAGAAATAAGACCAAATGACAAAAAACAAAGTTGAAAATAAAATAGACAATAGAAATAATCCCATAAGTAATTACAATATGATTACATACAAGAAAATAGAGGAAAAGAAGTATTTCATCAGATAATGCATCAGCTAATTTGTAAAATCAGGAATGAAATAGAAATTTTAGAAATAAAAGTAAATAACTGATCTTAACAATTTAATAATTGGTTTAATAGTGGGATAGACACAATTGAAGAAAAGATTAGTGAATTGTAAGATTGATCAATAAAACAAATCTCATAGAAGTTCAATGTACAAAAATCAACTGCATTCCTATATATCTGTAATACCTAGAGAATATAGTTAAAGTATGTCATTGATAATGGTAAAAAAATGGTATCCAGCAAAAAATCTTAAAAAAGAGAGTTATATGAGCTTTATGGAAAGATTTATAAAGATCTAAATAACTGGAGAGGTCTTCCATATTTATGGGTTACACCAGTTTCATACGAACATTATAGCACCTTCTGTGCATATAACAAAATATCACATGAACCACATAAACATGTACAAATATTATATATAAATAAAAATTACATGCCTGTAATCCTAGCACTCTGGGAGGCCGAGGCGAGTGGATGGTTTGAACTCAGGAGTTCGAGACCAGCCTGAGCAAGAGCAAGACCCTGTCTCTATTAAAAATAGAAAGAAATTAGCTGGACAACTAAAAATACAGAAAAAATTAGCCGGGCATGGTGGTGCATGCCTGTAGTCCCAGCTAATCGGGAGGCTGAGGCAGTAGGATTGTTTGAGCCTGAGTTTGAGATTGCTGTGAGCTAGGCTGATGCCATGGCATTCACCCCGGGCAGCAAAGTGAGACTCTGTCTCAAAAGAAAAAAAGAAAAAAAAATTATAGAGAATAATTTTAAAAAGAATGAGATAGTATTTTTGACTCAAAGTATGTACAGAT
This sequence comes from Lemur catta, assembly GCF_020740605.2. Taxonomy (NCBI): domain Eukaryota; kingdom Metazoa; phylum Chordata; class Mammalia; order Primates; family Lemuridae; genus Lemur; species Lemur catta. The sequence continues at coordinate 92,119,107 of NC_059128.1, forward strand.
TTCTTAATGTAAATAAGCATAAATATTAAAGTAATAGATTGAGAACTTTGACTTTATCAAGGTGAAAATTTCTGTAAGCCAAGTCACCAGTAAAAAAAGTGAAAGATAAGTCTCAGCTGGGAGAAAACATTTTTAGTGCATACTACTAGAAATTAATTTGCATCTTGCTAAATGTAAAGCATCCTACAAATCAAGAAGAAAAAGAATTTGACAGAGAACAAGAATAAGAGGGAGAAACTCAAACGGCAAAAGTAAAAGCATAAAAAGATGCTACATCTTACTGGGGACTAGGGAAACAAAACATAAATGACAATCACAAGGAGATATGATTTCAAGCCCATCAGAATGGCAAATATTCAAATGCTGATGATTCCAGGATTTGATAAATATGAAGAACAAGGTAAAATTATACTTGGTGGTAGGGTAAATTATTTTTAACTTTGGAAAGCAGTTTGACAAAATTTATTGAATTTACAACACAGATGTCCTATTGTCCAACAATTTCTTTCCTAGGTATTTTTGCTGGAAAAATTCTTGCACATGTGTACAAGTTGGTATGTATGGGAAAGCTGATAGCAGTATTTTTGGTAATTGCAAAAAATTAGGAGAAGTCTAAACGTGTATAAACAGTAGATTGAATAATTAAATTATAGATTATTCATGCCATGAAATACAATACAGAATTGAAAATCAATAAACTAGAGAGCTATGTATCAACATGGCTAAATAAAAATTTTGATTTTTCAAAAATGGAAGTAGCAAAAGGATATCATGTGATAACATTTTATAAAGTTTAAAAATATATGAGGCAACATTTCCTATTACTTGGAGGAATGTATACATGTGTCAAGAATCCAAACTCACCAGAGTCAGCCTGGTGTTTTATCTCTGGAGGTGAGAGGGGATAGGTACTTGCAATGGAAAAGAGATACATGAAAGCGTCAAAGGTATTTGTAATATTTTATTTCTTAAGCTGGGTAATGACAACGTAGGTATCCACTACACTATTCTTTCTACCTTTTTGTGTGTCTGAAATGTTTTATTACACAACAATTTTTAGATGGTTCAGAATTGGTAAATCCGGAGGGCCTTGTTAGAAGCAAATGTTAACTGAGATGAGATCATCTCCCCAATCCAGGCACTACTGAGAAACTACCATGGATGACAACTGTTGAAAATAAACTAACAGTAAAAAAGATATGAAGCACATCAGAAAATCCGCCCCCATAAGAGAGACCCAGCAGACACAACAAATGAAAGAATTCACAGTTGAGAAACTAAAGAAAATAGAGCAGTTTCTAAAGGACTTCAAAATGAGTATGTTTAAAAATGTTCAAAGAGATAAAAGAATCAACTGATCTCATAATGTTAGAACTCTGTTATGAAAACAGAGTAAGCAAACTTGAAAATAAGCATATATTCTAGAAATGAAAACTAATGCTATCATAATTGTAAAACTCAACAGAATATGTCAGTCAAAGCAGACCAAAGCAAAAATTAATAAATTGGAAGATGGAACTAAGAATGTAACTTAGAGACCTCTAAAGATTTATAAGAAGGAGGCAATGAGAGATGTGAAGAGTAGACCAAGAAACTCCAACATGTGTGTCCATAAGAGTTCCAGAAGGGGAGGGGAAGTTACAGGGAGTAGTAACACGCGAATACATTGGTGGAGAATTTTCTACTAAGACATGAGTTCTCAGATTGAAAGGTCAAACACTAAGTTCCGAACTGAAGAAAATTGAGAGAGAGAGAGACAGAAAGTTAGAGAAGGAGAGGGAGAGGGAGAGAAACTGCAATACATCAAATATAAAGAAGAAATCCTTAAAACCACCAGAAGAGATCAGACAGATAACCTATGAAGAACAACATTGACACTGACAGCAGACTTCTCGTTAGCCAGAAGGGAATCTGGAAGAAAATGGAATGATGCCTTCAGAGTGCCAAGGCAAAACTGTAACAGCCGGTTCAGAATCCCACATCTCCTAAATTACCACTCCAGAATGAGGGTGAAATACAGATATTTTAAGACATACAAAGAGAATTTATTATCAAAATGACTTTCTGATAAGGGAAATAGAATACAGAAGCAGTAGAATATAAGTGGCAAGGGTGAGTAACAGCAGTAGTAAGCATGTTCGTAAATAAAAATAAGTGTGGATGATGAAAAAATAACTAATGTAAGAACTTAAAAATAAGACTTCATGAAACATGAATTGTTTTGGGGGGAGTTCAGATGGATTAGCATGGTCTCTTTTGCTTATCTTGTTTGGGTGAATAAAGATGTTGATTAACTTTAGACTTTGATAGAAAAATACCAAGTTAGTTATGCATCTTAAACATTTTAATGGCAATCACATAAAGAATAAAAAAGAAATTTATAACTTGCAAATGAGTAAATAGCTAAAAGGTAATTGAGAAACTCTCAGTTCATCAGAAGTCAGGAAATTAAGAAAGAAGGAGGAGGAGGGGAAGGAGGAAGGGGCCAGGGGGAAGGAAAGGGGAGGTGGAGGCAGAGCAGCACCTAAATATCACAGTAAATAGAAAATTCAAATAAGATGGTAGGAATTAATCCAAATACAGATGCCCCTTGTCTTACAGTGAGGTTACATCTCAATAAACCTATCATAAATTGCAAATGTGTTTAATACAGCTAACCTACCCAACATCACAGTTTAGTCTACCCTACTTTAACTGTGCTCAGAACATTTGCATTCGTCTACAGTTGAGACCAAATTATCTAACACAAAGCCTGTTTTATACTAAAGTTTTGAAAATCTCATGTAATTTATTGAATGCTGTACTGAAAGTGAAAAACAGAATGGTTGTATGGGTGCTCAAAGTATGGCTTCTAATGAATGCACATCCCTTGTGCACCATCCTAAGGCTGAAAAAGCCTAAGTCGAGCCGTTGTAAGTCAGGGCCTGTGTGTTCATGGAACTATACACTATTTGTGATGGTGGTTTTATTTATCAGCATGAATAGCCTTAGAGTCCCATTTATTCAAACACTGATCTAGATATTGCTATGAAGGAATTCTATAGGTGTGATTAAATTCCATAATCAAGTGACTTTAAGTGAAGGAGATTATCCCAGAGAATCTGGGAGGTCTGGTCCAAGCAGTTGAAAGGCCTTAGGAGCAGAGCTGAGGTTTCCCGGAAGGAGAAGGTATTCAGTCTGTGAACTACAGCTCCTGCACGTTCCTGAGAGTCCACCCAGACCTTTCCAATGGTCTGCTTACAATGTCAGACTTCCCTAAGCAGCTCCCTAGTTGCGTGATCCAATTCCTTGCAATAAATCTCTTTATATACACCTCCTACTGGTTTTGTCTCTCTGGTTGAACCCTGACTGTTAACACTAGGTAAATGGATTAAACTCGCATCTTCACCTGCACAGATTCTCAAATTGCATTAAGAATAAATAAAAATGCTCTTGAAGAGAAATATACCTGAAGTACAAAGAAGGTTGGAAATTAAGGATCAAGAGAATGCCTATAGCAGGCAGATGCATACTGAAAGAAAGCAGTGACAGGGTAGAGTGAGATGATGTGATAACAAGGGCGTTTCTGGTGAGCAGTGACATCGGGACCAACACGAGAGTCTCCCAGGAAGCTGCCCACACTTCCAGTGAAATCCTAGACCTCTTGAGTTTCTGGGGAAACCTGGTGATTCCACTAATTTCTCAGAAAAGCCCAGACCACTTCCTAAGTCAAATCTGTACATTTTGAAACTTTCAATTTTGAAATAATTATGGATTCACCTCCAATTGCAGAACGTACAGTGAGGTCCTGTTTACTCACCACCCGTTTCCTCCAATGGTTATACCTTAGGTCACTGTAGCATATGTCAAAACCAGGAAATTGACATTACTGTGTGTGTGTGTGTGTGTGTGGTTCTGTGATTTCATCACGTGTGTAGGTTCACCACTAGAATCAAGAAAACAGAACCAATCCGTCACCATAAAGACCTACCCCTTTAGGGTCACATCTGACACCTTTCCCCCTCACCATCTCTAACCCCCGGCAACCACTCATCTGTTCTCTGTCTCTATAAATGTGTTTTTTGAGAATGTTATGTAAATGGAATCACAGAACGCTACCTGTTGAGTTTGGCTTTTTTACTCAGTGTAATGCACTTGAGATCCACCCAAGTTGTTGCATATATCATTAGTTCATTCCTCTGTATTAATAAACAGTGTTCCATAAGCCTGTCCTCGTTTTTAAATTCTAATAAAAATTAGAAATTTTGTTAAATAAAAATATTAATTTTTAAAATGTTATAAAAAATATGGAAGCTCTTGGGATTTTTATGTTTTGTTTTAAAATAGTCTGAGGTTGCTAATTGTACTGTACATTCTCACATTCTCCCAGTGTTGAAGAAGAGAGATCATTTGTGTCCTTACCAGATCATAAATAAAATGGGCATAATTATCCATTTATGATGGAAATATTTGTTAAGTGCCAGCTATGTCTTACTGGGCTAAGTGTCAGTGAGGCTAAAAAGAGGAATGGGTTATCAATACTGTGATTAGCATAGTGCCGGAATGTGGTAAGCCTTTAATTACTATTAATTGAATGAATAAATCCTGCTCTCAAAAGGAATTTACAACTCCGTAGTAGAAATAATATGTGGATACAATAAATATAAGTTAGAAAATTCAATGTATCATAAAGAAGGTAGAGATGAGTGCAATTTATACTTTTATAGTTTTTTTTAAAAAAAATTGTGGTATGAACACTTAACACAAGATCTACCCTCTTAACAAAATGTTCAGTGTACACTATGGTATTGTTAACTATAGGCACAATGTTGTATAGCAGATATTTAAAACTTAATCATCTTGCAAAACTGAAACTTTACAGCCATTGAATAATAACTCCCCATTTCCCCCTTCCCTCAGGCTCTGATAACCACCATTCTACTCTCTGCTTCTATATATTTGACTATTTTATGTACTTTATATAAGTGGTATCATGCAATATTTGTCTTCTGTGAGTGGCTTATTTCATTTAGCATAATGCCCTCAAGTTTTGTCCAGGTTGTTGTGTATTGCAGAATTTCCTTTTTTAAAGCTATATATTCCATCACATATATTAATATATATCACATTTTTTTTATCCCTTCATCTGTTGATGGACATTTAGGTTGTTATCACCTCTTAGTTATTGTGAATAACTCCGCAATGAACACGGGAGTGCAAATATCTCCTTGAGATCCTAATTTAATTCTTCTGGATAAATACCCAGACGTGGGATTTTTAGAAAACATAGTATTTCTATTTTTGATGTTTTTGAGGAACAGAAAGGTTATACTTGGAGTTGTAAGGACAAGAGAAGATGTCAAAGGAAATTTGACTTCTGTGTTTGGCCCTGAAAAAAAAAGTCAAGAGTTTGGACAAAAATAAGTCAGAAAGGAAAAAACTGCATTCTCGGTATGATAATACTAGTTGACAATTATTAATATCTTCTTGTGTGCTGGTTCCTTTGCTAAGTGCTTTTTGCATACTTAAATCATGTCATCCTCACGGTCCCCCCTGTGAGTATCCCCCTGTTACAAGCAAGAGGCATAGAAAGGGTCTGTGCCTTGCCCAACAAGATGGCTTGTAATGGCCGAGTTTGGAAAACCAGCCATTTGACCTTTGACTGGAGTCTAGAGGGTATAATCGGGAACAGGAAGAGAAGCCTAGAAAGGCAGGTAGGAGCAAGGTACTAGAGAGCTTTGAATGCCACGCTCAGTAATTTGGTCATGTTTTAGAAAGCCAATGGCCATGAAATCTTAGTTTTGCAAGATGAAAAATGGTCATGTTTTGCGCACAGAATGCCTTGATGAGAGTTGTTTCATTTGTTTTGTTTTTGCGTTTTCTCAAAAATTTGGGATTAAGAAGGAACACATAGATGTTAGATATGGAAAATCAGTGACATTCATGCAGGTAAGAGCAAAGAGGGCCACTATGAGAATGGAGATGATGGGCAGTTGAGAGATGGTGTGAAGATGGACAATCTGGGACCTGGAGACTGGCTGAAATGAATGGGGGTGGGGGAGAGAGGGGGCATCCAAGGTGGCCTAGAGATTTTTTGCCTGCATACCTGGGTGGGTAATGGCAGAACTGGAGGAGGAGGAATAAGTTTCAAGGGGGGAAAAGAGGCTTCAGCTTCAGATATTTTGAATGAGGGATTCTAAGGGCACTTCCAGGTAGGAATGCGGAAAGACTAAAACCCTGGAGAGAGTCTGGGGGGGCTGCAACATCAGACCTGAGAGCAGATGAGCTTACTTTGGGCAAGATTTTTTTAAATACTCAGTTTTTAAAGAATTTCTAATTGTAAAGGGACCTCACACTGAATGAACCAAGTATATCTTTGATTATAAAGTTCAAACACCACTGAACCAAGATTCTGCTTAGTGTTTTTTTTTTTTTTTCATTTTTTTAAAGGGTTTAGATTCAGGAGTTACATAAAAAATGGTTCAGAAATGTTTGGATTCAAGGCTTAAAGGAATGGGTGTGGGAATTTGCACCTGGTGTAGGAAAAGTCATGACTGTAGACCATTCTAGACTTATCATGTTTTCAATTTACAAACAGGAGACTAAACTATTCTTGTTAGTAGCTGACTGTTTGAACAACCAGCTGACTCTTTTCTGAGCAAAAAATTTTGACAACTTCAGAATTTTACATTCAGCTCCCCTATCTAGTCCCTATCTATCCCCTATCTTGAATTTAAGATGAAATCTTAAATTCAAGGAGAGTGACTAAACTTGCAGAAATGGTAATAAGAATAAAGACAATAATAGTAATAACAGCACCAATTCCTAAAATTAATAATCTATTGGGTCTACTTTGAAGCCTCTTAAAAATTGTCTTTGTATCTTTAAAGTTTTGGCAGTCTTTGGAATAGGTTGCTTAGACTGAAGTCCTTTTCTTTTCCTGTTTCCTTTTTGAAACATTAGTTAGTTGATATACTATTTGTGGGGAAAAAGGCCACAGTGACTCCTTTATGTATCAGCCATTCTCTAAACAGTCAGTAAGACTTTGCCTCTTCGCTTGGAGCTTGCCTCTCAGGATACCCTTGAAGACGGACTTTTAACACCAGATCCATAAATTGGCTTCAAGCAGGTGCTTGAACTGGTATGTAAAATTGTGAATGAGGTGTGTGCATTTTTCTGGAAGCTGATCTAGCTTTCAAAGCAGTATATTAAGACTCAAGAATCTCAGACTTTTTCTCCTGGGATATTTTTAGGTTCAGGAACTGTAGTACCAAGGTGAACTTATTCTTGCCTGGTCCTGAGCATGGTGTGCTATACCAGAAAAAGTTCCAGGGTAATATTTAGGAGATATTTATTCTAGTTCTGGCCCTACTCTGAACTTGTGTTAACTTCAAACAAGTTACTTTCCTCTTTTGGCCTCAGTTTATTTGTCATTTGAATGGGAGTAGAGTGTCTATCCTATTTCGGTAGACTAGACTAGTTATTGTGGGACTAAAATAGGGAGTAAATGCACTTTGAATAATGCAAAACATCTTCAGGAAGCCGGGTATTACTTGCTTCTCAGTATCTTTGTGTCGATTCCTTTATATGCTTCTTTCTCTGCTTCTTTCCTTTCTTGCAGGTTATTGCTCTCAATTCCGCATTCTCTGCTCTTTTCCCCATGTTTGTTAGGTGATGCAGTAGAGACAGAGAAAAGGAAAGGATGCTGATTGGGCAAGAGGTCACTTTAAGAACTTGCTTCTAAGAGGGAAATATTACCACTTGGCTTTCACCGAGTGCTTTCTAGCTTTGCAAGGCACTTCATATTAACTACCGTGCTTCTTCATCATGGCAGACCCAGGAGGAAGTTTTCACCACATTCATTTTATTTGGAAACTGAGGCACAGAGAGATCAGGAGCCCAGAATCCCTTAAGTCATCTGGGGTAGTGCTAGGGTTGGAACTCGAGTTTCCTGCCACTGAGTGCCAGGGTTCTGCCGTCATTCCCTTGGGACCCATCTTGGGTGGCAGGCGTGGAATAAATCACGACAGTATTATTGAGTCCCACAGTGAGAAGGTACAGTGAGAAGCAAATAACGGAACATCCCTTTTCTTTATGCAATCATCCAAGAAGAACTGTCTGTCTCCCCTCGTGCCTTTTTGCAGGAGGATTTTGACCTTGCAACAAAGAAGTCTCTCTCTCACTGCTGACTCTGCTCACTCTCCTTCAATTTGATTCATTTGGGCCCCAACTGGCCCTGCTTGGGGAAAGGCCCATCTGGGAGTGCTCAATACATTCCCCTGTCAAGCAGGGGAAAGAGCTGCACTTGCAGAATGAGGAAACTTCCAGGAGGGCTCCAGCCAAAAATCAACTTGCAGTTTTGAGAGCAGCACTTGATCTGGACGCTGACATAACATGCCTGTTGCTTATTACTTCACAAATGCTGCTGTGCACGTTTTTACTCTTACTCTTAGTGATGAATTCTCTAAACCAGGGTACTAAGTTTTCAGCTAGTCTTTCAATGTACAAGCATCTCACATACATTTATTGAGCACCTACTGTGTGCCAAGTGCTGTGGGAAATAAAAAAATGAAATTTGAAGGAGCTTGCTTCAATGCCTCCCAGTCTGCTGGAGTCAGCAATGATATAGGCACCTCTGGAGAGGCTTGGGGCTGCAGAGAGGGGAGACTAAGTTGCCAGGCTTAAAACATTAGCTTCAATGAAAAGATGTTCCACATCATGTCATCAGGCAAATGCAAATTAAAACGACAATAACACTGCACATCTATTAGAATGGCCCAGATCCAGAACACTGACACCACCAAATGCTGGTGAGGATGTGGAGCAACAGGAACTCTCATTCTTTACTAGTGGGAATGCAAAATGGTACAGCCACTTTGGGGGATAGTTTGGCTGTTCGTTACAAAACTGAAAATGATCTTATCATGTGATCCAGCAATGGCACTCCTTGGAGTTACCCAAAGGAGTTGAAAACTATGCCTACACGACACCTGCACACAGATTTCTATATTTCTATAGCAGCTTTATTCATAATTGCCAGAACTTATAAGTGACCAAGATGTCCTTCAATAGGTGAATGGATAAATAAACTGTAGTACATCAGACAATGGAGTATTATTAAGTGATAAAAAGAAATGAGCTATCAATTTGTGAAAAGACATGGATGAAACTTAAATGCACATTCCTAAGTGAAAGAAATCTCTATGAAAAGGCAACATACAGTATGATTCCAACTGTATGACATTCTGGAAAAGGCAACACTATAGATACAGTAAAAAGATGAGTAGATGCCAGGAATTAAGGGTCAAGGAGGGATGAATAATAGGTAGGGCACGGACGATTTTGGGGGCAGTAAAACTAATCTGTATGATACTGTAATTATGGATGCATGTCATTGTACATTTCTGCAAACCTATAGAATATACAACACAAAGCATGAACCCTGATGTAAACTATGGACTTTGGGTGATAATGATGTGCCTATGTAGGTTCATCCATTGTAACAAATGTACCTCTCTGGTGGGGGATCTTGATATGGGGAGGCTATGCATGTGGGGAGCAGGGAGTACGTGGAATATCTCTGTACCTTCTGTTCAATTTTGCTGTGAATCGAAAACTGCTCTAAAAAAATGAAGGCTACTAAAAAAATGAAAAAGCTCCACAAGAGCAGAGATGTTGTCTATCTTGCTCACTGCTAGATTCCCAGCTCCTAGCCTGGTGTGATGCTCAATAAATATTTCTTGATTGAATGACTGAATAACCTCTGCCTGAATTAAAGAGAAGGTTTTCTAGAGAACATGAGATTTGAGTAAGCTTGATGATGAGTAGTGACTCCCTAGGCAGAGAAGTGCAAGCACAGTGTGACTATTACAGCCAAAGAGAATAATGCAGTAAAAGCACAAAAGCATGGAAATGAATGAACTGCTTGGGGAACTTCAAGTGATGCAATGTCACTGGAGCATGTGTTTTTCAAGAGAAAAGTGGAAGAAGATAAGGGCAAAACATCGACTGGTGTCAGGATATGAAGTCATTTTAATGACCCCCATGTTACAGATGAGGAACCTGAGGCTCAAAGGAGTTAGGTGACTCATCAGAGATTAGGTGTTAATCACGGCTGTGCCCCTTCTGTGTTCAGGCATCGTAGTGAGCACTTTTTGTGCATTACCTCATTTATATCCATATAGTAAGTTTATTGGACAGGTACTATTGTTTTTCTAATTTGATAGATAAAAATAATAAGCCTTAGGGAAGTTAAATAATTTTCCTAGGACTTTCTTTTCAAGATGGTAGACTGAATACACACTATGGTCTTCCCTTCCTGATCTAAATTCTTAGAAATTAAAGGAAAAACATTCCAAAAACAAAAAAACAAAAAAACAAAGAAAGAAGAAATTATAGCAACCCAGGAAAATAAGGAGGAAAATTCCAATGGACTAGAAGAAATTTTAAGAAATATCTGAAAGAAAACAGCAGGATCTAGACTGAAGGATAAGACTCCTTTGGTAGAGTTCATTGATGATGGTTGGGAACGACACTAAGAGTGCACTACCCCTGAGAGTGGCGGGCACCCTGCAGAGGGGTCCAGGGATGATGATGGATGGCTGACACTCTGCACACCCCTCCTCTCTCTTGGAAGGCAGCTGTGACTAGAGGAGCTGGGTGTGTCCCCAGGCTGCAGCAGGGACTTGGGGGAATTAGATCAGAGACACAAAGGAGGGGCACTCATGGCAGGCACCTCACTTATCCATCAGCTTCAGAGTTTCCATGCCCAGCTGGGTGTCCCCCTCCCCACCATGATTTCACTGGAAAAGATCTGGAATTTGAGCCTCAGCACCACATCCTAGCCCCGGCTTTGCCTGAGCAGTCTGTGTACGCAGAGCCAACTGTCTATCAAGGGATCTGAAAGCAGAGATGGCCCGCAATTAAGAATCACCAACGAGAGTCGGAGTTACTTGCCCTCAATCATCCCAAATTTGTTCAGAAACTCTAGTCGGTAGCAAAGGCTTGGGATCTCCACCTTAGGTCTTCATGATGACTTCTCTTCCAACTGTACCACACTACCTGCTAAACCCAATGTGTGTTCCAGCACTATCTGGATCTGCATGCCAGCACCGGAGCAAGCACCAAAGGCAACATGAAAAGTGGTGCAATTTTTATTGGCTTGTTGACACACCAGGCATGTAAAACACATTCAACACAAATTCAATGAGTATCTCTTGTGCATGCAGAGCCTCCCCAGCCCAGGGCAGCAGGTGGTGTATGGAGGAAAGGCAGAAGCATGGGCTTTGGAGAGAGTGCAAAGCTGTTGGTTGTGGGCCCAAAAAATGGGCCCAAACAATTAATGGAGAAGTGGTTGGACACCCAAAGATAGTAAACTTGAGGCTCATGAGGGCTGAGGGCTTGAAGGAAGTATTCTAGGTGCTGGATAAGGGGGAAATGGCAATGCAAAGAGTATGAACCAGAGCCTGAAGGTGGGAATGTTCAGAGAAGGCACTTATAGGACTCAAGGCAGCATCTTTGTGTAGCGCAGTAGTGAGATGGGGTCTGTTTATCCCCAGTTGTGAAAACAGGTTGGGTGGTATATAAGATTCCCAGGGCTGCCATAACAAATCACCGTGAACCCGATGGCTTAAAACAACAGAGGTTCATTGTCTCCCAGTTCTGGAGGCCAGAAGTCCGAGATCAAGGTCAGCAGGGCCACGCTCCCTACACAGGGCCTGGGGAAGATCCTTTCCTTGCCCTTTGCAGCTTCTGGTGGCTTCTGGTGGCTGCGAGAAACCCTTGGTGTTCCTTGGTCTCTAGCTATGTAGCTCCAATCTCTGCCTCCATCACTGCATGCTGCTTTCTTATGAGGACACCAGTTATTGGATTTCGGGGCTGCCCTGACCCACTATGACCTCATCTTAACTGACTATATCTGCAAGCACCCTATTGCCAAATAAGGCCACATTCTGAGGTTCCAGGTAGACATGAATTTTTAGGGGACACCATTCTACCCAGTACAGGTGATGTCACCCAATCCTTTGTATAGACAGCATAATTTACGAAGTGACAACCAAGACCCTGCTCCTGGGCAGAGGTCCAGAGTCTCCCGACTCAAAGGCAACTTAGCCCCTTAAAGTGATGGAAACCTTTCCTGCAGCCTCTGAAACTCCCCTAAATTATGATTACTCACCATCCTTTCTCCCCGACTACTCTGAGATGCCCAACAGGGCATCTTTTCCCTCCTCTTCTTATTTGTTAATTTCATATTTGTGGGCAAACGTTGTTATCCTCCCTCAAATAGTTTGCTTCTGCAGACAATGTACCGTTTTCCTCTTTCTATTTTAAAGCTGCGCACGCATCTGTAAGAAGACGGGAGTGTTATGTAATACCTACCATTTTTGTCAAAACCTCATGTCACCCCATTGCCTGATACAGGAGGAAGTTGCTGGTGTGAAATTTGCTGCTTTTTTTCTTAAGGTGAGGAGTATATTCAGATGGATTTCATACCTCACATTCATAATCAGGTCCATTTTTAAAAGTCTATAGGTACTGTGCTAATGAAAGATGAAATTCACATCCGTCTCCTGTACATCACGCCAGCAATGATTGTACAAATATAGCTGAATACTCTGCCTTTGCCTTTATAGGTATTTTAAAGAGATGCCCTAGAGGGAAGCATGCAGACTGATCAACAGAAAACATCTTAAAGAGAGGAAGACGACCAAGAATATTTTCTCTTCTAAGAGGTTATGATGTTAAAGTGTTAGCACATTTGGAGCCTGTCATCTGGACTATTTCAGTTTATAAATGAGAGCTACAACAGCCCCAGAGGGCCTCAGGAAGGGAGAAATTACTCAGGAAAATGATATTTCTTTGTTAGAATCAGGGCTTTGTGAGAGGTGAGATGGCCAGCCCAGGGGGAGCTGGGAGCGGGAGTCCAGCTGGAGCTGCAGGCATGGGCAGTGCCAGGGGTCAGGCATGGGAGCCACGGCAGGGCTTGGGAAGCACAGACATGGGGAGAGATGAGTTAGAAGGTTGCTGCAAATACGGGGCGGGTCTGGGAGAGGAAAGTACCAGGAAGCAAAAGTCCAGAGTAAGACCTCTCTAGTTCAGAGCATGATCCAAACAACGGGGGTAGGCAGCCTCCTGGGGTCCAGAAAAGGGGGGGATTGATACCAAAAGGTCTGATGTTGGTTATTGGGATCCTGGTGATGGGAAAATTGGGTGTTCAAGGGAAGACATCCAGCCCAGCTAAGTTCTGCAGACATTCCAACCTGGGCCTGGGAAGTGGGTCAAGATGGGTCTGGTAGCCACTTTGTAAATTGCACCATCTATAGAAAGGATTAGGTGATAGTACCTGTGCTGGATTGACTGATATCCCCCCAAATTCATGTCTGTTGGAACCTAAGAATGTGACTTTATTTGGAAATAGCATCTCTGCAGATGTAATCAGTTAAGACGAGGTCATACCGGGTTAGGGTAAGCCCTAAATCCAATGACCGTTGTCCCTATGAGAAGGCCATGTGATGACTTGGAAGAGGACCATGTGATGATAGAGGCAAAGGCTGGAATGATGCAGTTGCAAGCCAAGGGACACCAAGGATGGCCGGAATCCTCCAGAAGCTAGGAATAGACAAGGGTATTCTTCCCTGGAGCCTTCAGACCTGGAGCCCTGGATGCAGCTCCCCTTGGTGCTGTTCTCTGCTAGCCCGGGGTCTGTGTGTCCCATGCCCACTGGGTTGGTGAGCACCACGAACCCAGCTTGGCAGGGCCTGGACCTGGGGGGCTTGCTACCTTTTGTTAGTTAGCTTTGGTGTATTGAAAAGAGAACTGGACTTAAGTTTAAGAGCCCTAGACTATGTTTTATTACCTATTCACATATGCATTTGTCCACTTAGCAAATATTTATGGAGCACCTAAGGTGGACCAGGCCCTGAGCTAGGTCCTAGGGAGACAAAGATGCATAACAGAGTCTTTGACATCTAGGAGCCACTGCTGGTGACATGGCCAGTCAATTTCATTGCTGTGATAGAATGCACAAAGGTGACATGGAGGGTTACAAAAGCCCTGGGGAGGCACGGCGAAGCTAGCCTGAGAGGAGGTGGGACATGTGGGAAGGCAGGGAAGGGTCCTTGGAGGTGATGCCCCAACAGGGCTTAAAGGGTAAGTGGGAGTGAGCCAGGCAAAGGCGGGGGACAGGGAAGAAGGCATTTTAGAGAGAAGAGACAGCATGGGCAAACAACTAGCGGTGACACATCCAGCATTTGCAGAGACCTACGATCAGACCGTGTGGCTGGAATTAAAACCTGCAAAGCAGGGAGGAGTGAAATAAGGGTAGAGACATAGACAGAGCTGCAGATGGTAAAGAGTCTTGAATGCACATTCCCAGGTTTGGACTTAATCCATGGGTAATGAGCAGCCCCTGTTGGATTTGGGCAGAGAGTGGTATGGTCAGATTTGTGAAGTACGGACTGGACTAAGGCTTGAGGCCGGGGAAGCAAGAGGAGGTTGTTGAGCAGAGGTGAGAGATGCTGCTGTCCTGAACCGGGGCAGTGGGAGGAGAAGAGGGGAGTGGTTTGTTTTAAGAAATATTTAGGAGGTCAGCCCAGAATTCCAGCCTTGTGAACCTGTATAAATTGCTCCCTTTTCTGAGCTTTAATTTCTTCATTTGTAGAATGGAGAGAATGACATACCAGTGCATAAAGTTGTCAAAGGATTAAATTAGGTCACCAAAGTACAAACACTTGATAACTTCTCTAACAACCTCCAAGGTAGTAGGTTTTCTATAATATTTGTGGAATGACTCACCTGTGTCTGAAAGGAACTCACCTGGGGAAATATGTAAATCTGGAATAGTTTCATAAACTGAATTAGAAATTTAAAATGTGATTTTTAAAGCTCAGGTTTATAAGTATGTGCTTCTATGCTCTTTCTAAAATATATAATTATGTTCTCTGCTCACATAATTTTATCCATTATAAAAACTGAGCATATCACTGTCACTTTTATTGCAGGATACTGGCAGAATTTGCTTTACCTAGCAGATGTGTTTCTGAAAATTTTACTTGTAAATTGATTTTAAAATGAATCAAATCATACTTTACTTACACTAGGGAGATGCATTTCAAAGAACCCTCTGGTTATGACTCCTTTGGTAAAATTAATAATTACCCTTAATATTTTGAAGAGGTTAAATGCGGACTTCTACATTATTTGAATTGGGTGGTGGAGGTCTATATATAAATATAATCTCTCTATATTTTAATATACAAAAATATATAATATTTTCTGCTCAAATGTACCAGGCAGAGTTTCTCTCTCAGCCTTTTGCTGTGTGGTTGTACTTTTTAACACCCATCCATTGTAACTTCAGACATTCTCCCACCAAACATGTCAAATTAGCATCTACATTAATCTTCTTCATACTTGACACAGACCCAGTCTCAACCCTTCCATTACTGACATGAGATCAATTCACTTCCACAATATGATCTTCTATGAGGCAATAAATTATAAACTTTCTATTTAGCATCTAGTCAGCATCTAATTGCATTTTGATTTGTTTCTTGATGTGCTGTTGGAGTGCTGAGAATTGGACATGGAAAGTTGGATGAGTCATATTTGCCTAATTATAACTTGTAATTGTAAAACATAACAGCATTAATACGATAAGTGATGCAAATCGATACTGAAAATGTTCAGACAGGAAAGATTTATGGCAACGTGGATTTATAATAATCACCATTAATGACGCACCTACTATGTTCCAGGAACTGTACTTGTTGTTTATGTTTAGCTCTCCCCTGGCCCTAGCAGATATTATTATTTCTCACTTTGCAGATAAGTAAATGAAAGCCTAGCAATATTCATTCACCTGCTCTAAGTTCCCCAGCTAGGACCTAGCAGAGCTGAAATGTGAACCCTGAACTGATATCATATGTCAGGTCCTCTTACTTAGAGATCTGGTTTCCAGTCCTGTGTGGCCCCCTGACTCACCTTTGTACCTGGGTTCCTCATCTATCACAGAGGAGAAAATATGAATATATATTTTTTACCTCTGAGACCTCTTCTGCTTCCTGACGTTTTCAATGAAGTTTCAAGAAGGCCTTGAGCTACATTTAAACAGCCTGGCATTCCACCCCACCTCCCCACAGTCAATGAAATCCAACTTGAAATCCAAGAATAGCTAAACCTCTACTTCAGTCCCAAGAGCCATTTCACTTACTGAAATACTTACCACACTACCATCCAATTACTATGTAAAACACCTTGGGATACCATTAATACAAAAGGTTATATATTCTAAAACCCAAATGTCATTCTGTATTAGACATTTTCTTAAGGGCTACTTATCTCAGGATGAATTCCAAGAATGAGTGCTTAATAATTATTTTGCATTTAAACAACCTACTTATGAATTCCAGGGATACATTGTGCCACAGTACGGCTTCTGCAGGATACAGCAATTATTACAAATGCTGGTGGATTAACTGCTACAGTATTGCAGCTTGACAAAATGACACATCTGTATTAGATCACTGGTAGGTCATCAGGCAAAAATCCTTCCTTCCTCTCCACTCCCAACCCTCATCTCAGAAAATAGGGCTGTGTGGAATGTTTCTTAACCCAGCAAGAAATAATATAAAACCCCCAACAACCTATACAGTTTATGTAGAAGCCCAAATATTGGGCCTGGTTACAGACATTTACTTATTTGATGAATTACAGTACAAACATGTCCTTCTTCAAAGATGCTGGGAAGAAGATTTTTAGAAGCCTAGGTATTTTTACGTATACTTCTCATGAATTTGACTTAAAAGCCAACTCAGCCACAGAAATGTGAAGTTTAGATGTATTTAGATTTACTAAGTTTTTATTTAAAAGACTAGGCCATAATTTGGGAGAAAAGAGGGTTTGGATCAAAAAGTGTGGATTTGTTTCTGTGTGCACATACATGTGTGTGAGTGTGTGTGTGTATAGGGCTGATGTAGGGAGAACAATTCGGTTAACCTCTTATGAACCCAAACAGCCAACCTCCACGCAGCTTCAATAAGTAACCACTTGGTGATGAACATTTAACAGTCTCATTAAATCATAATTTAAAAGATTGCTTTTTTTGCCTCAAACAAATAAAACTCTGTTAAATTCTAATAAGGATCTTTGGAACAGCTGTTTTGTGCTAGAGAATGTGTAATGACCTTATAATTGTATTAGATGTGGCATGGAAATGTTTACGTTTCTCTTCTAGTATGAAATGTGCTAAATAACAGAAGCCAAAGAAAAGCGATTCATTATAAATTCCAAGGGGGAGAGGGCTGGGTTTTCAGAGAGGGCGGGGTCCTTAGTCGAATTCTAGCTTGGATGCTGGGCTGGGCTGGGCTGGACAGGACGGAGGCAGGCTAATTGCTGGCTGGATCCCCTCCGGTGCCTGCCGTGGCACCCTGCCCTTCACCTCAAACATCTAAACACCTGCTGGAACCATTCGACCTTAGAAAAATCTGCTCTCTGATCATAGACCCTGGATTGCAAGGGCTCAAAATCCCCAGGGCCAACCTCTATCCTTTTAAAAAAAAATTTTTACAATGTTTAAAAAATAAATTTTATTGCATGTATTTGAGGTTTACCACTTGATGTTATATTGTGAATTTCCTCTAGCACGGGAGTTGTATGGCTGCTGTTTGCACTCTAGATCTGCTGTCTGGTGCTCACCCTGCAGGACCAGCAGGCTAACCTGTGTGAACTCTGTCTATTGGCTTCGGGGACCTCTGCTTCTCATCGGATATGGACAATGGCGGGCCCTGCAGGAGGGAGCACAGTGAAGTTTGGTACGTATTTCCCCGGCTCCTTCCCTGCAGGGTGACCATGGGTTGTGTCCATCTCTCTGCCAGAGGCTTCATCTTCTGTCAGGAGACCTTGCCCACTTGTCTCTTTGCCTGGAGGGTCTGGTAATTGCTTCCTCCTCTAGTTCCTTCAAGCCTGAGTGGTAACAGATCCTAGCTAGGGATGGTCCTGGGATGCTTCTTAAAGTGATGTGCTGGGAAACCAGCTCTCCAAGAACAAAAATAAGAGCCAGATTTGTAGTGTTTGCCCGTTTCCATGATGCAAGTGCCCCTGTCACGGGTGACGTCAAGCTGCCAACATGACGTCACTCAAAGTGCAGCTGGGAAGGGACTGTCATGCACAGTTGACCGACCTGAGCCCACTGGGAGCTGGCTGCTGCATGTCAGTGCTTCCCCACAGCCTGCACGCACCTTGGTCTCTTCATTCAATTCTGCATGGATTACCCATTTTGACCGCACCATCTGTTTCCTCCCAGGCCTAACCGATGCAGCCTTCTTCCGAAATGGTGGGCCTTGTGCAGGTATGTACTGCAGTGACAGGGACACATCTCCAAAGCACCACGGTTTCTCTTGGGTCATTTCCTACAGTGAGAAGTTCTTCCACAAGTATTACAGGAGAATTCTCTCCCTTGGGTCCCCCACTTGGAGTATAATAATGCTCCCTGTCTGTTTCCAAAGTGCAAATACTTGAGTTCATCTCTCTCCCATTAAGGGTCTACTTACCAGGGAACTAAAGCAGTGTGGCTGGCTTCATGCTGTTGTTGAACCAAACTGTGGGCAAATCCCATCCCACAACACAGGGACAGCTCCCCAGAGAAAACCTTCTTGCCTGGGTCTGGGA
This sequence comes from Lemur catta, assembly GCF_020740605.2. Classification (NCBI taxonomy): domain Eukaryota; kingdom Metazoa; phylum Chordata; class Mammalia; order Primates; family Lemuridae; genus Lemur; species Lemur catta. The sequence goes on from NC_059128.1 coordinate 92,137,752, forward strand.
TGACTCCTCTCAACCAGCCACTGCTCCTGGGATCTCCTGTCCAGCAACCCCCTCCCCTCCCTCTGGCTTCTGCACTCACTGGGCCTCATGCCACTGATGGACTCCATGTCAGGGTGGGCGCACATGTCTGAGAAGGCTTCCTGCTCTGAGCTGTCCTTCTTTCTTTTGTAGTCCCTTCAAGTTAAATGAGTGTCTTCAGCTAATTTTCTCCCACAAGAGACCTCAATGGTTCATCCAGCAGAGTGTAATACCCCACAAGGCTCAGACAATGGAGATAAGAAAAAGTTTAATGACTTCCCTGGGGGCTAACACAACCACTATTACCACCACTATGGCTGCTGTTGGTCATAATAGTCTTTAACATTTATTGAACACTTAGTATGTGTTAGATGCTATCTAAGCACATTAACTTCCTTACAACCTTGTATCAATCAGGGTTCCGACCAGAAAACAGATGGCATATTCAATATTCTTCATATAATTGAAGAGAGTTGAAGGAAGAGGTTATTTATCCTGGTCTGTGTGTGGGAATGGTGCAGCACCATAGGCTAACAACAATGGAAGTCATAACTACTCACAACAGTAGGAAAGAGAAGGGGTGTAACATTGTTGTCAGAATCTCCGGTGCAAGCTGTGGTCGTGGAAGGGAAGCAGCCTCCCTGCAGGAGCCGTAGCTGTAGAGGACAGCATCTACTTCCAAAATTAAGATCTCAATTAGTATGGAGTGTGTGGAGGTGTTGGGAGGTAATACATACCCTGACCCTCTCTTTCCACCACCTGTTGGCTGAGCCCCAGGGGATGTCAGAGGGCCCAAGACCCAGGTGATGCGGTCCATAAACCTCAGCCTCTTGGGTATTGAGCACTGTGGAGAGGGGTGGAAATGGACCTGAAGGAGGACTGGTATATAAAGAACAACCAGTACCCACCCCAAGAGATAAATATTACCATCATTCTCAGTAAGTACAGCAGTTGGATTTGAACCCAGGAAATCTGGTAGCAAAGCTCATGCCCCCAACACGGTGTTATGCTGTATTCCAGAGGCTCACCATGGAGGTGGAAAGGGAGGAAAGTGCTTCAGTTTCCTCCAAATTAGTGTCTTCTTCCCCATTCCACCTCCAACACCCAGAGATGTTATAGCCGTGAAAATCAGAACACAAGCTAACTTTTCAGAAGGTCATCCAAGAGTGCCATCTCGGGCAAGATAATGGTTATGTTGTGATAAAGTCAATTGATCTATGGGTAGTTTCCATTTGTTCATCTTAGTTCTGCTCCCTGGGGCTACAGAAAGCAAGCCTATGCCCTCTTGCACCTGGAAGCCTCTTGGGTACCCCAAGGCAGCCACTCTGTCTCGTTGCAGTCCCCTCTGCCTCACTGAGCCTCCCTTCCCTCAGTTGTCCCTCTGGGGGGGCCTTCACTGAACTGACCTCTCTCCTCGGCACATGGTCTGACGTGCACCTATCTTATAGAAGGCAATCCTCTTGTAGAAGTCCTTTTCTATATATTTGCATATAGGGAGGCATAAGGAAGAATAGTTTTAGAGAAATTTTGGACCTATATTTCCAAAGGAAAAGGCTCTATATTTAAAATCCTTCCATGTTGCTGAGAGCAAATATAAACTCTTCTTCAAATAGATTCTATTTCTCTATTAAGGTAGCAGAAAACTACACATACATTGATTGCATTATTTTAACTTATCAAAACGCCTTCCTAGAATGACAAGGAAGCCCTCAATTTTTATAAGAAAGATCACTCAAAAAACTTTCCATAAATTTTTGTACAACCACCATCATAGGTAATCACTACTGTGTTGTTTAATATCCTTTATGAAACAACCAAGGAATAAATTATCCTTAGAATGCAGTATTAAAAAAATAAGTCTTTCCTGATAATGTATCATTTCTCTCTTGATAAGCGAGTGAGAGCTATAAAGGTATCTTCTCTTTTTGACTTGACTTAGGGGAAGTTCCAAGTTAATTTGTTCATGGAACAGTTGCAGTAACTCACTTTACCTTAGGCCTTCTGGTACTAGTCTTGTTCCTTTATCCTCATTTTAATTAGCCCTACAATAAATGTATCTTTTATTCTTTTTATAGTAATTAGTTTTGTGTCTAGTAAGTTAACAAAGTGATTTTTATATTCTTTTTTGATCCTTACAAAATCCCTATGAGGCCTTCTGGACTACTACTATTTTGGTGTCTTTAGATGACGTTAAGAGAGGTGAACTAATTTGGTACAAGTCCCCCAGCTTGCAAGGGGTGGCCCCTGCCAAGAGCACAGCAAAGTGAGCAAAGCGGTTCGAGCTCTGGAGTCCTACTGTGTGGTTCACATCTTGCTTGGTTCATCTCAAGCCCACTTGACCTTGGGTAAGTCACCTATGTAAGCCCCCTCTACCCAACTAAGCTGCAGTGTTCCCATCTTTAAAGTGGGGGTGATACTTGTACCTATTTCCTGGAACTCTTTGAAGGGTAGAAATGAGCTAATCCATCCAAACACTCAGCATAATGCCTGACACTTAGTAAGAACCCAACAAATGCTAATTATTATGATTATGATGACTAATATTTAATTTCAGACTGTCTTCATTTTTTTCCTAAGACTAGCATTCTTTCTACCATCATGCTACCTTTCAGAGGTCATCAATATGTCGTAACCATACTGCATTTAAAAATTCCTTTTTTCTGAATGTATCTTTTCCTCCCCAGCCTCCATGTCAACTTGCAATCTAGCAGACTCTTGGGTTATACAATTTAATTAGAAAGAGTTGCTGGCCAGGAGCAGGTTTTAGTCACGTATCCTGCCACAGAGGAACGGCCTGCGTCAGCACCCAGGGGAGGGGTGGGGCTGATGTTTCTGCCCACGACAGGTGCTCTCGCCTCACCCCAGCATCTCCTCCAAGGGCGACTCGCTCTGTCATTTTGGCAGCTGCTACTCTCTCAGTGCCTCCTGCCAGGGCCCATTACTTGCTGGAAGACACCCCAGTTCAGAATTTACAAATAAAGAAATAGGCTCCTTGGGCAGGCCACTTCCCCTTGTGGGCTATGTCTCTTCATCTATAAATAAAGTGGGTGGACAGTGGGGAGAATGGACCCCATGATTTCCAAGTGCCACTGTCTGACCCCAAAACCAATGTGACTTCTCTGCAGGAGAATTGGCCAAAAGGCTCCTAGGACTGAAACATCCCCTCCACATCCTGGCCTGTCCTGGCACTCTCTAGCATGTTCTAGGCAAGCGCACTGGGTTACCTGGGACAGGTAAGAGAATACAAGGACCCATTGATCAGCTTAACACCAGCTGTCAACTGCTGACTCTGGAGAGAGGAGGAGTTTGAAGGAGCAAGGTACGTATTTATAGAGTTTGAAGGTTGGGGGTAGGGAAGTGGAATTAAAATCATAACAGATAATGTCTCATTTTACAAAGTATTGCCTCGTACATTATCTTTCATTCTTGTGACAAACTCCAAGACGTAGATGTTACTATCATCCCCACTTTGCAGATGGGTTATGTGAGTGGCCTGAGACCACAGGGATAAGAATCCACAAAGTTAAGACCTGAATTCAGGGCTCAACATCCAAGAGGCACTCCCGTTGCACCACCTGCTTTTCTACAGTTCAGCCCCCAGTTCAGGTTTCCTGAGATGTGTATATGTTATATATCAAAAAATCTGACAGACCTACTTCCCTGGTTTTCTAAGACAGTCTATAGATATGACAAAACAAAAAGTTCAGGGCAGACAACCATGTTCAAGGATAGATATCACTGAGGTGGCCTGGAGGCCGAACCAGCTGGTTAAAGTTTAAACACCATTGCCTTTAATTTCAAACTGGCTCTCGCCACCTCTGCTAGCTCCCCACCCATCGGCTCCCATCAGTTCCTCTGAGGTTTGGGTTGTATCTCATTTCACAGCTGCATGACTGAAGCCCGTGTCTCTGCAGGTTTTGCTCACTCAGGCACCTCAAGCTGTCAAGTGGTATGTCACCTCCAGCGATGAGCCACAGACCCGTCAAACCTGAAGTGCTGGGCAGGCTTTCTGAGAGGCACCCTGGTGTCGATCAATAGTGCTCAAGCTTTTGTGTGCATCAGAATTATCTGGAAGGCCTGTTAAAGCACAGATGCTGGGCCCCACCCTGGAGCTTGTGGGATGGGGACTGAGAGTTTGCATCTCTGTTAAGTTCCCAGGTGATGCAGATGCTGCGGGCCCGGGAACTGCTCTTTGAGGACTATTAAAACGGAGGTGGAGTGAGTGAGCTTTAGCATTGCTAAGATTTTGGTGCAAACTTGGTCCAGCTTCTTGGGAAAATCACTAGAGCTCTTGGAAGTTCAGCTTCCTCACTTCCAGAGTGGCGGCAACGAAGTTGCTGGAAACATTAAATGAGATGGTCCAGGTATGACCCAGAGGGAGGCTGTTCCTGAGCCACCAGGCTTCTGTGTCCATGCAGGTGGCAGAACTCGGCTTCCTTCCTAGACCACACCAACCTCCAATAATAATTCACCACAGAAAGGCATCAGTGCACACCTGGAGTCTGGAGAAGATTTGTAGAGGACACAGAAAAGGAAGTTTACATCCCACTCCACAACCACCGGCTTGTAATTCCTCCTTCAACACTCCTGTTCTCCCAACGCCCCTCTTTGGCCTTTGGGGCACGTCCTTTTATCCCCCGCCCAGGTGTGACAGTGCCCCCAATGTCACTGGATGTCTCGTCTCCATTGCTCCCAACTTTACTGTCTCTCACATTTAAGGGGGCAAAGTGATCGAACTCTGTCCCCTTGTGCACGGTGACATGGGCACAGCAAGGGGCCGCAGTCAGGAGCACAGGCCTCCTGCAGGCAGCTCCCAGGTGCCTCTTGAAGCTTGAGCTTGCCTTGGCCTCTTGGCGGGCATCCCCAGCAGCTTGTTAGAGCACTCCCCCTTTCCCATGGCCCTTTTGTTGGTCTTCCTACAAAAAGAATAAAATATTTTCCCTGTCCCTACAAGTTATTATATGGCTGTTTTCTCAAAGGAACAATGGTTTAGGGAAGAGGCAGAATGAACAATAACTAGCGCCGCTCAGGCCTCCTCAGACACAGTCCCAGCCTCCCCTGTCCCCTCCTAGAGGTTCTAAAACCACCTTGGGATGTTTCTGCCTATATCTGACCACGCATAGGTGAGGAGTGGTCCTCACCCTCTGCTTGCACTCAGTGGTTCCTTCAGCCTCACCAAGCAAGCATTTGTGTGCCAGCGGGACCTCTAAGAGCGAGCTCCGATAGTGTGGCATTGCAGGCGCCTCCCTCCCCAGGCAGGTCGAACCCACAGCCCTAGGCTGCCGCCTACTTCCTCCCACGCAGAGTCAGGACCCACCCCTGTCCCTGTCCCTCCTACCCCCAGAGCCTGATGATGCCTGGCCCTTCTCTCTGGTGCCTCAGTCTCTGTTAAGAAAATGAGACTCTCTGGGAGGCTGAGGCGGGAGGATCACTTGAGCCCAGGAGTTTCGAGGCTACAGTGAACTATGATGACACCACTGCACTCTAGTCTAGCCTGGGCAACAGAGCAAGACCCCATTATTAAAAAAAAAGACACTCTCCTGCCTCCCATGCCATTTTCTCTCCCTTTCCATCCTCTCGCCTATTTCTGACACTGAGCTCTGGTTCCAGTACACCTGATGTTATCCTCTGAGGGCTGTAATCATTACCCCCCTTTTTCTCTACTTTAAAATTAGCTTCACTTAGAGCAAGACCTAGGGAATTCCCAGCCCTGGCCCCACGGGGAAGCCATGTTTGTCCTAAATGGTTCCCATTCTAACTTATTCTACCAAACCTCACTTTTCAAGCCACATCCCAAATCTCCGTGTCTCTTAGTTTGTTGCCTCTTAAGTCCCCAAATGAAGGCAAAGGTATGTTTTTTGTTTTTACCTCTGAGGTCACATTAGCAGCTAAGGTCTAGAGAGTCTCCACATCCCTGAGCACCACTATGAACACACAGCCACAGCGATTGAGGTGGTATTGACTTGGGGGCCACGTGTGATGACTAAGGTTGGATCCAGTATGCTTTTCATTAATGTCCTTAGATTATACACCCATGTATCTCTTTGCCTCTCCTAAAGCCCCTGTTAATTGTCTTACTCTCGTGGTTGGAAGAGCTGAGGACCTAGCTTCAGAAAACTACCACTCTGAGCCTGTGTCCTTGTCTAAAAGTGATTATAAAATAGGGCTCATGCTAACATCTACTTCAGAAAGGATTGAGTGAGTTAGTATATATGCAAAGCCTTTTGCAAATATTTGGTGCTTTTAACACATGCTTCTCTTATTTCTGGGGGCACCCACCTGTTCTTCTCTTCCTAGGTTTCCTCTCCAGCCAATACTAACTGAGAGTTTGGGCATATGAATAGACTAGAATACTCTTTTATGAATTTTACTCCAAGTGACTAGGCTGCCCTGCTCCCCTGGAGGGAAACACGTCCAAGTTGTTGTCACGTTAATCACAGGCCAACTGGGAGTAGGCTATTTACGCTTGTGTCACTTCCTCTAAGATTCGATTACTGTAATTGCCTATTGACTATGTGCTCCTCCGGCTTCCACACCAGCTCCAGCTGCCAGGGTCAGGAGTGTGGGCAGTTCATCTCATGGTGAAAGGGGAAGCTTCCCACCCCTCCACCAAACCGTCTTCCCAGCCTGTCCATCCTTCAGCCCCATGTCCTTGTTCAATGTGCTGATCCTCAAATTGCTCCTTTTACCTTTTTTGGACTGTTATAATGCATCCCGGGCCAGGGAGAGCTTTCTGGAATTTAACCACAGATTCTGTGGTCAAATCCTGCCCAATACAATCACCCAAGGTTATACAGAATCTTGTTTAAAGATATTTATTTTCATTTGGAATTGTCTAATGCTCTCACTGGATTTTTTTCTTTTAATTTAAGCTTTCTGCTTATCTCATGCCACTCAAATTGATTTTTATGAATCATTTGGCTTCTCTATGGATTTTTCCATTTTCTTTCATTAGTGCTTTTTGGGGGAGGGTGACAGTGGCCATTGATTGTTTGCGTTTTCAGTCACCCAAGTTGCAGGCTCTCAGACCTCACCCTCAACTGAGGAGCCAGGTGCAGACTTCCATTTTCTTCAATATAGAAATTGATTTGAAAGAGGATTCATGAATGAATTTAATTCCTGCCATTTCGGGCATGAGTGCACTGTTCAACATTCCTGCTGATACCTCAGCCTAAACTTTACACAAGTTGTCCCACAGCTCAGCTATCTTCCAGAACTGAATTTAGTTTAAATCACCGCCATCTACCGAGATTGCCCCAGATGAATCTTTCCAGTCATCTAGCTCTCAAATGAAAAGTGCTTCCTCACTGCCCGTTTGATGGAGGGTAATGAGGTGCTGTTTCTACAAGATTACTTACCTGATGAGAGAGGAGGACTCGTTTGGACAGACCTAGACAGGACCCTGGAAGGCTCTGGCTGAGCACTTCTGGAGAATTGAGCTAGTATTTTTGTAGAAAGAAGTCAACGCTTTTTTCCCCCCCTTTAGCCCCAATACATTAATGTAGCTCTCTGTCCCAGTAAAACACTCTCCAACTTTTTCTTTCACTCCAGTGCCTAGAGCAGTGATTATCTAACGTGAGCATCCATCAGAATCACCTGGAGGTCTTGTTAAAATACAGATTCCTGGGTCCTACCCCCAGAGTTCTTGATTCAATGGGTCTGAGATAGGGCTTGGTGGTTTGCATTTCTAACAATTTCCCAGGTGCTGCTGCTGCTGCTGCTGCTGGTCTAGATACCACACCTTGAGAACCACTGTTCTAGAATGTGTAAAGCCAGCAAGCCATTGTGGCATACAATGCCCTCAACCACTTGTCTGCTTTCTCCCCTTCCAGCCTTAGCTTCCATTGCTACCATATGCTGATATTCACTCAATGTCCCATCCATTCACTCATTTAGCATGTACAGATACTAAATCCCTTGTAGTTCTTGAAATCAACAGAGCATCACCCACCTCCTTTGCCTTTGCTATTGTTGTCGGCAGTCTTTCATCCCCTGCCTTGCGTGTCTAGCTCACCCCAACTCTTCCAAGTCCAATGTCAAGCAACAACTTCTCTGTGAATCAAACACTCCCATTTTGCCACTGCTGGACCTTGCATGATTCTCCATTGTAGCACTTATTATGCTGTGTTTTGATTTTTTCTTTGTAAGTTTTTGCCACTGCTAGACTGTGACTTCCTGAGGGCTTAGCTTGTAATTTACTTGTCTTACCCCAGAACCTCACACGATGCCTGGCCCATGTTTGCTGCTCTGTAAATGCTTGTGGGTTTTATTATTTCACAACAGGAATATCCACTTGACTTAATTAACTAGGAGTGTGGGTTTAAACACCTATCTTCTCCATAGATACACATGCTATTTGGTTGGTTGGTTGGTTGGTTGGAGTCCTGTGTGAATGAAGAAAGGTGCTTGGCCCCTCACAGGTCTGGTGGCTTCCTTTCATGATATCAACCTACATCTCTAACCATCACTCAGAAACTGAACCAGAAAGTAGAGACATTTGACCTTCTTGTAGGTTAAATAGTGTTCTACTACATCAAGACATTTTCACATCCTTTATCTCAGTAAATCTGGATAAATAGTCCTGTGACATATTGTGAGGCTCCAGTAGATATAACTCATCATTTCATTTGGAAAAATTACTCCATGTAGAAATCCTCCCACATGGTGGTCAGGGTGTGAATGGTGGAAGGGAAGGAGAGCACAGGAGGAGGGTGGGCACTGCTTTGGGTGAGGAGAGGGTCCAGCACTGAGCTTAGGAGGCATGAGTTCTTTGGTTATGATCTATCCCCAACTGAGCATGCAACTCTCAGACTCAGTTTCTTCATCTGTATAATGACCTAGCTGACCTCTCAGGTCTTTTCCTGCCTTAAAATCCTGTGAGAAGATCATTAGATCAAAATAACAGATTCATTATAAAATCCCCCAATGAACTCTTCAAAGGCAATGTTATCCTCAGACTGACATCCTGCAGAACTGTCAGGGCTCGTTCTCCGGTGCATGTCAGCCCCTGCTCTGAGAGGAGGGGCTGAGAGAGGAGAGATTAGTCTGCAGGCAGAAGGATCACATAGGATGTTTTACAAAACAGACATTGATGTAGAACTGAGCTCAAATCCATCCCAGATCTTGCCTTTCTTACTGCTGGTGTTGGACTTGGTAATCCAAAAATCTTTATAGGGTGTTTTCCTCTTTCGGGACACAAAGCTCAGATTCTCTCTGGAAGTTTCTCCTAATTCATGGCTTTAGTGTATAGCTCAGCGCTTGACTGTCCAAACAAGATCTCCAGCCTTGACACTTTCTGGAGCTGCTCAGCATTCATACTGCCTTCTCCTCCTCTAAGCCTGTTTTGCCTTCCAAATATGCTCTTCCTTCCAGAGCTCTCTGACTCTTTCAGCAGAATCCTGTTGCCCAGGCTTGAAATTGTAGATTCTTCTTTGACTCACACTTCTCCCTACTTCATATTCTAAAGGTCTTGTCCACCTGTTTCTGGAATATTCCTACTCTCCCTTCCCACCTGTATCACAGTGCCCCTGTCCTAGTACAGGTCTCTGTGATCTCTTGCCTGGAGTTTTGTAACTGGCTTAAGTTTAACTCTCCTCTCTTTCCAACCTGTCTGTCCTTCCAAAGCAGACCCTGAGATGAGGATCCATGAATAAGTAATGCATTAGGAGGTGCTTTGGAGAGAAACTGATAAGTGCAGGAAGCAAGACGGGTAAGGGGAAGACACTTCACGGAGACGAACTTTCACGTCAAGTCCCAGCCTCAGCCTGATCCTGCAGCGAGCTCTGGATGTTAAGATACACCTCAGAGTTTACGCCAAATGGAGGCGAGGGAGCTGGGCCTTCCTGTCTCCACACTGTCAATTGCTGGCTACGGGCCACCCCAAGGGATGCAGATTCCCAACATTTTCAGCCCTCTGCTTGTTTTGTCAAAGTGCCCTCTGTAGCCCAAGGCAGGCATCTGAAGTCACAGGAGTGAGCTGGTAGAAGCAAAGCCTACAAATACAGGAAGGGGCAGGCATGGATAAATAGCACAAGGAATCTGGGGGGACCTGGGCATTTGACAGAGCATCGGCAGTGTCCACTACACTGGCCTTCACGATGCGGCCGGCTCAACATTGCCATGGTACTGCTTGATCACTGCTCTGCTTAGCAACCATTCATGCCTCCCTCAACTCTCTAAGCTCTTTAGCTACATCAAAGTCCCAGTAACTTAGCACCAACAACTTATCCATGCTCGCCTTTCTTTCCTCACAAATCTTACATTTCTGACAGATTGGTTCAGTATTTTACATACAGAACAGAGCTTTCCTGCCTCTTTGCCTTTGCCCACTCAGTTCCTCTATCCTGGAATGGTCTTTAATCCACATATGCAAATCTTACTCAGCCTTCAAAGACCAGGAAGACTTTTCTGAATATGTCCCAAAAGATGTTTTTTTCCCCTCTTTGGTGCTTCCCCAGCCCTTCACCTGTCCCTTTGTGCGTGTGTGATGAGAGCAGTTGTCTTATCCCTTCTCTGGGCTAACGGGAAGCATCAGCATCTCACTTCTCTTTGCAGCCTCCAGCACCAACCACAGGGGCCAGTGCTGGGAGCATAAGTGATGCTACCAACACTTGTTGAACAGATGGTTGAAACTTCTCCATGTACCTACGTCAAACAAAAGAGGGGGAATTGGGAAGTGATACCCCCACCCCCAACTGAGTCCAGTTCTTCAGATGAGGTTTTTAAGCCCTTGGAGGTGATGAAGCCCCTCTGCACCTTTTCCCTGTCCCACCATGTCAACCCCTGCTGTGGAGGAGATGGCAGGGCAGTGGTGAGGCCCAGGGTGAAAAGGAGAACTCCAATTCACCATGCCCTGACACAGCCATTTCTTTCAAGGAAGTTGTAGAAGGAGCTTGAGAAACCACTTAATGTGTGCAGAATGTCTGACACCCAAGAGTATTTTTATGATCCTAAATGTGAAGTGGTTTCCTATCGGGAAGGGTGCTGTGATGGCATTTAAAGGCCTGGGCTCTAGTACTGACCCTGTCATTTTGTAGTGTGAGACACTGAGCAAGTCAGTCAGCCTTTCCTGGGCTCCTCTGCCTCATAAGTGAGCAGTATGGTTGGGTAAGATGATCTCTAAGAGCTTTAGTAGCTCTACTATTTTATGATTTTGCCAGGACCTTTTACGTGCCAGCCACTGCGCTAAGTACTGGAGGTATGAAGACAAATGTCATGGGTTCCCTTGATCATAAAACTCTTGAAAATTTGGCTATGTAGGATGTCCTTGAATATCATCAAACTCCCCTGGAAGAAAACTTGTTCTGGTGTTGAAATTTCCTTCCTGCATCTTTTGCCTTTTGGGTCTAATCAGACCTTTTATAGGAAAGCACTGAAGTTGCCTCCTCCTTCTTCTACAGGACAAGTCTTTAGTCATAGGAGACCCTCAGGAACTTTGGGACTTCAAATTGGCCCGTGCAATTTCTCCCATAAAATTAATACATAGAGACAAGTAGAAGGAAACAAAGCCGTGCCCAGGGCAGATCCCAGCAATCTGCTAGGCCCCCTCAGTAGCCATTTGATGGGCTCACACTCACTGACCCATCAGCACATGTAATTAAAATTAGTGCCAGAGTATCATGAAAATTCCCTACACCATGGCCCATTGGGTTCCCTCCTGCATAGAAGACACTGGCCTGCTAAGCTCATGAATGTTGCAGGTTTTCTCCCCTATGGACTAAGCAAACATAATCCTACCCTTACTAAACCTCCTGAGTCTTCAATCTCTCACTCTTCTGCTTGATGCTGTTCAGGTGCTCTGAGCCATCAATGTACGAGTCTGTTCGCTTATTAAATACTTACCTGTGCCAGGCTCTGAACAAGTCCCTGCAGGTACTAAAATACTGACAAAATGTCCATGGACTGGAAGCATTTCCAGTCTAGGGCTCTTGAGGAACTCTGACCAGTTCAGAGTTACTTCTCACGGTCTGGCTGCTCGACCCGGACATATGGCCTAAGACCATGTTTGTGTTTTGCTTCACCTTGCATATAAAACTCTTTGGCCTATAATATAGAAAAGCAAAAATGTCATCACTTTTATTGTTGGCCTGACTGTGTTTCCTTTCTGGGCCAGTTACCAGTGCATTATAGGCCACTAGATTCCCAAAGAGGGAGGCAGCAATTGCCATATGTTTGTGCAGAATAATTTTGTCCTGATTTAAAGGCCTCTTGCCGGAATCTGGCATTTAAGAGGGAGAAGGAGAACTGCTTTACAGAGTTTCTTGTGAGGGTCAAGAAGAGCTTTGGCTTTGGATGGGAAATGGTCCCTGCTAGAGAGTTTCTTCTCTTCCCAGCACCCCTTCCTAATAAAGCACAGTCCTGGAGCCTGGAAGCTGTAGACCCGTCTAGAAGGAACATGCTCCAGGGAGAATGAGATCTGGAAATGCAGCCCACCTGACTTTGCCAGAGAGCAAGTTTACCCAGAGGCCTTACTGTTGGTGCGGACTACAGGGCTCAGGATTTGTTTATTGACTGGAAACCATTGCAGAGTGTCACCAGGCAGGTGCTGAAAAGCCCCATTTGGAGATGAAGAATCTTTGTCTTACCACGAAGCAAACCTCCTGCCTGTTTTTCAGGGCGTTACTGACAGGAGTCTTGCCCTCATTCGTTGTACCATTTCCTGCCCTTGCATGTTTCTAAGTGTTTTTGTTTTCACTTAAGATACCTAATCGACACGAAATTTTCATTTGAAGGAAAATGGGGGGCAAAACTTTGAAGGAAGTTCAGATTATTTTTGTTTGGATATTCATTTTGGGGGGCAGAAAGTTCTCTCCTATGTAATTCCTTTATCTTTTACCTGGGGATTCGGTGAGGTGATTATCAAACAATGCTAAAATAATTCTATAAGAGGGAGAAGACTGATTCTAAGCAATAACTTGACCATATCTGCAAGTAAAGGAAGGATGACAAGGATCTTTCATATGAAAACGTGCATTGTATTAAGCAGCTGACAGTGAAGTCACTGATGACCCTGTGTCTGTTTCCTGTAAGTTCATCTGGGTCAAATCCAACAGAAGCACCAGCCTGGGAAGTGGGTTCCAGGGACAACGTTAAGGTGGGAGGGATGTTACAAGAATGCCCAGAGGCTGCTCAGCTAGGAGAAGATGCCTATTGTATTTAGGAGGCGGAAATGTCAGGCCTGTTGGGTCCAAGAAAAGCCGTAGTGGGGGGAAGAAGTAGCACAGGCAGAAACTGGGGCATTTGGTAGCTGGTTGGAAAAGCAATGAACAAAGTCCTTGCAGGTGCACGGTCCAGAAGTGATGCTGCAAAGAGAGAGAGGTACCCAGATCCCATTTTTAAGGGTTGCCTTAAACTGTTTCCTGCCATGTCGCATTTGCGCCATCTGTCTCCTCTCTCACATGGTTCTTCTAAAACGGTCTTGCCATGTCTCTCTTCTACCTGTCTATGTTTTGCCAAACCTTCAAGACCTAGTTCAAGTTCTATCTTCTCCGTGAGGCTTTCTTCATCTTGCCATTGCTCTCGGGTCTTGTCACCCTGTTAACTCTTTGAGAACCATGTGTCCTAAATGGCAGGGCAGGTGCAATCCTGTTAGTCTGCACCACTCTGTTTGGGTGTTTACCTCAGCATATGCTGCTGACAAAGGAAATGTTTTGTGCACTAATTATCTCATATAAATACTACTTGTCTCTTTCAATTAAATACCTTTGAGGGAAGCAGCAGTGCAGGATAATTTCCTTTATCCCCAAATGTGCAGCAAAATGCTAGGAATCCTAGTAGCCAGCATTTATTGAGCATTTGCCATGTGCTTGGCACTGTTCTAACTGCATGTATTATCTCATTTAATTATTCCAACAGCCCTATGAGGTAGCTACTAGTATTATCCTTATTTCACAGACGATGAAACTGAGGCTTAGAGAGGTTCTGTGAATCCCCCAAGACCACAAAGCTAGGAAGTGGGAGAGGTCAGGTTCAAATGCAAGCTCTCTACACCACTGACCACTCATTGTGGGTGGTGCTAGCAGTTTTTAAACATTTTAATACTTGTTAACAGATGGACCAATTTTGTCTTAAAGAGAAAAAAAAATTAGCTCTAAAGTAAATCATCCTTTGTACAAAAAGAGAGCTCACGCTTAGTAGTGAGTATTGGTAATTTCCTGTTACTTGGATTTGATCTGAAAATTGAATAGACAAATTTCATTCTTCTCAGGCTGCCCTTGGGCTTGTATAAAAAAGTGCAGGAAACACAGAGTCTGATCAGAGCTTTCACATGGGTTCCTCCTCATGTGAAGGTGAAGTGGAAACTGGGCAAACGTCCAAACGCTTTACTAAACCAGCTAATGCTACTGGAAGCTCCCTAGAAACCATTTAGGGGCTCACAAAGCCCACAGGACACAGGGAAACCTGGGCTGCTCATTCAAAGAGGAAACAGGAAACAGGCATCAAAGAGCGAGCTCTTTGGGCGATGTGTTCATGTTACATATGTGAATCATCTCTGAACAGAGAGGACAAAGACTGTGCTTTGCTTCCTGGCTCGTTATGTCCACACTGCATCCAAAGTGGTAACGTGGTGTTTGCTAAGGCTGCCCTCTGAGAATCTCCAGGTCTCCCCAGACATGCAAGCCAGCAGCAGAGTTGACGGGGAGTGTAGTGAGCATTTCCTGTGGAGCACGAAGATGATTTTCCCTCCATCGTCCATTTATGTGTTTATAAATGAGTAATGAGGTCAGTTTGGGACAGGAAGGTTTTGTGCCACAATTTGGACAGATGTTCAGAGGCTCTGGAAAGCACAGCTGCCTGGTCCAAGGGGTGGCTCTCGTCCAAAGTACTAAGTGTTCAGAGGGGACGTGTCACCTGGGATGCTCAGGGAACCCAGAGATCACCAGGGAATCTGCTTGAATTGATTCCTTCCAACCACGTTTTCACTTGTAGAACCTGCAGCTTTCACTGAGTAAAAATATACAAAATCAAAAGACATTTTTACCATTCACACATATATTATTAACATAGTTGTCAATCTTTGCTTGCTCATATCCAGAAAGATTACATTTGCATTCTCTTAAATTGGTTGAAATTCAACTTTGAAGTAGTCACTACTAAGGTGTCTGAGCTCTATTCTAAATGATGATATGACTTTGTCCTTTTGATAACAGGCACAGAACTGTGAAATGGAATAGGAGAGTTTTTTTTTGTTTGTTTGTTTTTTTTAGAGTATGTGTAGCTCACGTGATATTGGAGGTGAAATGGCTGACTCTAAAATTCCAAAGCTGCTACACTGGAGATACCTAATGCAGCCACACAGGCTATGTCATGGCATTAATCTTTCCGCCCAAAGGGCATTGTAGCCATTGTTAGCGAAGATCGTATTTCAGTTTTTTTGGTATTACAAACCATGCTGGAATGCACATTTTCTGCGTGGCTCTTTGTGCACATTTGGTGTTTCCCCAGGGTTCATGCTAAAAGTAGAAGACCTGGGCTGTAAAGCACACACATTTTCAACCTTTCTAGATATTTTCAAATTGCCCTCTAAAGGGGTACTACCAATTTTCACTATTACCAGCAGTTCTTGAGAGACCCCGTTTCCCCACATCTTTGCTAACACTGGATATTGTCAGGTTCTTTAATGTTTGCCAATCTGGTTGGGATGATGTGGTATCTAGTGGTCTTCTTTTGTATTGCTCTGATTACTAGTAGGGCTTAATATTGTTACACTCGTTTATTTTTTATTTGGGACTACCGTTTTCTGGAATGTCTGTTATTTTCTTTGCCATTTTTCCCACTGGGTTGCTTGTCTTATTATTCTAGATTTGGAGCATCAGTTCTTTGTAAGTTATACTCATTGTAAATTGTGTCTCTCAGCCTGAAATTTGTTTTCTTCATTTTCTTTATTGGGTTCATTTTTGAACAGAATTGTAAAATTTTTGTGTAGTCACATTTGTCATGTTTTTCCTTCATGGATTGTGCATTTGTGTCTTGTTTATATAATCTTTCCTTATCCCAGGTCATAATTATGTTCTTGTATATCTTTTTATAGAAAACAAAGTTTTGTTTCTCACAGTTAAGTGTTAAATCCACCTGGAATTTATTTATATATGGTGTGATATAGGAATCCAATTTTGTCTTTTCCTGTATAGATAGCCAATTTTCCCCACATCCTATTTTTTTAACAATAGATTTATTCTCCCTGATTTGTAATGCCATTTGTGTTATATATCAATTTTCCATTTTTAAAATTAAAAAAAAATTTAGAGACAAGTCTTACTGTGTTGCCCAGGCTGATCTTGAATTCCTGGCCTCAAGTGATCCTCCCACCTTAGCCTCTCATATAGCTGGAATTACAGGTATGAGCCACTGCACCCAGCTCAGTTTTCCACTTTTGATAGCTCTATTCCTGGACTGTATTGTCCCATTGGTCTATTTGCCTGTCTCTATGCCAGTAGATGTGTTGTCTTATTTAGCATACATTTATCAAGCACCTTCATATCTGATAGAGCAAGCACCATCCCCAACAAACCTTGCTGTTTTTTTCAAAATTGTGTTGGCTACTTTGAACTTTTTCTCTTCCATGTAAACTTTAGGATGGGCTTGTTAAGCTCTAAAAACTTCCCTTGGATTTTGGTCAACAACTCTCGCATATATAGATTCATTTGATGATAACTGACATATATATGACATTCAGTTTCCCAACCAATGAACATGGTATAACTTTCTATTAATTCAGACAATCTTTTATATGCTTCAGTCTAGTTTTGGATTTCCTCCATCACAAACATATACATATTTGTTGGTTTTAGTACAAATAAACTTAATGATTTGCTGCCATCTCCTTCCTCTCCGATTCTTACACTTTTTTTTTTTATCTTAATGCAATGGCTACACTCTTAGAAGTGGTGATAGTGGGTATTCTTGTTATGTTTCTAAATTTAAAGGAATTGCTTCTAAAGTTCCTCATTTGGTATAATGTGTGGTATGAGCTGGTTTTGAATAGATATTATCAGATTAAGGAAATTGTCTCTGAAATTTACTTTGCTCAGTGTCAGTTTCCAGAATAGAGTTTTATCAAATGATTTTCCCAAATCTATTAAAATGGTTACATTTTCTCCTTTAATTTGTTAATTCAGCGTGTTACATTTTTTATGTTTATTTATCATTTAATTTATGGGATTAAATGTACTTGGATGGCATTTTTAAAAACACCAGTAAATTAGATGTGCTAATATTTTATACAAGATTTCCAATCGGTATTCATAATTGAGATTGGTCTATAAATTCATTTTCATATATATCAAGGTTGTAATAAACTTACAAAATGAGTTGTAAGACTTTTCCTCCTTTTTTCATTGTTATGTTTCTTTACTTTTGGATTTTTTTTGTTTTAAAGCAAAGTTGTAAATGCACACACCTTAAAGAGTAAAATAGTTTCTCTAAGGTTTGCTACCCTCCCCCCAAAAAGCTTCTTTTGCCCCTAAGTGCCCCCCCCCGCCACATTTTTCTCTCTCCAAGTGCAAAAACCTTTAACTGATTATTTTGATATTTACCTCAATATTAGCAGAAAATATGCTTGCATTGCTCTTGATTTTGCAGTTTTAGTAATAAGTATTGATTTCCCATTATAAAGGACAAGGACTTATCTTTCTTTCCTTCCTTTGCTCCTATACACATACACACTTTTCCCATCTCTCCACCGTCCTAATAGAGTCATACTATAATGTGAGTTAGATTCGACTACATCAGTCTTTTATTACACAGACTGTGCAAGTGCTATTCAAAATGGAGACAGTTTTTCCTCCCTGCACCTTGTTTTTGTTTAGTGATGGGTTTTTATTTGTTTTGTTTCTTTGATCAGTTTCTGTGTTTTATCATTAATTCAATCCCAAACTCAACTCCTCACCAATTGTCTAAAACTTTCCTGTCAGGACATTTAGATGCAATAGGTATTCTAGTCAAATTCACTAATTTTATCTCCTGACAAATTCTCTGTGAGAGACTTCTAACCTGCTCCACAGTCGACTGGCTGCTCACTATACAGAGTAGACAGCTGCCATTCTGAGATTTTCCTTCACTCCCACCTTGGGAGTTCCCTTTGCTCCTTTCCTGTGTTGTAGTTTCCCGTATCCCATGTTTTCCACTGTCTTGGAGTGGGTAAATGTTTTGAGATATTGCATGACTAAAAATAATATTTACTATACCCCGCTTTGAATGTGAATTTGGCTGATTACAAAATTCTAGATTGGAAACAATATTCCTTTAGAGTTTTGAGGGAAGAGATTGCTTAATTGCCTTATACTTTCCAATGTCAATTCTTAGAAGTCTGAAGCTATTTTGATTTCCTGGTCCTTCCCATGTGACCTGTTTTTTTTCCTCCTAGAAGTAAGTTTTGCTCTTTGAGCTGAGTGTTCTGGCATTTCAGAACAATATTCTTTGTATAAGTCTATTTCTACCCACTTTTGTGGGCACTTAATAAGCTTTTCAAACTGGAAATGCAGATTCATTTCTGGAAATTTTTAAAAAATTATTTTATTATTTGTTTCTTTTGATGCATTTTTACTATGCTTCTATTCTAGAATTTTCATGCATTGGACCTCTTGGAATGGCTAATTTTCTTATGTTTTTTCCTCTCTTCATTGTCTTTCTAAGAATTTTTCTTCACTTCTCTTTGACAACTCCTATCTCAGTTGTCTCTTTTTCCTTCTATAACATTTCATTTTAATTTTCAAGAGGTGATGATGCTTGTTCCTTGAGTGATCCTTTTTAGAGTACACTGTTCTTGTTTCATGGTTGAAGTACCTTCTAATATCTCTCTTAGGACCTTGACAATATTTTGAAATTTTCTCCTTTATGCTTAGTTTCTGTTTCCTCCAAGTGTCTTATTTCTGTTTATTTTGGTCTTGAACTTTCAATTTAGAGGCTTTCCCTGGATAACCTGTGTCTTGGTTGTCACCTTGCTTTTATGTTTAGATATTTCCTCTTGGACAATTCAGATCCTAAGAAAAGACCTTTCCGATAATACATGCCTGACTGCCCTGCCATCATTTTGGAGGAAGACTGAGGTTGGCTTATGGAGACTGGAGCTCTCAGCATTGACCATGTCCACATTTTCTTAATTGGGTACCCCCCAGCCTCAACTGTGCCGACCTCCTCCAAACCAGACTCTGTTTTACCCTTTTTAGTCTCTTATTGAGAGTGAGGAAAGGGAGTTCCTGGGCTTTCAGGAATAGGAAAGGGGACTTAGCTAAATGCTCCTTAGACTTTCAACCCAACATCTCTCTACCCTATTTCCTGCGGTAACTGCTGTGAACAGTTCCTGAGTCTTTGGGGGATTCTGTGAAATCAGATGGGTTTTTAGCAATTTTCTTTGCAAGTTTAGAATGAGTTTTCTCAAGTCTGCTACATTCTATATGCCTTTCCCAAGTGGGTTTCAGCTTCCACAGCTCTATTGCTAATTATCCCTGTATTTGTCTCCAGGTTAATTCTGACATCAATTCCACTCACTCTGCCCAGTCTTTTCTTAGACAGCTCCATTGTTTTTAGGTATTAATAGATTTCTTTAGAGTTATTTTCAAATCATTTTGTGATATGATACTTTTTTCTTCCAATTTGAGTATAAGCCCCCTAAAGTCTTCTCTTTTTGACTTTGATCATTTTACCAAAGTATTCTAACACAGTCGTCCCCACTTCTCCATGGAGGATACATTTCAAGACCCCCAGTTGGTGCCTGAAACTAGAGATAGTACCGAACCCTACGTATACTATGTTTTCTTCTATACATACATACCTATGGTAAGGTTTAATTTATAAACTATACACAGTAAGGGATTAACAACAATAACTAATAATAAAATTGAACAATTATAACAATATACAGTAATATAAGTTATATGAAGTTATATGAATGTGGTCTCTCTCTCTCAAAATATTTTATTGTACTTTTTTGACCATATTTGACTGCAGTTAACTGAAATTGTAGAAAGTGAAACCACAGATAAGGGGAGACTAATATATACTTTACGTTTTTAGGACTTGGTGCCTGCAGGTAACTATTAAGGCATCTTTAAGCAACACATTCATTCTGTCACCATCAGCTGCTCTCCGTGTATAAACACAATATTCTTGCAGCATTGCATCATCTTTTTCTGATCACCAATACGTTATAACCTGCAGCAAATTGGAGATTCATTAAATAATAATGATGATGCTGTTGAGAGAGATGGAGATAGAGAGAACATTACGGAGATCTTAATTTTCTAAAGTGGCATTTCCTGATATGTTCCATGAAACTCCAAGGCTGTGGTATATATGAATAGGTGTTCATGAACAAAGAATTCTTGGTCAAATTAATGTGGCAAATACTGGGTTAGGAAAATTTAAATAGGCCTCTTTAAAGAGCTTTCATGCTTTCATGCATGATACAACATTTTCCAAACTTCTTGTCCACAAAATAGTTTTGTTTGTGGGGCACAGTTTCATGTCTCTTATGGCTCACTTTACATGTAATGAACTTTGGAACAAAGTGTTCTAAGGTTTATTCAGGGTTTTTTGGTTTTGGGCTTTTTTTTTTTTAGTTGTTTATATTTTAAAAATCTAGCCAGTCTTCAAATTCAGACAACTGTGAAAATTGAATGGAATATTTCTTAATCTGCAAGAGAAGAAGCAAGGCCCAGCTCTTACAGCAACATGCTTTCTGATTCAGCATGGGGCTCTGAATGACACTGAGCACTAAGAAATGATTGCCCAGTTCTCACTGCTGGGGCCGGGAGCTGCAGTGGAAATGGGCCATGCTGTTAAGGAGGGTCTAGAAGAAAGCCAAGTCCAAGAGGAGAACGTGTGGGGAAGGTTCAGACTTGCAACTTAGGCTTCTTCCCCAGGAAGCTCATCTCACTGTTCATGGAAGACGAAGATGGCAGGAGGCGAGAAGATGTGAGCCGTGACCAGCTGGGAAGCAGCCTGGACAGGATGAAATACTTCACCGTGCAGATCATGATTCACATAAGGGTCTCAGGGTCTCATTATTATTGGGTTCTGGGGAACCCAGGATGGGTTGACTGCTTTAACACGACAGGGCAATCAGGTAGTAATTAACATAACTTAAAACAAATATGAAGTAATTCTATTCCCATATGATAGTAGAGGAACTCGTATCCCAAAAGGCTGAATAACTGTTGAAGGTGCCCGACAAGTGAGCCGAAGAACTGCTGAGAGAATACAGTTCCCACACTCTTAGTTCAACATCCTTGCTCATAGATCATCTTGCTTTTCATCCATGCTTCTTTGGCATCCACAGGGCATGAGAACTCACTCAGATATACTAACACCCTCATCCCAAGAGCCACTATCTGTCACCTATTGTGAGTGCAAAGGGTCACAGTCAAGGCCCAGAATCCTCCACCTGAAATCTATGGCAATGCAGACGTGTTCTCTGGGATTCTGACACATGACCTTCATCAACAGAAGGGCTGCCTCCTTGGAACGTCTAAGGTCACTTCTATATGACAGAGATCAAGTTTAGTATGCAGTGCAAACACCCACGCACAGTCTCCCTGTGTTGACTGCTGTTTGTCGTAGTGCAGGACACTGCAGGAAGCCACAGCAGCCTGCTGAGCTGCTGGAGTGCAGGGTGCTTCCAGTAACGAGGCTTGAGGTGGTTGTCCCTGGCACCCAGCACAGCTGGCCAAGTCTGCTTTAATAATAACTCTGATGGCTGGACAGCCATTAGCTCAAGAGGGCTGACTTCCCCACCCAGACTGCCTGCCATCCCTTAGTCACCTGGGTTGGTGACCTGGGCCTCGGTCCCTTGGACTCCAAATACATCACTGTGGCAGGTCTTTCTGCTTTATTGTGTTGGCACTTCCTGCCCGGAAATGCCCCGAATGCTTCTTCTGTTCCTTAAGTCTGAGCCCCAACTCCAGCCCTGCCCCTCCAAATAGGGCCGCCTTCCTACCTCCGTGCCTTTGGCTAGCACACTTCGCCCTTTAATCATTAGTAAACAAAGCAGACCTGAAGGAAAAGTTAATGATCACTTTTGGCAAAGCACCTTGAAACATTTCTGTTGCTATTCAAGGGAGACAGAGGAAGCTGTGGGGTCACTTTGCACATCCAACTGCACCTGGCTAATTAGAAAGAACTTGCTTCTTCTTTGGATTGCTTGTTCTTTAGGTTCAGACCATTCTCACTCCTACCCCAGAACAACTCTTTTCTCTTTAAAAGTATTCCCTGTCTCTCCTAACCCACACATCTCATATTTTATATAGTAATATCCACAGTATAAGAACAATTCTATGATATTTTAATTTAATACTCTATCATAGAATTTTTCTTCACATATAATTTTTCTTAATGTTTATGGCTACTTGATATTCCGCCATATAGTTGATGTCACAATCACATTATTTCTAGAAGAGTCAATTTATTTTTATGAGCATCATTCTATTAACTGTCCTTGTGCTAGCTGTCCATAATTAAGGCAGAAACTATAGTATCTTATCCTCATGTTGATTTTTCAAAATGAGAAAATGAAAGGGAAAGCATGTTATATAAGAAGGAGAGCATCAGAGGCCAGGAATTACAGATCAAAACTCTGTAACTTAGAATTCTTGGCTAGGGTCTACGGAACAAGAGGTTCAGAGTAACTACAACCAGAGGGGGAAGCTTGAGAGTCAGAAAGTCAGGAAGATACAGGCCTTGCTGGTCAAAACAGAGGGCCTGGAGTACCCAGGTGATTCAGCCAAGACAATGCCATGAAAGACAAAGCATCTTTCTACTGAAGGTGTTTGCTTTCTGCCCTCCCATCTGTTCTTCTTGCTCTGATTGGGTGTTTCTGAGGTCACCAGGGATGGGGGACTTTAACAGGTGGTATTTATGGCTCAGATAACTTTGTGCATATTTGCTTTGCCTCTAACTAAAGCAATGGCCAGAAAACTGGAATTACAAGGATGTGCCCTAGAATGACAAGGCCACACCCTGCCTATGATGTCTCCCAAGAGCATCTGCCCCACTCATGGCCCCTACTGGACGGGGAAGACAAGGGAGCCACACTCCGGTTAGATCGGGGAGGGCACCCAACCCAAAGGCAGCCTGATGCCTGACCTGTGAAAACCAACTCGGTCAATCTGACTTCTTTTTAGGGAATTTTGCCATTTGGAGACTGAGAGGCTATTGCCAGTTAGTGAGGCCTAAGTATCAAGGATTATCCACGGAGCAGAGGGACCTGTCTGCACGTGGGATAAAGTTAGAAGGAAATGGCAGTTAAATGTGGTGGAAGTAAAAACAGAGAAAGGATAATGAAAGAATAATCAGTAGAGAAGATTCAGATATCCCAGTTCACGCCTTGGCCATTGCCTGCTTCTTCAGTGTTTCCTGGGTTGGCACACACAGGTATCTTTTCATGAAATCTTTTCTTTTTCCCTCCCAGAGGCAGCTGAGTGACTCTTTCTTCCTTCCAACGTAAAGATCCTTGTATCAAGGATTCTAACAACGAAGTCTCAGTAAAGGAGAAATTCCTCAGAGATCCCCAAATGAGGTTGCCTTGAAGTCACAGCGCTAACATGTAGGAAGTTGGGTAAGAAAAACCAAAAGGGCTCATTGCCTAGCTTCACAGGCAGACAATCAAACCAATTAAAAAGGGAGGTACTGTTCGCCTTTTGCCTTCAAGGTCAGGGCTTGACTCACTAGAACCTTGGCAAAGTCTTGCACTCTGGAGAGAGTAAGAAATCATCCCTGTCGATGACAGACTTCCGAGCAGATGGTTAGTAAATCAAGGTCCTGATGTGAAATGTTGACGCTATTTAGCCCAGGACTATGCAGGTGAAATATTATCTAGTTAATCACGTAGGGTAGACTCCAGGAAGCCACTGGTCATTTTCCTTAAGGAAAAAGACGATTCAGTGTGAGATAAGCTCCTGATTGCAAGGAACAGAACCATAAAACCGATTTAGAGCCCTGAGGCCAGTGGGATAGAAGGGAGTTATAAACAAGGAGATATCATTTGTATTTACTAAAGTGTTTAAACAAGAGGCTCCTAATTTTGGCACACAGACTATGTACCCTGGATGGGCATTAGAGAGGAGAGTACCCTACCCCGGGATTGCTATAATTGGATTGGTATTATTAAACTCCTAGTTGCAATGCTGGCTTCCTCGATGTATCCATAATAATCCCAATAAAAGCACATAGCAGAAATAGCACAGGGTTAAAAGAGCTTTGCCCACACACCAAGTCTGTGAATTTCAGTCTGTGGGTTGTGGGCCAATCAATTTCCCTTTCTTTATCAAATGGGACTCTTAATTCCTAGTGTTTAGGGTGGGCTGCTCTTTCCCAGGTGGTTCCCCTTTGGTGTAGAATCGAGCAAGAAGGTCCCGGCTAACTTTTGTTTGGAGAGACAAAGCGCAGATGTCCGCAATCTGAAGAGTTCTAGACTCCCAGAGACAGGGCCTACGGGGACCCTGGCACCCAGTCCATGGATGTTCACCTTCTAGAAGCTGTGGTGTAGAGATGCCCCACAACACTTAGCGTCCTTTAGGCAAAGACTGCAACCAGGATTCATAAGGAATTGTTTAGAAATTGTCATACTTATGCAATACTTTTTAATTTCTTCGTAGGGCATTTTAACATGCATTACTTCATCCCATCCTCATAACTACCTGGCAAGGGATGTGTTATTATTTCTATGTAACAGATGAAGAAATGGAGGCTCTGAGAGATGAAGCAAATCGTCCAAGTTGAACACCATGCAAGTGGTAGAGCTGGGACCTGAACCACTCATCAGAGTGCACTGTGCATGCTCTTCCCACAATCCCATCGAAACTCTGCCGAGTGGGCCGCCATCGCGACACTTCACCATCAGCTAATGCAGGCCACCGAGACTGCCTTTCTCACAGTTTGTCCTAGTTCAGTGCTTCTCAACATGAAAGTGCATACAAATCACCTAGGGCTCTTGTTAAACTGCGGATACTGACTCAGTAGGTGCGGGGCGGGGCCTGAGATGCAAGTGCCCGGGTGGTGCCAATGTTGTTGGTTTCCTGACCACACTTGGAGGGGCAAAAGGCTAGCTGACACCCAACACTTCTAAATTATTCACTAGATTATGAATAGAACCTCCTTTTGAAGCTTGGTACCTTCTTTTTTTCTCACTAAGTAGTGAGTGGCCAGATCTGTGAAGCAGTCCCAAATAGCTCTTAATGAAATTAAAACCAGACTGACATCCCTAATACTCTCCAGCTGTTATCTAGTACGTGTCATTAGGGTAATTGTGTGGGAGAACTGAGAGTTGAAGCTAAAACAATAGCCTAACCAGAGTCTATTTAAAGCTGCAGCCGACACTTGATTAGTAAAGTAAGGAAATTTAAGGTGGAAATCATTGAGTGAAGGCAGTCATAGCATAGCAGCAGCAGCAATAGTAGCTGCACCAGTATCAAATACCTTCTAAATTTTAAGTTCTGTATATATTTTATGAGTAATTCTTCCAACAGTTCAGCAAGATAGACATTATTATTAATTATTAGTTAGTCATAGTATACTTTCATTGATAAAGTAATCTAAAGCAATATCCAAGGATATCTAACATAGGATGAGACAGTACAAATTTAAATGTGGATCACAAAACTGGGCGTGGTGGTGCACACCTGTAGTCCCAGCTATTCAGGAAGCTGAGGCAGAGGGATCGCTTGAGCCCAGGAGTTCGAGGCTGCAGTGAGCTATGATGGTGACACTGCTCTCCAGCCTGGGCAACAGAGTGAAACCCTAAATAACAGTAACAAAATAATATAAAATGTGGGCACAAAAAGAAACATCTGGGTACAGAGAAAGTAGAGCCCGGAAGGCTCTCCGTGAGCACATAGGAATTAAGCACCTGCTAGCAGTGAGCTGTACTTGGTTCTCAACTTTCCAGCAGCCAACAAGAAAAGAAGAATTTATCCAGTTGGACATTTCACAGTGATTATGAAACTTAAAAAACCAGACACTTTTCAAAGAAAGCAATCTGTTCTTCACATCCAGATCATACAAAGATATCTCCTGGGACCTTTCCTACAGAGGCTATCATGTGCTATAATGAATGACTTTTTCAACAGTTACTCATAACGGTCCCAAGGATGGCTTTCATGAGGTTATGTTTACCGTGATGCTCAGTGAAGGCCAATGCATTGAAACCAGGTATAATTAAGTAACGTGGTCCTTCTTGCATGTGGATGCTCTGGCTTGATTCAGAACTACAGTTTGGACAATGTGGAAAAATGGAGAAGCTGTGTGTCCTCCAAGAAACTTCTCTCCATCATCATCTCTTCATGCCATTTCTCTGGAGATGCTAAGTAGCCATGAGTTAGAGATTGTTCAGCCAACAGGGAGTTTGGGTTGAGTGGAGACCCAAATGAGTTAACCGAAAATGGGGCACAGTTGCTTAACAAAGACACAACTTGAATAAAAGCCATCTCAGCTCCACTCTGAGGTGACTGAGCTTCAGGGAATATGCTGAGGAAAAAACAGGACTCTTCTCCAAAAATGCTCTTCTGAATCTAGGCCTTAAGTTATACTTCATATAGCAAGGATGAAATAGTTTTGGCCAGAAAACAAATTTTAAGGTCATTGTATTATAACTGATCTTCACTTTGACTAAAACAAACTCTCAAAAAAAAATCTATAGAATATGTACACTTGAGCAATGTTATTTTTCCTAGAAGAATTATTTGTGAAACATATACCATTCACACATTTCATTATTTATGGAGCCAATGCATATTTGGGACACCTGTCATGTACTAGTTATACTCAGGAACAAAGCACAGGCTCATTGTCCAAATGGAGGTGGAAGCCCAGTGTGGGAGACCTCACTAATCACACAAACATGTAGTCACACACACAAAAATCTCCATGCCCAAGATACGATCATCCTTCAGTTTTTCCACTCTTCAATATTAATAGTCCTCCATCTGTTGGGTACCACACAAGGGATATGATGATAAATGACACACAGATAAATATATTAATTATAAAAGGTGCTAAATGCCAGAAGGAAAATGACAGAGTGTGTCTACAAGAGAGATTAGGACAGTGGGCTGGGCAGGGAATGTGTCTCCGAGAAGGTGGGTTCAAATGAGACTTGCAGAATGAGAAGCTCTAAAAAGGAGTGCATCAGGGGAGAAACATCCTGGGTGCAAAACCCCTGGTGCTGGAGTGAGTGAGGATCGGGCAGAGAGTAATTAATGGGCACATCTTATGGGGTTAGCATTTACCATGCAGTTATGACTGGAAATGTCAATCAAAAGAACTGGTTTCGGGTTAATTGATCCACTGCTCTTCCTCTTTGCAATCAATATTCAGCAAGGCCACCCCTCGTTTGATGTAATAAGCCCTATCATTTATGTTTAAGAGATGCATGACTTTCTCTGTAATGGGACACATGCATTTTGCTCATTCAAAATGGGCATCAGAGCTTTAGGAAAAACATGAAAACAAGGGGTGTTTCTCACGTCAAGGCAATACTTGAGGTTTTCCTGAGGCCTTGCAGTCCCTGAAGTGGCAGCCCAGGATTTGAAACATCAGTTTATCCTCACCCTGTGTCTTTGCTTCTATACCACAGAGAGTATTAAGGCTGAAGGAGACATCATCAACTTTAGGCCAGCCCTCATTTAAGTAAATTATTTCCCTTGGGCCTCTGAAGAAGGAAAACAATAACTCACAAGTTGGCACTTCTAGCTCTGCCCTAGAACAGCAGCCTTAAGTAAAGTCCCACAGGTTCTTTTGACAAGCATACAATCCTATTCTCCCAAATGCCACCCCAGGAAAAATAGTAACATTGAACCATATTACACTATTCAAATTTCCACTTTCCCTGGAGTCTGCCAAGCCCTGGGGTAGGGAGGGTTCCTGCCTCCGGATCCTACCACCTTTTGACTCAGCCAGTACTTTTCCTTTAGGAGCCATCTAGAGTCCAACACTACCTCTCTATCTGTCATTTTTTACTTGAGAAAAGCTCTACTTCGTTCTCTCTCCATCTCATTCACGAGACAAGGCCCCAGCTCTGGGTCTTGCTCTATCTCCTCCTCCTCTGAGCTACTGCCCAAGCTGCTCAAAGTGGATAGAAAAGATGCAAGGCAGAGGTCTGCTTGATGTTAAATTCATTATCTCCTGTCTCAAGTGGGCACTCAAAACTGCCCAGCGGGTCTTTTATTTTCCTCTTGTTGCCTGACTTTCCTATTCCCCGAGATGACTATTTTATACCTTCTCTTTGCTCCCCAAATCTCCTGCATTCCATACTGTATTTTTAGATGATGACTTCTTATTTCATGGATAAAATTGAAAAATCATCTTCCCTTCCCCAAACCTGCAATCTTCATCGGGGCCCATTTTCTCCTTCTTTGCTCTGGTTAAAATGAGTAACAATATCCTTCGGCCTAGCAAAGCCCAGTGCCTTCATGTACACCCTGGATTTTAGCCACTCAAATACTGTCCTACTTTGGTTATCTCCTCTTTCTACATTATTAGTCCCTTTCTCTCTTGTTGGATCAGCCCCAATAATCAACAAACATGCTCTGTTATCTCCTGTATTTATGTAAAGCAGAACAAAACAAAAAGTCTCTACTGACCCCACGTCTCTCCACGTACCACCCCATTTCTTGGGTTTATATCCCAAATCTTCACAAATAGATCTGTCTATATATTGGCTTCCCCCTCACTCTTACCCCACTTCAGTTTTGCCTTTTGCCATCTTCCATCCTCCTTCCCCCAACCCCCGCCCAATAATATCACTGGGAATGTGCAGGCCAAAGTCTCCAAAGACCTTCTGGATGCCACAGCAAATGGACACCTTTTAATCCTCATCTTCTTCAACATCTCAGCCACAGTCAACCCCTCTTCCCTTAAACTCTCTTCTGATTCACATGACACCCGTTTTTCTCTTTTATCTGACTTCCACATTGGAACGTTCTCAGGACTCAGTCTTAGCTGCTTTTCTCTCTCCCTGAGCAATACTATCCAGTCCACTGGTTCATATGTTTTCAAAAAATTTTTTCATTTTTATCAAAGAAGTATATGTATAGAGCTAAAAAGGCCAATAATTCTGTTAAAAGTCTTTAGATATTATTCTCCAAATATCAAACACATCAGATAATCTGACAACTCCATTTCTTTTCCTGGATTCTTCACTCCCATGGGCTTCTGTCCTCCTGCATCAATCCAATCTGGCTCTGCTGCACAGCTGACATCTATGACCTCCCTTCACCACTCTCCTGTGTCAAATAAAATATTTCCTAGCACCCTTTCTCTTTCTTGGTTTACAACCTTATTTTGCTGAAGAACATCCTTCAGTAACTTTCTAAGAAAGAGTACGTACATTTGAATATTTGAAATTATTAAAATATATTTATTATATCTTCATTCTTTTGGTTAATAATTTATCTATAAATATAAATCTATGTTAAAACTCATGGCCATTCAGAGTTTTGAAGGAGTACTCCATTTTCTTCTGATTTTCAATGTTACTGTTGACAAGTCCAATGTCATCGTGATTCCTTCTACTTGTATGTGTTTATTTTCTTTCTGTAGGGGAGCTTTAGGATCTTCTATCTCTGGGTTCTTAAATTTCTCAATGGAATGTGTCACATTGTAGGTCTTTCTTCAGTCATTGTGCTGGGCAGTTATTGGTCCCTTTTTAACTGGATGAATGTGTCTTTTAATTGGGAGAATTGTTATTAAATCAAATTAGTTGGATATTGGGCTTCTTGAATCAATCTTCTACGTATCTTCTTTTTTCTTTCTTATTATCTATCCTTTTTTGGTTCTTATTTTATGGTCTATGAGATTGCTTCTATTTCATCTTTTAACTTTTCGACTGATTTTTAAAATTTAATTGTCAGATTATAATCTGCAAGAATTCTTACTTATTCTCTGTTACTTTTTCATAGCAGCCTATTATTGTTTGATGGACATCACGTCATTTCTCATCATTCTAAGAATATTAATTTTCACTTGACTGTGAGATTTTTTGCCTTCTCCTTTTCTTGTTATTTCTTTTGGTCTTTTCTTTTATTGTGGAGATGTTCCTAAAATGTCTGCTGTTCTTGTTTGTTTATTTGTATTTAAAATAGAGTTAATAAAAGCTGCTTTCCAGCTCTGTGAGCTTGGTGGGGCTTGTCAGCTGGTATATTTTACTGTGAATTGTACCAGCCAGACTGGTGATTTTTCAGTTCCTGAAACCTGTCAAGATCTTTTCTATCTCAAGGGCTTTAGACATTGTGACCTATCCGGAAGCTACCTTTCATCACACACACACACACACACACACACACATTCTCTCTCTCTCTCTCTCTCTCTCTCTTTTTCTCTCTTATTTCTAAAGCCACTTGCCCTTTAGATCTTTGCTTATATATCATTTCTGAAATGGGGCTTCATCTGACCATTCTATCTAAATAAAATAGCTCTCATTATATCTCCCTGTGTCCTTCCTCTAGAATATTTACCACAATTTAATTTATGTAATTCATGGATTTATGTCTTATAATTGAGTACTTTCCTGTCTGCTTCCTATTGTCTAGTAATGAGCTCTGTGTGGGCAAGAACCATTTCTATTTTGTTCCATGCTCTAGCCTCAGGGCTTTGTATTGAAACAGCATGCTCAACCAGTATTTCTTCAATGAATGAAAGGATAGATGAATTTATGAGTGGAAGGAAGAATAAAAATTCTAAGTTTTTGATCAATCTCAACTGTAAGTATCTCTGTAACCTTAGGCCAGTCAACTAACTTTCCCAAAAGCTTTATTTTGTTTAGTCTTTTCAGACCTAGAGTACAAACAGTACTTATTCTACTCATAGAGGTATTTATGAGACACAAATGAAATAATAGATGTAAAAGTGTTGAGTAAATAGACATTATACAAAAGGATTGAATGTGGCTTATTCTATCTTTTCTTATTTTTTTCTTCTTTTCAAATTGAAATCTCCATTTAACATTTCAGGGATCGTACCTTGGTCGTACCTTCTAAGTGGTGTTGTTATTAAGAGTTCTTTTTAGAACCAAATGAACTAAACTCTTAGATGTGATTTAAAGCAATCATGCCTTGTTCTCACTCTTGAGAAAATAATGTCACAAGAAAATTCTAGTTTCTGGTTCCAGTTTAATGAAGGAAATTGGCAAAGTGAACTCATGTTCTACTTTCAAGTACAAAGAAAGAAAAAAGAATAGAAATTTCTGTTCAGGGATGAAGATTTAGTCACCCCTGCACTTGTACCATAATTGTTCTTTTTTTTTTTTTGGAGACAGAGTCTCTCTTGCACTTTTGCCCTGGCTAGAGTGCCGTGGCGTCAGCCTAGCTCACAGCAACCCCAAACTCCTGGGCTTAAGCAATCCTTCTGCCTCAGCCTCCCGAGTCGCTGGGACTATAGGCATATGCCACCATGCCTGGCTAATTTTTTCTATATATTTTTAGTTGTCCATATAATTTCTTTCTATTTTTTAGTAGAGACGGGGTCTCGCTCTTGCTCAGGCTGGTCTCAAACTCCTGACCTCAAGCAATCCTCCTGCCTCGGCCTCCCAGAGTGCTAGGACTACAGGCATGAGCCACCATGCCCGGCCTTAATTGTTCTTTAATATTTATTCCACACTGATCAAACATAATGATCCCCTATTCTGGTAGGTGTGTGGTCAAACTAGCATGCCTGTTCATTGCTGATAGAAACGTAAATTGATATAATCCTTCTAGAAAACAATTTAGAAATACATATAACATGCTTTAAAGGTATTTATATCTTTTGGTCCCATAACTGTTCAGAAAAATTATCCTAGGAAATAGTCCAAAATATAGAAAAAGCTATACAACAGATTATTTCTAGTATTTGAAAGTGTAAACTATTAGAGATGACATATATTTCCAATAACATATTAAAGGAAAGGTTAAGTAAATTTAGGTTGTATACTTGACAGAACATTAAGCAGCCACAAAAATCAAGATTATGAAAGCCACACAGCAACATGGAGAAATGTTTATGATACAGATTATAATATCAAATTGTATTATACCATTATTACTGATTTAAAAATGTTTAATTTAAAAGAAAGTTTAAATAAACATGATAAAATGCATCCTATTTAAATGGTGAACTAATGGAGGAACTGCTTTTCCCTAGGTACCTAGAGATTGGTCAATTGGTTAATTGCTTGGTGTGTTTGAACTTCAGGAAAAGGAGAGAGAGAAAAACCATGAAGGGAAAGGGAAAATCACCTTCAACCAAATGTTGAGCCTCTTCAAATTGAGACATTGTTTTGACTTTTTAAATCTTTCCTACAGAGCTTAACGTGGCCTTAGGCACATAGCAAACACAGGTATGATTATCAAATGAACAGCCTATTGTCCTGTTTGCCTCTAGTATTAGTTCTGAGACTCTTTTTATGATTGCTACTTGCTGCAGGATTGAACATTAATGAGGAAGCAAACAGGCCTCCTTTTAAGAGTATCTGCTACAGGGGAGTAGGGCAGATGTATCTAGCTCAAGTGTCAGCAAATTTTTCCTATAAAAGGCCAGGTAGTAAATATTTCAAACTTCGGAGACCATGTGATCTCCACTGAAACTACTCAATTTTGACATAGTAGAGTGAAAATAACCACAGACAATTCATGAATGAATGAAAATGGTTGTGTTCCAATAAAACTTTATTTACAAAAACAGGCAGCAGGCTATAGTTTGCTAATCCCTGATGTAGCTAATATATTTCTGTCTTCATGTGCTTTTGATGCCTCCATTTGCCATCAATGTTCAGTTAATTCCGGGTGTTCCTCACCTCTTTCAACAGCTCCTACTCCACTCAACAGCAAACTAATTTAGTATCATATCCTTAACATATCCTCTGGATTCTTACCTTTCAAAGTATAGTCCACTGACTTGCAGCATTGGCATGACCCGGAAGCTGTTTAGAAATGAGAATTTCTTCCCCAGACCCACTAAATCAGAATTTGCATTTTAGCAAGTTTGAGGTGATTCATATGCACATTAAAGTCTGAGAGACACTACTCTAGAGGAAAACCACAGTTGTCTGTGTAGAGCTCTCTATAACCGCTATGATACTACATTGTTCTTTAAAGAAATTAGAGAAGAGAGTCCGTATGTTATGACTTGGTTTCCCTCCTGGATGATTCCTTAGCTCCTCTCTGCCACCATTAAGGTTGGCCAAGGGTCTACTGACAAGTGATGGTGACAGAGCTCTTCTTTTCCTCCCAAATACAGGGTCCATCATCCCATCCGGTCAGGGTTTGAACTCATCTACATAACAATACTTTCTGTTCACATGGCTCTCCTACAAGGTGCTGGGTCCCTGAAGTCAACTAAGACCCTGGAGTGCCCAATAATTCCATGAGGCAAAGATGCAAGTCAGCTAGCCACGATCTTGTTCATGAGGCCATTAAGTACTTCTGAAAGAGATGTAACTAGAGCTGCCTATGCTTGCACCCAAATTATGAGGAGGGACATATTAGGTTGAACCATATAAAACTTTCATTTTTGTAGGTCAAAAAATAGTTGCATACCATCATTTCATGTGGTTTAACCTAATAGTAATACAAGCCTGTAAAATAAATTTTTGTGTTTCCTATTTTATAGATAAGGAAACAGAAGCTCAGAGAAGTTACAGAAATCACTCGAGATTATGCTGCAAATTGGGGCTTCAGTTTCAGAATCAGGGTCATTTCACTGATTTACAGTGCTTTTTATTTTTTTTAATCTATCTCTCTCTTTTGTTCAAATTAAAGTCTAAACTCTAGGTCTACAAAAAGATCCATGGCTTAAGTTTGGGCCAGATATTGAGGTAGGCAAAAGGGCCATGAGTATTCCCTGTCCACAGGTCCTCTTTTCCTCCTGGCACCTGTGCAGGTAGCCAGTGCCATCATGGATGCTCAAGGGCTTTCATCAAGGAGCCTTGTTGAGCCCTGACCTTCCTCTGCTCTAGACCAGTGGTTCTTGGTGATTCGCATACATCAGAAACACCTGAAGGACTTGTTAGACGTGGACTGCTGGACCCAACCTCCAGAATTTCTAATACAGTAGGTCTGGGGCTGGGCCCAATAATTTGCATTGTAACAAGTTCCCAGTTGTTGCTGCTGCTCCTGGTCCAGTGACTATACTTTGAAAACCACTGTCCTAGACCTTGACCATCCAGTCTTCCAGCTCCTTGTTGGAGTTAAGCTCCCCTAGAGCTCTGACCCTCCCACACCTGCTTACTGTTAAACTAATCTGGGAAGCTATTCTGACTTAATAAATTCATGGGATGGTAATAATAAGTAATAGCAGAGTGCTTGCTAAATGCCAAGGATATTTTTTGTGACACATTTAGATACACACATATGGTGTATTTTTTAATACACGACCACTATGAGGATAGATCTTACCCCATTCAGGTGTGCAATTGTTATGTCAGAGGTGCCCTGATTATGTTTTTCATGTTTTGGGAGGAGAGTCTCAAATTTTTTTTTATCTCAAGTCCCCCTCTAGTATTCAAGATTCTTCCCCTTGCTGCCCTGGCCGTGCTCATGGAAGTCCTCAGGACAGTGCTTGAGCAAAGGATGGAATGAAAAGAAAATGATGTCCACGTACTTACATGGTAATGTAAGGGTGTGTACAGTGATTGAAAGTCTAGTGATAAGTGAGCAACTTGGAGTCCTCCAGTGGGTAACAACTGAGCTCATGCATCACCGGAGAGGGTCTGGGGATCTTTCTGTGTCTGTCCCAGGGAGCCTCTGGAGTGGTTCTCTGCCATATACTTCTCTCCTAGATTCTTCTCCCTTGGAACTCCTCATTTCCCATAAGTGGGCATTCTTCAAGCTGGTGACACTTACTTGGACACCCCTTATCTCAGTACTTGTAGAGACTCGTGATCACACCCTTGGCTTTAGTCTTTTCATTCCTCCTTTTTGTCCCTTTGATGCCCTAAGCTTGTGCCCCCTTAGGTTCACATGCCTCTGGACAATAGATAAAAATCCTGCCAAAGCATGATTTTTTCCTCCAGTTTCTCTTACATCTCAGGTACACCAGCATACCACACCTGCAAACCTCATTTTGTGTCATAGGATGGCAAAAAGTTTTCGTTAGTTTAACGCACATGTGTTGAATGACTTTTATATGCTAGTACTGTTATATGTTAAGTACTGGGAAGACACATACATTCAATATGCAACATTTTAGCTAAATAACATCATGTCTTTCACCAAGATCCTGAGTATATGACACTGGAAATCAGGTTATTGAAAACACTATTGGATTTTTTTCTGTATGTGATGAAATAGGAAGCTAAGTGACTACATTTATCACTGTCTGACTCAAGGTATCCCTCCCCATTAATGAAGTGGGCGTGCCTGAGGTAGCATGGTTTTAGGGACTCCTTCCTCAGGGTTGCAGAAATTCTTCTGTTCTTTGCTGCTTTGGCTAGGGTACAGGTAATACAAATATAAGAGAAATTGGCTCATATTAACTCAGATTCTGTTTTTCCTGCAGTTGTCCAAAGAAATAGGGTATAGGTCAAAACAGCTTTTGTGTGGGAGGGAAGGTTGAGGGTGGCATCATGAAACTTGGGTGCATGAATCATGGCTCAAGAGGCCAGGAATAACAAGAGGTTTCTTGGAGATCCCCAGCCGGCCAGAAATTATCTCAGGAGTGTTGGGTGTCTGGCGGGGGATGGGGAGGAATATATAGATTATCAAAACCCTAAAGTTGGACTTCACTTATGTCAATTTTGACAAGATGTTTTTCTTTAATGTTATGAGATTAGTCTCATTTACTAGGTCCAATTGCACATATTTCCTCCCCCTTCAGCTGAGAACCCTTTCACTCAGTATCTCAAAGTGAGTTTCAAATAAGCATTTCAAAATCTTAGTGTATCTCTAGATGAGCAGCTTCCAAACCCGAACTTAAGAGTGTCAGGGGAACCCAGCACATCATCAGAGAGATTGGCAATTGGGTTTATAATTATGAACATTCCAAAATATCTTTTAAAACATAATGGCACAAAGCTCAAACCATAAAAGGAATGATTGCCAGATCTCATTGTGGAAAACTTCATTTGTTTAGGCATGCAAAATGCCATAAAGACAATTTTAAATGCAAATAAGCTGAGGATTTTTTTTGCAAAGTTTATGACAAAAATTATGTATTATATTTTTAATAATGCATACAGCTCTTTCAAACTGTTAAGAAGAAACCCAATACCCCAACATAAAAAGGTGTATTAATTAAGGTAATGCTAGTAGTTGAAACAGAAAAGTATCAGTGACTTATTGCAACATGCATTCTTTCTCACTCTCATAAAGTCTAACATAAGTGCTATGGTGTGAATGTTTGTGTCCCTCTAAAATTCATACGTTGACATCTAATCCCCAATGTGTTGGCATTAAGAGATCAGGCCTTTGGGCGGTGACTAGGTCATGAGGATGAATGGGATTAGTGCCCTCATAAAAGTGGCCTGTGGGAGCTTGTTAGCCCCTTCTGTCCCTCTGCCGTGTGAGGACACATAGAAGGCACCATCTATGAGGAACAAACCCTCATCAGACACCAAATCTGCTAGTACCTTGATCTTCAACTTCCTACCCTCTAGAACTGCGAGCAGTGAATTTCTGCTGTTCATGCATGACCCAGTCTAAAGTATTTTGTTACAGCAGCACAAATGGATGAAGACAATGAGTAAGTATCCATTATTAGTGGGGGACTTTTCTCCCTATAAAGATTCAGGGCCCCAACTTTCCCCAGTTGTGGCTCTACCATTTTCAACATGTGGCTTCCAATATGTTTGCATTCCACTGTACAAACTAATGGGAGAGAAAACCTTGAAGGATCACGCAAGGGAGGTTTTCATGGGCTAGGCCCGGAAGTGGCACATGTTGTGCCCAGTCATGTTCTATTGGCTAGAATGGCGTCCCAGTCATGTGGGAATGCTTCAGTGCAAGGGAAATGTCATATAGCTGTGTGTCCAGGGAGAAGAAACGGTTGGTGAAGAACTATCTAGTCTGCCACAGCAGGTTGCCAAATTTCATACATTAGAGAAACCAAATGTTGTTTATATATAATGTTCAATTATACCTGAACGCATAAAACTATAATAGTCTTAATCAAAACTGAGACCCTAAGATAATAGATCTGAGATATTAGAGAACCACATAGGATCTGAAAGGAGGTGTTGAAAACAGCCTTGAAACCCAACCTCTCATCCACCTCCATAGTATAAAAAGAACCTGGAGAGAGAGAGAGAGTTATGAGTGTTTTATGAGTACCATACCTCTCCCTCCTTTTTAAGCCTAGGCTAGCAAAGAGATTTCAATGAGATCACTTGTAGTTCTTAACATATGTCCTCTGGAGAGTGTCTGACTCCTGTCTGGGAAGTCTAAAGGGAGAGAAGCTGGGGTAAGGAGCTGGCAGAAGTGAACTAAGGGTTTTTGCACTTTGGGCAGTAACTTCACTTCTGTCCTGGGTACGAGATGTGTTTCTTGCAGGCCAAACTTGAGAAACACGTGCCAGGGAGAGTGGGTGAGCAGTTGCTTCAGATCCTGTCCATGAGGGGCCACTTAGAGAGACAAAAGAACCTCAGCAAAGCAATCTGGAGATGTACTGCCAGATGCTTAGAGGCGAAGAAAAGCATCTTAAGCAACCACCTAGAAGAAAGGCATCTACTTGTATCAAGAGAATTACAAGAGTGAAATTCCCAGCAATGGGGCGGGGTGGGAGACCTCCAAAGAATCCATAAAAATGCTCCCGGAGAGAAAGCATGAGCTTAAGTACTTGCTAGGTCCAGATAGTATTGAGGCCAACTCATGGCAGCATCCATCGGGTGAAAATTCTGTGTCTCATTCTTTGTTTCCCTCCCCACGTTCCAGTGCCACATGGTCAGAAAGCAAGTGGGCAAGTTAGAGGAGAAGGAGAAGGACTGGGTAAGGAAAGAAGAAGCCCTCTCTTCCCACTGCAGGCAGCCACCATACACGGGGCCAAGCTGAGGGCTGGGAAGGTGGTAGGGGTGAAAGAGCTTAATCTTTAAGTAAAGAGCGATGCTTAGATTTTCACTCTGGGCTGGATATTAACTACTGAACCAAACTGCTTTATAACCAAGTGACTGAAGTGATCTGACTTTCATCTGAGGGGAGGATGAGGGAGTCTTAATGTGCAGTGCAAGATTGCATATGTGATTTCACTACAACCATTTTGTCGGGTTGGCAGTCTGTTCTTGGTTCTTGGTGTGCTCTTGGCTGAAGAATGACCAGACACACCATTAGCAGAGCCAGCATGAAACAAAGTTTATTGAGGAAATGCAAGATAGATTTATAGAACAAGAGCAAGATATAGTCACCACAGATGACCAACGGGCCCCCTGTCATAACAAGAGGCCCTGGTTATGGTCTGGGGTCCTATTTTATATTGTCTGGGTTGGGCTCTCCTCATGGTTTAAATGTCACCATGGAACCACTCTGATGGACAGTTAATGACATGATAATTAGACTTAGGTTATTCTAGGTCATATTCCAGACCCTATTGTGCCTGGGGTATCTGGCTCTCAGGCTGGGGAATTCTCTGCATTCTTTCATAGATTGCTCCTTCTCCCAGGTGTGGCAATTACTGGGAGCAGGACCAAGGTGGGGCAGCACCAAGATGGAGTGTCTCCTTCTGTCCCTAGGAGAGCCGAGGTCCCTCACTGTCTACTGAACAATTTTATCCACACGTGTAAATAGTTCTGAAATGGTAATGACAATGTGCTAACAAGCATACTCTCTGGATGGTGGGATTATGACCAAATTAGTTTCCTTTCATTGTTTATGTGTATATATTTATGTCTTTCAAAGTTTCCACAGTACACGTTGTATTTACCATATACTCTGTACGATGTACATGCTGTACAGTGTGCAGTTAATTGTACATAATTGTAAAATATTTTGCCACATTCTCTATTGCAAGGTGACTGTTTTCTTGATACCTAACCTCAAAATCATTGAGTGTAAAAGCCATAATTATTTGATTTATGAATGTTAGACTGGACATTAAATCCATTTTAAGTGGCCATGTTGGCATCAGTTTATGTATTAAAGCATCATGTTTACAGGAATTGAGTGATCACAGTACATTCATCTCTACCCTTTTGCCCTCCAAGCATCTGTCTGCTATTTCTGTATCTCTTCTTTCTCCGAGTCCTCATTAAAGTTATCTGTCTTAAAAGAGGAAATACTTGGCATCCACCTCAAATCCTACACTCTTCAAAAAGGTTTCCATCATTCCTACGCAAATATCTTCTCCCTCCAGACTCCCACAGTGAATGAATCTGGACCACATAACTGAGCAATTGACTATGTACTGATTTGCGTGATAGATGGATGACTTTTCCCTGGATGTTAGGCTTATTCACTAGATAGAAGTTTCTTGATGCTGAAGAACACTTGTCTTTCCAGATGTCTTGAGCCCCCCAGACAGCTTATTCCTAGGCACATATTAGGTGCAGAGATAAAATGTTTACATTAGATTTAGGTAAGGTGACAAGCCTTTTTCATTCCTGTCCTTGTCTGAGAACCTCTAACATCTTGAGGCACTCAGGAAGGCTTTTCTAGTGCCACAGTTATAAGACTACTGTTGTTTTCCTGGTTTGTACTCGCTTTCATTTTGTTTTCTAGCCTGTCAACACCTGTAGCTGGTGGCCTGCATTTGAAGGGTTTTGCTTGTCTATACGCCCAGTGAGCCTCCAGGAAAGAAGGAAGAATGAAACTAAACATCAGCAAACACTTCACACCACACCTACCTGATGTTTGAGCTGGCTGGGAGTTTGGGGATATCAGTGGACTATCTGCTTGTGCTAATTCTAGTCCCCAGATAACAAAGTATTTGAGGCACTATTTTTATTATTCTCTTTAGCTACCTTTTATTAAGCTCCTTCTCTTTGTATTTTACGAGGCACTTTAGAAACAGTATCTCAATTAATTCTTACAACACTAATAAAATATAAAATAATTTACTCCCATTTGCACATGAGGAAACTGAGAGGTTAAATGTGTTTTCTAGGGTTGCTTAGCTGCTAGATAGCAGAGTTGGAAAGTCAGTTCAGGTTTGTTGGCTTCTAATGCCAACACAAAGACTTAAATACATATGTTAATAGCAGCTTATTTGTGATATCTGCAATGTGAAGACAATCTGAATGGCCATTAGCAGATGAATAGATAAATAAAACATGGAATATCTTCATAATGGACTACTACCAAGCAATAAAAAGGCAGGGACTACTGATACATACAAGTCCATGGATGAACCTCGAAAACATTATCCTTAGTGAAAGAAGTCATACAAAAAAGACTACTTACCCTAGGATTGCATTTATCTAAAATTTCAAGAAGGTAGAACTCTAGAGACAAAAATCTGATTGGTGATTGTTTAGGACCAGGGATGCAAGTGAAGATTTACTACAAATGAAAAACAGGGCACTTGTTGGGATGATGGAATTGTTCTAAAGCTGGATTATAATGGTTGCACAGATGTTTCATTTGCTAAAAAATCATCAAACAAAGGGAGAACAGTGTGGTAGTTTGACGTTAATAAAGCTGTCGAAAAATGAATGTACCCATTTTTTGAGTGTACAGTTGAAAAACACATCACTCCATTCCTGATTTAGGCCATTGCCATCCCTCCCAGAATTTCCTTGTACTCTTTCTCAGTCAGTCCCCATCTGTCCTGCCCCCTGGTTTAGGTGAACACTGAAAGATTAGCTTTACCTACTCTAAATTTTATATAAATGGAATCATATAGTACTTTCCCTTTTGTGTTTGGCTTTTATCACTCAGTATAATGTTTTTGAGATTTATCTATATTATTGCATATAATCAGTAGTTCATTTTGTATTTCATTATGTGAATATAATGAAATTTGTTTATCCATTTACCTGATTTTGATGGAAATTTATGTTATTTCCTGTTTTGGGCTATTATGAGTAAAAATACCATGGACATTCATTTACAAGTCTGTTACCTTTTGACTTTGTTGATTTTTCTGTATTGTTTTCAATTTCATTTACTTCTGCTGCTAATTTTATTATTCACTTTCTTCTACTTATTTTGGATTTGGGCTTAATTCACTCTTTATTTCTAGCTTCTTAAGGAGGAAAGTCAGATCAGTGATTTTATATCTTTTTTCAGTTCTAATATATCCATTTAAATTCATAATTTTCCTCTGAGTACGCCATACATTTTTATATATTGTATTTTCACTATACTTCAGTTTGAAATTCTAATTTCCCTTATGATATCTTCTTTAATCAATGGGGTATTTAAAAGAGTGCTGCTTTATTTCCAAATATTGATGCATTTTTAGATAGCTTGTGTTACTGATTTTTAATTTAATGCTCTTATGGTCGAAAAACATACATTATGATTTACTTCTTTTGAAATATGTTTAAATTTGCTTTATGATCCAAAACAAAAGAATGTGTATTATACAATTGTTAAATATGTTATTACATAAATATCAACTAAGTTAATTGGATGGTTAGTGTCATCAAATCTTCCATAGACATACTGATTATTTGACTATTATATTAATTATTGAGAAAAAGATGTTAAAATCTCCAACTATAATTGAGTGTTCATCTATTTCTTTTTAGTCATATCAATTTTTGCTTTATGTATTTTGAAACACAATATTAGTAGTCAACACATTTAGATTTATTATATCTCCTGATGAACTGATCCTTTATCACTATGATATGCCCTAATTTATTTATAATAATTCTCTTTATTTTGAATTCTATTTGTCTCATACTAATATAACCACTATAGCTTTCTAATGCTTAGTATTTCTTATTTTTATTTTCAACTAGTCTGTATATTTGATTTTAACATGTCTTTCCTGTAAAGAACACATAGTTAGGCTTTGCCTTTTAATCTTGCATGAAAATCTCTACCTTTTAATTGAAACGTTTAGTATACTTACATTTAATGTAATTATTGATAAGATTAGAGAGACTATCAGTGTGATATTTGTTTTACATTTGTCCCTTCCATTTCTTTTTTACTCTGTTATGCCCTTCCTGCCTTCTTTGGGTGAATTAAATAATTTTAAGCATTCCATTTTATCTTCTTTATCGACTTTTCAGGTATATTCCTTTGTTTTATTTTCAAATTCTAATTGCACCTTTCATTTATTATAGTGTGCCTTCAAATATTATACTTCTTCCCAAACAATGTAAGACTGTTAATATAATTCATGTTACTACTCCACTATCCTTTATGCTTTTATCATATAGTTTACTTTTTTTCATAGGCTATAAATGCTATGAAGCATTGTTATTATTTTTGTTTCAAACACTCAGTAGTCTTTTAAAGATATTACAATACATGTATATAAATATAAATAAGGTAATAAAAACATATTTTATATTTACTCTTTCTGATGTTTTTCATTCCTTCCCATAGATCTGGCTTACATATATCATAATCTGCCATTCAACATGATAAACAACTTCTAGCACGTCTTGTAGTGTAGGTATGTTGTAGTGAATTATCTCACCTTTTGTTATCTGGAAATGTCTTTATTTTGTATTCAGTTATGAAGGGGACAGCCGTGGAATATGAGGATCTAGGTTGACAGGGTTTTTTCCTAGCATTTTAAAGATTCCTTTCCATTGTTTTATGGCCTCCATTATTTTTGAGAAGTCAGCCATCATTCTTATCATTGTACTCTTGTATATAATATGTAATTTTTTTAATTTGGTTGCTTTAAAGATTTTCTCTTTAACTTTAGTGTATTTGAGTATGGTGTGTTTAGATTTGGTTTAATCTGTACCTGTCTTGCAGTGTACAAAGCATTTTGAATAGGTGGTTTGATATCTTCTATCAATTTTGTAAATTTTTAGCTCTTCAATTATTATCTCTTCAAATATTTTTTTCTACCCCCATTCTGTCTCGCTTCTGCTTCTGGAATTTCAATTACAAAGGTAATTAAGTCACTTGAGATTGTTCCTCAGTTCTCATTTGCTTTGTTTCATTTTTTTCCATTCTTTTTTCACTTTGTGTTTCAGTTTGGTTAATTTCCACTGAACTTTCTTCAAGTTTGCTGATTATTTTCTCTGCTTCTCCTGTTACTGTAAAACCTTTTGAATAAATTATTTTTTTTCTGGTATCCTGTTTTTTATTTCTAGAATTTCTACTTTGTTCCTTTTTATAGTTTTCATCTTTCTGCAAAGATATCTTCTCTGTTAATATACATTGTCCATCTTTTTCCATTAGATCCTTTAACATATTTTTTATACATGTTTTAAAGTCCCTGTTTGAAAATTCCAATATTTTCTCTCTTCACCCTGGCTCACATTTTTTTTATTCTTTGATAATATCATTTTTAAAATTTTACACATTGTGCATAAAAGTGTGTAGAGACTGAACCAAATAATATTTACCCTCAGAAAAGAGCAATATCTCTTTTCCCATGAGGGCACTAGTTGAAGCTTATTCTATCTCTTATGTAACAGTTTATGTGGCTCTATAATTTAATACAGCATTAGTTAGATTCTGTTTACCACTAGCTTTAAATATTTTGAGAGTAGGACCACGAATTTCCTTTCAGCAAGACCTGGAGTCTCTGGTGAGCTCTTTATGCTCAAGTTCCAGCTTTCTAAACTGTGAGAATTATTTCTTTGCCTACTAACCCATGGCATACATCTTTTTCAGTTAATGAGAAGTTCTTTTGCTCTTCAATTGTTCCAGGGTCAGGACTAGAGTGAGGTAAGCAAGGCACCTAGGGTACAAAACTCTCAGGGTTGTGCGAGTGCAGGGCTGGGCTTGCAGACTCAATGTGTTAGATTGAGGGGCTAGAAATGGCTTTAAAACCTTGCTCAACTTGTTGATTGAAACCTAGGCCTAAAGGTGGCCAATACTAAATGAAGTGGAAGTGTCAGAAGTTTCTTGATGTACAGTGGAGGAAGAAACACAAAGTTTTAGAGAGAACTGGAATGCTAGAGTGGGTTTATCATGTCAGATCTGTTCACACACCCTCTCTTCATGTCCTCTGCAGCATCATAAATGCAATCTTTTTTTAAAAAAGGCTTTTTTTTCCCACAAGGCTGTGGAAAATACATTTGCTAGGAGGGCTTCAGCTTCCTTAAAGAAATTTGTGGTGGGCATTTTCTAAAGGCCATTAATGACAATAAGTACTGCTGTCATTAAGCAACGCTCTCTAAATACAATGAAAATTGTTAAATTTCCACATGGTAGATGCTTTGTGGTGGCACTGAATTGCCAAAGACTGAGTGATCATGGTTACTATAATGAGCAGTAGAGCCAAAGTTGTCATAAGAATTGTCTGACCTGCAGAGATCTTTGGTGTTGACTAGTTGTTATCATGGTGTCCCTGTAAGTGAAATAAATGGGCAGTCTACTAAGATCTTACTTGATTTGTATAGGCATAAAAATGCCAAGCTTGGTGAATAGCAGTCTAATTTAAATCATCACACTAGAGTGTCATGGGCCCTCCACAACTTCCAAGACTTGAGTTAGTTTATAGACTCAGAGTTCCTTGAATGACAGGGAAGTCATGTCTCCTTGAAGAAAAACCCTGCTATACACCAAAAAGCTATACTATAAATCTTACTTGCCATTCATAAAGGGATCCATGGATATTTTCAAGGGTGATTGTGAATTGGGGAAAGGGGGA
Source organism: Lemur catta (assembly GCF_020740605.2). NCBI lineage: Eukaryota > Metazoa > Chordata > Mammalia > Primates > Lemuridae > Lemur > Lemur catta. The sequence goes on from NC_059128.1 coordinate 92,182,392, forward strand.
CTACCAGACTTTAGGGAAATACTTGCACTTACTCTGAGTTGATACTAATGACTGGAGACTCCAGATGCCATTGTGCATCTACAGTCAGACTAAAGGACTGGGAAGGGCTAGTAGTTAGTGGAGTTTGGTCTCATCTCATAGTGGGGCTAGTGGGTCTCTAAATCCAGTTAGATTATGTACCCATCCCTGGAATGCATAAATGAAATAGAAATACTAAGAAACTTGGAGAATCTCTACTTTGGCCACCCTCCATGGAATGGGAGCTATTATGGCCAAATGGAGGGCACTGAAACTGTCTCTACCTACATAAATAGTAAGCCAAAAGCAATATCATATTTCTGGAGAGAGAATGGAGATTAGGGACACCATCAAGGGACCTGAAAGATGTAGGCATGATGATTCCTGCCACATCTCTATGCAATAATGCTGAAGACATACAGATTATGGAGAATGGCCATGGATTATTATAAATTTAATCAGGTGGACAAGATAACTTTTTCTTGTGGTCTTCAATGAGTCTCTCTCCTCAGATACCTCCATTTTTGCTCAATGGGATCACAAATAAATTTGCCAGGGTGACATACATGGATGGAAGTTACACATGGACTCAACAACATGGCCTTCCACTCATGAAGTCCAATATGGTTCCTGCCACCAAAGAGTGCCCAATCTGCCAACAACATACTGAGCTCATGATATGGCATTGTTCCCCAGGGGAATCAGCTAGGCATCTGTGGCAGGCTGTTTGCATTGGAGCACTTCTACTATGGAAGGAGCAGAGCTGTATTCTCACTGGAATAGGTACTTACTCTAAATACAGATTTGCCTTCCCTACCTATGATATTTCTGCCAAAATCACCACTCACTGACTTTTGAATGCCTTATGCACCATCATAATAGTCAACACAGCCTAGTGTCCACAAGGATCCCATTCTGTAGCAAATATAGTACAGTAATGGGCTCATGGTCTGACCATACTCCCCAGTCACCCCTAAATTGACTGGCCTGATAGAATAGTGGACTGGCTTTTAAGGCTCAGATAGTGCCAGTAAGATAGCAAAACAGAGCAGGACTGGGACAATATCCTCTAGGAGGCTATATATGCTCTAAATCAGCAACAAATATATGGTTTCTCCCATAGACAGGATTCATGGGACTATGACCAGAGGTGGCAATGGCAGGGACTCTTCTCACTATTGTCCCTAGTGACCCACCAGAAACACTTTTGCATCCCATCCCCACAACTGTGCCATCTACTGCCCTAGAGGTTTTACTTTCCGAAGGAGAAATGCTTCCACCATGGGGCACAGCAATAGTTCTCTGAAAGTGGAAGCTGAAACTGACACCTGGCCATTTTGAGATCCTCAAAGCAGTGAATCAACAGGCAGAGAAGGGAGTTATTATACTGACTGGGGTGACTGGGCCTGACTACCAGGGGGACATTGGGTTGCTACTGTACAAAAAGAGAGAGGGAGAATATGTCTGGAATGTAAGAAATCCCCCCTGGAGCCTCTTAATACTCCCCTGCCCTATGATTAGGCTAAATGGAAAACTACAACCACCCAATACAGGCAGGACTGCTTAGGATCAAGACCCTTCAGAAATGAAGGTTCAGGTTACCCCACCAGGCAAGGAACCACAACCAGCCAACACACCTGTTGAGCACAACGGCAATATAGAATGGGTAGTGGAAGAAAATAGTTATAAATAACAGCTACGACCACCTGATCAGATGCAGACACAGACATGAGGACTGTAGTAGTTTTGAGTCATGCTTTCTTATTTTGACATGAAAATATCTGTTTATATGTAAAGCCCTTTTTTTCTCTTCTCAGAAGCCCCTACCATTTAACATAAGATACGTTAATAGTAGTTAAACTTCCACCTCAGTATTTAAATGATAGGGTATTAAACAGGGAATGTGGCTCAGGTAGAAGAATGAAATCACTAAAGATGGATAAAGCATCTTTGTATTCTCTCATGGTGAGGGGATATAGTAGGCAGAGTAATGGACCCCCAACGGTGTGCACATCCCAATCCCTGGAATTTGTGAACCTGGTAGGTTACATGGCAAAGGAGAATTAAAGTTGCAGATGGAGTTGGGGTTGTTAATCAGCTGGCCCTAAAATAGATTATCCTGGATTTTCCAGGTGAGCCCAATGTAATCACAAGGGACCTTAAGAGTGGAAGGGGGTAGGAGAGAGTACGTAGAAGCAGATGGGTGGAAGCGTGAGGACTTGCCATCCTATGTTGCAGGCTTTGAAGACGGAGAAGGAGGTTATGAGACGAGAAATGCAGGCAGCCTCTAGACGCTGAGAAAACCAAGAAAATGAATTCTTCCCTGGAGCCTCCAGAAGGAGCACTGCTGCTGACACCTCGATTCTAGTCCTGTGACACCCATTTTGGACTTGTGACCCCCAGAACTATGAGATAATAAATTTGTGTGGTGTTGAAGCCACTAATTGATGACGATTTATTACAGCAACAATAGGAAACTAATACAGGAGGTTAGTGTGATTTTAGTTGCAGAAGAGGAACCAGGAACTGCTGCAGTGGACGTGCTTTGTCACTTGGCTGTCCTCACCTGACTGAAGTCCACAGCTTCTCCAGTTCCTGTTGGACCCTCCTTCAGCTTCTCCAGGTCCTGGCTCAGGTGGGTGTTTATCTTATGACAAAGGGCACCATGTTCTACAAGACCCCTGGGCCATGCAAGTTGGAGGATTGGATACAGTGAGCCCCTAGTGGGTCCAGACTGCTCTCATGGGTTTCACCTCATATGCGTGGGTTCCAGTTTGCCCTCAATCTCCCCTACTTCATCTCTATCTTCTCTTCCTGACTGGCTGTTCTGACTGCAGGCTCACGCTTCAGATGCAAATCCCTTAGCAAACTGTTTCACAGTGACATAAGGTCACATTCTTACAATAAATCCCTTATTATATGTACCACTCCTGGTGGTTCTTTTTCTCTGCTTGAACTCTGATAGACGCAGTCATGCATTTAATCTAATTTTATGACTGTTAAAGTTTCCCCAGCATTTCTATGCGTTTGAAGCAGGAACTGGATCCTTCCATGTTGGCTCATTCTGCCATATTGACTGTAAGTCAAGCTTTGTTTCTACATTGTTAAATTTAAAATTTCCCCTACACACTCCCTACCTATCCCTTGTATTTCGTGGAGAAGCTTATACTTGGGGCACTGACCCATCTGTCCTTGACCTTGCCAATCCCACTCTGTCTCCAAGCATTCCTGAAGAGAAACAGCACATGACGATAAAGCCAATACTTGCATCTTCATGTTTTCTCAGTTCCTGTCAGACGTGGGAAAAATCTGCTCACAACAGCAACAGAAATTTGGCTCTGGCTCCCACTTGTTGTTGTTCTGGAGGCTCCATTCCTCCCAGGCCTGATGTTTTCTCCTTGGGGACTGGCTCTCAGCCCTCGTTCAGTGGAGTCAACTGTGTATCAGTCTTACCCTGCCGTAGCATTGCGTCCAGGCCCTCGGGAAGGATGGGAGGCATCTGTGCGCTTAGATCCATGACGGCCTGAACTCCTTTATCCAGTAATCTGCTCCTCCCTCCTTTATTGCTACTCCCTTTGTACTGACCCTAATGACCCATCCTCCCATGCAAAACAGAAGCTCCACGGAAGCCTGGCCTGGGCCTCCAGACTGGACAAATCTCTGTTACCTGTGCCTTCTTGATGATGCACCAAAAATTTACCTGGGAGAGTTTAGACAAGTTAGCTAGATACCACATTAGAAAGACCGTGGCATAACTTTCAAGAAAATGAGTGTGGTTTTATAGTTGCTAATAATCTATTACCTTGGGCAAGCCATTTCTTCCCCTGGGACTCGGTTTCCTCACTTGTAAAGTGAAATAATGAGACTTTAAATATGCATCCTAGCACCAAAAGCCTGCTAGTATCTAAATAACCAGGAAACATGTCAGGCTGGGGGTAAGCAGGTCTTCAACTATCCTTCCTTACTGAGGTAGGAATGGCTCTGGGCAACTCTATTTCTGTTATACCTCTGTAGGAATTCACAAAGAACAAAATAGGATGATAGTATCATGCAGCCCTACTGTATGGAAGGAGAGATAAATCTGGCTATATTCAGACACAAATCAATCAACTAAATAAAGTAGTGAAGCGGAAACAGAGGAATTCAGCTTGCATTTACACATTTAACCGATATTTATAGTTCCAGCCACTGTGCTGGTCACAAGGGAGCCAACTGTGAGCAAAACAGCCATGGCCCCTACTCCTGTGGGCTTGCATTCGAGCAGAGGAGAAAGACATTGATGAAATAATCACACCGTTGGAGACTACAAGTGGAGAGGTAAGTGCCGTGCAGGGAAAGCACAGAGCCAAAGTGAAAGGCCAGGGCAGATTTTCCTGGAAGTGCCATTCGAACTGAGATCTGAATAAGTGGACTCAGAATTTATGCATTATATGATAAACTGCTGGAGGTTGAGGTTTGTGGGGAGTAGTTTTAGACAGGTTGGGGTTGAAGTACTTTTCAGACATCCAGGTGGGGATGGCAGCCATTGGATGCATGGGGCTGAGGTGCAGAGAAGAGAATGGGGCTGGACATGTACATTGGGAGGTGCTACGTCTACTCAGCGATTGAAGCCAAGGGTGAGTTTGAGATCCCCTAGAGCAGCGGTCCCCAAACTTTTTGGCACCAGGGATCGGTTTCATGGAAGACAAGTTTTCCACGGATGGGGTGGGGCTGGGGAAGGCAGAGGCGGAGCTCAGGCAATGATGCAAGCAGTGGTGGGTGGCTGTAAGTACAGATGAAACTTCTGCTCACTGGACTGCCACTCACCTCCTGGTGTGCGGCCTAGTTCCTAAATTTCATGGAAGACAATTTTTCCATGGACAGGGGTGGTGTGGGAGTGTTGGGAGGGTGGAGCTCAGGCCGTGATGTGAGGGCAGAGGATTGGGGACCGCTGACCTAGGGAATGCAGGGAGATGAGAAAGAAGGCTAGGAATGTAGCTTGAGGAACTGCCACATTCAAAAGTTAAGAAGAAGGTTAAGAATAAGTAAGTGCTGAATGTTGTGTGGAGGGTGTAGCTGATGGTGCTGAGAACTGCTGGGGGCCAGAGAAGAGAACTTGGCCCATTGGATTCAGGGATATCATGGGTGGTCCTGATGGGATCTGTTCAAATGAGAGGTGAGTAAATAGAGGCAGCAAGTCTATGCAATTCCTTTAAGTAGTCTGAAAATGAATATTTAAAGGTTAGGTTTAGAGAGATACAGGGGGGAAGCCTGAGATTGGGAGTGTGGCCATTTCCTCCTGCTTATGTATTTGTTGCCCATTCTGGGGGTGGCATTGACCTACTGCCTTGCCATTCATCCAACCATTCTCTTATTCCTTCAGTAAGTAATATGGAGAAGAGACCATCCCTATTTTTGAGGAGCTTACCAGGCATTGGGGTTCAATGTTTGCTTAAAATACTTCCTTTGAATATCTGCCCTGTGGAAACCACTTTGCAGAGATAGGCACAGAGATGAGCAGGACATGCCTGCTGCTTCCTGCCTTTAGGAATAGAGTCTACTGGGTCAATACAAGTATCAACAGCAAGTGCACAATAGTATTTTCTAAGACTATTTTGTCCGTGCCCAGCCACCCATGATAAAAATGCTGATTGCAGTTTAACTTTTTCCAAGTTCTCAACTAAAGATAGCCAAGTCTGATATTATGCTTTTCCTTGTTTTTTCTATGCAGGAGTGTTGTGTGTTCAGGGTGAATAGGACCTAGGTCTTGTGTTAGTTATCTATTGCTACATAACAAATTGTTACAAACTTAGTGTCTTAAAACAACAAATATTTATTATCTCACTGTTTCTGTGGGTCAAGGGTCCAGGCAGAGCTTAGCTGACTGCTCTACTTTGGTGTAACCCAGGGTCGTGGTCTCATCTGAAGGCTCCACTGGGAAGGATTACTTCCAAGCTTATGTGATTGTTGACAGAATTCAGCTCTTTTGGAGCTATTGGACTGAGCATGTCAGTTCCTTGTTGGCTGTTTCTTCCTTCAATTCCTTCCCACATAGTCCTCTTACAACATGGCAACTTGCCTCATCAAAGCACGCAAACCATTAAGGAATAGCAAAAGTCTGCTTGCAGAACAAAGTCACTGTCTTGTGTAAACTAATCACAGATGGGACAAATCAAGATCTCTGCTGTGTTCTCCTGGTTAGAAGCAAATCACAGGTCCCAACCACACCCAAGCAGAGGAGGTTACAGAGATTGTAAATACCAGAAGCAGGGGTAATTAGGGGCTATCTTAGAAACTGCCTTCCACAGGTATCCAAAGCTACCATGAATTGCTAGGTAAGTTCTGACTCTTGATTTTCACTCAAGGTACCCAGAAGAACTTGAGTTTGTCTTCTAAACCCTGTTTGGTTCTTTTAGCTGGGCCTGGTATCTTCATTGCAAGAACCCTTAATTCCATTAGGCAGGGGGAGCTGGACTCTGTCCTGTCTTATATCAACCTCTCTGATTTATGACACTGATGATGATGACCGCAGGAGTGACTGCGATTCTTGTGCCATTCCCACCCTTTTGGCTTAGATCCCTGAGCTAGATGCAAGCTAGATCAGATGCAAGCTGGCTCTGTTTCTTAGAGTTGTTGATCTAGGATCTTTACTCTTCCTGGGGATATCTCATTTACTTTCTCCCAGCCAGCCACATGAGTGCTTTGAGACCTATTTAGCCCACATTCTAAGTTAGGAAACCTCTATCTTGAACTTTGTATTATTTTTTAACAGCTTTATTGAGATTCAATTCACATACTGTAAAATTCATCATTTAATGTGTATGATTCAGTGGCTTTTAGTATATTCACAGTTATGAAACTATCACAGTCAATATTAGAATTGATCATTTGACCCAAAAAGAAACCCTGTATCCGTTAACAGTCACTCCCCATTTCTCCCAAATGCTAGACAATCACTAGTCTACTTTATGTCTCTATAGATTTTCATATTCTGGACATTTCTAATAAATGGGATTATACAATAAGTGGCCTTCTGTATCTAGTTTTGTTCACTTAATGTTTTCAAGGTTCATCTATGTTGAAGCATGTATCAGTATTTCATTCCTTTTTATTGGAAAATAATATTTGATACATATTATCAACCATACATATTACCAATATCTATATATAATATCAACATACAAGTTATTGCATGGATATGTCACATTTTATTTAACCATTCATTTGGATGGTTTTCACTTTTTGCTATTATGAATAATACTGCTATAAACATTTATAAATGAGTTTTTATGTGGATATATGTTTTCATTCCTTTTGGGTACATTCCTAGGAGTGGAATGCCTGGGTCACATGGTAACTCTGTGTTTCACAATCTGAGGACCAACAAACTGTTTTCTAAAGTAACTGCATCACTTTACATCGCCAGCAGCAACGTATGAGGATTCCAAATTTCTCCATGTCCTTGTCAACACTTGTTATTTTCTTTTTGATTTTGGACATCCCAGTGTGTGTGTGAGGCTGTTACCTCACTGTGGTTTTGGTTTGCATTTCCCTGATGGCAAATGATGTTGAGAATCTTCTTGTGTACTTATAAGCCATTGGCGTATCTTCCTTGGAGAAATACCTGTTCAGATTCTTTGCTTGGTCCTCACACTCTACTGGGCCCTACTCTGACCCTCCTCTGGCCTCTCTCCATGGGCTAGTAACCAAGGATCCAAGGTGACATACCCACCTGGAGCCTGTGCCCTCTCTGGGTACTGGGGACATTGGAATTCCGTACCCAGACGGGACCCTTTAGGTGTCATAGGTCTGTGCACCTGACTGCAGACCAAACTGCCATACATACACCAAAAGTCCTGAAGGATGGCCACCCATGGAGAAGCTGTTTGTGGAGAGCATGGGGGTGTGTGGACATGTGGGCAGGGGTGTGAGTGTGGCCTCTCATGGTGTGGGCAGAACCAGGGGTGGAAAGAAAAGGGGGCAGCTGGCTTGGGCTGGAAGATTGGATCTCGCTGCACTGCCAAGTTCTAGAGCAGAACTCTTGGGAATAGGAGAATTCTAACTTTATACCTAGTCTTCCAGGTTGTTATGAAGATAGTAATTTTCAAAGGAGGAGGTTAGAGCTTATTTAAGAGTTTGTAGGCATGATTTATAACTTTCTTTTTTTTTTTTTTTTGGAGACATGCTCTCACTCTGTCACCCAGGCCGGAGTACAGTAGCCCAATCATAGCTCACTGCAACCTCCAACTCCAGGGCTCAGATGATCCTCCTGGCTCAGCCTCCTGAGTAGCTGGGACTACGGGTGTGCACCATCATAAACCCTGGCTGGATTTATAACTTCTAGATAATTGGACATATAATATGTGAACCTCCCTCTGTTCTTTTGCTCTGATTCATAAATATTAATATTAGGGGCAGGGCTTGAAGGTGTCCCTGTTGCACGTGCCTCTTTTGCTGGAACTCAGTAGCTACAGTTTGTGGATAGGTCAGGCTACCACAACAAAGGCCAAAGGGCAGTAAGCAATACATGTGATCCCGTAGAGTTTAGCAGCTAAAGGCAGAGGCTCCAGAGCAAGGCTGTCTCTACCATTTACTGGCTCTGTGAACTGGACTAAGTTTTAAAACATTCTGTAGGTTTGTCTCTGCAAAATAAGAATAATCACACTATCTTCCTCAAAGGAGTTCTGTGAATTGTAAATAGGTTGATACTTCTGGAGCATTCAGAAGAGTGCCTGGCCTGGAGGGAGCACAGTAAAGGCTGCCAGTATTAGGAGAGGCTATGGGTACTGGCAAAAGCAAACTCCTTCAGATCTGGTTGTCTCTTCTTCAGTAGAAACTTTCCCTAAGATCATCCTGAAGTCCCAAAAGCCCGCCTGGAAAGGGAAAAATTCCCAGGGTTAAATTTCTTTCTGCTTGGTTGGCTGCTTTGGAGAGCGACCCTCCCCAGGACATGCCAACAAGCCCTGCTTTCATACTCTAGCATTCTCTAGCATTTGCATGAGGGCACTCTGAGAATAGCTTATGTTTGAGAAGGGGACTTAGGGGAGGGTTAAAAATGCTAAAATTTGACCAACTCTCCAAATGAAAAATATAGCTTTAGGGAAAATCAGAGATGTCTCCTTCTTTTACTTTCACTCTCAAAATGCATTGTGATGAATAATGCCCCAGGGTTGATGTATGCAAACTTCCACTGTGCTCATGGAAATAATTGAATCCCCTGTAATGATGGGCCAAAAAAAAAAACCCCAGACAGACAAGGCTCAGAGGCTTTGGATCAGCCGAGTTTGGCTTCTAGCCCACAGCACCTACAATTATTCTGCAGTGATTTTTATTTACCTATTTAGTGCTCCCACCAAGTGGGGAGGGAGATGAGGAGAGAGAGAGAATCTAAGAATCTAGTCATAATTCAGCCCTCATGGTTAGGCAGCAAGCTCGAAATTGAAAAAGTTATTCAAATGGATAATGAAATGGGGCTGAGTTTCTAATGTTCTCCATGGGAAAATGGCATAAATTGCGGGACTTTGCAAATGGCTTACATGTTGTTTGTGATGAGATTATTTAAGAGTCAGCTCATTGATGCTGCTGTATGAGAACATTGTCCCAGGGTGAGTGGTGGACCTTCGCACCGGTATCAAAAGGAAGAACAGTCCCTACATTTGGTCTTGAGAAAGTCACCATCAGCCACTAAATGGAACTGTTACATAGATAGTAAGGGATTCCGGCTCTCCTAGGGACAAAGGCCTGTCTTTGTGTTGCCCCACCCTAATCCTGTCTCAAGCAACTGCCACACCTGGGGGCAGGAGGAACCCCTGCTAACCTGCAAAAGAATGCAGGGAATTGGGGTAGGGGAGGGAGCCCAGGCACAGTAGGATCTGGAAAGTGACCTAGAGTAACCTAAGGCTAATCGTCATATTGTTAACGGTCCATTAAAGTGGTTCAGTGGTGACGTCTGAACCACGAGGAGGGCCCAATCCAGACACTATAAAACGAGACCCCAGACCATTACCAGAGCCCTTTTTTTGCAACAGGGGGAACTGACGGTCGTCTGTGGTGAATGTATCTTGCCTTTGCTCTGTAAACCTATCTTGTCCTTCCTCAATAAACTTTGTTTCATGCTTGCCTTACTTTTGGTGTGTCTGGTCATTCTCAGGCCAAGAGCACACCAAGAACCGAGAACAGACAACTACCACCCGACAGAATCAGGGTCCCTTCTATGCTGCTCAGATCCTCACCGGTCAGGCTGTGGGTCAAAACTGTCTTTCAAGGCTGTGGCCCCAGACGAAATGTTTGAAACATAGTCAAACAATCAGAGTGTGTTCCTGGGTGCTCAGTTGAGAGGAGAGGCTGTCAAAAACAGCATGAGGCCAACCCAGTGGCTGGTGGAGCTGTGGCCACTACCGCACCTCTCCCCACATCTATTGCGAGGGTTGGCCTGAAACAGTTTCTGCATTTGAAGAGCAGGCGATATAGACACATGGTGACCATGTCTACTATGAGCTCTATCTGCAGTCCCAAACAAAATTCAAGAAGAGTTTTGTAATTACAAGCGTGTTCATATACCACAGCTCAGGGAAGTAAGTAATCCACTTTATCACCATTTTATAGATTTGGAATAGCTAAAGTATAAGGAAGCAAAGTGATTTGCTCAGGGTCATATGGTTAGTGAGCTCACAGAGCAAAGTTGTGAGCCTGAGGCTCCACAAGTTATCACCATATTTCAACCCATAGCCCTTTCATAATTGGAAATTTGACACTCAGATTTTGAAATTTGACATTTTGTGATCCAGAGCAGCAAGCACTGTCCAATAGAGCCTTCTGCAGTGATGGAAATGTTCTATAATCGGTGCTGTCAATATGGTAGCCACTAGCCACATGTGGCTTTTGACCCCTTGAAAAGTGGCTAATGTGATTGAAGAACTGAATTTTAATTTTATTTAACTAGACTGAATTTACATTTAAAAATCACATGTGGCAAGTAACTGCCTTATTAGGCAGCAGAAATGTTTTCATCTATCCAATAGTCAGGAAACTTGGTCCTACTCTAGCCAAATACGGTGGTTTAGAGCATGCACTTCCGGGTCAGATAGACCATTTCACACAATATCCAGCTGAATGAGGAATTAATGAAGAAAGGGAGCAGAGCTTTGAAGAAATTTGATGAAATGGCTTAGAAATCTGAGAAAATTGAGGCCTAAGTGTTTCATATATATCAGTTACTGATATATATGACTAGAAAAAGAAAATGAATATATTTAATAGGAAAGAGAAACTGGAAAGAAAATGCAATCATTTGTTTAATTTTTTCCCAAGCAATGTCTTCCTCGTGAAGAACTATGGAGAAATTGTGGCGTTTGGCAGCAAGGGGCATGGTTCCACTTGCAGAGGAAGGTAGTGTAGCAGGCAGGACATGTTCAGCAGGAAAGTCACAGCAGTAGCTTTGAAGGACACCAGGGACAGGAACTTGAGGCTGTGTGTCAGGTCAGAGACACAAACATATGATAGGTACTCAGCAAACCCCAGGATTTGGATTCCAAGTAGAATAGTTTAGAGTGTCAAGAATTTGTCCCTTTGAAGCAATTAAAGAGGATACAGGGTAAGAACTCCGAAACCTGATACCTAACAACTAGATAGAAAAGTTCTGGATTCTACCAGATGTTTGTTGTCAGGATGTAGAGAAAGGACAGGATGTATGGACGGCTGTTGCTGCAGGAAAGAATCCTGAGAGACTAGGCTGTAGTTGTTGAGGTATAAGCCTCGTGGCTGGAATCAAAAAAGTCAAGCATGGCACATAGATCAGGAAGCTTTTGATTGCAAGCAAAAGAATCCCCAGGTGATGGGTTTTAAACAATAAGGACATTTATTATTTCACATGATGAGAAGTGCAGAAGTAGGGTGAGTTCAGGGCTCAATTACTTTGATCTCATTTTATTTTCATTACAATTTCATGAGGGAAGTTAATTTTGTAGCTATGAAGGTGACGCTTTGGGAGGTGAAATTACTTGTCCAAAGTCACACAGCTGGTAAGGGGCAGAGCTACGGTTGGGCCCATAAACACTTAGATACTGAAAGTACTTACAGACTACATTATGGTGAGGTTTACCTTACGTAAAGGATCTTCAGTGATTTACAACAGCTTAAAAAAAAGGTTATTGGATACAATTTCCATTTTATGAAGGTCAGAATTCATAGCACAGAGAGATCGTGAACACAGTGTCCAAATCACACAGCAGGTCGAATTGGTAGTGAACCCCATGGCTCAAAACACAGAGCTTCCTATTGGAATTGCCAGGTGTCATTTCATAGCTCCCATCCCTGCCAAAGGAACAGTAAACAAACAAACAAAATCAAACAGCGCATCCCACAGGGCTGGCCGTGTGCTCTCTGATGCCAATCTCATTGCTTCCCCATGTTTCCAATGGCTGCTGTTTGCTGAAAATGAAGAAATGGTGAGGGGCGTGCTGTGGATTCAAAGCAGGGTGAGAAGGCAGAACTCAGCATCTGCAGCCCAGGGGGCCAACCACCCCAAGAGAAAGCGCCCCCCCCCCCCCCCCGCTGTTCAAGGACAAGAGGACGTGCTGGTCCAGTCTAGAGAGGTGCAGTCTCAAAGGTTGAGCCACTTGACCTTCTGTCTATTTAAAGTCTCAAATTGGATTTTGTATCAAAAAAGGATCCCATCAATCAGCCGAAACAGTTAACCCACAAACACACTTTTAAAAAGTATATAATCTGTTAAAAGGGCATTATTTTGGGTTATAGACAACTTCCACAACTGGAAGGTCTCAAACACATTTGATAGATCTAAGCGTGGCTTAGCCTATGCGAAGTGCTATTATTTTTCAAAAGATAATTATCCATTTATTACCTGATCTGTTGCCGATGTCACGTAACACTGAGAAATTGATCAGCATACAGACTAAAAAGTCTAAGACTCTGGAATGAAATTAACTGCCAAATATGTATTAAATTGATAAAAATAAATCCAAACATGATTAGAGTCACTCTGTATATCCTACCCAGCAGGTGGGAAATCCTTGAGAAGAATTAGGGAAAGGTTTACAGAAAGCAGATTAATGGAGAAAGATTAAATGTGTTTCAAAAGCAGTACAAAACATATTTTAAATGACAATCCTTCCATGGGCAAGGTGAAAAGGTATTTGGGCACATGCAAAATTCAAGTACTTGGTTTAAATGTACATCAATGCAGTAAAAATTGGAAATGTATCCATGTGTCATACACCGGGCGCATGGAAGACACTTGGAAGTCACAAATATAAGTGGTGGTTAAGTAATTTTTCTTATCTTTACATTTAATTTTGTAAGTGATATAGAAAAATGTTCTTATTATAAAAGATTCAAACAATATACACATAAAGCAAAATGTAAAGATCGCTCTGAGTGGCACATCCCCCGACTGGCCCCTCTGTCCCCCCACACATATTCTCTGCTGAGTCAACTAGTGCTAACTGTGGTTTGAGGTTTCTGAGCCTCTTTCTATTCAGCTACGTACATAGAGCCACCCATGTACATATATTTTTATTTTTGTTTCTTACATAAATTTAGACAATAATATAAATATTATTCATTACTTGCTTTTCCTTCACATACTAATATGTCTTGAAGCTTATTTTATTTTTAAAAATTTTTTTTAAGGCAGGGTCTTGCTCTGTTGCCAGGGAGAGTGCAGTGGCATCATCATAGCTCACTGGAACTTCAAACTCCTGGGCTCAAGCGATCCTCCTGCCTCAGCCTCCCTAGTACCTGGGACTACAGGTGCACAGCACCTCGCCCAGTTAGTTTTTTTTTTTATTTTTTGTAGAGATGGGGTCTGTGTTGTTCAGGCTGGTCTCGAACTCCTGGGCTCAAGCAATCCTCCCACTTCAGCTTCCCAAAGTGCTAGGATTACAGGTGTTAGCCACCACACCCGGTCTCTTGAAGCTATTTTCATATTAATACATGTTCATCTACCTTATTTTTTAATGTCTGACACAGTATCTCATAGCATGGATCTATTTAGCTAGCATCTTACTGATTATGTTTGGTGTGTTTGCAATGTTAATTGTAAACAAAGTCCAGAAGAAGGCTTGTTTACTGATTTTCCAACAGCTATCAGAGAAGGCGTCATTTCTAGTAGACTTGTCTAAAACTCACTGATGACAATTATTAGCTAAGCAACCTAAAATGCACCACTTAGTGCCAATTCCACCCCTATTGGCTGAGGCCAGGTAGCCACTTGCCATGACCCTTCCTCTTCATTTATTAGCATTCTGATCACTGAGATTTAGAAAGGGTGGCCCATCAGATCTCAGCGTCTCCCAGAAAAAAATGCCATCTGCTCTTTAGGGGACACCAGAACCCCTCTTATCTCTTGTTAGTCTATAGACCCACCATACCCACATCACATAGAAATGGCAACTATTTCTAGATGGGTTTTACTATGAGATTATTTATGCTTATCTGTATTTTATGTTTCTATAATCTAAATATATTACTTGTATAACAAACAATGAGTTTTTAGAAGGTATAGGATTAATTAAGAAAATCAGAAGGAAGGCAAGTGAGCAAACATGAACCAGGAAATCACACAGACTCAACCATGAAACTTTATCATTTATTGTTTTTATATAATAATATATAATAATGTATAAAATAATATTACATCTAATTTAATAATATAGAACAATAAATATAATACACACAGTCTTTATTGATAATCTATAAGTTATCTGTGTAAAAACCAAGCAAATCACTCAACTTCTCTAAGACTTAGTTTTATTTTTTTAAGTAAAAAGTGAGATGATAATCCAACCTCATAGAGTTGATGTGAAGAGAAAATGAAATAATATATATAAAATATAACATAGAATATAAGAGGAGCAAAATGGTATATAGTGTAACATAGTGGTAAAGAACACAGACTTTGGCATCAGACAGACCTGTGATTGAATACCTATTTCATCACGCACCTAAAGAGTGACCTTGAGAATGTTTATTGACCCTCTGAAGTTCAGATTCATTATCCATAAAATGGGCATGATGTTAACTCTATAATGTAATTGTGAGAATTAAATATTATATCTTAGCGTTCGACCTGGCATGTAGGAAGTTCCCAATAATTTTCCTACCACATGCCAATTCCCTTCCTGTTCTCTTTTCCTTCCTGTTCTCTTTTCCTTCCTGTTGATCACGAAACTTTAAGTGAAATGCGTACCATGACTTCACTAAGAAAAAGTGGTGGCATGGTTCCTAAGGCTTATTTCTGTCTAGTTTTGCAGGCAATTTAGCATACATTGTATTGTTTGATTCTCATGAAATCCTTCACGGTAGTCACAAAATCTCATGGTCTTTTTCAGGGTTTTCCATTTTTGTGAAACACTTTCCTTTGCATGGATCTCTCATGTTTCTGTACATCTTGTAAGCAGATGTACTGACAGCCTTTTTGTGGACTGTCTTACTAAGTGTGTTTCCATAGTGAGGGCCAACATCTGGAACAAAGAGCAGATGTGTTCACTGTTCAGTATAATAAAGACTATGTCTTCTTCTAGGGCAAAAGGTAGGTTTTCATACAGCCCATTATAAAAGATTTAGGTTTCCTAATCCTAGAGTTACACAGCTGTGATGCAAAGCCACCATGTGTACAGCATCCACCTGTACACCTGTGAACCCCCATGGAACTGGGGGGCGAGGGAAACTGATGCAAACCTGAAGCTCATACTGCTTGCTATGCCATGCATGATAAAGTTGCCTCTGAACCAGGGGTCTCATGGCTTCTGCCAGCATCTATAAAACTATGGCAGACTAAATTGTTGGTTTCTAAGCAAGGTAAAAATCTCAGACCCTTTATAGTTCTTGACAGTCCCACAGTGAGGGAAATTGTGATTTATTCACTGGACAGTATAGAGACTGTTCTTAAAACCCTCCCCACTTGTCTATATAATCCAACAAGTTCTGTCAATTTACCATGTCAATATGGGCTTGATTTGTCTAATTCTCTCTCCAACATTACTACCACTGCAGTTAAGTTCCCATCATCATATTTTGAATGACTGTATTAATAACCTCCTAATTTATTTACTATCTGTAGCCCTTCTGACTCCACTCTAATCCTTTGTTCCGACAGCAGCCAGTATTCTTTGCAAATACTGATCATCTGATTCCCTAAAACTTGTAAAATAAAGACAAGAGTCCTCCACATGACCGCCATCTTTCTCTCCTGACATATCCTGCATCAGGCTTTCCCTTACTCTCCCAGTTGGAGCTGCATAGACCTTCTTTCATTTCTTCAATTGTAGTTGTCTTGGCTGGGCACAGTGACTCACACCTGTAATCCTAGCACTCCGGAAGGCCAAGGCAGGTGGATCGTTTGAGCTCAGGAGTTTGAGATCAGACTGAGCAAGAGTGAGACCCCATCTCTACTAAAAAAAAAAAAAAAAAAAAAAAAAAAAAAATAAGGAAATTAGCTGGACAACTAAAAATATATAGAAAAAATTAGTCGGGCATGATGGCGCATGCCTGTAGTCGCAGCTACTTGGGAGGCTGAGGCAGTACGATTGCTTGAGCCCAGGACTTTGAGGTTGCTGTGAGCTAAGCTGATGCCACGGCACTCTAGCCTAGGCAACAGAGTGAGACTCTGTCTGAAACAAACAAACAAAAAAAAAAATTGGAGCTGTCTTATACTGTTTTGAAGGTTTTGTAATGCATAACACTAAACAGTGTCAATTAACATCATACTCATCCTAAATTTTAACAATTTTCTGGCAGATAGCAATAAAGTATCTGGAAAAAAGGAGAGTTTTTCTAATTTTTCCAAAGGGGTCATGTGGGCCATCAGATTTCTTATGACCATGAGACCTTTGACTATGTTGTTCCATTTGCTCAGGAAGCTCTTCTCTCTCTCTTTTTTTTTTTTTTGGTCCAGTTTGCCCATATTTGTTCTTCAAATGCTAGTTCAAACCACTTCCTCAGGAAAAGTCCATCTTCTCTGATTCTATATCAAATCCTTCTAATATATGCCCAATACACCTTCTTTGTAGCACCTGCCACAGTTGATATTTTACCTTTATTTGCAAGCCAAATGTATTATTTTATGATATTATTTGATAAATGTCTGAATCCCCTCTGGGTTATGAGCTCTCTGGAGAGAAGGACCATGCCTATATTTTACTCACTGTAGTATCCTCATTACCTCGTATGCTGTTAATAAATATGGCTTGAATGCTGAATAAGTAGGCAGTGTAGGAAATGTTATCCTAGTTTTACAGTTGAGAAAATTAAGGGTCAGATGTAAGTGAGCTTCTCAAGGTCACATAGCTACCAAGAAGCAGTGCCAGATCTCACATTCAGATTTCTCCCATCCAAATACTAACCAGGCCTGGCCCTGCTTAGCTACTGAGATCAGACAAGATTGGGCATATTCAGGGTGGTGTGGCTGTAGACACATTTTAGGTTTCTCAAAAGTGCAAGTTTCTTTCCATTAAGGGGGTTCTTTTTAGTTCAGGACAGACTAGAAAGGTCTTTGCAAGGAGAACCGTTTAAAGGAGGAGAGTCTGGAAGTTTACTCTAGGAAGGGCATTAGGCCCATGTAAACACTGACCAAAGCAAGTAAAAGGAATACAGGCAAGAAGAAAGGACCACAGAACCAGACGGTAGATCCAGATGGAAGGCAGAATGGGAGGCTCACATTCTGGGAGCAGATGGGCAGCAGACCTGGTAGCCAGGAGGATTGGGTAGAATAAGGATTGAAGATGTGGGTCTGGAGGAGGTTAAGAGATTTAGGATCTGACCCTCAAAGACTGGTCTCTGAGCACTTGTTTTCAGAACAAAGGCATCTCCTTAGTGCAATGAAAAGTTATTTATAATAATAAAAGTAAGGATAGTTGTCATTTATTGGGTGCCTAGTGCATGTCAAGCATTGTGCTAGATGCTTTAAAGACATTATTTTCTTTGGTCCTCCAAGCAATCCACTGATGAAGATGTTAAGATTAGAACCCTGGCTTGTCCTTTTCTCCTATTTGTTCCAACATTCTGATTATTAAGTAGGTCAAGTTTTTCTCACTCTTTCTGTTTTTCTTGCTTCCTCTACTTCTTTGTCTCCTGGTCCCTATCTTACCATCATTTTCATATCCAGGTGCTCAGAGCTTCATGGTACCCTCCGTGAAATTCCACCAGGTGTGTCTGCCTACCCCTAATCTCTTTCTATTAAGCTAATTGCCACTGAGGTTTAAAATGACTAGTGGATTCTTGCTGGATTCTTATCCCTCCCAAGGACCACTGTATTGGAATATTCTTGGAGAAATATGTAAGGTATTCTTCTATCCAAGTAAATGCATCTCTAATGATATTATTTCAGGCAGAGATGCAAGATATTTTTGAAGGGCAAAAATATTTGCTAGACATTTGAAATTACATCCATACCTAGGTCTCTACTAATTTAACCTCTTGGAAGATTGATTCCTTCTAAATCCTCTCATCCCTGGTCCCCCTCCTTTTCCCCTATTTCTGTGTTAAAATTCTATGACTACACATGGCCCATGGGCAGATATGAACAATTTTCTTCATATACAGACAGCAGTTCTCCCCACTGTGAACTACATCTCCCTGCACCCATGGGATCTCTGGGAAATGAGAAAGCTGAGCTGTCCCCAGGGTGTGGTGAATTAGGGCAGTTGCTCTGTTCCCTTTTCTACTGTGGAATGATTGGGATAATTGGGAGAAAGATGGTTAGGATGGGACTCACTCTTTGAATGTGTGTTATACAGCCCAAGAGCCATTAGAGATCTTCCGGCAGTAGTGATTAGTTGATTTGTAGTTCATTGAAGATGCAGTAGGAGTTGGCATGTGACATGGGGTTCTTTTTCTCCAGTCATATCTGAGCTTTCAGGGAGCTCCATTAATAGTTTAGGGGAGTTCTCCAGGACCTATTTCCTTCTCCAGTAGAAATACTTTAGTTCCCATGCAAACTAGGGTCCCTAGTTTCTGACCTGTTTTCTCAACCTTGGATTGTGTCTCTTGGCCTAAATTCTGTGTATCAGCACTTTAGCTAAACCGTCCACTTGGATTTTGATTTTGATTTCACCCATGAATGTTGTCTCTTGGAACATCTTCATTTCTATTCTCTATAGACCCAAAGATCAGTCTCACTATACCTCCTGCCCATTGCAGGCTTCTGGGATTCCAGTGTTCTGGTCTTCCACTTGTCTGGGAGGAGAATTTTGACATGACTGCCAAATGCTTTGTTTTTTCTTTGTACCACAGTAAGAAGTGTTTGGCCAAGTGATTTTTAACAAAACTTACAATGAGAATGCTGCGTAAGCCATTATTGCACTGGGTAATTCTTGCTCAGTCTTTTTTTCTAGACAACTGAGAATTCAGAACTTGTGTCCCAGAGCTCCCTGAGCTGTTGGCATACAGATGAATATCATGTGAAAGACAGTGTCCATCAGCCATCAAAATAAAAAGCCAAGCAGTTGGGATGATTGAGATGAAAGTCCGCATGGTGGGGCCAACGGGAAGAATCCAGGTCTAAGCTATGGGCTTGTCTGGGTGGCTCTGGCCGTCCTGGCTAGGCTTACTCCTGTGTCTGTGGGTTGACTGGGGCATGGAAGTGGCAGACCCTCTGCTCTAGGCTAGAATAGCTTAGTGAAGGCAGTTTCTTAACTAGTTCCCCATGTCTCTTATCCTCCTTCTCACTAGCAAGCTAGCTCAACATGTTCTCACAGTGACGACAGAGGAGCAAGAGCAGAGCAGAAACACACAAGGTCTCTTGAGGCCTGGTCTAGGAACTGGCATAATGTCACAGTCTGCCTCACTCTATTGTCCAAAGCGTATTTCATGACCAAACGTAAGTCAAGAGGCAAGGGTGCTCACAGTGAGATAGCACTGTAAAGATACGTAGCAAAGAGTGTGGATACAGGAAGGGGAAAGAATGGAAGATAGTAACTCAATCTATATAATGTGCTGGGCACTCATGTAAGAGCTTTATGCTCTTAGATGCTTAATCATTGTATGTATAATGGCTAGGTATTCTTATCTTAATTCTATGGACAGTTCAAAATGTTTACATCAGTCATTAGGGAGCACAAAAATTAAGTGGCAAAAATAAATTTCAGCCCAGGTTCGTATGGTTCTAAATTTAAGACTTTTCCACTATGGGATCAGAATTCACCAAGTTATCCTCATGCATTCCAGTTAATTTTTTATACAGAGCATACATAGAAACACATATGCTATATTTGATAAACACTTTAACAATTCAATAAATAAAATTAAGATAAAAATGAAAATAAAAAACAATCCTAATTTTATTGCCTTTTCTTCCTATTTGCCAGCAATCTCTCTGAGTCTGTGAAAAGATTTTCTGTCATTTATTCTTTGCCCTTATAATAACCTAGACAGTTCAACATCCTGCCTTGGTGATAATTTTCCGTGCCATTTACACACACACACAGAGAGTTGGTATTCAATGCATTGTAACATGGAGCTCATTAGTCAGGCAGTTCTTTCACATCATGAAAAACATTCCATTACTTGAAACAAAAATTTCTAACACCCTAGCATTAAGTGCAGCAATTAGCGATCAAGATGTCCCTTCAAAACATTTTCAGAGGGTTTACTGAGCGTGCTTCTGCCAGTCAGGCCTGTGGAACCTGTGATAACCAGAGTGGACCTAGAGAAATGACGGCTTGAGCCATCACGCTGGGGCCTCCCTGGGATTATCCCTATAGGCAAATGAGCTTTCTTTTATGCAAACTCAAACAAATAATATAGGGTCTCATGATTATGCCCCAATATCACTGTTGGAAAGGGGCCTTGCTAGTTCTCAATTGCTTAACAGACATCTGCTGAGAAGCAATAAGATGAGGAATCTTAACAGCCCCCCATCTTACCACATCAAAAAACTACAAAGAATCTCTGCTGACCAGGTCCCTAGCTAGTCTGCAAACTCTTCCCAGGTGGGGGTCAGTCCCACCCATCAGTGACAGCAAGTGTCATCTCTATCCTTTCCATTGACTTTCTGCTAAAGTCTTAGGCCAGGGTGAATCCATTCTCACCTTTGAACGTGGGAGAATTATTTATACGACAACAGGCTAAGGGTGGCCTGTGAGAAACACAGTACAAGGAAGGGGACAGCAAACTGAACTAAGGGTCAAGAGACCTGGGATCTGGCTCTGGTTTAACTACTAACTAACAGTGAAACCTTGAGCACATTCCTTCCCTCTTTCTGAGCATTAGTTTTCTCCTCCGTTAAGTTTGAGAATACAAAGTTAACACCCTAGAACCATGTAGCCCTAGGTTCCAGTTCCACATCAACAGACAGCTGGGAGTTCTCAGGCGTATTACTTAAGCTCTCTGAGCCAGACTTTTATAATAATCTCTACTTGCCCTTCCCCAGAGGGCTGAGGAGAAGAGTGGATGCCCAATAACTGTTAACTTTCTGTTCTACTTTGATTGCTCTCTAGCTGTAGTGTTCTGGAATTCCAAAAACTAAACTATTGATGATTTCAACAATTCTTTTATTCTATGAGATATGTCTCCTAACAAGTCACTGAAAATAACACATCACCAGACAGCTCTTTTAAAGACATTTTTCCATCATACTCTACTGGCAAAGTCTAAATTGATGAACGACGTACATTCTTGTTGGCAACTTTCCCTTAGAAAGTCTCAAACCAATGGGAGGAGAATGTTGGACATTTTTTCAGTCCTGTGATCCTTGTCTATAGGTTCTTCATATGCTTACATTCTTATAAAATTGCACAAGATCACAGTAGGTTTCCAGTAGTGAAACTAAAAGCCACATTGAGCAAGGATGCTGTGGTTAGTCTCACCTACTACTTATTCATCTCATCTCAAAAACAAGCAGGAAAAGTCACATTTGGAAAAGAAAGCTTAATTTTCATTTTTCCCTTAATTATTAAGTTTTATGAAAGTTTTAGGGGAAAGGGTTATTTTTTATTTTAATTCCAAAAATTAAAATATGTTTTGCTCTAGAAGGGGTTTGGTTTGCCTGACTTTTGTCACTTCCACCAGTCTGGATCCCAGTGGTGTGTGGAGCTAAGGCAGAGAGCCACAAAAGCAACAGAATATACATCTGTCTAGTTGGCAGGTGCCTTAAGCAGTTGCCTTTCACACTGTGCATCTTCCTTTGAGTTAACCAGTTCAGGAAGGTATTGATCGGTGGTCTGCAATGCAAGGCAGCCTACAGATAGCATTTACACAGAGAGGTCGCATAGGTTGTCTCACTTGATTCTGAGTGATGGCGAGAGAGGAATGACCAGACAGCTGATTCTCATAACTTAATATATGTCATATATGTATTATTGTCATTAATACTGCTTTCCTTGAGACCTTTACCACACACCCGGTACCATGCTAAGAACTTTACTTTCATTGTCTCATTTAGTCCTCCCATGATGTATCTTGCTACCACTCCCATTCAGAGAAGACTTTCCAAGGTATATTTGTGAAACCACTGCTGTCTAACACATAAGATAAAGGGTTTATTAAAGAAAGCATTGAGGTTCAGGGAATTCCTAATATTACACAACAAGTAAACCCTGGAGGTGAGATTTGGGCCTTTTAATGTGAGCACCATTGGTCATTTAAAAACACCAGTGCTTGGCTTATTTTACCCTGACAAAGTGTGCTGAGATCCCCTTGCTGGGAGAAGGAGTAACTAATGTGGGTGAGAAGTATGTGGGCAGGCAGTACGCAGTCAAAAATACCCAGGTCAATTCTTCAGGCTGATCTTATGCTGTCATGTGGGACATCACTTAGGAATAAATATATCATGATTTCTCCCATCCCATGAAAAGAAATCTTTAAGGTGACATTGAAAAAGAAACACACATGAGGTAGAACCATATGAAATTGCCCATTTCCAACCAATTTTTAACCTACAAAAGTGGCAACTTTATATGCTTCAAATATAAAAAGCAAATATAGTCCTGGTTGTTTTAAACACCTACAGTAATTCTCCTGTCTTCTAAAATCCCGCTAAAACAAGGCTAATAGATTCTTTCAAGAGACATAAACCTACAAGGGAGGGAAAACAGGAGAGGCAACAATAATTACAAAGCTTTGGAGGCTGCAAAGCAGGCAGATGAGTGATAACTAATTTAGCAGATGTAACAAAAGTTGAATCTTAAGATAAGGGAGGAAATCGAAGGACCAACCCAAGTTTTACTGCAGAATCTTCCAAAGGCTCAGCAGCTGTCAGCCCTGGAACCTCTGGGACTGGGAGTGAAGAGGTAGGAAACTAAAGTCAAAAGGGCAGAGGACAGGCACTTTTTGAAGGCGTTCCCCTTCCCTATTTCTCATTCCTGGGTGACTATTCCTTCCCCAACTCATCAGAAGCTTAGAGGCTTATTTTCTGGAGAGTATTTTTTAAAAAGGTGTTTGGACACAGTGTGGCTAGGATGACAGTGAGTGGCTAATGACATACCCAATGCTGAAAACTTCCAACCCTCTTCTGTGGTTCAGCTTGCAGAATGCTGGCAGGCAGACTCTTGCCCTCCAGGCAGGATTTTGGAAGAGTACTCCCTGGAGTAGGTAACAAGCCCAAGGGGAAAGACAGAAAATAATCCCATGAAAGATTCTTCTAAACAGTTCACACAGAAAATGCTACAGTGGATCTCACATTCAATCAACTACCCACTTTCCCACAACCATGAAAAAATTAGGGTTTTCTAACATCTGAGCATAACAGATGACACAAAAGATAGATGCCGCAAATAATAAACCCCCCCCAAAATGCAAATCATAATAAAAATGTGTATGGAAAATAGAAAAACATACAATCAACCATTAGTAACACCCTTAGAAGATAGTATACCTGTGAAACTAGAATAGGATGCTTTGAAAAAGGAATAGTTAGAACACACAGGCATGCACATACATGTACACCCCCAACTTATGGAGATTAAAAACATCACAGCAGGAATGAAATCTCAATAAAAGCATTTTTAAAAAATGTTTTAAAGGGAAAGAATCGAATGATTTGTTTCAAAATCCAAAAAATAGCAATCCCAGTGAGAAGAATAAATCTAAGAGAGAAAATAATCCATAAAATGGTTTACGAGTATTTCCCATATTCCTGAAAGACATGAGTTTTCAGATTGAAAGAGCCCACTGAGAGCATAGTGGGAGGAAATCAACAGGTGCATAAAAAGAACAAAGTTCAGAATAACTTTAGATTTCTAAGCACCATCACAAAATACTAGACTGCAGGGAATCTAACCCACGAGAAAACTCAGTGAACATTCCTAGCATGGAATTACATCTGCTGCTCTAGAAAGCACTTGGCTGAGAGAGAGGGAAGATGGAGATATTCCAGATGGATATACTGCCCCTCAAAACTGAAAAAGATAAATTGCTTAGTATCGTTGACTATGTGGAAAATTGTACTAAAAACTTTTTAGAAGAGATCAGAAAAATTAGCGATATGTGCAGAAAACTAATAACATGGAAAAAATAACACAAGACAATCCACTTCAAAAAAAGAAAAAGCAAAAGAAAAGAAAGAAAGAAAATGTAGTACTCTACAGTGCAAAGCTAGAAATAATATTTGCACAGGAATACTATGGTAATAACTGAATATTGATTTACACAAATATGATGCGGACAGGCAGGCAGGGCAGAAGGAGCTAAAACTTCAGTTAACATCATAGAAAGTCAGAAGATAATACTTGAAATTCATTAATTCAAAGAAAACAAGATATGCATATTATTCAGAAATGTGTATGATTAAATGCTGGAAGAAAAAACTGAAAGAATAAAACTGCTGTCTTGAAGAGGAGATTGGAAAGAGGGTGGAGAGATGGGGCAGGGAATTACTTAGAAATTGTCCTGAGCCTTTTAGAACTATTTGACTTTTAAGCTATGGGTATGTATTACTTTGATAAAATAAATATTAATTTAAAAAATCTAAGTTCAGAAAGTGTGATGATACAGCCTCTTTGAAAACTATTTTTTTTTAGTTTTGACACAAGTCTTCCTATTATTACCAACAATTACAGAGTGGGCAAAATTTGCAGAGCAGTGTGTTAAGTATTGTTTTTGGAGTTACAAGAATGCATCATTTAAATAAATTCATCTCAGGAATTTCAAAGCTTTGACCTTACAAGATTAGTTGAAAAAGAAGTGTCAACACTTTATTGCGTGTTAATCAGAGCTATAAGGACTTAAGCTAGAGAACATCATACCCGAGACAGCACATTTTGGTAAAATGAGTATTAATTACTAGTAGATAACTTTAAGAAATGTTAAACTGTTTCTTATTTCCCTCTGCTGGGCTTTAAATCTTCATTACTTTCTAAAGTGATCTTTGTGTCTGTGGGACTTTGTTGACAAATCATTCCATGTCCTCTGGGTAAGTCTTGGAACATTCTCTTTGTGCTTCCAAGGAGAATAATAATCTTTGCAAGAAGCTGCACTTGCACTAGCTTTATTTTTCTTAGCGCTGGGTGAATGTCCCTCCAAGGGCTCATGCTCTGGGCCAACTCTGGATGGGTGAAGTGTGACATAATTATTTTTGCATCTGATTGCGTTAAGAGCTTATCTTTGTCCTTTCAGTTTCGATTCCGATGGGTCACTTTCTGGTGGTCTATAGCAATGTGTAATGAATGTAGAACTCCTAGGATCCTTTAAGGACTGCTGTTGACAAACACTCTTAGCATAAATAATAGATACTTTGCTTTAACTCTCTCCTCACCTCTCAATCCCCTGCTGGTCTTGGTTTTCTCTTGCCCATTTGCTGTAACTCTTCTCACTCTTTTGCCAAGGTCTCTCATTCTCTTCTGCATTCCATCAAAGGTTTGCACGGTTTTGTGGGATCTTGGTTGGTTGTATATGGGCTCCTACAACTCATTCTTTACTCTGATGCAAAGGTCTTCACTGATGCCTTTGCTTCTATTATCACATTCACAAGTTTGGTGTTGTCTTTTACTATCCATGCGAGCCCCCATCTGTAGTTATTTTTTCCCCCTAATTTCTATTAGAGATCTAGTGTCAGCTGATTTCTTCTGCCTCTAGGGAGACTGTGTCACCGTTGGTGTCTTCTCTGTGTTCTCGTTGGTTTTCTAGTCTTCTTTGGAATTGGAGCATGAGTTCATTTCATCAAAGACCCCCTCCTACATCCCCCAAATTTATATATTGGTTTTGGGACTTAGATCCTGGCCAGGCATGGCTGTTCACGCCTGTAATCCTAGCACTCTGGGAGGCCGAGGCGGATGGATCGCTCAAGGTCAGGAGTTCGAGACCAGCCTGAGTGAGACCCCATCTCTACTAAAAAAAATAGAAAGAAATTATCTGGACAACTAAAATATCTATAGAAAAAATTAGCCAGGCATGGTAGCACATGCCTGTAGTCCCAGCTACTCGGGAGGCTGAGGCAGTAGGATCGCTTGAGCCCAGGAGTTTGAGGTTGCTGTGAGCTAGGCTGATGCCACGGCACTCACTCTAGCCCGGGCAACAGAGCGAGACTCTGTCTCAAAAAAAAAAAAAAAAAGAGGTGCTGAGAATAGGGAAAATACCCACAGATCTTGGAAGCCAATGGGGATATAGAAAAGCTTGGACAGTTGAAGAGTCCTGGAAATCCCAAGTGCTTCCAACACAGATCCAGGCTTCCAGAGGTCACTGCAAGGGTGTTCATTCCAACTCATTCCCTAGCAAAGGTCTCCAGGTTGGTCTCCTAGAGAACGTTCCTTTCTTGGAAATCTGCAGTTAGTAAAACTTAAATAAATAAGAAAAGAATATTTGATTCTCAGAAATCCTATTTTCAGTCAATGTGACTAGAATATATGCATTTAATAAAGCAAAGCCAAGTCTCTTTTTCTTAAGCAGTTTATATATTCAAAAGAAGATTTACACATGTTGCTGGTGGCATTTATTCATATATTCATTAAACATTTATTAAGTATCTACTAAGGTCTGAATGCTATATATTGGCCTATTCTTTTGGATTATAATTCAGTAGCACATATTTAGAGTCATTGCTATGTTTATATATTTTGTACCAGTAATCTGACTCTGGGAATTTGTCTTAAGGGAATAATTCAGATTAAAAAAGTGATATGAAAAACATATTTACAGCAGCATTATCTACAATGGTAAAAAAATCTAAATGCCCAATGACAGGGAAGTTGAGATAACAGTGGCATATTCACTCCATAAACATTAGGTACTTACCATAAATGATAAATACAAAATTTCAAGAACGGAAAAGGGTACATGAAATGTTCAAAACAAAAGGGAGCCAAAAATTCTATAAAGTACAATTACAATTATGTAAAAACACATACATATGTATGAAAAAGTTGTAGAGAACAATGAACAAATGTGAATAGTTGATATGATTGGGTGGTCAGAGTATATCCTTATTTTTCTTTTTGAAATATTGTAAAGTTGTCTTAATAGTAAGTAAAAATGAAAAAGATTGAAAAAATCTTAAGAACATCTACTTTTTGTAGCACATGGCAATGTGCAATGAATGTGGAACTCCTAGGGCCTTTAATATTAATAGTTTGGTTATATATGGAAACATTTTGACCTATGATGTCAAGGAAAAGGACATTCTTGGAAACCAGTAGTGATAACCAATGTCACTCAACACTCAGGGGCCGATAGCCCTTTAGCCCAAGCTACTTCCTTTGCCAGCCAAAACTTTACTAGTTTCTATAATTTTTCACTACTCTAAGGGGCATTCATGTTTGTCTGGTCTTTTAGAACCTTGAACTCCTTAAAGGTAATCTGGGGTAATGGAAAATTCAGGTAAAGTCGAGTTAAAAATTTACTCTGTGACTGAGTTTCTGTGTGATGCTGAACAAGTTATTTGCTATTTCTGAGTCTTGGTTTCCTCATCTGTAGAATGAGGATGCTAATAGCAGCTCTCTCACAGGGCTGTAATGACAAAGTAGGCAACGCTTCTAACACAATGCCTGCTCCCCAGTAGGGGGACCCAATAAGTATGTTTCCTATCTCAAGGCTGAAAGCCAAGTGAGGTTCTACGAGCCATGCAATGTGAGAAGGTTGGTACCAAGTTTTGTAAACAGATACCTCTCACTCGGCTGGCACCAAGCACTGCCCACCGCAGAGTGTGACCTCAGGCAGCACAGGGAGCTGTGCCCTGATCAGCCAGTTTCTGGCAAGATCATTCAACTTTTTATTTTATCAGTATAAAGGCAATATAATCTTATTTGCTTACTAAATAAAAGTTGTAAAGGAGGGAAAGAGGAAAACAATCCCCCCTAATCTCTCCATTTGAAGAAAATGGCTACCATTTTAGTTTACAGTCACATGCCACATAACAATGTTCTGATCAATGATGGACCACGTATACGACGGTGGTCCCTTAAGATTATATGGGGCTGAAAAATTCCTGTGGCCTGGTGATATCATAGCCCTTGGAACATTGTAGCACAATGCATTACTGAGGTATTTATGGTGATACTGGTATAAACAAACCTACTGCATTGTCAGTCATAACAGTGTAGCACATACAATTATGTACGCTACATAATACTAGATAATGATAATGAACAACTATGTTACTGGTTTATGTATTTACTATACTTTTCATCGTTATTTTAGAGTGTACTCCTACTTATAAAAAAATGTTAACTCTGAAACAGCCTTAGGCAGGTCCTGCGGGAGGTATTCCGGAAGAAGGCATTGTCATCATATGAGGTGACAGCTCCATGCCTGTTGTGTCCCCTAAAGACCTTCCAGTGGGACAAGATGTGGAGGTGGGAAACAGTGACATTGATGATCCTGACCCTGTGTAGGCCTAGGCTAATGTGTGTGTTTGTAGCTTAGTTTTTAACAAAAAAGTTTAAAAAGTTTTAAAAAAGAATTTTTTAAATACACAAAAGCTTAGAGAATAAGGATACGAAGAAAGAAAATATTTTTCTACAGCTATACAATGTGTTTGTGTTTTAAGCTAAGTGTTACAAGAGTCCAAAAGTTAAAAAAAAAAGTTTATAAAGTTACAGTAAGCTAAGATTAATTTAATATTGAAGAAAGAAAGTTTTTAATACGTTTATTGTAGCCTAACTGCACGGTATTTACAAAGTCTACAGTAGTGTACAGCCATGTCCTAGGCCTTCACATTCACTCACCACTCACTCCCTGACTCACCCAGAGCAATCACCAGTCTTGCAAGCTCCTTTTATGGTAAGTACCCTATACAGGTGTACCATTTTCTTATCTTTTATACCATATTTTTACTATACCTTGTCCCTGTTTAGATGTGTTTAGATACACAAATAGCATTGTATTACAGTTGCCTACAGTATTCATACAGTAACATGCTGTGCAGGTTTGCAGCCTGGGAGCAGTAGACTATGCCAGACAGCCCAGGTGTGTAGTGGGCTGCACCATCTCAGTCTGTGCAAGTTCACTCTATGCTGTTCTCACGATGGCAAAATGGCCTCACAACACATTTGTAAGAATGTATCCCCATCATTAAGAGAGGTGTGACTGCGTTTCCTTCCAGCCTTTCCCTAGGCATAGGTTTTGGCTGGTAACAACGTGCAGTATGATGATGGTTGAAATCATGGTGCACGTAACAATTTGCATCCTGACATTTTTATGTAAATGTAGAGAATAAGCTATTTTTGTGCTATTTCATAGTTTTCACGGCCATCATTTTTAACAGCTGCATAACATTCCCGTCTGGAAAACTTATAAGCAGCGTGCACGCTTTCCTTTCCCACACCAGAAGTAAAGAAAAGGAGAAAGAAGATGAAATGGAGGAAAAAGAAAAAGTAAAGGGGAAAGGAAGAGAAGAAAAGAAAATGAGGAGGAGAAAGGGAAGGAGGAGGAAGGGGCAAATCTAGTGTTTTCAGTTAAAACATGGCCCACTTTGGTTCTCCATGATAGGCGCTTTCGAAGGAAGATCCTGATTCCCTTGGGTTCTTGTCCCATTGGCTGCTTCCAACACATCTCCAGCCTTTGACATTTTGTTCTCCATCATTCATATTTAACACTATGGCTATTGGACCTTTTGGCACTTACTAATTTTTTATTTTGAATTGCAAATACATTTACTTGACAGTTTTCTTTCTAAAGACTCGTCATTATTCAACTCAATGGATGAAGGCCTTTGATTGATCCCTTGGGTTTCAAAGGGCTGGGTCCTATATGAAGCACCCCTTGGATTCTTCCTCAAGGGATCTCATTTTGTTCCTCTTTGATTCAGTGTCTTTGGTGGGACCAGCTTTCCTTCCCCAGTGTTTTGCACACACTGCTGGCCACCACATATGGGTGCTTGTACAGTCCGTGGTGGAGCTCTGGGCCCATGTGCTGCCTCCTGTCTGGGGGAAAGAAGGTTTATGGAAGATGCTAGAAGCCCCTTATCCTGCTACCAGTTGATCAGTGCTGCTGAAATAAGGGCCCTGAGCTGGCTGTCCCCCAGTCTGCTCTGCATAGCATTGAGCCAGGTCCTGCCGTGGCCCACAGGATGGCTGCAAACATCAGCAGCACTAGCAGGGCCTCCAGATTAGGCTGGAGCAGGGCATGAGCTGCTTGCCTGCATGCCTGCTCGTCTGTTACCCCTGGGGCCAATGCGGCAGGCAGACCCTCCCAGGCAGCGGGTTTGCAAGGTCCTCTTCACTGTGGCCTGGGCCAGCAAGCAGCTCCACTTCCCCATACCACACACCTCCAGCCGGCCAGGGCAGGGACAGGGCTGCTGCTGTGCTGGGGAGGAGGCACGATCACAAAGCTTCGGGTTGAAACCTGTCTCCCCCACTTAGGTGCTCTGCAACTTGAGTCAGTAAAGTGCCTGTTAGACTCAGCATCCCCATCTGTAAAATGGGGACAAGAATCCCTGTCTTGCTTACCTTGCACAGTTGTTGGAATTGCAAAGGATATAATGGAGGTTCAAGTCCATGGTAAATAAATGTCCTTCACAGGTCAAGGGAGAGGGGAAGGCACTGTGGGGGTGGAGAGGACGTTGCTTTGGAATCAGGAGCCCTGGCTTCAAACAGCACCTCTGCCACTGACAACTTGCATTCACTCAGTCCTTTCAATCTACAGATGGGGCTAACAGTGCCCACTTGCTCTTCCTCGTGTTTTTGTGAACATCAGATGAGATAATGGGAGTAAAACTGGGAAGTGCTTTAAGTGAGACATTATTATTTGTATCCCTGTGGCTGTGGGCGCCATTATCAGAAGCAATGCTCATCCTCAGTGTTAGGGACCGAATGCACCAAATGCGTGTGTCTCCACCCAAATTCAAAATTGAAGCCTTAACCCCCGGTGTGATGTTATTTGGAGGTGGGGCCTTTGGGAGATAATTGGGGCTAGATGAGGTTGTGAGGGTGGAGCCCTCATGCTGGGATGGTGCCCCTATAAGAAGGGACTCCAGAGAGCTCACTTGCTCTTTCTGCGATGTGAGGACACAGTGAGGAGGCAACCAGCTGCAAGACAGGAGGACGGCCCTCCCCAGAACCCCACCGTGCAGGCACCCTGATCTCGGACTGGTAGCTTCCGGAACCGTGAGAGAATAAATTCCTGTTGCTAACCACGCAGTCTACAGTATTTTGTTATGTCAGCCCGAGAAGACAAGGAAACCTGGTGTTAGGCCCGGGCCAGAACATTCTTCCCGGTCTAGATGAGGACTGTTCACGTGCTCCCCGTGCCTGGCCGTCACCCAGGACCGGGGCTAGGGGCAGGCAAGTGAGGCATTTGCTTCAGGGCATGTTCAAGGTGGTGCCCAAACTCAGCATCAAGATGAGTATTTCAATGCAATATTAAAAATAACAACAACAATTAATGACAGGATGAACAAAATACCAAAATTTTAAGACAAGATTAGCAGCAACAGTGCTGTTCCAAGCCACACTGGTGCCTCGGGCAAAAGGAAAACTTAGTAACAGTGACTATATTTTAATAATTTTGATATTTTACTCACCATGGATTTTTTGCATAAATTTTGAGTTTAAAAATATTGCATTCAAATATGGATTTATATTGATCACTGAGTTTTAGCCTTCTGAAATTCTGTACCCAAGGCAAGGGCCTCCCTCTCCTAGCCCTAACGTGGCCCAGCCGTCCCCCACATCATACCATTTCACAGGGCCTAGTGGCCCAGGACCCTGTCTCAGCCTCTTCCTTGGCAATCAGAATCTACTGTCTACTGCTTCATTTTTCTAGGCCCCGTTTAGTTCATCTATACTGAGTACTAACAGAAGATTTATTCTCTCAAAAATTGACAACTGAGCAGAAATGTCCTAATAACACAATGTATAAAGCCAAATGAATGAATCTCTCATGGTGGAATGTTACTCTGTTATTCAACAAATCTTTATGAAATGTCCAGAGGTCGTGTGTCTTGTACTAGTACTGAGGATACAGAGATGAGGAAACCCTCCCTGTCCTGAAGAGCTCGCAGCCTCGGGAGGAAGCCAGAGAGTGACAACCCAGTGGCGACAGTGCTCTAGGGTAGTGAGAGGATGAGAGAGAGGCTCTCAGGTCCTGCCTTGGGAACCAAGGGAGTCTTCACAGAAGAAGAGATGCTTGAACTCTCTAAAAATATTAACTGTCTTACTCTGATTCCATCTCATATATGTTCATTGTAAAAAATTAGAAAAGAGAAAATATAAAGGAGTAAAAAAAAATATTGATACTTACTTTAACATCGCAGGTACAACTTAGTGACTTTTGTTAGCATTTAGGTTAATTTCTTCCCAATTTATACCCATATTTATATCTGTAATAGGTATATGCGTACACTCACTTGTATGTCCAAAATATAGAACTGTTATAACTTCCCACAGTTGTTTTCGCCTTGCTTGGAGCCCCCATTCCAAGTGATGCAGTTAAAGAGAAAAAATAAAAACAACATAGCATTTCCACTCAAGTAACACTGTGTCTTAAAAGAGGTTCACTTTGTAATAAATGTTAAATCCACTCAAAGTTCAAACTCCCCATTGGTACTTCTGTCTCCTTTAAAGTACATGCCCCTACCTGCTTCCTCCATGGTGCTGGATGCAGGCATTCCAGTGCGTGTCCTCTGAGAGCTGGGGTCTGCCCTGGCCTCCCAGGACAGGTCGCATGTCCTGCTTGGTCACCGGGAGTCATGCACTGGAGTCCACTGAGCTGCGTCTGCGTCTGTCTGGTCTGGGTGTGCTGAGGGTGTCACGGCTGGGGAGCAGGAATCCTGTCCCCCACCTCATCCTGACCTCAAGCCAGCACTGCCATGTGCCCCAACTTGGTACGAAGCAACTTCCCTGACACCACTTAGTTTTATGGCAGGAGAAGAGTTTGGGGAGATGGACACAGGCCAGACCAGACAGTCTCACATGGAAGAGGAAGACTTTGGGTCTGACTCTTAATGCAACGGGAAGCCAGGGGAAGGAATAGGCAGATGATTGATGTGATGCAGTGCTCACAGTTAAAGCAGCACATGCGTGGCTCTGTGAGAGCAGATTGGGAGGGACGGGAGTGGAGGTCGGCTGACGGGTAGAAGCTATTGCACAGTCCAAGCTAGAGGTGATGGTGGCCTGAAACCAAGGTGGTGGCCATAGCGATGAGAGACAAATGCAGTCCCTGCAGGACTAACTGATGGGTTGGAGGTGGGAGGAGACAAAGGAGATGTTCAGCAGAACAAGGGGAAGAAGGAGCCCTACTACTGAGATGGAGGAGCCTGCAGTGGGATCAAGAGTCCCTCTTTGAGTCTACTAAGTGTCAGATGCTCTTGAGATCTCCAAAAGGAGACGCTGAGCGGGCAGCTGGGTGTGAGTTCAGAAAGGATGTGTGGGTGCATCAGCACACAGTGGATGCTGAAATCCATGACAATGAATGCAATCATGGTGGCCCACTGTAGGGAAAGGAGGAAGAGAATCCTGGAGAGGGACCATGAGGAGCCCCCACACTGAGTGCGTGGGTAGAGAAGAAAGGGGCAGACAGACGGGGTCAGGGGAGAGCCGTGTGCTACAAGCCGTGAGGACTGAGGGTTCCAGGAGGAGGAGGAAATGGTGGACGGTGGGGTGCCATGGAGAGGGTGACCCAGGGCAGGCCCTTCTGGAAAGCACTCCCCACTTCCCCGGGCAGTCAGGGCGCCTCTCCTATAGCCCTCCCCAGCCCTAGATGTCCTCTGTACACACTCAGCCCATTGAATTTAGGTTTTGTTAACATATCTGTCTCCTTGTCTAGCCTGAGAGTGATCTGAATTTACCCTTGCACCTCCTCCAGAGGTAGCCCGGGGTCTGGCCGAGTCTTAGTTGCCAGGAAATGTTAAGAGGGTTAAATAGATGAATGACTGGTGCAAGCGAGGGGCTGTGACTGGGCAGGAAATGAGCAGGCAGACACCGTTACAGCAGAGGCATGGGTGTTGCAGGCCCACGTCAGCAGGGCTGGCTCCTTGCGTGAGAGACGGTCTTTATGGCTGTGAGGAAGGTTCAGCCTGGGAATCTGCTCTCCCAATTGTTGGCACTCATGAGAGACTCGGAGGGTGGCAGCGAGGCAGATTGGCTGCTTTCTGCTGGCAGGCAAGGCCTGGGGCTGTGTGACTGTCCTCAGCATCATACCAGTATCTGTCCTACAACTTGGGGGGCTTCAAATTGCAGTGGTGGGAACAGTGACTTCCTGTTGCTGCATCTCAGTGATGCAGGATGTTCCTCAGTGATTGGGGCAGAAAAGGTAGTGCCCCTGGTGGGTCAGTCCTGCAGTGCTCTGGGGGTCATTTGTGGAGGGTGGCAGCCCTGGCCTGCTTCTCCAGCCCTCCCAGTGACCTGATAAATCAGTCCCTGTGCCAAATGTCATTCTGTTTGAAATACACAGGGGTTTCTGTTTCCTGCTCTCAACACTAACCGAGAACACCACTCCCCATCCAGTCTCCTCAACCACAGCCAGCGAGGAGGGAGGCAACCAGCATTTGACAGTGAAACAATTTCTTCTCACCCTGTCTTCTCTGGGACACATGACCCAGGAGTGGCCTCACGAGAAGTTGGTTCCCTCAAATGGAAAACCGTGAAGGATATGAGCCTGAATAATATATGCTGATGTAAGGGTCAAACAGGAACAAACAGGGACTCGCAGCTGAAGGTGAACAAGACAGCAAATAATTCTGCGCAGGACATTCTGTGCAGGCCTCCAAATTAAATGGAAGTGGTGGGGACTGATGAAAGGTTCGGAGCAGGAGTTGTGAAACGGCTCCTGGCAGCAGCCTCCATCTGCTGTGCACTCTGTCATGATGCCATCGTCTGGGACTTACGGATTTTGCTTGTACTAGATTTATTGTTAATATTATTATTTTAACTATGGAATTCGAAAAGACAAGACAAACCAGTGCCCGAAGGTTTCTGAAGAAGTGGTAGCAGCAGGAAGGGAAGGACTCCTATGATAAATTGTAGGCGCTAAAACTTGCCTCATGAATGAAGGATGGTTAATAAAGGGTTTCCCTGGGCTGCCTGGGAGCGTCTGAGCTCAACTTTTCTTCTGCTATTGTTCTTTGTAACCCCTCTGCTATTCAGACAACCCTCTTTGCTGCCTGCCTCCTGCTCCCTGTTCTGTCCAGCCTGGAGTGGCTTGTCCCTGCTTCCTCCCAACCCACACAGTCCAAACTTGGCAAGCCCCGGATCAAATTCTACTGTCCTCCTTCAATCGTCCTGTCAACCCTTCGAAGGACACCAGGGCTCTTGGAGCTTAGATAACTTTCCCAACAGCACCCAATTCATAACTGGCCAAACCGGGAATGGGACTTGGTGGGGAACCGAGTCTGTTAGACTCTTAGATCTTGGCACTGCCACTCTTTCATACTGTGTCCCCTGATATCAGGCTGCTTTATGTAACTAGCTGGTTAGCCTCTTGGGGTCAGGAATCGAGTCCCCTCATACTGGAGCCCACCTCTGCTTGGAAGTGTCCTGCACATAATAGTTACTCAACAAATGTTATTTGGCTAATTAGAATTACAAGACAGCTACCTTATAGTTATACAGTACTTATACTTACAACTATAAGGTAATGTAAATGTTGACATTTGCCAATTTGTTTTCTGAGATAGGAATGCTGATTGAAAACAATCCTCGCTTGGGTGAGGCAATGACATAAAATGTAACCAAAATGTTTGTACCCTCATAATATCCTGAAATAAAAACAAACAAACAAACAAAAAAAAACTCCCCATTACACAGATGAAATAAAATCAGAAACAGCACTGAGGTTCAACAAATTTTTCGAAGTGACATAATAAGAAATCTTGGCCTCTGATACTTAATTTAGTTTTTCTATTGATGTCCTAGGCACAAATACTGTAAACAGATATTTCTGAGGCAATTGGGAAAATTTAGTTATTGATAATATATTAGATGATATTAAGAAATTACATTCACAGAAAAGTTTCCTGTTTCTGCTGTAACAAATTGTCACGAAATTAGTGCCTTAAAACAACACAAATTTATTATCTCACAGTTCTGGAGGTCAGAAGTCCAAAACGGCTTTCACTGGGTTAATGTCACTTTTGGCAGGGCTGCGTTCCTTCTGGTGGCTCTGGGAGAGAATATGGGTTTTTTCATTTGAACATTTTTCCGGTTTTTAGAGGCCACCTTCATTCTTTGGCTTGTGGCACCTTCCTCTGTCTTCAAAGCTTGCTCTGTTTTCATCATCAGTCACATCACCTGCTCCTCTGTCTCCCGTTTATAGGTACTTTTGTGATTACGTCGGACCCACCTGGCCAGCTGAGCATAATCTCACATCTCAAGAGCCTTAACTTAATCACACCTGCGAAGTCCTTTCACCTGTATGGTGTCATAGTCACAGGGTCAGGGGCTTAGGACGCGCGTGTGTGTGTGTGTGTGTGTGTGTGTGTGTGTGTGTGTGTGTGTGTCCCTTATACAGTTTACCACTGAAATTATTAATAATTTTGGTAAATATGATAGTGGTATAGCGATTATGTTTTGAAAACGACCGCATTTGTTACAGATGCTGACTGAAGTATTTTTGGTTAAATAGCATGATGTCTGATACTTGCTTTAAAAATAAACTAATGTCTCTGGAGAGAAAAATGGATGAAATAAGCTTGGCAAAGTGATAATTTTGAAGCTGGGTGTTAGGTATGTGGGGGTATGTTTTAACTGTTCTTTCTACTTTTGTATATATTTGAAATTTTCCATAATATATTTTTAAACTATAGGTATCGTTAAAGTTTCCTGTGTAACACTCTCTAATCTCATTCTCCCTTCCTTCCCGGAGGTAAACACCACGTTGAATTTGGTGTTTTAACTCTCTTCCATAATTTTCATATTATTATACATTTAATTATAGGATTACTACCCATTTAATTACAGTATTACTACACATACATGTCTTAAACAATATATAGAATTGGTTTGCACATTTTTCCATATTTATGTAAATAGCATCCTACTACACATTTCAATAGAGTTTTTGAGATTTATTCATGCTGACACATGGATAATTGTAGTTCATTCTTTTTTAGGTAATATAAAGTATTCAACAGTATGGCTATATCTAAATTCATCCCTTATGTTGATGTGCATTGAAATTGTTTTCAATTTCAGTTACCACAAACAATGCTGTAATAGACCTTATAAATATCTCCTGCATGCTTGTGTGAAATTCCCTTCAGGATACTAAGTTGTGAAATTGCTAGTTTATAAGGTATCTGTATCTTCATCTTTACTGGATCTTGCTAAATATTTAATAATGAGGTGATGTCAATTTATACTCTCCCAAAGTATATCGGATTTCCCATTTATATTCACATCCTCACCCACATTTAGTATATTAAGATTTAAAAATTTTTGCCAACCAAATGAATGTTAAATGCTATCCCATTGTTTAATTTACAAATCCCTGCTAACTAGGGAGGTTGAGCATCTTTTCATCTGTTTAGTATCCTTTCATTTTTCTCTTTTGATAATTTTAAACTGTGTCCAACCTAGAGCTTATCTCATCTATTGCATTTTTATTTTAATATTGTCCTTGTTTCCAAGATTATATTTTCCCGTTAAAAAAATTCAGCTTTGTCTTTCAGCATGCTAAACATTCCTACTTTAAAGTCTTGGCAGATTATGTGATTAATTTCATCCAGAGTAAAGTCACATTTTGATGGCTGACTATTGATTTTGTTGACTCTTTCTCAGATGTCTTTGTTGGTTTTTGAATTTAAGTGTGCAGGCTCAGTTTGAATGCGGGATTTTGTTATATGCTTTTATTTTTCTTCTTTTTTCTCCCTCTGTGCTGGTGGCTCCTTCTTGGATACTTGGGTCCCCAGTTTAGACCCAAGTCTTATTGTGACATTTCAGGGCTCTTTTTCCAAGATGATAAAGAGATCATTGCAGATCCAGTCATGGAACCAGAGATGGGCTTGGGTCAGCTCCTGTTCGTGCATAATATCCGTGCCATCCTGCCTTAAGATACTCATAGCTTGCTGAAGGCAAAAGGCTCCAGGTGGTAACCAATAGCATTTTTCTTTAGGTCCCTCTCATGCCAGGTTAGCCCTACATCAGCTCCAGGCTTCAAGAAAGGAGCTTGACTTTGGTCTGCTTTGTATAGGGCAATTTTAGTCTTCAGCCCTACTCTCTGTCACTTTCAATTGCTCTTCTGTTTCCAGTCTACTGAAAAGTTTAACCAATTTGCTAATCCATCTATGACTTCTTAATTTCTTGGTTTTCAATTGTATTTGTTATGGGTAGATGTCTAGAGCAGAAAGAGTGCTCCGGTGTGATTTCCTATAGTTATTGTGATTAGAGATAAAGGCTACGTTGTTCTGGGAGTTTGCTTTTTATATCCTGGGTACTTTCTCATAGGGCTGTGGTCAGGGGCTCTTGAGACATGGTAGGTAAAATGCTGAAGTCACAATGTTGAAGACATAATTCAGTTGTGCTCAGCACTGAGTGTTGCTGGTAAGTCTAATGTGAATCTGATTCCTGTTTTCTTGTGAGTAACACAGAAAATTAAACACATGCAGAGACATACATGCATGCACTCATATTTCTGTTTGCAAATATTTAGGATAGCTATCAATTTATGCATTTGTCTATCTATCTGTCTAGCTAGCTAGCTAGCTAGCTATCCATCCACCCATCTAATCATCTACCTGTGTATATCAGGTATTTATATTTCCATTTGAAAGCATTTACCCTTTTCTTGGGATTTTCTTTTTATTCTTAATGTCCTGAAATTGCACAAGACTAAATCTAGGTGAGGATCTTTTTCATTTTTTCTTACTGATGCTCAGTGGAGTCTTTCATGCTGAAGACTTATATTTGTTTAGCACTGGGAAAGATTTTCTTCTTATGCTTTTATTATTCCTCCTCTATTTCTGTGTTCTTTCTTTTGATAGATGTTGGCCTTTCTTAATTGATTTTTTTTGTGTCTCGTATTTTCCTCCATCTCTTTTTCTCACATCTTTGTGCATTTTTGCTTCACTTTTAGGGAAACTCCTTGTGTTTTCTAATAGTTCTTTAAATGAATTTGTTGGCAAGCATATATATTTTTTTCTTTCCATGAATTCTTTCTTGTTCTTTGACTGATGATTTTTCACAGAGGCATGTTCTTGCTTTATAGGTGAAATATGTTCTTATCTCTCTTTAAGGATACTAATTAGAACTTTTTTTTTTTTTTAACAGTTTTCTTGTCTTCACCAGCTTCTCTCTTTGCCTCTTAGGGGATCTGCTGTGAATGTTCACCTTCCTGCTGCTGGGTTACCTCAGTTGCCTGGGGGGCCTTGGTCATCCTTTCGTGTTTATAAATGAAAGACCAGGCTGAGTATCTGGCCCAGAGAGCACTAGATGCAGACTTAGCCCTAGCTTCCCCTCTGGGACTCTGTCCTCAATGGGAATACTGACCTGCTGCCGCCTGTCCCAGATCCACTCAGGGCTGTGTGCAAAGATAGTTCGTCTTCTCTGTAGACGTTCTGACTTGGATCTCCCTTTTCCCTGGTGTATCAGTTAACAGGACTCCATTCCCTTTATAGTCTTCCAGAAATTTATCAAAATCTCTACTATGGATATATCTCCCCACTTCCCATTCTAAACACTTGGAAAAATGAGTTTCATTCTATGCTTCCTAAACCAGATGGGATTTAGGAGGGAGGGGTGGCAGGTAGCTTAAAGTATATGCTCAATTCACCATCACTTGAACATCAGTTGAACATCAACTGACTCTCTAAGAAAACCACTCTGGCTGCTGTGTGGAAAGGAGGTTGGATGGAGCCAGAAGTTAGAGCTCAGAGTTCAGGTAGGTCCACCTGTTTCCCTGGTGCAAGATGATGGGGCCAGGTTTGAACTGCGGGAGTAGGGGGAAAAAAAGAAAGATGTAGAAGGATGGGGGAATATATTTTGAAGGTAGCACTGAGAGAGCTCTCCTTTCACTTCTCTGAATGTTTCCGTACTTGTGTGAGATCCTGGGATGAGAGAGTCTCCCATGATGCATCTAAGAAAGTAGCATGAAATGGTGAATACAGCACTGGGTTGGCACAAAAGCAGACTTGAATTTGAATTATGTGAGTGATTTTGATAGACTACCTCATAGCCTTAGCATCCTTAACTATAAGATGGGTTTACTACAACCTGTTTCTGCTAGGCAACAGACCTCCCTTGGACCACCCTAAAAAAGGGGGTTATTGCAAGGATAGGAGCAAATGATCCTGGAAGTGGGAGACTGTTCAGAATCAAGCCCACTGATCTTTCCACACCTCCCTATGGCCCCAAAGGTTTCTGTATCATAGCATTTCCCTGTGTCTGTTACAGTGCTGGTTTATGAATGCCAATTTGTAGAAGGAGATAGTTTGATTCAATCCACTCATTATTACTGGCCTAATTGGAAAAGCCCTTTCTAGCAGGTTGCTGATCATTGATTGAGAAGCCTTTCTAGGTCAAGCGACCATCCTCACCTAGTCAGGGGCCACATCTGTGCAAAGAGCAACACAGCTTTCCTGGTCAGAGAAGACGCCATGTGTCTTAACACAAACGGACCCGGCAGGCATAAGTACCATAATTAACACAGCCAGTGCCTTATCTCTTAGGTTTGATATGAATAGTAAATAAAACAAGACATGTCAAATACATAGTTGGTAATAGATGTAGATGAACCCCACTGCATTAAAAAACAAACAAACAACAAAACTTCACTTGCATTGCACAAAAAAGTGTTCAGTAATTTTTAGGCTCCCCAGCTTTCCATAGTAC
The DNA here is from genome assembly GCF_020740605.2 of Lemur catta. Taxonomy (NCBI): domain Eukaryota; kingdom Metazoa; phylum Chordata; class Mammalia; order Primates; family Lemuridae; genus Lemur; species Lemur catta. The sequence continues at coordinate 92,223,536 of NC_059128.1, forward strand.
GGGGCATCTTAATTAGCAAATATTTGTTTTATTGTGGAAATGTAAGTAGGCTTTGAAATGCATCTAGAAATAAAGACTGGAGAAACAAACACACTCAGGAACTTGGGGGAATTACTTTGTTTCCTTGGTTTTGTTTCTTTGTGAAAATTTCTATTGTAAATTTGGTGAGCTGAATTAATTATACGTCTTTTCTTTATTTTTCTTGAAGCTCCGAGTCAAAATATGATTTATATTTTCAGGACCATGACTGTTCAATATCTATTTCTAAATCTGTATAGTTAAAAATGTATATGGAAACAGAACCTGTTATACTGTCATTTAATTAATAAAGGCAGAATTCTCAGTTTTTCTACCATATGCATTCTTTTGTTTGGTTGCAACGTAGGTGCTATTTTCTGCATTCCTTTTTAACTTTTAATAAGCTTCCTTTCTGTAAAGTGTGGCTAATGTTGTGAAAGTGTAGCTAAAACATATTTTCAAAAGAAAAACAATCCTTAACTGAAAAATGATCCAAAGGAAGGGAGAAAAAAGAAAGCTACCATGACACATTCACATAAATTTAAGCATCCTTATGTGTTACTGCTTATTAAACAGAAAGAGAGGGAAGAGGACAGCTTCACTTTTTCTGATTTTGTATTTTGTCACTCATTTCTTTCATTTCTGACTTATTAGTATTCCTATTAGTAGGAAATTGGAGGCATATGGAGAGAAAACAGACTGTGGGGTCTGGAGACCCTGAACTGTGTGTCGTATCAGTACTACAGTTAAGGAGTTGGGGACATTGTGAAGGGCGTCTCCCCCTTGTGCTTCGACCCATCATCTGAGGAATAAGTAGGTTTGCACGAGGCCAGAGCTTCACAAAGAAACAGCCTAACACTGCTGATCTGGGCTTTGTGAATGTTTGATAACATTGAATCACATAATGAAATGTTAATCCTTTTTTTCAACTTTCTTTCAATACTTTTCTTGTATTATATCATGGAGAAAGCATCAGTTTGATGCTGGTATGTCTTTAACACCTCTCTAATCCCTTACTGATTTTCATTTCTTAATAGAGAAAACCTTAGGCTCAGAGCCGTTGTCAGGCACCAGTGTCTAGCTAGAATCTGAAAATTGTCCACCTCGCCTCCGGTGGTATTTGATTTTAAGGTCATGTCCTAATTATGGCAAATGATCCTGCTATTCCATTTACAGAAATAATGTAATGTTTTCTTTTAAAATAAATGAAATTTAGGTTTTAAAAGTATGTCTGATGAGTACAGTCATGCGTTGATTAACGATGGGGATACATTCTAAGAAATGCATTGTTGGATTATTTCATCATTGTGTGAACATGAGACAGTGTACTTACACAAACCTAGACGGTATAGCCTACTGCACATCCGGGCTATATGATACAGCCTATTGCTCCTGGGCTACAAACCTGTACAGCATGCTACTGTACTGAACACTGTAGGCAATTGTACTGCAATGGTAGGTATCTATGTATCCAAACATATCTAAACATAAAAAAGGTAATGCATTGTGCTATGACATTACAATGGCTACAGTGCCACTAGGCAATGGAAATTTTCAGCTCTATGATAATCTTACGGGACCACCATCATATATGCAGTCCCTCATTGACTGAAATGTCATTATGTGGTGCATGACTGTACTATTATTTGTCCAAGAGGTGAGCAGATTTGGCTGAAGTGGTCAAGTGATACGACTGAAGGAAGAGAGCACTGGCCTAGATGATCTCCAAGGGCCCTTGCAGGTGTCGAGCCTCAGCATTCTAGAACACTTTTTGTGCCCACTGATTATTATTTCTTTTGATAATATAAATACATTTTCAGAGAAGAACAAAATACCCCTACTCCGTCCTCCTTATATGACGATTCACCTGGCTCTGTGGCTCCAGGGTCTTTGTATACCTAACACAGGAAGAACCTGTAGTTCATGACACTGGGTTATAAAAAGAGAGAAAATAGTTCCCTAAGAGTTTTAGGAAGGCTGTAGACTCCTGGTTAAATGTGACAAATTGAACACATTTATTTTGGCTCTCTCTCAAAACCCAACTAAAAAGACAGCAAATGAATAAAACAGGTTTAAACCTACAAGGACAAGGAGAATGGAGACATCATTGGACCAGAGATCCTAAAAATGTATTTTGGAAGGTGGAGAACTGGTGGCTGAAGGGTAACTGGAACATGAGTGCCTGCACAGAGAGGTACCAGGGAAAGCCGGTTGATTCAAGCTTTAGCACCTTGGAAAAGCTCAGGGATTAGAGACGTCAGGGTTCTCTGAAGGCAGCAGCAGTCCTGCCATCAGAATGATTGCTGGGAATTCTGTCTAAAGCAGGGTTTCTCAGCCTCAGCACTATTGATATTTCGGCCTGGATAATTCTTTGTTTTGGTGGCAATCTCACACTGTAGCAGGTTGAACAGCATTCCTGGCCTCTGCTCACTAGATGCCAGTGGTATCACCTCCCCAGCTGTGACAACGAAAAAAGTCTCCAGACATCACCAAACATCCTTTCGGGGGCAAAACTTCCTCTGGTTGAGAACCAGTAATCCACAGATCCCTCGCCCCTCCCTGAGTCAATGCAGCTGAGTCCCTGTTGCTTTTCCACCCCGATGAGGTATCAGAAGTTTATTCCATGATTCCACTGGACCAGAGATGCTCCAAGCCTGGGAACAGGAGACACAGAGCAGGCAAGGGTAAGGCACCATTCTAAAAGCCAGGGGTCAGGTGACATCTACATACAGAGCCCCGGCCCTCTTCCCTAGCTCAACTGATAGAACACTGCCAGGTGGCGGACTACCACCCAGGAAGGGGAGGGAAGAGGCTTTTCTGGAGAAACTGGCCCTAGAGAAGACTTAATGTTTGAGGCCTCCCCCATTATACAGCCAGATCCTGCCCAGACTCCCCATAGGGGCCCCGCATCAGCAAGCCCCAACCACACACACAGATATACCCAAAGACATATGCACACATACACACATAGACACACATGGATATATCACATATATACACACAGAGACACATGTATGCATACACACAGAAAGATAGAGAAGCACACATACACACAAAAAACACATATGTACTTATAGATACACACATACACATGTAGAGATACACATACACACAATGCATACATGCACACACACACACACACACACACACACACACACACACATACATAGACACAGTTTCCAACCAGACTTTTCATGCATCATTCTCTAATATAAACTGGCAGTCAAAGGGTATTTGTCAGATTTTATGGTGACACCAAACAAACCCCAAATCTCAGTAGCTTATGACAATATTTATTTTTCACTCACTGCAAGTTGGCTGTGGCTTGGCCCTGGTTGGGCTACAGTTCGGTTGTGCTCAGCTCCAAACTGAAGGACCTACATTTCCATACATTTCCTACTGAGTACCTACTGCAATGAATTGTAAAGATGCACTAAGGAATGCATCAACTTAAACTTTCAAAGTGTTGGAATGAAGAGAATGTCCCAAAAGCTGTGGCTTGGCCCTGGTTGGGCTACAGTTCAGTTGTGCTCAGCTCCAAGCTGAAGGACCTACATTTCCATATTGAAAGAGCCCACTGAGTACCTACTGCAATGAATTGTAAAGATGCACTAAGGAATGTATCAACCTAAACTTTCAAAGTGTTGGAATGAAGAGAAGGTCCCAAAAGGTTTGAGGGTGAAGCTTGTGTACAAAGTAACAGTTACTAAAATGGCACATGCCTGCTCACCAGCAATATTGGAAGCCAGAAGAGAATGGCTTCCAATATTCTTTAAAAAATAATTTTAGACGAGATCGGGCACGTTCAGGGTGGTATAGTACAACCCCTGTGGAAAACATTATGGAGATACCTTAAACAGATTCAAGTAGACCTACCATTCGATCCAGCAATCCCTTTATTGGGCATCTACCGAGAAGAACAAAAGTCATTCTATAACAAAGACACCTGTACCGGAATGTTTATAGCAGCACAATTCACAATTGCAAAGATGTGGAAACAACCCAAATGCCCATCAATCCACGAATAGATTAGTAAACTGTGGTATATGTATACCATGGAGTATTACTCAGTTATAAGAAATAACGATGATATGACATCTCTTTGTTTCTCCTGGAGAGAATTGGAACCCATTATATTAAGTGAAGTATCCAAAGAATGAAAAAACAAACATCACATGTACTCACCAGATAATTGGTTTCCCTGATCATCACCTAAATGCACATTGGGGAAGGATACCAATTGGATATCAGACTGAGACGGGGGGTGGGGGGAGGGGATGGAGGTATGACTACATGGTGAGTGCCAGGCGCACTGTCTGGAGAATGGACACATTTGAGGTTCTGACTCAGGGGGATGGGCGGGACATGGTCAATGTATATAACCTGAACTTATGTACCCCCAAGGTGAGCTGAAAAAAAAATAATAATAATAATTTTAAATGCTTTTAAAATTCTGAAGGAAAAGGTTCACTGAACTAGAATTTATGTTAGCCAAGTTATTGACCTAATTGTAGAATAAATCTATTTTCAGACATAGAAAATCTCAAAAATTTACCTTACATGGGCCTTTCTTAGAAAATTACTGAGCTCCACAAAAATAAGGGAGTAAACTAGGAAGGGAAGACGTAGATGCCAGAAGAGACAAGAAAGGGATGCACATGTGCTGTAGGCTGACACCCACCTGACAGATGGTGCCCACAGGGCAGCCCGTACAGGGTGGAGCAGGGGGGCGAGGGCTCTAGGCAGTATGTGTACTGAGAAACAATAAAGACAACAGAGGATACCGGGTGTTTTAGATGTGCTTAGAGGCAATTTGCCCAAGGCCCTGGGCAAGAGAGGCCCCTACTTGGGATCTTCTTTCTGCCTGCTCCTCCCATTAGATGAAGCATCTTCAGGATCGAGGGGATGCTGACCTAGAATCTGCACTCTCTCTCTTTACAGACCATCCAGTGAGTACCTTGGACACTGAAATTTCCTGCCCAAATAACCCCTAGCTTCCTTCTGGGGCCTGGGCAAACCCTTCCTTCCAGATCCTTCATCCTGAGCATGAACTATGCCAAGGGGTAGCAAAGTGTGACTGCTTATAAGGGAGTATGGGTGGAGGCTGGACAAAGCCAGTGGGTCAGTGCCATTCTCAGTGCAGGACAGAGCCATGGGTGGGAAGAAAAGGGGTGACTACAGGCTGAGGGCCAAGGCTAGGCACCCTGCCCACACCCCACCCAGTCCTTGGCTCCTTACCCTTTTGTCCAGATCTCTGGGAAGTCAGAATATTCTAAATTGAAACCTGGCCTTTGACACTGAGTTTCACTGGGGAACTTGACAGGGTGATGTTGGTGGGGATGGGGCATGATGTGAGAAGCTAGGGCCAGACTGGGTCTGGGTGGTGTGAGGAAAACCTGAGGGACCCTGGGCTTGCTCTAGAATTCCCCACTGTACTGCGGTGGGTGGGGGTGCTGGAGGGGCTCCAGGCAAGCAGTGACCCTCCACAGAAGGGGCAGAGAAACTGAGTGCTGACTCTGCAGACTTTCAGAGCACGGGGAGAGGGTGTGTGGGAAATGAGCTTGTGCAAAGCAGAGAGTGAGAAGAAACTCTTTCCTCTGCCTCTTCCAGCCCTAGGAGTGGCCACCCAGACAGACAAGAAAGTGAATTTTGCAAAACATGTCTCAACAAATTAAAAAAAAAATAGAAATCATACCATGTATCTTCTCAGACCACAGTAGAATAAAACTAGAAATCCACTCCAAGAGAAATAGTCAATTCTACACAAAGTCATGGAAATTAAACAACCTGCTGCTGAACAATTATTGGGTCAATAATGAAATTAAGATGGAAATCAAAATATTCCTCAAACTGAATGACAAAGGGAACACAAGCTACCAAAATCTATGGGATTCAGAAAAAAACAATCCTAAGGGGAAAACTCATCACCTTAAATGCCTACTCAAAAAGACAAAAAGATCACAAATTAACAATCTAATGGCATGTCTCAAAGAACTAGAAAAGGAAGAGGAAACCAAATCCAAAGCTAACAGAAGAAAAGAAATAACTAAGGTCAGAGTAGAACTAAACAAAATGGAAAATAAAAAAATAATACAAAGGATAAATGAAATAAAAAGTTGGTTCTTTGTAAAAATAAACAGAATTGATAGAGCTCTTGCTAGATTAACCAGGAATAGAAGAGAAAGGATCCAAATAAGCTCAATCAGAAATGAAAAAGGGAATATTACAACTGATACCACAGAAATATAAAAAGTCATCTGGGAATACTATGAAAATCTCTATGCACATAAATTCGGAAACATAGAGGAAATGGACAAATTCCTGGAAACACACAATCTCCCAAGACTCACTCAGGAAGAAATAGAACTTCTGAACAGACCAGTAACAAGCAATGAAATTGAAGCAGTAATAAAAAATCTTCCAACAAAAGAAAGCCCCAGAAAATCCCTTATAAATATAGATGCAAATATCCTAATAAAATACTAGCAAACTGAATTCAACAACACATCAAAAAAAAAATAATAAGAGTACAACATGACCAAGTGGGCTTCATCCCAGGGATGCAAGGATGGTTCAACATACAGAAATCAACAAATGTGATTAACCACATAATCAGAAGCAAAAACAAAGACCATATGATTCTCTCAATGGATGCAGAAAAAAAGCATTCAACAAAATTCAGCACCCTTTCATGATAAAAGCCCACAACAAACTCTGTATAGAAAGAACATATCTCAAGATTATAAAAGCCATATATGATAAACTCACAACCAACATCGTACTGAATGGAGAAAAGTTAAAAGCATTCCTGCGAAGAACTGGAACAAGAGAACATGCCCACTTTCACTACTTCTATTCAACATAGCAGTGCAAGTCCTACCCAGAGCAATCAAGCAAGAGAAAGAAATAAATGGAATCCAAGTCAGGAAAGATGAGATCAAACTATTGCTTTTTGCTGGTGATATGGTCTTATATCTAGAAAACCTCAAAGACTCCACCAAGAGAGTCCTGGAATTGATAAATAAATTCAGCAAAGTCTCGGGTTACAAAATCACTATTCAAAAATCAGTAGCATTCTAAATGCCAATAACAATCAAGCTAAGAGTCACATTAAAGACTCAGTACCATTCACAATAGCTACAAAGAAAATAAAATACCCAGGAAATAGCTAGGAATATACTTAACCAAGGAGGTAAAAGATCTCTACAAAGAGAACTATGAAACACTGAGGAATAGAATTACAGATGACACAAACAAATGGAAAAACATCATGCTTATGGATCACCAGAATCAACATTGTTGAAAAGTCCATACTACCCAAAGTGATTTACAGATTCAATGCAATCCCCATCAAAATACCAAAGTTGTATTTCACAAATCTAGAAAAAAAATAATTTTATGCTTTGTTTGGAACCAGAAAGTAGCCTGAGTAGCCAAAGCTATTCAGTCTTAAGCAAAAAGAACAAAGCTGGAACCATCACATTACCAGACTTCAAACTATACTACAAGGTATGGAAACCAAAACAGCACGGTATTGGCACAAAAATAGAGACAAAAGCCAATGGAACAGAACAGAGATCCCAGATATAAAACCATCCACATACAGCCAACTGATCTTTGACAAAGCAGATAACAGTATACACTGGGGAATAGAAGCCTTGTTCAATAAATCATGCTGGGAAAATTGGATAGCCACATGCAGAAGATTGAAACAGAATCTATATCTCTCAGCATTCACAAAAATTAATTTGAGATGGATAAGAGACTTAAATATAAGGCATGAAACCATAAGAATTCTAGAAGTAAATGTTGGAAAAACTCTTCTAGATATTGGCCTAGGCAAAGAATTTATGAACAAGACTTCAGTGACAATCATAGCAACAACAAAAATACATAAATGGGACTTGAATAAATTAAAAATCTTCTGCACAGCTAAGGAAATAATCAACAGAGCAAATAGACAACCTACAGAATAGGAGAAAATATTCACAAGCTATATATCTGATAAAGGGCTAATAATTACTGTTATATTATTCTGTCTCATATGAATATTGTGGAGAATTTATGAGCACATATGTGTAAGGCATTTATAAAGGTGCCTAATACATCATAAGTGCTATTATCGTGAAAGGAATGCAACCCATCAAGAATGAATGGAAACGCTAGGTGGGCATTTCTTAAACTCAAGTTTTCTCCTCTTATTGGACCTCTCTGGGCATTTGAAATCACTGACCACTTGGCCAAGGCCACACACACAACTATGCATTAGTGAAGCTAGACTTGCAATTCACGTCTGTGTCTTCAAAGCTCAGGCTCTTTTTCTACAGCCTGTTGTCATTCATTAATTAGCTAACAGGGCAAGGGGTAGAGAAGCGCCATACAAAAGCAGAAAATATCAGGGCTAGAAAACAAGAAGCGGGAAAAGAGAGAGGTGGCCAGTGAAGGGGTTAAACAGGATCACGTGAAGTCAGATAGAGAGGGAAGTGTGATCCATTAGGATAAAAATAAGATGGCAGCACAGGTGGGAGAGGGTAGAAGACGGTGTTACTGAGACAGAGATAATGCCCGAGCAGGCGCGAGTAAGTAGGACATTATGATTGGCAGCAATGAATTTAAGTAGGGATGGTCTCAGGAGAAACGCTTTAGTCAGTCTTTAACATAGCTCACTTTAACTCCTGGAATGCCGACAGAAAGATCCCAGCTGTGTGTCCAGAGCCTTCCAGTTCGGAAAGCAGTCACTTTCCCTCTGCCTCATGCGCTCTGTTTTCCTGCATCCACATTGCGATCCATTTCCTGTCTTGTGATTATCTGTTTAGTATCTTTCTCCTTAACCAGACTGTAAGGTCTCTGAAGGCAGGGACTGTGTCTGTCTTGTTCAGTCATGCTTAACCCGGTGTCTGTAACATACTGAAGGAAGCAACAAAAGGAAGGAAGAAGAATGTGCTTAGATATTTCACAAATTATACTTTAATGGTGTCCTCAGAGGCCAGGAGACCATGCTAGAAGCAATGAAAAAAGACTGTTTGAAATAAATTGGCCAATATTTTGTTCTAGGGATTAGAATGTGCAAGCTAACAGGATGCTCAATATCATTCATTCATTCCTTTATTTAACTCGTGTTTGTTAAATGTTTCTAATGCGCTGGGTCAGGTACTGGTCTCTAGGAATAAGACAGAGAGGGGAATAAGACACAATCCCTGCTCCAGAGAAAGGCACTCTCAGTCCAATGGGGAGAAAGAGGAGACAGAGCAATGTCATAGGAGGTCACGGGGGATTAGAGTCAGGAGAAAAGAGAAAGAAAACCAGAAAGCAACAATTCATGCTTGGCTGTTTATTAGACATTTTATATCTGTTCACACTGTTCCCAAGGAAAAGTGATTCTGCAAAGCACTCAGGGGAACACAGACTTCCCTGATAAATAACGGCACAGTGGAGCCCCAAATGTCTTTCCTTCCGGTGGGCTTGGGGAAGGGCAGGGGCTCAGGTACCAGGCAGCTGCCACTGAACGACCCCTGTCAGGTCCCCGCTCTTATCTGAGCCAGGCTTTTCAGATTGGGGTTTAAGAAGAGCTTGTCTGTAGCAATAGAGAGTTGTCAGCTTTTAATTTTGCCCCGAAATGGCCTTAAAAATAAACATCCCCAAATAACCTATCAACTACTCCTACCATCTTTATTGTTATGTTTTGTTTGAGAAATCAAAACTTAACATTTTAACATAAAAAAAAGTAGGAAAGAAGTATTTTTGAAATCAGAGCATTTCTTTAAAGTAGTGTACACAGGGTGACACTGGAACCCACAGGGCCGAAAGGACTTGCTCAAGGCCCCAGTGAGTTGGTGGCAGAGAGAGGGCCAGACCCCAGCTACTGCCAGGCCAGTGTTTCGGCATTCACGGCAACAGTGTCTGCAGAGCGGTGAGCAAAACATGAACAAGCATTGTTAGTTCAGGATGCATCCTATGGCAGCAGGTTTCCAAGAAAAAGCCAATCTTGTCTTGGGATGTTTCAGGCAGTTGTGGCACAGGCTTTGGGGCGAGAAAAAGCACGTCCTCTCAAACGGAGACCCTGCACTCATAAACCGGCTGACAGAAGACAGCTTTGGAGTTTTGAGTGCTGCCTCCCATTAGAAGTAGTTAAGTGTTTCCTCTGGCATCTCCTCATTCTGCACATGAAAGAAGGGGCTCTTTTGAAATACTGGACACGGAAAATAAGCAGCAATGAAGGGAATTAACCTTTACATGGCAAGCCTTTCATTCACTATCTTACCAATTTTCTCCTTAAAACGTTCCTATGAAGCGGAGGCAGCTGTCGTTTCCGTTTTAGAAAAGGGAAAACCATAGTGCAGAGATGTTAAAGAAAACTTGCCTCCGGGTCACTGGGCTAGGAAGAGTGGAGCGAGAGGCAGAATTTGAACTCAGAGTTCATGGTCTTTTGCCTCATGCTCTAACGCATTACCCTACAGAGCGTTGTCAGACACATTTCACCGCCCAGGGATGTGACTGATTCCTGTCAATCTAGGAAAGAATGCAAGCTCTCTCAACCTAATGACGGTAACTAAATTTTATCTGAAGCACTGAACAGTTTACAAAGAATTTTCCACATGCATTCTTTTGCCTAATATTCACTCTATGAAGGTGGTATAATTATTCCTGGGAGGAGCCAAAGCTCAGAGAAATTAGATAAGGTGCCCTGGTCACCTACCTATGACTCATCTGATCAAGGATCCACACCTCGCCTGCCCAGCCTCCCAACCTGAGCTCTTAGCATCAGACTTGCTTTCTAGGAATTGTTTTCCCTCTGACTTCAGGGGCAAACTCTGGTGGGACATTGTCCCAATGGCATCATCTCTTACTGAAATTCTGCAATTTGAAAGTATATGACATACTGAACATACATAGTAAACACTGGTTTATCTAGAAAAGCTCAGATAAACCAGAATTTCTTTCTTCCAATAATGTGTGATCATCATAATAATCTGTCTAGGAAAATGACCTTGATTAATTTTAAAATCTCAAAATGTCAACAAAGAATCATTGCGTTATATTCAGTATTATTTAAGGTTCTCATTGAAATTAATAATGCCTTGCTCAAATTTATACAATTCTTTGCAGTTTATAGATACTTTTATGTATCTTATCTCATCTAACTTTCACAAGAAGATGGACATGTTCAGTTATTATTATCCCCATTTAATAGAAAATGATATTGCAATTTGGAGAGGTACAGCTTACTTACAGAAGATAGGAAGAGATAGAACTGGGGCTTAATCCCAGTCACCTGACTCCAGGTTTAAAGCTCTTTCTACAGCCCCATCTGTAGCCTCCTCATTGTATTTTCTTAAAATAAAATCAGACTCTGAAAAAAATCCCAGATGCAATATATATGTACCCTTCCTGACAGTGCCTGACTCTTCTGGGAAATCAAGCTTATGGAACCTCTGGCAACCATCCCTGGGGGTCAGATGGTGTCCTCCAGGGCAGGATTTCCATCCTCACTGTGGTTAGACTGCCGAGGTATTTGGTGGCAGACACGGGAGTCTGAGGCTTCTGGGGAGACCCTGCTCTGTGCAGAAACACCCACAGCAGAGAAGCATTTGAGAAGCGGAAATATGTTTGGAAATGGCTAGAAGAGATATGACCAGCACGAACAGATACAGCTCGGGGAGTGACTCTTTTGCAGATATTAATGAAAAGAAACTTAACACTTGAACAAAGAATAGAATCACCTAGAACTGCTGCAAACTTGATGAAAACAAATACCGATAGCTAGCTCAAGTTTGGCACTAGAGACAGCCTCAGCACAGGACATCAAGGGTGTTCCTCAGAGCCCCAGCTAGTCCTTGCCACGTGGCCTACAAAATCTAGTGGGGCAGAAGTTAAACGACAAGCTCTTGGTTTGGGGAGGTACTGCTGCCTATTTCCTGAGTTGTTTTTTTCAGTCGGTGGTATCTTCTCTGTTCATCTGCATAAGAACATCCTGTTCCTTTTCACAGAAAGCAATCCTGTTTTCCTTTAGACCCAGATCATTATCACCTCTTTGGTTAGATGTTCCCTGAGCTCTCCCCACTCCCCCAGGCAGAATTTAATGTTCCTTCCTTTGAGTTTTAACTCACCAAACTATGTGATGTAACATTTATATACCTCGGTGTCAGCCACTGAACTGGGAACTCAGGGAGGCCAAGTCCTTTTCGCCTCCACAATGTACAAGAAGGTACCTGTCCCAAATGAGGCCCCTAAAAGGTTTCAGTTGAACACATACATGCAGTGAATAGCGCCGATAAAGAATTCTAGTTAATTATCAGATAACTGGGATACTCAAGACTGGAGAATGGCACATTCTAGTGCAATGAAGTTTTCCACAAAATGCCGTTTCTTATCTAATTGTAAATAATCTATCTCAGGTTTTTTTAGCTGCCCTTGTTCCTGTTTAAGTGGAAGAAATAATCAGTGAATATCCAGAATCCGTCCTTGCTGTCTGAAAGCAGAGGCAAGAGTCATTGATTCTAATCAATGGGACTACAGCAGGTTTCAAAACCAACATCTTCCCTCTTCTACCTCTGCTCCCACTTGGAATGACTTGTTTGATACCTGTCTCCTGTCTTAGACTTTGTCAGCTGTGCCAGGGCAGGGAGCAGTCTGCGTCATCACCTGCTGCATCTCTAAGGCCTACCATAGTAGCTGGCACAGAGTAGATTTCAGTAGCCCTTTGTCTAACGACTGTCTAAATGAATTAGTAAGTCAAAGCCTTCATAGGAAAGGTGCCCTCACTGAGTCTTCCATCATTATACCAAGTGCAAGGCCACCATTTATAGGATGACCACTCTGGATCAGCTACTATGCCAAACACCTTGAGATTCACGTAGGGTAAGGAATATTGCCTGTGGTTTACAGATGAGGAAACAGATTCAGAGTTGAGTAACTCACTTAGACTCACGTAACTAATTTTTGGCAGGTCCATCATTCCAACCAAGGTCTGGCTGATCCCAAGGCCAGTGCACAGATGAAGGGGAAAAGCACTTTCTGGCTGGGAGAAAATCATGGCAAAGGTGGGGATGCAGAAGTGTCTGATTACTTCCGACACTGGCTGGAGAGTAGGGCTATCCAGGGAGGAAGGAGCTAAAAGGGAGTTTAGGTGGAGCTCACCTCAGCACCCAGGACTGTAGGTTGCACTGGATCTGCACCAACCCCAGGATTTCCCTACAAAGTTAGTTTTCTGAATAAATCCTAGGTAACAGCTTATTCACCAGGTCTTCTGCTAAACACAGAAATATAGAGAAGATTTCTAACATGCTAAGGTTTCAGTTAGTTGAGTTCCAATTGATTAAATGACACTGTGAGAGAAAATGTCCTAGCTAGATTATTATTTAGAACCAATTTTTTTTTAAAAAAAATTTTGAAATAATGTTTTATTTACAGAAAAATTGCAAAAATAATACAGGGAACCATTATGTTAGGTCATTAGACATGAAATGTCTGATTTCAAATCAAAAGTGTAGTTTATTATATCTCAAACAAGAAGCAGTACAATTAATCAAAGTATGTGCCTAAACTATCAACACAGTTTTTCCATCTTAACAATAGTTTGTTTATGCTAGCAGTGAAGAAGCCTAGGGAGCAAGTGGCAATGAAATCATGAAAGGCGTTTTCCACAGCTTGTAGAGAATTGAGTATTTTTCCTTGCAAGAAGTGGCTTGGGTGATGCACAGGCATTATATGTAACCAAAATGTTTGTACCCCCATAATATTCTGAAATTAAAAAAAAAAGAAAATAAATAAATAAATTTAAAAAAAAGGGGGGGGAAGGAGCCCAAAGCCTGGAAGAAGTGGCAGTCAGTTGGTGTAAGGTCTGGTGAATACAGTGGATGACAGAGAGTTTCCAAGTCCAGCCTCTGTAGTTTGATCAGCGTTGTTTGTGTGACATGTGGTTGAGTGTTGTCTTGCAAGAGGATTGGCCTGTCTCTATTGACCAATCTCAGCTGCTTAATTGCAGACATCCTCATTATTTCATCCAATTGTTTGAAGTAGATATTTACTGTAATGGATTGATCAGGTTTCATGAAGCTATGGTGGATAATACCAATGCTGGACCACCAAATAGACACCATTAGCTTTTTTGGATGAATATTCGGTTTTGGACTGTTTTGGCACTTCATCTTTATCCAACCAACATGCTGAACACTTGTGACTGTCAAAAAGAATCCATTTTGCATCACACATAACAACACGGTGTAGAAATGGTTCACTTTTATATTGTGACAGCAAAGAAAGGCAAGCTTCGGGATGATTTCTCTTATAAAGTGAAATGCCAGAGACAGCAACTGTCAAACTTAGAACTTAAGGAAATTGGACATTTCATACTTAATAACCTAATATATCCTTCATCTAGTTTCATGATGTTGACAACTTATATAACTACTATACAATGATTGAAACTATGAAATTAACATTGGCACAATACTATTAACTTCTCCAGACTTTATTTAGATTTTACCAGTATTTCCTCTAACATCCTTTTTCTGCTTCAGAATCCAATCCAGGATTTAGTTGTCGTGCCTCCTTAGTAACCTTGTGACAGTTCCACAAACTTTCCTTGTCTTTCATTGCCTTGATACTTTTAAAGAGTACTGGTCAGTTATTTTGTAGATTGTTCTTCAATTTGGGTTTGTTTGGTGTCCTATCGTGATTAGATTGGGGTCATACATTTTTGACAAGATGTGCCCATCTTGCCATTGTGGCAAGTGTATCACTGTGCATCATACCAGGGTCCACGGTGTCAACCTGACCTTCATCATTTGGTCAAGATGGAGTCTGCTGGGTTTCATTGCTGTAAGGTTACTATTTTTCCCTTTGTTATAAGTAAATATCTTGGGGGAGATACTTTTAGACTATGCAAATATCCTGTCTCTCCTCAAACTTTTACTCACTAATTTTAGTATCCATTGGTGGATCTTGCTTGCAACAATTTTTACTGTGGTGTTCACATCTTGATTTTATATTTTCTGTATTCCTTGTATGGTGATTAATTGGAATTATTCTGTAAGAAAGAGTTGCCCCTTCTTCTTCATGTACTTATGTATTCAATTATTTATTTATATCAGTGTAGACTCATGAATATTTATTTTATTCCATGAGTTATAGCCCAATATTCTCATTTTTTATTCTGTTGTTCAAATTGCTCTGGATTTGGCCATTGACAACCCCTGTGCCCTTTTGATATGCCCCCATCTTTTTAATAAGCATGTCTTTATGGCATCACAGGCGTTCCAGGTTTATCTTGTTTTTTTTTTTTTTTGCCCCAGACCTGGAATCAACCACCTCTCCAAGGAGCCTGGGTTCCTTTTATTGGAGAACAGTATTTAGAAACCAAGATCTGGGCACCAGATGGAGGTGCTTGTTGCTACTAGGGGGCCATTTCTCCTAGGCCCACTCACTAGACAAAGTCAGCAAATACATGTGTGTATATTAACTCATTCATGCTCACAAATCTGTAACTATTTCCATATCTATCATTTTATATAAATGTTACAAAACCTTGAGTTCATACTAATATCTCTGATTCTATTCTAACACCACAGGGTTCATTCTACTTTAGGGACAATTTTCTACCTCTCCCTATATCTAAACACTGCAGTACATCATCAGAATTCAGAAATTCTTTTGTGCGAACTGAGCTGAGAAGAACTATCTTCTAAGGCAGAAAAAGCAAAGATATCTCTTTAAATTTTTATTGGCCAGACAGTTTTATGTCACCCACAACTAATACAAAGAGACACCAGCAGGGACCTGTAGCAACTTTAAAGGGAGGCAAAAGTAAAATATTAAACAACTGCTTGAAACTTGAAAGATCCCTTTCTCAGCTTTCTTACATACCGTCCCCTACAATATGTTGGCTTCAGTCATGACGTTCCAGGGATAGAGAGATTAGCAATCCCCATTTGTAATCAGACAAGGCCTCCTGCCTGAGGCCAGAAAATTCAGGATCTTTTCAGACCCTTAGTTTAAAGTGGCCAAACTTAGCCTCTCCGGGTTATAAATGGGCTTCCACAGAAGAGCTGCAGCACTTTTTCCAAATGCACTTATTGCTTCCAGAGGAAGCAAGCCTGCTTTGGAAACCATAAGAGGCATAAAGGTCAGGGGATGTGAAGGAAAACTAAAGTCGTCTAGTACAATTCTCAAGAAAAAGAAGGCACCAACAGAGCAAATGCATCACTATGGCACAATTTCAGCAGGACTGTGCATTAAATAAGAGCCTATTACACCCCAGTCTTACCAGGGACATAAGGAAACAATATTCCTTTTATTCTAAAGTGGAATACAGGAATTTCAGTGGGCGTTATTTCTATATTTGAAATATGACCAAGTTATGGATTTATTTAATTCAACTTTCAATGAATCCCTATTATGTGTCAGGTACCACGATAGGTGCTGGATGGATAAAGGTGAACAAGTAATCAGCATTTAATGAATTGGGTAATATATGATTTAACAATAATAATAAAATAACAAAAGTCGAAGACTGGAACTAAACTGATCTGTTTTTGCTAGCTTTTTGTTTTCTGATTAGGTGGGATAATGCATCCCTTTGATCTTCTGTTGAAAAAAGTGCACTTGCTGTATCTTGCATTCTGCCCAATGAGATGTTATTCCTTCCCCCATCTCCCTGTATCCTCTCGATAATCTAATTTTGCAAAACCTTTTTCTCAGTCCCGCACACCTCCTGCCATGATCCCAATTACACACTCCTCACTTTGTCTACATTGCTGACAGGAATGCAAAACAGGGCCCTTTTCTGCATTAAACACTGAAAAAAATAAACTGACCTAAAAAATCTTTTCATTTTTTAAAAAGAAAGCATTCCCTATTTCCATGTCTTTAGAGGTTTTATAAGTTTTTTTTTTTTTTTTAAATAAGATATTGGAGGCTAAAAGAGAGGGGCTGGAAGAAAGGGATGAGCTCATAAAATTCAGAATTCAGGTATAGATTTGCTCTGGTAGAAGTAACAGTCCTGACATCCCAGCCAGCCTGTTGTCAAACAAGACTCAAGATACCCAGCCACTTATGCATCTTTATTTCTTTTCTTTAAAACAAGCCCATCTCCTTAAAAGTTCCACGATAGGAGAGACATTTATCAGTGACAGTGCTGTTTTTCAAGCATCTTTACGGTGGCTTAAAAAAGAAAGCAAAGTTTAATGTATGTATCAATGAAAACTGTTTACAAGGCAGAAGATTGCACCCGGCATGAGCTTTCTGACACATTTATCACTTCATTCCAAAGCTGGGTGGGAAGAGGCGACCTTCCCCCCCCCCCCCCACGACAGCTGATGTCTGGTAAAAAGGATGAAGAAAGTGTCAGAGATTTTATGAATCTTCCGCAGGCAGTTATAATAGTGAAAATGATCATGATTCTTTGCTCCATCCCCATTCATAAATCTCCGTCAGCACTTGAAGATAACACTGACAATCTATTGTAGTCTTTCAACATACGGTACCATTGTGGCAGCTTAACTTGGAGCCCAAAAGTGGTACCTGAAATTGGAAGCCTTCCTGGTACGGCGTGTACTGATAAGATGCTGAAGACAGAGTAATGGGAAAAGAAGCAGGAAGGAAGCTTGGGGGTGGGGGTGGGTGGGAAAGGGTAAGGCTTCTAGCCCTAGCTGTGTGACGGTAAGCATATCACCACATTTCTGTCATCTACTTTTCTCTGTCAAATAAAAATAATGATATTTGCTTTTCCTAACTCACAGGAGAAATGTGAAGAGAAAAACAAGATAATGGATGTAAAACAGCTTTGAAAAGTTGAAAGCACTATGCTAATATAAGGTATTACTATTCATATTATTGTGCTTTCTTGGTGGAAAATGTTCAAAAGAGAAGGATCTAACTAATTAGCAGTAAGTGTGTAGCTTGGAAAAGATATTATGTGGGCGGCATCAGGCTGGGAAGTGAAGCTCACACTTGCATTGGCAAAGCTGAAATTTGACATGAGTTCAGTATTCCACATTGCCAAGCTGATAGTATGTGCTCAATAAATATTTATTGACTGAGTGATTACTTTTAGTGTATTGTGTACTAGTTATTTGTTTCTGAAAATGTCTCCTTCACTGTGGCAGTTGCTTAAGACAGGAATTATGCTTACTTAACTTATTGCTGTTTCCTAGTGCCAGCCATGGTGTCTGTCACAAGGCTGGCAGTCAATGAACGTTTATTGAATAAATGAAAAAATGAATGAATGAAACAATGAAATAATGCCAAATGTCTCCATAATTATGGTGAGTCAGTTGAACTAACTGGTTACTCAAAAACTCAATAGTCATTACCAATTTAAAAGACTTACAGAACATGATTTCAAGACTCACTATAGCACTACAGTAATTAAGACAATAGGGTATTGACAAGTGAAAGCAAATAGATTAATGGAACAGAATATAGAGACTAGAAACAAAACCACACTTATGCAGTCAAATAATTTTTTACAAAGGACCAAAGAAATTCCAGGAGGAAAGAATTTTTAAGAATGATACTAGGATCCCTGGGTATCCATAGGAAATATAAATCTCAATCACTACCTCACACCATATATGAAAGTTAATTCAAGACGGATCATAGAACTAAACACAGAGCTAAACCTATAAAACATCTACAAGTATGCAGAGGAGAATACCTTCATGACCTCGGAGGTAGGCAAAGATTTTTCTGAGAGGTCATGGAAAGCACTAACCATAAAAGAAAAAGTTAAATTTGAGTCCATAAAATTAAAACCTTCTGTTCATCACAGGCATAATTACAAAAATAAACCAAGAGGCTTCAGGCTGGGAGAAAATATTCATAACATATATATCTTATCCTTCTTCAGATACTGTCCTACCTCAGACCTTCCCTCCACAGACAAGGTTCTTGAAACAATGCTACCATTGCCTGCTTCTTATATTATCCTGCAACCTTCTACTTTCTGCTTTATGCCTCCATCCTGATATCATCTTCTCCAGGGCCACCTTGTGAAATCCACAAGATTTCTGTACTCATTTCAAGTGTCTCCTCTCTGACATTAGAGAGAAGCGACCACTCTCTCCTGGGCTTGGTGTCCACACCATCTTTCCCTCCCTCCTGACTTTCTTCCTTCTCCTCTGGAGTACCCCTCTCAGGATCATTCTGGGCTTTTCTTCTTCTTGCCTCTTATACTCAGTGTTCCTTGGGGCTATATCTTGGATCTCTACTCCTACATTTTGGCAATCTCATCCTAATTCGTGATTAAAATTCTATGTATATGTTGACAATTCCCAAATCAACATTTCTGAGTGACTTCTTTCATGAACTCCAGGCTTGGGTATCCAAACAGATGTTCTCTGATGTTGCCATATGGGTCCCCAAAAATTCAACGTCTTCATCACCAAATTTATCATTCTCCTGTGCCCCCTCCCTCAAATCTGCTACTCCTACTATTTGCCATTTTAGTAAAAGAGAGTATAATCACCAGGTCACACAAGATGAGACCCTTTCTTTCATCTTTAAATCCAGCCATTCCCAAGTCCTGCAGATTCTGTGTCCAAGAATTTTTTTCAAGTTGGCCCCTTCCTGTCTATTTCCACTGTTGCTACTTTTTGCCATAGATGTTCAGCCTCTTAGGACAGCTTCTTATATTATTGCAAGAGTTTCCTAACTCTTCTTGTTGTTTGAAGCATGTGCCCTCCTCACTTTCATTCTCTCCACTGCTTGCAGCCAAAGTGATCGTTCTCAAACATAAATCTCATGTCACACTACCTTACATGTTATTTGAAATCCTCTGACAGTTTTCTATTACCTTCAGGACAAAATTTGAACTCTATCTTGATACCCAAAGCCTGTCTTTCTTACTTCTCTAGACCTATTGCACAACACACCTTACTTTTTGAATGAACACACTCACTGATTCATTCATTTATGAAATTACTATTGCATGTTCTCCATGTCCAAAGAGCTAAGATGTTTCACCTTCCTGAATTTTACATATATCATACCTCCTGCCTTTAATGTGCTTTGCTATTTTTTTTATATATACCTAACGTCCAAACATCCCTAGAGACTCAATACAATCTTTTCTTCTCCTGAAAGCCATCCTGACTCCAAAATCTTGTTTTGATGTTCCTCAAAACCCTCTATTATATGGCATATTGGGTTTGGTTCTCACACGGCCCTTACCACCCGTCATTGCAATCCTCTACTTCCTCTACACACAGTCTCCCCCAGCTAAACTACAAACTCCATGGAGGCCACGTTTAAATTTTAGCCCCTGGGAACAGGGTGGGTTTGTTGAATTGCTGAATGAGGTGAACTCCAGTTTGTATCCCTACTCATCCATTTACTCAACCACCAGGAAAATTATTGTAACCTGGGAAATCTGTGTCCTATTGGTAATGATCCTATTTCACAGGATCATATTTTGAGGAGATTAAATGAGACAATGGATGTAGAACTCCAAGCATATAACCTGGCCTCTGGTTGATGGTTTATGGATGTTAGTTCTAGCAATTTAACCATCACTCCTGATGGCGTAAGCCACCACTGGCCTTCCAGAAGAAGAGGTGCTAGAGTATAAGCTATTACAGAAAGAGGCTGTGTTCATATAGCTGGCCCATTCCATGTGGGAGAAAAGTCTGGAGACATTTGAAAATTCAGGCTGTACAGATTAACTACATATAATGCATTAGATGAGGTATTCATACAACTGCAAAGTCAAATTGGACATGATATAATTTAACATGAACACTGGAAATGACTCCTGCAAGTCATCTCAGTATGAAGTTAGCTTTCTTCCAGAAATATTTATTCCTTCACTAAACGAACATCCACTCTGTGTAAAGTCCTATGCAAGATGCAATGGTTGTCCCAGGAATTAACCAGATCTGGGTACTGGTTTGGAAGGAAGAACATAGGAAATTTGGTAAGGGAAATTTTATCCAACTCCTGGATTTATCTATCATTTACTAGCTATGTGGTCCTGAGACAATCTCTTAATCTTTCTGAAACTCGATTTCCTCAGATGTAAAGTGGAGATGATGTTAATAAATGCCTCCATTAATTTGAATAATAAGGGAGGTAATGTAAGAATCATATTATAAATCTTGAAGTTCTTCAGAAACATAGCAACTACTATGGACACTCTGCTCTTAAGAAACTTAGAGCCTACTAGGGAAGATAAGATAGATCATAAAGGATAGAGAATAATGGAGTTTGGAGGAGCTAAAGTGTGCAAGTCCAAATGCCCTTTCTTAAATTCTACTTTGCTCACTTAAGTAAAGGCACTTTATTTTTTGCCTCTTGTTTTGTGTTTTGCTTTGGTCTGTCTCCCTTCCCTCTTCTTTTCTGCCTCACTTTCACATTTTTACCTTTGCTCTTGCTGCCCTGTTGAGGAAGCAAACAAATCTCAAAGCCCTGTGGTCCTTCTATTCAATCCCATTTTTATAACCTTTCCAGTCATGACTCTTTTCTATGGCACTGACTTCTTCCAAAAGATGAAGGATGCTAGCCTGCAATTGTGGCCAGAGAAGAGATAGTGGGGGCTTCGCACTGACAGAGGTTTTCGGTTATGGAAATCCAGCAGACCTTCCCTGTTAAAGAGTTAAGTGTCCATGACCAGCTTTTTATTCTACAATATTTTTGTCTGTCCTTGTAACACACCTGAGGAAAGTTTGAAACAGCAGCTTTCAGAGAATGAACTATCAGAGAAGGTATGCTCAATTTAGCTGTCTTTGAATGTGATGGGGTTTGTGGAGACAATAAATATAATTTGTTAAAGCCTGGAGTGCTTGATTAATGAAATGAGGCTTCTTTCTTCTATATCTCATTTACAATCTAATTTACAATGTTTCATTTTTTTTGCTTAATATTTTATTGAGACTATATTTTATTATAAGGGATTTTTTTCCAACTAATATGCACTTATAATAGATTTTCTGCATTCTTTAAGGCAATTTTTGGTCCTGGGGCTAACATAGCCCTGATATTATAATAAAAGTATGTAGGAATATAGGATTCAGTTTTATATCAAATGTTTCATGGGTACAGCTATTTCAGAAATCAAGGTAACCTTGCATTTAAATTTAATGGAACCATAAAAATGCATTAACTTTAAAGTTGGGTTTAAGCCACATTTGTATTTATAAGTAGACAAATGCCTCAATAGTAGAGATGCTATCCTGAATTTATGATCTTTCCTCATGTCGGTATGAGGCATGGACATATTCTAAGGATGGAAGTCTGAACAAGGCAAGCTCTGCAAATTTAGGATTTTTTTCTTTTTAAAATCAGAGATATGATCACCATTAGCTTTTCTTCGAAGTGTGCCCTGTGTAGTCCTACACAGTTTCCAGGAGGTATCTTGGATGCTGCCATGAAGAGTAAGGAAAATTCTAAATAGTTGGAGTTCTGGGTCTTCCCAGCTGTAGCTAGAGAAGTTTTGCTTTTATTTCATTTTGTTATGACATATGGAGGTTCTGAAAAGCATTTGAAATAAAAGTTGGTATAAGGAACAGATTAAGCTAGGTTAATGTTGAGATTTATATCAGTAGATTATTAAAAACTAAATATCTTGAAAAACTCAACCTGCTCCAGAATACCTAGAAACACAAGATAAAATATAACAATGACTTTTTAAGGTTTGGTTAAGTTTTCAATAAAGAAAGGGAAATCCTTAGGGGCCAAAAACTAAGAGGGGATTTAATGAAGAATGATAGACTCATACTGAAGATCTGGCTGCTGTCAGGGCTTTTGCTGGTCCTGTGACTTAATGGGATTAAATGGCTGTATCTGAGGACCTGAAACAAATCTTGGGACTGTGAAAGATATGCAGTCAAAATTAAGACTCCTATATACAATCAAGGGCTTTAAAAGGACATTGATAATTCCTGAATCAACATTTCTGCGTGATTTTTCTCATGAACTCCAGGCTTGTATATTCAACCAGATGTTCTCTGATGTTTCCATATGGGTCTCAAATTCAATGTGTTAACCACCAAATTTATCATCCCCCCCCTCGAAAAAATCTGCCACTCCCAATATGTGCAATTTTAATAAAAGAAAGCACCATGACCAGGTCACACAATCTCAGACCCTTTCCTCTTTTTTAAATCCATCATTCCCAAGTTCTGTAGATTTTTTTGTCCCAAGAATTTTCTCAAATTGGTCCTTTCCTGTCCATTTCCACTGTTAGTGCTCTTTCAACTTGAGTGAAAGAGTGGGCTAGAAACATTACCCTGTTGGCAAAAGGAGAAACTTGTTAATCTGGGTATAAACTCTTGTAGGAGGATAAAAGTCTCTCTTGAGAATTTGTGAGCACAGATTTTGTGCTCACATGGATTTCAGGTTTATTTCTATATTTCCTAGGTGATCTAGCTGACCTATGAAGTAACAAGTCAAAAATGTTAATTTATAATGACCATAGAACAAGTGCATGGCAGAAACAAAATCGAACCCTTCCTGTAAAGAATCACCCTCAAGGTGGACTTTGCAGAATTCACATAATTGTAACCGAAATAAATCAGAGTGGAGAAACCAAAATTATAAAATCCTGAGAAACAAACCAACATGAATTAGAGTTGACAAAAACACAAACAAAAGATTTGGGCTGCCATGGAATTCAGTAAGAATTTTCAGAAAGATACCACAGAATTGTTACATTTAAAACATGTAAGGAAATGAAAGAGGGAATTGAAAATATGATCTAAGAACCATATATTATGAAAAAAATACCAGGACATCTTTAAAAAATAGAACTTTTAGGAATAGAAAAATCACATAACTTTTAAAATAAACAATTCAGTTAGTGGGCTGAAGAGCAGGATAGAGTCAAAGAGAGAATTAGTGAACTGGAAGGTAGCCATAAAGAAATTACTTATTGTGTACTGCATACTGAAGCAATTGTTTATTGTTTGGAGGAAAAGATAAAATATGATTCAATAATTTAAATAGACATGGAAAATTGAAAGAGAAATTCTAGAAAACATCTAATCAAAATTCCAGAAGACTAGAGAAAGTAGGATATGGTAATATTTGAATGACAATAAGAATTTTCAGAATTGATGAAAGTCACAAATTCCCAGATTCAGAAACCACAACAAATCCCAAACAGAAAAGAAATAGATATCTAGAAATAAAATTACAGAATAAAAATATAAATAAAATCATCAAAGCAGTTTTAAAACAATTACCTCCAAATAAATAGCAATTGAACTCACATAAGACTCCTTACAAGATGGAAATTAAAATACAGTGAAATAATATTTCCAAAATTCTGAGGAAAAATAACTGGCTATATATATATCTTTCCAAAATGAAGATGAAACAAAAACATTTTTAGACAAACTTGGCATTTATCAATAGCAGATCTTCACTACAGGAATATTTAAAAAAGTACTGTAAGAAAAGTAAACATGATTCTATGTATCCAAAAAGGAATAAGCAAAAAATTGCTTCCAGAGATGGAATGCTGTGATTCTGTGAAGTTTGTCCATACTTAATCAGAAGAGACTATTTTGGGATAAGAGAGAAGTGAGAAAGGGAAAATAAAATTTCTGCTCTTCTAGGTTTAGCAACATTATTTCACTACAAGAGGCTTGCCAAAAAAATCTTCTCTTTAGAATCAAATCTACCAAAAATGAGGAGAAACTGGGATTCACAGGTAATGACACTCCCCAGCTGTAGCAACCACTATGTTGCAGTAGATGCCCCCATCTCGTCATGCACTTACATATTCATTGTATACAATGTTTTAATATTTCCACATGCATTTCCTCCTGTGTATTTTCATCCTTTCAAATTGGGGTGTATACCAAAGAGATGTCATATTTCTATATGATTTCTGCTTGGGGATGCTGCTTTCAGTGTCATCAGAAACTGTAAGTTTGCAAGCAGACTGCAGTAGCGCTGAAGGCTGGGAGGAGTTGTTGAAGAGGGTGGCAGGACCCTGCACTGAAAGAAACCACTTCAGTTCCATTAACTGAGCTAATTAGTAGTAAATGCAGCTTCTTTAAAAGATGGAAATAAAATGTGGTAAATATAAACTCATCATTATGTAAAGTGTCAATTTAAGTCTGTACCCTCTCCATTAGAAATTATACAAACATGGTTAAGGGTGAAGATCCAGTAAACTGCCATGTTGTTCAGTCAGCCCTGCCTTTGACAAGTTGCTTCTCATCTTAGGCAGTTCCTGAGAAAATCTTGAAAATGGCAGATAGGGTTTTAAAAATAATCTCAGACCCACCAGCCTATGGCTTCTGGAAATAGTTTTATTACAATTGGCTGTATAGGCATATATAGGAGTGGACACAACTACCTTTCTTCTCTTGACAGAGACCTGTTCCTACTCTCTATGACCCCATTCCCCCCAGCTCCCACTTTCCAAGTAGGGAAATATGCTACTAATATATTTAGCATACATTAGCATATAAAGTCCATCCAGTGGACTTTATTCCTGGCGCATTCATTGGACTGTATTTATTAGGGGGCATAACCACTCTGTTATGAACCCAGGTTCACTCCCCATTTTGCTGTCTTCTCTTTCATGCAGCTGGTAAATAAGTGGATTCATGTCTTGCTCTTCTTTTTTTACCCACTCCTGAACATGATGATCATTCCCTTCAGCTTTTAATAATGAGCCAGGCCAAATAATGGTAAAATCCAAGATTTGGATTTAAGCTCTAGGGAATGGTGAAGATCCCTTAGACTTTAAACTGAAGCTGTTTGCTCTTAACAGTATTATGAGAGTTCTGCACTGGGCTTCTTAGGTGTTCTTGCAAGCTAAAAGCATAGAGGTCCTTCTTATTTGCTTACTGTTCCCATCTATTGAGCCTGGCCCAAATATAGCCCCCTTAGATGGTCTGCTGAGTGGTCTTCTCAGGGTCAGCTCCATAGTTACACAAATTCCCTTGAACTAGGTCCCTTCAAAGTTTCCTTCCTTGTCCCATTTATCTATGCTGCTGAGATCCAATGGACTTTATTCCTGAGTCAACCTCAGTTAAACAAATGGCCAAGGATGGCTCAATGCAAAAGCTATCCTGAGTTTTAACAAATCACAGTGGTGAGACTCTCAGAATCCCAATATTTATATTTTCAGCTCCCAGAGGACTGGGTTCTTGGCAGTTTTTCCCTCTTTATAGTGCTTAGCACAGTATCAAAAGACATTTGACAGTTAGACAAATGGGATTTTTGAAGGATGGGTCTGTTGGTTAGTACTCTCTTTGATGTGGCTAGAAACAGCTCAAACAACCAGGAAGTTCAAGGGTAGGATTAGTCCTGAAGGATCCAAAGAATTCGGACAGTGTTACCCAGGTTTTCTTGTGCTCTTTGTCTGTTTGTACTGGGTTTTAGCCTCATTTGTTGTTGCCATCCACAGGCCTTCCTCCATCTGGCAAAAGGAGGGGAGTGGGGCCACAAAGTCATGTGTATACCATCCTAGATTAGGAAGGCCAGGAGAAAGTGGGGTTTATCTTGCTTAGTCTCTACATGAAATCCAGAGAAGAGTTCTGCCCGTGTGGGCATAAGACTATTCCCAAGCCAATATATATTTATCATGTTAAGGAATTTCTAGATCCTTATTTATGCTCGGAGAGACCTGAATGATACCTAAACTCTCATTTTCTTTTTTCTCTTCTAACCCCCAATTGATTTAAACCAAGCATCCAGACATAGCTTTTCCTTTGTTGTTGGCTTAGCTACTTGTTTGTTGCCTTTAGCTTTGTGGTTCTACTAATAAGCAATCTATCCTTTTCTTTCTTCTGCAAATTGTCCCTTCGGTTCCTACTGTCAAAGAAATGATTTCATTTCCTTGAAAAATGTCATCGGTTGCCAAACATATAATTATTTCTTCTGATCTTAATTTCTGTTACTCTAGATGTGACATCTTTCTTCATTTCTCTCTTTTTCACTTTTCCACGAACAAGTTTCTTAGGATTCATGTGAATACTTTTATCAGGCTGTTGGTGAGACCATGAGGAAAAGGACTAAAGCCGCAGCAACTCCAGGGGCTGAGCAAACCGTTGCCACCAGGTTGGACTCATTTGGCAGGTGTTACCGTATCTTTCTCATAGGCCTGGTCTGTTTTCACTGATGCAAGTGGGCATTCAGGACAAAAGAACTTTGCGTATGGCCTGTCGCTGAGCTGGCCTAGCCTTAGCCTGGGACAAACTGGGAAACAGGCAAAGTTTATCTTCAGTGCCACAGAAGCTACAGTGCTTACATGGTAGTGTCAGTCTTTCATATTATAAAGGCATTTTTGTGCAATGCTTAAAAGCTTGAATTCTGCAGTTCGTAAAAATGAGTTCATATCCCACCTCGGTTATTTACCAGCCATATAATCATGGGCAAATTACTTAAGAATTTCAAATGTCAGTTTCCTCATCTGCAAAATGGTTAGTCATTCATTTATTCAACAAACACTGAGTTTTTAGTATGTCCAGATGCTGTTCTAAGTCCTGAAAAAGCCGCAGCAACTCCAAATTCCCTGCCTTCCAGGATTCTTTCTCTAGCAAAAGGATAAAATTAATTAATTAATCATATAGCAGGTCAGAAGGTGGTAAGCGCTATGGAGAAACACCAAGGATGGTGGATAAGTTTACAATATACTATCTCATATGAAACATAGAATCTTGTAACAATGTAGTTTTATTTATCTACCTTGTTCTTCATGTTATTGCTGTAGTATATAAAATATATATATTCATTATAAACTCTATTATATTGTGTTATAATTTTATCTTTGAATAGCCAGGTCTTTTAAATGGTCATATGTCTCTAAAATAAATTAAAAGAAAAATACACGTACTTTATATTTATCTTATATTTACCATTTCTGATGTTCTTCCTTCCTTCCTGAATATCCAAATTTTCATCTGTCATTTCTCATTTAAAAAAACTTCCTTTAACATTTCTTATAGTGCAAATCTGCTGGCAACAAACGTTCTCAGTTTTCATTGCGCAGTTTTTATTTCTCTGTGTTCATTTTGCCTTCATTATAATGGATAGTTTTGTTGAATATAAAAATCTGGGTTAATAGCTTTTTATTTCCAGCAGTTTCAGGATGTTATCTTGTTCTCAACTGCCTTGTATTATTATTTTTTATTAGAAATCAATTGTCATTTGTAACGTTCCTCTATTTGTAATGTATTGTTTTATTCTTGCTGCTTTCAAGATGTTCTCTTTTCTTTGGCTTTCAGAAGTTTTACGATTATGTGCCTAGGTGAAATTTCTTTGTATTTTATCTTGAGTTTCACTAAGTTTATTAGATCTAAGAGCTTAATATTTTTTGTGCAAAATTTTGGAAATTTTCTGCCATATTTCTTTAAATGTTTTCTTTGGTACCATTTTCTGTTTCTTTTTAGGACTCCAATTACAAATAATATTAGGCTGCTTGATATAGTCTCATACATAGGTTGATTATTAAGCATTGTTAATTTTCCTTAAGTAATTTTTCTCTCTGTTTTTAAAATTGGCTAATTTCTATCAATCCATCATTATGTTCACTAATTCTTTTTCTGCCATCTGCAATATGCTTTCAAGCCCATCTTATAAAATGTTAATTTTAGTTATTGTATGTTTTATTTTTAAAATATCATTTTTTGTTCTTTTTAATAGTTTTAATTACTCTGTCAGATTTCTCAACTATTTATTCATGATGATTTAGCTCCCTTTAATTCCTGAAATATACATAATAGCAGTTTTATAGTCTTGTCTACTAATTTCAACATCCAAAAAAATCTCTGGATCATTTTCCATTGACTGAATTCTTACCTTGAATTGGGTCTCATTTCTCTGTTTCTTCATCTGTCTAGTAATTTTTTTTTATTGAATCCTGGACATTGTGGTAATATATTATAGAGACTCTGGATTCCATTATGTTACAATGAAGAGTATCGACTCCAAACTCCAAACTCTGTCTTTTCTGCAATGGAAAGAAGCTGAGATTCCCTCACAGTTCTTTTAGCTTCCATATGCTGTTTCTACTGGGGCTTTGGAATCTCCCTTGAATGTGAGCAATTCGATGATTACTCAACAGATAGAAGAGTTTATATTCATATTTTAGGGGGTTCAACCCTCTGCAGCTCCCTCCTTTCAGGTATTTCTCCATTCTTTAATTTCAAGTTACTCTGCCAACCCAAAACTCTGTCATCTGACACCTCAATTCAGCAGGTGTGGCTCTCTCTAGTCCTGCCTCCTGTGGAATAGGGGGTCCCCTCAGGCAAACAGCCACAAAGATACACACATTACTATATATAAGTCCTATCCTTCAAGGGTCAACTTCACTGCAGTTTTTTTTCTACACTTGGTTGCTCTCCAATACTTTCAAATATGTTTTTAAAACATTTTGTTCAGATTTTTAAATTGCTATCTGCCGGAAGGGTAATCCAACCAAGTTATTCTGCTATTATCAGAAGCAGGAATTCAGTTTCAAACATGTTAGTCTTGACATATTTATTTAACATTCATGTAAAAACATTGAGTAGGCAGTTAAATATACAAGTGTGGAGTTCAGGGTTGGAGATCTGGGCTGTAGCTATAAATTTGGTAGTCATCAGCATATAGATGCTATTTAAAGCCATAAGACTGGAGGAGATCACCAAAGGAGTATAGATGAAGAAGAGAAATGATACAAGGACCGCGACTTGGGATCTCCAAAGTTTAGAAGACTTGGAGAAGAGTTGACAAACTAAACTGAGATGGAGTTGCAAATGAGGTAAAAGAACAACCATGAGATTGTGGCATCCCGGACTCCAAGTGGAAAAAGTTTTCCTAGAAGAAAGACGTGATCAATTGTGTCAAATTCTGCTGATAGGGCAAGTAAAATGAGAACTAAAATTGATTATTGGATTTAGCAATGTAGAGGTCATTGATGACCTTGGACAGAGCAGTTTTAGTATGCTGGGGGTAAAAGCCTCACTAGAGTGAGTCATAAAAGCAATTGCCTACTTTATACAATTATTGTGAGGCTTTATATGACAAATCACAAATTATCTTAATATATAAAGAGCTCATGAAATTAATGAGGAAATAGGAGGTTATTGTTTAATGGATACAAAGTTTCAATTTGGGATGATGAATAAGGTGTGGAGACAGATATTGCTGATGGTTGTACAACAATGTGAATGTACTTTATGCCAGTGAATTGTACAGTAAAAAATGGCTAAAATGGTAAACTTTATTTTTATGTATATTATGCCACGATAAAAAATAAGAAAATGGCAACTCATTATAAAAATGAGTGACATAAAAACACGCAGAAAAGTAAATACAAATGGCTATTAAACATATAAAAGGAGTTCTACCTAATAATTAAAGAAATATAGATTAAAATTAACAAGTGATACCTTTCACTTATCAGATTGGCCATGTTGAAAAAGTTTGATACTATATTGCATAGGTAAAGACAGGGAAGAACACCACATTCATTCATTATTGGTAGAATGCAAAACAGCACAATATTTTCAAAGAGCAATTTGGCAATATCTATCAAAACCAGAAAGGTATATACTGTTTGATCTAGCAATGCAATATGTTGATGTACAAATATAGTCATAAGTATATAATTTGTGTATAATATTTTATACTCATACATGGATGCAATGACATATTTACATAGATGTTCTTTGCTGTATTATTTGGAGTAGCCATAGACTAGATAGATCAATTATGGTGTAAATATGCAGTAGAATTCATGATTTCTGTGCAATTTTTAAAAAGGCAGAGATAAATCAACCTAATCAGTTAAGAAACAAAACAAAACAAGACACAGGACAGTATGCATAGTGTACTAATATACTGATTATGCAAAAAAGAGGAAATATACACACATATATTCATAAATAGAAACACACACACAAACATGAATACACACAATCATAAAATATCTCTGCAAGGATTTGGGAGAAATTATTACAGTTTTGCCTCTAGGTAGGGGACGTGGAAGATTGTGAGTCTGAGGTATAAGGGAGACTTACTGTTTACTATATGTCTTTCTATACTTAAAAAAAAAATAGGATTTTTTTTGCCATGTACCCATATTACTCTTGTATAAAACTAAAAAAAGCTTTTTACTGAAGTATAATATAGATAAGAAAAATGCACATATCACAAATGTACAGTTTGATGCATTTTCACACACTGATGTCATTAGCATAAGAACATGACTGTGACCTCTGAAGCCCTTCTTGCACTGCCTCCAATTATCACTGCCCGAAGGATCACCTTGCCTGTTAATGGAGTATTTAGACATATTTCTTCACTTCCTAGAGTTAATTATTATTATCTATATTATTTTCCAAAACTGGACAAAAGACAATGTTTTTAATTCCCTATCTCGTCTTCATTTCTCAGAAGATACTATCTGAGAATTCAATTTCAGATTGTTACTGCTGTTTTACAACATCAGGAACAACTTACTTAGATCTACCACTTTACTGGTTTCCTGGCTCACCCCTGCTTCTTATATCTCATGTCTTCCTCTTGGAGTCTATAGTAATGTTTGATATTCTTTTCAGCTGCCCAGCATCTCATCTTCCTTCTTATGTTTTGGAAATTTTCTACCCCTTAATCTAAATCTCACCTACCATGAAAGAATTTGAAAGCAACAGAGATTTGCTGTCCCAGCTGCCTTGCGACCATGGACCACGTCTGCTGCTCAGATACATTCACCGTAAAGAAGCAAAAGTCTGCCCTGATGATGGAGGGGGGGAAGCCTTGGCAGCTGCATCTGGTCCCCAGAGGGAAGAGGGTGCTGTTGTAGTCGGACTCAACATGGTCCTCAGGTATCTCCATGGTTATCTGCTCATAAATTGTCCCCACAGTCCATTTGACTGCTGTAGAGAATTTCCATTGTATGAGTACCCTATAGTTTATTTTTCCATTTTGCTACTTAGGAACATTTGAGTTGTTTCAAGTTTGTGTTTTTTTATAACAAAAAGAATGCTACTCCCAACAAACTTCAAACATATTTCCTGGCACACATGGACAAGGGGTTCTCTCTTGGACACTAAATATTCGTGTCCTATTCCAGAAAATTAAATCACAATATATAGGAATGGAATCATAAAACTGATAGACATTAGATTATCCATGTAAAGTAAATATCTGACCTCCTCCTCATCATTATTAGAATTCTAGACTAATCAACTAAAATCTAGTCCCAACACCACCACTGCCCTTAGAGTAGGAAGAAAACATATATCCCGTATCTATTTCAGCAAAAATTCTCTTCTCTTCTCTTCTCTTTTGGAGGATCTGAGAGATCTCTGGTGTGATCTTCTGGACCAGTCTTTTGCAGTGACCTAATGGCCTCGTACACACTCGAGATCGAATGCATCATTGAGAGTTGCCTTTGCTCATCGTGAGGCATGTGAACAGGGTATAAATAATGCTGTAGCACAAACAGAGAAGTTTCTAGTAGTTGAATTTTATGAGTCATCATCTGGATAGTTGAAGAAACGGTGGGTTTTTTTCATCTTTCTTTCTCTCTTTTTCTCCCTCTCTCTCCTTCCCTTTCTCTCTCTCTCCCTCTCTCTCTCTCTCTTCTCATAAATGATGCCATCTATGCAGCTGCCTTCCACGGACCAGGCCTGCATTCCCTGAGAGCATTCAGAAAAAAGTCTCACGCTTCGGGCTCATTTGCATTTCTGATGGAAGAGAGGCAAGCCTTCCATGAGCTGAATCCTAGTACAAGTTGGGCTTGGGAAAGTGCTTCAGGCAATAGTATTTTTTCAATTCTGTATTGGGAAAAACCTAAAATGTACTTAGCCAAACACTCAGCGCCCTGAGGCGCTCAGAGCAAAATGTAATCCATATGTTTCTGATTCATTTCATTCACCTCAAAGTCTCTTCAGAGTGGGGTTTCACCGCAAAGAAGTCTTCAAACTGTTCGAATTTTCTTTTTCACCACTATAAAAAAGACTCATCTACTGAACCCATTTCCCAAAAGATAGTAACATTCAGGCTTTGCATTCTGAACTCCTATTTCTAGGATCCTGCATGCAACTGAATATATGTCCTGCATCCTTAAAAACCTGTCCTTTTTTTTAAAAAAAAAATAGAAGCAACACAGAATCCTAATAAAAAGTTGTAAAAGGGGGAGGAAAGATTATGCAAAGGAATAATTTTATTTTAAAGATCCAGAGGTTCTCAAGGTTAGAAGGGAGCTGAAACTCCATGATTTAATTTGTTTTAATTTCCTACTCATTTAATATGGTGTTGATTATAGTTAATATGTTTCTCTGATATGCAAAGAATTTTTCTTTTTCCCTTCTTTCTTTCCTCCCTTCCTCCCTCCCTCCCTTCCTCTCTCCTTCCTTTCTTTGACACAAAAATTTGGCAATTATACATTCCAGGCAGAAAATATTTTGATACATTAATACATGTTAAGAGAATCTTATCTCCTGTTTGTTCCCCTTAAGTGGAAAATGTAGTCTTTGTACACACACAGAGGAAAGTATAAGGAGGTATATAGAACAGAGCAGATCCCCAAAATATTTTAGCTGTCCAGGGAAGTGAACAGAAATAGCATAGAGAATAAACAGGAAGGCCCGGGATGGGACTTGAATTTAAGCAGGAATCTGGCAAAATATATTTAGAGGATCCAAACCCTGTGAGTGAGCCTGCAGAGTGCTAAGCCCAGAGCAGAAACCGCTTGCTTTCCGGCCCATTTTATAGAATCTGCTATTCATATTATATTTTATAAAACTCTTTACATTTGTCATTTCGTGTAATAAGGGATAGCCAGGAGAGAGTGTTCAACTGTCTCCTCTTACGTCTGCACGCACCGTCAGTTAGAACATTTTGATTAAACTGACTCGTCATTTCACACTGTGAGACAATTTCATCAAATAACTAGTTAATTCTGTCAGAGTGCTTGAGTATTTTTTTTAAACTGAATTGAATTTCAACTGAATTCAAGCCTGTCAAGTTAATCGAACTGGTTATAGCTTAAGTAACATAATTATTCTAGTGAGCGCTGCCCTTGAATCTTTTTGAATTGACGAATTTTATATTACTGGCCTAGATCTTCAAGTTACTCAGGTCTAATAGTTCTCCATTCTATCTAGAGCCATTATGACATATGGTAAATGAAATGCAATTTTCCCAGTAGCTTATATATATAGGCTAAAAATAGCTTTTACTTCACCTGCAAAACTTTGCTACCCACATTTTTTTCTTATGAAGAAGAAACTAGTCAATGCAGAATGGGACAAAAAAGCTGTGGAGAGGAGAAAGTCAAAGAGAAATCCTGGTGATTATCTTTTAAATCGAAGCCCAAACTCTGTTCTGGAGAAATCCACTTCCAATGTGTCGGTAGCTTACAGGAAAGCAGCCTTGAAAGGAAAGTGTCTTCTTATCCAAGTTCCATGTTCTAACCCAAAAGAGTGTGTGGTGCTTATGTAATGTTTCCAGCGTTTCACACCGGAACAGTGTTTAGAGACATACTGTTTTATGCATAACATTCTCTTGTCTTATTATATAAAATATGCATATTTAGTTTTCAACTAGTTGACTACTCCAGATAAGTAGAGTTATGAAAAATTGCTTTGCGATATTCCTAGGAGATTACTACATTTACAAAAACATGTTTGTGAGTTGCTAGATGTTAACTTAATGGAATGGCACTCTTTTTCCCCTATGTAGCCAAGTACAGGGTCTGATAAAATTTACCACCACTTTCCTCATGTAGTATGTAAACCCTCGTTTATCCTACTCCTATCCCAATACATTGAGCTTGCAGAAAAAATGTGTAGACGTGTCTCTTTGAGGAATTCAAGGCCCTGGTGTTTCTTTCTAGCACTGTCTCCCACTACGAGGTGCTGCCCAGCCACCCTGCTGGATTCTCTGTTTTGGACATGGGTACAACAGCCTCTGCGTTTCCCTCCCTGACCCACTGCTGTTAGTCCTCCCCTCCGCCACCCAGCCTCTGCTTCCCCCTGAACTCACAGGACTCTTACACACCTTTAAGACCTCATGCTCCTCTTCACCAAGATGGAAGCCTTTTCTTGTCCTTAAAGTTCACAGACTTCTCTATTTCCTGAACTCTCTTACCACTTTCTGCTTGTGCCCCTCATCTGGTAATGATACGCTATCCATCATTGCTAGACATCATCATAATCATCATCATGTATTATTAATAATACTTCACATTGGAATGGTGACATACGATTGTATAAACCATTTAAAATGAGAATTGCACTCATTCTCACAATCGTTTCTTGAAAAAATAATGACAAAATTATCTCCATTTCACAGAGACGGAAACAAAAAAATCTTGTGATTTGCCCAATTTCGTACAGCAAGTATCAGAGAGAGGATTTGAAACCTGATTGGTTTTTTTTTTTTTTTTTGGTGGAAGGTGGAGTGAGTGGGGAAGGGGGATTAAGAGAAATCGAAATTTATTTGAACTCCAAGGTTTGACAAAAGGAATCTATTTAAAAATTACTAAATGATGATGATGATGATGATGATGATGATGATGATGATGATGATGATAAAGATAAAGATGAAGATAAATACTGGAGTTTGCCATCATGTATTTATCCAGAACATATGACATGGATTCTTTCTTGAACTTTCAGTGAACTTCAGAATAATTGGAGGGAAACGGTGAAAACTTATGAGATCATGTCTATTGATTTTTAAATGTACACATCTTCCTAGGTGAAATCTACTATCATTCACTCAGCATGTGCTCTCTATTATCAAAGCATTTACCCATATAATACCATTTAATTCTTACAAAGTTCCTAAAAAGTGGATATTATTACCCCCCTTTAGAGATGAGGAAATGGAGGTTCACAAATTTTAAGTAGTTTGCCTAAAATCATACAATAGATAGGGGTAGCCCACAGTATCTCTAACCTTAGATAGTTTGATTCCAAAATACATGCTCCTTCTATTACACTGTGCTACTTCTCTAAAAGTCTTATAATAAATTGTACAAGATACCTACTCGGAGCCAGTACGGATACTCCTAAAATGAAAAGTAAGTCCATAATCTATCTTAGTTAAAGTCGTCGATTGTATTTTTGTTTAACTAGTCATGTCTTACTCATTTTTTAAATTGATGTATGTATCTGTTTGCTTTATACTACCTATGCCCTAAAAAGGATGGATATGAAGCTTCTGCTTCCAGCTACAATGGTGTATAAAGTAGACTGTGGTAAGTTAAAAATGCATTTTGTAAATTCTAGAGCAAACACTCAAATAAAAAATAGAACAAAGAGCTATAGCTAATTGGCCAATAATGGAAACAAAATGGAATTGTTAAACAACTCAGTCCAAAAGAAGACAGGAAAAGAAGAAAAAAACAAGGAATAAATAGGATAAATAGGAAACAAATAACAAGATGATAGATTTAAATCTAAACATATTAGTAATTTCATTAAATGTCAATGCTCTAAATATGCCAACTGAAAAACAGAGATTGCCAGACTGGATAAAAAAGCAATTATATGTGATCTAAAGAAATCTACTTTACAAAAAATAAACTGAAAAAAAATAAAGAAATCTACTTGTAACAATACAGTTTAAAAGTAAAAAATTTTTAAAAAAGATATGAGGTGATTCACTATGTTTTTTTTTTTTTTTTATAGCTTTATTTCCCATTCTCTGGACATGCTCTGTTTTTCCGTCATGTAGTTTCATGAGAGTAGGAAAGGAGTCAAAATATCATCCAGACCGTCTGTCTAGTTATTGACTAATCTACCATTTAACAAAACTAACAAGTAAAAGACTTGCCAGCTATCCAGTGTTGAACCAGGTGAACAGGTATTGATTTTTCTTCTAGGGAAACAAGGAAAGAAATATTTATATAGGTGTGATTTATTTTTAAATTTAACCAAATTGTTTTTGAATAATAAAAATGATACATGCTCATGGTAGAAAAATTTGGATATCTTTACAAGCACAAAGAAGAAATTGAAATTGTTTAATATCATGCTATCCATAAAGAACTACTTATATTTCAGACATTTCCTTTTTACCAAAATTGAGCATATACATTTTATAAAAATGAGATTACATTAATTTTTTCCACTTTAAAATATATTGTGGATATCTTTTCATGTCAATACATCTTCTACTAAATCTATTAATCATTATTCTATCATATGATATACTGTAATTTATCATCATAGCAATTACAGCCAGAGTGCTGAATACTTGCTATGTGCCAAGCACTGTGCTAAGAGCTTTATTAATACGTTGTTTATTTGGTCACTCTTTATCACTGTGTATCTATATGAGTAACATTAATTGCCATGAAAATATTGTTTTTATTGCCAATAGGCCAACTTCTTGTATTTTATAGTAAATGCTAAATTTTTCTTTGGCATTGGCTTGGCGTTATGCTACTCCTCCTATCTCTAAAATGGATTATCTTTCTACTTCTATTTCACATGCCTAACCCGTACAATATTCCACCTGTTGAATGCATCCATGACAGTATGCTATAAATTAATAGCTATAAAAATTAATAGAATTTTACACCTTGATCAAAATTTGGTGAATGTTTTGAGCACTTCAGCATTGTTCTGTAGTACCTTCTAATCCCCTGCTTTTTGTGTTCAAGTTTTTGCTATTTTGAGCAATGCTGTGATGAACATCTTTGTGTGTATATAGGTAAATTGTGTCAGGATCATGCCGTGATTTGCTGGATGTCCAGATGCTCCCACTTACTCTCAAGACCTGAACTATGCACTAAAATGCTTACTTGGCGCTGGGTATGAAAATAAGTCTAATTCAGTGGTGTGCTGGAGCAAGCTTCTGTTAACTTGGAAGAGTTGACTGTGTGCATCTCTTTACAGCTTAACATTCAATTGTATCACATTGAAATCAGCCACAGAGGGAGTATTTACACCACAGAAATCAGCAAACACTATAAATCAGGGAAACTTTTTCCCGTGGAGGGCCTGTTGTTAAACATTTACCAGCATATCCCTGGCCTCATTGATGCGTTAATACAGGTGTCTTGCATGCAGCACTACACAGTGACTCAGTTGGCATAATTCCTAATCAATATAGTGTTGTCTACCAGCCAAGAAGTCTGCGACACAGCCATGATGA
Organism: Lemur catta; assembly: GCF_020740605.2. Classification (NCBI taxonomy): domain Eukaryota; kingdom Metazoa; phylum Chordata; class Mammalia; order Primates; family Lemuridae; genus Lemur; species Lemur catta. The sequence goes on from NC_059128.1 coordinate 92,261,606, forward strand.
ATATATAGTATGGCCCAAGGTCACACAGCCGGTACATGGTGGAGTCAGAATTCTAACTCCAGGTGTTCTCTGTCCCCAAAGCCCTTGTTCCTCTGCTCCATCTTGCTATTTCAGGAAAGGACAGGCTCTGGAGACAGACTGCCTGGCTTTATTGCTTGACTATGTGACTATGGGCAGGTTATTAACCTCTCTGTCTCTAACTTTTCTCATCTGCTAAAAGGGAACAATAACAGTACCTATTTTGCCATGATACTGTGAGGGTAAATGAAATAATGAATCTGAGGAACTTAACACAGTGGTGGGCACATAATAAGTACCTGATAAATATGAATTATTATTCATATATTTTTTAAAGCTCACAGTGTGATAAATTGACATCCTTTGCTAGAACTTATCTATCTTTTATCTCACAGTGTTCTTTTAAGGTTAGGAATGTTTGACCGTTTTGTTTTTTAAAAGCTTTAAAATTTGATTGAGCACATAAATTCCTTTAAAAAAAAAACAAAGCTAATACATATTTCAGCTATAGTTCCATTATGGAACAACTATTTACCAGTTCATTTAGTTGATCAAGTACCCTTAAAAGCACTAAATGAATTCATAGGAGCCTTCAGATATCTGGAGAAGTGATTTCCTTTAGAAGAATTACTGCACCATGATTTGAATACCTTAATTTTGGCTAATCATTAGAAGTCTGGTTGTTGCTACCTTGGACAAACATAGTCCAAGTCCTCTCTTTATGAGGAAGCCTGTACTTAGAACATAATGTTATTATCATCGGAAGAACGTCCATGATAAGTAGGGATATTAACTTTCAGCAGAGAATTTACTTCTGCCAAATTTATTTAAAGTGAATTTAGTATTCTCTTTCAATTCCTGTCAATTGATGGTGAGGAAGAAGTTTTGGGGTCATGATTATCTATAAAACAAAGACAGGAACAGATTGAATAGAACAGTGCCTGGCCTGTAGTAACCCCGAATGAATACGTATTTACTGAATGAATAATGAATCCATCTGAAGCAAGCATTGCGATAAACACACACACAAATACCTATACACAACTAGTATTATTTAATAATATATATGATAGGCGCACATATATGCACACGGACATAACTGATAAAAACCATAAAAGAATCTAAAATACAAGTTGGAAGGTAGATCATCCCTGTATTTCTTGTATTTTATAGGAACAGTTTTTGATGGATAGTTTTTTATAAAATGCCTGATACTTTTCTTGAAGTTATCTGGCAGCCCTGACACTAACTGCAGAGTGAAGGGGACTGTGGGCCGGGAGGGCCTTCATGGGGAGGCAGCACTGGCAGGCAATGGTGCCCCTTCTTGCCCTTCTTTGCAGTCCTGCCTGATGGAACACAGCCAGTCCTCTTGGCTGTGAACGTTTTTTTCAGTGGATACCCCAGACTGTTACGATAAAGTCTGAAAGCAAATCCAACATTTGACATTTCTTCATTATTTTTGTCTGTTTTCTAGAATTTGGATTTTGATAGCATTTCCTTTAATACTTTGGTGAGACTTTGAGACAGTTCCCAGTTTTCTGTGGAGTTTTGACAACTGAAGCCAATTTCTCCCTGTGCAAACACAACTTGCCGCTCAGCTCTGCCCCAGGTAGAAAATGTCAGCCACGTACAGGGCCGAGCTAGACCGCGGATGGCCAGGGACCAACCAGAAAGAGGCTTCCTCTCTCCCAAAGTCCCCCCAGAGAATGTCTGCAGTCCCGTTTCCTACAGGGATCAAACAATGACAAGTGAACAGTATGAGGTTGTGAGCAGAAGTCCGCCAAGAACGACAAGCACCGAGCCTGACTCAGCCCAGCCTGCCAGAGCCCCCCAAAGGCTGGAAGACACCTGCTCTTCTCCCTGTCCTGCCCGTCAGGTCAGACGGCCCAGTGATGGAGGGAGGCTGGAGGGGCCCTCCCACTAGTTCAATCAGGAACTACTTTATGCAGCAAGAAATGCAGGTTCTCATCCTGCCTCTACCATCACTGGTCAAATGAAGTAGCTGTTTATTTCACCAGTCTGATCCTCAGTGCCCTCAGCTATGCAAAAAGATGATGAACCACATGATCTAGAAGACTTTCCATACCTGCTACTTTAGCATTTAAAAATTCTCACATGTTTACTGCACGCTGGGGATTGCACTAATTTCTTCATATGCATTACCTCATTCTGTTTTCACAATAGCCTGTCTCCTGATATTATCCCCATTTTACAGATGAGAAAACTGAAGCTCAGAGGGGTTAGGCAACTTGCTCAAGTTCATGAATAGGTCATAGAGCAAGGATTCAACCCCAGCCCAGCCTGTTCCAAATCCCACACCCTCATCCACTACCCTGAGCAGTGCCTGACACACCCTTCATATAGCATTTGACAATATCTTAAAGTGCGGTCAGACCAAAGTCTCAGGAGATCCTCTGCACACGCCTCTAAATGTCCCTTTTATAAGTTTCTGCCCTCACATCCATTGGCGTTAAGAACCCAGTTTATTGGCAAATGTCCATACAATGGAAAGAAGCTGCAGGATCTTATCTGGTCCCTTCATTTGTGCAAGCAAGGCTTTGCGGAGTCCAGTAATCTGTGACTCATCTGTCAGCTCTGGAATCTCTTTCAAAATTTACTGATCTCCTGACAGGAATGGGCAATGGCTTCACAGAAAATGGAAAGCTCTAAACGTTTCCCCAAATCTCAGACCCAAATGAAACCCGACTGCTGAGGATGGGTAATAACTGTTCTTCTGGCTCCTGCAAAGTCAAAGATGACTCTCCTGCCATCCCTCCGGGTTTAATGAATGACAAATTAACATGAGCCAAACATGTACCTAGTAAGGAGGGGCTGCCAGAGACTTGATTTCTGATCTAATAGCCTTGGGGTTTTCTCTGACATGGATAAGGCTGAGACAGTTCATTTAGAGGAAAAGCAGTTAAAGGAAATCTGATAAAAATCTTCCATTACTGCTAAGGCAGAGGTTTTTAGGAGGCAGAGTGGTGAAGAAGGAGAATATGTTCTTTGGTTTCTGTGGGACCCTGGCATGACTCCCAATTCTTCCACTTAACTGTGTGACCTCGGACAAGTTAGTTAGCCTCTCTGAGCCTTAATTTCTTCATGGATAAAACTGGGGTATTATTTGTCACATAGGTTTGTTGGGAGCATTAAGTGAATTAAACATGTGGTGTATCTGGTAGCACATGGTAAGAACTTAACATATTTTCACTCCCAAATTCCATAAAATTATGGGACTTTAGAGTTAAAAGAGACAGGATATTGAGTCCAGACACCTGATATCAGAGATTAGAAAAGTGAAGCCCTGGGAACTAAAATCCAAAATCATATAATTAATTAATAGCATTCTAGCACATTCTGTCTGTAGCTACCTTGACATTTTGCAAATCCTGCATTTAAAGATATACCGACACAATTTACGGAGTATCCTATATATACTCAGTACTATGTTAAGAAGTGTGAAAAAGTTTTAAAAAAGTGAGAAGGGTCTCAGCCATCATCAACGACAGGCATTAGGACCCGGCTGTGAGCAGTGTTCTGAGCTCACTCTGGGGATGACAAATTAAGTGCAAGACATGGTACATGCCATTAAGGGAAGTTACCATTTGGTTGAGAAAACTACATTAAGTCATACAGAACAAAGAGAACCACACGGAGTGGTGTGTATAAATGCAAATAGTGTGGTTCAGATGTGGAAATAGGAGGAAAAATAAGTAAGCACTGGAGGAGTCAGAAAAGGCTTTCTGGGGTTGCTTCGCCTTGAAGGGTTCTGCTGCTAAAGAGCACACAGACCATCTCGACGTAATGATGTTTCAACTTTGAGATGGTGTGAAAGTGCTACACATTCAGTATACTGCTCAACTTGGGGTTATATCTGGATAAACCCATTGTAAGTTGAAAATATCGAAAGTCAAAAACACACTTTAGACTTATTTTCATCTTACGTGACCCCATCGTAGTTGAGCACGTGTCCCTCAAGCGTCCGAGCTCCCTGTGCTTCTGGAAAGATGACCACTGAGCTCCTTCTTCATTCACCTCCACCTAACCCACCAACCACTACCCACTGAACCTGACAACCTGCCCAAGAGACCAGTCTCAAGACAAAGGCTGCGTTAGCATAGATTATTCACCTTGCCCTAAGAGATAATCAGAAAGAAACCCACCATACTTCAGCTCTGCAGAAGTCTATGCCTCCCAGCTTAGAATTCTTAGACTCTCTCTTCAACTGGACTCTTTGGAGTCTTGTTCCATGCAGCTCTATGCATCTTCTGATCTGTGGAACTCAGGGTCTGGCATAAGCAAAATCTCCTCTATGTATCTCTGAATGTTCCATTTACTTCTTCGCTAAGGCCTGGAGGACATAGCTTTCCCTTCCCAACATAGCTTCCATGTCAGCTTCCTTTACTAGAAGTCGTTTTTCCTCTTACACTGCATATCCTGCAGGGTCTGGAAGTGGGGTGGGAATCCTCTTTGTTCATCATTTCTCCTTCCAGGCACCACCATACCATCAAAGTGCTCTTTTAAAGTACATGCTATTAAATTATGCCACTTATTAGGCCTTTTAATGACCATGACTTCCTATCTTACAGACCTTCTTTCATTAAAGATTTGAGCCTCAAATTTATCATGTTTCTCTTAACCATCATTTCTGTAACCACTTAGGTACTGTTACCTTTCTAATCTCACCAACCTATCTCCATGGTCAAATCCTAGACCTTATATTAATAGTTACTAAGAACTGTGCTAACTTGGAAAGCTCAGTTTCAAACATCCCATCCTCATACCATCTCTTTTGGTCTCTGTAGCTCAATTCCTCCAATTTCAATCATTCTTCACTGCCCGAAACTTCTAATCTGTTGATCCAACTGTGTATCAATTGCCTATTATTTCCCTCATGTCCTCACATCTTTCCTAACCTAACTTAGATGCCATGACTCATCACCATGCCCTTACGCATACCTTATCTACCCTTCACCCTTCTCTGTCTTTACTTGCTCACCTGGAAAATCCTCATCTCTGGTTAAATTCAACTTCCCACTCCACATTCACATCTCAGAAACTGAGCACAGCTGGAGAAAAAATGGGCTGATTGGTTGCATTTTAAATACATGGCCATAAATGTTACACATTTCCTTAGTGAATCCACTCTTTCTCTTGTCTAAATAATTATTTTATACCTTTTCTAGTTTTCTTTCGTCTCCAATACCTCACTTCATCCTTAGGCTTAACTGATGACTTTGCCTCTTATAGCAGTGAGAAAGGTATTCAGTCAAGGAAAACTTATTCTATTTTCCCATGCTTTTAAGTCCAGACACTCCACTCAGCTCCAGATCCCATGCCTACTTGTCAGCTCAAAGGTGTTGCTTCTGCAATTGTTCATTTTCTTTCCAAAAAATTGAAATTTCCCCTATATTCTGGATTATTCTCACAGGCAAAGAATTGTGGTTCCATATTTGCAATCTTAAACTAAACAAAATCCCTTGAGTCTAAATCCCCTTTATTTACAGCTTTTATATGTAGCAAAACTCTGAAACAGTGATCTATAATCCCCATCTCCTTTCCTTCATCTCTCATTCTTTCTTGAATCTTCCCCCATCAGACTTCCATCCCTGCCACCCATTGAACCCCTCTTGCCCTGATGTTCAGACCTAATGATTGATTTTCAGTGCTCTCACAATTTTTCTGAAGTATTCTTAAGAATTTTCCTTGCTGAAACATTCTAGGATATTCACTCTTCTGCTTTTCTTCCTGCTTCACTAGCCACTCATCCCACTTACTTAGCTAAATTCCCCTTCTCTTCCTGACTTCTAAATATTAAGGGGTCATAGGGCTCATGCCTCAGGCCATTTCCCTTTCTAGACCCTGTCCCTAGTTATTCTTTTTATATCATCTAGTTTTTCAGTATCATCATTTAAATGTACATATGTCTCCCAGCTTCATTCAGGCCTCACCCCTATCCCAAGTTTCAGACTTGTATATGCAACGTCCTATCTAACATTTTCAACTGATTGTCTAATAGCCATTACAAACTTAACATATGAAAATGACTCTCTTGATCCCTTCCCCAAAACTCTAACCTCCGCTTCCTCCCTGAGTCTTCTCCAGTTCAGTCAATTGCACTACTGTTTACCCAGCCGCTCAGGACAACAGTCTTGGAAAAACATCCTTGACACCTGTGTGCTCATGCTTTACACCTGCCTCCCAACACTCAAATCCAGCCCATCTGTATGTCTTGTAGGTTCTATTTTCAAAAATATTTCCTAAGTTTATATTCTATTTCTAGTAACACAGTATCTAGATTTTTCAGACTAACTCTACCCTTAAAAACAGTAAAAATACTGATAAAAATACTTAACTCTTTTTAAAAGCATTGAAACTAAGCTCAAAATTTAGGTGAAAGTGGTAATTTGGGTATATAATCATAGCACTGAGGAACTTGTGCCCTGGGAATATTTAATAAAACTGGAGAACTTGAGTTTCATTTTTTGGAGCCTGTGCCTCTATGTGAAGAAACTGATAACAGAGCCTCCCTTCATAAAGCTAAGACTATCAAAAGTTACATTGCTAATGAAAGGGATAACCAAAAGTAAACCCACTCCCCTCTCAAACCTCAACCAATTGCTAGAAAAGTTGCATTGATGCTGAGCAGAAAAAGATGAAAAAAGCTCCTGAGAAGCTGTCACCATAAGCCATCCCTAAAGTTTATTTGCAGCCCAAATTCACATTAGGTAAATGGTTTAAAATTGTTAAGCTATGTGTTTAGCTGAAAGGATACCTAGGGAGTGGTTATAGGAGGCATCTGGCAGAGGAAAATGAAAATTCTCTATGTATAAACTGATCCTTGTCCCAAGACTCAAAGGAGTCCTACAAATAATTTCCTTGAAAAATGATCAGACCCAGTAAAAAAAAAAATCACAAGGAAACAAAGCACCATGAACAACAACAATAAGAAACAACAAACAGCAGAAACAGATCCAAAGAGACTACATATTAGAATTGTCACACATAGAATACAGCCATGTTTACTGTGATATCCCTTTTTATATATCTATATCTATATCTATATCTATATCTATATCTATATCTATATCTAGAACAGGAAACTCTAAAGAATGGCCAAAGCAGATTTTTAATAGAACAAAAATGAAGCCTCTGGAAATAAAAATTCTAATAAATTAAAAATAAATATTATATGAAATATCTAGACATCAGATTAGAAACTTCTGAAGAAATAATTAGTAAGATAAATTATATTTTCAAAGAAATAGTTCAGAATGTATAGAGAGACAAGGAGAAAGTATGAAATAGGCTTAACAAAAGCAAAAGTAGGATGAAAACGTCCAACATCCAATTAAATGAACACCAGAAATAAATGAGGGAGAGTATTAGGAAGGAACATTGTTAGATGGAGGAGTAGTGGAGGAACTTTCAAAAGTGATAAAAACCACTAATCTACAGTTTCAAGATGCCTAATCAATCCCAAGCAGAATAAATTTTTTAAAAAGTCCACATCTTGACACAGAAATGTGAAATGCAAAAAATTTTAATGGCATCCAGGGAAAAAAGACAGATGACCTTTGAATGGTAAGAGCAACACTAACAGTTGATTTTTCAACAACAGGAATGGAGCAACAGCAGTGTGTTAAGAAAAAAAAAATAACTTCAATCTATAATTTTATACCCAGTGAAATTGTCTCTCAAAAATTGAGACAAAATGAAGACATTTTGGACATCCAAAAACTGATAATTTCACCACCATCAGACCAACACTTAAGGGAATCCTACAGGATGTACTTCACGTATGAGGAAAATGATCCCAGATACAAGTTCTGTGCTGCAAGGAGACATGAAGGCAAAGTAAATAGTGAATGTGTAAGTAATTTCAAACGTACTTATGTAGCAGAGACTGCTGCATGTGTGTTCACATCTGTTTACTTTTCATTCTAGTTAGGCAGAGAGGCTACATTTCTTAGGATGCCTCGGAATTAGGTGTGGGCATGTGATTGCATTTTGGCCATTACTGCTCGAGCCAGAGTAATATGAATTACTTCTGGAATACAGTGGTAAGGAATTGGGTGTACCTTCTCCCATGGACACTTTTCCCATTTGCTGGCTTAATGAAGAGTATTCCAAAATCTAAAAAGTGCTGGAGCTATGGGATGGAAGGAGCCTGAATGGAAGGTTGCCCAGCCAGAAATATCCCCCATTGCACTGAAGCATGCATAAGAAATGAACTTGTATAGTACAACCGCCAGTATTGCAGGATTTACTTGTTATAACCTCTAGCAGTATCTGACTAATACATTGACTGAGGGGAGAAAACAAGAGTCTGAATTTGAACACACCAGAGCAATAGCATATCATTTGGGGAGTAGATATGGGTAGATATGGAGCTTAATTATTCTAAGTTTTTTTCTTTGTCCTGAGTGTAGATAAAGTTTTAAATTTTTCCCTTCAATACATTACATATACATACTGTAATCTCCTGGGTGACCACTAAAGAATAGAAGCATAGTATATAAATTCCAAAATAATATGGGGAAAAACTTCAATTAGATGAAAATAAGAGGAAAGAATTTCATGTGAGAGGGCCAAATAAAAAGCATAAAATAAGATGGTAAAGATAAATGTAAATATATTGGCAATTGCATTAAATGTAAATAGACTAAATGTTCCAAATAAAAGATAAAAAATTGAAATATATTTTTAAAAACTAATTAGATGCTATTTACAAGATATACCTCCATAGGGGATTGGTTTCATGACCTCCAATGGATACCCAAATTTCATGGATGCTCAAGTCTCATATAAAATGATGTAGTATTTATATATCACCTATGCACATCCTCCTATATACTTTAAATCATCTCTAAATTTATAATATTTAACGCATTGTAGATGCTATGTAAATAGTTTTTATGCTATATTGGTTTTTATTTGTATTTTTTGCGTTATTTTTTAAAAAAATATTTTCCATCCATGGTTGCTTCAGTCCACAGATGTGTGAACTGTGGTTATAAAGGGCTGACTGCATTGAATGGTAAGAGACATGTTCTTCTTGTGGTGACAACAGAAGAAACACAAGAGTGAATAGAAGCACAGGATATGTCTTAAGGCCTAAGCTTGGAAGTGGCACCCAGTCTTTTCAACTTATGTTCTTTTGGTCACAGTAGTCATATAGCCGAGCTCAGTTATCAGTGAGGTGGGGAAATACATGCCACCTCAAGTAGGAGAAATTGCAATGCCACATGGCAAAAGACATAGACACGGGAAAGGCAAAAAGTTAGGAACAATAATGCAATTTATCACATTGGAAATAGAAGAGAACTTTCTTTAACTGATAAAGGGTATCTACACAAAGGAAACAAAAATACACAGCAAATAACATACATAGCTATGACACTTTGAACAATTCTCTTTGAGACAGGAAAAACGTAAAGATGCTTCTATAACCACTTTTATTTGATATTTTTCTTAGACATCAGAGATCTTAGCTAACACTGCAAGAGAATAAAAAGAAAGAAAAGCTTAGTGATTAGTGAAGAAATAAAATTGTCTCTTTTGTAGATTATGTAATTGTATATTTTAAAAATCCAAAAGAATCTGCAAACTTTTTGAATTAATAAGAGAATATAGTAAGTTTGCTAAAAAAATATCAATATACAGAAATCATATACTAGCAGCAAATAATTTTTTTAAAGATACAATTAATGCCACAACAATATAGACTACAGCTGACCCTTGAGCAACACGACAGATGGGGTGCCAGCCACTCGCACAGTTGAAAGTCCACATATAATTTTGGCTTCCCAAAAAATTAACTACTAATAGCCTACTGTTCACTGGAAGCCTTACCAATAACATAAACAGTCAATTAGCACATATTTTGTATGTTTATATGTGTTATGTACTATATTCTTACAATAAAGTAAGCTAGAGAAAAGAAAATGCTATTAAGAAAATAATAAGGAAGAGAAAATAAATTTATTTCTCACTAAGTGGAAGTTGATCATCAAAAAGGTCTTTATCCTTGTCATCTTCACATTGAGTAGGTTGAAGAAATGGAGGAAGAGGAGGGGTCGGTCTTGCTGTCTCAGGGGTGACAGAGGAGGAAGAAAATCCTCCTATAAGTGGATCCATGCACTTCAAATCCCTGCTGTTCAAGGGTCAACTGTAGTTAGGGGAGGTACATACGGAAACATTTTCAAGATCTTTCAGAGAAAATTATAAAACTTTGTTGAACAACATTAAAGAAGACCTAAGTAGAGAAATATATGGTCGCACTTAATACAGCAAAGATATCAATTCCCTCCCAAATTGACCTGCATATTCAGTGCATCTCTGTTGAAATCCAGACAAGATTTTGGGTTGAATTTGAAAGTGGACACCAAAGCGTATATGGCTGCAAACTCTCTGTTCTAGTCGTATGGACAGAAGGGACCATGGGGAATCAGAAGAGTAGATGATTTTCATAACTGATGCTCAGACAAAGGGGAAGGTGAATGGTGCCTTTGAATAGCTCTATAAATCCACATGAGAAGGGGGCAATAGGCTCTTAATGGTTGACGCAAAAAAAGGAGGCAGGAGGTTGAGAATAAATTTCCAGAGACTTCTGACAGCAAGCTGGACTAAAAGTCATGAGTCATCTCAGTTGGAGTCTGAACCAAGATTTAAGTTAAGAAAGAGGCAATTTATGCAAGTCTAAGGTTATAGTCAGGGCTAGGATTTATGCAAAAGGTCAAGGTGTTTGATTTTTTAAAAAGTTATCTTTTGTAAAATGTACGTCAATGAACATGGAATGATGTAGAGTAGCATTACATATCTTCGTATTTATGTTTGGCTGCTTTAATTAGGAATTGTTCTTTTCTAAGGAAAAACACAGATGCTTGTATTGCCCTCTAGTCATTGGTGCTCAACTTTGGCTACCATTAGAAACCAGCAGGGAGTCTCGAAAACTCCTCATGCCAGGGCCTCATCACACCAAGCAAATGAGAACCCCTGGGAGTGGGACCAGGGCATCAGCACGTTTTAAAGTTCCCCACATGACTCTAAAGTCAAATCAATGTTGAACACATCTGCTCTAAGGAAAACCACACCTTCAGTGTCAGTGGTTTATTAAAGATACCAATTTTTAAAGCCCTCCCTAGGCCAATGAAACCAGCCTCTCTGGGGTTGGAGCCTAGACGTTGCTATTTTTTCAAAGCTCTCTGGGTAATTCTAATGTGCTGCCAGGGTCGAGAACCACTGGTTTTACCCCTTCTACTAGACCATGACACTCAGCATTGCCAAGACCTACTGGGGCTTTTCTATAATAGTATGTTTAATTCTTAGACATTTAAATAGCTCTTTGAGTGGTGAAATGGCTAAGTCCAAGTAAGAAAAACTTATTCAACAGTTATTGAATATCTATTGAAGACAAAAATAGCACTTATCTTCAGGTGGAAAAAAAAAAAAAGCAAATACATATTCCAGTTTTTGGTATATTGTGAGTGGTCCCAGTACCACCAAACTCTGCGTAAAAGCCTCTAACAACATTAACAATGATTTATGAAGATGTAGTGCATGTATATATCTTTTCTCCAAACCCTCAAATACAGCCCAGTCATATGAACCATATAGCACCTCTCCCATTCTCACAGCTTGGGAAAGGGGGGGAGGGTATGGGGTGATAATAGAAGGCAACATCACACCAAATATTATAATAGTCCTGCCAGCCCTGTCGTACCTGAGAAGTGTAGTTCACACTCGCAAGAGCAGTGCAGCAAGTTACACTCCTCTGGCACCTCCTTGGCAGGCATGTAACTCCGAAATGACTTAGCAAAATCTGGAGTTTAGAGGGCCAGGGCACTCATTTACAGCTGAAAACGTTGGTAGGAATCATCTGAAGACCCCCAGACATCACAGCTTTGAGTGGTCTTTCTCCTTGTGCCCCTTAACCAGATGCCAGTTCGTAGGGAAAGCCCCACCCCCAACAGCATAAGCACAAGGGACCCTCACTTAGCAAACTCTGTGTTCTAAAATGCTTCACTGTGTTTCTATTTTGCAAAGTTCTTTTGCAGATATTGTCTCATGCAAAATAGATACAGTCAATCTGTTTTGTTTTCATGTATGAGCATAGAGAGATCCAGAAAGGTGAGGAAGTAGCCCAGGGGACTACATAGTGGGGAGAAGAGCTGGAATTTAAATCTAAGTCTTTCCCCCTAGAATCCAAGGTTTCCCCTCTCTCATAACAGGATTATTTGACATCAGTTTAATGCCTTGTCATATACAAAGCACATTTTCAATAATACTTTTTAACAAGACGATGCATGTGAAATCACAACATTATGCCAAGCACATAATAGGTGCTCAGTGCATGAACTTACTTCTGCCTCTTTTTATTCATATATTGTTTATTGTTCTCTTCCCCTCAAAGGATTTGAGTAGCTCATAAGCTTTATTAACTACAGGACCTAAAGAAATAATCAGGATGGCCATCACATTTGGTCTCCCAACATAATTCCTTTTAGTAAAATATTTTCAAAGTCAGAACAGGGGATTGGGCAGCACATGACCTGGAGCTTCATAGGCCAAAGGGAGAATGATAAATAATTGCACATATCAGAAAGGACCATGGCTTGTGATCTAAAAGGAAAGTTGGAGCCTCAAACCTCAATTCTAGATCAAGTTTCCACAATGGTGTTCATCCTTACTTTGGACAGATTTCCTTTTTATAATTACTACTGATTGACCTAGAGGTTTGGCCACTCTAATGTCATTTTGACCAAAGACCCAGGAATAGTTACATCCTTTCTTGAAATTCTTTCTTCCTCACTCTCTCCATCCTCCACCCTCTATCCTGGGAGTGTTGTACACAAAAGATACAATGGCAGAGAGGGAATGAAAGTGCCAATTTATTAATAGCTATGCTAAGAGTCCAACTCCCAAACTAAAATGCAGGTGAAAAACCTGTTACAGCATGTGGCTTAGGCTTGAGGCTAAAGTGGACAAATGACCACTGCTGTCCTGTCTCCATGCCTCCCTCCCCAGATCTAAACTGGGGGGCCAGTGTGCTTCACATGAGGCTGCGAAGGCAGACAGAGATAGGCAGAGTGGGCCACTCATCCACCCAGCCACAGGGAAGCAAAGGAAAGAAAGAGAGAGGTAAAACCTCGGGGCGTGTGGGGGTGCTGTCTCACCTGAACAATTCCACTGCAGGGAGGGAGGTGGCATGCAAGAGTGAGAGGAGAGCAACGGGCTTGGCCTTTGAAGGCACAGTAGCCATGTTTGCTGGTAAAAATGTGGCCCAAGGAACGTTCTGCACTATGACCCACCAGCTTATCAACTCCTCTTCCTCTGCAGCGAGTGCAAGGTCGAGGACTAGAAACAGGCTGTGCTAATGCGGGCCTGGGTGGGAAGACAGAAGTATCCTCATCCTACAGCAGGTTCAATTTTCCTCCTTCCTTTCTTTGCTTCTCTTCCTTTCATTCTTTCTTTTGCTCTAAAACATCATGCTTGTAGATTTTGTGCAGCTAAAATATTGACAAAAAATTTAACACTAACATTACCTTTAAATTATTAGATAGAATGTATCAAGTGCTCTGTGATCACATAGCCCCTATTCTGACAGATTATTGACCACAGAGTGATAATTCTATGTTACTTCTTCATTTCCCTTGTCATATGTAGCAAGAAGAATTTCTCCCAGGGTTTCTCCCTTTCCACATGACGAAGGCCATTCTCTTTAGTTAAAATGACCTAAGGTCAAGGGCTACCTTTAACAAATTTAGAAAGGAAGGTTTGTCCTTAGTGTTTGGTTTCTGTGTACAATGGTCTTTTATGGACTGCCTTCAGGAAGCTGGGGCCCTCTGTGCCTCCTCTATGTTCAAGGTTTGTTCCTGTGACCTTCTGTCAGTCATGTCCCCTTGCTTTATCTCCTAGATAGTTGTCGGATCAGCCCCCTCCACTCTCTCCCCATCCCCACAGCAACAACTTCCTCTTAACTCGTTTTTCTGACCTGTCTTTTCTCTCCAGTCCACGTGTCCCTCTCCAGATGTGAGATTTCATCCTGATCATGTTCCTTCTCAGGTAAATATCCTTTGGCGCTTACCCCTTACCTGTGGCTGAAATTACTAGCTCCTTAACATGAAATGTGAGGCTTTCTAGGACCTGGATCTTTCAGAAATGCTCAAACCTCCTTTCCTGTCTTTGAATTCATCTTCCAGCAACATCATTCTTCTGGTAGTTTCCAGCACACCTGCACACGCTTTTTTCTTTCATCCCTGTTCCTCTGCACAGAATGGCTTCTTACCTACCTATAATGCCCTGCCCCCTTCTTCATTTGTCCAACTCTCATTCTTTCCTTCAAGATCCAGCTCAGGTGCTGCCTTCTGCAGGAAGCATTTTGGCTGCCCCGCTGTACTCCCCGCTGCTGTTTTCATAAGACATTATCCATGCTTCCGCCATGGCATGCACCATGCAATGTGAAATTTTGTCCTTGCCACTAGGCTACAGAGTTCAAGGACTGTTCTCAGTATCCTCAGCCTCCAGACCTTTGAAGTAGGAGATCCGCCATACCGTGTTGCCTGCAACCATTGGAAGGCTTAGAAATAGGTTCAGAAATTAGCTTGGGAGCCAAGCACTTGCTTAAATGGTATTATCTGTAGGCAAAATGGCAAAGTCTCTCTCTCATACCAATTTCATGGGTTAGCAGAAGCTACCTGGATCATTCTGTTGAGGATTATGAGGTTTGTCCAGATACTGCGAAAAATAGTATGACTAATGATACCTGCCTTTTGGACAAGTGTCCTATAGCTGCCATTCTGGATAGGAGGGAAAAGAGACTAACATACACTGATCATCCAGATCATGTAACAACACACATATGGCCCTGTGGTTATTTTGCTTTGTTTGTTTTTATTTTCATTCATACTAACCTGATTTCTTACTTGGTACCAATCCCATGTTATGTTAAGGCACTGGTTCTCAGAGAAGTTACATAACGTCCTGTAATCACCGTCATTAAGGTAGTGGAATATTAAGCTAGGGTAGTAGCCTGCAATTCAAACCCTGCTCTGCCTAATGTAAAGGTCCTGGCTCCATTCAGTGCATCAAACTCTGTCTTCATTTAAGTTGGAGCTATTGTCACCCAAGGTTAAATCTGCATTTAGCATAAATAATGGAGGCCCAGGCCTGACACTGTCATGCCGGAGACAAGCCTGCTCAAAGGGCCTCAGCTGCAGCAGAGAGTTTTCCAGGACCCTGCCTCTTGCTGCAAAGGATCTGAACACCTGGACTCTGTCTCGGCAGCCCTGCTTTGTCACCTGCTGACTGGCTTCCGGTGGCCCTGGCTGGCATGGTGGAGCTACTTCCACCCCAGCCCTGACCTCAGGGGAGAGGACCCTCCTCCGCTGCTCCGCCCTATGCCCCTCCCACAGGCGTGAACACAGGCCTTTCCCTAGCCCCCACCCTGCCACAGAGACCAACAGTAACTTCAAGTGAGACTTGACCAAATGATAAGGTCAATGGACACAGAGCAGTATTACCCTGTTGGGACTGCTCATGAGGTACCGCCTGCGCCCCTGGCCAGGGCTCAACCACCCCCCAGTGCAGAAACTGCCCCGCCTCAGAATCTGGGCTGAGCCATCACCTGTCCTGGGAAAAGGGGCATTTGTTGTTTCCCCTTTAGGGCCGTCTTAGTCCCGTCTCCCAAGTTTTCATTGCCTGACCTGGGACTGTCCTTCTAGGATGAGACATAGTGAAAAAGTCTAACCCGTTGGGAGAAACTCCACCGTTGTCCCCACTCCCAGAGTGTGACCTCACCCTCACAACCTGGCAACTCGATCTCAAGTCTGACATAAGTTTGCTTCCCAAAGCCTGAGTTTTATGTTACCATGGTTGTCTTTTTACACAAGTGTCACCATAGTAGCCCCTAAAAAGAACTGTATCTTAGTGGGCAATGAGCTTGGAGTCTCCTCACTAAAGCTTAACTTCCAATCTATTTAGTGAATGTTGAGAGAGTAC
The DNA here is from genome assembly GCF_020740605.2 of Lemur catta. Lineage (NCBI taxonomy): Eukaryota > Metazoa > Chordata > Mammalia > Primates > Lemuridae > Lemur > Lemur catta. The sequence continues at coordinate 92,277,626 of NC_059128.1, forward strand.
TTCCTACATATCTATTGTTCTAGGTTTGGCAGTGATAGGAAGATGATTCTTCAGAGAGGGAGGAAAGGAGGGACAGAAGGAGGGAAGAAAGGAAGGAGGGAAGGAAAGAAGAGAGAAAGAAGGAAATAAGGAAGACAGAAAATGAATAATAAAGGTGATTTACATTATTAGAGGGTAGGAGGGTGAGACATGCTGTGGACAAGGCCCACTGGGAAGGCTTTGATGCAGGAACTGAGTCTCTCTGTCGGAACAGGCAATATGGAGAGTACGAGTAGAAGGTCCGTAAAGACAAAGAACCCCTCTCCCCTCTCCCCATCCAAGTGAGGTCACCCATCCCTGCTTCTGTCACCACCCAGCTGCCTGTCCTCGGGGCACCCCATGGTCCACCCACACACAACACCAGGAAAGCAGAGGCAAAGCCATGCACACTGACCCAATTCTCCATGATCACTAAGGCCTGGTTGCCTCAATAGATCATGGGACAGATGTTAGCAAGATGGGGAGAAGGGCAGAGCTATATTGTGATAGATCACATGATCATGAAGACAGTCATTAAAAAGCGTATTCTTCCCCTAATGAACGGATGCCTCTCCCGTGATGTTCGGGTGGCATGTTTTAAGACTGGTCTTTAGACAACCTTTTGCAAGGTGATCAATTGCAACTGATTGCTTATTGTATATTTCTCTCCACACTCTTGTGTCTCACATTTGTCTGTCTTTTCTGTGCTATTTTCAGACAAAAGGGGCTTTAGCAAAAAACCTTCCAAATGTATTCATGAATATTTTAGCAGGTATTTTGTGTACACATTTAATATTCTCTCCAGGGCACACGGAGCAAGGAAGTGATAAGAGAAAACTAGACCACTGTTTAATGCTGGCTGCCCAACAGCTGATGTTCTCAGGAGGAAGGGGCAGATTCCCTAAGCTGACGTAGTCTGAAGAGCTTCGGCAAAGTCAAAAGAAGACATGCAGGTTTCTTGGCCAAAGGCAGAGGGTGATGGGAGGGAGCATGAGAAGTGGGGTGAGGAAGGGAGGAAAGGAACAAGGGGACAACTACTGTGTCTCTAAAGAGGCATCGTGGTCATGATTGCATTCATTTACTCACTCCAAATAAACTGGATGCTTGCTATGATCTTGTGTCTGTGCTAGCTTTAGGGATACAGAGTTTATTAAGGCACCGTCACTGCTGCAAGGAGCTAATAGTCAACAGGGATGCCAGCACAGAAACCAGGAACCATGACATAGTGTCGCAGATACCACGGGAGAAGTGAGAAGCTGCAGGAGCGGTGGGTGGTGGGGTTCAGGAAAGACTTCCCGAGGGAGGCGCTGCTCGAGCTAAGCCTTGGAGGATGAGTCCGCGTAAGACAGAGGACCTGCATCCAGGAGACTACATGGACAAGAGTAGTCCTGATGCATGAGAGGCTGCGGGAAAGTCCGTGACCAGAGTGGTTCTGCATGGCAGGCGGTGGGGGCGGAGAGCAGGGGGAGGGTAAGAAAGAAGGCTGGAGGGGCAGAGCTCCACGGCAGGGTGGCTGGTGTGCAATGCTAAGGAATGTGAACTTTACAGAGAGACAACAGATTTAGAGCCATTTAAGGATTTAGAAACCTGCTCAGCTTTGCATTTTAGAAAGGTCACCCTGATAAAGGTTTTGAGGATACATGAGAAGGGAAAGACGAGATTATTGCAATGGTGCAGGAGAGAGATGCTGAGGGCCTGGAGGGAAGCAGTGGGTGGGAAGAGGGCAAAGGGATGGGGTGGGAGGGGTGGGACGGAGACATATCAGGGGTCAAAGGGACAGGACAGGTAACCGAAGAGATAGATGTGTGTACCCAAGCACCTGTGGGCAAGGCAGTGTAATGGTGCTTCAGAGCTGGGTGACCCGGGTTCAGAATCCAATCACTGCCACTTACCAACTCTGTGACTTTGAGTCTCTGCTTCTGCTCCCTCAGCAGGGGAAGGGGTAATGAAAAATTAGCTTAATACTGATATCAGTGAATACTTGTAGAACACTTAGAGCAGTACCTGGCATGAAATAAGCACTGTAACTATGTGTTCGACAAAACAAAGTCTACTCTAACCTTGACCGCAGGGAGAGAGGTCAGTGGGGAAGAGGGGGTGAAGAGCAGTCTAGACTGCGGGGCAACTCAGAGTGATGCCCCAGGGCCGTGGTGGAACCCTTTGTTACAGGTTTGTGACAAGTTAAGGAAAAACCCAAGAGTAAGCATTTGTCAACCTTTATACCAATTTGACTAGCCCAATGGTCTTCACCAAGGCTGATTCGAGAAGCTCAGCTCAAGAGCAGTGGTTCTCAAAATTTGTTTCCTGTTAAAACCAGCTGGGGAGCTTCGAGAAACTTTGATGCCCGGGCTGACCTCATCCCAGTTACGTGAGGATCTCTGGGAGAGGGACTTCAACCTTCAGTGTTTTCTAAAGTCCCCTAAGTGATTCTAATGTGCAGCCACATTTGAGAACTAGTGATCTAGACCAGGGCTTTTGAAATTTTAATGTGCAAATGAATCAATTGGGATATTCTTAAAACACAGATTCTGACTTGTTAGGTTTGAGCGGGGCCCAAAAGTCTGCATTCCTTACAAGCTCCCAGGTAAAGCCAGTGCTTTGGTCCATGGACCACACTTTGAATGAGATCTATGTGAAATAAGCTGTGCTTATCTAACCCACTGTGGACATTCGTATAACAGTGTAGAATTTGATCTGCATAACCAACCTGAAAGGTAGACAGTGCAGAAGAGGAAATTAAAGCCCAGAGATCATTGCAAAGCAGTAAGTAGTTAGACAAGGACCTCAACCAGCTCTATCAATACTCAAAATCATCCTTTCCCTATGAAATCATGTCTTTGTCAAGGCTACTATTTCTGGTTTTGCCTTTATGGTTCCATCTGCTGCAGTTTCCTCCCCAACCCACCAGTCCCACTCCCCACCCCACCCCCCTGCCCCCGTCCCTCCCTGGTTTTTCAATAGAGTAACTTTTGGAAAATCACACAGTTTTCTTGAACTAAAGAGAAAAGGAAATTTGCACATATGTAGGCCTAACCCTGAGCAAACTTCTATTCACACTCTATCTTCCACTCCAATTTCATCAGAATTCCTTCTAGGAGTGAAGTACACCCAAAGAGAAACAAAGGAAGAAAGGTAAGATAAATGAATCCCAAAGCACAGCATCTCACAGGGTTAATGTTCTTCCTCTTCAAGGAGTATTTGTTTCCTAAATAAATGATGACAATTTAAACAATGATCTCAAATGCTGACATCTCAGATATAGTCCAGGCCACGAAGGGAGATCTCCTGAAAGCTCTCCTTTTTCTGACACCCCTCATCATTCAACTCTGTGTGTTTGCAAAAGCCCAAGATTTGTACCTGGAGAAAGAAGAAGGCTGAGTGTGAGCATCTTAGAACCGTGGCTCAAACTGTTTCAGAATCCTTTGATGGCTTCTGATTTTGTCCATGCCACTCCCACCTGACAAAATAGTCAGTCCTTGCAGAACATCTTGTACATGTTCCTATATTATATGAAAGTGAGATGGGCGAATGTATAAGTGCTTTCAGCCCTGGGGCCCGCAGCTTAGGCAGCTGCATGTTCTTAGTCGCAGGACACGCAGCAAGTGCTCTGTTACGTCTGGTTGGTACTTGAGCAAACAAATTCCTGCTTTAGGTATAACATGACTTAAATGGGGATGATCCAATAAACTGGAGAATAAAGTATGACATGCAAGTTAGGAGTGACAGGAAGGCCTCCAAAGGGACATCAGGCTCTGGCCACCTGCAGGAAGGGTGAAAGCTAGGGAGTGGGGACTTGGAGTGGGCTTCAAAGAAGACAAGCAGTCACAAGCAAGGAAAGACAGGGAAGCTCTGCAGTCCTCCAGGGTCTGGAGTGGGCTGAAGATTTCAGGGTTTATTCAGCGTGACGATGTGAAGACCCCACAGCTGCAAGATAAGTGGAAGGAGAGGTCAAAGTAGTGCCCCTGGTTTCCACCCCAAAAGTGCCTGCCAGAGAATGTTGGTGGGGGAGCGTTAGAGGCAACAGATCTAGAGTTGGAAAGACCTCCCACATCTCTCACCACCGCAAGCAAGTTGAAGGACATACCTGTGTCTGGGAATTTGGCTGCATGGAGTTGGGGAATTGCCAGCTTCCCAATCTAGCTTCTGTCTTAATGGCGTTATATAGTGTTTTATGTTAATTAAATGTCTACTGCAGACATGTGCCAAGAGGCCCTGCAAAATCTGGTGCGTGGGGAAAAGAGGACAGCCCTGCTTACGGCAACAGCCATTCCCAGGTGTCTGTGGACCAAAGTGGAGAGGCATAAAAACCTTCATCTGGGTCCTTGATGGAGACAATCAGAAGCACAGAAATTCTACACAATGCGAGCAATTGCTGCAGAGGGCCTTCTGCTAAAAAGAGGCAAAAATAGGATTAGTCTACCTCTTCATGCTTCTTTCTCATTCCACCTCGCCTCCTTGCTTTCAGTAGACATCGACACTATTGGTAAATTAAAATAAGAGCATCTGGTAGGAAAGGAGAAGACTGGTGTCATGCAGCAGAAATAAAAATGTTAGGGGTTTTAATAATGAAGCCGTGGTTTGGATTTACTTCCTTTTTCGCCTTGGGCTGCACAAGCAATAGCCCACATGTCAGGAGCGTTTACCGCAGGCTGGCTCTGGGCTGAGTATTTTACGATCGTTGCCCCCACAAAGCCGTGCTTGGAGTTGGATTCGATTATTAAGAGGAAACAGAAATTCAAAGATGTCAGGTGACCTTTGGAAGTTATGCACTGGGGAGGAGCAGCGCTGGAATTTGCGGCAGCTGTGCACGATGACAGCCCATGCGCTTAACTGTGACCCCGCCTGCCGCCCAGCCTGGGGTTTGTCTCCCTTCCAGGCTCAAAGCATGAAAGTGGGGGGTGAGTGAGAGGCCTCCCTAGAGCAAGCCTCGCTCTCTCAGCCTTCCTCATCTCCTGCTTCTCCTCCTCCTCCTTCCCTCCTCCTGCGAGTCTTCAGGCATGACGACTGCGTCTTGCAAGAGAGAAGGATGTCAACAGCAGCTTCTTCAAGCATCTTTGCAGAGCTCCGCCTCAGCGGCCCAAAGTTGCGGCCTTGTCCAAACTGTCAGAGCCGTCTGCCTGCAGTCCATGTGGCAGAAAGACCATCTGTCAGCCTCTGACCCGTGCCTTCCCGTCTCACGGACCACTTGGACCGGCTCCATGCTCGCCGGCAGCCTCTGATGTCCCTGCCTCCCCCGTTCTCCCCAAACCTGACTGACAACTCCCAGGCAGTTAGAAGATGAGGTGCAGGGGGTGAGCTGTGCTGAGAAACTGTGCTCTCTATGGGGAAACACACACACACACTCTCATACACTCACATGCGCACTCACTCTCACACGGAATAAATGCTATTTTCTCATTTGGATCATCTTCCTGCAAAAAAATAATTCTTTACTGTACAAAATACTCACTAAATTCCGTAGGGAATATATACCAGGAATGGGTATGCTCCTAATACCTTCTCATCAGGTTAAGTCATATCTAGAAAAAAATGTTGGCATTACAAGGTTATCCAAAATTATTGTTAGTAGTTCCTTACCTTTAACCGTGTAGCCCAGGCGCTCTCAATCCTAGCTGCACAATAGAATCAGTGGTTCACTTAAGAACAATATCAATGCTTGGAGACCATTCCAGACCAACTAAACTTGAATCTATAGAATAGGGATTGAATATGGTATTTTTAAAAAGTTTCCCAGGGAGGCTGGTGCAGTGGCGCATGCCTGAAGTACCAGCTACTTGGGAGGCCAAGGTCGGGGATCACTTGAGCCCAGGAATTTGAGTCCAGCCTGGGCAATATAGCAAGATCCTGTCTTTAAAAGAAAAAAAAAGTTTCCCAGGTGATTCAAGTGTGAGTTACGGTGTAAGAATCACTGAGTAGGTGGGAGGGAGAGGGCAGGGGGCACTGGTCACTTATTTTGGATGGTCAGAGAAGGTTTCAATGAATATATGACCTTCCAACTGAGATGTGGGTAACAAGAGGCAGCAAAACATTCCATGTGGAGGAGCTAAGTGCAAAGGGGCTAGGGTGAGAATAGCCGTGCATTTCTGAGGAACAAGAAGAAAGCAGCATAGTTGAGTATAATGAGAGACAGGATGGATAATAGGAGATGAGATTCAGGGGGGCAGTGGCTGGATCCCTGCAGTCTGTGGGCAAAAGTTTGGATTTTCTTCTAAATCTACTAGGAAGGCATTGCAGTGTTTTAAGTAATGGAGAAATAGAATCTGAATACATTTAATATCATCTTAACTGTTTATAACTTCTTAGCTGTTTTGTGGAAAATGGATTGGGGTTGGTGGCAGAGTGGGAACAGAGAGGGGTTGGAGATCCTTGCAGGGTGTCAGGAGGGATGGGAGGGTCAGTTTGGACTAGCATGCTGCCTTGTGATGCCAGGACCTTGGGGCGGCCATTGGTGGACATGGTTGACAAGTATAAGAACAAAAGTCCCATATGCTGTGGGGAATGGAGGAGAAAAAGCCCAGATCCCCAGTGACGTGTTTGAGCAGCTGAACCAACACTGACAGATGCCTACCCCTGGACTGCTTATCTGAGAAAAGCAAACCCCTATTTGTGAGAGCAACTTCAGTCAGGGTTTCTGTTACTAGTAGTTAATGCATTGTCAACTGATATAACCACTATTTTTGTGTTGGGCAATGGTTCTAGGAAGTTACAGAAATGACATCCTGCAAATGTGAGCTCATCTGAAGAGTTAAAACAATTTGCTTCCAAAAGTTGAAGAAGACAAAAATATTCCAGTGCTTTCACCGGAGCAGGGACTAGCTGCTCTCGTTTGGAGAGGTCCAAGAATCGGAACATCAGGTTGACTCCGATTCAAACTGATGAAACCAAATTGATGAAATTTGATTCTCACAGATCTGGCCATAAACGGCTAACAAAAACAAGCTCGTAGAAGTAAACTCACAGGAGAGAATTATAGTTCAAAGAGCCAGTGGTTCAAGCACAGTACAAGAGTCTGTTCAAAGGGAAGCTTCCCTCGGTTCAAAGACAGCACTGAAAGCCGAAAGTAGACAATGGGCCAGGAGCAGAGGGAAGACTGCAGCCAGGAGGTGACATTGCCCTTCTGGTCTCCAGGGCTACCTTCAGTCCAGTGCTGCCCACTTACTCACAATTAGTGCTTGCAGTGGGATGAGAAAAGAAGAGGAAAGGGCCCATAGCCAGGGCTAGGAAGGGAGAGTATTTCACCAGTGAAAGCCCAGGCTCTCAGGCAAAGTCCTATCCTGTACCTGTGCACAGCAGTCCCTCCCTGGCAGCTTGATGCTGAGACAGCAGAGGAAAGGAAGTCTCTAACTCTCTGCTGAATGGGAAGACAGGTGCCTGACATCTCAAG